>NC_067478.1:85493481-86693481 GCF_947179515.1 Apodemus sylvaticus | reverse complement strand
TTGGCTGAGTTCTCATCTCTGAGATCACAGCGACACTCCAGGACCATGATGGCAGAAGAAGCCTCTTTCTTGTGTTGTCTGTGGAACCGATATTGCATCATAGTCACACAGCCAGTACAGCCGCCTCTTCATTTTAGCTATCAGAGCAGTCTGGGAGTCATTGAATTTCAATCTAAGTCCAGATCCTGCCTAAGCTCTGTGGAGAAACAACTCATGCAAAGCGGTTGGAAATATCAGTTCATAGATATGGCCGAACAAGCTCTCAGCCCTGATTCTAGACCCATCACTGTCACTAAGAGACTCTTGGCAAATCACTAAACCCCTGTGCTTCTAATAATTACTATGGCAACAACCCTCTTGCCACCTGCTTGATCCATTACATGTGACAAGAATATAACAACATTCATTTACCGTCTACAGTGGGTCAAACACTGTGATTTACCATGGAAATACAGAGATAACAAGTAGTCCTTACATGCAAGTACCTCCGTGTCTAGCACCCTGTGGCATAGCATGGTAGCACTGTATGTCAGGTTTACATGGGTGCTGGGGTGACTGCAGGATGCTTGGCTCTGCTGGTACAGAGCTAAGGCAGGAGAAGAAATGGGGAAGGTCTCACGGGGAATGAAAGGCACAGCCCATCAGGCTCATGTAGAATACATACGAGTGAGCAGAATTTAAGAAATGCAAAGGGAAAAGGGACTTGAACTGGAAGCAGACATACCAGGGGCCCCATGAGCTCTGATGCTGAGGGAGGAAAAGGACAAGAGAATCAGGAATGACGTGTTCCCTTTGGTTTGCAAAGACCCCTCCTAGCAGGGGTGGAGAGAAGTCAGGCTGGAATAGAGTCAAGGGTAGAGAAGGGGAGAAGGGAGTGAGGAGCAATCCTGCTACCAAATGTCCTTAGCCCAGGACAACGATAGTATGAGGCACAGTGACGGTAACATTGCTACTCGTTAAACAGGACAACTAGGGCACACTTGTGGATTTTGGAGAGCAGGTCAACAGTCTTATAGACAAGGAGTGGTAGGATCAGGTTCAGGCACTGTGAGTGTAGCACCCCCAGCTACAGCAGCAGCAGCAGCAGCTGGCCTGATGCATATATTTTTAGGTGAGGGGGATGTTTAGACAGGGCCTGGCTACTCTTCATTTCTTGGGGGGCAAGTGGGAAGTAAAATCAAGTTCTCTTCGTGCAGGAGAGGGCAGATCAACATGCTGTACACAGACAGTCAAGCGACTGGCAGGCAGTGATGTTACATCCAAGGCTCCTAGGAGGAGGCACCCCACAGGCTTCCAGGGTGTTGTCTATACAGTCAGGGGATATTTCTTCAGGAAAAGTTAAAGGCGGTGGGGCTTAAGGGATATCCAGAGCTGAGCTGATAGGCTAATGCATTGTTTTTTTTTAAAAAGAAGTCTCATAATGCACACATTAACACACAAGGATTTGTGCATCTTCTCCAGGGATGAAGGAGGGAGGAAGGGAGAAAAGGAGGGGGGGAAAGAGGGAGGGAGGACAAATGGAAGAAAGCATTGATTCTTCTCACACTTTCCACAGATGCAAAGTAGATATTAACCTAGTCTCTAAGCCTCAGCTAGACAATTACATTTATTAAAAATCTCTAAGATAGAAAATGAACCTCTTGGTTCCTCAAGTTGGGAGGTCTCTAAGGATTTTTTTTTTTTTTTTTTTTGCCTGTACTGTAAAAACACAGTCAAAATGGAAGGTCTGAGGTCATACTTCACATGGGAAACCTGGTACTTTCACATACACACCCCACAATTCTCTACCAAAGCCTGTTGTTCATAAAACATCTTTTCTCAATATTAACTTAATGGCTGTGTCCAAGGAGAATCTGAACTCCTTTCTGTGATTACTCAATCAATACATGACAATGTGTACTCATGGATCTTTTACTCTGGGGATTAATATTTTCCCCACTGTTCCATCCTGTGTGCCCTCTGGGAGCATCCCATAAGTCTTGTCTGAAATCCTTGCAGAACTACAGGTGTTTCACACTGCTGTGACTGGTCTGCCATTGGAAGTCTTTGCAAGCTTACCTCTGACGCTTCTGAGTGCCTGAGAGTCCATAAAAACTCCAGCATGGCCATAAAAATGGCCACTATTAAGCCACAAATAAGAACCACAAAGATTCCACCAATATTCTCCATTCCCAGGCCTGGAAGAGAGTGACAAGAAGTGGCCGTTACTTTGAGGGAGGGGAAGACACACCACAGCAATTCGAGGTCGCCTAAAGAACCAGAGGGAGCCTTGGAGATGGTGACCCAGACTTATTCCTGGGAGAGATTTCATTCATCGTTGAAAGAGAAGCAGGGTGACTGCAGTAATTGGGGCAGGGAGATCTAGCTTCCAATGGAGGGAAACCATGTGACAGTACTGGGCTGGGAGCTAGGGACTGTCTTAAGGGAGAGGAGGCGGCGCAGGCCCAATCTGATTTGCTACCAAAATATCTTAGACTCTAAAACTTGTTGATCTTAACAGTGTGTTTTAGGATCTAAGGAGATAAAAAGAATCACATTCACCAGAGCCGGCATATTATAGGTTGGTTCTCCTTCTCCAAATCTCTAAAAGCTGAAGCTTTTGAGCATATGCTTAAATAATTTTAGATTTCAGAGAAGTTTAGAAAGATTTCCAGGTCAGGGGATTCCCAGCCAGTCACTATTCCAAAATCTCAAATCTCCAAACTCTGAAATAATTCTAGACCTTGACATTTTAGATAGTACTAAAATGTTATTAAACTTACTTAGAAAGTAAGACTTTTCACCTCTACTTGTCCAGTGTATCCCAAACCTGGCTGCTATTAGAAACTCCTGGAAAACTTGAAATAGAGACCTCTAGCCCTTCCCAAGCCCTACTGAATCTGTACTTTAGAAGATGGAGTCTGTGTTTTATTATCATTTCTAACATCAGTTTCTTTGTGTGCCAGTGTGTGCAAAGGTTGGTCAGAAGACAACCTTCAGCAGTAGGCCCTTCCCTCTACCATGAATGCTCTGGGAATCAAGCACAGGCCATCATGTTTGGCAGTAGGTACCCTCCCCGACTGAGCCATCTCATTGGCTCCAGAACGCTATATTTGAAATAAGCTTTTCAGGTGACTTTTTAATCCCAGCTAAGCAGGCCTACAACTAGTTTCAAATTGTTATTTTTGGGAGTGTGCTTGGTCCATGGTAAGTGGCACTTTTAGGAGGTTGGGATGGTGTGGCCTGGTTGGAGGAAGTGTGTCGCTGTGTAGATGGGCTTTGAGGTCTCCTGGTGCCCAAGCTCCACCCAGTGAGGTAGATAGTCTCCTCCCGACTGCTTTTGGATCAAGGTCTAGAACTCTTGGTTCCTCCAGCACCAAGTCTGCCTACATGATGCCATGTTTCCCATCATGATGATAATGGACTGAACCTCTGAAACTGTAAGCCAGCCCCAATGAAATGTTGTTCTTTATAAGAGTTGCCTTGGTTATGGTATCTCTTCAATGAAACCCTAACTAAGACAAGAAGCATTTATACATTTTAAGTTCTTTAAAGTTGGGTCATAACCTCATTTCTTAGCAAGATATCGAAAGATATCTTCATACATATTTGTAGAATGATTATGTCCATTTCATTGCAGCTTGGGGAGTTTAGCCAACCTGATGCTTTCTTTGGCTGTGAAGCAACCAAACTTAGAGAAGCGTCAGAAATACCTGGATCGAATGGAGACTGCAACAATAGATCAAAAGCTTCTTCTAGCTAAGAATTGGTGACTGGAAGGCTTAAATCCTATTCTCTTCAGAATTATTTCATGCCTGATCTCTAGTTAAGTTGTCATGGGGCATGAGGCTATGCTGTAGTTGGGAAAAGCCAGTTTTGTACTACACAGGATGCTCCACAGAAAGGAATAGGTATTGGATGCCACCTGTCCATTTCAAGATAACCTGGGTTTCTTATGACAAAGAACCCAATGGATGGATGTCTGTTCTTTTCCTTTCTTTCAACAACACAGTGTACAGGCATTCTCTGCTCAGTTAATGGTCTGCTTCCAGTGGACCTGAGGCTTCACACAGCCATAATGTTAGCATATCATGCACTCCGGTCTGCAGATTCATGAGTCAGCTCTTCCAACTCTGCACCAGTTGATGCAGGGGCCTCCATCCCAATGAATCCCATGGCAGGGATCTTAAAAATGGGGGAGGAAACTAGCTTGGGTTCATTTAAATACCAGCCTCTCTCACCTGAATCCATATGGATTGGGGGATGAGACATATGGGGTCGCTTAGAAAGAAAGAGTATGGTCAAAGGTCTGCCTAGGGTTTGAAGGCTGGTGTCCCAGCCCGTGGATAAGGAGTGGTGAGAAGGGGGCATTGCTACATCTCATGATTCCTTGAAGCACTAGCATCTCTAGCCAGCAGGGCCAAGAGAAGTGACTTTGGTGATGTAAGGATGGTTACCTGCCCAGGTAAAGAAAGTCCTTGCATTATGTTGGGACACTCCAAGATAACCCTAGATAGATCTATCTGAGATGAAGAAGGAGACTAGGGCCTCTGAGAAGAGCTCTTCCCTCCTGTTTCTGGAAGGGAGTTGCTTCTCCTCTCTGGACCTGTCACCTGTGCCCTGCCTGCATTCCACATTTCCCCAGCTGTTACCTCCTGAACCTCCCCACCTTCTCCTCTCCACTGGCTCTCTCCAGTTCATGTCTTTCCCTTCTCAGACCCTTGACTATTCCAATTCCGTCCACCCAATGTCCCTCCTCCCTCTTCTCTATCGTTGTGAACCTTCAAACAGAGCTGTCAACATTAAGATCATTTTAAGACACTCTAAAACACATACATTTGGGAACTCCATCCCACATAAAAGCAGGTAGAAGAAAATGCACCCAATGTCTTACAACCAAATGCATCTAAAATTTCTTTGCTTCTGGCTTTACAGGGCAGAAAGAAATAGTTAATTGACAATTGGCTGTGATTTCTCAGCCTTCATCGCATAGAAGGGAATGCTTGTAAAATGAGAAAAATCTAACCCCAAAATTGTGTCTAAATGAGATGCAGTTTTATGAATATTAAATTTAAAAATTAATGAAGTTGGAACAATGTTCCATTTTGGAGATATTTAATTAAATGTGTCTTAATTTAATTTTGCAAGTTTTCTTTGTGCATTGGGAAGCTGATATTTTTCTTTTCAGACCTTAAACATAATTTTGAACACCTGAGAAGCTTTTAGGCCCTGAAGGAGAAAATGAATTTCCTAATCTGGATTTACTTCCGCGAGTCCTCGTTAGCCCTGGCATGCTGGCAACACCTGCTGCCCTTCCATGTGACAGTGGCGTGCTCCTCTGGTATCACTGCCCACATTTTGTTTTTGAGCTCAGGGACATTTTCCAGCCTTGATCTTACACAGCCTCTCTTAGCACTGGACGACGTCAATCATCTTAGCACTGGATGTTGTCAATCACACACCTCTTCTTGGCTCTTTATAAAACCACTGCTTGATGTGCTGCTCTTCCAACCTCACCTGTCACCCAGGCTTGCTCTTGGTCTCTTGCCTCTCCTCCAAGCACTGGTCATTACCAAGTCCTGCTGGCTTTGCCTTGATCTCCTCTCTATCCATCCCATCTCCTTCCTGCCTCAGGTTTTCCCCAATGCTTGCCTGGACTGCTGCATAGACTTCAAAATGGTGTCTCTGCATGTAGCCATTTTCTGTTCAACTCCACCCCCCCATAAAACTGATCTTTTCAAAATGTGAAACCTGTGACATCATCGCAAGTGACACAGAACTGTTTGCATTTCCCAGCGTGCCCTGGTGTGCCTGTCTGTGCACTTTGACTCCTTTCAAGCACTTGTGTGGCTTTGGGTCTGAAATATTACCCACAGGCTTATGCGTTGGGGACTTGGTCCCCAGCTGGTAGCATCATTTGCGAAAGGTTGTGGAACCTTTGGGATGTGGGGCTCAGCTGGCAGAAATGGGTCACTAGCAGGTTAGGCCCCCTCTGGTTCTGACTGGTTTCTTGATGTTTTCTGCTTGGCTGCTATGTCAATATGTGCCTCTTCAAATAGCTTGAAGCAGCAACTCTGAACTTGTGAGTCATGACCCCATTGACAAACCTCTGTCTCCAAAAATATTGACATTACAATTCATCACAGAAGCAAAATTAGTTATGAAGTAGATATGAAAATAATTTCATGGTTGGGGGTCACCTCAGCCTGAGGAACTGTATTAGAAGGTCACAGCATTAGGAAGGCCGAGAGTCACTGCTTTAAAGCCTCAGGGGACTGAACTGCACCTTTGCCTTCCCTCCACAGGGAGTTGAAATTTCTTGGAAACAGAAAATTAAATTAAATTCCTCCTCCCCACAGATGTGTCTGTCAGGTTATCTGCTAATAGATAGCGCAAAAGTAACTAGTCCTGCATTTCTTCAAGCGCGCGCGCGCGCGCGCGTGCACACACACACACACACACACGCACGCACACACACACACACACATCACACATACACCTGGCTAACGGCATCCATTATCACTGAACTCGGGGCCACCTTATCTTGGTGGCTTCCCTGATCATACACAACTCTGTCAGCTCTGCTGCTTTTGTACCTCACTAATAGCAAATTCTGCGTCATTCTATTTGTGTGCACACAACCATCATGGTACTTACGTTTATGAGTCTAGATTTCCCATTTTCTAAATTCATTGGGGAGAGAACCAGACCTTATGTAACTCTCTACCCCACCAGCATAGGACATGGCCCACAGCAGGTGCTCTAGTGGAGGGAAAAGACCATAAGGGACTAGAGAGGTAATTGAGCACTTAAAGCAGGACGGCCTGAGTCCACGTAGCAAGGATCCGACATTGTCCTATGAATGTGATTGCTTGCCTATAATTCCAGCCCTGGAGAGAACAAACTGCCTAGTTATACTAGCAGTACCAGTAAGCTTTGGGTTTGATTGAGAGATATAACCTTAAGAAGAAAAAGTAGGAAATGATCAAGCAAGATTCTAGACCAGCCTTGGGGACTCCACAAAAAAAAACAATGCAGGCACGCATGCACACACACACACACACACACACACACACTCACACACACACACACACACCACATAGACCTACACAAAAAAATGAAGAAAGAGAATCAGAAACAAAAGAGATAGACAACTCAGATGTAAAGGCCTAGAGTATACAAGACTCTGGATCTACACTGTGATCTCATCAAATGCGTGTGTGGTACCTGTAGACCGTGGCCACTCTCAGGGAGGGCTCCAGCCAGATGGTCCAGACCTTCTGAAGGCAGCAGAACACTTATGTGACTAATCCATGACATAGATCCCCATGTTAGATGAGTGGGGGAGGGGAAGAAGGGACCATGTGCTCTGTGCTAAGGCGACTCTGACTCTGATTTGATCTAGACGTGTTCAGAAGGAGCTGAGGCTTTAATGCAATGTTGGTAGAGTCCAGGAGCCACCAAACAGCCCAGTCTTTCTTTCCCAGCTTCTCAACTTTCATGGCCAACCTGTTAATCATGGGTGTTGGCTCCAGCGTGCCAACTCCTGGCTGAGTGGCCTCTTCTTCCTCTTCAGAGTGAGGCTTGTATACCAGCCATGCCTTAGGAAGTTATTGGAAAGTAGAAGCAAGAATAGATTGCTGGCAGAGTGAGAGCTGAGAAACAGATGGAGGGGGGGGGGGCACATTCAGAGAGCTAGGCCATTCTGCTTAACACTGTCATCAGTCATCCCCCTAGAAGTCTAATGCCTTCCCTACCACACAGCCGTTCATCAGCTGGGGCTTGGGAGGGCTTTTCTCCAGCCTGCAAGATCCTGGCTGCCCTTATAGATGCCTTAGCACCTGCAAGAGGGACTAGGAAATCATCTAGTCACTGCTCCCGCCCACTCCGGTACACAGGACAGTGCATAAGCCACCTAGACAGATGGCTTTAAAACTGGGGTTTCCTCCTGACACCCGGAGCCTGAGCCTCAGCTGTGCTTCAGCAATCAGCACACATTAGCTGAAATAGACTCAGACTCTCCTCGCAAATCCCCAGTTGGTGAAATACTAGCTCTGGTGTCGCTCACAGATTGCCACAAATACAAATACTAGCTCCCCGAAATGAAAACGTATTATTTTCTTTGTCTCTGGCATGTGATTGGGGGAACAGACATCATCAGGAGATACCGTAGTGAAGAGACTCGGATCACACACCTGCCCCTCCTTCCTTTCCGCCTAGCTAAGATCGTTTCTGAGATTCCGGTAGAGGTAACTCCTATCCCTTAACGGAGTCCCAAGTAACGGTGATCTCTCTGTCCCTGAGACAGGTGCATGCTGTTCTCTTTTGGAACAATGATTTGTAGGTGGGTGAGGGGCAGCTACACCACAGGGATATAAAGAAAGGACAGACAAGAGTCATGATCTCCACAAATGACATCATCTGTTCTCTTTGATGCTGACGAACAAATCTTTGTGGTGCATTTTCCATGATCTGGGCACTGTACTTGGCACTAAGCTCCGAGCAGTGTCAGACTCTCCAAGAGTATCTGATGCAAACATAGATTCTTGGATCCCTGTGGCTCTCCATCATTTTAGAGTCACATCTCGCTACAGCCATGTGGACTTCTCAGACAGGGCCGTCTCCATGGGACTCTTGGTTGTAGCAGCAGCTCCTCCTTTAGCGTGTATAGTGTGTGCACGAACTTCCCCCTCACTACACATTTGCATGGCATCTTTGAAGAAGAAAGCTTGCCATTCTGTTTGCCCTCACTGTGACATCTTTCACTTAGACCTAGCAGATTCTGGAAAGGACAGTTGGGGAAAAATAAGGAAGCTGAAAGACGCATTGGAGAAATCTTGCAATTACGGGGAGAGGCACTTCATCATGGTCCGTAATACAAGCTCAAGCACCCCACTTTCCAAACCATTCACAATCTCCTCCAATTATTAGACAGGCTAGAAAAGAGACCCACTGTTCGTACTTCATAAAAACATTAAAAAGACAGAGAACGTGGGCTGTCCAACTTTTCATAGCTAATGGGGAATTTCTAAATAAATCTGATGGCTCTAAAAATATGAAGGCTCCCTTTAGGAGTGTTTACTATGAACATGGTTCCATGCTGAGGATTTTAACTCTTTCCTTGAAAACTCTTTTAACTTTGACCTTGTAGTTGCCCTTGACAATTTGTGACTCCATTTTTCTAGTAAGGGAACAAAAGTACAGAATTTAAATCCATTGCCCAAGGTGCCACACCCAAATCTAGATTAAAAGCAGAGCCCTTTTACCATCCCAGCCTTCACACCACCCCAGCTCTCCGGTCACTCTGTGATCCCTCCACTATGGTGGATGCTCATAGAACTTAACTGGCATCCTGAAAACTGGCTTTATTGTCCATGATGTCCAAGGTGGCAGTGGTGGGGGATCCTACAAACAGGCTACAAGCTCACTTCAGGAAGCCCTTCTCTCATGCTGAACATGACATCAGATGTTTGAAGCACTGATGTGTCAGCTTAACTCCAATTTCCAGAGGGGAGTTCGGTGTTCAGAACGGATGTGTTCCTTGATTGCAGACTGGCCAGGTCACCATTTATCTGTGTTTCTGGTCCTGTTGTGTTTTCTGACAGTCTTCTGGCATTCTCCTGCCACCCAGTGTTCACTGTGACTTAATTGGGGTGGGGGTGGGGTGCTCTCTGGAACTATCTCTCTGAGTTGCTATCAAACTCCCAAAGTCGGGTTCCCACCTTCAGAGCTTTCCAAAGAAACCAGAGAAAGAGGAGAGCCTGCTGGGCTCTCTGAGAAGAGAGGGAGGGAGGCGTCCCCAGAGTCCCCCCCTGCACCGTGTCCCGCCACTACCCACCCCCACTCTCGCTAAGATGTCTCATGCTTTCATTCCCACTGTGCCAGACAGCAAGCTTCCTGTTATCCAAGGGTTCCAAAAGTCAACAGCACTGCCTCTTTGCCATTCTTGAAAGGGGACCCTGATTTTCATAGCCTGATGGACCGATGGAGTATTTGTCTTCCTTTGAAGCCCTGATTATGAGCTCGTGTTTTTCAAGATAAAGGTATTTAATTTCCTTGGGGTTCACCCACCACCTTTTGTTTGGGCGATTGTTCCGCGAAGCCTTTGGTAATCCAATCACCTTGCATGGGGATGCTGGCATCTGAGAATGGCTAGCAAGATTTCCTTTTATAGGAGCAGGGTGAGAAAATAAACAAATAAAATACATTTTAAGAGAGAGAGAGAGAGAGAGAGAGAGAGAGAGAGAGAGAGAGAGAGAGAGAGAGAGAGAGAGAGAGAGAGAGAGAACCGAGTAAAATGAAAAGTTTGGAGTGGAGCCTGGTCTCTCTCTCTCTCTCTCTCTCTCTCTCTCTCTCTCTCTCTCTCTTTGTTATTTCCAGTCTTCCATGGGATCTGCCATCTTATTTCTCAGTGTTTGCAGGAAGGTAACTGGTTGCCAAGCTTCAGGAGGGGACAGAGAAAAGACATTATGACAAGAAGGGGGAAGGTTGTTGCATTTACAAGATCTGAATATGGCCCCCCGCTAAGAAGGCTCGAGCTAGGAGGCATTACCTCCATATTCAGATTCTTCTTGGCCTTGGTGTCTGAGCTGTAATGCTGGATTAAAAGTAGGGTAAGCATCAGTTCCCTTTCTTTGAAATTTTGTGCATTTTAATAGGATAACAAAGCAGAAAGGGATTACATTAGGCTCCCGTGCGTGTTGTCTGGTACATTTTAATTGAGACCAACGTGCTGGCAGTTACTGTCAGTTTCAGAGGTCTCTGGGAAAAAGAAAGCCCCCTTCCCACTTCCCTCCACCTCCATCTCTGTGCTTTTCCACACTCTTCTCCGTTTCTTTAGGCTCACGTGAAAGCCAACCGGTACAAACTATAACAAGAAAGAAGACCCGAGAGCTGCTGGGGAAAACAAATTCAAACTCCTGCCATTTGAGACACAGGAGGAAAAGCTCCCATGGCTCAACTCTTGGTGGCCCTTTAAAGACTTCAAGGAGGAGATCTTTTGTGTCACACTGCTCCCCCATGTCTGAGTCCTTTGTTCCTTGAGTCAGAGGCAAAGATGAATACAATGGGTAATTGGCCAGAGAAAAATGAGGCGGAAGCATGCCCCATATCTTGGGCCAGAGCTTCCAGCACGGCCTGGAAGAAGTCAGGAGGGGATTTTGCTTGGCCAAGGAGGCTCGAGCATCTCTGAACAATTTGTCTGGATGTCAGCCATGGCAGAAGAGGAGTCACTGCATGAAGCTGGCCTTGGATGCTGTGGCTGGGCCGGCATTGTGGCTTTCATGGGAATGTGCTCAGCGTCCTCCAGACAGCCCTGCTCCTGCACCTTGGCTCTGACTGCAGTGCTCGCTCTTGTGTTCCCAAGGGCCCTGCAAGTGCAAGCTAGTGTTGGCAGGTGGAGAGGACCCAGGTGTCTCCGGAGGCACAGAGACCTGGGCAGGGTCACTCCACTGATGGCCTCTCTTTCATCTGTCAGCTCTTCCCTCCACACCAGAGAACATTTGATCCCCACATACACCACAGAGAGGCCTCCCGTTCACCCCATTTTATCTTTCTCAGGGGGCCTGACTCCTATCCGTCTCCCTCTTCCCTCCACCTCCACCTCTGCTTGTCTAGTCAGTCTCCGTAAACCTCTGTGGAATGGGGCAGGACTTCCAAAGCCAACAACTGCAGAGAATACCTTTACTTTCTTGTGAATAAACTTAACTTCTACCTCATTTCTACTGGATTTAACTTTCATTTCTACTGGAATGAAATTTTAATTTTCATTCCAGTGCCAACCACACAGACCTCTCAGTAGTTTTTTGGTTTAAATTCAGGTAAAGTTCAGGGTCTCCTCTATGCCTTTTTTTTCCTCTTTCACTTGGCATACTTCTGGCCGTAGTGTGGAAGGGACCACGATGTTTCATAGAAAGCAGGTGACCTTCTTCTCTTCTACTCCTTACCCCCAGATTTTCAATACTTTTGTCTGGGATCTTGGGAAACTTCAGTCCTTTCACTTTCCCTGCCCTTCATCCCCACATGCCTCTTCCCATGCCACTACCCTGTTATGGTATGTCACATAATTCTGGGATTTTTCCAAACTCTAACGATGACAAAAAGATCTCTCTGTAGCTCTTGCAATCCTCAGCTCATTCTCAAGTGGCACCAGCGGTAGATGTCAGCATAGAGCAGTCTCCTGGGCAGGGATAGACCACAACCTGACTTGCCCTGATTAAGCCATCCTTTTATTTTTATTTTTTTATTTTTTTTGCAGACATGGTGGCTTTGAGTCTTTGTTTTGGCCTACTTGTTGATGTCTGTCATCAACATTACCATTTTCCTTCAGCACGCAACAAGAAAATGTTCGCCTTCCAACATACTTCTCTAGCAAACCCAGAGTCTGACCCTTCAAGAGCATCATGTCTGCTATGAGTTTGAATTGTTCAGACAGTGTGTCTCCCAAGGTGATAGCTGCCTTTTGGGATCAGAGATATACTCTAAATAATTTCTGACACCACGGACAGGACCGGTTTTTGCAGTTCCACAGGAGCTTGCTCTAGAACCTCCGACATCTATGGCCAACTTCCTCAAACTGGCCCATATATTGAGCCAAGGCTCAACAGTCCATACAGCCCCTGTGCACTGAGCGTCTCAGCTTCCCTATCCTTCCTCATGCTGCCTCTCTGTCTGAGATGTCCTCTTTGCACTGTCCTTACCTGCTCAGGATCTGGGCATTTTCAAAATCTATTTTGTTATATCCAATCTGCAAGCATGTCCTGATATGTTGCTCTGTAGTTCCCTCATTATTTTCCTCCAGGAATAAAATATAACCGAGTCTCCTCTACACTCAACCCAATCTTTCCCTGTAGTCTGGCCAGTACTGAGGCTGTTTGATGATCTTTCCTGAAACTTCAAGATCTTTAATGGTAAATCTGTATGGATTGCTTTTTCTCAGGCGAATGTATCTCATCATACCTCAGCATCTCCTATTGTTGGATGGATGGCTGACAGTTGGAAATGAGTCCTTTGTAGACATATGACAGAACATGGCCCATGTTCCAGAGCAGAGCAATAATAGTTGGGATGCTCTAGGCCCTTCGTGTGAACAGAACCTAGTACTCTCCGGCCTCTGATTCTCCTTCCCAGCAAGTTTACAGCACACTGGTTTCTATAGTCATCACAAATGCAGAAGTGAGCTCAGCTACGTTAACTAGATGCTTACATTTACAGACTAGCCATGGGTGGAGCTGGGATTCAAATGAGATCTGCCAAAGCCCCACCCCCACCCCCACCCCCCGCCCGTGTCCACTCATGGCCATCCCAATGGGTGGCTCTGGCCTTTGGGAAGGGCGCATCTCAAGAAGTGTATGGATTCATGCCTTCCAAAGAAGGCAGGATTTCTTTTACATTATTTATAACAAGTCTCCTAGAGCCATATCCCTAAAACCTGGCCGTGCCAGATGGATGCCTACATATAAACACTTAGAAACACAGTGGCTCTCAATGTCTTGTGGGGATAATCATTCATGTCCAGCAGAAAGGCAAGTGTTTGCTCTCCTTCATCCTACTCCTTCTGAAGGGAGAGCATGCACAGGTAAATCTGGTGCATATTTTAGTGAGGCTGCAAGTACACTGCAAAGGTGACCAGATAGATGATTTATTGTCCAAGTCAGGATATGTTGAGAATATTAGCTATCCAAAAATAACTAGCAGGCATAAGTGAGTCTGTAGTAGGTGTAATCAGAACTCACCTATGTCTCCTGGGTGCTCAGGTACACTCTGCACTCTTCACTGCACATACAGCCTGTGGCTGCTTTGCATTCAACCCAATGTAGTGTTCATCCTTTTATTTACCATCCATCCGTCTGTCCAGCTGTCCATCCGTCCACCCATCCACCCAACCACCCATCCATCCAACCATCTTTTCTTTGTTTCTTTCTTTTAAGAAAATATCCTATAATGGCCTTTGGAAGGCAAACCCCACCCTTATTAAATCTTCACTCTAATAAAAGTAGAAAGTGAGCAAACAAAGAAGTAGGAGATGCTGTATGGTAGCAGTACAGCCTTGAAAGAAAGAGGTTTGGGTAGGAGGGGCGGGAGTCCTTTCTGGGGGAGCCTGGGAAGTGAACTGGTGCTCTGGCTCCAGGGTAGATGCAGGATGGGGGAGGCTTGGGGGGTTCAGAAATAAAAGAGAGAGTGTTGGGGGGTGGGGCTGAGTAGATCACATTGGGCCATGAGGCTCCAGGGAACCTGAAACTTACACGATGAGTGTGATAGGAAGTTGCTGAAAGGCCCATGCAGAAGGATGCTGGTGGTCTAATTTGCATCTTAAACTCGAATCACTCTGGCCACAGTCAAGACACATAAATGGGAAAAGGAGATCAAGCTATTGCAACCAACCACCCAGGAGGGAAGGGAGGAGGACAGATGTGTGGGCTTGAATGAGAATGTCCCCCATAGCATTTGTATGCTTGGTCTCCAGTTGGCGATACTGGTGCCTAGAGTAGAAATGACTCTGGGGATAGGTCTGGTCCCTAGCAGCCCAATCTAAGCTTTGGTGTCAAAATATCCTACAAGTGATTGCTTGAACTTTGCACTGGAGAACAAGGCCATGTTTGTTCTTTCAAGTAGTGGGGAAGAGCCAAGGGTGCTTATCTTTGGCTCTGTAGTCCTCCTTACCTTTGGCTCTGTGGTCCTCCTCCTTGGGACATTTTCCCCCTTCCCACCACTTCCGCTTCAGAATTTCCAGGCGGTTGTTCTCCTGCAGCTGGAGAATGGCCAGGTCAAACTCATCCCGGAACACTGAGCCTATGGAATCAAAGGAAAACCCAGTGCGTGGTGTCATTGTTCTTCTAGACACATGGTGCTCCCCTCCTCAGCATCCTTTCTGGCCACTCTATCAACCTGAATCTTGGGAGGGATACAGACACAGCAGGTGGCACCTGTCTCCAAGACCACTCTCCTCTAGCTCCATCTTCTCTGCTAAAAGAAGGGCTTTCTGGTTTACACAGCCTTTTCAGTTCCTCCAATTCCTTTCTGCCACATAACTAACATGGTCATCTGATGATGAAAGACCCTGGCATGGGCTGAGTAATGGCTTCTCAGACATTTGCATTACACATCTCCCTGCCTAGCACGCTCACTTTCAAAGGTAAATAAAGGGCCCATCATAACTCAACAACTTGCACAATGAAACTCAGGAAACTGGATGGAGATCTGCCTGTTAGCCTCTAGGAAGCCACCATCTGAATTCATGTGACAGGAATCTCTCGGTCAAATGTCCAACTTTCTACTTCATATCTATTCATTTTTTGGGCACGTGTGACTTTTGTCACCATATTCTTTATAATCATTTACCATAGCCAGCCATCAACCACTGAAGGAAGAGTTAACCACATCATCCTCACATCCCTCTACATAAAGAAGCCAGTCACCAGATGTCCCTAACTCTCATAGCTGAGTTCATCAGAGCCTACAGCCCTGCCAATCACTCCATGTCCCTGTTGCCCTTTCTCTACCAAACAGAAGGCTCCTTTCTATTGGATACAGTTGTTTGAAAAGTTTTCGAATAGAATATGGTGGAGGAGTTTTGGTTTTAGGATCCAAGTCTAATCATAAAAGAATGGGCTTCAGTGGATTCAAAAAAAGCTCAATGTTCTACAACAGTGAGGTCTATGATCATTAAGGAAAAACTGTCAAGAGACTTGGAAAACAATTTGGTTGCCCAGTTTGCTTTCCCAATCCCTACAAAGATCCTGTGTAGATAGGCACCTCTGGGAATGCCTATGATCTTGGGTACAAGGGGAGCCTGAGCAAGGCAGTGAGGGTTTTTCCACATGAAATTTGTGTAGGAATCACCTGGGGATTTTGTTAAATGGAAGGTTCCAGTTCAATAGGTTCAGGGCAGGACCCAAAATTCTGCATTTTGGGTAAACTCCAAGGCGATACGCAAGCTGTTGGGCTGTAGACTGCAGGACTGTACAGTAAAGTCAGTTGTACCTAAAGAAAGGTACAACTGTACCTAAAGAAAGTTGAGTGACTCATTATGCAGTCAATTATGAGGCAAGATTCAGATCCCCCGAGGTTATACTCCCTGCCATTCTTCCAGTAGGAGGAAAGAGAGTTACTACAGAGTGCGTGACGTGGTTAGGACCAGGGAAAAGAAGAAACCCAGTAAGGAAAGAATGGAAACTGAATCAGATGGCTCTGGAGCAGAGAAAGCAACCAGGCAGCGGGCAGAACCGCCTTCAGTGGCAGCCCCTGGACCACTGAGTGAACCCACGTCAAGCCTGCAGCCTTGAATGTATTTGTTGTGGAAGCCCATGAACAGGCGTGTAATACACACTTGTAGTGAACGAGTACATGAACAAGTTGCCCTGCAGATGTGGACAGATGGCAAGCTAACACTAAGGCCTTTCTATCCAAACCCACAGTGGTCCAGGGGCTGCCACTGAAGGCGGCTCTGCCTGCTGCCTGGTTGCTTTCTCTGCTCCAGAGCCATCTGATTCAGTTTCCATTCTTTCCTTACTGGGTTTCTTCTTTTCCCTGGTCCTAACCACGTCACGCACTCTGTAGTAACTCTCTTTCCTCCTACTGGAAGAATGGCAGGGAGTATAACCTTGGGGGATCTGAATCTTGCCTCATAATTGACTGCATAATGCATCAGTAGATGTTGTTCCTAGCTTCACTTGAGGTGAGATCATGAACCTCCCCACAATATACCTCCACCCCATCTATCCTGTGCTGGCTATCTGGGGGACTCATACCTCGATATAGTCTGTTCTGCAAAGTATTGTGTTTGAAGAGTGGTATCCTAGGTTCAAGTCTTCTCTTTCTAGTTTGTGACCCTGGACAATTTCTATTCTCTGCAGCCTGGGTATAGCTAAGTCCACCTCTCACGTGGCACAATTAAGTGAGCTAATACTCATAAAATGATATCACGACAAGGTCAAGACAAAGGCCTTCCGCTCCATTTTTTTTCCTTGGTTACAAATACAAATTTCTAGAGATGATCTCTTTCACCTCAACTATGTGTGGTCAAGTTCCATGTGAAAGGAAGCACTTGACATTTAGGCTAAATTTACTGAGTCACCAAAGTATTACCAAGGTGCACCCTAAGTTCATTTCATGATCTACCCGACCATCTTGAAAGAAATGTCAGCCAGTACATTTCCCAAAGAGGCTTAAAATCTGTAATATTAATGGGCACTGAAAAAATATGACTGGTAAACAGACTCTATGAAGATTTGCCAGTGCTAACAGAGCTTTAACAGAGTAAAGCTCTGGTCTACACAGCCTCAGGTGTCAGACCCAACAGCGTTCAGAGAGGACTTCCATTATTGCCCAGGTTCATTTGGTTGCTTTCCAGTGTTCTAAGAAGCAATCTGCTTTTACCAAACAGAACTATGGGAAAAATGAGGACACTAATATTCCCCAATGAAGGCTAAGTATGAGACACCTAGGAAAGGCACATGACCGACTACAGCCCTAACCCACACAGTGACTCCCTGAGTAGGTATGAGAAACATAACCCTATTACTTGGATAACCGAAGCTCGGATATGTTAAAGCACCTCTCTGAGGTACCACAGCCAGGTCTCCTTGACTCCAAGTCCATGCTCATTATATTCCAAGGTGTGAATGAGTTCTGCAATTTATAACACGTCCAGTCAGAGAAAGATCGATTCAAGGATATAAAATGTGACTACAAGGACTGCATGCCAAAGATCAGAGCTCTCACATGCTAATGTCCCCACATCTTGATTCTTCTACCTGCCACCTTCTTCAGGAACAGCCTTATATCAGGAGAGCTTGACACAGTGGTGAAGTCAATGCTCCACATAGAATCACCCAAAGGCTGCAGTTAGATCCCTCATAATCACAACGGCTGAATGAATTTCCAGATTTCCTGGTAGTAGAGCTATCAGTAAAGTAAAACGCCCTTGAGAAGCCGGCTGCGGCACCGTTCTAGAAGTCAAAAGATTTACAAAACCAGATGGCACCCAGTGAATGCATGGTACATTAGTGCCCATTCTCAATGACCCACACCAAGTTGGAGTAGACAGAGTAGTGAAATCTACATAGAATTTGAATGTCATCTCCTGTAATCCTGTCAGTGAACTATAATCAGCAAGGTGTGTTTATCTCAGTGCTTGTAGCACGTCTTTCTTCCTGCTGTTAGTAGAGATGTTACTCAACAGAGAAATGGCCAACATGCCAAACTAAGAGACAAAGAGAACAAGGCCTAAAGTCTTGGCTGGGGCATCAATAATCTTCAATAGTTAGAATTATCCCCGAACAGTGAATGAACAGATAAGTAGTCAACTAGCTCTTTAATTACTAATTAGGGAGCTGGGGAGATGGCTGAGTTGGTAAGGTACTTTCGCTGCAAATGCAAGGACCTGAATCCAGATCTTTAGCACCCAAGTAAAAATGGAGACATGGTGGTACACACCTGTAATCCTAGTGATGAGGAGGAAGAAACAGGAAGACCTCAGGGCTTAGTCTAGCCAGAGCAGTGAGAACCAGATTCAGTGAGAGATTGTATCTCAAAAGCTAAGATAAAGAGCAACTGAGAAAGACATCCAATGTCAGCCAGTGACTTCCACACGTGTGCATGTGTACGCGCGCGCACACACAGACACACATACACACACACAGACACACACAGACATACACAGACACACACAGACACATATACACACATGGACACACAGACACACACATATATACACAGACACAAATACACACATAGACACATGCACACATGCACACATAGATACATAGACACACACATACATATACACACACATATACACATACACACACAGAGACACATACATTCACACACACACACACACACACACACACACACACACACTTATTTCTGCTTAGAGGTACATGTGCAGTCAGGTGGTGGTAGCACAGGCCTTTAATCCCAACAACTCAGGAGGCAGAGACAAGCAGATCTCTGAGTTCAAAGTCAATCTGGTCTACAGAGTGAGTTCCAAGACATCTAAGACTATAAAGAGAAACCCTGTCTGGAAAAACCACAAAAAAAAAAAAGAAAAAGGAAGGAAGAAAGGAAGGAAGGGAGGGAGGGAGGGAGGGAGGGAGGGAGGGAGGGAGGGAGGGAGGGAGGGAGGGAGGGAAGGGAGAGAGGGAGGGAAGGAAGAAAAGGAAGGAAGGGAGGGAGGGAAGGAAGAGAAGGAAGGGAGGGAGGGAGGGAGGAAAACAAGTACATGTGCATATGCTTGCTTGCTTGTTTTGTTTTGTTTTAACCATAAGGAAGCCAACCTAAAGTCGTTCTCAAACCTGTTGGTTCTGGAGACAGGCTAATGGATTCTAGACAGCATTCAGTGGCTTTGGCTGCCCTGACCCTGCCTGGAGGAAGCTATACCCAAAGGTCACCGCTCTCTTGCATACCGACGGGCATGCCAATCCCATAGCCCTTGGTGTCCAGCAGGCCCCCGATCTGAGTGAGGTTGCAGTTCCGCTGCCGGTAGTACTCGTTCATGGTGGACTCCAGCAGGAAGGCATAGTTGGAATTCAACACCCTGGCAATCCCTTCCTCTGTGCTCTTCACAAACACGCTTGGCTGCTTGGAGTACATGTAATTCCACATGCGTTGATAGGTCTGGTAACGGGAATTCTGGGGGCAACATCAGAAGGAAGCAAGGTTGAGAGATAAGAAAGCAAACATTAGCCTAAAAACGGAGGGCATCAAAGAATCACGAGGTCAGCCCTTCTGCTGCTGTACCCCACATCATAGCCGATCACCTCTTCCTTTATATCACCTCGCCCTGAGAGGGTCACTGCCATTGCATAATGGAGGAGAGACCTGTGCCTTTAATAGGAGATGAGGAAGGGACTTGTCCTGTGAATTCTGCGTACCAGTCAACCACTGGTTCTGTCTCAGCTACTCTCCAGAATTCCTTCAGCACCAACCTCCTCAGACAGGCAGAATTCAAATTCTGGTTATAAACCTTCATTGTCCCTCAGTTTGGGACAGTGCATGCAAGTTCATTCAGGACTAATAAAGAGACAGGCCTGAAGTAGTGTGGATGTCTCCTACCTACCCTAAGCCAATGTATCAACTCCACCACCCAAGGCTGCCTTCTGTTTTACCAATAATAACAGGACTGAATTCTGGGGGTCCATCCAAACTCTGTTTGTACAAAGTCTTCCCTGTCCCTGTGTCAACAGGCATAGAGATTCCTATGGAAAACAGACAGCAGGCCTTGGGCCTGTCTCCTGTGAAAACACGTTTCTTGGATGTTCATTGGTTAGACACCAGGAGCCCCTGGGGGAAATCTTCCCTGGAGTTCTCAGACATGAAAACTGCTATTCTGCTCGGCCTGCTTCTGTCAATCCTGGTGATCAATCAGCTTGGCTGCCACTATACTATGGCAGGGGCTTCTCCTGAGACTTACAAGGCAATATCCCAAAGAACCCAAATGTGTCTGCTCAGGAGAACCCATCAGTCTAGGAGAAGTGACCAGGCCATCTTTATTAAGCATTTCTTAATAGGCACACTATTTTCACTACTGTGCACATGCACAGGTGCATGTGTTTATATTTATCCATAGGCATGCATGTACAGGTGATTTGGGGGTGTCTTATAATTCTCCACCTTGTGTTTTTGATGCAGGGGTCTCCTCACTGAGGCTGGGGCCCACTGACTGACTGGTTATCCTACTGACAAGTGAGCTCTGGGTCCACTTGTCTGTGTTTCCTCTCCTCTAGTACTGGGTTACCAGTGGTGCATGACCACACCTACTTTTGATTCCGGCAGCTAGGGACCCAGACTCAAGTTTTCATGCTTGCACAGTAAGCATTTTACCCACAGAGCCACCCCTGGCCCCGTATTATTCCAATCTTGCTTTGTCTAAGTACTAACTATAAAACCCAACTTGCTTTTTAAAATTTAAATAAGAGTATCAGCTCCATCCAATGCAGTAATGTAAACAAGACTGCAAGCCTGATCCACAGCATACAGTGCACATAAAACAAACACAGAACTATTATAAATTTAGCAGGTTTCATCACATTAGTTCTAAAACCATTTCAAGTATTACCAGCTGCTTCTGCGCAACAATATGGGATAGGTTGATGTTCATACAAAATCCTCCAGGGACCTCATTCTGGGGAAATTTTTTGGAACAAGAGGAAACTAGGCCCTGCAAAGACCTCTAAGGTAGATGCTCGAAAGAGGGAAAGAGATGGGCAGAGATGTTTTGATCTTGGATGCACATGTATCTGAGCTTCCTTTCGCCCTCCCCCATGCTGGTGAGAGGCCAGGTTGTATTTACTTGGAAGAAGGTCATGCTGGAGCCTCCATGAATCGTGCCGTACTCAATGGTGGTCTGGTCAGCCAGGTCATCCACGGACTCAATGGGCACTTCCATGCGCTGCACAGTCAGGAAGGCTGCCAGGTTGGCCGTGTAGGAAGAGATGATGATCAACGTGAATGCCCACCTATGCAGGAAGACACCAGAGAGGCTTCATTGCCCTGGCATTGCCAGGAGGCTTAGGCTCCTGAGTCCAGTCCTGCTATGATGCAGGAGAGAGCAGGTATCTTTCTTTGAAAGAGAGATCAGCTCAGTGTAGGGAGGGGAAGGACGCAGGGTATACAATATCGAGAGACATGAACTAAATTTGCAAATGTTACTTGGAAGATAATAATTGGCTGTAGGGTTTTCTTTTCTTATTTCTGAAATGTGATTACTTGCATATAGTCCATGCACACGAGGGTCTGGGGACCATCGGAGAGGAGCCAGCCAATGAGGTGAGGGCTTTGTGCGAAGCTACTGCATACTGCCATGTACTGAATACCTAACACGAGCAATATCCACTTCCTCAGCTAATCCTTACAACTCAGGGAGACGAACACACTATCCAACCACTGCAGGAAGCAGAGTGAGGCTCTGGGAAGCACCTTGATAAATACTGATACAGTTGAACACAGCCACGTCTACAACCATTACAGCAGAATGTCTTCGATGAAGATGAGCTTGTGAAAAGCGACTTTGGACTGCTGAGAAGTTGAAATTGGAAAACCCTCTGACAATGGACACGCTGCTTCAGACTTTCCAGACTATTTTACGGAGTCGCTCACATTTCATTTGAAATTTGAATAACTCTGCAATGCAGGCAGCATATATGCCAGCGGCAGTGTGTTCAGTCTGGTAGGTTAAGCAAGCTTTTCCCATCTGCTCGTTAGGACGGAGCTACATCAGTACCTGTTTGTGCTTAGGTGGCTCAGACATAGATCTGAGTACCACGGATCAGGCTGGAGAATCACCAATTCAGGATCAGTGGCGTCTCTATTCACAAGGGTCTGCCCAGTGTGCAGACACTGCTACGTTAATGCATTGCATTTGCCATGGGACTCAGCAGCTGGCAGCTGCCAGGTAGATTTTCAAGACCAAGAAATCCCATTGTCCCCTTTGTGGTTACCAAGAACTCTAGCTGGATGCCTGCCCGGAGAGACACAACAGGGCCATCCACCAACTCAATGGACTTGTATATGTTACAAGGAGGTGGGGTATTTTGTTTTGGGGGTTGTTTTTTATTTGGTTGTTGCTCTGGTCATCAATAGGATGGCAACAGAAGTCCTTGGGTTTTCCTGGGTTTACCTATCTAACACATGGGGATAATGATACCTGCTCCACACATCTCTGGGTCCTGGCAACAGGAAATGAGGTACTGCCATTTGTGACCAGCCATCTAGGACAAGCCAGATGAACACAGGAGCTAGAGAAATGTGGAGAAGCCTCCAGGCTGGCGAGGGGATAAAAAGCATCTGGCTACCTCCCCGATGCTTTCTCAAGCAGGGACCCCTAAGTGACAGGCTTCCCACCCTACTCAGGACTCACTCTCTGCACCCCACCCCCTTTGACTCTGAACATTGTGACCATCCCTAGGGCCATTCCTGAGTTCAGCAGCAGCCTGGATACACTGAAGAGAAGCAGAGTTAATATATCTTGAATGTAGACATGGCCGCAGAGCTGTCTAGGAGCTCCTCTCGGGCTCGTGGCCTGACTCTGGTGCCTGGTCTTTCCCAGGTGTCGTGTACATGTTTAGGGCCATGGTCATAAGGGTGAGCTGTCAGCCAGTTCAATTGACCTAGTGCAGGCCAAGCTATGCCAAGGAGTTGGTGGGGCTGTGCCCTGCATTTGAGGATGTTAGCAGTTGTAAAGCTGGCACTCTTCTGAACAGTGTGGCACTTTCTGTCCCTTGCTCTGGCTGGGAGGCCAAGGTGGGTCACAGTGGTCCTGTCTTCTGATCTTCCACTCCCCTAGGGGACTAACTAAACCTTGACTTTAATAATCTCAGAACTCAGGAGCCAGAAACACTTGCTGATAACTGTGGACAGGGGACTCCTCAAGGTCTCTCGTGGCTGCTCCTTGCTGCAGTGTTCCTCTCCCAGAATGTTCTGGAACACAGTGACCCAGTCATCGGAGGCCTGCTCTTTAGAGCAGCACCCTGCAGGATGTGGGCTTCTACAACTCTGGAGGAAGGCTTTCCCTGGGTGCAGTCGGGAGCCTATGGCAGATGTGACAGACAAAGAAAACTGGCCCCAGGCACACCAGTGGCAAAGAGCACCTAAAGGAACCAAACAAACACCCTTCGATGCTCCTCTTCCAAGGCTTCTGCCTAGCTTTCCTAGGCTTCAAGGGAGTTACATGACAGGCTCTTCTGAGACAGTGTCCTCTTCTTGGGGACACAAAGCCTAGTTCTGTATGTTAGTCTACTCAGTAACTTCTTGGTAATATCTGGGAACAGGCGAAACATCTTGCCCTAGTGGTTTAAATCCTGCCATATTTTGTATTTATGAGAGCAAATGAAAACTCTAGATAGAAAGATGTCTTGTCCCAGCTACTAGCCCAGTTCCCAGAACAACTCTGCTGTCTGCTTCTAGACCAACTATGTGACCTAGGCACTAGTAACACAGGATGAAAATACCTCATCTCCTCTTCCTTTGGCTGAAACAGGCTGAGGAGGAGGCAGGAGGACCAAGGCTGTAATTTCTGAGAGCTACCACAGTCAAATCTAGGTGGTTAAGAGAGGATCCAATACTTGTATTTTGCAAACTTGTCTCTCTAGGCTGCCTATGTTCTTCATTTTCCTACTTTCTACATAGCTTCTGTAAGTTTTCGAAGAACTTTCCAAATGTTGAATGTTTTGCCCATCAGAGAATCTAAGAGCTTGACCATTCCTGCAGCTCCTGAGATAGACAGGTTAGCCTCACAGAGCCAGGAGCTGTGGACAAGGCTCAAGGGGTAATGGTGGAGCCTTGCTGCACAAAGCCTCCAACTGGAAACCAGGGGCTGATGCTCGGGGAGTACTGGTTGACCAGGAAGACAGAGGCTGGGAAGGCTGGGAAGGGAGAGCAGAGGAGCCTGACCTGCAGGGACTTTACAGCAGGTTTCTTTGCATAAATCTGCATATGCCCTCTCTTGTCCAAGCCACTAAGTCAACCTTCAGGTCAAGATGTTATTTTGCTATAGAGTATCTAGGCTGTTTCCCTTTGTTTGTTTGTTTGTTTTGTTTTTCTTTCTCTTCCTTCCTTCCTTTCTTTTCCTTCCTTTCATTCATTTACTCATTCTTTCTTTCCTTTTCATTTATTTTTCTCTCCCTTCCTTCCTTTCTTTTCTTTCCTTCCTTTCTTCCTTCCTCCCTTTTTCTTTCTTTCCCTCCTTCCTTCCTTTCTTCTTTCTTTCTTCTTTCTTTGTTTCCTTTTCCTTCCTTCTCTTTCTTTTCTTCCTTTCTTGTCTGTCTGTCTGTCTCTCTCTCTCTTACCTTGGTTCTCCTCTGTACCCAGACCCCAGAGAGGGCTAGGTGCTAGGATAGAGTATATAGTACTGATCCTTTATCCCCCCTGACCCCACTTCCCATATTCACATTGCCCGCCACTCTCTGAACTTTTAAGACAGCTGGCTCCCTGCCAGGGTCTACCTGGCAAGGCAAATCTTCCTGGTTGCTTTCCTTGCCATTGGAAAGAGCCTGTCTGTTTCTCTGTGTAGTGCTAGCTATCCTGGAACTCCCTCTGTATGCCAGGCTGGCCTCAAATTCAGAGCTCTGCCTGCCTCTGCCTTCCAAGTGCTAGGACTGAGGGCATGCACCACCACCACCCAGCCTCGGGTCTCTATTTAGTCTAATTCTGGTTCTGCTGCTAGGCCTTACCAGACACCACTGACACAGCGGGTGGACAGGGCTCGAGGGGCGATGGTGGAGCCTTGCTGCATGAAGCCTCCAACTGGAAACCAGAGGCTGTTGCCCAGGGAGTACTGGTTGACCAGGAGATTACACCGGCCCTGCGCACAAGGATGTGGACTGTACCACTCATAAGGGGTTAACCTGCAGGAGAGAAGACCACATTCCTAGGGTGAGGAGGGGTAGATGTAGGGTGCTGGAGAGCCCCACAGCTCATCTTCCTGGCCGTACCTGTGTGATAGGATCCATTACTTCCCTCTGCTAGACCTGGATTCTTGGATTTATTTTTCCCATGGAGGGGGTGAGGTAGGCTGGACTCACCCCCTTCAATAGTTTGAAAAGTTGGTGCTTCTCAAACTATTTTTATTGAATCCTTCAAATAAATACATTTCTCTCTTGAGTAACACTCAGGTGTTCAACTCCAGTATTTAAAATGACTAAACGTGATGGCTTTGTCAGAAAGGTGGTGGCCATCAGGGGTGGGCAGCATGGAAGGCTCCTTGCTTTTTTGTAGCAAATTCCCAAGGAGACCAGGAAAAGTTTCCAGGGTCCCATAAGGTCCCATCTTAAAAGCTCTCACCCTAGTTCTATAGGTCTCAAACTCCAGCTACATCAGAACTGCCAGGGAGGCTTGTTTTAACAAGTCCCTGTGTAACAAGCCTGTGAGTTACATGAGGACTAAAAACCTGGAAGGTCCTGAGTGGTGTGGATGGCTCCAGGTCCATATCCACACTGACAGCCACTGACTCCGTCTTATCAGATGCAGTGTCTTAGATCCCAGCCTTAGAGATGCAGATGTACAAGCATTAGCACTCCCCGCTGTGAGGGAACTTTGATGGTGTGCTGGCTTGGGGTGGCTGCCTGGAGTTTAATTTTCCTGCTCTAAAATCTCACCCAGAAGTATAGCATATGAAGATGAAAGTACAACCTGTCTGAAGGAAGAGGCACAGGGGCTTCAGAGTTCTCAGTGCCCACATGTGTCTGAAGGCTCCCAGGAGCCTTTGCACTCCGTGGAACCCATGTGCCAACGGTTGCCTTAGAGCAGAATATCCCAGGTTTGCATAGCATACAAATATGCAGTCATATGATTAGCCTTTTAATGACTTTTCTATTTTCATTCTTTGAGACAGGGTCTCACTCTAGCCCAGACTGGCCTGAAGCTTACTACATAGCCCAGGTTAGACTCAAAGGTGTGCTAGTCCTTCTGCCTCAGCATCCTACCACAATAGACTAACACATTTTCTTTTGTTGTTATTGCTGCCCTTGCTGTTGTTGTCATCATCATTACAATTATTTGCTAATGCCAGATTTGGGACAGTATGTGGGTGTAGTGGCCACAAAGGAGGGTGCAGAGCCCATCTTGTGTGTTTACACAGTAACAAATCCCTAAGACCCTTTGCAGAACCTTAGAGGTGACGTGAAAGCTGTGTAGACTCCATTAGAACCGACTGTCCACACAAACAGGCTCAGCCACAGGGGGCCAAAGAGGATCTCGGAGCAGCGGAGCCTGGATCTCACAGACAGCTTCCTAAACACAGCAGCAGACAGCGCTGCGAAGTGGAGAGCGGAAGTGTCAGGCAGCATGCGAGCTCCCGCACCTCGCCAGCTGTCACTGACAACAGACACTTGACAGTGGCGATGCCTATGAGGCCAAGAGGGGTGGGTGTTGTACAGGAGCAAACTCCTGTGCCTTTGAAGACTACTAGGTGGCCACAAAGGCTGTTTGATTTTGCCTTTGATCGCTACGAGAAGAGGCACACCGAGGACATGCAAGACCCCATACACTCCTGTTGCCTTTCTTGAGTGGAAAGAGCACGGGCTCCCCAATCCACAGATGGAACACAACCTAGGGGAGACCCCCCACTCTGAGAGATAGAGCAGGGGGCCAAAGGATCATCTGGCCCCGATGCTGTGGTCTGGAGACAAGGGGAAGTCACTTGCCACAGAGCCTCTGTCAGATTTCTAGCTCATTCTAAGCTATTCTCCACTCCCATTCAGCAATCCCCTGTGGTAAACTGAGGGCTGAGCAGAGGGGCTGGTGGGGAGAACTTGAGTGGGTGGAAGGTGGCTTGTCCTGAAGTTCAGGCTACCTTAGTTCAGGGGCAAACGACCCCCTCTATGTAGCACATTCTCAGGAAGTTCACAGCTCAGGGATACCCTGGAGCGCTTCCATAGAACCAGGAACAGTTCCTGGCTTCTGCGGGACGAAGGGAGGCTAATTTCCGTTGGCCCTGAACCCTGGCCATCTCTCCCAACTCAGTACTGGGCACAGACGTACCCTCTTGTTGCCTGCAACCCTCTGTAATTTTTTTGTTCGCCATGACAGCTGTGTTTTCAGAAGCAGAGCCAGCCTCTGCAGAGGAGGCATTCTCCCAGGCCTGTGTTACTGTGGCCTCTGGTCCAGCCTCCCCCATCTCTCCCCCCACTCTGTCTGGATTTGCAGGCTCCGTTTCTTGTCATTTAGGACTTTAGGACAGACCATGGCAGGGTAGCTAAATACACCATGTTTAATGAGAGCCATCTTCCTGTCACCCCCTCCCTCTCCTCTCTTTCCCTAAGCTCCTATCCAAGTTGGGGCGGATGGCAAGGGTGCAGGAAGCCAGAATACCAAAGCAAATCCAGACCAGCAAACCTGCCCGCACGGCGCATGGTAGGGAACACATGCACAGACAGATGGACGGGTAGTGTGAGGTTGACAGCTGGGCAGAGAGCATTTCAGGGCCCCAGTCCCTCTGCCATCTCTATTTGGCACCAAGGTCTTCTAAACCATCCTCTCCTCCTCCCACTCCCGCCCCATGCAGTTCCCAGAGTGGACACGAGGTGGCGGTGTGAGGACAGGGAAGGGAAGGGAAGAGTACCGAGCCACCAGGAAGAGGACACAGCTGACGGCCAGATAAGCTAGAAGCATGAAGAGCCAGACTCCTGGAGAAAAGGGGTCCAGAAAGGAGAAATAGCCCGGTCTGCGTCCCTGAAAATGGAGATGAAAATAAGATTCACTATACATAGTCAGAATGGCTTGGGGCAGGGCAGGGCATGAGAATTGGCTTGGACCTAGCATTTTGGGGATACTCTGGGTGATTCTAACAATGACAGGGCTGCTGCTGCGCTGAACACCTTGTAAACCCCGATGTGCAGACGAACAGCAGCGTGGACCTGTCTCTTCCTGGGACAACGAGGCTTTTTGCTGAGCAAATCTGCCAGCCCTTGACACCTGTGACGTACTAATCTGGGGCTCAGGAGAGCCTGTGAGATGAGGTTGCTGCACCAGGGTCTGACCTCAGCACCTCTCTTTAACGTCTGCATCTTTCTCCTGAGAGTGTTAATAAGGCTGGTTTCCTTGGCTTTTTGCTCTACACTGTGTTCTCAGACAACAGAAACAAAGTCCCGAGGTACCCTCAGCCGATTATCTTCATTTTCCTAGTGTAGAAACCCAATCCCAAAAGATGCGGCCAAAGTCATGCCGTAGCAAATGGACGACTTGGAGACACATCTTCTAACTCAAAGTCGCCATCCTGTCCCCTCCTGCCACAATGTGCCTTCTGCTCTTGAGGCCGGAGCCAGGAAGGGAAAATCAACACCAAGTTCCCACCGTGTCTCACAAGAAAAGCAGAACCAAGTGTGAAAGGCAGCGTCAAGGCGTCTGCTGCCTTCTCAGCTGTGTGATTCTGCGCAGGTCCCTGATCCTGTCTGGCCTCAGCTAGAGCTGGGCTAGACCAGACCCACTCTCTGAAAGTTGCAGGCTAGCTTGATTACCCTACGGTGTTTCCTTTTTAATTAAAGAGAGCTCACATACACATCTATGTTCCTTTCTTTCTAAAGGAAGCAAACACCCTAGATCAGAATGAACACCTCGTCTCGTAACAATCCGATCTATGGGGGACCAAACGACCCTCAGGGGGTTGCCTGAGACTATCAGAAAACATAGGTATTTACATTATAATTCATAAAAGTAGCAAAATTACAGTTAGGAAGCAGCAACAAAAATAATTTTTGTGGTCATGGGGGTCACCAGAGCATGAGGGACTGTATTACGGAGCTGCAACACTGGGAAGGTTGAGAACCACTGCCCCAGATGGTCTGACTGCACGGGAGCTGAGCAGTGGCTGCCGCCGCAGATGGGGTGTGCTCTCTCCAGCCACATTCCGCTGTCAGCTTTGCTTTTTCTGTTTACTACAGAACCACCAGGCTAGATGCCGTCTAAGGGCCATTTGAAACAGAAATGCTATAATTTTTACGATCTCAGGAATCCAGGAAGTCTGAGGATGTAACTAGAAGTCAATATCACCTTAAGGCAATCTATGAGAAGGTCTGCTTTCCCACTTAAAATGATATCCGTCATGATAGCACCTACTATCTGTATGCAGCGTCTGCCCCCATAGCTTTCTGTGTGAGTGACCCCATGGTACCTGCAGAGCCTTATTCCCCAGAGACTTCAGCTTTTATGGGTGGCATCTCATTCCCTCTTAGAGAACCAGGAGGAACATCCTCAACGCCCTAAGGAAGAGTTTCCCTTTCTCCTGGCACAAAAAGGGACACAGGGTTGCTTTACTACTTGCCCTGCTTGTAGGCAGTCATTCTTGGGACCTGCACTCTTCCTTCAATGTGACCAGAACCTCTTAGGAAGCCTTTATGAAAATAATTTTCTTTTCCTGTATAGCACAAGCCAAGGAGAATCCAAGTGCAATTTCTCACAGTACGTGAACTGTTGTTGATGTTCACAAAATGCTTGATCAGGCTGGTTGGGAAGATGAGTCTGAATAAGAGGCAAAGGCCAGTAACTGAAGGAAAGGAACAGGAGGAGGAGGAGCAGAAGGAGGAGAAGCAGAGGAGGAGGAGGAGCAGGAGGAGCAGGAGGAGGAGCAGGAGGAGGAGCAGAAGGAGGAGCAGGAGGAGGAGCAGGAGGAGGAGCAGGAGGAGCAGGAGGAGGAGCAGGAGGAGGAACAGGAGGAAGAGGAGGAGGAGAGGGACAGGTTAGAGACCAGATCATGAGTGTTTGCTCCCTTCATTACATAAATCCTCTAACAAAAACAAGGGGTCCAGGGACAACAGAATCTGGGACCCTGGTTGCTCACTCCAATGTCTACTACAGGCTGACTGTCTTATTCAGCATCCTAGCATCCAGTGGCAGACACAGAAAGATGCAGAACGTGAAGAACCCACACAGGTGATGAAGAACTCAAAGAAGACCACCCTGCCTACTCTTCTACTGCAGCAGAAACCACCAGCTTCGTCCACTCTCCGAGCCACTCTGGTTCCAGACTGCCTCTTGAACAATGTACGTGAATTCCATGTGACCTGTTAAAATGCTTTTACTCTGTGTCTTTCAAGTGTGAGTCAGCCAGGAAAGGGGAAAAAAAATCTTTCATTGCTGTTTTCTGAATCTGAAGCCCCGTTAGATGTTCCATGTCAGAAATCTATACCTGATTTTATCACAAGCAGTGAACCCGAGAAAGATGGAAGCACCATTTAAAGCTGCCATATTTGGTTAGGGGTGATAAGAAATGTTGCAGAGCTGTGAGAAAAACTCCTAGAGACATGAGTTATACCATGCTGGAGATCACATAAACAAGAAACAAGAAGTAGACATGGCCTCACTAGAAAGCTGTCTGTCACACTTGGCAAGGCAGCCTCTGATTTCACCAATGATTGGCTGACACGGGCCAGAAGAGCGAGGTCTGGGCTGTCAATGGGGATCTGGGTCTGGGTTTAGGCTGAGCCACGCTGTTGGACTAAGAGCAAAGGAAGCATGCTCCTGGCAACATTCTGAATGCCAACCAGTTTTCCTATGTAGATGTTTTGGATTGCTTCCTTCCCAAGGGACACCCTAGTCACTGGGACTTGGCACGAATTATGGTCACATTCCATAGGCATTTCTTCAAAATACCAGCTTCCACTGAACCCCAAAGATGTGTGACAGTGACAGAGATTCTTCCGGAAAACTCGGTATCTCGCTATGCGCTCTTGACTTCAATACCCGAGTTTCCATGCTGACAGACGGAAGAACAGGGACCCAGGGAAGCTGTGTCTCACTCAGATCACTGGTGATGGCTTCAATTTTCCTGGTACTCAGTCATCAAGCTGTGCCGTCGGCACGCCGCGCTACTCCACTCTCGTGGCAGCTGTACCAAGCCTTGTTCGACTCTTAATGTTTGCAACTCGCTCCAATAAACTCCCTAATTAATCCCAGACTTTCTACCCTGTGCCAAGAGAATCCCGATTTATTTGATCCTACCCATTTAAAGTACTCACAAATGTTATTTATCTATCCTCATCATCATTTATTGTGACTGCTGTTTTATAGGCATTCATATTGACTTAGGTGATCAATATAACTGCGGACTGCAGGTGTGGCCAGGGCCATTAGGTGAAGGCAGCCATTCTGAATGTAGAGAAGGGGTGCTTTATGTATCCATCTCTCTCCATACAGCTATAGCCATAGATCTGTGCCATGGAGGTCAAGGACAGGCCATGTCCTGCTGGTGAGATGAAAATTAGAAATAGTTGCCTTGGCTTTTGGACTGTGCTTCGATCTGACCCTACCACAGTTCGCATCTTTGGACATAAGAGAGCTCTAAAGGATTGGTCACCAACTAGCCCATGGTCCAGATTTGTGGCAGCTGTTTGAATTGTTTCATGGCAATGGATCTTCTCATATGAAATATGTCAGTACTGCCTTTTATATTTAAACATCTATTAATTCAGATTTCGGTGTGTTGGAAAATGATATTGTAGAAAGTGCTCTACTTCCTGAAGTCTGGAGCCAACTAATGGGGACACCAGAGCTAGATAAGGCAGAATAAATGGTAAACAAAAATGCTGACTCAGGAGGCAGACTGCCCAGGTGTATGTTGGTGTTTTAGTTAGATACAAGCTCAACCATGACAGGAAAGCTACTTAACCCTTGGGTATCATTTATGTACTCTTTGTACCTTGGGAGTAACAATAAATCTGACTTTATAGGGTTATTTTGAGGACTGAAGATGTAGTAAGGAGTGTGTGTGTGTGTGTGTGTGTGTGTGTGTGTGTATGTGTGTGTGTGTGTCCATGTCCCCACACATTTATCTCTATCTAATAATAGCAGGCAGGAATGAAAGGAAAGATGGTTGTGACAGAGGAGGGACTTTCTTTTATACAGATACCTTCCCCTAGTGGACCAGAAATACTACTTCCTGTCCCATGATGACACAGGTTAAAGATACTTGAGGGAGGAGATGGCCATTTGGCCACAACCACTTTGCCTAATTCTTCAAGTTCCTGTGGTTGTAGCACATGAATCTGAAGAGCTCTCCAGGGTTCTCTGGGGAAGCAACTAAGGGCAACCCAGCCTTCACCCTGAAAGATGGATCTCAGAAACCAGTGGTCTATTTGCTGCTGTTATTCCTTTGTTTTGCTGAAACAAGTAGTCTAGGCTAGACTTGAACTTGCCGGGTAGGTCAAGCCTGCTTCAAACTTATGATCCTCTTGTCTCTGCCTCGTGAGTGCTGGGATTACAGTGATTTGTCATTATGCCTGCCTCTGAGTCCAATCCTTAGAATTATGTCTCTCTTCAGCTTTCCCAAAGAATGAAGCAGACATGAGGCAGCTGCCCTTGGAACTGTGGGCGGGCGGTGCACATCGACGCCATTTTCCTACACACGGCACCAGTGATGTCATCTCTCTTCCTCCTCCCCGTACCCCATCGCTCCAGCATGTCACTGACCCAGATCACTGCCATCTGATCTGGGTCATGTGTTCTGTGTACTTTTGAGTGTCTACAGAATGTAATAGCAGTTTGCAGAGTAGTTTGTTGTTAGATAGTCAAGTGTCAGGAATGGTCAGTGGTCAATAACACATCCTCTAAGGTTGAAAAGGGAAGGAAGCAGCGTATCTGTAACTCATCCTGGGAGGGGCAGATGAAGTTATACACGATTGTAAAAGCTCATGTGGTTAGTCTGTGGTATGGTCTTGCATGGTGAGGCTTAGCACTCACTATGAGTATGAAGCAAGTAAGCAGCTACCTCCCCTCCACACAAAACACCTGGATAGTTGTTTGTCAATATAGCTCACACATGGACATATCTATTCTTACTTCTCTGCTTGGAGATCATACTTGGAGACATTCAAGTTCCCATCCCAGCCTTAACCTTGCCTCACCGAGTGGTCAGTCCTAGGCAAGCCACTCACCATCTCTGGGCGTCTTATTTTTTCTTCTTTCATAATAGCAAAGCATGATGGTGCACATGAAGGACGAATGTGATTGTTAGTAGAACAATGCTGATAAGACAACCTGAGCTCCCAAGGGAGATGTGCTCCATGTGTATATAGCCAATATTAAGATGACTCTCCAGGGATCCACACTTCTATTGGTGGGCTATGCTATCAAGTTATTCAGCTTTAGGGACTTGGACATGATTCATTTTTGACCACCTTAGGACAGACTAATAAGTTAGAAGTGACTCACTAGGCTAGCTTAAAGCTACTTTCCATGTTCCTAGACAGCTTTGCTGAGATGAAACAGACCAGCCTGGAAAACAGAGAACACACTCAACGAACGCTAGACACTAGCACCACGTTGGCATTTATTCCTCTCTCACTTTTTAATCGCTGCCTGTCTTAGTCACTGTTCTGTTGCTGTGAAGGAACACCACAACCAAGGTAACTCTTATAAAAGGAAGCATTTAGTTGGGGGTTTCATTACAGTTTCAGAGGGTTAATGCATGATCGTCATGGTGGGGAGCGTGGGGAAGGAAGGGATGGTGCTGGAGCAGTAGCAGTAACTGAGAGCTTTACAACCTGATCTGCAGGCAGCACACAGCATGTGTGTGTGTGTGTGGGACCAAGCATTCAAACATATGAGCCTATGAAGTCCGTTCTCAATTAAACCACCACACATCTGATTATTATCCTTTCTTTTATTAGCTTTTGCTTGTTTGTTTGTTTTTTAAGAGGAAAGACTCTAGCTGAGAGCCAAGGAAAGGAAAAGGCAATGGAGTATCAATGAGTGCCTGATACTCCTATCCAAGGAGTATCAGGCACTCAGGCTGGCTAGAGACCTTGTGTGACTTCACAGATCTCACAGGTTGAATCCTCAGATAGGAAAGAGCTTTGAACAAGGATATAATCAATGCATGTCCTTTACATGGGAGGAATAGACATACTACAAGTATTTGACAATATCCGGGACCTGGAGACAGAAAACTTGGCTTCAGTGTCAGCTACAGCACTCAGGACCAGGTTTTCAAGATTCCAACCGCCTGATCCACACACAAAAAACCATCCCACCTGTCTCTGGCACTGCTGCACTCAACCAGAGCTTGTGTGGAAGCGTCTTATAAATCAAAAGCTGTGTGTCAATATGCTATATTTTAGACATCAATCTGACATCCCTGAAGAAGCCAACATGAAATTATTTAAATGAGATTTACCCATTTGGGGGTTAAACGGGCCAAATGTTGAATCCCAGGTTGGCTTCTGGCACATTCCAATAATTCCTTACTACAACAGACAGGGAGTGCTTGAGGAATACAAACTTACTTTAATATTAGTCTGAGCAAAAACATCATGAGGTAAATTGTTGCAGCAGGGGGGAAAAAGACAGAAAGGCACAGATATACTCTGTCAAATATGGAGTTTTTTTTCCAGGCTGTTCTCTCCTCTTCTCACACATAGTTGAGAATTCACAGTGCGCATCAATGCCTTACAACTTTTGAAAACAAAATCCCCTTGGAGCTAGACTACCAGACTAAACACCAAACTTCTCATTAAAAAGAAATGAGTTAATTTGCCAGGGGACTCATAAGCCTTGAACTCCATCCAGATCCTGTCACATGACTACCAACTTCGAAGCATCAAGGCCACCCCAGATTCTAGGTCCAACCATGACTGCATGGCTTAGAATCCCATTTGCTCCCAGGCAAGGATCCTAGTGCTTTCTTAGGTAGATGCTGTGATGGTGATTCTTCACTATCAACTTGACTGGATTTGGAATCCTCCTATGAGTCACAGCTCTGCAGAAGTCTGTGAGGGCATTTCTAGAGAAGTTTAGCTGAGGAGGGAAGCCCTACCCTGAGTGTGGGTGGCAGTATCTCACGGACGGGGGTCTTAGATGATAATATGAAAGACAGAAGGAAGGTACCAGCATCTGTCCCTCTCTGCTTCTTGATTGTGAATACAATGTGATGCACAGTCTCACATTTCTTCTGCCAGACTTGCTCTGCTGTTATAGACTGTACTCTCAAACTAGAAGACAAAATAAGCCCTGCTTTCTCTTCTTAGTTGCTTTGTCAGGGACTCTGTCACAGCAGGAAGAAAAGTAATGAATATAGATGCTGTGCTGTATGTTGGATGTGTAGACATTGCCAGAGAGAACAATAAGTTCAGGTGGCAGGTATGGCCCTGCCTGGATGCATGACATAGTGGGCTGCCTAAAATGTCTGTCTTTACTTCATTTCTATCCTTAAGACAAATTAGGATAAAGAACAGAAATAAAAAAAATATTTTTTTAAATTGCATACTGGTATACTGTACCTCCATAACACAAATTGGGTTTCTGGGGCTCAGTGTTGTCCTACTGAGAAGGTGGTGCTCACTGACCACAGGGTCACCGGATATGGCCTCCACTTTTCCCTCTCTCCTTCCCACTTTTAATTCCATGCCTATCAAGTAATACTATATGTTTAGAATTATCACATTTTCCAACTCAAAAGTCATATCTAAAATTCTAGTCTGACAAAACAGTAGCTTTTCCTTGTATGTCATACTGAGTTCTTGTTAAGAAGAGATGGGAGAGAATACTTGAATGCATCATAAAAGTGTATAATAGATAGCAGTCGCTGAGAGAAGAGAGGGGATAAAGTGGGAAGAGACCATATGACATTTGAGCTGGGTATAGAAGGGCAGTGATGGTTTTGTTCTGTTGTTGAGAGGGCAAAAGATAAGTGTGAACCTAGATAAAGAGGGGAGGGGAGGTTATTGTAATGCAGACCATGCTAGGAGTTTGAGCAGCTGGTAAATGAGGTTGATATGATTAAATTTGTAAGACAATCAGGATATCAATTCTCAGGCTGCAGCATGAGGCCTGGAATGAAGTGAGGAGCAATTCCCCTGTACTTAGTACATATAATAGTGAACATTTCCTTGTGCATACAGCAGACACTGCTTTGAGAGCACTGCACATGTGTTCTCATTTAGTCTGCACATGGCAACTCATTTACTTCTACAAATGAAGCAACAGAGGTGCATGTGATCTATAGTGAATAACTGTCCTATCCGTGATCCAGCATCAACAGCAGGCAACCAGGCTTGAGTGCAGAATTTTCACCAACCCATCTCTCTCTCTCTCTCTCTCTCTCTCTCTCTCTCTCTCTCTCTCTCTCTCTCTCTCTTCTTTCTTTTTTTCTTTCTACTTTCTTTCTACTTTCTTTCTTCTTTCTTTCTTTCTTTCTTTCTTTCTTTCTTTCTTTCTTTCTTTCTTTCTTTCTACAGTTCCAAGTGGGGTTTATTGTGGGGAAAGAGGGCAAAGGTGGTGACAAAGACAAAGGGAAAGAAAGCTCACCATTATTTCTTAGTGAATGCTGATGATGACTGTGATAAGCTACTGTAGTAACAGCAGCTGAGGTTAGAGAGAAGCAGAAAAATGGAGATTACCTAGAGTTTGAGCACTGTTAGGAGTGAAGAAAGAGGAGTCAGCTCATGTCATTGAATGGAGGTGACATTATCTGAGCTGAGACAGAGGAAGAGGAACCAGTTTGCTGAAGGAGACTATTCAGATTCAGTCTCCAAATATCCCAGGGCAGCAGATGCTCTGGCCAAGCTTTCTAACAGTCTTCTATGTCAGGATGTTCTTCCTTAGATCTAACTTAAACCCATCCTATTGAAAGGAGCCCTTTTCTCCTGTCTGGAACAGCTTGTGGCTTGTCTATTAGTCATCCAGGTGGAGGGGAATAGCCATATGTGAGATGTACACGCTGCTGGAATTCAGAGAGGAGTCCAGGGTTACAGTGGAATTATCTAGGGAAGAAGGCAAGGACAGGGAGGGGAGGGGGAAGGGAAGGATGAAGACAGAGCTTCTTAGTTAAGGTAATGGAGAGACAACAGAAACATCAGGAGCCATGGTGACTCGGGTGCTAGGGATAAAGAGTTGCAAAGAGTTCAAAGGGTTAACAGTAAACATGGCAAAGCCAGACTCCCTAGCAGGCTTGTCAATTAGCAGAGAATGTTCTTATTTTGGTCTTAGAGATGGCTGAACAGAAACATTATTCTGTAATATTAGGAATAAAGAGACTATCTCATAATGGATGTTTAATGACATATGTGAAACAATCTAAAAGTGTTGAAAATTCATAAATTGCTTCTGATCATCTTTAAGTTTCAGAAACATGCTAGCCACTGTTTATTATTCTGGAGGGAGTGTGTGTGTGTGTGTGTGCACATGTGTATGCACTTGTAGTGTGTACGTGTGATATATCTGTACTGTGTATGTGAGATGTGTGCATAGTGTGGTATAGTGTGTGTGTGCGTGTGCATGTGTGTGTGTGTGTGTGTGTGTGTATGTGTGGTGTATATGTGTGTCCATGCACACACATGCAGAGGCCAGACACTGCTATTGCATGTTTTATCACACTCCAGATTGTTTTGGGGACAGTCTCATTGGATCTGAAACTCTTTGTTTCAACCAGACTGGCCAGCTCATGAGACCCTGTAATCTACCTGTTTCTACCTGCACTGCACTGGGATGCAGATGCTATCTTAGTGTTCTATTGTTGTGAAGAGACACCATGACCATGACAACTCCTTAGAAAACAAAGCATATCGTTGGGAGCTTGCTTAGAGTTTCGTGAGGGTAGTCCATTATCATCATGGTGGGAAGCAGACAGCACAGTGTTGGAGCAATAGCTGAGAGATTTACATGCTGATCCGCAGGCAGCAGGCAGAGAAAGAGACCTGGCTGGGCTTTTTAAACCTTAAAGCCCAGTGATACTCTTTCAACAAAGTCATGCTGCCTAATCTTTCTCAAACTGTTCGACTAAGTATTTACACATATGAGCCTTAGGGAACATTCTTATTCACAACACCACAGATGATACCATCACACCAGGTGTTTAGTGAGTCTGAGGGGATCCGAACTCAGGTCTTTAAGCCTACACAAGCACTGTGCCCACTGAGCCATTCTGACAACTCTCCAGAGGCTTTAGGAATTGTACTTAACTGGGATTACACTATGCAATGTAAACATGAAATACAAGGTACCCTATGAATACACACAAATTTCACGGGTTGGTGTTAAAAATGAATAAATGAATAAAAACAATTCTTGACTAGGCATTTACACTGAGTAAGGTACTCTGTTGTTTGCATTCAGATTTTGCTGCAGGCAGATGCTTACCTTTTGGTAACAATTACTCATTAGTCAGATGACCTTATAGACATGGGCAAAAAGAGATTCTAGATCCTTATAGATTATAAATGAGAACAAATTAGCCATATTTTTGCTCAAAGATAACCATCAATCAGAGAAAATTCACGAACCAGTAAACACCCATTATTTAACCTTAATTTCATCACACTGGCACTATTATTTTGAAGGCAGCATCTCTGTGTAGTTTATATGGGGCTCTGGTGGCAGACTTCGCCTGGCAGATGCTAGCATCCTGGTACAGCTGTGTACATTCTTACTAGCTCTTCTCAGCTTCAGCCAATTTGGGAACGTTCTCTCACCAATTGAGTTTCTGGAATTTTCTAAGCATAGTGCCTCACACGCAGAACGTATTCAGTAAATATTTGTTGAATAAATGCATAAACTGTCAGGTCTGCTCAGTGTAACTTGTTTGTGCCAGAACTCGTTTTTCACTCAGTTTGGCCTCATTATAAATTAGTTTTGAGCAGCTGTGTGGTATACTGGAACCTCCAAGGTAGGGCTGGAGAGAGGAGGATTTCTGGACCAGTCTGATAGACTGCACTGGTCAGGTAGGGCTCTCCAGAGAAATAGAAATGATGGGAGATATAGGTATATACATATTTATATATTTCTATAGCTATTTCATAACCCATCATATCATATCATCGATAAGTCCTCCATCTGTCTGTTTGTCTGTCTATCTATCTACTTACCTATTATCTTAACATCAATTTTCTGTATATTTATGTCACGGTTTGAATAGAAATGCCCCCCATAGACTCATCTATTTAATGTTTGGGCATTAGGGAGTGGCATTACTTAACAGAGATTAGGAGGTGTGACCTCGTTGGAGGAACTGTGTCACTGAAGGTGGCCTTCGGTTTCAGAATCCCAAACGAGGCCTACTGTCTTGCTTTGTTCACGCTTCTTGCCAACCTGGCTGTAGGGCTCTCAGCTGCCTCCCTATGGCCATGTCTGAAGGCATGTCGCCATGCTTCCTGCCATGCTGATAACCGACTAAACAGTAAGCCAGCCCCAATTAAATGTTTCCCTTTGTAAAAGTTGCCATAGTCATTGTGCATCTTCACAGCAGTTGAACTTTGACTAAATGATCTACCTATATATAGTATATGTGTGTATGAATGTATCTATCATCATCTACCTATTATCTATTATTTATTATCTGTCTATCTATCATCTATCTATCTATCTATCTATCTATCTATCTATCTATCTATCTATCTATCTATCTAATCTATCTACCTACCTACCTATCTACCTATCCATTCATCTGCCTACCTATCATATTTAGATTGATTTTAAAGGATTCATTCATATGACTGTGTGAGTTTGTAAGTCCAAAAGATCAATAGGCTAGAATCTGAGGCATATCTCTGCTTTGGACTGGGGCAGAATTCTTTAGAAAGCCTCTTTTTTGTTCTTATAGCATGAAACTAATTGAAAAAGGTCATCTTACATTCTTGGGGTCAGCTTATGTCCCTCTCAAAGTAGTGTTAAAATCCTAACTCCCATGACTTGTATATATGACTACGCAATTTCATTTGAAAATCAAGTCCTTGCCAATATTATGGAGAGTCAAGATAAAATCATACCGGATTAAGGTGATCCCTGTCACAATAAAGAGAATCCTTATGAAATGGGGAATTTGGACATAGATACATGGGGAGAGGCTGAAAGGATTCAAAGACAAAGGTTGGAAGGAGGCGTCTTTATGGCAAAGACTTCTAGACAAAAATTACAGATGTCACCATGACTCTCAAAGACTTTTCTAAAAAAAACACATCGAGATCGAGAAGTCAAGGCCATAGCCTGACTGGGTTTCTACAGTTGGCCAGAGCAGGGTAGTAAGGAGAAAGGAAGTATGTCTACATTTCTTTTGGAAACCCTCTTGGAGCTCAAGAGATAAAGGAGAGAGGAAGCTAGAGATATGGGGCTTGCTGGAAGTCAAGATTCCCATCCTAGAGTGAGAAGCCTGGAGTCCAAGCCTTTCCCCAAGATAGCTCCAAGTGTGAGTTTGATCTCCCGCTCTGCGAAATGAGGTTTTAGTGTTATCCATCTGCTTCCCCTTAGAGAACAGTTCAGAGGACACAATGGGAAGGGCTGAGTGTACCCTGTAGGAAGTTACCAAAGAACACACAGGGGCAAGTGTTTGGCTGGCTACCCAAAGTGAGCAAGGCTGAACTCACATCTTGCTCTTTGGCTTATTAACATGTGATCAGCATGCATGAATTCCTAGCATGTGCTCTTATTAACATGTGATAACATGTATGAATTCCTAGCATGTACCCTTGACCTACTTTTCAAATTGATCGTACTGGTGCCCTCATTTCTAAAATAAGCATAGCCCAACTGTGTTAGTTTCCTGGGATGGCCAAGACAGAGTCCACAACCGAGAGGCTTACAATGAGAGAAATGTGTCATCTCCCAGTTATTGAGGATAGAAGCCCATTGATGTGACAGCAGAGCCTGGCTTCTCTGAAGCCCCTAGGAGAGGGTTCTCATCTCTCCTCGCCTGTGCAGTGCTGGTGATCACTGATCTCGTTGGCATGGAGATGCTTCCCTGCAGTTTCTAGGTTTGATTCCTCACAGCCTTCTCCCCTGTGCATCTGTGTCCAAATCCCCGACCCCTCAAAAAATTATCTTAAAGCAAAGTCTTACTGTTGGCATTTCTTCTACGCTCCACCCAACAGTTACCTAGCAACAACCAGATAGGCCTGGCTTGCTATAAAAGGGACTGTTTGGGCTCTCCCCCTCTCTTTCTCTCTCTGACTCTCTGACCTAGGGGGAAGGATACTTCAGCATGGACCTGCTGAAGTACCCCCCTCCCACCATACCATACCCTGGCGCTCTATAAAACATATCCTTGGCTTTTAAAAACATAACACTATGCAAGTTTGACTGGCCTGGAATTTGCTAGGTAGAGGACTGGGCTTGAACTCGCAGAAAGGTCTCTGACTCTCTACTGCTGAGATTAAATCATGCCCCACCTCATCCAGCCAAATTCTCTTCTTTTTGCACTATGCTGGCGAGTCATCAACCAAGGAGCTATCCAAATCCAGCATGACTTCACCTTACCTCTTTATATCACTGGCAAGAACTCTATTTCCCAGTGAGGGCATGTGTATGGGTCTTTGAAATTGGGACTTCAACATGTACTTTGAAGAGGATACAATTCAACACCAAGCCAGAGTCTACATCACAGGTACCCACAAGTGTCTGGGATATAGATGCTCTCAGTAAGTGGGAGCTTTCCTCGCAATAGGACAAGGGAGGGTATGGTTCTGGAGGATCATGGCCTCTTCTCTCCACAAGGCACAGAGCCATTAGCTATATGGTCCTAATGGAATCCTCACTGACCTGTCTTTGTCTGTAGAGCTTAACCCTCAACTCTTATCTCTTCTTCTTTCCCAGCCAGGTATCCCAGCAGAGAACAGCATCTACCTCTGAAAAGTCAAGCCTGTTACATATGCTCTGCAGCACAGGGACTTCTGTCCTGTAGAAAGCTGGACAGAACAGCTGCAAATGTCCTCTTTGATCCTCAGGAGGATTTAGATTTATACATAAGGAGGGATATGCCCACTAGCAACTTGTTATTTCTCCTCCAAAGTAGCATCTCTGTGAGCCAGGCTGAAGCTGCAATGACACTCGGGGTATCCTCTCCCAAGAGCCAGGTTGGAGGGCTTATGGGTAGCCTCTCATGTCTCTCCCGCTAGACTTTATCTCAACTCTTTTTAATATTGGGAAAGGACTCTTCTTCCAAATAAGGGACATGATTAGGTAACGGGGCTTAGGATTTCAGTACGTATTTTAAAGGGACACAATTCATTCCCACACTAGAATCTACCACACAGTGACTGGGACACAGAGGTACTCAATAAATGAGAGCCATTGTCATGGTGACTCACAGTGTCAGGTTATATCCTGGAGAATGTGTGACAGTTAAATTATGACCACTCAAAGTGACTAGAATACAGGGAAATCTATATGGCAACTGTACACCTAGAGGTAGTTTAGGTGAAGGAGGCGAGGAAGGATCTTCTGGTCTAATAATAGAAGCAAGGACGTTTCCATTATTGGCTGGCCACGGAGTGATGGTCCATTTGATGGCTGGCCCACAGCCAGATGTCATGTCCGCCTTTGGCTGACTACTGTTGTGTTCCTATGTATTCATCTTGATGCTTTTTATAGACAGAAAAAAATCCTTTAAAAAAATAGTAAAACCAAGGGCTGGAGAGATGGCTCAGCAGTTAAGAGCACTGACTGCTCTTCCAAAGGTCCTGAGTTCAAATCCCAGCAACCACATGGTGGCTCACAACCATCCGTAATGAGATCTGACGCCCTCTTCTGATGTGCCTGAAGACAGCTACGGTGTGCTTATAAATAAATAAATAAATCTTAAAAAAAAAAAAGTAAAACCAAACCAACAAGGAATGTAAACGGCCAGTTTTAGCAGGTATTCACTAGCACCAATAGGCAAGACAGGGCAATGGTCATAGTCCCCCACTCTTAGAATGTCCAGAGTGACTGCAGTGCCTCCTGGAGGCCCAGGAGCCCTGAGCATGCTGGCGCTTCTCTAAGCTTTAGTTCCCGCCTCCTGGAATAGCATAAGGCCAGTCACTGACACATTATGCACCAAGTGGCACTCTCAGCCATCCCTATTTAGAGACAGAAGCCATCTCCGCTGGAAAGCTCCCAAGTACGACTTTTCCATCTCCTCTGTTTGTAAGTTCCTGCAGCTGATGGAGGGAAAAAAATAGCCCAGTGCATTTGCATTTAAGTCTCGAAATCTAAATATTTCCGCGAGTCATCCATTATTACCATATAACTCGGTGTTTGCATGCAAATAACTTTAATGGCATAAATGCTTGTAAAATAAGTCTCTTACCATATGAACTCTGTAAAGAATACTAATTCCCAGCGTCATGAATGGTTTGGAGAAATCAATCACCTTCTCACGTTCGGCTGTGATGGTGAGGCCCGCCACAGCCAGATCAGCTTTCTGAAAGGACATAGAGAGAAACTATCAGAGGAGGTAGGACCAGAGGCTGTCCCTGCAGAGAAGGTGTCACTCTGGTCAGGCTTCTTGGCTCTGTCAGGATCTAAACCATCACTCTCAGAAGGACCCATGTGGAAGTTGTGGCCCATGTTTTCTTACTGGTAAGACCCCTCTGAATTCACAGGTAATTTACAAACATGCGAGGACACAGTCAGACTGTTCAGATACAATTTCTAAACCTTCCAGGAAAAGAGACCTTCTGGGCAAACTTCCTCAATATTCTTCTCTGTCACAAATTCTTCTTCGGATCCAACTGAAATCCATCCTGATGAAAAGAAGCCTTTTCCTATCGTCTACAAGCCAATATACCTGGGGCTGCAGGAAAGAACGGAAGCCAGAACTCAGTTCTAGTGTGTACTCTGCCTAAGTAAGGAACTGATCAGGCTTAGTCAATGTGCTTGTGGAGGACTGCACAGCCTCATGTACAGTGAAGAGAGTGTTCCGTTCTTCACAGCAATCTCTAACATGATGCTCAGAATGTAGCCTCTGGGGTGGTCTATATTTATCCACACCACCCGTTGGAGCAATTAAAATGTGCACTCCTGAATCCCTTCCCAGAGCCCAGGGTCAGACTATTTGTGGCTACACAAAGGATTTCTATATTCATAGCAATTGATTCTAACCTATATTTCAATATTTAAAAGCAAAGAGTTAAAAGCCACGTTTATCATCCAGCCAATGTATTTCACACATTTCATCAAAAACAGGAAGAAAAGTGAAGTGTCCACAAGGCCATAGTTCTGAGTGGGTTTGGGTACCCCGAGCATGCATATATATGCACATGCATTTGATGACTGCCAAACCATTGCAAAGAAAGTAGGACACTGCTATGCTTTGGATGTGACTATCCCCCTATGGGATCCTGTGTTTGAACATATAGTCTCTATGATTTAGGGAGGTTGCAGAACCTTCTGGAACCTTTGGAGCCTAGTTGAAGACAGCACCAAATGGTGGAGCTTGTGGATTATAGTTAGGCATCCAGTGGCATATTATCTCCGTCTCACTCTCTGTCTTTCTCTGTGTCCGTCTGTCTGTCTGTCTTTCTCTCTGTGTCTCATTCTCTCTCTCTCTCTCTCTCTCTCTCTCTCTCTCTCTCTCTCTCTCTCTCTCTCTCTCTGTGTGTGTGTTGTGTCTCTGTGTCTTTCTGTGTCTCTGTCTCTCTCTTTCAGCTTCTAGGGGATGCCATGGTCAGAAGCACCTGCTACCCCGCCTACCACACTGTGATGGACTGTGTGCTTTGAACTGTAAACCAAAGCAAACCTCTCCCCTTTAAGTTGTTGCTAGGCTTTCGGTCACAGCAATGGATGGTACCTAATTCAGATGCTGATGCGACTCCAGCTCAGAAAGCATAAATCTATCAAGTTTCACTTTCAACATCTTCATGCCAGTCTCCCAACCTCAATCCATGCCCCGGCACAGGTTAGCAAACTTAGACCCTAATCAAGTGGAGCCGCCCTTCAAAGAAACTGGAGTGCAGATGAACAAGTATTTTAATGAAGAGGGGAAAGTGAGTGGCTCATTCCACATTTCTGTGAAAGTGTCGATGACTGCCACCAAGTGAATCAGCCCTTGGGTGACAGAGTGGGGTTTGATTCCTAGATGGTCAGCATCTCTGTCTGGGGAGGACTCTTCAGAGGCTTGCCCGGGCCTTTCAGAACCTCAGTGACAATGATTTGAGTTCAGCGAGTGAGCTGAATGTAGAACAACAAAGGCAGCCTCAGAGGCCGGCAGGGGCAATGCTACACCTGTGGGTGCGGGTGGGCTGTAGAATAGGGGCGTGGCCCTGCCTGAGACCTGAAGGGGGAGGAGCACAAGTTGAAATAATTAGAATAAATCAAATGAAGTAAACATTGAGGCAACAAGGGACTGGGGAGATGGTGTGACCAGCAGTGCTTTCTGTGCAAGCATGCTGGTCTGAGTTGGATCCCCGGTACCTATGCTTAAAACATTGTTATTAGCGATGCACACTTGTAATCTCAGTGCCCCTGTAGTTTTGCCTAAGTATGTCCCTGGTGCTTACTGGCTGGCCAGCTTAGCCTAATTGGTGAGCTCCATTAGAAGCCCTGCTTCAAAAATTTAAGGTAAATAACAGTTCTTAACGAATGACTTGAAGTTGACCTCTATCTCACCTCCATTCACACACACACACACACACACACACACACACACACACAGAGAGAGAGAGAGAGAGAGAGAGAGAGAGAGAGAGAGAGAGGAGATTAAGATTGGGACTGGATAAATGGCTCACTGGGTAAGAGCGCTTGTTGTGCAAGCATGAGGACCTAGATTTAAATGCATAGCACCTACATAAAAAGCCAGGCAAGGCATGCCTGTAACCCTAGCACTGATGGGGGTGGAGACAGATGGATCCCAGGAGCTCACTGAGCCAAAACATAAACTTCCAGTTCAGGGAGAGACCCTTTCTCAAGGCAGTAAGGGGAGAATGACACAATAAGACACCAGTGTCCTCTTTCATGTATACACTGTCACATGCTGCTGCATACTCATAACATACGCGCGCACGCGCGCACACACACACACAAACACAAACACACACACACATGCTAATTAAAATTTTTAAAATTGACAAATTGACAAAACAGGCAAGGGGTAAACATAGCATCTGTTCCTTTCTCTGGTGATTTCTTTTCTCAGAACTCCAAAACAATTAACCAACGTAAATCGTGATGACCCCGGATTTCCTTTTCCTACACTCAGCTTTTCTGTAAAAGGGGCAAAAACTTTGGGTAACCATTTGGAAATCATTTTTGCAAGTTGATTCATGTTGGCCAACAAAGGCATTCTGAATGCCAGAACAATCCATATGCCCATATGGACAGAGCCCTGCAAATGGGCTACATCCTTCTTCCTCCACCTGCGTAGGTGGGGACCGCACGCTCCCACCACATGCAGTCCATTGCTTCCCCAAATTGGACCACACGTAGAAGGGCTCATTTAGGGCCTCTCACCCCATCTCTCTTTCCTTTCTCCTCAGGCTGGAATACGTTGGGGGCTGGGGGTAGGGAAGCCGCGGCGGCAGCAGCAGCAGCAGCAAGCTACAAGAAACAGGCAAGAGGTTTGGTGACGGCTGTTTTTTATATTTAATTGACTCAGTAGAGAAGAGTAATTATCTACCTTGGCTTCAGCGCACCCCGGGGTGCCAGCCGTGATCACGTGGGATCAGATTATTCCAAAAGATGTGTGTTCATTTTCTTTTACCTTAGTTAAAAAGACATTATGCTATAAAAGCAGCCTTCAGATGAGGAGATAATGTGCCATGAAGACACACTAACAAGCAAGGGGGCCGGGACTGCATGACTGCTACAGAGTCTAAGGCTGGAGGCCCGGGGTGGGGGTGGGGAACGTGGGCCCACGGCAGCCTGTCTGGGGCCTTAAGGAGCAGTGGATGGGGGATGAGGGGATCTGGATCTTGTCATAGCTGGTCCCCAACCTCATGGTGAGCCTGGCAAGCTTCTCTTCCACAGGAAGGGGCTCTTTAACTGTGAAGGGAAAGGGTTGAGCCAGGGAGCTTTCCCAGTCATCCATCCTAGCTTTTCTGCCCTGCTTGAGGTCACATGTCCTCAAGGTCCCCACTCTGCCCCAGGAGGTGATGGCAGGATAGAATGGTGTAGTATGGATGAGGACAAGATGCCCAGGGCACAGTCTGGATCCCAGGCTGGGCAGCCACAGCAGGAACCTGGATCAGGAAAGGGCGGGAAGAAAACTGTGGGGCTCAGGCCTGACCCTGGCATCCTAAGGTTAGGAAACAAACCAGGCCAAGAGTCAGGCTGAGATCAGAGACAGGAAAAGAGAAGACACATCCACCATTGTGGTGGGGGTAACACACACACACACACACACACACACACACACACACACACACACACACAAGGTGTTTAAACGTATTCCCCTGTGAGCACCTGGGCCTCACTCCTTTGCTTAGTTTTGATTGAAAGTGTTCTTTGAAGGCCTTTGTATGCTGCCTCTGAGGGATGCCCCCCTTTTATCTCCTGGATGTTGGTAGAATTTACAAGGCTGGACCAGGCAGGGGCTGGCCTAGAGGTGACTTCCAAAACCACCGCCCTGTGTCTCTTTGGAGGTTAACGGGAGTCATCAAGCAGACCCCTGTTTGATGTCAAAGCCCAAAACCCGCTTGGCTTCTATGGGGATCTGGGTCTGGGCTGAGAGCGAGACCATGTTCACAGTAGGGATCCTGTCTGCTCAGGCTGCTTGAGCCGACAGCCTCCCCTGGGACTTCCCTGCCAATGAGGGCATCCGTTGGCAGCCATAGAGCCTGGCTACCCCAAGTGGACAAAGCTAGTACGGTTACCTTGGCTGCCATTTAAAGATAGTCACTGACCCACTTGGTGTAAACTCTTCTCTCTCTGCACACATCAGGTCTCCTAGTACCCTGGCTTGTCTCCCCCACCTATGGCTTTCCCTGACCCCTGGATGAGGGGACAGTCAGTAGGCTACCCCTAACTCATGGTGACTCTGTCATGTTCTCCAGGCAAGCTTTGTGGCTACAGTTTAATGTCTGCCTATGGAGGCAATCAATATGCAAATCAAGAGAGATGATTGCATGGAGGAGCCCTAGAGGCTGTAAAAACTGTAGGATACTGCTGTATCACATCAGTGGGTGTTGGCTGAGCCTTCGGTGTGGGGCAGGCCAGTCTGGACTCTTGCTTGTGGGGCTTGGACAAGTCATTTCACTTCTTTTGGCCTCAGAGTGCTCATCTATCAAGTGTGTGTGTGTGTGTGTGTGTGTGTGTGTGTGTGTGTATGTGTGTGTCGGGGGGTAATCAGAATCCAGTTTCTGCAGTAGGGGGAAGGTCAGCGAGAGGGTATTGGTGGGTTGTGGGCACAGGCCTGGTCCACATCGGTTGTTGGGTGATGGTGGTGATGAGGCTGCTGGTCAACATGGTGATAGAGTGCAGCTCAAGAGGACTTGGAAACACATCTGAGCCCAGCGTGAGTGGCAGGCTTTCTAGTAGGCCCCTGGCTATTTAGCCCCTCATGTCTTTCCACGATGACCTCATGCTTCTCTCTGTGACCTATGTGGGGACCTTCAAGGGCCTCACATCATCCCATTCTTTGGGAATCTCTGGGGAAACAGATGCCAGTTGGAAAGCAGGCATTCTCCATGTCCTTCTCTGAACATCTCTCCAAGAGTAGATGGTATACCCTGCCCCAAGCCCACCCCCAGCCCTGCCCTCAGATCTGTCCCCCCCCCAGCACCGCCCCCAGCACCTTACACATTCTCTCAACTCCACTGAGTTGTCTCTGACCAGCTTCTGCCCCAGGAAGTTATGTGCTCCTGCACCTCAGCTCCCAATGCCTCTTTGAGCTAGCCTACTTCTGCTGCTCGCATGGATTCTTTCTCTTTCTTGGTGGTCCTTTACTTAACTCTGTAATTGCATCTCTTACCTCTGGAAGGCTCTGGGAGGAAATGCTGCTCAGAACAAGATGGTTCTGAGCATCACACAAGCCCTCACTCCCGGGTAGATTGCCTCTGAAGAGCACAGAACATTTCAGTCAAGGCCAGGTAAGGTTGTAGAAAGGGGCTGACATTCTCTATGACATCCAGAAGGGAAGGGACTTTGAGGCCATTCCTGGATTCTGCTATCACAAGCCTGTGTCATCACACTCAACTGGGTTCAAGTTCATCACTGTCCTGAGGACGGGTGGGTTGATGGTTCATAGTCACATGTTGATTATGTAACTGGATGAGGACACCGTGTGCTCAGGGGACCGATGAATGGACACTGGCTGAAATGGCAGGATGACCAATGTGGGTGGGAGTCCCAGGAGACTTGCTTTTTCAGCCTTTGTTTGTTTGTTTGTTTGTTTTGCTTGTTTTTTAGTTTTGTGCAGGGTTGGTGCAGGGAGTGTGAAGAGTCTCTCAATATAATCCTGGCTGTCCTGGAACTTGCGTTTAGACCAGGCTGGCTTTGTGACTTTAGGAAGTCCTCGTGGCTTCTTCCCCATGCCCACTTTTTACTTTACAATGATATAACAATGGCCGACTAGGGATCCTTTAAGGCTATGTGAGATTGTACATCCCGTAAATGAAGCCCAGAGCTTAGCAATAACAACGGCCGTCTCGGGATCCCTTAGGGCTAAGGGAGACTGCACACCCGTACAGGAAGCACGGTGCTTAGCATGTAGTATAACTTTAACAAATGGTCATTAATAACATTTTTTTTCCTAGAAAAATTCACCTTTGCACCATGACAATGAGTCTTTTGTTTTTGTTTTAATAGAAAGACCTCACCCGGTATCACAGGCTGCCCTTGAGCTCACAATCCTCCTGTCTCAGCCTCCTAGGTGCTGGAATTACATGGGTGAATCTTCAAGTCCCCTGGTTTTGTGCTTTCTCTTGAGAAGTTACCTGTGATCTGGGTGTGCTGGGCACATAGTTTTAACTCTAGCGCTTGGGCAGAGGCAGAGGCAGGTGGATATTTTCTCGTCCAAGGCCAGCCTGGTCTACAAAGTGAGTTCCAGGACTGCCAGGATTATATTGAGGGACCCTGTACACACCCTCAAACCCCACAAAAAATAAAAGGCAGAAAAAGCAAGTCTCCTGGGACTCCCACCCACACGGTCCATCCTGCCTGTACAGCCAGTGCCACCATCGGTCCCCTGAGCACACGGTGTCCTTATCCAGTTACATAATCACCATGTGACTATGCAGCCATCAACCCACCCGACCTCAGGATCCCTGTCACACACCGTTCCTGTCCACCACCTTTTCAGGAGCTAGTCCTCCCATGTCTCAGTCACTGAAGGAGAGAAGACAGTCACCATAGTGTGCCTCTGCTAGAGCAGTATCTGGGCCCATTTCAGCTTGGCTGCTGATGTGACGGGACCTTAACCTCTCTGTGTCTCCATTTCTTCCTCGGTGAAGTGGGGACAATGACAATTGCTCCATTCATGACCTTCTAGGAGGTGGGACGCCCCTGCGGAGTGCAGGCCAGGCCACAGTAACTCTGCAAATGGTCTCTCTGACCATTATTCTTCCCTCAGGTTGCCACTCCCAGGTCTTACTCTCCTGTGATTACAGTTTCTTGGAGCATTAATTAGCCTCTTTAAGACAGAACGTACACAGCAGAGTAACCCTTAGAACTGATTAACAGACAAGCCAAAGCCCAGAGAGGTTAGTCATTTGTTCAAGCTCACACAACTAAAGAAAACTAACTTCAGACACATATGTTCAAATCCTTAAGATTGGAGACTCTGTCTTCTTACTGTTGTACTGTTCCTGGTCAGTATTCCCCAAGTAGGCACACAATCAACCGCTAAGGACAACTAGTACAGTTCTGGGGCAGGTGGGCACCCCCTAAACACAATCTGCATGCAAGCCCTTTCTTGCTCACAGTTGAATCAGGCTGTTTTCTTGCAAATGGCTGATAGGGGAGGGACTTCTTTTTTTTATTTTTTTTATTTTTCCAGGAGGCCTGAATGCACAATTCTGGCCAGACACAAGTCCTGGTTCATGAGGCCAAGGGACTTGAAACCCCAGTTTCCCCACTAGAGGGCGCACACCCCACTCCCTAATCATAAAACCCCCACACCCAAGACAGCATTAGCAGGGAACCCAGGTCCTTATGGGCCAGAGCAATCATCAGCAGGGTGCTAATTACACTTCTGGAAGGGACAGAGTAGGCAGGTCTGGGCTAAGCCAGGAGCCAATCACAGGGCCTGCTCTGTGGTTAAGCTGTCCCCACCCCTATACCCAGGCTCTCCATGCCAGGTCCTCTGCAGCTCAGCCAGGTTAATTAGCAAAGCATCTCCACCCATTCCAGATGAGAATGTGTACACTTCTTTCGATCTAGTCACCTGCTGCAGGTCTTTCTCCCGCCATCCCCATCTATGCAGATGCCCAGGGAACTGGAGTCTCAGAACAGGCAGACAAGGACTCTGGAGGAGCCAGGGGCTCATGGACACTGCTGGCTCTTGTGTGCCTGGGAAGCCATCACTTAGACTCCATAGAAACACAGCCTCCTGCTTGCACCTCAGGATGGATGCCCGCCCCGCCCCCCAGGGGTGGTCAGGGAAAATGCCTAGCAGTCACATGGTATCTGCAAGTCCCAGCCCAGTGGCTAGACAGGGCCTTGGCTGTTCCTTTCTTTCAGAACCAATATACGATGTGAAGATAAAGAAATATAATTGTGTCTAGTTTTGGTCACCTATATAGGCACACACACACACACACACAATGTTCAGTTTGGTCATCTGTACTGGTGCCTTCCCTACCTCCTCCCTAAGCCTGATCTTAAGCCTCCATTAGAGAAAGCCCCAGCCATCCTTTGCAAGCCTGTTCCCTGGGCTAGCCTGTCACACTGTTGCTGGGGGAGGCAGATGCCAGAGACCCATTAGCATCCGTCAGGGGAGAGTGGCAATGTCATCTCTGGGTCCAAGTCATCCCTGGTGCTATTTCTCGAGGTGACAGTCTATTCTCAGGGTTGGATGGATTCCCTTAGAGTTAAATTAAAATCCCCATGAAATATTTACTTGGCCGGGCACAGGGCTCGGTTACTGGCCTGTGAGGACAGATGGAAAGAAAGATTGCGGGCTGTGGGGAGAAGGGGCTAGCTCATCGTTTAAGGGTGAAGCCATGGGGCACAGGGTCTGAGCTGGGTCAGGCGGCTGAGAAGACAGTGTTAACTTTTGATGTCTCCTGACAGGTTTCTGTTCACTGTGCTCCTTCCTGCCCTTTGTGGCGAGATAGACATGTACCTAAACCAAAGCACGCTCTATCTCTGGTGTGTGTGTGTGTGTGTGTGTGTGTGTGTGTGCAATTCTGTGTATGAGTGCAGCCTCATGAGTGGCATGGCTAGTGTGTGGGGGTCAGAGGACAACTTTGGGGACCAGTCCTTGCCTTCCAAATCGAGAGACAGGGTCTCTGTGCAGGTTAGTTTATGCCAACTTGATATAAGCCTGGTCAAACCTGGATAAAGGGGATATAGTTGAGGAACTGCCTGCATCAGCCTGCCCTGTGGCACGTCTGTGGGGGCGTTTTCTTAACTGTTAACGATGTAGGAGGGACCAGTGGGCCCACCCACTGTGGGCGGCGGCATTCCTCAGCAAGTGGGTCTGGGCTGCTTATCAAAGTTAGCAGAGCACAAGCCATGAAGGAAACCAGGAGAGATTCCTTCATGGTCTCTGCTTCAGTCCCTTCCTCTAGGTTTCTGCTTTGAGTTCCTGCGCAAACTTCCCTCCATGCTGGGCTGTAACCTGGAAATGGTAAATGGCAATAAACACTTCCCTTCTCAAGTTCTGTTTTGGTCATGGTGTTTATCACAGCAACAGAAAGTTGGCTAGCATGCTCTCTTCACTGTTCACTGTTCTGTGTGCTAAGCTACCTTGCTCGCCTTCAAGCCTTCAGAATTTTCCTGTCTCTGCCTCCCATCTCACCACAGGGATACTGGTGCCACAGATATACCCTATCATGGCAACGTTATGTGACTTCTAGCGGTTCAAACTCAGGTCCTCTTGCTTGCATGGCAAACTCTTTACCATGATGAGGCATCTCTCTAGCCTTCGCTGGATACCCATGCGATGGGCCACTCCCAGCTCTCTTGGACTCATTATCTTCATGGGAGATATTGAGTGAACACTCATATTCGTTATGTGAGAACCCTGATCTAAAATTATCTTGCTAGCGTATCAAACTACCTGGGGATCGTGAAGAATGAGAGTTCCAGGAGGCAAGGGACCCCCTACTTGTTATTTACAGTCTTGGCCATGTCTACAGAAGTGTCTGTCCTTTGGTCAGCATCCTGGAAGCACTTGCTGAATGGATGTGATCAGGGAACAAATGGGTGGACATCTTAAAGAGGAACCCAAGCACTGAGTCTCTCAGCTCAGGTCCCAATGAGGGCAACTTAAGCAGATAGTTCTGGAGAGAACCTCTAGGTTCTAGATCCTGACCATGTAATAGATTCCAGTTACTTGGCATCTTTGTGCCTCAGTTTCCCCAGGTGGAAAACAGAAGCAGTGATAATATATATATTCTACGAATATATTGTAAAGTCAAGGAACGCATAGAAAGCAGCCAGGACAGTGCCTGGAGTAGGACACGCCACAGGGGAGAACGCTGCTATGACTGGTTCGTAGCTTAAAGCGTTAACTTTAATTTCATTTATTAACCCGGTTGCTTTAGAAAATTCGATGTAGATTCTAAAGAGTGCAAAGAAATCTCATGATTGGAAAATCGATATGTATTACACACACATCACACTGTTCATGGCATGGGGGTGTGGAAAGGAGACAGCATCCAGAGCTCAGGACTCAGTGGCAGGGACTTTCTCACATCACAGCCACCATGGCCGCTGTCACCACACCTGGCTTTCTGAAGAATGGCCCCAATTCACACAGCTCAGGGAACCAAAGTAGACACCTCTTTGAGGTTTCAGGATAGCACACTTGTTTCTTTTTTTCTTTTTCCTCCCTTCTTCCCCTCTCCTTCCTTTCCTCCCTCTTTCTTTCCCTCCCTCCCTCTCTCCCTCCTTCTTTCCTCCCTCCTTCCTCCATCCTTCCCTTCTTCCCTCTCTCCCTCCCTCTCTCCCTCGTCTCTCTCCCTCTCTCCCCCTCCTTCCTCCATCCTTCCCTTCTTCCTTCCTCCTTCCCTCCCTCCCTCCTTTTCTTCCTTTCCAGACAGGGTCTTATGTAACCAAACCCAGCCTCACTATGAAGCTAAAGATGGCTTTAAATTCTGACCCTCCTGCCTCCACCTCTCAAGTAACAGGATTACAGTGTGTGGCGCCACACTCAGCGTCTGTGGCATTTGAGAAGGGTCTCAGAGGCTCCTGCATGCAAGGTAAGCATTCTTGCATCTGAGCTACATCCCCAGCCCAACACATCAGTGCCCAGTACTGATCAGGTCCAGGCCACATGGAGGTGTTAATCTCTAACAAGGCTATGTGCTCAGAGACACTAAATCCCTACCTGCGGGCACTCCATCTTTGCTGGGGTCCCAGCCCTGCTTGTTAGAGTCTAGGAGGCAGTGATGATGATGGTTGGGGGCAGGGCTGGGGAGGCTGACATGGGGTAAGGCTTACAGGCCCCATCAGTACTCAGGACTGCAGCCTTCGCTGTGAGTGGAGTCTTCCCCAAACTAACTGTGTATACCCTCTCCTGCCACCCTGCTATGGGATCCTGGCCTGTTCAGGGCCTGAGTAACGCATGCCCAGGCACGCTCCTGCAGCCGCCTCTGGTGCTCTGGGGCCCTGACAGGATGGCAGCTTGTGGCACCATAGTTTACCTCCTTCCTACTTGTCAGGCCTGTAATTAGGAGTGGGGTGACTCACAGGCTTGTTATTAGGACTGTTGTCTTTAAGTGAAACAAAGTATCCAACTCCTGGGAGCCCTGCAGAAACATCCAGAGACCTCCCTGGGGCCCCTCTAAAGACTGTGGGGGCCCCTGGGGGGCCTTCTTTTCTTTCAATAACTTCCTGAGCAGTCTCTCTCAGAGACAGGCTCCTGAACCACCCATCTCATCAGGAGGGAGCAACCGGCGCGGCCAGCCTGTCACGAATGCAGAGTGTCTCTGGTGCTCATTTCAAATTGGTCCTTGCACGCATGAGCAGAGGCTCTGCGGAAGGCAGCAGCGGCTCCCAGGTCCTGTCCACCCCCAAAGTCTTTGGAGGAAGAACACGCACACACTGTAGTAAGTCCTTTCCTCTCTTTCTGGATGAACAAATGAATTTGGTCTCCTTCGGAGAGATGCCTCACCTTGTTGACAGGAATCAAAAAAACAAAACAAAACAAAACAAAAATCAAAACCAAGAAACCCCAACAACAATAACAACCAACCAAACCCGTGCAGAGCTGACGTTCTCAGGTTGTATTTGAGCCCCGTGACTACCTCTGCACTCACTGGTAACTTTTTTAGGGTCAAGGAGAAGAAGGAGGCTCCTGTGCATGGCCAAGTGGTCATGTGACATTAGGACAGTGACCACCTTTGAGAGGGATGATGGAGAGAGCTGAAAGCAGGCAGAAAGCATGAGGAGCTGAAAGGGGGACCTTTGAGGTGTTGACAACAGCAGTGATCACATAAGCGTGTCCCCTGTCACAACTCCTCAAGCTGCTTCATAGCTTATACACCACTCTGTAAACCTAAATCAGCAACATTTTAAAGATTTCTTTATTTTTGCGTGAATGTCTCTATGCACACATATGTGTGTGTGCAGGTCCACTAGCCTGTACCCATGTGCAGAGCCCAGAAAAAGAGTCTTGAGTGGCCTCTCCTACCACACCACACCCTGTTTCTTTGAGGCAGGGTCTGTCTCTCTCTGAGCCTGGGAAAACAACAAGCACATTCTCTCCCCCCCCCCACCCTCTGCCTCACTTGAAGTTGGGCTGATAGTATTAAGGGGTACCCAACTTGCTTTCGAGGTGCTGAGATCTGAATTCTGGTCTTCATGATTGGGGCAGTAGACACTCAACTGCCCTCCATTTAAAAAAAATATTAACAAGTTTGCCCGAGTCAAACAGAGGCGAATGTGACTTGGGACACCGTTGTCTCTGAGGTAAGAGCCAGTGAGACAAATGAAGATTATAGAGCTGTCCCTAACTGTGTCCTACCTTCCGCTGTTGACTTCCGGTGGGGAAAGGTGAATTCAGGTATGCTATGTTTCTGCTCAACATCTGCATGACTTCTAAAGCAAGAAGAGGCAAAATGACCAACTGGAATTTTAACTGGGTTTGGGTGTGCAGCCGGATGGAGTCAGCCCAGATTCGGCATCTGGTCTAAACAACAGAACAGACTGTGCGAAGCCCCGAGGAGCCAACTGTGTGTGTGCTGTGGGCATCCAGCAACGCCTGCAGGGGAGATGGGGTCTGGGCTCTCCCAGAGGAGCTGCAGTCACCACACACCCCAGAACTCACTGTTGCCACCTGAGTGGAGTCTTCTCAGAAACAGAGCATCACACATGATGCTCACAGCAGCATGTGTGATCTGTCCCCTAGTTCTACCTGGCAGTAGGCCCTGGGGTCAGTCACTTGGCCTCTGGGAGCATGAACGGTAGCACTTCTCTCCTTTTTCCCGGGGTTGCTGTGAGGATCAGAGGGGGAGACAGATAAGGCCCAGCATGGATAACCGCTCAGTAAGCTCCATTGCTCTTATTGAGATAGAGGTTTCGATTCTGGAATCCCGCATCCTTCCTCTGTGAGTTCCAGGGAATGTGGCCTCTGCATTGAGCCCCTCCTGTGGGGTTTTACAAGGCCAAGCGGTTAAGAGTGGCCTGTTTCTTTATTTCCTCCTAACCTTCTGAGTCCCTTTTAATATTGGTGAGGCTGACACCGGATGCACGCATGCCTACTGTTCCTGCTGACCACATACACCCTTGGTCTTGCTTTCCCCTGTGCCCTCGCTGGTAGCCACATTCCACTGCAGTCTGGGCAGGCTGCTCAGGCTGTCTCCTGGATTTGAGTAGGAACTTGCCTAGCAGAAGCCAATTGCGCTTTCCTTAGCAGCTCAAATTCATTGACCTGACCACCCGCTGCCTTCTCTAAGGACCTGGCCTTTTTTATTTATTTATTTTTCCTGCCTGGAGAGCAAATGCTATGTAAATGGAGGCAGAGGCTTGGCATGAAGCTGCGGACTGACATGAGGGCTCTCGGAAAGGTAAGAAACAATCCCTAGCCTTGTGAGATAGGGGACGACTGCTTTTATAGGTGTCACTGCCACTGCCACTGGTGCCACCAATCCAAGTCTGACTTCATGCTGGCATATGTGTGTGTGACATCAGGTATTTCTGACAAGCACAGGACAGCAAGAAAAATAGTGTGTGGCTCTGACTCCTGGAGCATGTCATGATTCTGTCCGGAATCAGTGAGCCAGTGAGGCCCAGCCATAGAGAACAGCAGGCAGAGCATCAGAGCCCTGGCAAGGACAGGGGAAGGGGCTTGTTTGGGATTCACGGGGAAGTGAGGGCTAGGCGGGAGCTGCCTGCTGGACAGAGCAGGGGGCTGCTGTAGCAGGTTTAACGGCTGAGGCAGGGAAACCTGGTATATCTGAGCAGCTCTGACAGCGGTCAGTCAGAACTGGGCCACAGGGGACTGGCCTGGAAAGTTTTATATCTGTCTCTGGTCCCGGTCCAAGCTCTCTGCTTCCCAAGCTGCCAGGATGTGAGAGGTTTCTCTACATTCTCCTGCTGCCATGGAGCCCGTCCATAATCCTTTCGCCACCACAACAAACTAAAATAAATCCTCCTTCGGGGCATTCTGTCAGGGACTTTGTCACAGTACTGAGAGAAGTAATGGATGCAGCCACTTATCCAAGTCCACATGGCTCCTAGCTGACGGAGACTGGGGGATGGTGTAAGGGGCGGAGAGCGCAGTCTTCCCACCTCACCACCACCACCTCATGATGAGGGTTTCTGGGTAGAACAGGGACCCAGTACTGCTGGCTTGCTGGCCTTCCCCGCCCACCTTACTGGCTTGCTGTATTCATGCCATCTACTTTATATCATTGCATCCACAGCGTCTCTTTGAGCATACCATGGCAGTCCTCCCTGCCATCCAAAACAGAGTTGTCACCCATCTTCCTTGCTCTCAACTCACTCGAAAACCAAACACAGTTCATCCTAAGCCTGGAATGTCTGTTGAATCCGTTGCTACCATGATCTCCATGCAGGACTTCTGATTCTTTCCCAAGCCATCCATCTAGTTGACCAGTCCTGGGTACTATGGGTTCTCCAGCTGAGATAGACTAGGAACCAGCATTTCCCACACGCATCACAATCACTCCAGGGACCCGTTAACTTGTAGCCTGATGCCTTTACTCCAAGTCATTCAGAAAGTCTAGATAAGGCATTGAGGATGTGGATGTTCAACAAGGACAAGATGGCATCAATGCATCTGATACATGGGCCACCCTTTGAGAACCTCTGCTCTAGAGTTCATTCCTACATAAATCCTGTCACTCCTTGGTGAACAAGCTCTAGTGTCTCTCCACTACCTTCAGGACACAGTCCTGTCTCCTGGCTGTGGTCTACAGGGACTCTGACAGCTTTCCTCTTCAGCCTCACACCAAGCTATTGATGTCTTGTCAACCCATGTTGGGGGCACACTGTCTTCTTTATGGCCCTTAAGTATGTCCTGTATTTCAGACCCTGCCCATTTCCCTCTGATTGCAACCGATTCCCTCTTGTTGCTTGTCAGACTCTCACTTCTTTGTCAAGGTCCAAGCTGACGATAACATCCACCGGAAGGATCCTAGTTGTGAGAATGACCATCGTGGACTTTGGCATCCGTGAGACTGGGCTTTGAATTCACGATCAGTTTATGTGACTTGGAGGTAAACTCTTTGGTAAGCAGAAATTAGCCTCAGCTTCGTTGTGAAATATGAATAATAGTATTTATATTGCAAGATCGTTGGTAGAAAGGAAATGATTCATAAAGAATACCCGCAGGTACTAGGTGTTCAATAAACAATAGCTGTGATTTTCATTAGCTCTGTGCTAAAGTCTCGTCTGGCTCCTACAGCTTAATGAGTTCCTCTCTTCTCTGTTCCCATAAATTTGGTACGTGATCCCACTTTGCATATATCTCATGCTATGGCTTCATGTTGTATACTGGGCCTCATTCCCCATGGAATCGGGGCAGTAGTATGAATATTAAAGAAGTAGATTCTCCCAGCAGACTTCAGGGATCAGGCTTCACAAGCTGTAGGCACTTTCATAGGAGGAAAATCTACTACAGGTGGATAGGACTCCCCATTAGAGGGCTTGACAGGTGAGCCTAGAGCACTGGCTGGGTCAGGGGCCATACTCACTGCTCAGAGAACATGCAAACCTGCATAGAACTGCAGCGCTGTCCTTCAAGGTTCTATGTATGCAGAATGTGAACTCTGTGAGATTCAGCCTGAAGCCACAACCAGGATTAAAAGTTAGTAATTCTAGGGGCAGGTAATATTGGCTGGCCGAGGATGGGTGTGTATAAGCAGGCTCAGCAGGGGCCTAGCTTCAGGAGTCTCATTCTACTTGGGAAGGGAAAGAATCCAAGGACCAAGCTTAGTAACCTCTGAGACAGGCTGTGGGAGCAACTAAAGCAGAATTCCCAAAACTGGGTAGTGAAGGAGAATGGCTTTGGTGACTAAGGCATAGGCTAAGTCCCTGTTTGCTGACCAGAGAGCTCTCTCAAAAACACATGTGACCTTAGACTAGACCTAGTACAAGGAATATTCTGTATCCAGGTGACACACTCACCTGTCACAGGAGTAAGGGACTGGGGCCAAAGTATCCTTAGAAGAAGTCATGACACTACTGTCCCTAACTGTCCACAGGAGACAGTTTCTTGTCCAAGCCACAGATCAATCCTCTGCTGTCCATCTCTCGGTGTAGCTGCCTGCCATCCTTTAGAAAGTTTAGGGACCTTAATTAACACATTCTCATTTCCTCTGCAGACCTGTCTCCCCTTAACAGCTGGCACTCAGTGGGGAAGGCAGAAATAATCCCAGTGAAGTGACTCTTCTGATACATTTCCCAGGCACCCCTGGGGTTTGGAGAAGTTCCCAGTCTGAAACAGCTGAGATAGCTCCAAACCTAAGTGAAACATGCCCACTTCAGATTTCTCCAACCAACACCTTCAGTCAGAAAGAAGCAATGCCGGGATCTAAAGACCTGCAAATGAGACCCTGAGGCCTTCCCTCAAACCTGCAGCTGCCTTTTCTGGGCCTCAGTCTCCACAGTCTCATGAAAGGGCCTGGCCCCACCTACTTTCTAAGAGGTCAGGAGTCAAGTTGTGTGTATTCTCCAGTGGCATGAAGGTATCATGTTCGTAACTGTCCACTTTGGGCTTTTCGGGCAGGTACTTACACCTGTCTGTATTTTGTTTACATGATGAATATTTCTCTTACACACATAGATTCTAAAGATAGGACTCCCTATCTGATTTCCAAGACCCTACCATAGTAACAGATGCACCAGAGGTGTCAAATAAGTCTGCTGACTGATGCCCAGAAAGCTTTTTTGTCTGACCCTTGACCGGATTGCCAGGGTTGCTATAGACCTGCCAATGAGTGTTCTCCCTACAATGCCAAAGAAAGACTTGTCCCATGGTACCTGGCACTTATCTTGCCAATCCAGTGCTGCCTTGACTGTGTTTCATGTCCCATGCCCATTACATAAGGAGGTCGACATGCACAGGGTGACCGTGCTTACCCTCAAGGAACTTCCAGACAAGTCTCTAGTGCAGTGGCTTTCTGCTCCTACTCTTGCATTGTGCTATGACAATCTTTGGTCTTCCCATCACTTACCCTTAGGGAACCTTGTATGAAAGCAGTCGTCTGCCCTTCCCTTTCCTGTTGGAGAATTCCCAGAGACTTGCCGAGGACAGGAACTCTCCACCCAAGACGTTCTCTGTCACAGCCACCCATTCTCATGTTCCCATAACACAGCAGGAAGAACATGAGCCTGTGGGTGTTGTTCTAACGACAACAAGAGGGTGTTGGTCTAAGCTCTGATCATATAATGTGCATCTGGATGTGGGTTAATTGTAGAACTTCCTAAGTTCTTATCCTCATTGTGAAATAGGGTGATAATCACTAGCTCGTAGCTACCTGTAATAAAGGAAACAGAGAGCTTGGAACTCTTACCTGGCATTTGGAGATACCATTCCCTCCTCCCCAGTCTTTTCTTTCTTTGTTGCTTAGCTTTGGGCTAGGAAGAGACGTGACCAAATGTCTGGAGTAGACATGTCCATATTCTATTCTGTGACAATGCCAAGAAAAATCAGAGGGGAGAAAAGTTCTAGAAACTCGTGGGTGGACTTCCACCCAAACCAAGGGACAGAGTTTTGCTGGGTCTCCTATCCATGGAAGGCTGCAGCTCTGGAGGCCACACTAGGGTCTTCTGCAGAATGAAACCCTCAGTCATCATGGTGGGAAAGCTGAGAGAGCCCTGTGCATGCTGGCAGCTACACAGCCAATCAGAAGAAAGCCAGAGGCCAAGCAGTCCTGAAGGGCCTTTATTGGCCTCTAATCAAGCACACTTAAAAGGACCCGAGGACCCCACAACAGCCTTTAGAGGACGCAAATGAGACAGTACCATTCACGGGGGCCTGGATGATGGACGGAATGGGACCAGACCTGTGACCCAAGTTGGAGTTCATGTCCTGGCCCTTTAATTCCCCAGTGTAAATCAAACAGAAGCAGCACGGACTGCCTTTTCCCCCAGGCGATCACAGTTTGCAAGCAAAGTCACACTTCACACGTCACACTTCACACGTCACACTTCACACGCACAACAGGGCTTTCTGGGCCAACCAGCCTGTTTCTCTTCCTGTGACAGGCAGGGCAACCTGACTCAGGCTTACAAACTGACATGAAATGGAAGCCTCCCAGTTTACTAGGTTGTAGATCTAAGTGTTAAAATCTCCCTACTCTCTCCATCACTCCGGGGCATCCTTAGCATTGCCCTGTTCAGGTTCATGCCATCTTCCTGAATCACTGGCATCTGTCGAATGAAATGACGTGCACATGGTATCCATCCTCTCCCCTGCTGAGAAACCCCTGGACCAAAGTCAAGCTGCCATTCCTCTCTGAATCCAATAAACTGACTGCACAGTCTTCAGTTTGTAGTGCCCACCAGTTGTCTGAGCACAGCTTACATATCCAAACACAGGAATTCCATCCCAGCTGCCCCCCTGAATATAACCCATTCCTCTCCGGTTCTTCTCATGCCTGATTATGGTTGTCCGGAGCCCAGAGCATGGTACTAAATGAACCTCAGCATCCATTACACCCAGAATGTCCTTTCTATAAAGATGCTCCTTCTCGACCTCTCCAGGAGCCCCCTCCTAGCTGAGAGGAGTGCACTCCAAGACGCCCATCAGATGCGTGAAAAAGGACAGAATTCCAAGCTCTACAACGTTTTAGCATCCATCATGCACTATGTCTATAACTTTTGCAGCTTGAGGTACAAGAACAAAACTAGCCTTCATTTTTCTTCTTCTTTCACAGTCACACAGGCAGGGGATTCATTCTTACCGTGAATCTTAGCAACACAGATGCAATATTTTTTCCTTATTAAGTTGAGAGTTTTACCCACTCACCTATGGGAAGTGTTTTATGAAAGGGCTTATAGTTGACACATCTGAATTGCCAGTATCACTACTTTTGTGCTTTGGGGACATTATTAAGTAAAATAGGGAGATAACGGCAACTCGAATACTAGTATTGCTGTATTTGACAGACAGTGACTAAGGGGTGGGTAGGATATACAGTGTGGATATACTGGGCAAGAAAGATGATTCGTCTCATCATGCAATTCATAATGACACACAAGTTAAAATTTACAATTTATTTCTGGAATTTTGCCTTTTGTATTTGCACATCCATGGTTTACAACAGGTATCTGAAATCATAGCAAGTAGTTGGGCAGAGACTCTTCTATTCTGCTGAGCTGGCTTTGTCTTTGTGTGCCCTTCCCTGAGCCAACACCACAACTGGTTCACACTCTGCCAGACCTATCGCCACCCAAGTGAGTGTGTTTAAGTTCTTCAACTGTTTTGTGACAGTTTCATCGTCTGGACATTTGGTTCTTGTGGGGATTTGGTTAAGAGGGTTGGTTGAACACTTAAAATAGCACCTGGTGGATCTCAGGAGGTGGGTTAAATGTTTGCCCTACAATCTTGACTATCTGAGAATCCAAATCAAAAGTCAGACAGCAGCATGGTGTCTGTAATCCTAGTGTACCCCTACAGAGAGGAGGGAGGGACAGCAGTATGGTGTCTGTAATCCTAGTGTACCCTACAGAGAGGAGGGAGGGACAGCAGCATGGTGTCTGTAATCCTAGTGTACCCTACAGAGAGGAGGGAGGGGCAGCAGCATGGTGTCTGCAATCCTAGTGTACCCTACAGAGAGGAGGGAGGGGCAGCAGCATGGTGTCTGTAATCCTAGTGTACCCTACAGAGAGGAGGGAGGACAGCAGCATGGTGTCTGTAATCCTAGTGTACCCTACAGAGAGGAGGGAGGGGGAAACAGGAGACCACCTGAAAGCCCACAGGCAAGGAAGCTTTGGCTATGCAGCAGTGAACAAAACAGACCCTGCCTCAAACAGAGTTTTATTTTAGGAAAAGACTGATAGACAGGCATGTGTACATGTGCACGTACACCCACACGCACATGCTCACATATGCATGCACACATGCTGGCTACACATGTGTGCACCCACAACACCAAACACTCCAAAAGATAAAGTTCAAATTTGTGAACTGAGGATGTCATTCGGTGTTTAAGTGTGTACTTAACAAGTATGAGGACCATTTCCCATCACCATCGGAAGCATGTAATGTGTTAGCCTATGTCATCCTATGATGCCATTCTTAACAGCTATTATTAATACATCACATGTCACACTGTACAGTAATTCTTAGTTTTCTCGTCTAACTCTTTAAATAGATTCCAGACCTTTTACAGGTAATCCCTCATATTTAAGCAGTTCTTGACAGGAAGTAGGCATTTTGATGAATGAGTGAAGTGTAGAGCTATAATTCAAGGCCACCTCTGCCCAACTGTTGAGAGCAAACCTTCTTGGAGAGGGCCATCCAAAATACCCCCTCGCCATGGAGGGTAGGGCGGGGGGGAGGTATAGAACTAGTGGGACACTCATCTGGGGGCCCTGGATCAATTTCTCTCTGTTAAAGAATGCTGAATACCATTCTATGACCTATTTGCAGTTAAAATAGTCTCTGGCTTCAAGGTGGAAAGTGATCTCAGGGGACTATTTGAATTTTCTTTCAGTTCAGCAAAATGTCTCTGGCCAATCTTCCCAGTGGATTGAGGCCACGGACAGCCACCTCTCCGGGTCTCTGGCAAAGTCCCTTCCCAGGGGAGGAGATGGAACAAGGCGTTTCAGCTTCATTTACACTTAATTTGTCAAAATGTCATTGGTAAGAGCTATTTGATGTCCCAGGCTTATGAGCCTTGAATCTAAGCCTTGCAAAGCTCTTTTCTCTTTGAACCTAAATGTGCCATTCTGCCAACATGGGGCCGCATGCCAACAGGGTGTTTTGCTCTGAACCATGAAGCTAGATGGGGGCGCTCCCTCTGATGAATGTGCCTACCTTTCCCCAAGCAGGGCCTGAGGATGGCTGACTGGGGCAAAACAAATCCAAATTTAAAGTTCTCCACACAGCCACCCTCCCCCTGGTTAGACTTAATTCTAGCAGGGTGCTGGCTCTCTGGTCTGCCTCTGTGAGTTCCTGTTCTTTCATTCCCAATACACTACTCCCAATGCTAGTGACATCTACATGAAAGGCATGCTGGGATGGCTTTCACATAGAATCTGGAAGTGCTTGAATGTTCTTCTTCAACTAACGCACCATGTGCACCGGCAATACCTTGTGCAAGGAAGTGATAACTGGCGAGGCTCTAAGACCATTGCCAGAGATAACCCTGTCTCTCCATCTCATTTAGCAGCACCGGTAGCTGCTATAGTCTTTTCTTCATAAATCTTGAGACTCTGTAGAGTTCCAAGCCCTCTATGAGGATTTCCTTTGAGATCACAGCATCTTTCCTGCTGCTGAAGATTCAACAGCATTGACTTAGCTTTATGTCCAGAGCGATGCTGAAGACAGCCCTGTCCATGGACATCCAACACCTCATTCCTTCAGCCTCGTGTGCCAAAATGGACTTAAAACTTTTGGGAACCAGTGAGCTTGGCTCAACACCCCCAGCTGAGCTGTTTGCACAGGTTTCTTGAAAGCAAAACATCCCATGGTTTAGCTTGACTCCTGCCTTCCCACGCGCCCAGTGTGGTAGGGACCTCCCTGGTGCCTGACCTATGGCTATAATTGTTTTTTCCTGTTCCCTTCCCTGGCTTCTAGTATATATATTGCTGGTCTCTCAGTAAAGCTTTGGCATTCTCCTTACAGAATGACCCGTGTCTGTGTCTTCTGTCAATCCCCGGGGCGTACCCCCGATACTTGGTACCGTAGCAGTGCGGGCCCTGTCACAAAACACCTTCCTGGGCCAATCCACCTTATGCTTATCGGTGAGTTTGTTCTGTCCCAGGGAATCCCTTGACATCCCTCCTGAAAGGTGACTCTACAGCAGCTACATTTCAGTGACTCACAAAGGGCCACTCCCTTCCCCTAGAGGGAGCTCAGCAGGGTGTGACTTGGTCCTGTCACTGTGGTGTTCTCAGCTTCCCCACGTCTGCTCTTGCTGACCTTCAGTCTTCATAGCAAGTGCTTGGGCTCTAGTCCTGAGCCTTCCTGGGGCTGCTGAGATATGTGGACATCCAGAACCTCTGAAGGGCATCCAAACCTTCAGGGCTCCTTAGCTTCAGGCAGATTTAAAGACAAGGAGGTCTTGTAGTTCAGCCTCACATAACTCACCAGCATAGCCCCTAGATGTGTCCCACCCTTCAGTTCTGTCTTTGGTGCCTTGGGATCCAAGTCCTCTAATGGCACCTAGGGTTGGCAGCCCAAGAAGTGGAGGGGATGTCCTGTGACATGAGCTGCAGGCAGTGCGAGCTGCGACTGATGATGGATGCTATAACCCAGCTTGGACTGCTTGCTGAGCAATAGGTTCATCTGGCCTTGAAGACAGAAGCACCTGCTGCGGTATAGCGCCGTGAGTGGCTGTCGCTCTAACACTATGACATGTGTTTGTTCCCTTCCTGCCAGGCAGTCTTTACCCCTTCCCCGTGCTTCCTTGGAAATACACTCTTGGAACTTAGCAGTAAGCTTTAGCCTTGGTCTTATTTCTGTTTTCCAGAGAGGCTTGCACAAGACAATGCAAATATTTCCTGAATGCCCAATGTGTGTGTGTGTGTGTGTATGTGTGTAACTTTTCACAATAGGTTCCTTCTAGATGGATGCTGTTGCAGTGAATCAGCAAGCAGCAAGGGCAGAAAAACTGACGTTAGTACACACAGTTGGCAAGCAGATGCTGAAATCTTTGTTTACGCCCAGACGACACCAAGATCTGCGTTCTCCCAGATCCTGAGCACACTGAAGTTAGACAGCCCGGGCTGTGAACTTACTACCTGTGCAAATTAACTTGACTTCTTTTGAGCCCCCACTTCCTCATCTGTGTAAGAGACAGATTTGGTCTGATTACCTCAAAGGTCTCCTCCTATGTGGATGTTCAGGAGTCCCAACAGTGTCACGGGGAGTACTGTAGTACCAGCTTCTGTTTTAGTTCTGCCTGGGGGAAATATCTTTGAAGATGGATCTGGGCCTAGATCTCCTGTATCTTTGGGGAGCTTTGGCAGAACCTGGGGAAAATGATGTCTGACATCCCCCACTTCTGTCCAGGGATAGTCCTGGTGACATCCAGATACCTTGTTACATGGAAAGCCCCTTCCATCCTACCCAGCCAGTCACTATTCATTCTCCAGATGACTGGCCAGTCATCTCCCAGGGAAGGCAGTACTCACCAGGGTCCCCACCTCTCTAGACAAGATCCACTCTCTCTAGATGTTCTCTCAAAATTCCATGTACTCTGCCCCCTTGAACTTAACATAGTCCACAATTATATACAAATGTGGTGGTCAAGACTTTATGCCTTGCTCCTTAGCTATAGGAGTTATACAATCACTGTCCGTACTTATGTGGTCTCGTGTATCTCCAATGTCTCAAAGAGTAGAAAGTATTAAATAAATGCTCATTGAGTTAATGGGGTAGCTACATAATACTATGTCCTCGAGTTTTGATGAGATCAACATGGCGCTGTTTTTGTTGGAAGGCAAGCTGGGGTGAATTTTAAGATCCTTGTCTGATTGCCCAAGTCACTCAGTATGTGGATGCATGCGCTCACACCCCAGGGTCGTCTCCCTCTCTGCAGCCCATGTCACAGCTCATTAGGGGACTAATAAGGAGACGGCTGTTCAGCGACTCCTCCATCCCTGAAGTCTTCCTGCCAGATACCAGGCAGCCTGGGGGGACTAAAGAGCTTGGCTCAAGGTGACCAAGGACATTGACGAAAGGCAAAGAAAAGGCTTGAAATTTCAGCCTGCTGTGGGCTAATTGCGAAGCTGAGCCTTCATGGGAAAGTTACCAAACAAGTAGTCCGAAGGGGTCTGGGACTGTGGAGAAGAGCCCTGATTATCTTTCTGTATCCATACAGGGTGTGCCCACATCTCCAAGCCCCTGGGGTCCTAGTTACATTCTGATATTTCTATGAGGAGAGACCATGACCTAGGCAACTTATAGAGGAAAGTGTTTAATAGGGGTTCATCGTTCCAGAGGGTTAGAGTTTATAACCTGCACGGTCCAGAGGGTTAGAGATTATAACCTGCACGGTCCAGAGGGTTAGAGTTTATAACCTCCATGGCGGCAGGCAGGCAGCTATGACACTGAAGTAGCCGCTGAGAGCTCACAGCTAACCCACAAACAGGAGGGAGGGAGGGGAGGGAGAGGAGGAAGGAGAGGAGAAAGGAGGGAGGGAGTGAGGGGGAAAGGGAGAGAGAGTGATCGAGGGAGGAAGAGGAGGGGGAAGAGGGAGGGAAAGAGGGAGAGAGGGAAGGATGGAGGGAGGGGGAAAGGGAGGGAGAGTGATGGAGGGAGGAAGAGAGGGAGGGAGGAAGAGAGGGAGAGGGAGGGAGAGAGGGAGGGAGGGGGAAAGGGAGGGAGAGTGATGGAGGGAAGAAGAGAGGGAGGGAGGAAGAGAGGGAGGGAGGGAGAGAGGGAGGGAGGGGGAAAGGGAGGGAGAGTGATGGAGGGAGGGAGGGAGAAGGAGGGAGAGGGAGGGAGGGGGAAAAGGAGGGAGGGAAGGAGAGAGAGAGAGAGAGAGAGAGAGAGAGAGAGAGAGAGAGAGAGAGAGAGAGAGAGAGAGACTGGGGATAGCATGGACTTTTGAAACCTCAAACCCCATCCCAGTGACACATCTCCTTCAACAAAGCCACGCCTTCTAATCCTTTCCAAATAATTCCACCAACTGGGACCAAGTAATCCATGAGAGTCGTTCTCATTCAAGCCAGCACATCCTGGGACCTTGCTGGGGCTTCTGCTAACCTACTGGCCTTCCATCCCCAGCTTCATTCTGTAAGCGAGACCTTATTTTTGAACAGGCTCCCTCTGAACCTGAGGCCCTCTGGGTGACTCATAACTTCCTGCTTCGGGTTTGCTGTATATCCTGCTGGGGCCCTGAAGACACTGCCATCTGGGCTGCCCGGCCTCAGCATTCTCCCTGATTAGCTCTTAAATACCTCCTCTATAGCTTTCACTTACATAGAACTCTTTGTAGTCACTGACAGTAACTACTGCTTCAACAATTTAAGTAATATTTATAGCCTCAAAGACAGGGATTAAAAAATGTTATCTTATAACCTAAGTTTGGCACATAGAAAGGATTAAAGTCTTATTATAGCCATAGAGGTCTTATCTTGGAGACAGTTGTCCTGAGAAATGATCTGTTAGGTTCTTTTTGTCACAGTGTAAACATCATAGAGTTCAGCAAGACACCTATGACATCACTAGGCAATAGACTCTTATGAGACCATAATCATATGTAACATGCAAACTAAGCTATGATATCACCAGACAATGTAACCTTATGAGGCCATCATCACAGATGGAAAGCACCTCTTTCTATGTAGCACATGATTATCATTCATTGAGGAAAGGGATCTGGGCTTGAATCCCAGCCCTACCTAACACAGTGTAACTTAACAAGCCATTAGGCTTGAGTCCTTCAGACTGCTCATGTGTGAAGTTCAGACAGCAATAGTCTGAGATCGGAGACACTGCATGGAGGGCCATGCTGGCCGTCAGCCCATGCTGTGAGGCCCTGGAAGCTGCTCCTGCCCTTGGAATCAGTGAGGAAATGAGAGGTCAAGCTTACGAAGGACCGAGATATGCACTGTCTGCATTCAGTCCTCTTTACCTGTCCTGGTCATTAAATCTCAACTGTAGAAACATGGAAGGTGAAATAACAATGGTTTCATTAATTTTTACAGTTGCTGGTCGTGTCTACAAGGCAAACAATATTTTTTTCCCCAGAAGAACTTTTCATGACCTTTCTTTAACCTGACAGAAGACTGGCATTCAATCTAATCATGTCACCTATTTACCTTGAAAACCTAAAGCACATGCCGGTGCACGTTGGCTCTTGGTCCGTAAACAAACACCAATAATGGGGAAAAGAACACAAGAAGTAACAAGTGAGCCATCACCGCGACCCACACTTCAGCCCTAGCTCCTGATGTTGCCACATTTCCCTTTACATCTCTCACACATCAAAGTCAACTGATATAGATGTTGGTGTCCTATGCTCTCCCAGGGCTTGGACAAGAGAGTGTCAGTGAGCAACAAAACCATCAGAGCAAACAATTTAAACACAGGGGATCGTCTAAAAAATAGCACCCAAAGTTTAAATCCAACTTGCCCCAGTGCTGGGTGGGGAGAACCCCGGGATAGGAATCATAGCGATCATTTTTACCATTTAGCTCACTAGAGACTTCTGGAATGGATAGGCGAAGATGAATAAGTATGACTGAACAAGTATGTGAGGCAGAGAGCAGATACCACGCCCCCAGTACCCTCCCATCCCCACATAAGTACAGACTCCCGGACTCCTTACCCGAGCGATCAGCTCCCCAACCATGCCTGTCCAGGTGCCGTTGGCCTCGGGTACTCCGTAAACACCATCCCCAACAAGGCGGATCTTGTAGTTGAACCGTAGGATCTCGGCCAACTCCTTGAGCATGTCCACACAGAATCCCTCGTATCGGTCATTGCCTTCCATCTCCTGGTGGTTCCCCTTCAGCATTAAGTATGGGTTTTCCTGCAGCAAAACTGGGCAGCTGTCAGTCTCCTCTTAGCCCTGGCATTGCGGCCATGTGGGGTGGGGAGGGCTGAGCACAGGAGGTCAGGGACTTGAGGAGATAGGATGAGGAATGCAGCTCGAGTAGCAGACAGCCTTAGAAGTGGTGATTAGCTGCCCTCACCGACCCACTCCCCAAAGTACTCCTGGGCATTTTCTTCTCAGGAACACACATGAGTCCCACTGCAGAGAGCCAAGGGTGAAAGCCCTTTATGCATTAGAAGTCATCATCTGGCCCCACCCACCACCCCAGGCCCCTGGGACAATTTTTCCTTTTATACACAGACCTATTGCTAAGGAATACAAAGATATTTCCAAGATAGCAGGCTAAGTAAAAATACAGACATGGCAAATGGATAAAGAAAATATGATGCACACATGACAATATTACTTAGCCAGAAAGCAAAATGAATTCATGTCATCTGCCAAAAAAAAAAAGGAAAGAAAAAAGAAGAAAAAAGCTAGAAATTGAGGTTATCGTGTTAAGAAATAACTCCAATTTAGAAAGAAATGTTAGAGCATCCATAGTTTTAAAGGAAAAACCAGGTTTCCTATACATCCATTAATCTCAGAACTCGGGAGGCAGATGCAGGCAGATGTCTGTAAGGTCAGGGTCTACCTGGTCTACCTAGCAAGATCCTGTATAAAAGTTTAAAAAGACCATGCACATAAACAAACAGCTGTACTGCAAGGCAGAGAGCTCTGGGAAGCAGGCAGGCCACTCTGGTAGATGTCTAGAGAAAGTGCCATAGAGAAGGGAGATCGATGCAGGCTCTTGGCAGAGAGATATGGAAACACTGGTAGACAAAAAGGTGGGGGTTGGGCCAGGCAAGGACATGCTCAGACACAATTCCATGTGGGAAGGGGGGGTGGCCCACGAGGCGTCTCCAGTGTAAGTGACCCATGGTTATGCCAAACGGCTTAGAAGGAGAAATAGAGAATCGCGGAAAAGGCTAAGCATGGGCCCAGAGGTGGGATGCGGCCATTGTCTGTCAGAAGAGATGGAATGGAGGAGCATCTTGGGGTTTGAAGACAAAAAGCTGTGCTTTAAGAGAAAAGTACTACATGCTAACAAGGAGCATGCTCCGTTGTGATATATGACTGAGTCCTGAGCTCATGTGGCTCAGGCCAGACTGGAGAGAGCTAGAAGAACGTGAAGTCATAGGCTGTGCCAGGAGCAGAGAACAGGGGTCCTAAGATCCTTGGCATCTGTATTGATGACCGGTGACAGAGGCGCATGGGCTGTGGATGGCTGGGCAGGAAGGAAGCTCGAGGGCATACTGTGGTTGGAATGAGGGTGGCCTATACAGGAGGGGAAGACCGACGCAGATTAAACATGTGGTTGAGGGCAAGACAGGGCAGTGGTTTGGAAACAGGGAGAGTGTGGGGCATCATGGGAAAGAACTCATGTGGGAAGGGCTAAGAGTGATGGAGACCCACACCTTGGAGGGAACTAATATTAGGAAGGATGGAAGGAGAAGAGTAAGCAAGTCACACAATAGCACCAGCAATCAGAGGCTGACGATGGGGACTGAGGGGATCTGGAAGTCCAGGGGTCAAAGCCAGAAGGAGGAGAATATGGCCCTCCCCACTCAGAAAAGAGCACACCTGTGTACCGCTGCTGAGTATTGGTTACAAGGCCATTCCAAGCAGGCACGGAAGGTGTGTGGGACCACAAGAACCCGGGCATACATGAATAAAGGAATTCATGGCCAACTAGAGAAGGCAGGAGGTGGACGCACCAGGCAGCCTCACAAAGATCCTTTCTACCTCAAAGTCACACCTCTCTGTGCCCAAGAATGTGCCAGCTGTGATGCCCTGTTGTATGGTAGTATCTTTAGGCTTCCTTTCAAGAGGTGAGGGGACAGGGGTCACCTGATGACAGGTGACAAGGAATTCCTACATATCAGGGAGGTTGGAGAAGGCAGAACAGGAGGGACCCAGATTCCAGGAAGCACCAGGTGGAGACAAAGCCAGGAAGAGGTCTTGGGCATGATGCACATGCAGATACAGAGAAGCTGAGTCATGCAGGGAGCGTGTAGGAGAAAAGGTTCAGTGCCTGTGCTGAGTGGGGGTCTGCAGAGCTGCACAGGGACTGGGCGTGATAGACAGAAACAGAGACGCACACAGGGATTAGAGAAAGAGACGCACACAGGGATTATGGAGGCTCCGCCACAGAAATAGCTGAGCATCCCAGCAGAAGGATAGTGTAATGCCGAGCTGCTCCATTCAAGCCAGAAGGAAGGAGCTTCTACACAGAGCGATGGAGGGCCAGACAGACCAGAGATCTGGGATTGGGGGGGGGGGGCGGAGCAGTTTGAGCAGTGTAATTATGGAAGGCTGTGTGTCCCATCAGGAGCAGGTTGTATGTGAGGGGTGTGGGTTCTGAGTTGAAGGGGCTGTGAGGCTCCACTTGTGACTGCATCCATGGTCATGACAGTGAGATGGCTTAGTCTCCTCACCTTACCACACAGGCTGTCCTCAGCTCAAGGCCCTCTCCACGCCATATTCATCTCCATCCCGTCCCAGCTAAACTAACTCATGCAGACCTTGGAGTCACAATGCGTCTGACACCGATTATTAGAATTTATCCCTAGGCTCTGGCCAAGGTGTCTGTGAAAATCATCCAATGCTTCCTCTTTATGCCCCAAGGCTGTGTGGCTCCCAGGTGTGGCACGAGTGGGGTCTGAGGCCATTGTTTCCCTCATTGTCACCCCCTGATACCCGTTGATTAGGAGGGACACAGGCCTCCACCTCATGGATGGTACATGCTGAGGGGTTCTACTCTAGAACAAGATTTTTTTTTTTAGTCTAAGAAATGTGAGGAAATTCTCCTTTTGTGTACTCTGCTCTTAAGTTCACTTGGAATCCACTGTAATGATCTAAGGAAATGCTCACAGGACTGGTCTTGAGGGAAGAGAGGTACTGGACAGCCAAAGGATCAGCAGGCCCGGGGCTCACTGAAAGCGACACTTCAGCTATGTGTTTAACACTAGACCCAGCCCAGAAAATATGTTCTGAAAATGGGTGCTATGGCTGATCCCACGGGACCCCGGCAGTAGTAAGGTGACATGGCTATGTCCTGAATTACAGGGACGATCGCTCAGGATCACCATTTGCTGGATCACACAGGGGCTTGATTGGCACTTTTGTTCCTAGTGAAAGTTTCTGGTTTGGACGGGCCACCTCAACCACATTTGCACAGGAAACAGGTTTCCTTTGAACTCACTTCACACAGAAGGTCTTGCCAACACCAGCTTCTCCTGTGTTGATCTGAACATATAAACACAGGCACACACACACACACACACACACACACACACACACACACCCCAGAAACTTCTCTGTCTAAGAACATGACCTTCTGGCTTCAGTTCCAGATGTAAGGAGGCAGGAAGCACACCCTACCAGGTTCCCTTCTTCCTGCCCCAACTTTGAGTAGCTTTTAAAGCATTTCTCACAATCCCTCCCTCCAATTCTGTTCAAAGGCATTTCCAAACTCAGACTCCTACTTGTGTCAGGCACCCCAATATTTGAGGCACCCTTATTTATGAAAGGGGATGTGAGGGGTCCACGAGATGAGTCCGCTCAGAGGGGTGTGGAGAAAGCCAGGGGCAGAAAAGGCAGGAGTCACAAGGGGAGACTCCAGAGTAAAGATGACCTTTGAGCTGAGGAAAGGCTTCTAGGGGAGAGGGAACAGCATCCCATCATGGAGGGATGGGGAAGTGACACACCCTGGACCCCAAGGCTGCGTGGAGAAATGCGTGATAAGGTGGTTATTTGTGTACGATGGGTTTAGAACCCAAACTAAGGAAGTAAATGACTGGACAGTTGTGAGAGCCATGGGGAGACAGATTTAGCAAGGGGAAGGGGAGCCTGGGAGGACTCCACCGGTGACAAAGAGGCACAGGAGCGGGCTGAACTCTGGACTGGGCTGTGAGACTCAAGGAGTTCCACAGATAGAAAAGACAGATGGGAGGGAGGGCCCTGCAGTCACGCCCACCCTGCCCACCCTTCCCTCCAAAAACCACAACTTAGGCTGTTCCCAGGTCTCTGCTGGATGTGGGCAGAGCACCACCTTCCTCTGATCTTCCTGGTGTCCCAAGAGGCTCAGGTGAGCAGAGGAGGAACTGGGTGCTGGAGAGGCTGAGACCTGGAGCCTGTTTCCCGTCCTTCTCTCCAGCTGGTTCCTAGCACTGGAATGGGGGTGGGAGCAGTGCATAGCTCCTCCCCTGGGTCTCTCCTCCACTCAGATGCCACCCCTTTACGGAGGCTCCTCTGACCACCTGGAAATCGATGCTGCCTGCCATTGCGCCCAGACCACCTCCTAACGCACGGCTTGACCAGCGGTTAAACATCTATAACTCAAATGCCAAACCTGAGCTACTTCGAAATCTGAAACATGTGGAGTGCTACCAGGTGTTTCAGAGTGTAGGATTTCTTATTAGGGATGTTCAATTAGCAATGTCTATAAAAATATACCCAGACCTTCCAATAAGGGAGACATTTTACAATCTGCCTTATATCCCACGTTAGACCAGAAGGTCCTGACAGGCAGGGATTTTTGTCGTTGGTTCCTTGACGTTTCCTGAGCACCTTGAAGAGTGCCAAGCATAGAGAAACGCCCAATGAATACTCCTCAGATGAACGAATGGAAACACTCAGTGTCGTATCTCCAAGGGAAGGGAAGGATGGATGGGGAAGGGTACAGGACCCTAAGGCTGTGGACTCCTGACTCTGGAATACACTTTGCCCTTCCCAACCCACGCCATCCTCGGCAAAGCCTGAGTTCTCCAGCATTTTCCCAGCACCCAACAACACTCTCCTTTGCTCTCTTTTTCCTCAGCATCTGCTTCCTGTCTTTCGGAGCCCATCACAAACGATGCTTCCTCAGGCTTGGCCGCCTTCCCCGGGGCTCTCTCCTCATCTCAGAGCTCCAGCTTCCCACCTCTTTCTTGTTTTCCCCCACTCTGTTTATAATAGATCAGTAATCCCAGTCCATTCTTCCTGGGCCTCAGGAGCCTCTGAAAGTCATAATGGAGGACTATAGGCTTCTTTTATCTTCTTAAATAAATAAATAAATACATAAATAAATGCCGAGAGAAATAGAGACGTTTGGAAGCTTTGTACATCTATCTAGTAGGGGCTAGGCTGTGCAGCTAGCCTATATATTGCCTTGCTTGAGGCTGAAAGAATATCAAATGTGACGTTGCTAGTTATCTTTCCCTGGTGAGATGCGATGTGGGGTGGGGAATATACCCTTTCGATTAGTTAATATCAGAATAGGGAAGAACGAAGCAATTACTGCTTAACATGTAGATGGCTTAATTGTCAGACCTTTTGGAACATGAATCCTTCAGGGCTAGCGGTGATGGTAAGACCTCGGCTGTGTGTGGGTGACTTAGCCCATCTGCTTAATGATAACCTATTTGAAGATACAGGCCAATCCATACGCTTCTGTGGTACTTATGAGTAAGCAGAGTGCCAGGCACACAACAGGGGACAGAGTTGGGAGGTGGACTTGGTAATTACTGAATAGAAATGAATCAAGTAGAAAAGCAGGTGGTTGGTCGGTTTATGGGTTCGTTGAAAACTCTTGTCACTGTCTGGAAGTGAAGGAAAGACCATAGAGGGCCACAGAGATCTAGGGGTCAGCTTAAGGGTAGTGGGGGGCGTGGTTTTGGATATAGCAGCTACCAAACAAAGTGGGCTTGCTGGTAAAGAGGGAGTCATCTCTGAGGACTGGGTGCAGCTTGCCCCACCTGTGTCACAAGGTCCCATTTCTAGGGATGCTAAGCAGTTCTTCTAGCCACCCAGATCCCCTGGGAGAAGCATCCACAGGCTATGGACTCTCTCCCTCTGTCCCAGCTGTTCAGCGGCTCATCAGATACCATTTCCATATGAAACAGCAACTAGAGTGCAATCATGCTGTCATAAATTGGCCTCTGCGCTGTGATTAGCATTTCCATCTTCTGTTCCCTGGGAAGCCCACGAGCAAGAGCTTGGGGAGGAGGCACCCTCGGGAGCTGCAGCTGGAGGCCCGAGAAACCCCGCTTACCAGGATGGTGGTGACGACCAGGGTGGTGTTGAAGAGACTGTCAGAGATGTTGGAGGCGTAGAGGCGGCTGTCCATGCTGAGGCCCTCTGACACATGCCACTGGCCAATCTGAGGAGACCAAGGAGGAGAGGATGGGAAGGCTTGAGGAAGGGATGGATTGGGCTTCAGGTTGCTGGATTTGAGAGCAGCTGAGGATAGTGTTCTACTGTGGGTAGACACCAAGAGGGAAGGATGGGAGAGATACAGAGGAACAATAGGCTAGACCAGAACTTGGGGAACACAATACAAGACTGAGGGTCTTGAGGGAAGAGGGATGTCAGAGTGAAGACAGAAAGGATCAAAGACTTGGAAGAGATGAGAAAAAAATAGAGAAATTAGAATATAGCATGGTGCAGAGAAGTTCTGACAGCAGAAAGGGGTGAGGCAGAGGGACAGGGAATCATGTTATTTTCAAGCCTCTTTTGCTTTAGTCTACCCTGGATAAACCCAGTTATCTAGGTAAGAATAAGAATGTCAGCATGTATACTTGTACACTTAAAATCGCTTGAGAAAAAAAAATATTGGTGGCTCATGTCTGTACTTCCAAGGTCAAGGCAGAAAGATTGCTTTATGTTTGAAGTTAACCTGGGCTACCTGGTGAGTTCAAGGATAGCCTGGACTACATGGTGAGACTCCATCTCAACAACCAAAAGGGTGATTAAGAGGATAGATACAAGATGAAAAGAGACTGGTATGTAGTAGACCTTTGGTGAAGGCTTGACCAGGTTGGGAATGCAGCTCAGTGGTGATGTCCTAGGTTCCATTCTTGGTACCGGAAAGCCTAAATGAAATCATATTGCTACAGGAGCAGAAGGCTAAATGCTTATGGTATGGTTAAGCATATGGCCGAGTGAGTTAAGTCAGAAGACGGAAGCGTCCAGCCCTAGTCTCCTTCATCCTCTGCCTCACTGTGAGGTCCCCCCAGAGCTTCAGCTCTTCCAGCTAGAAATCCCTTCTCAGAACCCACAGATCGTGTATGGACTGGTTTGACACCACGGTTCCCACTCTACCCAGGAACATAAAGCCCACTGTGCATCCTCAGTGATCTCTCTGAGCCCCGAGGCATGCGTCCCTCTGTGTCAAAGGAGAATAACAACAGAAACTTCTAGTGGGTGTGGTGAGGAGGAATTTAACCTGCGTTCCATAAATGTTACTTTCCCATCCACTTCTTCACTGTGTTTTTAAATTGTCCTCTATTTGTTTCATTTTTATCTTATCAAGTGGTTAAAAAAAACAAAACAAAACCATTTACTTAGAGGGCTGGGGGAGATAGCTCTATTGCAAAAGTGCTTGCAGTACAAACATTAGACTCTGCGTCCAGATCCCCTGCATCCGTGGCAAAACATAAAAAAGCCAGGCACAGCAGTGTAGTGTCTTTAATCATTGCCCTAGGAAGGCCGTGGTGGGAGGATCTCAGAGGCTTGCAGCTGGCCAGCCAGTCAAGACAAACTGGCAAGTTCCAGGTTCAGTGAGAGTCCCTGTATCCAAAAAATAATGATGTGAAAAGAACTAGAAAACCACATCTTAAGTGGATATCTGGCCTCCACATGTGCACACACCCACACATATAGATACACACACACACACACACATGCACGCATACACATACATACATTATGTGCATGTGTGCACAAATAAGCTATACCCTCTTAATCATGTTTGGTTGGCTTCCAGCTCATGACAATCCTCCTGCCTTGACTTTGCAAGTGCTGACATGAGCCATCATGCACTCTTAACCAATTTTTGAGTATATATTTATCTTACTGTGGACTATTCCATCAGCCTGGCAATCTCTAGGGGGTCTGATGGAACAGAACACTGTTTGTAATAGACCTTATATTCCATAAATATATTATAAACGAACAATACAGAAACAAGGATATAAAAGTCTATGAATAATGCATACGTATACAATACACATATATTTGATCCCATATAGTTCTGATGGCTAGACTCCAGACAAGTCACTTCTGCTGCTGAGTAGTCGGGGTTTACATCCATGAAAGACAGCCGACGGCTGCCCGCACACCCAGAGATGCGCACGGCCCCCTTTCCTAAGCACCAGCACGGCTTCCCAGAAGTCCTGCAGTTGCTCCTGTTCTCTCCCCTGGAGGTCGGCTCTGAGTTTGCCTTCAGATGCTCCAGCAACAATGAAGGCTTAGCTCTTCACTGCTCTCCTCCCTACTCCATGGGACAGGGGGGCTCAGAGTCACAGTAAGGAGACGCCAGCGAGCTGCCTTTATGCTTTCGAGAAGGGGGAGCATGCAGAGGGAAGGCCCAACCCAGGCCCACCTTAGACCACCAGCTTGGATCTCTGATGGCCTTCTGGGACCATGCATGAACCCCACGGGTCATGAAAGATCCTCTCCATACCCCCGGAAGGACGCCGTCAGAACAGAGGGACAGCTTTCTCTGCCTCTGCAGAGGTTCTACGGAGCCTACGTGTTTTGTTTTATATACTATAAGAGATCTCACCCAGCTTCTCTAAGAACCCACAGCCCATCAGCTGAGAGAAGCCTGAATCCTAAACCTTATGCCTCTGAACCTCAGATGAATCCTCCCATGGAAGGAAGCCACAGAGTTCTGCTTGCTGAACCGTTTAGTGGAGCATTTACTTCCTGGTGGCGCTCCCCCATCAGATTAGCATCCTGCATGCTCAGGCCCCAGAGCCTTGCTCCTGGCAGTGGAAGCAGAGAAAGCCACTGTCTCTTATCAGCACTTTATTCTTGCTGGCCAAGCATGGGCATAACGCGGATGAGCTCTCCTGGGGATTCTGGAGCTCCTACTGCCTCTCAACGGGACACAGCAGGTGACATCATTGTCCAATTCCCAGCCCCTCTTCTCTCTATAGAGACAAGGGTAAGAAGATGATGACTGTGCTATGAGTTTTCCAAACTGGGAGTGGGGTTGGGGGGTAATAATTACAGGACTCCTGTTGTGTCATATACACCATTCTATCACCTCTTTGAAGTTTCCCATCATAGTTGGGAGGAGTCGTGGTGTTTCTGTTTTATTCATGAAGAAACACGCTCAGATAAGCTTAATGGCTCCTCTCCTAAGGCCACAGCTTGCAACTGTGGCACAGGTTCGAATCTAGAGCCAGATCCTACCTCTCTGCACTTTCCCAACTCTGTTGATGTCTTTTAGTGAAGATAGTGGGTGGTTTTTGGTTTCTTGGTTTTTTGTTTGTTTGGTTTTTGTTTTTTTGTTTTTTTTAATCTGAGTAAACCAGACGAAGCAGGAAGTAGCCCCAGAGCCTCTCAGCAACCTAGTATAAACCTTAGGAGCATAACTTTCTTCTCCCTGGTCTCAACACTCCACAAATCCATTAGGAATCTCTCTCCTACTGGCTCCTCCTAGGGGCTGTTTTCCTCTCTTGGAACATGCATAATTGGTTCTCAGTGGTCTGCTAAGCTGGGAAGAACTTTACCTGGGCAAGAGGAGCATAAAACCAAGTAGGCTAGGTGCCAACGTTCGGATGTTTGAGACATAGACTGAGCTTCTTAGCAGCCTGTTGTCACCCTGAACTTCCACTTCACACCAGTGAGGCCCCCTGCCCCAAGCAGTCCCAGCTCCTTAGCCACGCTCAAGCGACAAACCCGGTTCCTACAACAGCCATAGATGGAAAAGATTTTTTTCCATAGCCAGAGATGACAGCCTCAGCAATGGCCCCTCCAAGACTTCACCCCTGGGGACCTGGCAAACAGACTAATTAGCCCTGAGCTCCAGTCAAGAAATGAGTCTCCCACCCACTCTCATGTTAGCCTCCAGAAATTAATAGACCCAGCAGCTCCAGCAAAGTGGTGTGGCAGCTATTACGCTGGAGCAAACTAATTGCAGTAAGCCAGTGGGAAGAGGAAAGCTGGTAGAGCCAGGTGCCCTGGGATACAGGCTAATTGCCCCACCTACTGGGCACCATGCATGTCACACATGTGCAGGAATGGGCAGGAGATACCACTCTCCCAACACAAGATTTGTGACTCAAACTGCAGCCAAATCCCCTTGCTCTGCCTCCATGACACTCCCCCTCCCAAGTCTTTTGGCAGACCCGGTTGATTTGCCCCCACCCCCCAGGCTTCAGTTCACTTCAGATTACACCTCTGCCTCTTGTTTGCTTGCTCTGATTTTCTATCATTTTAGAGGCCCTGGGGGGCTACAGTGGAGAGAGGGAGGGAGGGAAGGCACAGATCTGCGTAGGGCCACAGCTAGCCCCTATGTTAAGGCATCTTAACTCAAGGAAGAAGACCTCCGCCACCTGTGCCGATGTGGTCCAGCCTGTGCACAGCTGAGCATGCAGAGATGATGCTGGATTTCAGTCCCATCTGGTTCCTGAGCATCCAGCACCATCTGTACCCTCCAGTAGGAGGCCCCCATGTCGTAGGGCTTTCTTTTACCCTGGCTTCTCTGCTTATGAATGGTGTGACCTTGTGTAGGCTATTAATACCTCAGAGTCTCTTTTCCCATCTGTAAGATGGGGATTAGAGTAGCACTTGCTGCCTCAAAGGGATTTTAAGATTAGTTCAAGTACCGTGTTAGTCGGCATCCATTAGAGTGCCATTGTTGGGGCCAAAAGACACAGTCTCTTCTGTGTTCTCAAAGCTTTCTGCACTTCGATTTTAGCTTATTAGACGGATTAGGCACATGCTGAAGACTTAGGTTTTCAGACCAGTAGTGCCACCACAAGAAACTTAGTGAGGAAGTCGAGGGATAGGACCGACAGTCTGGGCTGCAACAGCCCTGCGAGCTGCTCTGACGCTTGGCTGGATTGTTGCAGAGCACAGAACAACGGAGTGGTGAACAGGACCCTGGGACTAACTAGGGCACTGAGATTCACAGCCACAGGGCGGGAGGTGTGGGGGTGGAGGGGTTGGGAGTATGGGGGGTATGGGGGATGGAGGTGCACACCTGTGTCACTGAGGAGACATTTCAAAACTAGGCCTCCTGGTATAAGAGGCACCAGTTCCTAGATGGTACCAACTTCTGTGGTGTAAGTGTTTCCAGTCACTATCAGGTTTCATGCAGCACACGGAGCCAGGAAGACATGTACAACAGGCTCTCCGCAGCTGAAGCAAGCTGGTTTTTCCATGTCACAGATGCTGACTCTGCCAACAGGCTCCATGCTGGGCACTCAGGTGCATAGTAATCTCCTCTCACTCCATCAGAAAACAGATTCGAGTCCTGCTAAGTCAAGGTTTCCAAGTCACAGGATGGTATATGTGGAAAAAACTATGATGCTAAATAAGACCCACTGAATGCTTGATCGTGATCACAGCTGTGCAGACAAATGTGTGGACCACCCGGTTCTCAGGTTGCTGAGGTGAGAACTGGTGAGAGTTCAAAGCTACCCTGGAGTGCATTGTAAGCTCAAGGCCAGCATGGACTATTTATTTGAGACCTCCATCTCAAATTCAAAACAAAGAAACAAACAAACGTGTGGGCTTTTTAAATCCTGACTCCAAGGCAATTGAAAGAAACATCTTCTGATGGAGATGCTTAGCCAAACATGAAAACTTAGGCAAATATCACTAACATGAGATGGAATTCCCCCTGCATAGAAAGTATCATTTAACCCAAATCTCCTATGGATATAGATCCATATAAATTAATAATTGTCTTGTTCCTTTAGGTACCAAATTTTGCAGGTCTCAATTATGTATTCAAAAATATGTATTTCCTTCTTAAGGGAGCTACAGGTTCGTCTGGTGCCTAAGGTAAATGGGTTTTATCTTAACGTGTGGCACAGGCATCAGGAGCTGGTTTAGACATCATGATGTGGATCTATTGGTGCTGCCCTAGGATTCCTGCAGTGTGCTGGCTGCTCACCATTGCAAAGGGATCTATTTAAAGCTCCGGGTGTGCGTTTTCTTTCCTCATGGTGGGCTGTTGTTTCTTGCTTCTATCAGGACAACTGATTCTGAGGTTCTGTCCTCTCAGAGATGAAGTGGGCTTAACAGTCCTGGAAGGAGCAGTGAACTGGTTGAAGGAACGATTAGACAAGAACAAGCAAGGCTATGAGGGTGATAGTGGACGGGCTCTGTGGCTTAGATAGAAGCTCTCCACAGTACTTTAGGAAGCCATGTCTGTCATAAGATGCACATCAGGCACTGGGATTTGGTCTGCCGTGTGGCTCTAGGTCAACATAAGTAAGTTGGTCACTACAAAAAGTGGTTGTCAAGGGCATGACTACAGACATTTGCTGCTGTTCCTTGCCTCCCAAGAGCCTGGCTCAGTGTCTCAACTTCTCAGAACTGAAACAACGTTACTTGGAGTCGGGAGACCTAACTAGACTACTGCCCAGTGCTGTGACCACAGGACCCTGTGAGCCTCCATGTTCTTGCTGAAGTTTCTGAGGACATTGTGAGCCTCTCTGTTCTGGTCCTTACAGGGCAGCAGCCATTATCCATGCTCCCAGAATCTTCTATTCAGTCACAGCAGCCTCTGCTTAGAAACACTACAGTTCTTTTCCATTTTGGTTCAGACACAAAGACAAGAAGCCACACTGCAGCAGCGTGTTGGACCTACAAGATGCCACATGCCTGCTCACTATCGTGTCCCTCGGTCGTCACTCCCTGCTTGTGCCATTCCTGGCCTAGAATTCTCCCAGCCACATGATCTCCTGACGCCAACACTCTTTCAGTTAGTTCAGGGGAGTAGGGGAGGGGGATGGGAAATCATGGCTTGTAAGCTTAATTCGACCATTGTTTGTTTTTGCAAATAAAGTTTTATTGGTACACAGCTTGGCCTGTTCACTTCTGCATAGACTGTGAGTGCTTTCATTCGCAAGGGCAGAGTAGCAACAGTAATGCTGGGGTTCCTGCAAAGGCCAAGCATCTGCCCTCTAGATGTCATGGAAAATGCTTGCTCACCATCATCCACTTCTCAACCATTTCCTTTAAGCCTCTGCTTGAAGACCGCTTCTTCCAGAAAGCCTGTCTTCTCTTATGTTAGCCTTCTGAACATCTGTCCGTTGGACATTGCTGTCTGCCTGTCTGTCTTACTATGGGCATAAGCCTTCTCAGAACCAGAGTGGTTTGCATAGCCTGCCCTGTTATCCCAAGGGCTTGGCTCATTGCCTCGTGTCTCATAGATGCTCAATTAAATATAACTGAACAAATGCACCAGAAACTTTATCTCATTTAATCCTCAGCAAATCTACAAGGGGCAGAGCATTTTATATTCATTTTAAAGATTTTTAAAGCCCTGCATACCAGCAAGGTTAGGTAATTAAAGTATCCACGGTCACAGTCCGATAAGCACCACAGTGGAGATTCAAACGGACTTTCTCGATCACCAGAGCCCCTGCTCCTAACCACTGCATTATCTGGTCAGAAAGGGTCAAGACCGTAACCATGGGAACCGGCTTAGCACAGTGCCTGGCATTGGCAGAACCTGCATAAACTTCGCCAAATCCCTCCCACGTCTCTGCTCAGTACTTTCATTCTCAGCTGTCAAATAGGAGCCCTCAGGATCTTTTCTGGAGGGTTATGGACTTGGAAAATCATCAGCCTGATGACTAGCATTCCCTGCTGCTGCTGGGAGCCCCAAGGACCCTGTAGCTCACAGCCCACTCCCTCCTGCCTGAAGGTGCTCAGGGGTGTCTTTTTGGCCATTTTGCTCTTTTTTGAGTAGGTAAAAAAGGGATTGGTTTTTAAACCTCAAGGAACTTGCTCACACCACTGCCCCCATCTGCAGAGGTGCATACAACCCTAGAACATTTAATAGTTCGTGCACATTTAGACAAATGCTTTTTGTACTTAGCACCATTGGGACCCAGCTTCTTCTACGGGGGCTGATGAAACCCTAAGCCCTGCTCCAGACGCAGAGGCTTCAAATACCTATTGATCTTTGCTTGCTGGGCCCTGGCCCATGTGGGTTCTTTTTATAAATTTCCCTGCTTCTGTGTAGCAACCCTGTCATCATTCACACCTGAGAAATGCAGACTCATTGGTACTTTAAAAAATGGTAAAAAAAAAAAAATGCTTGAAGTAAGTACACGCATACGAGGTTAATGGTGAATAAATGAACCAAACCAAACCTCAGAAATGACAAGTTACTTGCTCAGCATCAGTGGCTGATAGGGATCAACTGGGACTTGAACTCAGATCCTATGCATTCCTGTCCTGACTGGCTCAGGATAGGTGTGGGCTGTATTGACCTTAGAGTCTGGGCCTGCTTCCCTCATACCTCTTTGAACAAAGTGAGCTTGTTTGTTTGTTAACTATAGCCTGAATGGAGGTAACCAAAAGGACCCACATGAGCTCACATATCCGTGAAATGGAAGTGAACGACAGAATTTACACAAATGAGTCTTGAGTGAACCCCAAGGACCTGTGGGTTACCGCCAGTGCTGTTGCGAAGTAGTGGAAATTTTAAGCCATAAAGGCAGGTAGGCACTCTGGCTATCTCCTCACTCTCTTTAACTTTTTGACCACAGTCATGAGGTCAACAGCTTTGCTTCACCTCACACTCCCTGTCATAATGGACCACACTGGGCCCAAAGCAGCAGGTCTCAGCCATGGGCTGAACCTCTCAGTACTGTGAGCTCAAATGGCCCGTTTGACTTCAGACATTGATTGGCTCCGGTTCCCGTTATAGTAACCGCAAGCTGGTTGGTGAGATACCGTGCAGTGATCCTGGTAAGCAACTGAAGGCACTTGTTGACCCGTAAGCTGCAGACGGGTAGACAGCATAAGACTATGTATGTAATGGGAAAGCAGGTGATCAGAAGTCAGGGGATCAGGGTTCAGGTTCTACCTTGCCAGTCATTTTACTATGTGGCGGGAGTGGAGGGGGGTAGGGGGAAGGAGTCAATTTTGCTGCCTAAGATCAGCCTAATCTCCCCGCCCTTCTCCATGTATGGGGATCATGTGAGGTAGTCACAGAGTCAAAGCCGATCAAATGCAAGTTCTTTACGGTCCAGTTCTTTTCTTTCTAGGCTCACCCAACGTTTTGAATCATAATCATTTTTTAAATTACAGTTCTAAGTTGAAGTTCACATTCTAAGGATGCTTATGATAAAATACGTGCAACCATGAGTGCTTAGAGTAGTGGTTCTCAGCCCGTGAATCTCAACCCATTTAGTGGCCACATATGAGAAATCCTGACTATCAGATATTTACATTCTAATGCATAACAGTAGCAAATTATAGTTATGAAGTAGCAATGAAATAATTTTCTGGTTGGGAATCACCACAGTATGAGGAACTGTATTAAAGGCTCACATTACAGCATTAGGGGGGTTGAGACCCACCAGCCTAAAGCTTCTCCATATGCGATGGAGATATGGCTGGCACTCGGGTACGGGAGGGCACTGTGGCAGGAGACCCCAGGGACGGCCTGAGATGGCTAGAATTCCACAGACTTGGTGGGACAGGTGCACAACCTGACAGAGATAAGCTTAAGGGGCCAGGAGATGGCTCATCTCGGCAAACAGGAGGATGTGGGCTCTCATCTCTAGCCTTGTTAAAAGCAAAACAAAACACAACAATGTGGCAGCCCATGCTTGTATTAGGGTCCCACCAGGGAATCAGAGACATGCAGTTCTTTAGGTTGTACTGCTCAAGCAGCCTAGTCTAAGCAGTCTCAGTGAGAAATGCCATCCTTACCCACAGGGCAACTGTACCTGAAGACTGATACTTGAAGTTGACCTCTGGCTTTGACACATACATACACATGCCGCCCAAAACATACACACACACACACACACACACACACACACACACACACACACACACACACACAAATCACCAGCTTAAATCATACCAGCTTTCATGATGCACCCCCCGGCATACAGGAGTAATATTTGTTAGCTTTAAGCTCAATGTCTCTACATATATAACAGCTTATATGACACAAAAGCAGTCTGGGGTCATGAGCAAACCCCAAACTGAGATCTGGGGTGACATGAGGAACAAAGGTAGTCATCAAAGTCCACCAGAGGCCGTATTTGCTCAGCCACAGACTACTCCTAGATATGCACTGGAGCACTGGAGTGCAGAATGCTGCAAAAATCTAGAATTCTGGGGCAGCAGCAGCATCCGATGGAAAGAAGAGATCAAAAACTAGTACTGGGCGAGCTAGGAAGATCCAGGACAGTGCAGGCTTTCTAACACTTCCATTCAGTTTATCTAATACAACGTCTTATTGGAAGTTGGCCACAATCCACTTGTGAGTTATGAAATCAATTGAGTGGACCAACACCTGCATTTAAAAAGTGAGATCTCTATGTGGAGCGGAGAAGGGAGAATTCATAAGCAGAGGTAATGAATACCACACACATTTGTGTTTCGGTTATGCACAGAGGTATGCATGCATCCTGAATGACTCCCTGCATGCAAATCATATTCCAAATATGCAAACTCACACCACCCAGAATTTGCCAAGCTTACCTGTCCACTACTCTATCATCAGCATCTAGCACAGTCTGTGGATGATAAGTGATGTTTAGTTGGTACCCATTGACTCCTAGTCTTGATCGCTCCTTGTAATTAAAGGCTATGGATTAGAACATTTGTGAATCAGTGCCTTTGGGCATTCCTTCCACGACACAACTCTGGACTAAACATTTTGTTATACTTCAAGGAGGTTCTGCTACCATCCCTATCTTACAGATAAGAAAAGGAAGATTTGAGAAGATTCAAACTCTGGCAGAACCACTACTGTAGTGGACTGTCCCAGGATACTGTAATTTCTCTGGATATATATATATATATATATATATATATATATATATAACCATTTGGCAAATATTTGAATCATTACTTTAGCTAGCATCATTTGCTGTAAGTGTTTCTACTTGAGAGCCCACAGCCCTTTGTGTTTCCTTGCTTTTTGATTCTGAGTTATGTATATAGAAAAGTGTATCTAAACAAAGGCCTAGTGTGCCTCCTTGACCTGGCTTTGGTCAACCCCTTCCTTTGGGTTCAGTTCCCTGAAGCTACATCTTGCATGTCAGTCTCTTAGAGAGCTGCCCATCCCTGATAGGACCACAGGGTGTTCACACCCTCCTTGGGGATTCTCACCACACTGTTAGAATCAGACAACTTCCTACACCATCATCCATTTTCCCCACCAGACATTATACTCCTTGAGAGACAAGATCCCTGTCCCCAGTGCCAAGTGTGTAATCAGCACTTGATAAACATGTGACCACAGGGATTCCGTTCTCCTTTTGTGCCTTCAGCTGCCTGGCCTAACTTACAAAGGCTACTCTGTTGGACTGAATTCTGAAATTCTCCTAGGCAGGTCACCACACTTTTAGTCTTCACTGATCACATCTTGAAAGAATAATGTATTCTGGCCTCTTCCAACTCAAAGAGTTGTAATGTGTAGTTTTCCCAAGTGCCTTGGGACAGAACACGGGAGAGAGACAAGGAGAGAGATTTGGCCTAAGAGAGGCCGTGTGTGTGTGTGTGTGTGTGTGTGTGTGTAGGGGGGAGGGGTCAGTGGAAGTGCAGCTGCCTGGTCACATGGGTGAAGCAGGTGGCCATTTAACATGAGTGGTGACAGAAAGAACCTCTCTATCTTATAACAAGGATTCCTTGAGGGAAGGTAGTCAGGGACAAATGGAAGAGTTGTGAGGGCTCAGAAAACACACACAAGGACCAAAGACAGAGCTGTTGGGAGGAAGGACACCTGCTCCCAATAAGGAAGGACTTTCTAATAGGAAGGGTTTCTCAAGATGGAATGTGCTGTCCCTGAAGGTATCGAGTTCTCTGACATGAGGCATCTAAGTAAGACTCTCCCTTCTGAGGATGTGCTTGCAAAAGGCCAGTTGGAGAACTGGTCTACAGGGCTTTCATTTACACCATCCATCCTCTACCAGGAATTCAGGATATATGCTCTATTTCTACACCAGAGCATCGGGAGGAAGGCAAGGCCTTGTGGGGCAAACAGGGGCCTTGGACATAGCAAACAAGCAAAAGAGCAGGTCTACAGGAGTGGCAAATGCGGAGAAAAGCCCTGCAGGAAAAGTCAGAAATTGCTGTTGGCTCATTCCTGTGCCTGTCTCCTGGCTGAGTCTCTCTATGGCTGGTTCTCCCTGTTTGTTGCTCCTCTGACTTAAAGCTGCCACACACATTCAAGTAGGGACTAGAGAGCCTCGGCTCCCAGGACAAATAAGTGTGGTTCCTGTGAGCTCCCACCAGAGCATTTGTCAACACCCAGCCTCATCCATTTATGCGCATCTCTGTCTCCCCTGATACAGATTGCTGACTCATCAGCTTGCACAGCAGGGTCTGAGGTCGGGTTTGAGGGAAGCTTCTCGAACATAGATTGTCTCTGTAGAGTGTGCCACAATTTTTCTCACGTATGGGATGGCATGTCAACAGTGCATCGTAGGAGTTAGTTTAAATAGAAAAATTACTAGGGGAGACACACACACACACACACACACACACACACACACACACACACACTATAGCACTCAATAGTCCATGAAAAGGACACTTGTTGACAATGTCAGCGCTGAAACAACACAGCAGAACACTGCCACGTTCAAGCTCAGCTGGAGATGCACACATTGAGTGAGTCAAATTTTCGTCTCGCCACATGTCTGTAAAATTGGTCCGAGTATTGACAGGGGGTTTGCAAGAAGATTTCACCAAGCAGTCAAACGTGCAAATACAGATCTCACAAATAATGAGAACCAATTAGACCTGTCCATGCTGGGCTGTTTGGCTGTCACCAGGATGTGCTCAGATTTTCAGTCATGATCTCCGGCCTCGGGGATGTAACACAGGATGTGGTCACCATCCTTCCTGCCCAAAGGCCCCAACCTTGGCAGTTCTTGGAGAACGTAGTGACAGATAAGTATCATATTCAGAGGAGCTCTGGGGTACAGGATACCTGTGTTGGCTCTGATCACAAATGACACCCCAGTGATTCTCTCAGAGATTTGACCGACTCCCCAACTATCAGAGCTTCAGTTGTAAAATCTTCCGCAAAAGGATCAGAAGGATGCCTGGGTCTCCTATCTGTTTGGACAAGTTTAAAAGTTTCTTTTGTCTATACCGTAACACCCTCTATTTAAAAAAAGAATTCCTCCTCCTCCTCCTCCTCCTCCTCCTCCTCCTCCTCCTCCTCCTCCTCCTCCTCCTCCTCCTCGACAACATCACTAGTGTAGGCTCCCTGAGTAACTAAGGATGACTTTGAACTTCTGGCCCTCCTGACCTTTCACATGTTAGCACTGCGGGCATGTACCTCTATGGCTGTTTATGTGGAACTAAAGAAGAAGACCAGGGCTTTTATGCATGTTAAGCACTCTTCTCAACCATAATCTTCAGATACCTTTTCCCCTGTTTTCCTGAGACTGTCTTAACCTATAGCCCAGACTAGCCTTGAACTTGCTTTGTAGCTCAGGATAATTTCAGTGTCATAGTCCTCTAACCTTACTTCACGAGTGCTATAATTATAAGAATAGGATACCATGCCTGACTTCCTTTTCTAATTTAACTGAAAACCTCACAGGCTATCTTCCAAGGTTTGGGGATGGCCCCCTGGCCTTTCTCACACTGAGTCATGACAAGGACATGGCAGAGTCAGCAGATAGGAAGAGTCCCTCACTCTTCTTTCTCTGCCTCCCAGAAGACTGGAGGCATGTCAGCATGGGCTGCTGAGGAATCAGGGCGTGCAAGTATGCACAAGACTTTCTGTCTAAGAAAATTATGGCCAAAGAGCATGACGGTCAGGCCAGGCCAGCATCATTTGTTCAACAACTCAGCAGGTAAGAAGTGCTGTGGGAAGGCAGTGGTGCCGATGCCTTGACTCTGAGCTCTGATGCCTAGATGCCAACTGAATTAACGCTTTCAATGAAGCACCCAGACTGGAGGAAGCTGGCCACTCTCCAGCCTGGTGCTGAAATCAGGGCAGCACTGTGGCTCCTGAGCTCTCAGCCTGTGACTGAGAACGGCTTGTCCCTAGCTGGGTGCAGTGCAGGCTTGTGGGTAGGAAAGAGCGTTTACTTGGGTCTTAACTGCGCTCTTGGAAGAAGCAGGATTTGTAGCTTCAGGGGTTGTCTGTTGCTTTTGTCTGATCAATGTTGATCTGTGGGCCTTCCATGTGCTACGGCTTCTCCCAGAAGTAGCCATAATTTGAGCTCTCTCATCTTCATGTCTATCCACTGCCACCAAATTGGGGCTAAAGGTCAGAGAATAAGCCAAAGACACACAGAGAAAAGTCCGAGATCGGCGACAGAAGAAAAGAGTTAGGTAAGGGCCAGCTGACAGAACTGATTTCAGCCAGGCATACCTGCCTGGCACCAACTGGTACTCAAATGCCCTCTTTCAGTGTTATATGACTCCAATAGGAACAACCAGGCCTGTTGAGCCTTCCTTTACAAATCTATGTCCTTCTCCCTGCCCTGAACCAGGCCAAAATGTCCGGGACATTATAGGGAATATAGCAAAGACAGTGAAGTATATAGTTAGACACTGCCATGTGAGACAGCAGGATTAAAAATTGCACAGTGGAGTAGAACCCTTGAAGAACAGCCATGAACGACAGTTCATCTTGTTCTCAATAATTTTATGATACCCAAGAAGCAGAAATCATAATGTTCTTGGCTTTACCAAGGAGAAAAGTGGGAAGCGAAGTTAGGAATACGGAGTGTGGGACTCAGCCCCATCTCTCTCTTCGCACACCTTGCCTGTCTTCTTGGGTAAGCTTCCTTCCTACCCGTTCACCATCCACCTTGCTCCTTTCTCCTGGCCCGCCTGCCTGCAGGCCAATCTCTGCTCCTAGCTCTTGCTTTTCACATAGAGGAGCTGGCTGCCGCGGGCTGTTTCATGGCACTGACTTGGCAGACCTCTTCCAGCTCCCCCTTGCATGAGCTGGCTGAAGGGGCACAGGGCGTGTCTCCAGGAGCTGGCAGACTTCCCCAGGCTGATCTCAGGGAAAAGCGTGATCGGGCACATGACGGGGAAATAGATTTCAAATGCAGCACTTTAAAATCCCGCTCCTCTGCCCAAAACCAGCCCCCTGTTCGAAATTGTAAGTACCTCTTAATTTGTTTGCTGGCTGATGTGTGAGTAAGCTTGTCAGCTTCTGTGGCTGCTGAATTGTTTAGCAGAGCCGGTAAGCAGGAGTCCCTGCGCTTTGGGGAAAGCATCAGATGTGCAAGGAATCAGAGAGGCTGGAAAAGACAACCAGCCCTTTAAGGTACAGCCCTCAAAGCCAGCTCCTCTGCTCCTTGCCCTTCCCCCCTTTGGGCAGTCAGGGGAGCAGACAGAACATCTCTCCCTGGGAGAAGGCATTCTCCATAGAGCCTGTTCCGGAGTACAGGACCTGGACTGAGTAGAGGAAAATGGAGAGGGTGAGAGAGAAATCAGTGATTCAAGGGGCCTTTCAATTAAAACATGTAAATGCCGTTGCCTATAAGAGGCTTGGCACATGCAATTCTCTTGAATTAAAAAGGAAGCGAGTGGCTTTAGAAACCCCACAGGTCTGGGGGCTCTGGTGTCCCTGTTGGCTCTGAGCTGGAAGGCACACTTGTATGGCTCCTGCACAGTCTGGGTCATGTGAGTCCTGAGAGTGATCTACTGCCATATCTGCTCCCTGCTGTGAGTGGGACTGGCTCACAAGTTCCTACTCATGGGAGGACTGTGGTGAGAGGATGGTGTAGCCAAGGGAGGATACTGACAGAGCAGGGATGGCGGTGACAGCCTTCTGGGTTCATTTTATGTCAGAAATGAGGTAGGCCCGGGTGTGACTCTGAGGCAGCCTGTACATCCAAGACCTCCTCCATCCATGGCTACTGAGGCAGAAAGGCTAATAGGAAAGGAGAGGACAGAAGACTCACTGGAAAGACCACACCCTTCAGTCTACAAGCAAATAGGATCACTAAGGGCTTTCAAACCCGATGAAACTCTCATAAGTCACTGCCTTAGAGAGCTGGCCTAGCTGACCAACACCCCTAAGAACTGATGCTGTTCAAACTCCACACCAATTCCTTCTCTCTGAGCTTCTTAATTCAAAAGAAGTAAGTGACTTTTCAGTCACCTTCAAAGCATCCCCAAGCCACCTCCCCCCTATGAGGAGCTGCAGCCCCCGAGTTTTCCTCATCAAAGGCAGAGCTGGCTCTGGGGGATTGCAGCCCATGCGAGCTCCCCAGCTGGCCTGCTCTCACAGGTCTGTCCCCCAGCTGGGGAGCTGGCACTCCGAGGCTGCTGATTTCCAGCAATCAAACCAGGCTCCAGCGCCCTGAGCCAGGTCTCAGCAAAGACAGCTTCAAAGGATCTGCATATTTATGGTATACTCCTTCCTCAAAATTGAAAATGTATTAGACAGTGACAATCACAGGATTCTCAGAGCTGCCTCTCCCATTGGCAAGCTATCTGAGCAATGGCTGTTCACTTGAGGACAGGAAGGACTTGGCTGTCACAGAGGCAACTCAGAATCAGAGGGATTGGGGAGAAAAGTAAAAACCTGGGCAGGACCTCTCTATTAAGGCCATGACATCCTCCATATTGTTCCTCAGCTGCTACCTGAAGTGCATACTCACTGACAGGCAGTAGGTAGAAGGCTTTTCTGTTGTTCTATATTTGATTGCTTTTGAAGTTGGGAATGGGGTCAGGAGGTGGGGAAGGTTACGAACCCCACCAGCAGATCCACTCTGATTATCTTCAGAGGAGAAACCACTTCCCAGTGACTTCTGCTGCTAATGGCTGTAATAAGAATTTCTGCTGTTTCTTCACCCCTCACGGGTGTGACAGAGCCAAGACTTCAACTGCCAACACAAGAGGATCCCAGACTTCCTGGGGAGAGAGGACAGACCTGCCTCTGCATGGGCAGCTCGGGCAAAGATGGCAGCCCCAGAGAGGAAATGGAGGCAGTGAGTGGGGTCCTGCAGGAACTTCAGGAAGTTGGCTCCAGATTTCCTTTTAAAGACTGGGTGGTAGAGTCCACTGCTTGCAAGAGTGCCTTGGATACGCCATCTCATCCATCCTCCTGCCTCTGTTTAGGAAAGTGTTGAAATCGTTCCTGAAACGAGCCATTTGAATTCTGAGCTTGTCTCTGTTTTGGAAGATAAGGCTATCTGCTCGCAACATGACTTTTCCTGGCACTCTCCAGGCCAGCCCCGTCAGTTTCTCCATTTCTATAGAAACGGAGTCAAATGGTTCAGCTGACCCAGGAAAAGCTGGCCTGGGTCCAGTCTCTATGCAAAGTGTACATGCAGAGGGCCGAGTGTATTACCGGGGAAGTCAGCAGGTAGGGTAACTAAATGACCCCAAGGCCATCCAGGGTTCAGAAGGAATGAGACATTTGAAAACTAAATGCCTGTAAGCCAGCTAATGCGGGAAATGAGAACTGAGGATTCAGTCTGAGGTGACTGACAGACCCCCATGGTCTCAGTGCACCCGGTCCGTAGCCTTGTGCACTGAAGAGCGCTGACAGCCTCTGGTTCATCCTCGGTGAGTGAGTGGTAAGCCATGTTCTGTTGGGAACAGGTACAGCCCACTACTCGGCGAAGGGTAAAATAAGTGGTATATAATCAGAGTACTCTAAGGCAATTGCGGGCTGTAATTTCAGCCCCCTAAGATCTTGAGCTCTTAAGTGGAGTGTACCTCTTTCATCCAGCATTCCCAGCCTATGACAAAGAGCAGATCTTACAGGAAAATTTTAGGCTAATTTGGGAATGGAAAAAATGAAGGAGTGCAGTAAAAGCAATCTGTTTTTACATATCTGAGGAGCTGGCAAGGAAGAGGAAGCAGACTATTCTGGAATGTTCCATAGGGCAGAGTCAGGAGACAGAGGTTGACCCAGTACCCGGAAGAGTCTGAATGTTATGTCTAAAGGGGTTGCTAATTCCCCAGCCCAGATGGCTCACAGACAGGTCGGGTGTCTCTTTCATGTCCTAATGCAAACCATTCTTAAATTGGATTAGAAGATTAATTAAGAAGCTTAAAGGTGTTCTCTGCCCCCACGTTCTAGGTAAACATTGCATAATGGAAAGGCCCTGGACTCAGAGAAAGCTCGACCCAAACTGGGTTCTTGAGCCTGCCATTTCTCACCTTGATGGAGATGGATATATATATATATATATATATATATATATATAATATATATATATTATATTTATATAAATATAAAATCTCCATCTTAGTTTTTCCACCTACAAGATGACAGAACAGCTTTCTTGCCAGGCTGATAAAAGAATGCAAAAATTTAAATATATATGTACACCACCCAGCACAGTACATCATGTAGGCGACCATAAATGCGGGCTATTATTACGATGTCAGGAGAGCCAGCTTTGCACATAAGTATAGCCATTCAAACACAGTGCCAGGCAGAGCTATTTTCAATCATCTTCCGATCCTGTGAGACCAAATATGAGGGGTTACTACGCACGGAAGGAAAACGGAGCCCACCCTGCTTGGGATACACGGGGAACCAATGGGGAAGAGGCAGATCTGCATCTTTAGTTAGGGATGCCAACCCCAGAGGCTTAATTAGACCCTGTTAAGCCATTTCCGATCCTTGGATGAAAGGTATGCTCATCTTATTACGACACTAACAACGTTGCTCAAGGGATGCTCACAGTTGTCTCTGATCTTCAGACTAAGTTAAATGAAGGAAATTAGGGTCTCCTAAAGACTCCCCTCTCTTCTTTCTAGCTTCTTTCATGGAAGATTTTTCCCAGACAGGATGGATACAACACTATTGTAACACCCCTCAGCACAACTATGGGGGGCAGCAACAACAAACGCTACAGCTTGAGACACCGAGGGAGAGACGCAGGCAGTGCTATTCACTCCTACACCTATAAATAATGGGGAGATGGTTCCGAATATCCCCTACAGGACAACATAAGGAGCTCACTCATTCCTCCAAATGTGCTGTAGTGGAAGCTCCCAAGACGGCAAACACTCTCCATGCAGAATCAAAATAGTAATTTTTTTAAATAGTTAAAAAAAAAAAACTAAGTCTGAATTCTGAAAGACTATTTTTAAAATGGTAAAAAAATCCTTTAATCAGACACCGGCAGGGAATATGGTAGTTGGTTCAGACATTTTACCAATTATAGACCACTGGGTCCCTGCGTGGTGCTTTCTAAATAATCAAAACCAGCTCTTAATAGTAGTTCTCCCAGACAGGAGAGAAAGAACAGAACCAAAGCCAAATGAAAAGATGTCATTACTAAAGAAAGCCCATCCCAGCAGGGTGCTAGAATCAATGGTGGCAGTGTAGCAACAGACCAGAAGCAAGGCTCGGAATGGGAGCTTCAGGTACCCAAGAGCAGGAAGGGAAACCAGGAGTAGAAGAGGTCAGAACACGGGTTTTAGAGTTAGAGAAACTTGAATATAAATTCCAGTCTTTCCAGGTTCTTCTTGGAGACAGTGAGAGGGTGTGTGTGTGTGTGTGTCTGTGTCCGTGTACATATGAGTATATAGTTATGTGTATCCCTGTGCACACATTTGAATACTAGAGAAAAACATCAGTGTCTTCCTCTAGTGATCTCTGCTTTACTGCCTTGAGATAGGGTCTCTCACAGAACCTGAAGTCACATTACAGTGAGGCTGACCAGCTAGGAAGCTGTCTCCATCCTACAGTGCAGGCATTACAGGCTTGCATAGACACACCTAGCTTTTTCGTGTGGGTGCCATGGATTTGAACCCACATCTGCAGGTCTGCTGACATTCTCCCAGTTCTTTCCAAGGTGATGTTGGTGCGGGAAAGGAAGTGACAAGGGGCCGGAGGGACATCTTAGGGAATCATCTGTGTAGCAGACTCCACACGGTGCTTTGTGCTTCTCACTCCCTTCCCTGCATCAACATCACCTTGGAAGGAACTGGGAGACTCTCAGAGCAGAGATACTGACATTCCTCCTGTCCTGGGAGAGAAGCCTAATTAGTTCTCCCTCCTTAAACCATTTCTTCACCCTGTGATAAGCAGGGAAGGACGCCCGTCAAGAGGCAAAGACTGGGTGGTGATTGGGATGGGACCTGGGGACCGGCGCTGGGAAGCTGCATCTGTGCACGAGACACATCATACACGGTTTCCAGTTGGTGCTCACGGCATCTCAACCAGACAGAAAAGCAGCAGGACAGTCGCCAGACTCGCAGAAAAGCCGAGGTCATAAAGAAGACTCTCACTATCTGCTTTCTTAGTCCAGTCAGGACTGAGTGTCCCCTAGGGTAGCTGAAGGTCAAAATGACAGTCGTCTTAATGGCCACTTGTGTGGCAGATTCCATTCAGTGTTAGCTCAAAGCAATGGGGCAGGGCACAGAGAGGTCACGCCAGCAAAACCACTCTGCTCATAGAACACTCTCTGATTAGCACAGTGTTTGCCAAAGGCTAGCCTGTGATCATTCCATCATTCTAATCACCTGGGTGTGTGCTAGCTAGACTAACAGATTCCTAGAACACGGTGCTTTACTAAATGAAAAATGCAGAGCTGTGGAGCCTGGGGATGCACCTTGTAAGCAAGCTCAGTGGTTTATCCTTGAGCGGACTCATGTTTGAGAAGCCTGCTGCTTCCCGCTAGTGGGCACTGCTGATGCTGAGATAGCCATCACATGAAGGAAGCCCCAGGGCAGACTCCTAGATGCTGGCCAGGCTGGGCTGGAAATGGGGGACAGGGCTGATGATGATGGCAACTCCTTTCCATGTTCATTATAAAATATGTATTTAAAAAAATTCATTACCGAAAAACATTTTAACAGGAAAAAAATCCTGTAAAATAATACAATATTTCATTTGCCTTTCTGATGCATTTCTGAAAGTCATCTTGAAGGGGCTCTCACCAATAAAGTTAATACATGTGCATTGATTTTATCGGCATGTAATACTGGTTGGATCAGTATGCTTATTTAGGGCTCAGTTCTATGCAGTTCTGTTGTATTTATTGGTCTGGTGGTATTGGGAATCAAACCAAAAAAAAAAAAAAAAAAAAAGCCATTCTACTACTGGCCTTAGCTTCCTGCCTCTCTCCCTTCATATATTTTTAATACTGATTTCCATCAGTTTTTTTAAAAGATGTATTTGTGTAACCCTATTAAAAATGGGGTACAGAGTTAAACAAAGAATTCTCACCCGAAGAACTTCAGATGGCTGAGAAACATCTTAAAAAATGCTCAACTTCATTAGTCATCAGGGAAATGCAAATCAAAACAACCCTGAGATTTCACCTTACACCAGTCAGAATGGCTAAGATTAAAAACTTAGGAGACAGCAGATGTTGGCGAGGACGTGGAGAAAGAGGAACACTCCTCCACTGCTGGTGGGGTTGCAAATTGGTACAACCACTCTGGAAATCAGTCTGGTGGTTCCTCTGAAAACTGGGCACCTCACTTCCAGAAGATCCTGCTATACCACTCCTGGGCATATACCCAGAGGATTCCCCAGCATGTAATAAGGATATATGCTCCACTATGTTCATAGCAACCCTATTTCTAATAGCCAGAAACTGGAAAGAACCCAGGTATCCCTCAACAGAAGAATGGATGCAAAAAATGAGGTATATCTACACAATGGAGTACTATTCAGCTATTAGAAACAATGAATTCATGAAATTCTTAGGCAAATGGATGGAGCTGGGGAACATCATACTAAGTGAGGTAACCCAGTCTCAAAAGATCAATCATGGTATGCACTCACTAATAAGTAGATATTAGCCTGGAAAACTGGAATACCCAAAACATAATCCACACATCAAATGAGGTACAAGAAGAACGGAGGAGTGGCCCCTAGTTTTAGAAAGACTCAGTGTAGCAGTATAAGGCAAAACCAGAACAGGGAAGTGGCAAGAGGTGGGTGGGAGAACAGGAGGAGGGAAGGGGGCTTATGTGACTTTCGGGGAGTGGGGGGCCAGAAAAGGGGAAATCATTTGAAATGTAAATAAAAATATATCCAATAAAAAACAATAAAAAGATGTATTTGTGTTCTTTATGTATTCAAATGATGAATGCTCTATTTGCATGGCAGAAGAGGGCATCAGATGCCATTCTAGATGGTTGTGAGCCACCATGTAGGTGCTGGGATTCAAACCTGGGTCCTCTGGCAGAACAGCCAGTGCTCCTAACCACCAAGCCATCTCTCCAGCCCTAATTTCTATCTGTTTTAGCAAAAATAAACGTTTTTGTGAGTTCTTTGAAAAATTCATACAATGTGATTTGATTGTGTTCACCCTTCCTTGCCCCAGCCCCTCCCCCAAAGCCAGCCCGAGTGGCATCTGGGGCAGAAGCAGAGAGAGGCGTTGAGCACCATCAGCTGTCCTTCGGCTGGGAGTGGACAGAAGGTAGGGAATGCCTTGAAGGAGGCACAGGATGTGGGCTCTCTCCTGGATCACTGTAGGGAAGAACTGAGGTCCAGGGGAGGCTGGCAAAGGCTGGGCCGGGGCTCTCTGGGCTGGGTCTGAGCTCTCTGAGCTGGGTCTGGAGCAGCCTGAGCAGCCTGCTCTAACCACTTCTCTGACGCTATGCTCTTCACACTGGGACTCCTTACCCAGTTGTATTTTTCTCAGAGAACTTAGCAGGCAGGCATAATGTTACATATGTATTTTTTTTTGCCTGTCATCTGTCCCCCGCTAGAGCATATGTTACACAAAAGCAGATCTTTCTCATCTTAAACCAGCACCTAGAAGGGAGACGGCGGTGCTCAACAGGTATCGGCTTGAAAGAGCGGATCCCCCAAGAAGATTGGGGCTCAGGGAAACGTCTCCCTGACAATTTTCCCAGAGGCTGGCAGCCTCTGCATTCAGGGATGATGAGCCAGGGGCATGATTTGAGTTTAATAGTCCCAAATTGCAGCTCTCGTTCTCTCTGGTTTTTTTTTTCTACATCACCTACTCTCACTAGACTGTGAGCTCTCTCAGTGTAAAGGCTACATCTGCTTTCCCAGACCCAGCGTGATGTCTGACACACAGCAGATGCTCCACAAAAGACCCACCGGGTAAGTGAAGGAACCGAACCAGGATTCCAGCTGCCCACCTGACCACGCCCCTGTCTGAGGAGATGTGGGAGGTGTGGCTCCCAGGCAGAGCTGGAGGTGTTGCTGACTTTCAGCATCAGGCCTTGGAGGCCAGCTCCCCTTCCCTGAAGATCCTTCCTTCTCTTCTGTTCTTTTCCAAGAAGGGTAGCCCTCCAAAACGTCACTGAGAGCTCTCAGGGCCCATGTAAGATCAAGGGTCCCCTCTTGGTGCACAGACAGTGTGGCAAGAGACCGATGAGACAGGCTTCTATGTTGTGAGGTTCTGTGAGGGTCACCCTGGATACCTGTTGGCCAGATCTGTTCCTGGGTCCTATCTTGGGCCTCCCTTCCCAGACCCCCAAGGGGTAGAATCTAAAATAGTACATTTGGCGATTACCAAGCTTTATACATTAATTTTCCATAAGGTCTTAGGTTTTAGGCAGGACATACACGGATCCCAGACCAGTTCTGCCATGACTTAATTGTTCAAGGGCAAGTCAGTCATAAACCTCACAAACAAGTGAGGGCATTCATAAAATGTATGCATTTGGGAGATAGGAAGAGGGATACATTAATAAAACGTTTTACCTACAGACAATACACACATGAAGAGCTAGCATAATGGTGGGTGACTATAAACCTGGCACGGGAGAGGTGGAAACCAGAGGCTCTTCAGGTCTTGCTTGCTGGCCAGTCAGTCTAACAGAATTAGTGAGCTCTGGTTCAATAAGAGAACTTATTTCAAAAAAATAAGGTGAGGAACTTTAGAGCTCAACCCCAGCTTCATACATGTCCATACATGTGTATACATATAAGTACACATATGAACATATACATGAACACATATACCTCATACAAAGTACCTAGTATTTTTTAAAGATGAAAGGTAGATAAAAGTGTCTTCTCTGTAGGCTTATATAAGGAAACACATGTCATACTTACCACGGCAGAAGGCTTATTATGGTAAGTGTTTAATATATGAGAGTAGCCACCATAATGATGGTGAAGATAAAGCTAACAGGTCTTCCTAATTCGCCGGAAGGCTGGCTATTCACGCCCTACAGTGGGACGTTCCCTCATCCAAGCACTGTGACAGTCAGGAGATTGTTAATATTTGCCTGCTTCCTACTGTGATTGGTGTCTGGCTCAGTCTTTCCCGCCTTCCCTGCATTGGAGAGGCCTTGGATGGAGATGAGAGAGATGTTGAGAGACACTTGGAGGGGGTTGTCAGAGTCTGCTTCCTCTGGTAGAGGATCAGAGAAAGGGGAACAAAGAGGGTTTAATGGAGAAGGAAGAACAGTTCAGAAAGCCAAAGTTCTCTGAAGGACATAGTGTCCCAAAGGTGATGGAAACAGAGCTAAAGACAGCAGAGCATGGGAGAGGTGGGCCGGAGAAGAACAGGAGAAGGGGCAGGCTATCCCAACACAAAGAACCATCCTAGCCCACATGGGATCTACCTTTTGCCCTAGCAATGGTACCCCAGAGTCCAGCAGGCATTCCAGGCTCGGAGAAAATCCCCTGATGCTTCCCACTGCTCCCAGAAAAAGAACAATCTGAGAGCACAGAGGACCTGGGCACTCCTTTCTAAGTGACGCCCCCTTGTCCCCTCCCTCTATAAGGCACACTGCTGGCATGTGGGCTGATCTGGGACCAGAAAGGAGGTGGCAACTGTAGTCTAGGAGCCTAGATCAGAATGGATGCAGCCTGCTATTTGGGGAGACACTTGACATCTGCAGGCCGCTGGAACCAGAGACAGAAAAGAGCAAAGAGGAGGCATCCCACACTTTGGCTGCATGGGTAGGCTTACCTGCCGAAACCCATTCCTGGTGAACTGTAAGATTTTCAAGGCATAGTTGGACCTCTGGCCTTTGCTGTTGAATTCAATGTGGCCGGTAAGACCTTCCAATTCTACCTGTCCAAGAGAGAGTGAGTTACAGCACCAAATAGACTCCACCAGAGCTGGCCCCAAGCAACCTAGAACTCCATGCTACTTCCCAGTGTTCAGAAAACCTCTTTCATCTACTCTGAGGCCACAGAATCTGAGTGCAGGAGGAGGGGATCCACCCTCCCAGCAACCCCAAAACAACTATGTAAGCCAACAGGAGCTACCACACAGACCTGAGGTCAAAGTCAGCTCCCACTGTTCTGTGGGCATGCAGGTGGTAGTGGGATGGGGTGGGGGATTGTTACGAACATGTTCCATTTTTGGGAATCTGCTGACCCCTTGCCTACAGGAAATCAGGGTACTCCTGACTCACTGCCAAAATCTAAGACCCTCCATACCTTCTCTCTAATGAAAGATGTCTTCTCTGTGTAGGAAAAACATGACTGGAGAAAACACTGGGAAAACCCAAGCATCAAACTAGAAGTTAACAGGCTGAGTCTTCAGAGGGATCCTCTGTTCCAGCATCATGGTCCCCTCCCAGATGTGCTGATCTGTGCAGGGGCCAGGATGCCACAGAATTCAGAACTCCTTTCTAGCTTCAGATTCAAGAACTTGTCTTGGGAATAAGCTGGCCTGGTTCTTGCCAAGAGTGTTAAGCATTGGGAACCAATGAGCCTACGACCCGCTCAACACAGGTGCTTTGTTTGCTAGGGATGTGACCCTGAATCAAGCATCCCACCCGCCGAGGCCGGCCATGACCAAGCCTTCAGCCGCTCCTCACCATGCGTAGGTAGTTCATGAGGCTGGTGCCATGCTGCCAGATCTGGGCAGAGCCACAGGACAGGGGCTTCACGCCAATCTCCTGGCTCCGGTTCAGTTCCTGTACTGCTGTCACCACAGCGTAGACGGCATCAAACAGCAGAGCTGAGGACAACTGGGAGAAGCCGAGAGCCCAAGAGCGCGGGTGGTAGCAGGGAGAAAAAAAAGGATGAGGGGGGAAGAGAGAAAGCACACAAAGGCAAATAAGGGGGCACGTTTGCGGCCCTCTGCCTACCCCACTTCTGGGCTCGCCCACTTCCACCTGTGGTCCAAGTGTGCTATGAAGGCTTTGCAACCTACATCCTGCTGACAAAGGCTGCTCTGGCTTGAAGCATCAAGGTACATCTTTGGACTCCAAATTCATATTCTTCCACCCACCCTCCCTCACTCCCTTCCTCCATCCGTCCCCCTCCCTCCCTTCCTCCCCCTCCCTCCCTCCCCCCTTCCCCCCTTCTCAGAAACAGCAGCTCCCATTGGCTTCCAGGAATAAATCGTGGGAGGTACGGTTGCTCATCTCAGGAGGAGGGAAGGAACTTGGCCTCTCTTCTCAAAATTGCCCCCTCTACCAGGCTCAGCCACAGGTCATGTCTCCCAGAAGTCACCTGTGAAACTGTTCCTTCCTATGTTTCCACCGCTACACTGTAGCCATGCCGTTCCAGTGTAAGTGTAAGTGTGAAATACACATTCCATTCCTATGACAGATGACAGGTGGGTACAAAGGTAGGAGCAGGGCACTGATCAGGGGGACAGTCAGGAGGACGGGTGATCTGGAATTATGAAGGGTCTCTGGGGTTCTAGATAGAGAGCCCTCTAGTTGGGCAACAGAGAAAGTATTTTATGAAAGAAGCCACATTGGGGCGAAGAGCAAAAGGATCTGAGGAGGCATGGCATTGGCCAGGGCGATGGGAGGAGACAGGCAGCTCAGAGGATGTGACCACAGGAGCAACAACGGCTCGGAGATGAAAGTGAGGAGCATGTCTGGAGACGCTGGAAGGAGGAAGGATGCAGTGTATGGGCGAGTTCATCCCAGGTGGACCACATTGTACAACTGTCCCAGCGTGCTGGGAGAGAGAGGCTCTAAGGAGACACTTGAGCCTCTCTTTGGCTGTCAGATTAGTGAAACAATGGCCTCTAAGAAATTGGAATTTTCCCCAAGAATCTCAGGCTAGGAGAAGATGGAAGCCCGGTGCCAGACAGAGGAGGAACATGTCTCCTAGGAAGAGATTTCACAGTTTGACACCTTTGTTAGATCATAGCTCAGGAGAGAGTGGAGCCTGGACAGAGGAGATGGGCGGGACCACACCCTGACCAGGACTGCTTAGTCATACATGCCTCTGCCTATTTAAACCTAATCCTCAGGGCAGCACCCCTGGGTGGATTTGCAGGCGGGTTACTACTGGCCTCTCTGTATCTCTTCCCAGTGTGGTTACATCCAGAACATTTCTCTCTTTCTCTTTTTTTCCCCCACTTTTCCTTGTCTGCTCAATAGGTCTGTGGAGAGTGGGTGGAGAGACCACGCTCATTAGAGCTGCCAGGTCCTAGGCTGTGACCCTTTAACTGTGGAAACAAAGAAGGTTAGGGTAGCTGTGTTCATGTTTATATCTTTCCGACTCAGCAGCGACAAGAGACACACAGGACCTTCGTGTCTGTGTGCCGCTGACATCTAGTATGAGACCTGGCATGTGGCTGGCCCCAAAGAGATACCTATTTTTAATAGTTTTCAATTTTACTTTATGTGGATGAGTGTTTTGACTGCATGTATGTCTGTGGGCCCTGTGTGTACAATGCCCAAGAAGTCCAGGAGAGGTTTTCAGACCCCCTGGAACTGGAATTACAGAGACTTCTGAGGCACTATGTGGGTGTTGAGAACGAAATTTCAGACCCCTAGAAGAGCAGCCAGGTGCTCTTAACCTGTAGGCCAGCTCTCCAGCCCCCAGGAGATAGCTTGATTTAGATTAAGCCGTGGCTGACATCTGACTAAAGAGTAAAGTCAATGTTTGCAGTCTTTGTGGTGGGAAGGGCAAGGAGGCTAGGTGGCTGGAGAGAACAGACACACAGCTGACTTGTCCCTGGGGATTGTACCATCCAGGAAGAGCTGCCAATGTACAAAGCCTATACAAGAAACGAAGTCTTGTCAAATGTGGTTAGCCCTGTCCATGGGCCTGAGAAAAGTCCAGAAAGGCAGGAAGAAGCCCCTAGAAGAATAATTCTGAAGTGCCATGGGGCTAGGGTGCCAGGGAGCTAGGGTGCCATGGGGCTAGAGTGCCAGGGGGCTAGGGTGCCATGGGAGGGGCTAGGGTGCCATGGAGCTAGGGTACCAGGGAGCTAGGGTGCCATGGGGCTAGGGTGCCAGGGGGCTAGGGTGCCAGGGAGCTAGGGTGCCATGGGGCTAGGGTGCCAGGGGGCTAGGGTACCAGGGAGCTAGGGTGCTGGGGGCTAGGGTGCTGGGGGCTAGGGTGTCAGGACCTAGCGTGCCATGGGGCTAGGGTGCCAGGGGGCTAGGGTGCCAGAGGCCTAGGGTGTCAGGGGGCTAGGGTGCCATGGGGCTAGGGTGCCATGGGGCTAGGGTGCCATGGGGCTAGGGTGTCAGGGGGCTAGGGTGCCAGAGGGCTAGAGTGCTCCATGGTTGCATGATGTCCCACCCAGGCACTCAGTTCTGTCCCTGCCCAGCCCTCTTGCGCATCAGAAGACAGCTTTGGGAAGAACTGGAGGAGAGCCTCCCTTGTGTGGTGGAGTTCTTAACCCCGCCTTCTTTTCTGGCCAGGCTCCAGGACACTGCCCCTTCCATGGCTGGAGGGAGGGAGGCCCCAGCCCTTCAGTCAGTGGTCACACAGCATGAGATGGCAAGGCACAGGGGGAAGAACTTGGGAGCCTGGCTCTATTCCAGGCCCTCCTTTGGATGCTGAGTGATCCTGGACAACTCACTGAGCCTCAGGCAGGGACAGCTCATATCCATAAAAGAGGCAGCATCAGGTCTCACAAATCTCAAGGGTCATCAGTTACGGGTGAGCATTTCTGCAGGTGGAGCTGTACAATCTCACACCCAGGGAGTTGGCAGTGCCCAGGGGGCAGGTGTTAGGGAACAGGAGGAACAGGACGCCACGAGGCCAGAAAGCAGACTGGACAGATAGTCGCATTCCCTATGTGGATACACTAAGGGCTGTGGTCTCTCATAGGCACTGAGGGTGCTGATGTCAGGGAGTCTTTCCAAACACAGTGTCAGGGAAGGGCAGCCCACAATCGGAGTTCACCTGCATTGCAAAGGCCCTTAGCCAATGTCGCCCCCTTCCTTCCCCTCACTCTTCACCTCCTTCTCTACCTCTCCCCCTCCATCTTCCCTTCCTCTCTCCCTTTCACTCATTTCTGCTTCTTTCTACTTCTATCCAGACCTTTCTATAGACAGCAGGTCCTATCAATGTGTGTCAGAATCTCCGTAGTCTACACAGACACACTCAGAAAAGCCGTTGAGTCCTCGCTGCCTCCATCAAGAGTCCAGTCTTCCCAACTCCACCTGAGCACCTTGGCCTTGGAACTACCTGTGACCTGAAGTCTAGGTAGACAAGGATATCCAAGCCCCACTGCCCAGTCTGTCTCATAGAAGACACTGTCTTTCTTCTCTCTCTAAATAGTACTGTTTCTGGATGTACTGCCTGGATCCACTGCTTAGCTCTAGGCTGAGCGTGTAGGTGATACCAAAGGTATCAGTCAATTAGAGAGTGAAAGGGTCTGGGCCTCCAACTACCTTCCCCTCAAGCGTTGCTCTGCTGGGTGACACCACACTATTTCAATTGGGTTCCTGCTACTAGAAACTAAGATCACCCTAATGAGCATAGAGGACCCAGGGTCTCCCTTCTCTCAAGGTAGTGTTGTTCAGGGTCCCGAGCTCTGCAACCCAACCCCTCTTGAGGTCCCTTCCTCTTCTAGAGGCTGTGCATTGGTTTTTGGGGGACCATGTGTGATTTCAGAGGAAGCTAGCCACACCATCATCTCCCTTCTTGCCATATAGTTGCTGTGGTCTCACTGCTGAGGTGAAGTTTACTTGGCTGATGCTCGCTTTCCCTCCCTGACTCTCTCTCAGATATATATATATATATATATATATATATGTGTGTGTGTGTGTGTGTGTGTGTGTGTGTTACACAAATACACAAACATGTGCTCAAATGTAGGTGGGCACATGTATAGGCACAAGTGTATGTGTTCTTTGTGTGTTACACAAGTGTATGTGAGTGCATGTGCACCTGTGTTCACAAGCATATCTTCCTCTATCCCTCTTTTCCTTCGTTTTTGAGGTGGGGGATGGGGGGGGTCTCTCACTGAGCCTGGGACTCACCAATTGGTCAGACTAGCTGTCTATCAAGTCCTAGCTCCCCCTCTTGCCTCTACCTGTTGCAATAACCCTGGGGGGCTCTTTGTAATTTGATGCTCATTCTTTTCTCCTGGGAGGGGCTTCGAACAAGGGATGAGTCAACATTCAGGTGACTTCCTATAAACCTCCTTCCCACCTTAATTAGTGCCTGGAATTGGGTAGATGAAGGTAAGGTGGAGCTGAAAGTTGGGAGAGAGAAGAGTGGGGAGAGGAGGATGGAGGAGGAGGAGGAGGAGGAGGAGGAGGAAGAGGAGGAGGAGGAAGGAAGGAAGGATGGAAAGTGGAGCAGAAGCACATGGCCTAGAGAAACCACAAATTATAAGGGGTCTCATAAACGGAGGAAGATGGTAGTATAGTGGTAGATCTGCCCTACCTAGGCGCACAGCTTGTATTCATACTAATTGAACTGTGTTTTCATTGCCGGGGCATATTTGGGGTGGAGATTTATCGCAACATCTACCTCCCCAGTACTGGGGTCATTGTGGGCAGTGCCAGCCTAGTTTTATGTGGGGTGCACAGCAAGCACTTTGACCAAACATCTACCTCCCTAGCCCCAGCTGCTGTTCTTATTAGTTATTAGTTATTATTATAACTAATATGGATAACATATTAGTATGTTATCCAAATGCTGGGGGTCAGTGTGTGCTTGTTCCCCATGTCCTTTTTCATCTCCAGCTCCAGGGCCTTCAGGATCACTTGGATCCATCTTGTAATTGCAATTCATGCTGGGGACATTGGGGCGGGGACCAAGTGGATGAAAAATTATCAGGGTTCCTATCTCATCTCTACCTACATACAGACTTCAGAGAGTGACGTGGGTCAAGTGTTCCCAAGGGCACTGCACTTCTGAATCTTGTCTGAAGCTGAACCTGGACTAATTCAAGTCAACTCCCTGTATCCTGGAGCACAATGCACCCCCAGGACATTCCCCTTGGGTCCTTCATCTGTTACCAGATGCACCTCTCCTCATTCTCCCTCCTGAGAACTTTCGTCCTCCCCCTCACTCATCCAGCTAGTCCATCAGAGTTGCCAGTCTCTTTCCTTCTAACTCCTTTCCCCAGGCCCCAGCTGCCAGGGAGTAAGCCTGCCATTTCTGCCTGCCCGTCGGTGCCCGTCGGTGCCTTGTGGTTCAGTCCTCCATTCCGGGCTCTCTTCATTCTAACTGCCTTCACCCTCTGCTTTTATTGACTAATTCCATTCTGGAAAGCATGTGGGCCACAGTCAATTAAAAGTGGCTTCTGTCACAAAAGGCTTTGTCCCTGTCTCTCCTTCCTGGTCCACTTGGGATGGGAAGGCAGACATTTCTACTGTTATCTCTCCTTCCTTTCCACTTCTGTCCCCTCCCAGGACTGATCCATTTGTCCTTCTGAGGCCCCTGCTGCCCGTCTGTGTGGGTGCATGCGCATGCCATGCCTGCCTCTTGGTTTGGCCTCTGCTTAGGCTGTCCCTGTCTCTTCTGAATATTAAATCCCCCAACTGGCTCAATCCTCATTTAAAATCCTCTCTTCTTTCTTGGCAGCAACAGGCTGTTTGGCAAGGAACCTTCTATTCTCTTGTTTTTATATTTTCATTTGCTTCTTCATTGTTATTTTCTTTTGAGCTGTTTTGCAAATTGTTTCAGGGGAATGAAAGACTCTGTATAAATTAAGATGAATCAATTCTGACTCAGGGAGTTGTGGCTGGGTTCCCTTCTCTCCTCCTCAAATGAAAACAAGAATATCTTCCAGACACACACCTGTAACTCCCATCAGCCCCAAAGCAGCAAGGACTGGATTCCCAGGATCTTCCTAGATGCTCATTTGTTGATGAACCCCTGAAGCTTAAACTCTGGCCCCCAAAATAATACGAGGACAGGGACCATTAAGATCTCATGGACTAGTTCTTACGATCTGGATTGTATTCGATGAAATAAACACTTAATTACAAACATCTGCTTTAGCCTAAATTCTAATTACTTAATCTAGCCATCTGTAATTTTAATGATTTCCCACGATTTTTGTTCTTTGCGGCATGATTAATAGGCTTGGCATATGAAACTAGTGGGTGTGTGTGTCCCTTCCCAACCATCCCTCTGCGCTGGCTTTGTCTCCAGCAGGAAGCAAGCGCATCTGTGGCACACCACTGGCCACCTGGAAGCTTCTTGGCCAGGGTAGGCGAGCTTTCTCCTAGGTATCTTTAGCCCAGTCCCGCCTTTGAAACCCTACAAACTTGACTCCCTACTTGGGGCGTCCCAGGTGGGATCCTGGGAAGGGCGGTGGGGAAGCAGGCAGCTTCTGAAGCAAGCCTAAAGAAGAAAAGAGGGGGAGTCAAGAGTTCAGTGCTATAAAGGAGAGAAAAACAGGAAGTTAAAGGGAGACAAAGGCAAAAAGAGAGTAGGGAGAAAATGGAAGAGAAGATGAAGAAAGGGTGGTCTGGGAAGACAGAGGGATGAGGCATCCCACAGAGGCAGGAGCCTGTGCAGCATTTCCATAATTTAGGAAAGAAGAAAGCCCATGCCTCCCAGTTTCCTAGAAGCTACTCCCTCACCTTCTTCTGGCTTGTTGCTCTGAGGATCTGGGCTGTTTGCAGTGAGAATTTCTTGGCCTCCAGAGAGGCAGGAAGAGGCAGCCCTTGAAAAGGTAAGCTGCAGAAGTAAGAAGGCTTAGAGGGATGCAGCTCCTTTCTGGCTCTTGAGGGGACTGGTTTAACACCTTCCTTCCTGTCAGAGGCCATTGCAGAGAGAAGATGGCTGCAGAGTTCCCTCCAGGGAAAAGCTGATCTGGGCTTTGGACCTGGCTGTGTTAAAACAAGGATCTTAGAGATCCTCGCCTGTTACCCTGCTCTCCTGGACTTGTTTTCTCATTGTCAGAAATGGGATGACCATCTCTGAACTGTTTCTGGGATGTCGTGAAGAAGGAAAAAGGCCAAGGCAGGTAATATTATGGGATTTGCTACAATGTCCAGGCAGGAGTAAACCTAGGTAGAGCAGGCAAACTTTATGTCAGCAAGAAAGCCAAAAGGGACTGAAAGGTAGGAGGATCTACCATCTCACTGATGGTAGGAGGAAGAGGACCTATGATGTCACCTGGAGACTGACCTGAGTCTAAGGCTCAGCTTGTTTGCAAAACACTGTCTGCCACCCAGATCCGTTCCAATGTTCCTGGGGGCCAGAAGACCCTGCAGCTGGCTAGGAAGGTGACACATGGGAACACCTGCTGTAGGTGGTTTCCATGTGGCAGGAGAGCTTCAGGTTTGAAGAGTGAGACAAAACGTGGTCCTGCTCTACCCAGGGGAGCTGGGCCCTTCTCCCCATCCAGGTCTTATACAGAAAGCATGAATGACAATTCTCACAGCACTTAATAACAAGATCCTCTGAGGACTGGTTGCTTAGTTGCCAGTATTATTGTGTAAATATCACAGAGCGCACTTGCACAAACTAAGATGACCATGAAGTGGAACCACTGTTGGTCATGTGGCCCCTGGTTGACCAAATCATTGAGACTAAGCTCTTGACTGGTTTTGCCTGCCACCTTCTAGAAGGCCTTCTCTGACCTCTGTAGACCTCCTCTCTGCATCAGCGAACCACCAGAATTGCACTCCCAGATGTAAAGAGGCTTACACTCCCCTGTCATGATGCATCATAGAGACCAATGACTTTGAACCTGCCTCACTGTATGGAGTATGCGATTGACCAGAGAGAGAGAGAGAGAGAGAGAGAGAGAGAGAGAGAGAGAGAGAGAGAGTATTGGAACCCAAGGGTACTTAACAAGACACTTACCGCAGGGCCGGTAAAGGGCACGTGGTCACAGTTCTCCTGCCAGGATTGGTTGAGGCTCTGGGAGAACTCTTGGAAGAAAGCGTGGGATTGGTTGAAAATGGAAAATCCTAAGATATTGACTCTATCATCCACAAGGCTGTCCATTCTCTGGAGGGAGAACTCCTAGGAAGACAGGGCGATTAGAAAGAGAGAACACAGTTAGGGTGGAGGAAAAGAGGAAAGAGCACGACGGAGCACAGCAGAGGGCTGTGAGCCAGCGCAGGGCACGTGAGGTTCCCCACTGGATGCTCAGTATGCAGAATAACTAAGAGTGCTCTCCTGGGATCTGCAGTGCTGGGTTCAGGAAGAAAAGAGAATTCAGTCTATTAGCTCCTAAGCAGGGTAAGCCCAAGATGCACTGGGTAAAGAGAGAAACATGGACTATGTGTGGCTGGCGGAGGGACAACCACATCCTCAGCAGGTCATCTAGGAGCCAGGCTTGAAGGATATTCAGGCATTTTCTTTTTCTGCACAGAGAATGTGGATAGACAAGGGTTATTCCTTCCAGAAATCAACATGCAAAGACACTGAGGGGAGAAAGGATGTGGCCATTCGTTGGGCTGCCCATTGCACTTCCGATGAAGGCATGAGCTCTTCATAGTATGGATCCGCCATCAAAATCACCGCAGGCGTCTTTCTCAAAATGGACCACCACCACCATACCACCTGAGTCTGAGTATGCCTGGAGCCGAGTTCAAGGCTTGGGGTGTGATAATCACTACGTCCTTGCACCTTGTCAACACTGAAGTTCCAGAAGCCATGAATGAATACACAGGATGCACGAAGCCTGGGGAGGGGAGAGGGCTCTGACCCCATCAGACCCCAAGGGCCTGAGTGCGAGGGAGCACCCCAGACTAGGGAGCCAGAATTTTGTCCTGTAAGTGAGGGGGATTGTTTGCAGAGGGGTGTCAGAGTCAAGGTTGCTTCCTAAACATGTCAACCAGAAGGTGTGGTTGTATTATTGTATGTTCATAATCATTGTGGTTTCATTCATTTCATAAATGTGCAAGCATCTCTCCCGTTCTAGACACTGTTCTAGGCAGAAAGGACATGCATAGGATATGTCCTTGCTACACCTAAGAGCCTTATGGAAGCCGAAGAGACAGAGAGCAAGGAGCCAAGTGCATTGTTATTTCGGACAGCTCTGGGTGTGGGAGCAGGGGCTGCTGCAGTCAGTCGGAGAACTGGGACATCTGAGGTAGTGACATCTACAAGTTCAAGGGTCATCCAGTCATCCATACAATGATGGTTAATGATGGTTGTCAACTTGACAAGATCTTCAGTCACCTAAGAAAATAAGTGTCTGGGTGTTTCTTCGGGGAATTATTTAGATTAAATTAGCCTCAGGCCATGCCTGGTGCGACTGTCTTGATTAGGTTAATTAGTGTAGGAAGAGACACACTAAAAGGAGGCAGCTCCCGATTGCATAAGAAGGTGAAAGATAGCTGAACACAAGCGTTCAGTGCTCCCAGCTTCTTGCCTATGGAAACCACGTGATCTGCTTCCTCAAGCCCCTGCCTCTATTGCTTATGACCCAGCTTTGATGACCCATTTCCTCCAGCCATGCGCCCAAAATGAAATCTTTCTCCTATAATTTAATTTGGTCTGTATTTTATCCCAACAATATGCAAGGTGACTAAGACACAATCACCACCTCCTCTTTTACCCTGGACTTCTTTTGGCCCCATATAAGCAAAAGTGTGTAGCTTATTCAGCTCACTGGTCCATTCCTGCTAACCTACCTTCAGGCGAGATCAGGCCATCTTCTCAGGCTGGAGCCACACCCATCACGTGCTCATTCTAAATGGCTTATACACAGTTCCCTAGCCCATGGGCACCCAGTATTTACAGGCACTAGAATTGACCTGTCAGTCTCAGCATGAGGGGACAGATGGCGGGTGCCTTAGGCTTACACCCTGGCTAGGTGGACACACTGCTTTCTTTTAGGTGGCCTCCTTTTCCAATGATTCTGCTCTCTCAGCCTCTGGTACCCCTACTTATTATCTTGCCCCCCCCCCCCACCTACAGCCACCACCGGGACCTCAGGCTGCAGGCCTGAGCTCACCCGCCCAGACCCCAGCCTTGTCAGCTTTAGTTTGCACAGTGGAGTTACTAAGACTTCTTTGGAGCCACCAACCGCACAGAGTAGACTTGGATGAGGATGAAGTATGTTTTGGATTCTGCCAAGTTCCCCCATTAGGGGATCACAGGCGTGCCGGAGAATGCATTGATTCATACGCTGGTATGATGTCCTGTCTCCCTAACAGGACAGCTGCCCGACCACAGTGGGCTAACAGCAGGCATGAGGGGGCAGATGGCTAATGAGAAGAAATGTACTTGGCAAGGATGAGGTGACAGAGGCACACGGCCAGGCTGTTGCTGGGAAACCAAGGGACTTTGCTGACCATGGGTGGTGAAGGCTTGGAATAGTCTCTTGTGCTGGCTTCTTTATCAGTGTGGGCACACAGGCTGCCCTCCATGCCCACCCAGATGTACAGCCTGAGAGATGAAGACACTGATATCTTGTCTGTCCATATTCACAATGGCACGAAGGAGTGCAGAGTAGACAACAGTTTCCGGGTCAAATCCAGCTTCCTCACCAGACAGGATATGTAGCCTTGGGCCAGGTCTTTAACTTTTCTGACCTTTCCAGTCTCACTCTAAGAAGGAGGGATGCTATTGGAAATCTTCTGTGAGAGCATGGCCCGTCGACCCCACTAAGCAGGGCTCACGTGGGTTCACAGAGACTGAGGTGGCAAGCACAGGGCTCGCATGGATCTGCACTAAGTCCTCTGTGTATACGTTCTGCCTGTTGGCTTGGTGGGACTCCTAACAGTGGGAATGGGAGTATCTCTGACCATTTACACTGCTCTTAGGACTATTTTCCTCCTATTGGGTTGCCCTGTCCAGACTCTATATGAGGGCTTATTGCATCTTGTTTTGTCCTGTTTGGCTGTCATCTCTTAAGAGGCCTGCTCTTTTTCTGGAGAGGAAATGGGGTGGGGGTGTGTTTGGGGGAGAGGGGAGGGACTGAGGGGAAGCAGGAAAAGGGGAAGCAGAGGAAACTGTGGTCAGGATGGATTGTAGGAGCAAAGAATGCATTTTCAATAAAAATTAAAAAAAAAAAAGCCCTCCTATGTTATTCCAAGAAACAATCAAAGTGCGAGAGAGACGGCCCTGTGAGTAAAAGGCGCTTGCCACCAAGCCCAACGGCCAGAGTTTGAATCCCTGGATCCACGTGGTAGTAGGAGAGAACCAGCTCAAGCCAGTTTGTCCTTGGGCTCCTCTGTAGAAACACTGTGGCATACCCATGGCACACTGTCCGCTTAAATCCCCGCCTCTCCATCCCCACCCACGCCGATCAATAAATACTTGAAGAAAAGAAGAAACAAGCCAGGTATAAAGCTAGGCCCAGCAGCAGTCGCTGGCAAATGAGGAGTCAGAGGATAGTTGTTACTGAAATGTGCCCGTGGGATCTAAGCAGCAACTGACCCCCCCTTTCCTTAGTTCTACTTGGAAGCCAGAGGGAGGAAGTACCTCCTCCTCCAGTAAGTTCTGGGCAGAGTAAGAATGAAAGGGTTAATTGCAGACACTCTGAGGCAGTCCCCCCAGAAGCCAGCCAGTCTGTCTTCCTGTCTTTCATTTCCTACCTTCTTATCCCCTGACTACATTCTATTTCCTAGTTTCAAAGGCCTCTTAAGATAAAACGATTTTGGGGGCTTCCTTGATGACTTGTGCTATATACGATGACTCGTAGGAGAGCTCACAGAAGGACAAGAAAGAGGTGGCGGGTCCTTTTACTGCAATCTCCCAGACATGCCAGGATTTTACTCTGCTAGCATCTGGACTGTTGGAGCATGAGTGAGTGTGTGTGTGTGTGTGTGTGTGTGTGTGTGTGTGTGTGTGTGTGTGTGCCTGAACTTAGAATCTCCCACTGCTTCTGAAGCAAACTTTCTGAGAGAGTTCAGGAAACCCATGACAGTCAGTTACCCATTTTTATACAATAAAAACCTTCTAAGACAGTTATTTCCCAAAGTCTCTTCCTGCAGACATTAGCTTCCCAGGAAAAGTGTACAGAAATTTCACTAAAACAAGGTTGCATGCTCAGATAATGTTAAAAAAGAGTTACTTATTCTTTCTGGCTCTTTAAGATTCACAGCACAGCCCTGCACACCGAAGGCTGAAAGAAGTCCTACAGTGGAACTGGCTTAATTTTGTTTAATCTCAAATTTTTCAAACACATTGACTATGGAATATGTATTTCCCCCCTTCAAATCTGTGTCTCACAGTCCCATTGTGCAGAATACAATTTTGGTCCCGCTACCTTAAACACATTCAGAGAAACATTATAAACCCCAAAGCATGTGGAAGAGATGTCAATCCAAGACAGATATTCCATAAAATTAACAAAATTCAGGTTTGAAAGAGAGGAAGTTTCATCTGATTTTTGTTCCTCATCTCTAGCTTTAACTGTGAACACACACTTGGCCCTTTTAGGTTCCTGTAACCTCCCTGTCTACCCTACCCTCTACCCAGCCTGACTGACTGACCCTTTCATAAAATGATAGACAGTCTAGGCGTCATTCCTGGGAGGGAATAGGTTTTCATGAAGGATCTAGACACAACTAGAGTATTTGAATCTCCCAGTAAGGCCAAATGGCCAATGGTCGGACCAGGCCAGGAAATGGAGAACAAGACGCAATCTTCCACTATTCCTGATGGGCGTAGATAGCTGTGTGACAGTCCTTTGCACATATGGACCCTTTCTAAAGAGCTATATGTCCTCATAGAGTAAAAGTAAACAACCCTCACTGTGAACCTCACACACTGCAAATAGGACGGTCTGCTTCCTAGAATCTGATTGGCTAATGTTGGATTGAAGGCATCTCAATACCTTGAGGTTCTCACTGTAGTCATTTCCATCACCAAACACAATCTTTACCCATGGAAGGTATAGGAATACAAGCACGGGCTGTGCCAGCCTGCCTGTGTGTGTGTGTATGTGTGTGTGTGTGTGTGTGTGTGTGTGTGTGTGTGTATGTGTTTATGGTATGGTATGGTATGGTATGGTATGGTATGGTATGGTATGTAAAATCCAAATAACTACAATTGAAGGTGAGGTCAGAGACAGGGAGTGTTTCAGTGCCATGGAAGACTGCCCCATGGGTGAGGGCTATGTGGAATGGTCACCATTGAGTTGGTAGAGCTCAATCCAGCTTCCTATTTCTCTAGAAGAGGTGACACTTCCCAGGTCCTGGTTTACACACAGGCATCCATTCATGGATTGCCTCTAGGAACCTCCCTGGCCAGTTCATCTACGCAGGCTAGGAAGTAAGGGCAGGCTGTGGGTAGGGCACTGAGTCGGGGATGGGCCAAGGGAGGGGAAGGTGTTCAAGGGAGAAGAGGGGTGGGGAAACTGAGGTTACTACCAATCTGTCCTCCTCATCTTCCTCCTCCTCCTCTTCCTTCTCTTCCTCCTTTTCCTCCTCTTCCTCCTTCTTCTCTTCTTCCTCCTCCTCCTCATCCTCCTCCTCCTTCTTCTTCTCTTCTCCTTCCTTCTGCAAGAAGCCATTCTACACTCTTTTTCAAATGAGAAAAGATTTACTAGCCACATGTCTAACCCTTTCTAGAATCCAAATATTAAGAAACACAGCTTGGGTAACAGGTTCAGGACAGGGTGTGGAAGACAAATCTGTGCTTGTGGGCAGCTTCTGTCCAGGGCAAGGGTGGGGGGAAGGTGTCCTCTCTGAGACCCTTTGCCTGCACCAACCAGCCTAGTCCATTAGTCAACCCAGAGACAGGCCAACTTTTGTCAGGTGCCACTGCGAGTGTAAGAGCTCTTATTGCCTGTGCTGACTTCAAGAAAAAAGCATGAAGCCAAGGCAAGAGCATCCATCCCCCAGCCCAAGCATCTCTTCCCTTTTACATTCCTAGTCCAAGTCTACATCTAGTCTCTCACACCTAAACTCCAGACTGAAGACGCAGTGTCAGCTCCCTCCTTTTTAAACTCTGTGCCCAGTTTATTGCTGATTCTGTCAAATCGGTCTCCCAGATCTCTCTGGAATGTATCCCTTCCTTTCCAGTCCCACCGGTGGGTGTAGGTCCTCGTCCTCCTCTCCCTTTTGTGTGTGTGGGAAGCATATTTAATGCAGATCTTGTAGCTGATATTGAGAGGCAAAGCCACTATGTTGTACAACTCCATTTTTGTCCTGAAGACCATGCAAATACAGCCTACTGTGCTTATGCAATGTGACAATCTCATTGGGAAACAAAATCAGGTGTTAGAAACAAAATCAGTTTTGTTTGGGGTTTCATGCTCATTTGAGCAGGTCCTAGCTAGGCAGTCCATGGTAAGTCTCTGCAATGTTAACTCCTTCACCTATAGTACACAGACAGAGCATCCACCTTAGCACAGAGGAACCCCAGACACGTGAGTTCCCTTGTCTCTAAGTGCAGTCAGTCTTCTGTGCTTTTAACAAAGAGGATCCAAGCGCCCCTCTTTCCAGATACCATGAGCTACATCTGGGCCCATGGGAAATATCTGGCCTGTGGGCTTTTCTACAACTGCTTCTCTGCCACATCCCTCTGCAGGAAGCTGCTCTTAGTTTCTCGTCAAACGAGAAAGGCTCAGCTAAGATGCCAGAAGATGCTAATTGTTTGGGGAAGCCATTTGTGTCCAAATAGGAAGGCTGGGGTTCAAGTTCTGAACTTTTTCAACCCTGAATACCATTGACAAAGTTAATGATTATTGGACCAACTGCTGCAATCTACTGGCCAGACAGAACGAAGCCTATTTCACCCACAATCTCTAGTTACCCTTAGAGCAAGCCTGTGGCATGGCAGTTCATCTGGATCATTTCATGGCATCAGGATGGAGACCTTGAACATCAGAGTAGCTCTCCCAGGGCCTCATGGCTGGGAAAGGGAGTTGTGAGTTCAAACCCAGGTTCTGCTGATCTCCAACCAGGGCTCTGTGTTGGTGTACAATGTACTCGTCATAAAGTCAGAGAAGTAGTGTGATCTCACTGGGACCATGCTATAAAATAACCAAGGAAACCAAGTCAAAGCTAATCTTGGGACACACAGGTGGCAACTGCACACCAAATGGTTTGAGGAGGGCCTTCGAAACATTGGCTGAGTTCCTTTGTGAGGGGGACTTTTCTTACTAGGGAGCCTGGGGCTTTGTCTTCGCTCCAGACTGAGCACCTGGATGGCAATAGCTCCTGGGGGTTTGGGAAAGATGTGACTGTTCCTCCTCTGTGCAGCACAAGGAGCTCAGTGAATTAAGAGCAATGCTAGAGATCCACAGGGCGAGGAAGGATTAGGAGCGGACGCGAGTGAATTGGGAGACACGTGTGCGCGGATGGTACGCGCCAAGATGTGTCGGGCTCAGCCTCGTGAGCTTGGCCAGCTTCTGCAGGGAGCTGCTCAGGAGCTATTGCTAGCCCTAGGAGGGCTTCTCTTCGGTGGCCTCTGCTTTGGAGTCATTTATCACATGCATCCATGTGTCACTGACAGGCAGTAAGGAAGGCAGCGTGACTTCGTGAAGCCCACAGTGTCTGTCCACTGCAAAGGTGGCCTCTCAGCTTTTGCATAAGGGAGCAGGCTTGCATTGACACTTGAACCGTGCTGGCTCTCTTAATGTTTATTTTATCGAGACAGGATCTCACTATGTAGTTCTGGCAGTTCTAGAGTTCACTATGTAGACCAGGCTAACCTTGAATTTACAGAGATTCACCTGCTACTGCTTCCTGGGTAGTGGAACTGCACGGCTACCACACTTGGCTTAATTTATTTTCACATTTAGAGTGTGTGTGTGTGTGTGTGTGTAGTGGTACACATGTGTCACGGTATGCATGTGAGGTTAGAGGACAGCTTGCAGGAGTCAGTTCACTCCTTCTGCCACGTGGGATCCAGGGGCCCAGATCACGGTAGACTCGATGGAATGTGTCTTTGGTTATGCGCCGACCCAGGCCATCAGCCTGTACATCTCTCTTTATGCCAGGGCCATAGGCAAATAAAGTGAATTGTCTCGGCACCACTAGAGCCACTGGAATCCTTCCCAGTTCCGCCACCTGGACCCTGCTGGGTTGTGTCTGTCCTGGAGGTCCCTTCATTCCAGAACATGGTCAAGTTTCTCATTGGTCGTAGGGGACTCAACCCCCTTCTCAGAAGGATTTTCTGCTGCTCTCACAAGCTGTGGCCTTTGCTTCCACCATTCCACATTTAGCCTCAGCCCCTAACCAGCCTGGGAGAGGAGGTCACAGTTTTCTGTCAGCTTAACTACAGGAATTTCCTAAACAGCCATCTATTCTTGAGTATGCTCATACCTGCTTCCACTGGTGTGGCTCTACACAGCTGACAAGGTACGTTCCTGAGTCACTTTGGGTTCCCCCCACACACCACTGCAGGTAAGGGCGGAGTTCCACACATTCCCACTTAGAGAAAGAGGAAGCCACGTGCCCAGAGATAAATGTTTGCCCCAAAAGACAGAAATGGGAGGAGATCCTGCTGAGTACAAGGTCGGATCCTATTTCACTCCCCGCTGCCCACTCAGCACTAGGCAAGGCCACCAGGATGTGCAGTCACACAGCACGTTTCCTCCCTGAGGTAGTTAATGACTGACAACTTAAAACGCTGTCACCCCAGGAGTCCGAGAACACCAAAGACTCCAATTTCCTAACCTGTCATTACAATGCGGGAAGGATGGGAGGAATCCTGGGATGGCATCACCCCTCGACTTGAACCCAGTATCCTCCCACCCCACTTGGCTCCTCTCCCCTGCTGCCCTCTCTGTGAATGTCACCGTTACCCACCAATCTTTCAAGCTTGAATTCGGATGTCGCCCTCCACTTCCTTTAGTCTCCCACAGGCCACGCCACAGCTCCCTCTGCAAGCCTATGCGCATGCGTTGGCTTCTACCTGAGACCATGTTCCCTTTGGCCCACCCTGTGGCTCTGTCCTCTGCCCTCCATCCCTACCGAGCATCTGCATCTCGCTTCTGGTCCTCACTATCTCCTGCCTACCTTTCCTCGGGCCCTGTCATTCACTACCTTCCTATGCTCAATGGAATATAAATTATATACTGAACATTTAACATTGCCCCCCTGCCCAAGTTGCATACAAGACACAGTTAGACACGCAAGTCCTTGCACAATTCACGCCCACCTTTTATGGAGTCCCCACCTTGGCACTTCCATCAAACGCAGTTTGGACCAGTCGAGTGTGCTATCATGGTACCTCTATTGTCTGATTAGAGCTTTTTCTTTTTTCGTTTTTTATCACATAAGTCTGTCAAAAGCTACCAGCCCCATGCCAGGTTGCCACTGAAGCACATGTATGGATACCACATCCACTCGGTGCATCACACGCGGAAGAAGTCAGCACTGGTGGCTGACTCGATTTCAGAAGGGAACGCCCACCATCTCGCATAGGCACTCAGGGCCGTGGCACTTCCCCAAACTCTTCTTTACAGCCTTATTTATTCACTTCTCTTCAGGGCCTGACACATGGAAGAAGCCAGGCCCCTGACCTCTCTCCCACAAACCCCACCTTACCCTTTCTTAGCAAGGCCCTCTAGCTTGCACAAGTTTGGAGTCTCGTGGGCACCTTAGCATCCTCTTTCTCCTTTCCCTCCCTCTCTCCCTCCCTCCAGAGGCCACCTGACTATGGTACCCGCCAGTCTATTTATCTGCATCAAAGCCTGTGCTCTCTGCAGGCTGGAAGATTGCTTTTTGTATAATAGGTCTTTGAAGACAGTGGCAGCTGGGAGGCTAATTCATACCTGTCAGTAAGTCCTATTTAATGGAAGATTTGGCCCCACACCTCCCAGCTCCCAGCTCTCCTGGATTCTCCTCCCGGCATGTTTCCTATTCATTTACTCCCATGACCTGAGCATGCAGATCTATTCTTCCCAAGAACCTTGTTCCTTTTCGGCTTTGCTTTCCCGGCGTGACCCTGCAAACAGGACTTCACAGGCAGAACACATTCTGTCTGGCTCATTGCTCTGTCCCCAACTCCGTACCCCATGCCTGTGCTCTGTAAGTGTTCAAGGTACACTCATTACATGAATTAATGTTCTCCTGGAAACACACCCTTGGAGTGTAACCGCCTTTACAATGGCGTCCATCATCTGCTCCCATGAAGAAGAAGACAGAGGCCAGGTGGAGAGCCCTCCTCCCTCCTCGGCAGCAGCTGGGACTGTCTTGGTTTTATATTGAGAATACTGTTCTGTCTTCGGGTGCTAAATAAGTAGTTGTTAACTATGTCATTAGCTGGCCGGCTTAAACTTCCATGTGAGAAACTAACATCAAAAACAGCGGCCACCTTGTGTTCCCACCCGCAGGCTGAGGAGAGTTTCCACTTTTGTGAAGACTTGGCTTCATATGTCAGTCTCTGCATTTGAGGTCCTCTGCGCTCATGACTATTAGTGAGACCTTCTACCTTCATACCAAAAGGCCAGCATCTCCTTCCCCAGGTCACAATGCATTGGCCCACGCATTAAGTATATAGGTATATAGACACACGCCTAAGGCGCCTCCCTTCTCACCACGGGCACAGTTGTCTGGGAAGATGAGTGACGCTATCAATCAGTGGTTTCTGCCCCTTTACCTACTCTGCTTGCCCCGCCCCTGTAGCAGGTTCCACGAGGGGCGGGCAGCTTGCTGACTAGGATGTGTTCCTGGCCACTAGAGTCTCAGACGGGTTTCAACAACAACCAGAAGCATGCACAGCGGATGGCCCAGCGGTGGGGGAGGGGTGGGAAGCGAGGCAGGAGGAAGCCAAGGGGCAAGTGTGAAAGCGGCTGTAGAAGTGGTGGTCAGGGGTTTGGGCTTTACTCTAGGGTCATAGGGGAGCCCCCAGAGGATCTTTAAGAGTGATGAGATCAGGAATGGTTTAGGAAGATTTTAACTTTCACCCAAGATAAAAGCCAGGCTTTGGGGATTTACAAGAGGTGTTACAGGGTGAAGTTTCTGACAGGATGACAGGTGTCCTGTCACCTGTGGGCTGTGTGTGCAAACTGCCAGCACCACAGAGCCGGCATGCAGGATGCCTCCAGTGGTGATTAATTGAGCTGTGGATGCCTTTGACACTGGGTAGAGATGGAGAAGCTGGATTGCTTAATAATAACAGTACTTGCTACTCCTAATGGTGCTTGTAATACAATAGCACTCAGAATGTAATAATAATAATAATTTGATTTGCCAGGGTGTGTTTTCATCTCATTCTTGCTCTGCCTGAACAGTCATTAATCCCAAACACTCCTCTCAGCAGGACCTGAACTCCTCAGGGCAGAAAGCACCCCTAGTAGCTACGGAAGTCTCAGAAGGCCTCAGTTTCTCTCTTTGCTCTCTGTCTTCTCTCAAGAATCACATTTATATAACATCGTCTGAGGTCCGGGGGTGGGGGGGGGGAAGCCCTGCCAAGAGAGCCAGGTGCCACCTGCCACATGCAGTCAGGGAATGGACTGATTTCCTGCCACAAATGTCTCTGGTGACTCCCCGGTTCCCTGGCTACCTCTTGCCTTGTCTAGCCCTCCCTGGTGGTAATGGGGAAAGTACACAGACTCAGCTAATTTACACACCGCACACTGTAGGTTGAGTCTAAGTGTACAAGAGTCTCTCTCTCTCTCTCTCTCTCTCTCTCTCTCTCTCTCTCTCTCTCTCTCACACACACACACACACACACACACACACATACACACACCTTGTCCCTACAACCAGAACTACAGTGAACTCTACTTCTGTACTTCATCTATACCACATGTTAAACTTTATCCAACTTAGCCACAAGTACTTTGAAAGCAGTTGGATGCAAGAGTGAAAGTCAAAGAGATCTAATGTGTAAGAAGTTGGGGGACTGGGACAGAGTGACGACTCCTGCTGGTGAGATGGAGCAGGCCCTGGACAAAGGCTGGAGACCTGCTCCAGATGTCAGCGCTCGCTCAAGCCAAGAGTCAGAAGGAATCAGAGATGTCAGCTCTCTAGCCTCAAGAAAGTGAATTTACCAGCGACAGGCATGAGTTGGGAAGCGGGTCCTGGGCTGCAGGTGACAACACAACCTGCGACTACCTTGATCATAGTAGCCTGACAGAGCCCCATCATGCTAAGTCAAGCGGATGACTTACACAGGCATCTAGCGCTGTGATAATCTGTTGTATGGTGATAGGAAACTGATACTGTACACAGATGTCATAAACAGAGCAAGAAGGACAAGAGGCTGGCAGGGGAGAAAGAGCAAAGCCCCTCACACACCATGCAGCTGAAGACACATAGGATTCAACCTTCTCTGAAAGATCAAGTACCTGGAGTGACATCTAGCACCCCACTATACCCAAAGCTAGAGATCACTATTGCTACTGCTTCCAGCTTGTGAAAATGGGTAGATTTTTTTATTAATACTTCTTCTTGAGGGTTGGCATCTTGAAATTGCTAGCTCAACAGACAGTAATGGTAGTGAAGTGATTCTCCCTGAATTAGTAAGATTTCTGAATATTTACGAACTCTGTGACAGTAGTCAGCTTCGTCTCCCTCTCTCTCTAAGCGTTATCAGACAGATGGCCTGGACAGTCAGAGGGGACAGTTCCATTATGTTTCCAGAGACTGAGTCACAGACATCCCCAGAGCCTGCTTCTTACTTCTATTTGATTTATTTCCTACGAACAGCCTGGTGCACCCAGTAACAAGCTTACCCAGGCTCAGGAGAAACTCAGAAGTGTGTGCCAGAGTCCAGAACAAAGACAAGCATGCGTTCCAACTTTTATTAAATAGATGGAACACACGTAGCTTTAACTCAGGTCTGGGAGCCCCAAGGGGACTTGATCTTTGCTCTCACCCTGTTTGTCCAACATCAACAACAGTGTTTGCTTGATAATTGGTTCCTCTGAACCACCACAGTGATTCACCCTGAGCCACAGCACCTTATGGAAGGCTTATCCAGTTGCTACCCCAGGCACGCCTCATGTCTGTTCTCACGCATCCCTGCCCCACCTGGATAAAGACCTCCTGACTCCCGCAGACATACCTGCCTCGCCTCAGTAACCAGCTGGTGCAGTGATGGTCAGTGCGGTGCCCTTGTGAGGCCACAGGATAGACCCCTCCTTCCACATCAGCTCTGAGGAGGATGAAGATGGAACTGGCTCATATCCCTTCTCCATGACTCTATAGACCTGGGACTCCTGCTGCTTTTTCTTTGGGGTAAATTGCCTCATGACTCGCCCTGCCTTTACTGGGACGTTCACAGGTGTTCCCCAACTCTCACCATGAGGAGAAAACACATGGAGAGACCAAGCAGAGTGTCTCAACCACAGCACGTTTTAGCCAGCGATGCAGCTTGGGACAACCGGCTATCTGCACTCATCTAGGGATGGGCCCCACCTCTGAGGTTTGCATCTCTCTTCCTGGAAAGGCCTGTGAGCAGCCGCAGGGAAGCAGTTCCTTCATTTGAATGCCCCCTCCCCATAGCATGCGGCACTGTAGATAGATAGACTGCTGACCTCTTCTGCTGCCAAAGGCTTCCACAGCTCCGTAGCAGTGTTGATCCTATTTCTTCATGTCTCAGGGTTAGCAGCTCCCATGGTCTAGGCCAAGGGCAGAGTCCTGGGCCAGAGTTCTCCTCTCAGACATTTCTGAGCAGCTGGTACCCTGCCTTGCAGGAAGCAGGGCCGTACCAGCTTTGAGATCAGTCAAACCCCATCCCACCCCCTGCTTGTGCCCCAAGGCAGCTCACAATTTTGATCTCTGTTTAGGACAATCATATTCCCCCCTCTGGATGAGGAGAATGGTTTCACTGTTGTCTGTGATTGTGGCTATTGGTCTGGGACATCTCATTATGATAGACGACCATCAAATGAAAGGTGCTGGTTTAGGTCCGCTGTGGCACCAAGCTTTTCCTATTTCCCTTCCTCACACAGGACAGGCTAGGCTTGTGAAAGAGTATGAATTCTCAAAGAAAATTTAAAGGACAAAATCCAAAACACAGAGGATTAGCTAATGCCCCCAGAACCTCCTTCTGACTCTCCCTCCCACTGCTCTTTACAACCGCACCCACACTTTCCAACAGTGACTCAGGGCACACGTGCCAGTAGGATCCTCGCTGAACACCATGCTGGAGTCACAGCTCCTCCTAAAGAGGCTGCTAGGCTGTGTGGGCCCAGCAGACATCTGTCACTGCGGCACCTGCCACCTCACAGGCTTGCATGCAGGGGGATGGGGTAGGGTGGGGAGATGCTCACAGCTCAGACGGACTCACGGGGAGCTTTCGCTTCATTATTCTACCCTGGGCTGATATAAATCCACATTTATTCACCAAAGCATACTGGAATATGCAGAATGGCTCTCCTAAAGGGCTCGATAAAGCTGAAATATGTGTGGACTCTTAATAATTTTACAATAAACTACACTTTAGAATCAATTGCTCTGGCACCCAGAAAGTTGTCCGACTGATGGATTGTAGCTCTGGCTGGCTGGTTAGTGAGTGTGTGTGTGTGTGTGTGTGTGTGTGTGTGTGTGTGATTGTATTCTTCCAATGAAAGTGTGAACAATCTGGAATAAAGTCAGACAAAGTGGAAGCTATAGTTCTAACTAGGTGAGCCCAATTTTGACATTATTTTTTTCTGATGAGAGGTCTGGAGTTAAGGAAAGCCAGAGACAGTCATCAGGAAGATGAGGTCTCCAGGTGCAAATAGTCAATGGGGAAGAAAGGGTTGGGGACGGGGAGAAGGCCAGATTCACCAGCCATCAACTGAGGATTAGAAGCCTCCTCAGGCTCCCGGGAAGCATCGTTATCCTACTTTGCCAAAGGGTCTGTGATGATTAATCTTTACTGTCAGCTTGACGGAATTAGAATCATGTAGGAGACAGGCCCTGGGGCGTGCCTGTGAGGGTGAATTCGGGGAGCTTGCACTAAGGTGAGATCTGCTCTGAATGGGGACAGCACATTCCCCTGCACCCAGTTCTGGGCTGAAAGGAAATGGGAAACTGAGTGGAGCTCCAGTGTTCTGAGTTCACCTCTCTCTGCTTCCTGACTATGAGTGCAATGTGACCAGCCCTGCATGCTCCCCTGCCCCTGTCCTCACCCACCATGCCTTCCTGCCATGGTGGACTCTACCTTGTCAGACTTCACCCAAATAAATCAATCCTTCCTTCCTTCCTTCCTTCCTTCCTTCCTTCCTTCCTTCCTTCCTTCCTTCCTTCCTCCCTACTACCTCCCTTCCTCCCTCTCCTTCTTCCTCCCTCCCCTCCCTCTTCCTTCCTCCCTCCTTTCCTTCCTTAAGTTACTCTTGTCAGGCATTTTGCCATAGCAAGGAGAAAAATAACTAATATGGAGCCCAATAGGTAAAGTAGCTGCCACACGAACATCTAACATAAGGCAGGTCTTAGAATAAGCCACACTCCCTCTAATCAGGGGCCCTGCCTGCTTCGATGAAGCAACCAGTACTTCCACTGCTGTTGTCACACCCCTCCTGTGGCTAGCATGGGGAAAAGGAGAAAGGACTCCTCTACAAGTGACCTTTTAGATCCAAAGGACGACGGGATTTGTTCTGAAGACCCTTGGGCTCTCACGTTACAAGACAGGTGCCAGCTTTAGGCCTCAAGAAGCCACGTGACCCCAGATCACCAGGGCACAGGGTGGCCATCAGCACTTCTTGATGACAGGGAAGCACCCCCTGCCCCCTGGTACAATCAATGATGGCTAGCCTTGAATTCCATTTTCCCTCTGCCATGATCATTCTCAGCTCTAACATGACCTCCGGTTTTTACATCTCCCTCCCTCGGCGGAATTCCAAACTCTGCCTCTTGGATCCTGAATAAAACCACCTTGCTGGGTTCTCATACCCTTCAGTCCAAATCTATCCAGGCTGGAATGAGAAGGGCACACGAGACTCGGCAGTTACCCGTGACTATGTGGGCTACATATGTGCAGAGGCATCCTAGGGATTGGGAAACGATTCCCAGGCTGGACTGCAGCCAACCAGCCCCATGGGCTCCTTTTAGCTGGAGAGCTTTTGTGGGATGAACTGAATTCATTTTGGATGTAAGGAGATGAGATGAGCTATACCCTCCTCTAGCCAGAACTCCTATGCCCAGATCTCTTAGAATGTGAAGAAATAATCCATTCACCTACCCTATAAACATTGGTTGAGCATCTATTATGTTCCTGTCGGCCACTAGGGTTACAGAGATGGGTAAGACAGACTTGGTCTGGACTTTATGAAGCTTAAAGCCTAGGTAGGGCTAAAGAACTGTGAGCGAGGCTGGCGAGATGGTACAATGGATGAAGAGTACTTACTGTGTGCAGACCTGAGTTCCGATATGCATGCATATATAAGCTGAATGTGGCCACTATGCCTGAATCTCGGTGCTTAGATGTTGAGATAGGTAGATGCTGGGAGCTGGTGGGCGAGCGAGCCTAGCTAAAATGGAAGCTCCAGGTACAGTGAGGGACACCAAGAGCAACAGACCAAGAGATCTGATGTCTTTCTCTGGCATGGCATCTGTGAGCAAAAGTGCATACCTCCCTATATATGTGTGTGAGCATACCACACACACACACACACACACACACACCTGTGAAAAATGACAACACACTCAACCTGGTGATGTGTCAGGATGACTTCAGTAGAAGATTGACATTTAAGTAACACCTGGAAGATGGGCAGGGCTGGCTCACCACAGATAGGAGCAGAAGATTGGGATAAAGGCATTCACCCTTTCTCCAGAAATTAATTGCCTTTTTCTCTCCATGCCTGCCCTGGTTCCCCTTCCTGTAATAATTTTAGCAATTTCAATTACTTATGGCTAATCTTGCTGATAAGCCTTTGGAAAATAAATACAAACTAAAGTCTGCTTGGCAGGAAAAGGAACCGAGGGGAGGAAGGCCAGTTGTACACACCTTTTCTCCCGAAACAGGGAGCGCCTGGGACGTGGAAGGGTGATTACTGCAAAGCTTGCTGGGACCTGGCTATAACTGTGACAGAAAAGACCTAAACAGACACGTGGGGCCTCTATTCAGTGTGTCGTTCTCCCTGCTCTCCAGAAAACAGTTCTATCCCCAGGATGTCGTGAGTTGGATTGCTCCCAACCAACGTACAGAGAAACAAGTCCAAGGCTTAGAAAGACCCTCAGAGATTACCTCATACAAAGCCATAATAAACAGACAGCAAACTAAGCTCAGCAAGAAGGAACGGCTTGTGTAGACAACAGAATGACTAAGCCGGCGGTTAGGAGCTAACTGCCTGGCTTTATGATCTGGCTCCACTACAAGCAAGAGACTAAGGCATTATCAGCCTCGGCTCTTGTAAATGGGAACAGAATAGCTGTTTCTGCTGGAGTTGATGTGAGGCTTACATGAGAAAATAACCACGGTGTAATGTTTACAGGGCCATGCTCAGAGAAGTCATTCAATAAACAGCAAGTACAGCCATCGCTGTCACCCAACATCAGTGGCGGGATTAGCCCTTGGTGTCCCAGTGGCTCCACTGCCAGTCTGGTACTTTCACTGTTTCTGCTGCCATAACTATTCCTCCTTAGCTTCTCTCTAGATTCTCCCAGGGAACAGGTCTGGGGAGCTGCTGCTTTTTTTTTTTTTATATGCACCCACAGCCACAGTGGCACAGAAATGGTGCTCACAGAGATCCGGGCTGCCTGTGAGCCAGAGGATGGCCTGGCTCCTGGTACTCACATTTTCCAGCTTTTCATTGGCATCCCGTGAGACTTTTGACTTCACCCCTAAATCTCTACAATTCTCCCCACCAAAGTGGCACCTCCCTCCCGTGGCACATCGCCTGCCTGAGCTCTCTGACAGTAGATTAGGGTGATCTTATCTTTCCTATTAGGAAAGTGATTGCAGCTCTTGCTGGGTTCATTAGCAGCTGGAGAACCCCTCCAGATTTATTAGCTCAAACCCAGCTTCCTCCTTCACCTCTTCTGTTCAAACCCATCAGCCACAATACCAGAGAGAGCTTTGCCCAGAGCTGTAATTCTTCATGTCCTGGATCCAGCCTGCATGTGTCTTGTGAAACAAAGGTTAAGCCCCCAGCAAACTTGGTTACTGGGGAGCCAACAGGTGCTAATACCCACCCTTAGGATCAGTTCTCATCTAAACAGACAAGACAGGGTCCTGGTGTCAACTGCTCTTGCAGCATACACAAAAGAGAAGTGCAGTAGCAATTAGTAGTTCAATAACATGGCAGAGATTCCTTGCTGATGACCAAACCTATTTCCCCTTCTGCCTAGGCATTCAACTAAACTACATTTCCCAGACACCTTTGCATGGATGTGCAGCCATGTAATGAGATCTAGCCAATGAAATTGTAAGAAGTGATCTGCAGTGCTTCAAGGCTTGATTCATAAATTACTGTGTGTGTGTGAGAGCCTCCTTGTTTTCCCCCACCCCTGTCCTTTATGAGACATATTTATAAGCTAGAAGGTGCCTGGGACCCTAAATGACCTTATTTGAGGTTATTTCTATAAGGGCTACCCTTGTCAAACTTCTGGTAAGAAATGTACAATCTGCCTTCTATATCTGTGGGTTCCACACCATGGATTCATCCAACAGATGATTGAAAATAGTCAGGGGACCTGAGGTCTGCGCTGAGCAAGCGCAGATACTTTCCTTCTCACTGTTCCCTAAATGGTTCCAAATAATAACTGTTAGCATTTACATTACAGTAAGCATTCATCTAGAGGCCATTTAAAGTATGTGGGAGAGAATGCTACATCATTTAAAGAAGGGACTTGAACATTTGCATCTTTTTTTTATTATTATTCACAAAGGGTCCTAGAACCCATCTCTCGCCATAGCAAGAGACTGCAAGTTTGCCGCTGTGTCGTGAAGCTGTGGGAGTTGTGGGTTGATTAGCTGTGTTAGTTAGCTCTGCTTAGCAGCTACAATGCCACCAACAGCTATTTTCAAATTCCTACTAAGAACCTTTAGGGACAGGCATCACCACTATCGACACCCTAATGGGAAAACCAAAGTCCGAAGAGCTCCCAGGTCCAGGCAAGTCACCTAACGCCTCAGAAGCAGGGCCCCTTACCTGTCCTGAACATTCATGGGGCTGGGCTCTTAAACACCAGCGGCTTTCTCTGATTACAAAGCTTCTTCATTAGAAGGGCCCTCAACTACACCCATGGGCTCTTGACTCTCCCAATCTGCAAACTCTAAGGAGAGAGAAAAAGCTTATCTGAGCATTTCACATGCACCAAGTGGTTCTTGCTAAAAGATAAAAAACTGAGACATACTAGCAAGGTTGGAGCGAAACCCCACCTCCTGTGCATTGCTATTGGGAATGAAACATGGTGCAGTCATTCTAGAGAACAGTTTGGTGATTCCCCAATAAATTAAAAGGCGATGACTGTCTAGTGAGTTCCCTCATTAGGAGCATACCCAGGAGGAGTGAAAGCAGAGAGTGGAAGAGATATCTGCACATCCATGCTCATGGGACTATTAGCCACAGCACCAAACAACTGGAGCACTCACTGGTGTGTTAACGCAGGATGTGATATCCAGGCACCATGCTGTATTATTCAGCTTGGAGAAGGATGAGACCTAAAGACATAATCTACATAAAACAAGCCAGACACAAAAGGATAAATATTGTATGACTTCATTTCCATGAAGCATGCAGTCATTTCTGGTTAAAGACGTAGAAGTGTGCTTTGTGGCCAGAGTGTGTCTGGGAGGAGGAGGGGATCAGGGTGTCTGTGTAATAAGAGCACAGTTTCTCGGTTTGAGAAGATGGAAACTGTAGAAACGGAGGGATGATGGTGGTCAGCAATGCAAGCAGGCTAATGCCACTGGAAGACACTCCAGACCAAACTGGTAAACTTTATGTGGGTGTTTCTATCATAATAGGAAGGGTTTTGTTAAAACATGGGAAATGAAATTCTGATATGTGGTATGATATGGATATACCTAGAAAACATCACACTGAGTACACTAAACCAGACACCACCCAAATTATATTGTATAAGGTCCCTGAATGAGGGGCAAGAAGAGCTGCATTCACATAGAAGAAAGAACAGAGGTGGGCGGGGCAGGGGAGAAGGATCATCGGGAACTGTTGGGTTTGGGTTTCCTTGGGTTTTAGAAATGGTGGTGATGGAATGTGTCGACATTACTGAATTGTAAACTTAAATGCTTAAAAGGGCAAATTTAATGATATATATATGCTTACACACACACACACAAACACACACACACACTCAAAAACAGAGACGATGAAGCGAGGAAGCACAGAAGAGAAGAAGGTAGGTTGGTTGAGTGACTTCTGCGCTGGGGCAGGAACGGGTCCTCTGTGCTATGCATGTGCTGCCTTATGACTTTGCACAGTGATTCTTCTTTGCCCTGCTCTGTCCCTTTCTCAGACCATGCTCTCCCTCTTTAGCCTAATGCTTACCTATTCTGCTGGCCAGGCCTCACTTTGTCCTACTGCCTTCCATGATCCTGACCTCTGGCCATGTGCACCTTTGGCTTTCTCTGACAGCTCATGTTTGGCAATTTGAACCCAATGAACCAAGGCCCTGCCCCAGGGCTCCCACACCATCTGGGCACCAGTCCTGGCTACTGATCAAAGCCTTGCTCTGCTGGAACCGATTTGTGCCTCATTAGAATCCTAACAGGGGACAAGAAGTTTCTGATTTGATTAAACTGCCAATATGAGCACCCCTAGATCCATCTGCAAATGAAGAAGGGAATTAAAGTCCTCTTGCCCTGTACTGTGACTCTGCATTTTTATTTTTCTGGCCAGAACAGGGGCGTTGACCCAAACACAGGTCTATCTCCTGCTTTTGAAGTGTCTCTCATTTCCTCACACCTTCCTGTCCCTCAGGCCTTCTCTGGACTCAGTAGCCTGGCTTTTAAACCATAGACTCTGTTGAGCTCTGCTGGACCCAAGACGAGCCTCAATTTTTTCCTGACTCAGCAACACTTCTTACATCAATCTCCCATGTCACTCAAAGTTTAAAGTTGACATGTACTCTCTCCCCAATGCCCAGGCCCTAACTGAGAAAGAAGCTATGCTTTGTGTAGCATGAACAGAGTTCGATGGATTGATGGCTTAATGTTTAATTTATGATTGGTCATTTTGTCCCACCTCGTGCTATTGGTAATCCATAGATCAAACCCAGACCTGTCAGTTTAATTCATTTATTGCAGATGCCCTACGTCAATCAGTGTTCTTAACACCTGGAAGAGACTGAGGTGTGGGGATCTAGTCAATACTCAGTAATTACTGGCATACACACAAGCATTCTGCAATGGAAAACACGTTCATGCGTGTAATAACTGATCATTCACCAGAATTAAAGAGAATGATATTTTAGGAAGCACTCTCTCGGGAGCAAAATATGTTTCCTGTTTCTGTGAGCCCACAAGAAGCAAAGCCAAGATTGTCTAACATAACTCCCCTTTAGTAAACTCTTATTGTGTGAGTCCATTGCTCTCCTGAGCTAAGAACAGGGCCCACTGACCAAAGAGGTTACCAGAGCTCAGATAGGTTAAGTAGTCTGTACAGCAGGAGCTCCTCAGACTAGAAGGTTAAAGGCCTGTCAATCACATGCCCAGGTCTGTGTCTTTTCCAGTTCTCCATCCTGGTTTTCAAGAGGCAGACCTGAGGACTCACATCACTGTTGCAGAAGTCAGAGAGAGGTGACAAGATGGGGTTCCCTGGGGGTCTGAGACAGCAGGTGAGGGAGAAGGACAGCCCAGTGCATTGTGTGATGAAAGTCCCTCTGCTCTGTTTCCAAACTCTAAAAGCTCCAGGCAGCAGGACTGGCCCTAAAACAATGTTTTACCCCTGTTCCTGCTGGGAAAAAAAAACCAAGGCACTGACAAGCAGCTTCCAGAACCTTCTCCCACTGACTGATGTCTGCAGCGTCCCTGCTTCTGTTCCTGGACTGTTCCTCAGGCTGCATCACTCCGATGATGAGATTGGTGAGATCTCTGCTTTTCGCTGGAAATCCCACAGTTGGGCATGAGTCTTGCTGATTCCAGGTGCAAAGAACTCAGGCTGAGGCCGAGCACAGAGCTATTCTCACCCAGTGCCCACGAACAAGGAGGAAAGCATCCTCCTGCTATGAAAAACCATACGGCTCCTGAGGGACTCAGGAGGCTTTGCCACATACCGTTCAGCAACGTCCACGGTAAGGTTTTGTTATCTCTAAAGTGATAAAACAAGAAGGAGGCTGTGAGAGTTGGTGTGGCTCTCCTAAAGTCACCCAGAGAAGACAAGGGAGTGTGAAAACTTGGTTCCTGGGCCTCTTGACTTGAGAGTACATTTTTCTCCCACTAGAGAACATTGTCACCCTCCAAGAAGAGAGACAGGTGATACACAGTATGGCCTGTGGCAGATCGGATGCTGTCCTCCTACAAACCCAAGCCAGCACCTCCAGCTGTTTCTGACTACTGTAGGGAACCACTCTCTTCCATTTGCCTAGTGGCTTGGTGACACGGAGATGCCCAGCTCCATCCTTAGCTGCTGCTGTTGTCTGATGCAAGATGTCTCCCTGGCATGCTGGCACAGTGCAGACCACCTCACCCATCCACCTGCCTTTCTTCCCTCCTCTCTCTGTCCCCACACCCACCACAGGCTCAGAACAAAGCAGAACTGTACTTTAATCTCTCTCCTCTCTTGCCAAGGTGCCCAGGCTGCCCCAGATGCCCCCTCACCTTAAGCAAACCCATTTGCATTGCTGTGGGAATAGCCTAATCCTCTTCTCCCTTTTTACATGTTAATTCTTGGATTCACAGCTGCAGTGTTAGATAGAAGGGGGAAAAAAGGCAAACAAAGGAGTTTGTTCTATTTTACATTTTGAGGGGAGTGAGGGGGACTTCTGGGGTTCTGGTGACATTCTATTTCTGGATGTACAGGCTGCTTACACAGGTGTGCTCACTTGGAAACAGCTCTTGCTCTGTGCATATATAATATGCATGGTGTTCTGTATGCATACCAGACTTGAATAAATGGTCCCGTGGGCTAGGCATGGTGGCAGACAGCTGTAACTCCAACACTCAGGAGGCTGAGGCAGTAGGATTACCATGAGTTCTGAGGCCAGCCTGTGCCACAAAAGTAAAACCAATTACAGCAAACCACAGCGTATAGGTATAGGTTAGAGGTCTGATGAGCCAGCCATGTACTCTCAAATTCAAGCCATGGAGAATGACTTCCTTGCACAGGTGGAGAGAGATCCCATACCGGAAGGAAGGCATTGGTTCGTTCCTTTACAGTCTTCCATTCTGGCAGCTTGGACTGACCAATGTGGTGTGTCAGGGTTAGCAATTCCAAGGCAGCCCCAAGAGAGAGCTGTCCATGGTACCCAGGGTCAATCCAGACCTGTTTCTATAAACAAGCATTTCTTAAATACTGCAAGACCATGAAAGAGACATGTCCCCAGTTCCCGGGAGGGAGACTGCATAGCCTTTTAAACCATTCTGTGTACACTGTCGGCAAGGCCTTTACTAACAAGCAACCTTTCTCTTTGGAAGGTTGAAGCATCCAAGCTGGGAGGCTGAATTCTGTTTCTTAGCAAGGGTCTCCTTACAACTCACTGGTTATTTTCAAAGAAGGGTGTCAACAGACAGTGAATAAGAATGAGTGAGCTCATATTCCTAGGAATGCATGAGTTTAAAGGTCTTTGCTGTTTCCTGGACATGCCACAAACCATCTTATGTCCAGCTACCTGAGGGTACAGTTTCTTACCTTGTGTTTTCCTTTCCTCGTGTGTATAGAAAGACCCTACCTTCCTTCTAGAACTGTCTTCAGTGAAGCTGCTCCTATTACCCTAGAGTAAACACAGTTTCTGTCCAAGGGGCTGGTGCAGTTCATGACATATCTAGAAATAGAATTCTCTACGTTTTACTGTCTAAGGTACTTTGAGTTTTTACTAAGCATGCCATACTTCCTGCTATGATGATAATGGACTAAACCTCTGAAACTGTAAGCCAGCCCTAATGACATTTTTGTCTTTATAAGAGTTGCCTTGGTCATGGTGTCTCTTCATAGCAATGGGAATCCTAACTAAGACACCCAGTATACAAGAAATACTCAGGAGCACATCTGAGAGCACATCTGGATGAAAGGGTTATCTAGTGCCATTATTTGGATGTAATATAAGATATCCCTCACAGGCTGTTGAGTTTGAATGCTTGGTTCCCAGCCAGTACTGTTAGGAGAAATATGCAGTCCTTGGAAGGTGGGGCATCTAGCTGGATGAAGTGGCTTGCTGAGGGATGGGCCTTATGGATTACAGCCTGGCCCCAGTTCCTGAATGATCCCTCTCTGCCTATAGAGTGGAAAAATGGGGAGTGTTACAAAGTCCAAGCTTCCAGCCTGACTCCCAGAGACACCTTCACCAACATGATGGACTGTTCCCTCAAACCGTGAGCCGAAATAAACCCTTCCTCCCTTAGGTTGATTCTTGTCAGGTATTTGGTCAGAGCAGTGAGAAAAGTAATCCCCACCCCCACCCCCAGTTAAGTGATTCCTAAAATAAAATGAACTTCTCTGAATGCTGATCTATGATAGCATACAGAAGAATAGCAACACATCGCCCAGCCTGTGAACAAATGAACAAGTTGAGGGACAACTGGACTACAAAGTCTAAATAGCAGTAAAGATGCAAAAACCCAGGTGGGTCCCTGGGGCTCTCGACCATGTAAACATGCCACCTCAGAAGGTCACCCACAGTATCATTTTCCTCAAACTCTAAAATGAGGGAAGTGGGACACAGGCTAGTGGCTGCTAAGGTTTAGAAGTGTTAGGGAGGGGCGTGGCAGGTGGAACTATAAAGCAGCGGCCTATGGAAAGCCGCATGGGCCCCAAGATTGGCAAACAAATATATGTAGCTATCTTTGTTACTTCTTAGATATCTTGTCATGATTCCTAAATTAAAGTTACACATTTTAAAAGATCAGATTTTTAATTATATGTCTTTGTGTGTTAGTGTGGGCATGGAAGTACAGATGCCTGCAGAGTCAGAAGGGGGCGTTAGATCCCTTGGAGATGGAGTTATAGGTACTTTTGAACCACCCATGTGAGTGGGCGGAACCAAACTTGGGTCCTTGCAAAAGCACTAAACCAGTGGTGTCAGTAGTCTCAGTCTTAACCAATGAGACTAAAATAAATAACTGGACTCCATTCCAGTTATTTATTTTAATGCTTGATGTCTTAGTTTCTGACGACACTTGAATTGAAGATATACATTGATATATTCTAAATACATATCTATTTACATATATATCACAATAATTTTTACATTCATTTGTTTTGAAACAGAGTTTCCCCGTGTATCTCTGGCTGTCCTGGAACTTACTCTGTAGACCAGGCTGGCCTTGAACTCAGAGATCTACATGCTTCTGCCTCCCCAGTGCTGGGATTAAAGGTGTGGGCCACCACCGGCCAGCATTTTCACATTTCTTAATGCTTTACAATTTCAAAATGCTTCCATATGTGTTAAGTCCTGACATGTAACCACAGCCCTGTGATGCAGCTGTGCATGTCCGTATCTGATAGATAAGCACACCACACACAGCTCACCGCTTTGTTGAAGGGCACATAGCTGGTATTTTGGCAAAACTAATGCTTAAGCCTAATTCAATAAAGTTTTAGTTCTCTCATCCATAAAATAAGGGGTCTAGCTGAAACAACCTGCAGTTACACCACCATCAGACATGCTCACTTCTTGTGCCCTAGTTTTCCTTCTTCTGAGTTATCATCCTGATGGGGGTGGGGGTGGGAGTGGGGGGATGACACTCTACTGCAGGCCAGAAATTGTAGCTCCTGAGGAGGCTCACCCATCACCCAGCTACCCTGAGGAATCATGGCTATGAAACCAGTGACAGCTGGAGGAGGTGGGCATCAGAGCTTCCAAATCCCCCACTCACACAGGGCTTCTGGGGCGGTGTGAGCATCCCGCAGGCTTCTGGATCCTGTGTCTTCACAAGGCTTAGATGCCATGCTGGCTTCTGCTCTCTCTCTCTCTCTCTCTCTCTCTCTCTCTCTCTCTCTCTCTCTCTCTCTCTCTCTCTCTCTCTCTTTTGCCTCCCTTTTCCCATAAACCATCTTCCAGGTTATCATCCCATCCAGCCCCACCAGCCCTGGCCACTGACACCAGGAGGAGGATGCTAAGGACGAGGACAGTGGAAGTGTCTTACCAGATTGGTGAAGATGTACGTGTAATAGGCGGACACCATCCCCAGTTCAGCTGCCTGCAGTGCAAAAAGAAGGAGATTAGAGAAGAGAGCTCACTGGAAGCGCAGGAGCAGTGGGGGCGCCACCTCTACCGCTTATCCGGACCACTAGCCCTCAGCACAAAGCAGAGACCATCTCAGCTGGTGGCCCTGGAAGCTATAGGATGCAAGACAAAAACTTTGTTCTTTTTTTCCGAGACAGGGTTTCTCTGTGTAGCTCTGGCTGTCCTGGAACTCACTCTGTAGACCAGGCTGGCCTCGAACTCAGCAATCTGCCTGCCTCTGCCAAGTGCTAGGATTAAAGGCACGCACCACCACTGCCGAGTGCAAGACAGAAACTTTAGCCTCTAGAGGATGTTCTATCCACCTTTCCATCTCCTCGCTGGGTGACATGCACATATCTGGTGTTCTTATGTGTAACATGGTCCCACAAATGGGACTGAGTATTACAGAAAACAGTGGATTTAAGGGAAATGGAGCAAATTAGGAAACATATTAGAATAACCTTCACAAGCCCTAACAATAACACTGGCTAAGGTTTACCTACTGTTAGGTCCGTGCTAGATACTCTAAAACCTTCGATGAACCGTTTAGCCAAAGGGGGACAAGCGCTGTAACCAAGCCATACTCCCCCATCAAGGACCACAAGCTTGATGAAGTGCACACACAGCACTCTTAAGGACTGTAATGAGGAACGTGGAGCACGCCCAAAAGAACCCTGTGCCTGTCGGAATGTGCACAAGACCTGAGCAGACTGTATCTGCAGATTAAGTGAGTCATTTGCAAACCGGACTCTTTGATTCCCTCTAAGGAACAAGTTGCCCGTGATATGCTTCACCCTTAATCACTGTGCAGTGGTGTGGTGTCATCCAGCGGCTGAGAAATGTGGCTTTGGTCCAGCCTCCCTTTTGTCTGATCTCTGTAGCCATCAAAAACACCCCTGACCAACCTTCCCTGTCAGCGTGCCTGGTTTTGAGTGTGACAGGTGAGATAGAAATTGACAAGGAGATCATGTAAGTAATGAGCCTGGCTCTCTCCAGGGCCCTCATCCCCCCTGACAGTCCCTTAGATTTTCATATATATCCTGCAGCCCCGGGGCCACTGGGAGATGGCTCTTGTCATAACTATTGTGGAGGAGGGGGGGAGAAACAAGACCAGGATAATTGCATTTTCCTCTTTCTCTCCCAAGAACTCAAATAACTTTGCGAGCATTCTTAACTTTGCATCTCCTGGCTGCTTGCCATTCAGGATACACTAATATCACCGTAGTCCCAATGGGCACCTGAAGAGCTCAGGGACAAGATCAAGATGGTGTGGGTGGGGCTGCAGCCGAGTACAAAGTTTCCATCGGGCTCCTCCCTTTAACACTTCCTTCCTCATTCTCAAGACAACGATAAGGCAGGGTGCCACCCTCCGTTCACACCTTACCGTACCCACTCACATCACATCCTCCCTAGGAGAGCACCCCAGCCTCGAACACTGCCTAGACCCCCATGACTGCTGCTGACAGGCATCCAGCCAGGAGCAGGCTAAGGGGCAGAGTCAGTAGTTAAAATCCATTTTGTGAAACCTGCTTTCCTAGAGATAAAAGACAAGAGATCCTTGCTTTTTAACACATGAATTCTGGGTAAATATGAAGTTCGTGGCTGAAACAGCCACTCAATAAAGTAGGGGATTACTGTGTAAAGCCTCCTCAAATCAAGAAGCTGCTAAGAGCTGCCAACCAGAGCATGGCTCCCAAGCGCACACCAGGGCCCTGAAAGCCCAGGAGCCCCAGGAGACAAACATGGACAGAGTCCAGGCTTACTAGAAATACTGCGTGTCTGTGGCTACCAGGATGTCGGCGGGAAGCAAGGAAACAGGCCTCCCCAAAGCCTCTCTGTTCATTGATCAGTTCAACTGTAAAGATGCAAGAGTGTAAGTAAAGGGAGGGGGTTAGGAAGGATGTTCACGGGGGACCAAGAACAGCTGTCAGCTAATGAGGAGCACTCTGGACAGCTGCCTCCCTTCGAAAGCATGACGCACTAAGTACATCCCTCCCTTCATCCCAGGTCCTCCTCCCCCGCATAAAATCCCTAAGAAAAGGGAAAACACAAGCTATGTTTAAAAGAACATCCCAATACTGGCAAAGGTGCACTGTCTGTCACTTCTGTGCATGTAAAGGGTTTGAGTGGCAAGTGTTCCCAAACTCCCTCAGGGCGTGGAGCGCTTGAACTTGGTATTCCACTTCAGGAGCATATGCTAAAGAAATATGCATGAACGCACGTGCAGAAAGATTTATGTATGAAGATGCGTGCCCTAACATTATTTATCATAGCAAAAGATTGGAAACAACCTGCTTCTTACAAGGATGAAGGGATGGCTAAATAAATTATGGAACACGGGCATGATAGGAAACGATACAGCCACTAAAATATCTGTAGAGAAATATTTAATGACATGGAAAATGTGTGATACATAGTTGAGCAAAAAGAATGGCTGATTACAGAAGGTTTTAAACAGCGTGGGGATGATTGGGGATGTCTGAAGCAGAAAGAATAGACATCAAAATTTTAGGAAAGGTTAGGGCTGCGAGGGCTGTGAGTGACATTTATTTTCTTCTTTGTACTTTTTTTTTGTAATTTTTAAAATCTCAGCAATAAACTCAAAAGGTTAGCAGGGTGTGGGTAGAACAAGGGGTTGGGGGACATCAATTTGCTATGGCAGGAGTTGGGGGGCACTCTGCTGTGGCAGGAGTTGGGGAGCACTCTGCCATGGCAGGAGCTGGGGAGCACTCTCCTGTGGCAGGAGTTGGGGAACACTCTGCTGTGGCAGGACTTGGGGAGCACTCTGCTGTGGCAGGAGTTGGGGAGCACTCTACTGTGGCAGGAGTTGGGGAGCACTCTACTGTGGCAGGAGTTGGGGAGCACTCTGGGAAACAGCCGTTCCTTCTCTAGCCTCTGCTCTCCACCGGCATACTGGGAGGTCATCTGACTCTCTTACCCATAAAGATGACCCTCAGTCTGCTGTCCCCTGAAACCAATAGGAGCCTTCATTCTTAATGACATCATGGATAACATCTCCTGATGTGAGAAGGAAAAGGGCAAAAAAGACCAGTGTGTGTGTGTTCATATCTCTGTGTATGTTTGTGTGCATATAAGTGTATCTCTATGTTTGTGTGTGTCTGTCTGTGTGTCTGAGTATGTTCATGATTCTATGTGTGTCTCTGTGTGTTTCTGTGTGTCTATACTTGTCTCTGATGTGTATCTGTGTATGTTTATGGCTCTGTGTGTGTGTGTGTGTGTGTGTGTGTGTGTGTATCTCTATGTTTTTTTCTGTATATCTGTGTGTGTACATGCATCTCTGTGTGTGTCTTTGTGTGTGTGTCTCTATGTTTGTCTCTGTATGTGAATCTCTCTGTGTGTGTATGTGTGTGTGTGTATCTCTGTGTATATGAGTGTGTCTGTCTGTGTGTCTGTATGTCACTATGTTTGTCTCTGTATGTGGATCTGTGTGTGTGTGTGTATGTGTGTGTGTGTCTGAGTGCTCTTTTTGAGTGCTCATAGACAAATGTGATTTGGGTGATGTGGAAAATTACTATAGCAACAGGCTGAAGGGACAGCCCTGGGTACTGAGAGCGCATTCAAATCCCTTATTAACTCTTAGATTAAAAAGGAAAAAAAAAAAAAAAACACCTGGGCAGGGGAGGAAGGAAAAAGGCAAAAAAGAAAGGAAAGGAAGAGACAGACATGGGGTGTTTGGGGGCTTCGCACAGCTGGGCAGAGGTTAACAAGAAGCCTGGCTACCCAGTGGAAGCTGGCGGTGCAACTTAAAGGGCATTACAAGAGGTCAATGTGCCTGCGCAGTCATGAGGACTGCTGAGGAGCCCAGGAAGACCCGAGAGCAAGGCTTGACTCCTGAAGGACATGCTCAGCCCAGGCCCTGGTGCCACGTGGCACCTCAGCTGCCCAGCTGCTGCCAGCTGTCCATGTGACCCCAACTACCCAACTTCTCTCTGGGACCTACCTCTCTGCCAAAGCTCCAGGGCCATGGGCCTATGTCTGCTAGGATATCACTCTAAAGCATCATGGGCCCAATAGAAAGTGGCTGCCCTGGGGGTGATGGTCCCACTAGGTGTGTCGTGCCCTGCTTCCCTGGCCTCTGACAGCTGATAACCTCCCAGAGTTATCTTCTTCACCTGCAGGACGAAGACAGCAACATACACACCTCATGTCACCTTGGAGAGGGCTGTGCTGTGGAGTGACAGGGAGGTACTTTGCAAGCTGTTGAAACACTGTCAGGGCTGAGGACAGGCTGACACTCGCACCACACGTGAGTGGCGCTATATGGGCACTGCCTGACAAGTGGCCCCCACTGGAGCCTCTCTAGTCTGACTGGTGTCTCAGCCCCACCAGGTGCTAAGTGTTTCCGAGTGACAACACCATCCTGCCTTCTCTTTGGAGGAGCTGTTGTCCATGGAAACAGAATTAGACAGACAGGCTCTGCATTCGGATCCATCCCAGGACCAAGGGACAACCATCGCTCGAGTCAGGAAAGACGGGGTGAGAAGAGCGTCCCAGCCTCCTAGCACCCACCCCGCCAGGCTCCCACCTTCAGGAGGATGGTGTGAGACATGGAGGCGTTGGCATGGATGATGATGGTAGCTGTCTTGTCATCCCGGATCTCCTTGAGGAGTGGAGTGGGGTCCCGAGTGTCATCCAGCATCCGGACCGAGAGTGTGTCCTTGGAGATAAGGAATTGTCGGAGCAGCTTCTCCAGGTTTAGAAGGCCTGGAATGGGAAAGAGGGGGGAAGCCCTGAGGGTCTGCAGAGCTGTCTCCACAGACACTCACCAAAAGCCGCCCACGTGGTGACGCAGTGCAGCCCGGAGACAATGTAATGAGCGTTAAACCATAAGCAGGTTTCTCTGCCTCTTGAGCTCACTTATGCTATCCAACAGTAAGGAGAACCTAGAAGCTTCCATCAGCTCCCCAGCAGTCCTCTACATTTACATTAGAACCTGAGGCCCCTTCAGGGAGGCAGAGCAAGGTAAGAGAGCCCCTCCCCCCAAGTCCTTCTCTGAAGCACTGTGCCCAGTAGCTGAGAGCTGGATTCACAGAGCAGCAGGCCTGGATTTCTTTCCCCACTTCCAGAACCTTCTCATGTAGCCAATTGCCTAGTCAGCTCCTTCAAATCTTAACCGCAGACAGCTCCCAGGGCTGTGCATGCATTAAATGACGCACTGTAACGCTCTGCGGTGCTCAGGAGAACCCAGAAGTGTCCCATCAAACTCCATCAAGAAAAGCCTTTGTTTCCATTTTGGTGGCGGCAGCAACGCCATTCCGTCAAGATCCCAAGGCCCAGGAAGGAGTCCTAGCAAAGCCTTTCGAGTCTTTAGAGCCCCATGGCTCTAAGACGAGGTATTATCATAATCATAAAAGAAAAGGCTTTGAACAGCAGCAAGCATGGGCTTAGAACCAAGCAAAGAAAGGGGGCTGTGCTAAGGGTTCCCCCTTCCCCTCCACGCCCCAACTAGTAGATATCAGGGGTCTTGGCGTGAAGAAACAATCCAGAACAACGTTGCTGAGAGTAACCGGGTTTAATTCTGTCTGTCCCTGCCAAGGCAGGCCAGGCCAGGCAGAGGGCAGACGTGTGGCGGGAAGGCCATCTCCCCCGAGCCAGGAGTCTGGAGTCTGGTAGCAAGATACCTACAGGCATTTGCTCACAGAGCAATGACAGGAGAAACCTTTATCAAGCCTTATTATGCTCTGGCTAATGCACTAAATTTTTAACATGGCTTATCTTATGTAAGTCTTCATAACAATACTGTACAGTATTAGAATTCCCAAGTTCCAAGAAGAACGGGAGGCGGGGAGGTAAGGAATGCACCTCATGCTGTGGGCAGCAAAAGAAAGCTGATTTTTCTACCACTGTCCGTTTCCGGTGCCAGCTTCAGCGCTGACTGACACAGTATTCAGTTCAGAGGTGCCATCAGTGCAGCCGGTAAAGACTCTTTCCTGGACCCTCCTGAGGTCCAAAGACAGCTGGCATCATTGACAGGTGGCACTGAGGAACATCCACACAGACCTTCTGTCATAGAAAATGTGGTGACTTGGGCAGTCATGCATGCGAGGGACACAGCTGACTAGAATTCCCACTTTCTGACCTCCACCTGACCCTTTACCCAGGAGATCAAGTCACCTCTGTGAACAAAGCACGTAGCAGCAGGTACCATACCTGCATGGCTCCCCAGGGACAAGGATGTGCATCTGCACATTTAAGTAGGGAAAGCTAACATTCAGTGTGTGTGTGTGTGTGTGGTTTGTTTTGTTTTGAAACAAGGAACCAGAGTGTGAGCTTGAGGACCTTGCCTGATGGAGGAGAAAAGTAGAAAGGTGTGGCTCACCTATTTTTGCCTTTGTCTGTGTCCTGCCCTCCCCTCCCCCCACTACTTCACCCTAAGTCTTGAGAAGGTCCTCCAGGGAGCGTCAGAGATGCGGGCTGGAATAACTTTGGAATAACATGCTTCACAAACAGGAGCTATGTGGTGTGCCGTGGTTTGAATGAGAACGGCCCACATAGGCTCAAAAACTTGGTCCCTCATTGGTGGAACAGCTTTGGAAGGATTGGGAGCCGTGGCTTCAGCGAAGGAGGTATTTCACTGGAGGGCTTTATGTACACAGACAGTAGGCAGACACAATGGACCCTGCCCTCGGTCTTTAAAGTAAGACAAGAGGAGAGTGAAGTTAAATCATACTCCCACTGTGCTTCGTGACCTCAGTGGATTTAGATTCCTGTGGGAGCAGCCTCTTTTTGTCCTAGCTGAAGATGGAGAGAGGGCATACTGCGCCATCCTCTGAGATGATATCAGAGGCTAGCCTCCACCAGACACAGACCCAAGCTTCTGCCCCAAAAGGCACTGTTCTCACCAGGAGGTCAGGGTAGAGGGGATGGAGATGGCACTCCAGGGTCTCAGTCAGGTCCTAGGCACTGAGTGATCCCTGAGGCCAGAGGGGTTAAAATGTGGGGAGTTTTGTGACCCCTACAGGCTTGGTTTGTAGCTATGAGAATCTTTGGAGGCTGGCTAGAAAGAGGCTAATCATCTCCCAACCCAAAATGTATGAGAAGGGAAAAGCCATTCAGTAAAGTGAGACCAGGAATTCCAGGGGAACACAGCAGGGTGTTGACACCTGACAAAGGCAGCCCAGGGACCTGTCGTCCTTTTCATCCTGGCAGGGGCCCTTGGCTCCTGGGGAAAGAGCGGATACACCAGAGACCCTGCTCCAATCCATCTGTGACCACTGACCCCTCGGCTGCTCTGCTACACTCTAAAGAAAACCAGCCCCCGCTTCACCCCATACTCTGTGTGCAAAGAGGGAGAGAGCTAGGGACAAGGGCAGTGAGCACCCCTAAAGGTGTGCACCCACCCCCCAATCACCCCTCAGAAAATTCTCCCTTCCCCTACCTGGAGTGGCCAAAAAATGAGCACAATATTGAGGCTCAAACACGGCAAGGGAGCTAGTGGCGCAATGTCCCCAGCCCACTGTGCCTCCATGTCTGGGAGGTCAGGGCAAGGTTATGCAGCATGGAGGTGTCAGGCCCCCAGAAGGGCCTCTGCGAATCTTAGCTGTCTCTTTTCTGCACTTTCCTGCCTCTCCTCCTGAAGACATCCCTCCTTTCTCAAGTCTTTACCCATTCCCTGCCCCCAACACTTACAGGAGCAACCACCCAGCACCTAAATCATAGCCCCTGCTGATAAATCATATAAAATAGTTACCAGCATACATAGTGCCCTGAATTTTCAATCCTGATAAGGCCCTTGTCAGCTGGAGCTATCCTAATCGGAAAACACACTGCACACACTGCCGCCCTGGAACACTGTGGCTTGGCAACACCACACACTGCACACTCAGGTGTGGGGGGGTTCCCCCTTGTGATCACATGACTTACTATCACTGCTTAGCAACTTCCAAAAAGTGAGGCCTAATATCCAAATCAAAATTTCAAGCATGGTATGAGTGTGGGGGGTGGAGTGGGGATGGCGGGAGGGGGCTCGATGTCGGGTGTGGGAGGGGCTCGACGTCGGGTGTGGGAGGGAGCTCGATGTCATGTCGGGTGTGGGAGGGGGCTCGATGTCATGTCGAGTATGGAAGGGGACTCGATGTCGGGTGTGGGAGGGAGCTCGATGTCGGGTGTGGGAGGGGACTCGATGTCGGGTGTGGGAGGGGACTCGATGTCGGGTGTGGGAGGGGACTCGATGTCGGGTGTGGGAGGGGACTCGATGTAGGGTGTGGGAGGGGACTCGATGTCGGGTGTGGGAGGGGGCTCGATGTCGGGTGTGGGAAGGGGCTCGGTGTCGGGTGTCTCCCACAATCACTTTCCGCTTTATGTTTTTTCAGGCAGAGCTTCTCTCCGAATCAGAGGCGAACCAATCCAGCTAGGCCTATGCCCAGTGATCCCAGGGGTTCTCCTGTTTCTACCTCCCTAGTGCCAAGATTATAAAACATGCCGCTGCTCTCACGTTTTTATGTGGGTGCTGGAAAACCCAGGCTCGGGTGTTGTTGCTTGTGTGGTAAACTTTAGCCACTGAGCCATCTCCCAAGCCCCTTAAGAGCGTTTTCCACTGAGGGCACATTGCTCCTGCCAAGGGTAAAGTTAGGAAAATGGAAGTTAGACCATTGTAAGTTGGGACCACCCAAACACAATACTATATACCTGAATGATTCCCCTCAGGAAAACCAGGGAACTCTTTCAGAGACCTCTGCACATCCCCAGGAAAGGCCGATACACTGTACTTTTGGACCGGACTGAGTTCGAAACTGAGGCCAGGGGACAATAGTGCCTGGGGAGACCAGTCACCTTGTCACCAGGCAGGCAGCTTAACAGAAGGAAGGGGTGTGGCCTGAGAAAACAAGGGAAAGGCAATCAGAAGATGGACTTGGTCCGGGAAGCCTCAGGACTGTGAGGGGTTGGACGGCACGGGGAGGGAGGCTTGCTCCCACGGGGGGGGGGGGGGGAGCATCTTGTTTTCACTGCCTAGAGATGCAATGGGCTGTATGTGTGGCAGTTCAGATCCTCATCATTGGGAAGACCCTCTAAGGGACTCTTCTGCAGGGAACTAAACTATGGGAGGGACGCAGAAAGAGACAGAGCCATGCATTTCCAGTGCAGGGAGCCTCTGATTCTGCAAGTCTAAAACAGGATTCTTTAAAAACAAACAAACAAAAGGAAACAAAAAAACTTTTAAAATTAGTTTGTATTTGTGTTTGCATGTATGTGCATGAGAGAGAGAGGTCCCACACATGTGCATACACATACTCATGTGGAGGTTAGAGAACATTTTGTGGAGCCAGTGCTTTTCCCACAGTGTGGATCCCGGGCTTCCAGCTCAGGCCGTCATACTTGGTGGTTACCCATCTTGCAGGTTCCAGAAGTTCGTACTTTTGTTTCCAGGCCTCGGGAGACAGAGGGCACTGCTTGGTGCCCCTGGGTCAGTGTCCTTCTCACCCCCTTACTAGAACTAAGGATTTACCAGGCACGGGCCATCACAGGGGTTAAACTCTGCTCTCCCTTCAGGGTTCCATCATCCCCACCCCAGACTTTCTCCCTCGTAGGATGGGGACAGAATGCTGGCCCTGCAGCAGCCTGCCTGCCAAGGCTGGGCTGAGGAGCCCGGGGAAGCCATTAGTCTCCATCAGGACCACAGTGGATCAATGTGGAGCCCGATAGGCAGCTGAGCAGGGGGAAGGGCATAGGCTGGTTTCCAGAAGCAGAAGGCAGGGGCCAGAGGGAGGTCATCAAGGCTGTGAAAGTGGATCTAGCGTCGGTTATTGACACAGGACGGGGACAGAGATGCTTGAATGTTGTCTCTGCAGGGGACACAATGATCCAACATCAAAATCTAAATACAGGGTCTACGTCGATGGCTCAGGGTTCGAGTGCTTACTGTACAGCATCGAGGCCTACGTTTGGATCCTCAACACTCTGAAAAGCAAGGTGTGGCAAGGGCTTGTGAATCTGTGCTCAGTGAAGAGCAGACTCGGAGACAGGTGGGGCTTGGCACCTCCATGGCAAGCCAGTTTAGAAGATTCAAGAAGTGCCAAGTTTAGTGAGGCAAATCAAGAGTGAGTGAGGGGGGGCAGGGAGAGAGAGAGACTAATATCTGTCAAGGGTGCTTGAGTTTGATCCCTGGACCTACATGGTAGAAGGAAAGAACCATCTCCTCTAAGTTTCTCTCTGTCTGTGTCTCTCTGTCGATCTGTCTGTCTGTCTGTCTGTCTCTCATACACACACATACACACACACAAATAATAAACAAAAAAATGTAAAGACAAAATAGACTGAGGAAGACATAAAACATCAACGTCTGGCTACCACAATCAGATCTCTCTCTCTCTCTCTCTCTTTCTCTCTCTCTCTCTCTCTCTCACACACACACACACACACACACACTACAGTAAATGTCTACATCAGGCTGCTGGGGAGTAGCTCAGTTGGGTGAGCGCTTGCCCACTGTGCAGGATTCCTTTCCTGGCTTCGACCTCCAGCGTCCTAGAAACTGAGGAAAGGATCTCAGGCCATGAGCCCAGCAATCAGTTGTTAGGGCCAGGAAGGTCGGAAAGTTCAAGGTTATCTTTGGCTACATAGTGAGTCTGAGGCCATCCCATGACCCATCTCAAAGAGGAAAGCCCACAACAGTATCTAGTCGGGCTGGCCCTCTCTAAGCCCCCTTCCCTGGTCCCTCCCTCCTCTAGCTGACTCCCTCAGTGCAGCACTCAGCACTCGGCTGTGGGAAGTGCTCTCTTGCCAGGGAGGGAAGCTCTGTGAAGTCCTGGAGGAATCAGCTAACGCTGAGGGACCGACCTTGGGGAGGACCTTGGGGAGGACCTTGGGGAGGATGTAATACATTAAATGAGTGTGACATGCGTGCTGCCTGGCGCCCTTGACCCTGCTGAGTGCTCATTTTTCTTCCCTTGCCGAATGTCAAACCCAGGTTGCATGGCTGTCAAATGTCCGTGGCACCAATTAATTTTTTTTTCTTTTTTGCAAGGAGATGGTCAGTTGGGAGACTCGGTCTTTTACTTATGTAACCCGGGATGGTCTCAAGCTCAACACCCTTCTTCAATGTCCTGAGTGCCACCCTACCTAGCTGGAGAAACTGAGTCTGACCAGAGAAGGTGAGCGTGCAGAGGGACTGACTGGTCACTGCGAGGTGAGGGGCACGATTCAGATTCAAGTGTGGGAACAATGCCTTTCACAAGCTTCCGTCCTGTTCTGTCCCATCTCACACCTGAGCCTGGCCTCAGGAACAAGGAGGGTGGAGAAAGCTGTGGAGCTGAGGTGGAAGGGAAGAAGTCCACAGAGACAGAGGTCTGGGCAGCTGTGGACCAAGCACAGCTGTTAAGCTCCAGCGCCTGGCCTCCAGCTGCACCACTCACATGGGGGAGGTCTCCGTGCTCCCCACACGTAGGACAAGGTAGTCCTCACCCTGTCTCTCCTATACAGATCAGAGGAGTAAGCAAGGCCAAGGGAGATGAGAACCATGTGACCTTGAAATTGGATGTCACCTCTCCTTTCTTCCTGCAGATAATGAAATTGGATGTCACCTCTCTTTTCTTCCTGCAGATAATAATACTGATAACAGAACCCGTCAGAAATGGTCATCTTCACTTCTCTGGTTTAAATTGTAGGATTTAAATGTTCTGGGTAACATCTAGGATCAAACCCAGGACCTGAGAACTTAAGGTTAAGATAATATAAACACGCTCGGTGCAGTGCTCAGTACACAGTAAATGTCACCAGGTTATGGAGTCATTGTCCCCTTCCAAGATCAGCCTGTAGGCTCATGGTTAAGTCTAGAACATTATAAGCAAGAGGCTTCTCACAACAGCTCACAGAGAAGGCCCACCACTGCATCAAATACTCATTGAAAGCATGCTGGGTAGCAAGCCATAATGTCCCCTGCTTGGCTCCCACCTTGTCAGCAGGGGGACATTGTGTTGCCGGGACAACAATAGTAATCAAATGTGCATCATCCTCTGGGTGCGGGACCTTCCCACCCAATCACCTCAATGGGCTTTATCATCTCCAGCAACAGAAAAGAACGGCTCAGAAAGGCAGAGTGTCTGCTGAGTATCAAACAGCTCCTCTGCGTTACAGCAGTAAGGGGTTCTCTCTCTTCTTCCCTGCCCGGGTGTGTGTGTGTGTGTGTGTGTGTGTATGCATATGCTTTCAAGTAGAGGCCAGAGGTTGATTTTTGATGCCCCTCAATCATTGTCCTTGTTTTTTAGGACAGAGCCTCTCTAAAACTGGAGCTCAGCGATTTGGCTAGACTGCTGGCCAAGGAGCCTCCTGTTTCTGCTCCTCCAGGATTGAGATTGCAACTATTTACCACTGACTAGGTGTTATGTGGCTTCTATGAGAATCTAGACCTGAGTCCCCACGGTTGTGTGCCAAGTACTTCACTCACAGTCATTTCTTCATCCCCAGGACTGTTCTCTTTCACACCACCACCCCGCCTTTCTCTTAGAGAACACTTCCTCCTATGATCACGACACGTGTGTTTCCATAGCCATTGTGGGGCCCACAGCTCTCCTTGGAAGCCCTCACAGAGCCGACTCCTTTGGGTTCTGTGGGGATAACTAGGAGAGCCTTGGCAGGGACACTCATGACATCTCCTCAACCTTTTTAGAAATAAAACTTAGAGACTTTCTGACTTTTTTTTTCTCATTAAAAAAAGGTAATGTAATTCACCGTGTATCTCTGCTTGGTCCCAAACCTGCTTATTAAAATAAAAACTCCTTCTGGGAAACAGGAGCATACGTAGTCAGATCCCCATGGAATGATCCCCGTTATGTGATTCTGAGGTGGAGAAATAGAATTAGATTCCCCTCCTAATTCCACCCTCAGTGTCTCTTGGCCCAGTATTAATAAGGAAGATGGAAGACGGTCTCATCCAGAGCTCGGAGACACATTTCCCTGCAGCCCCTCATTTCCTCAGCCTCTGATTAGATTTTTAATCTTCTCTGCCCTTGAACTCCTCCTGGCTGCCCCACCTTCCTTCCCCTGGCCGGGTGGGTGGGTGGGGACAGAAGTCGAAGCAACCTAATGAATTCTCTAAGCACATTATGCTATGGCTGAAGAGGCCTTGAGCCTGTGTCCGGATATCCTCCATCATCTAGGCCCTGGGGCGTACTCAGCCACACGTCCCCTCTTTTCCAGGAAGGTAGGGACCTCTGCTCCAGAAGTCTCCATTCCGACCAGGCAGAGGCCACACTCAAGCTGCTGCCCTGGGGCTGTGTGCATAGAGCTGGGGTGAAGGAGGATGAGACACTGAGCGGTAAGGCCCAGAGTGAGCGAGGAGGACCCGCAGAAGAGTCCCGGCTTTGCCGTGATATGACCTTAAAGTCCCTTTAAAACAACAAAACAGAACAAACCACCCAATGCTGTTTTCTCCACTCTGGCAAGACTGAGGAGAGGAGGGAGTGCCAGGATTCTGATGGAAAGATCTGGGAGGCTGCAGTACCCATCCAAGTACTGAGTGCAGACTCCATGTTTCACATACACCTGAGCCACAGACCTCCCCAAACCCCATAAGAGCTAGAGGAGAGAGACAGGCTCAGTTTGTAAGCAACATGGATCGTGGCTTAGACACAAGAAAGAATTTCCTGAAGCTCTTGTGAGCTCTTGTTAACCAGCACTGAGGCAGACTTTGGGAGAACTTTTGCCTCCAGATATTTCAGACTGCCTTTTCCTCTATCTCTTAAAGGTCCCACTGTGCAAGTCCTGTTAGAGTGGCCTTGTGGCAATCAATTCCCAGAATGGGGAAGGGGCTCGATTCTGGGACATTGCCCATTGATGATGAGGGTAGAAATAGAGCACTATGTACAGAGGGTAGAAATAGAGCACCTTCCAACCACATCCTATCAAATATGAGCATCCTGTGGACACCCAGATCTTTGTGAGGCATGTGGGAGACTATTTGGAGAGGCAGGGGCATCTCAGAATGTCCATGCCAAGTGGAAGTGTGAGTTGCCACAAGGGAGAAAGAGAATGAAGGCTCATCCTCTATTCATCTATCTCCTTTTATAACCACAAACTCTGTGCCCATGCTCATTCACATCAAAACAATGCTGCCAAGAGAGCTTTCCACAGCGTTCAGATGTTCTGTGTCAGCGCTTGCTAGTTGGTGGCCGGTGGTTGCAAGAGACAGCTGAACACCTGAAGTGATGCTGGTGAGACTGAGGGGTTTTAATTTTTAGTGTAAATGTATCTTATTGTATACTTTTTATTTGTTTGTTTTTTCTTGCTTTGTGGCCTATGAAGGCTTCCGTCTACAGCAATCCCCCCGTCCCCCACCCCCACCCCCATCTCAGTCTCAGTCTCAGTCTCAGCTTCCCAAGGGCTAAGGTTACAGAGGCACACCACCACACCCAACTCTGAAAATTTCATTTTACCTAATTCAGACTTTAAATTTAAATAGTGAAAAGTGACTTGAGACTCTTGCACAGGTCATCCTAGATCCAGAGGAACCCAGTGTGACATATGCAAAGGAAATGTCGGTGACACGCCTTAGTTACTTTCCAGGAAACCTGGGTTTAAACCTCAACTCTCCCACTTACTAGCTATAGGACTCTGGACAAGGTCAACTATTCTCTGGAGTTCTCTTGCCTCTATTGTACTGAAGGGATGTGGTCTCTGTTTGCTCGGCACTTGCTGAAGCCCTTCGGAGAGCCCCCAGCCTGAGAACACACCCCGTTCCCTCCAAAGCCACTTTCTTGGATTAACTGCTTCAGTGCCCATGTTGACTGACAGTGAGAGGGGCTGGTGTGTTCCTGCATGTGACCCACCTGTGAGCCTTCACAGAACCCTTCGGAACCAGGCTGGTCTCTCCAGGTCTGAGGGTCTTCAGCTCCTTATAAATCTAACTCAGGTCCCAACTTGCCTGGCCTCACTTTCATCTACTCAAATTAGTTGTTCCTTAATGGTGAACCCAACATTACAATGACCACTCTGCTGAGGCCGTTCCTCAGGGAAGAGATCTCCACAGTCCCTCAATGAATGCAGCACCCAAGTCTACACTCCCTTACTAGTCACCCAGGGCTTTGGATTTCCCTTTTCAACCTGCTCCCAGCTCCTATCAATATCCATTCTTAACCAGTCTCTCTTTTTTTCTTTGCCCTCCCTTGGCCTGCATCTCTCTTCCCTATGAACCTAAGTCTTTTGAATATTTCCAGCTTGATCTGAAGGCCCCATCTAAGCCTGGAAACCTTTCCTGGGCATCCCTGGGCTCAGAGAATCTCCTCCCACGAGTCACAGTGCTCACCTGACACTTAGCACAGTTTCTCAGGGGACAGCTCACAATGCAGGCAGTGGCCATTCTCCTTTTGTATCCACTTTGGGCTCTGAAAGAGCTTGGGCTGTCTGGAGAAGACCTGTGTGGTTCTGCTGCATAAGGTTTAGACTGTGAGTGAGTCACTTGACCTCTGAGTCTCAACCTCCTCAACTTGGACATGGGGGTTGCTATGCATTTCCAACCCCTGTCTGGTTGTAATGATTAGGTACAGCTAGAACACACAGGAGAGCAGATTTTGTTGAGCAAACAGTCAGGAAAGCTGGAGAATGGATACAAAGTGCATGTGTGGAGGCAGTCAAAGGCGAAGGTGTGTCTGCTGCAGTGGGTATATCTGACCTGTCTTGTGCTTTTGTTTTTAGATAGTACTTGGATTCAAGGATAGAGGGAGGCCTTGTCCAGAGCAGCTCAGACAAGTCCAAGACAGGTCACGGCAGAAGAGAACACACCTCCACAAATGAGCACAGCCCATGACGACCTACAGGGTCAGAATAACTTGCTCAGCTCCCCTGTGCAGGTGACAGGCTAGCTTCAAGCACAGGCCACCAGTACACACCAGCGGCCACCCTCTAACCGACAACAAGCAGGGATACAGATGCCACCCAGACTACATGAACACACATGTTTGCTGACTCAAATTAGCTTAAATCTCATAAACACTGAATTTACGTCTCAAATTGTGTGAGAGACACAGAAAATGCATTTCCAAGCCTGTGTTTGCAGAAAGAGAAAAGAAGATGCTTTATCAGGGATTGACCTTGGACCTTATTCCATCAGCAAAACCTGCTCTCCGGGGGAAGATACTCTTCAGCTCATCAAGTACAAATGCATTCAATTTTGTATTCCCACCTCTCTCTCCCTCTCTCTTTGTATCTCCTTAACAATGAGGCTGAAAATGTGGGAATTGAGTTTGCAGATACAAAAAGACTTGGCAGTTGGCCAGTTTCCCTGCAACCTAGTTCCATGCCAAAGGGTGCTCATGGGCACTGCTTCTCTTTTACACATACAGACAGAGAGGGAGAGAGAGAGAGAGAGAGAGAGAGAGAGAGAGAGAGAGAGAGAGAGAGAGAGAGATATGCAACTGTTTGTAGTCAGACTAGGATCCTTAGGATCCTAGGGATACCTCCTCCCTGGGTCATTGCAAACCTGGGTGCCCATAGCCTAGCAGGAATGAACCAGAGCAGCCTGTCTGGACACGGAGCTAGCCTGGGAATACGTACATTCTGCTTTGGCACAGATGAGGCAGGCGGTGGTGCAGTTGAAGAAGTTCAGGATCCCAGCCACAGCCACACTGATGTCGGTGTTGCTGGGGTGAAGGTTCAGGGTCGTGAATCTCTGGAGTTGGAACCTGACAAATTCCTCTGGGGCCACTTTGAAATGAGGAACCTGGCGAGGAGAGCAAAACAGCATCCAGATCCAGAATGGCGGGGAGATCTAAAGCAGGATGGGTGGCCCAGGCTGGGCCTGAGCGGGTCTTCTTTTGCTTCACACCTTTGACACACACCAAGGGAAAAGCAGCAAGCAGGAGTACATGACACGGTGGTGTCCTTGTCAAGACCCAGAACAAGCCACCCTTGTTCTCTCTCTCCGTATACTCTCCGTAGTATAAGAGTGTGATCACGCTGGAAGTCCTTACAGTATATTATCTATGGTTAATATATTGGAGCAGAGATGGCAAGAAGAGACACACCCTTCCCTATAGGTTAGACAGGAGGCTTTCAGTACATAGCTGCTATACAGAATTCCCAGAAAGCTTCCTGGGCAAATCCCAGGGGCAGGGGGTAGACCCCAATATTCCTGGGGAGCATTCAGAACCTCTGGATGGAGCCGGATGGATAAACACCTGCCCTGGGTTCATCAGAGCAGTGCTGGCTTCCCATCACATCTACCAGTGATGTTTCTAGAAGATGCCATGTTCCTTCTCTTTGCTGGGAAAGAGATATTAAGAGGCACCAGTGGTGGCTGTATTGACAGCTTAAGCTATTTGGTAGGTAATAGGAAAGTTAAATCGTAATAAGCTGCCATCCGCCTTGATTTTATTCCGACGCTCTCCTCTCTGGTACTCAGAGCTGGGAGAGCTGACACTGAGCGTGAGTCTGTGCTGATGCGAAAGCAAGTGAGATTGAAAGTGGACAGCAGGAGGAATTTCCTGATGATGGGGTTGCTTGGCTTCTAGAATGGATTAGTCAGATGTGATCACAGAAGTGTTTGTTGCCTGGCTTTGCTCGGAGGCTCTGCTACAGGGGTCCGGGATGATGCTGTGATGGTCTCTACAGGATTCTAACCATCTTATGCTTTTACGATTTAGAGAGAAGCCTGCCAGAAACCAGGAGCTCTTTGGAAATCGAGATGGGAAGAGAGCAAAGATCTAGCAAAATCCAAAGAGAAAATTACTGAATTCAAGGAGGCTTAGCCCCTGAACCATGGACAGAACACAACCATATTTTTTCCCCAGCAGGGACTGCATGGTGTGGAATTGACAAGAGCCAGTAGTATGGAGGGTGGCTCTCGAGATCAGAGCTGACAAGGTGCATTTCATCGGGGCCTGTCCTCCTGCCTGCGTTTTGTATCCCACACAGCCGCTCTAAAGCAAGTAAGGTACACACCTTGAAGGCAGGAGGGGTGACAAATCTCCATGGCTGGAGACGGCCAGGTGCCCTGGCTCATTCAGATCCAGACCTTGGAGTCTCTGACCTGACTCCCCCCTGTGTGACTGGCAACCCCCTGAGCTGCAGCAGCAGCTGGCCAAAAGAGCTCTGCCCATCAGCTCCCCCGGGGTGAGGAGCCCTTAGAGACACTGATTTGTTCACAGCTCCCAGCCCTGGATTTGAGGAGGCGTCCTTCAAGGAGAAGGCTACGTACGTGGTTTTTGGAATCTACAGACTGTTTTGCCTCTAGGTTCTACTGTGTGATTCAGGAGTAAACCATTTAACCTGGCTAACCTTCATCAAAACAGAGTGGACCTCTGGTGTTTCTGAGAGTCCAAGAAGAGAGAATGTGATTCTGTGTCAAGAGCAAATCAGCATGCAGTCAGTGCCTGGACAATGCCTCGCTTCCCTCCCTTCCTCACTCTCTAAGTGTAGAAGTTTCCAGAGGCCCTTTAAACTGTGTGAGGGAGAGGGTGGAGCGGTCTTTCCAGGATGGTAGCAAGCATTCAATCACTATTGGGGGCTCTCTGGAAGGCTGCTGGGGAGGCAGCCGATTTCTCTGTGGCCTGGGCAAGGGTAGCTAGGCCTCACCCTGCTGGTTTGCTCTCTCTCTCTTGGAGAAAAATCAATCCACAATTGATTCAGGATTGCAAATTTGTCCCAGGAAGTCACCACAGTGGAGCTGAGGGGAGAGCAGGAGGCAGGAAGCAGCCAGCCATGGGGGTCTCAGAAATATTAGCAGCGTTTAAAGGGCTGGAGCCCAATGGCGAGGACTCCATGGCTTTTCCTCAGAGTCAGGCCTCATAAAATATTAACCAAAATGCATAATCTGAGTGGCAGGCAAGGTCGCTCTGGAAAGAACATGACCAGACAGGGGTGGGGGTGCGGGTAACTGCCTGGCTGCTGTCTTGCTGTCTGGCCAGTGCCTTCTGGTTGGACTGTGGGGGACGCTGTAAATCAGACGCTCCCGTGGCCTCTGTCCTGAAAGGCCACACTGTGGAGGGTCTCGCAAGCCAATGTAAAACAGCTCCAGCTCCGAGACAGGGCTCTTCTGGAGTTGGGGGCTGCGGAAGGATAGCAAGGGGCAGTGAAGGGAGTGTGGTGGGGAAAGGGAGAGAACAGAAAGCAAAAGGAATCAGCCAAAGAATGTGGGGGCACAAATGCTGGCAACCTAGCTGGGTGAGGAGCAGAGCCGCGGCTGGAGTAACAACCTGCCACACTTGACTGTGACCTGAAGCACAGCGAGGAGAGAGATTTAAATTAAACGTCAGCTCCTGGCTGAGCCCGTGACACGCTGCTGTGGCAGGACAGAAGTTGCTTTGTGGTCTGAGCTTGCCTAAGAAGCATCTTCCAGGGTAACTGAGCATGGGAGGGGGGCACTTCTGAACCTCTGTGAGAAGCAAAGCCAGGCTTGGGACAGGTGTGGCGAGGGCCATAAAATGCTTAAACATAACAGCTCTGAGGAGGGGCGGGGGGTTAGTGAACCAGGGCCTACTCAAACCCTGACCACGGTATCAAGGAGTCAGGTCCAGGAAGCTGGGTAGGCAGAAGCCTGTCTGTGATTCCCCAACTTTGGTAAGGGTGGTTTGCTGTGGGGATGTTAGGCCTTCTCTGAAAGGGCACTTGGACATTTCCAGCATCAGACGCTGCTCGAAAGTCAAGCCTCAGGTCTCCAGCACCAGTGGGAGATGGCTCTGCCTCCCCATGCTCCATCTGCTTCCTACATACTGGTCCAGAAAGGCTTTGGGACAAAGGGAGGCTGGTGCAGGGCAGGGGTGGGGCGATGGGAGGGGTCGGGGATGGGTGGTGTGGGAATGTGGCAATGTGGGGAGCATGGGGGTATAGGGGTGAGGGGGGTGTACGGGTGGGGGAGGGGTGGAAGAGTGTTGTCCTCTTGCCCACTGTCTTCTGGGTATATATTTGCAGGTGAAAGACCGGCAGCTTCTAAAAAGGACCCACGGTGATGCCCACAGTCGGCAGGCTCTCTAAAGCTCAAGTTGCTAGGAGACCTGTCTCCCATCATGTTTTTGTCCCATGAACTGGAACCAGAGGAAATGGCCTCCAGTCAGAGGTCATACCTGAAGCCCAACATCTCATCGCTTGGAAGAGCAAATGCAGGAACTAGTGAATGAGGGAAACAAAATAAAATCTCTTCCCCATCCACGTAGAAAGCAAAGGCTTTCACAGTTTATTCTCGCAATAAAACGGAGCAGAGGCTTCTTCCTCCCAAGGCATTCTTTCCCAGAATCCCATGGAACAGAGCACCAATACACTGCCTACACCAACGGCGCAGACTTCAGACCCCTGCTCCCTTAGCCCCCTGCCAGACTTCGAGCCTCCATCTCTGCATCACAGGCAGGCCACTGCAGGCACTGCCCCATCCTGGGCCCTAATGCATTGAGCTTAGCTTGGAAATCCTTTGGTCAAATGTTTCCCATCTTCCCATCTCTTGGGAAAAGGACATGTTCCCCCAGGGGCCATTCTACCTCACATTTGCCTTGATGATGTCATTAACAGCATGGCCTCTTTGGCTCTTCCTGCTTTCAAGGATGCAGTCTACAGGCCCCATCCCCAAATCAGCCTCATACTCACCTCCTTCTCTCCACAGATGTTGCTGATGATGGAGCTGGAGGCTGGGCTGGACGATGGTCCCAGGACAGCGACCACTCCCTTGGGGAGGATCTGACACACTGTAGCCAGGGCAAAAGCGGGATTAGGGAAGAAAACACAACATTCAGACAATGCAGCCCAGGCTCTGCCCTGACTGAGTTCTTAGACCATTACCCAATACCCTCACCTTCTGCCCATGCCCAATGCAGGCTCCGTCCCGCACCTTCTAAACCCAAGTCTCTCCGGCAGTTTTATTAGTGTTTATGGACAATATTAAATGAGGAAATGACCCAGGTTATGACAACATATAGCCATAGCCAACAGGAGGTATAAATTATCGGAGCCCTCACCAAAGAACAGAGGTAATAGGGAATCCAAGGTGCCCCACACACTCCCTGTCTGGTCTGTAGAGTGTTGGGGGACACAGCTGCTCAAAGGTGCAAGGTCTAGGTGGTATCGGTGGTAGCAAGCCTTCAATCTCTTAAGACCTCAGATGCAAATACAGTTGAGGAGGAAGAAAAGCAGACACTCAGGCGACCAAGGTGGCTAAGAGACACCAGCAGAGAGGTGAAAAGCAGTGTGGAAGTCAAAAGAGACAGATGTGTGTGAGAGAGAGAGAGAGAGAGAGAGAGAAGGGGGGGACACAGAGAAAAGAAAGAGGTGGAGGGAGTGTCTCTGGAGCTGGTTCCCACCGGGTGCTACCTGGGGACCAGCATTGCCTGAGACCTTGCTTTGCTTACCTTCAATTTGGAAGGCCCCCTCCCTTCCTGATTGCTAGATGCCCACTTTTCATAGGTTCCCCAGACACCCTCTTTTCTTAGACCCTTGTTCCCACATCCCTACTTTACGTCTCTCAGTCTGTCTGTCTCTGTCTCTCTGTCTCTCTGTCTCTCTGTCTCTCTCTCTCTCTCTCTGTGTGTGTGTGTGTGTGTGTGTGTGTGTGTGTGTGTGTGTAATGTGGACACCAGAGGTCATCCTCTGCTGTTTCCCTCCTTAATTTCTACGACGAGGTCCCTCATGGAACCCGGATCTTACCATCTGTCTAGCCTGGGAAGCCGGGCAGTGAGCCCAGAGGGTCCAGCTATCTTTACCCCAGCATTGAGCTTGCTGATATGCATTGCCATAACCAGCTTTCCTGTGGGTGCTGGGGCTGCAAGCTCTGGCCCTCACGCTTTGGACAGCAAGCTCTCAGCCCATTGAACCTCCTCCCTAGACCCACTCACTCACTGGATCAAATCCCTTTGGCCAGGTGACCTTTGATGTCAGGCACAATGTTTTCTAGATAGAGTTGCAGATTGGACTCGTGACTGGATGCGGAATGATGGGGCCTGTGGTCAGAAGAGGAAGGGAGAATTGAGGTTTTGGAATGCTAGAGACTGAGAACAGCAGATGGAAAGGAACAAGGGCCTAGAACGAGTCTGAGGTCATTCTGTGCACACATCAGTGATGTCAGAGCCCGCATGCCATCCTTGGCTGCATAAGGAGGCTCTCCACCGTACAATCTGACACTTCATCCACAACTGAAACCCCAGCTCCATACACGTTTCTCTCTAATTCATGACAGAACTCATTTCCCAGGCCCAGAAACTGCAAGTGAGGAAAGCTGGTGTGCATGCTGGTGTGTGGAGGAAGCCACCACACCATGCCTGAAGCCCAAGGCTCCTTCCTATGGAGAGAGTCCTAACCATCAAAAGCCATGGGGTCAACTGCATGGGGTGCAGATACCAGGGGAGGACTCCATGGTTCAAATCACAGAGTTGTGGTGTACCATCTGAACTTTGGGTCTTCTAAAACCTCTCTTTACCTGTGGGCTCCAAAGTCTCAAAGCCGCAGAAGACTCAACAGTCCTAAGTGTGCCCATCCCCAGGGGCATTAGAGCCTAGTGGCCAGGCCTGACCTTGGCTGAGCCTCAGACGAATGCAAGCCTTCTCGTGCCTGACTGTAGCTCCTGCTGCCTGCTGGATGCCTTCAGTATCATCCCAGCACGGCAGCCTTCAAGAGGAGTCCTCCCTCCCGATGTTAGGTGACACACAGGTCAAGGCCAGAGTCAGCTTTGGGATTCAATCTGACTCTCTCCAGCCACACCTTTCCCAGCTCCCTCCCCCACTACAGTCCCTCCACGCTTACCGAGGTCTCTCTCTGAGCCCACCTCGTTTGACTTTTGTTAAAATCATCACCGCCCGCACTGGTTCTCATCCGACTCTCTTTCCTAGCATATAACAAGCTGGCGATGCTGTTCTCTGGGGTTTCATAACACTGTCCAACGCTGCTTCTCATCTAGTCTCTGACATTCTCCCTTGCCTAATGGCTCTTTCTTTGTTATTTGCTTAATCCGGGTTTTACCCACGCCTCTCTCTGCCTGCACTTGCCCAGATGACCCTACCATTTGGCTTATACCTTGAGTACCAAATCAAGGTCTAAGCACCTTCTGGTCTTAGTCAAGGCCCCTGCCCTCCGGCCCCTCCTACTCAGCATGGCTGAGTTGAGCATAGTCTGAGCGTGGTGGACTCTTCCACCAAACAGCCTGGGTCTGAGAGGGCGTCGGATTCCCAGGAATTGCAGATGGTCGTGAGCCATCCAACACCCATGCCAGGAATCCGACTCAGGTCCTCTGCAAGAGCAGTAAGGGCTTTTTCCTGCTGATCCATCACCCCAGCTGTGTTACGGTTTAAAGTTAGCCACGGCGTGATGGGTTTCATTATAGTGTTTTCATACAAATACATCATTATACTTTTTCTTATTCGTCCATCTTCCCACACTGTGCTCCTCCATCTTCCTCTGTCAGCTCTTGCCAATCCTCTTCCTCCCCTGAGGACAATTCACTTTATTCCCACTTTACAGCTGTGGCAATGAAGGCGTAGTATATAAGTAACTTATTCAAGCTCACATGGGTAATGTACAGCTGAGCCAGGTTTGACCTTAGAGGTCCATCTGACATCAAAGCTCATGTTCTTAACCACTGCGCTTCACTTCCCTGAGCTCCTGGAGGTCAAAGCTACGGTCCCTCTTGATTCTCCCACACGTCCCGTCTCACTAGGCTCTGCCAATCTGACCTCACTTCCTAGGGGTTCTGTCTCCAGGGACACGCTCAGACTATGCTCAACTCTGCTCCAATTCTTTCTCTATGCTGCAGGGTTAGCCATAATCATAAAACATTGATCTGCTGCTCTGGTCTGTCTTCTGTGTCCAGGCGCTCTCCAGCCCTTAGAGTAGCACATCAAGTAGCCATGGCTTAGCTGTTCTATAGCCTTCTTGACTCTTCTCATGGGAAACTGGAAATAAACTAAATGTCTAACCACCAAGGAACAGCTATAAAGAGTGGGTCATATGCCCAAACAGAATGATATTTAGGCATTTTAGATATATCAGAACAGTTAATAATAGCATTATGATTATTTATGTAAAAATATTAAGAGAATTAAGTAGGATGTAAAATTATATGCGCATCTACACAAAGCTCAGGCTAAGCCAATACCGGGGCTAGTTATGTATTGAAGAATGAGCCAAGGAAAACATGATTAGTGCCAACGGTTACCAGGAGATAATTACGGCCTGCTCAGAGAACATCTTAGGGATGGATTTATGTAATTCTAAAGCAACCTGATGAAACAGGTACAATGGCTGGCACCTTCACTTTACAGACACAAAAACAAGATGAAGAAACTGAGGAATAGAGTGCAGATTGGGCAGTTTGACCCCTGGCTCTAGGACTAACTCCTAAACCACAGCCTTCCACAGAGAATGCAATTAACTGGAATGTTACATGACACTGCCTTGGCAGCGAGAATGTTCTGTGGTTTTCTTTTTTTATTCCTTCGCTCTCTGTAATGAGCATGTATTCTTTTTATAATATGTTGTAAGGAATGTGATAAAAAAAAATCTCCTGATGACAAGTAAAATTTAAGAGGTCTGATCTGCCTGTCATCCTGCCTTCGCAGCCCCCGTGCCTCTTTCCGCACTGTTCCTGACTCTGTCTTCCTCCTCTAGGCTTCCTCTGACTGGTTAGTTGTGCCTAAATCAGCTGTTCCTACCTGACCTGTGTTCTATGATGAGCAGTCAGGGGTGGGAAGGGGTGAGTGTGTGACTGTGTGTGTATGTGTGTGTGTGTGTATCTGTCTATGTGTGTGTGTATTGAGAGTGTGTGTACGTGTGTATGCATGTGTGTATGCATATGTGTATGGTGAGTATCTGTATGTATGTGTGTGTGTGTAATGAGAGAAAAACTCTGTGTGTGTGTATGTGTGTATGGTGAGTATGTGTGTCTATCTGTCTGTCTCTGTGTGTCTGTGTGTGTGCGTGTGTATGGTGAGGGTGTGTATGTATGTGTGTTCATGTGTGTATGTGCATGTGTATGGTGAGTGTGTGTGTGTTTGTGTGCATGTGTGTGTGTGATGAGAGAGAGACTGTGTGTGTGTGTGTATGTGTGTGTGTGTATGTGTGTGTGTATGTGTGTGTGTGTATGTGTGTGTGTGTGTGTGTGTGTGTGCTGGTGGTAGTGGTGCTGTTGTTGTTCATCCCTTTCTATAAACCTCGCTGAGATGTAACATTTTCTTTGCTTTCAATGTGTATAATAAAGCATGGTATATTTGCAGTACATGCGCCTTTGTCACTAGCAGAAATTACCGATGTTTTCATATCCCATCACAAACGTCATTTATATTCATGACTAGTTCAACCTTGTTCTAGTGGTTAGACCCAACGCTGGGCTTGCCTATGAATACATTAAAAAATCATAGATACTAATATATCACTATTAAAATATTTTAGCTGCTTTTCTATATAATTAGTTTCCATGGTCAGCTATTTGATCTACTTTAAAAGACTTCTCTAAGATAGGGTTCTTTAGCACTCCCTGCCTGCCATGGTCTAGATTTTTGCTCTTCTGCTCAGGGAAACTCATATTGATCCTCCAGCACCCAGCTCAGATCCTGCCCCAAGGCAAGAAAGCATCTGTGTCTTGCATCTGACCCAGCTGCCTGTAGAAACTGGGCGATTCCCTCGGCCTCTAAACGCCTAGCCAGCTTCTGCCCCAAGCATACTTGTGATGGCTTTCAGCAGAGGGATTTTTTTCTAAAGATAAATTCTTACAGAAGGTCATAATCCCAAATTTGGATGTGTTACCTCAAAATAGGTGGTAAAATCTCATCTAAGTAGACAGATGTGCAGCTATTTATCAGCTAAGCAGCCCTAATCCAAAAATCCTAAATCCTATCAGAAACTTTTTGAGCCCTGGCATGATGCTCCAAACACTTGAGACTTGGGATTTCGGATAGAGTGATTGTTAGGAATTCTCAACTACCAATGTCCACGTGAACATTGTTCAAATCCTCACCTCCACCGCCACCAGGAAACACTTCTGGTCCCAAGCATTTCATCCAACAGTTATTCAAACTGTGTAATGTGTGACTATTAAATATATTTGTTTGCATGTGGAGACATGCTTTGGTGTCTGGCATATGTACCATGTGCACTTTCTATAGTCTCAAAAGTTCTGAGTTCTAAACATATCAGGCTTCAGGAGTTGAATTCCTGGGCCTGTCCTTCTGAGCTCTCCAGACCCACATCCATGTATCTGTTGACATCACTGGGTTCTAAACCCTTGAGGGCATGGGGATCTTTGTTCAGACCTGGCAGAAAGCGGTTGCTCACCAGATACTTGCTCTCTTGAACTGCGGTGGTCCAAGATGAGTCCAGGGAGATAGGATGGTCATCCCATCAGCAGCATGGCTTGGGAATCCTCGAGATGGAGGGGGAATTGCCACAAAAAAATTCATCTCTCAAACTTCCGGGCACGAGTCTCACAGGCCAAGGCCACCAGAGTGAGGGCACTGAGAAGTGGCTGGGAGAGGCATCAAGGAAGGGAAACAGATGCCCCAACTCTGTTTCCAGGGGAGCAGGAGAATGAGGATACAGAAAGATGTATGGATGCAGTCAGGGCAACTGTTTTCCAGGCAGCAGAGGAACCATAAAGCAATTGTTAAATCAGCTAAGAGAACAGAAGACCATGAAGTGCTGTCGCAGCCCCATGAGAGGCTTCTCTGTGGCTCTGACATCCATCTAGGGAGCTGGGCCCAAGCCCAAGCCCATAGGAGCAGTATGAGATGGGGATGGCTGGTGGTGAGGCATATGGTCCAGAGGGGTTAATCCAGAGGCCACTGAATGGAGGGCCTTGTCCCTGGCAAGGTAGCTCTAGATGAGCCACTCAGCTACCCTCAGGTGCCAAACATCCCAGTTTCACAGGGCCAGGAGACAGAAAACACTAGAGATGACTCAGGTCTTGGCATCAAACCAGAGAGCAGCAAGGCACAGGTGCCTCTTTATTCTCACACGCAGAGCACATCAAGAGGCCCAGACTGCCCTACAATCAGGCAGCGACTGCCTCTGTTTCCTCTGACACATAGTCTCCTCCTGCACCAAGGCTTTCAGAGATACGCCCCAGCTCCTATTCCCCAAGGTGGTCAGTGGGCTGAGTGAAGTGGATTTGCTGGCTGAGCTGTGTGGGAAGAGGACAGCTCACTAAACCATCATGCACCACAGCAGGGCCTAGTTCCAGAAACCACCGCCATCACCACCTCCTTCCCTAATAGTCACAAACCACTGGCGAAGGAACAACACCATTCTCTGGGGCTTCCCACGTGCCAGGCACCCGGCTGGCAGGCACATCACCACTGAGGGTGAGGCATGAATCTAGGCTTTGCAAAAATGGATATAAGTTGCTGAGAGCTCCCACCAGGTTGTGCACTAATCCGAGTATGTTAAAGACTCCCATTCTCACCTACCCCACCCCCACTAACCTCAGGAAGGGAGAGTGCTGGGCATGCCCGTTTCCAGAGAATTCTGATTCTTTGCCCACAAGGACTTAGAGAAATAAGGCCTGAGCTGAAGATGTGGTAGAACCAAGGTTAGAATTCTGGGGCATACCAGTGACCCCAGCTCTGAATGGGAGTGTTGGCCTCTACTGACCTTCACATCTGACCATCAACTGTGCCTGCTGTAGACTCTGTAAAAGACACATGTCCATCAGTCACGTCTCTCCATTGTACCCCTGCTCTCCAGGCTCAAGCCTTGGCTCTGGCTAATGTACCATCTACTGGGGTGCTAGGTCTCTTCACCTATGGAACACCCCCAAGGCTTTGCCTAGCGTTTCACCTGATGGACCACCTGGCTTATGTCCTAGCTCCGATGTATGATGGATGCGCGGTCTGAGCCACTCTCTGACAACACCTTTAGAAGTCACCTAAGACTTACGTCACTTTGAAGAATGGGTACTCCTTAGCTTCTTCCTTGAAAAGACCAGGAGCCTCAGTTACTTAAGAAGCTAGGACCAGATTGTTTCTGAGCTCTGCCATCCCGTGTGTTACTGAGCCCATGCTGTGCACCAGAGACGCAGTGATCTCAGACAGCAGAGCAAGGAATGTTTGCTGCATGGCTCCTCACAACTTGCGTGTTTTTCTAGCTTCTCTTTATCCTCTCTCTCTCTCTCTCTCTCTCTCTCTCTCTCTGTCTCTCTCTTTCTCTCTCTGTGTGTGTGTGTGTTGCCCACACATGCTCATGGAGACCAGAAGTCAACCTTGGGTCTTGTTTCTCAGGCATGGTCCATCTTGTTCTGTTTTGAGATAATGTCTCTTGCTGGGCCAGAACTCAGCAAACAGCAGTCTAGACTGACTGGCCCTGAGCTTAGGATCTATTCACCTCCACCTCCCAAGCACCGGAATTACAGAGATAGCAAGCACTCTACCACTGAGCAGTCACTCCAGAAGCTTTGGACTCATCTTGGGGGAACCTTGAGTCCCTGGAGGTCATGACCCCAAGCCTTCATGAATGCTGGAAGCCTAGGAAGTGTGGACTTGCAGATGGGGTCAGAACTTATCAGACACACATCCTGTGCCAGGAACGCTGGAGCCTTCCTTGGTCCTGGTTCCCCGGTGAGCCTTCTAGATATCAAAGGGAGACGGTGTGGGCCGTGGATGGTATGCTCGCCTCACAGAAACAAGCAGAGGTGAGGAGGGGTTGACAGGAAGGCCCCTGCTTCCAGCTCTACAGTAAATTAGGCTTCAAACTAGCTCTGGCTACATAGTGACAGTGCCTGCGGATAGCTGAGTGACAAAGGGGAGGTGCTCAGTTAAACCTAATACATTCGCCACAGGAGACAGAGCGATCTATGGAGAGAGGGTATCAAAATCTGATGCCTGTTAGGGGCTCCTTGCAGACGGAAGGCTGTGATGGAGAGATGGCAGTAAGCTGCAGAGGGAAGCCGGAAGGGCCGAGAGAGCTCGGGGTGGGGAGGAGATGGCTTAATAGGTCTTGTTTATTCTTTTCACTTCAGATCTGTGAGCTGTGCAGGGGGAGTTAGCAAATCAAATATCTGGAAGCCTGAGGCAATGGTGGTAAAGGGCAGAGGTCGGGGGAGTCCCATGAGTGTTGGTGGAAGCTGTGTAAGTGACCCTCACTTTAAACCTACTGGATGAAAACCTGCCCATGTGAACCAGACAGAACAGGGTTGATTTTTTTTTTCTCCTCGTATCTTCCCAGCTTCCAGGTTGGCTGTTAATTAATGCCCTGTGTGATACTTTCCATCTCTGAGCCTTGTGCTCGGCGAACAGAGGATGCTAGCATCTTCATCTTCGTTACACTCCCTCATCTTTGATTCTCAAAATAACCTCCACTTCCCTGGACTGGCTGGCCCACCCTGAGTGTGATTCATTAAGTGTGCAATGTTCAGAGCTCTTTGCAAAGCACCTATTACTTCAGTAAGACCAAATAGCCCTGTTGAATTGCTAAAGTCCCAACTTCAATCACAGCCTCAACTTTGCCTAACCAAATATTTCACTAGCAGTCTCTTTCATCTCCTTGAAGCAGGGTCCCTGGCCACTGGGAGATGAGTGAGGGGTTGGGGGAGTCAGCCAAGGCCCTGGATCCATGCAAATGTCTTCAATTAGCAATGAAAATCAGACCTGGACCACTAGCCCAGGGAAATCTCAGACTGAGGTGCAGACCAGCAACTGGTATGAGGTGACCCACCACAACTTTCAAAGGCTCAGAGCTGTCAGGCGCATCAAACGCGGAGAAAACGGGAAAGAAAATGGGAACGTCCAATTATGAAGGATGTTGACATTAAGCAAGTCTCCTGAGAAAAGCCTGGGAGAGAGAGGGAGCCTGCCCTTGGGGACAGCTGAGCTTGGAAACAGGAGAGAAGAGGTGATAGCGATAGCGTGCACAGATGAGACAGGAGCAAAAATAATCAAACAACCAAAGCTATAGCTTGCTGACGACTCAGGTGGCAACCACCAAGGGCATGTGTCACCTACACTGTCGCATGGACCGCTCTGATGAGACAGCATGACTGTAACTATCATCTGACACATTAGCAAATCCAAGGCATAAAAATGGCTAAATAGCCCTTTCCACACCACACAGGTAGCGCTCTCTGCTCAATCCAGTTCTCGAACCCACAATCCTAACTGTCATACCACTTAGACCTCTTCCTAAATAGGGGTCAGAGTGGCTGGCCTCCTCCACCCAAGGATCCTGTTCTGAATCTACCTATCTTTTCCCAGTATTGCCACGGACACCGGAGAGACTGCTCATCTCCCTTTAGCCCACTGCACGAACCCACCATCCACCTGTTCCCTTCCCTGAATATAGAAAAGAAACTAGGCGTGACCTTTCAAAGAAATATCTAGGTGGTGTTTAAAACCTGTAATGGTGATACACTCTGACTCCAGATGAAAGACCCCTGGGGGTAGACCAGTCCAGAAGCATCTGAAGCTTGCCTCAAACACATGGATATAAAAGCTGAAGCGAAGGCCACTCGCTAATAAAATACTCAGTGCCTAAAAGGACATTAAAAAGATGTCCAAAGCCCTGCAAAGAAGAATAAAGATATCAATTTCCTTTACTCCCTGATTCATCTGGCTTCATATTTTAGATGCCTTGACTTTACCAAGGCAGGCTGCACGGGTCACTGGGAGAGGAAATTTCTTCCCGCCAATGACGCCATCCACAACAGGCACATATGCTTTGAGTCCTGCTGGGGAGGCCCTGAAGAACTGAGGGCAGGAGAGGAGAGTTGGTTTTCAAAGAGTTATGAAGAAATCCAGACCCTTGTCTGATACCTAAGTGACGAAACTTCACAGACCACACTAGGAGACTCGTGAGAAATTATTGGTATTCTGATTCTATTTGGAAGATCTTGAGCAATCATCTGTCTTCCTTTTGTTGTCCTGGACATTAATTGTGACATCTTCCCTGATAAATTCTTGTTGGCTAGAATCAGGGGCAATAGGCACTTGCTGAATATTTATTTACTAATTGAATGAATAAATGAATTTTTTTTTATACAGGATGCACCACACCCTGTTCTGGAGACATGCATGCTACTCACAGCTACTGAAAGGACACTGTTCCCCCAAGGATAGTCAACATCTGCTTGCAGTCTGGCGAACACCAGTGTCCTGTGAGACTGACCACAAAGCAAGACGAGCATTCCCGATGGATGAGCTCTTTCTCTTTGGGTTTCCAAAGGACCAGGTACTACGTGGGGAGATCTACGTCCTATTCCTCCCTTCAAGGCTCTGGGGAGGAACATCAGGAAAGAATAAGCAGAAGACTCCATGGGAGACAAGAGTGGGGGGAGGGGCAGAGCAAAGCTGTGTCATCTGGACATGGCGGGGCAGCTGCACTCATGAATTCACAACTGTGGGGCCTGAGCAAGACTTACATAAGATCAAGCCAGCATGGAGGGAGGAGGGGCTCACAAGCCTCTCTCCCTGCTGAGGAGGTTTGGGTAGTTAATGGTGTGAGGGGAAGGAGAGTCAGTTGTCTTTAGAGGTGTGGCCCCTGATTGGTTGGCCAAGCTCCAGATAATGGCCCCCACACCCTTCCCCACAAAAGCAGCACAAACTGGACTCCCCGTGGATTATTGGTAAACAAAAGACACGGAGTTGGGAAGAGTGGGGTGTGATGGAAACAGAATTAGGAAGAAGAAGATTATGAGGATAAATACGATCAAAATGCATTGTATGCATGCACGAAATTCTCAAAAGTTTAATAAAAATGCATCATAAAAAGCGGTACTAGGGAAGGCTGATGCTGTGTATACTCTGAGGGGGCTATAAGTCCCACCAGTCCAGAGGTCCTATCTCTCTTCTTTACAACACAGTTCCCAATGTGAGGATCCTGAATCATAGAGGAAACACTCAATAAAAGCTCCAGGGTGAAGCATCAGAGGGCATCATCCTGGGCAGCCATGATGAGATAGTGTATGATGGATGGGAGAGGAGACCCAGCTTAGGGAAGAGCCTGGGCCCATCAGGACAAGGAGGGCTAAAGAGAGAGAACACAGGAGACGCAGAGGCAAAGACACACACACACATACACACACACACACATACACACACACACACACACACACAGAGAGAGAGAGAGAGAGAGAGAGAGAGAGAGAGAGAGAGAGAGAGAGAGCTGGTGGGCCTGGGCACCACTGCCTGCCTCCCCATCATCTTCTGTACTTAAACCAGTGAGAACCTGTTCCCTTTCTTGAAGCCCTAACAGCCCAGACTAGAGCAATAGAGCAATGCTGCATCCTCTCCTGGGGAGGATCCGGTGTCTAACACCAGTAGTTACACAAGTTGTTCTTTTCTTTTATTCACTTGGTTTTGGGTTGGACAAGGAAGAGAAGGGGACTCCCCAGAGTCTTATAAAAATGATGTCATCACGTGTCCGGGCTGAGCATCCCTTGCTACAGTTGGGGTGCGGATGTCCTTCAAAGGTGAAGGCTTGGCCATCACGTGGTGATCGGAAGTGGGGCCTAGTAGAAGGGAGTGAGGTCACTGGGGGCGTGTCCTTACAGGGGCATTGGCGCCTCCTTTCCTTTCTTCCCATCTCCTCTTGCTTCCTGGGTACCACGAGGTGGGCAACTTTAACACAAGCCTCTCCATGATGCTCAGTCACAGACGCAGACCTGATAAAACTGCAGCTAAACAAGCCTTTCCTCATTTTAAGTTGAGGTCTCTGGCACTTGGACCGAGAAGCAGAAAGTTGACTAATAGCTCGTTGCTTTCCTTTCTGTACCAGAACTGTTTATTTCTGGCTTGGATGCAAAGCAGGGGCTCACTAGCTGAGGCTAAGTCACAAGGCAATGCCAGCACCAGACAGAGGACCGCAAGGGAGGTGCGGTGCGGCAGATTGTGCACAGACTAGCTCTGTGCTCGGGCTGATTATCCCACACCTCTGAGCATCATTTTCCCCCTAAAAGAGAGGAAACAGCGTGTAATTCTCATATATTGTTAGATGCAAAAGAGGCTTCCAGCACATGGGACCCACCCCGTGTGTCTATAAAACCCTACAACTCACAGGGAATTCTCCTATTTTTTTAACTCATGTGAACCTCAGAACAAATATGCAAGATTTGCAAAGTAGAACCTAGAACTCCCATTTTATTGATGAGTAAACTGAGGTACAGATAGGCTGAATACCTCAGTTGGAGAAAACAGCCATACTCCATTCCAAGACACAGCATCTTCCTACATTGCTGCCTTCAGCACAAGAAGATAAGGCAGAGCCAGGTGACTCCTTAGGCAGGAGAACTGTGATTCAAAGCTAGCCTGGGCTATGTACTTAGCTCTGGACTAGCCTGGGCTACAAAGTGAAAGCCTATCTCAGTGGCAAACTAGTAAAGACTAAAAGAGAAGGAAAAAAGGAAAGGAGACGGAAGTGGGGGTTAGGAGCAAAGGAGGGCGGGATGGCAGTAAGGAAGAAGGTGCCAATGGGTAAGCTCCCTTTAGCTGCCTGCATTCTTTCCCAATCATCTACAAACCTTTGTTCAAGTATCTGTATAGAAAATGTCCAGGATATGAATGAATGAATGAATGAATGAATGAATGAATGAATGAATAGATGGATAAATGAATGGATGGATGTATTACTTGATGAATTAATATTCTATCCAATTCATGATTCACAACAAAACCTAGGAGTCTCATCTGGACTGAGATTCCCACAGGCCTTCCTAGTGTGTAACTCTCTCCCACCCCTGGACACATGGTATCAGAGGCCTGGCACATGCCCACCACCAACTCTTCCTCTGCCAGCCTATCCATGCTACGTACTGGTCTCTGCAGTTTCGTACTCGCTGTCTCGGAGAAGCTCAAAGATGTCCACTTCGACCTTGGCCTTCCCCAGCCTCTCTGGTGCGCGGTTGATGCGGTTCTTGGCCAGGGTGATGGAGAGCCTTTCCCCTCTGCTGCACTCCATGGGGTCATCCAAGATAGCAGCTGTGGGCAGGTAACCATACGGAGACAGTTGATACGACACCCATCACTATTGCCCATCCGTCCTCCTTCTCCACTCGCCCCACACTGCCACCTTCCTTTTCCAAGAAGCTTCCCAAATCCCTTTCCACCTCGACATCCACAGAACTCTCAAGAGTGAATTCCCTGCACGCTTCAGTCTCTATTCACAGACAGCAATGAATTTCTAGGGCATAAGCTCCAGAGGAATGATGCAGTACCACAACCGGCCACCAGGGGTCCTACCTGTCTGAGGTCCTTGGTCCCAGGTGCCAAAATACCCTCAGAGACACGGGCACAGAAAGGCATGTGCTCACTACCCTTTTGGAAATGGAATTCTAGGGCTACAAGAAACTCCCTGAGGAAAGAGAAGGCTGTGCATTTGTGAGAGACAGCTGTGGGAGCAGGGAAGCAGCTGTAGAGTCCTGTGCAATGTTCACTCTCCAGTCTCTGGTGCCCATGAGTCATGTGTCCCGGGTGAGCCATGAAACGTCTCAGAATATCTTTTCTTCACTGAGCATTGGAATAGTAAAGATGAACTCAGCCGTTAGCGGAGGGATTCAGTTCAGGTAATGGCTGTCAGGAACCCATCATCTGGACTTAACCAGTGTGGGTGACTTGCAGCGATATAGTACGAGTAGCGGCCTAGCCTCAGGTTGCAATGTGAAGGGAATCACGGAGAATCAGGCTCCACCCATATTAGCTACTGGATCTGTTTCCTCACTTGAAAACTGAGGAGCAAAGCTACTCCTTGGCCTCCTGTGAGAAGTCTGGGACAAACTCAATGCATCTAGTAGGCACTCGCATCTAGCGGCACTCAGTAATGCTAACCACTGAAATTCTTACTTCCTGGGGGAGCTGTAAACTGGCTTTTATGTAAACACTTGCAGCAGTTATTCACAAAGACTAACGGGGGAAATGGTTCAAATGTCCATCAACCGAGGGGCGAGGGAGACGATACTTCCCTATTACGGTGCATTATTACTGTTTAATAAAATATTTCCACATGCAGCAATGTGAATGAACCTTAACAGCATTAGGTGGGTGGGTCTGTCAATACAAGAATATCTAGACAAAGTGAATCCATAGAGACACAGATCAGAGGAACAGTCGCCTGGGATTGTGAGGCAACTGTGGGTACAGTAAAAACCATTGAACTGTATGCTTTTGGTGGGTGAATTATGCAGGGGATGAATTTTTAACCTCAATAAAGTAATTATAAAACAGGCAATCAAACGTATCATTGGCCCCGAGTGGCAAAGGCAAGGTGGACGGGGGGAAAGTGTCCCTAAGTTCTCATGTTCACAGGGATATGGACTTGGTGCTAATTGGATTTCCATCACTATGACTCTGAGATCATCCCTGTACCTTCACGGCGCAGGCTCTAGGCTCTCTGTCCTATGTACAATCTCACAAAGAAAATACCAGGACATGGCAGGGAACGTGACAACGCATTTTTCCCTCCGACTTGAGGATTTATTTATATGCATGCTCCCAGCGAACAATGTAAACTCAATTTCACATTCACAGGGTAGGCTCGGGCAAGCAGGGAAGGTGAGTCCCGAGACCCAGACAATGAGGTAGACACATTAACTAGAAAAGCACACATGAAGTCGCTGGCCACCCACAGGGGTGGCCAAAGAATTGTAAGTGGGAAGACTGAAAAGCCCTTCCATGTCCACATTCCTTATGAATGGGAGAACTTGGGGATGTTCTGACATTGGTCAGTATTCACATTATAGTCTCACTGGACAGATATATGACTCAGAATGAGACAGCACCATGGGAATCAGAGATAGAAACAGTCGCACCGTGTCACACTAGGATCACAACTTGAGACCGTAAGCAAGCTGTAATAGAAAGGAATGAGTCCCAAATCATGTCCCTTAAGGGACAGATGATGTTCCTTCTAAAAGCAGACAGGCGGTGTGTCGCCCCATGTCAGTGCTGACCGTCAAAACTTCACATCCATCGGTTATGGAATATTGACTCCACATAAGATTTGATACCAAGAAACAAACTCTACGGTGAAAATTACATAGCAACAGCTAGACTGGCCCCAGAGCCTGGGGAAGAGATCTATAACAACAAGGAACTGGCAGTCCAGCAGATTGCGCAGGAGATCCTGGATCCAAGGTAGAGCTGCGCCGTGTACCAGAAACCATAGTGCGTTTAGTGGGCACGTTACAATCTCATTCTCAACTCGCTGAGACCAGTGTCTTGTCTTCTCAAAGGATGAGAAGGAATGGGTCTGACAAGTCTTGAGCCTCCCCATGCTTTCAGAGCTGGCAAGCGATGGAAGAGGGGGTGGTCTCGGGTTGGCTTGATCTGTCCTCCCAGAACTTGGACGAACAAGAGGGTGTAGCAGGCAGAGATCCTTTCATGTTATGGGGGCTTTCAAGGAAGTGTCACCAAGGTAAGCCAACCCTGAGACACTAAGAGTAACAGGCTGGATTCTGGAGCTCTGAAAAACCCCAGGTCTCTGCTCCCCAATCCTAGCACACACCACACCCTAATGAGATTTTCCAGCTAGAGACATACATCCTATTAACTATTAACATCTACTAGATATTTCATTCATTACTTGTAATAAACTAATCACTAAACTAACCTCCCCCAAAACATTATAAGGTTTAGATCTGAAGTGTGCCCCGGAGGCTGAGTCTACTGAGAGCTAGTGGAACTTCAAGAGGCAGATCATAGTGGGAGAACGTTAGGTCACTGAAGGGTGACAATGACCCTAGCTGCCCATATCTTTCCTTCCTGGCCATCTGAGCAAAGTGGCTTTCTCTGCCACATGCTTCTACCATGACATAGAACCCCATCGTGGTGCCTAAAGCAAAGGAACCAAGCAACCAAGAGCTGAAGTCACCGACACCACAGCCCGAACACACCTTTCTTCCTTTAAGTTGATTGGCCTCAGGAACATGCTCACAGTGACGGAAAGCTAACACCAAGTCCGTACCCTCTGTGAACATTAGAACTTACGAGTGTCTGCCCTGGGTGTTCACATCGCAGACTTGCTGGCTTTGCTGCTGCACCATCTCTCCAGAAATTGGCACAGTGACAGCCATGTTGCAAGAGGCAGCACACATCCGAGGGTCAGCTCCAGATACAACTCCATCTCTTCTTTTTGAAAAAGATGTGTCTAAGGGGTGTGTTAAGTGCGCCATTTCATTATCTTCTCCTTTGCTGTTCTCTTTTCCAGTGCATGTTTAAAGCCCTAACTCTCAATGTGATAATATTTAGAAGGAGGGCTTTCAGGGTTAATTGTGGTTACAGGAGGTCACAAGGGTGGAGCCCTGAAATCATGGAATTAGTGTCCCGTTCAGAAGAAAGATCAGGAAGCTCAGTCACTTGCTGTCTACTACCGGAAGACTCAGTGAGAAGATGACCCGACCCTCTATTATCACCAGGAGGAGAGGCCTCACTAGGACTCCACCAGCTCCGTGACCTCAGACATCCCAGAGAACACTGAGACATAAAAGTTCTATTTTTAAGCCGCTCAGTTTGCAATCTTACTGTACCGCATCCTATGCTGATTAAGACAATGTGTTCATAAAAACTGGGATGTGCAGGCCCCAGCCAATTGTGTCACACACTGTACACCCAATACCCAGAGCCCCATCTAACGTGCTGAGTCAGAGAACAGTGGAAGGCAGAATAGGAGAATGTGGGAACCTGATGCTGAATCCTCCTCTTTCCTTCCCCATGAGGCCCTCATGGGTATTTGACAATCACAGTCCCCATGCCCACTCCCAAGCCTTCCTAAGCTCCACATTTCACGAAAGTTTCAGTTCTGGATGGTGATTAATTACTGACTGGGAAGAGGCTTGACTGGGTGTTTTGTTGGCATCAGGCATATTGGAACCAAGATAATTCGCTTGAAGGTAGGACCTGAATTCTAGGGCTATGAATGCCAAACCACAAGGTGGAGGCTCAGGCTCTTCCGTGATGCTGAAGGAACATATCCCCAGCAGGCAGTTACCAAACAGCACACTTGTTCTTTAGCAGTCCCAGGGGAGGAGCCAGATGGATGGAAGAGAGCAGTGTGCTCAAGACTTAATGGGCAGCGGATGCTCCTGGACCACACTGGGTCCCTCAGGCCTGGCTACTGGGCTAGGCCAGAATGTTCACCGCTCCCAGATGCTGCCAAATGAGGAACAGTATGAGCCAGCACACCCTGTGGCCCTGGGGACTGTCCTGTGTGGGAGTCAACTAGTGCCACAGTGAGGCTGAGAGGTCTGGGCAGCAGCAAGGGCAGGGTTGAGATTAACAGACACTTGTCAGGACTACTGCCTGCCCTAATATCAAACCTTGTAGACCCAGTAGTGTCCAGCGTGTCTCTGGCCCAGCAAGATTTAGCACACCTTTGTTATGTCAAGAAAGCCTTTGCATTCACACAGAGCCTCTCCCTCAAATCCCAAGCATTGCGTTCTCTGTGGGGCTCCCTCCCCATCTGGAATCTGAGGCCCCTGACAACGGAAAGGCAGCCCTGTGACAGTGCACATCTGGATGCCACACTCCCTACCCCCTTCTCATCCCTATGTGTGTCAGCTTTGGACAGGGTGACTCCCTTTTGGGTTGGTGGGCTTGGCTCGGCCTGCTATAGCACTGCGTTAGTGAGCTCAGCGCTAGTGAGCAGGCCCGTGCAGAGGTGGATGCTTAGCTCTGAGCTGCTCCAAAGCTTTGGGAGTTGTCGTTGGTCATGCCAAACGGCACCCTCACCCACTGGGGCAGTGTTGCCCACCTATGCTACTCCTTCCCAGCCTGGACTCTTCTCCCTACAGACTCATCTCTTCCTGAAGGCCGTCTCCGACTCCTAGGTTCCAGTGCACTCTTTCATAGATTGCCTGAGAACCCAAACAGCTCCCTGGCCCATTGGCAGAGACTTGGCTGCCCTGTACCTCTGTGTGTCCTCAGCTCCCCATGCCTTAAATGCCCAGATAATTCTCCCTTCCTGCCTGCTTGCTTTCCCAGAGTGCCCATCTCAATTATACGTCCTTCCTTTGAGCTCGATGAATTTCTCCAGCTGCCTATCTGTGACCTCCCTTCTTTCTCCTAGTCGGCCCTTTGAAGGAGTGGGTTGAAGAAGCCTGACACATCTTAGTAAATGGATGAATCTGGGCATGCAGTGCTCAGGACTGCGTGACTATGGAGAACAGAATACTGCATGATCGCCTGGCTCTTCATCCTCTGCAGCAATTGCAGTGAAGGTTGGTGGCGTGGCAGCATCAGAGGACACCAGGATCGAAGGCGGCTCCCATACATGAATGTACACGGCAGAAGCTCCTGTACATGCACGTACATGGCAGAAGCTCCCGTACATGCGCATACACGGCAGAAGCTCCCGTACATGCGCATACACGGCAGAAGCTCCCGTACATGCGCATACACGGCAGAAGCTCCCGTACATGCGCGTACACGGCAGAGGACCCATCGCTGCCTCCTCTCAGGATTCACCCCTCCAGGGATGGCAGCATCCTGTTCCCTGCTCACCTGTGGGAACTGGAGCAGGGTCTGCCTTCCCTCCATGCGTTATTGAAAGCTTGGGAGTGACCTCAAGTATGGATGCTGGTTACCTTAATTTCTAATCTCCACCGGAAGCCTGCTACAGAAGAGTCTCGATAGTCTCAGCTCTTTAAGGAGGGAATAAAGAAGTTTTACTGGTGAGCTTTTATAGGTCACATCTATTGCACTGCCAGTGGCTGTTTGGACCAACCATTATGACTCTGTGCTAATAAGAAAAAGATGGGCTGAGCCCTGGGGAATTGGTTACCTTGGCTTCCCAGCTGCTTGCCGGCAGCTCCAGGTTCCCAGATATGGTGATGGCCCTGCCCCTCGTCTATCAACAGCTCTGTCCTCTTACTGCCCTCCATTTCCTTGTTCCCACTCATCTCTTCCACAGAAGGAAGCCTCCCCACCATGAGTTGTTGTGCCTTTGTCCTCTCCTGGCTCCCCCCCTTCCAGGACAGCGTCTATCCTCACCCCTGCCTTCCTCCCCAACAGCGCTACTTGCCTCATTTAACTCTTTGATCCTGCATTCAGTGTCTTCTGGATGAACTTGTCTATCTGTGCTCAGGCAGCGTCAAAGCCCAAGCAGACAGAACTTCCTGACACAACAGGCTCCTGATTTGGTAAGTGCAAAGCCAAAGCCAAAGCCAAAGTAAAAAAATAAAAATAAAAAAATTTAAAAAATAAAAAAAGCCACACCACAGCCAACACTCAGTAAAGTGAAGAAAAGCTTTTAATGCCCGCAGGAGCATGAACACAGCCTCCTAAGATACTTTTACAGCACTAACAGCTCCCCTTCCTCCTCACCCGCAGTGTAAGCCAGGCTTATTGAAGGATTCTTCAGTTTGCTGACTTCAGCCCAAAGTCCCCCAATCCTCTCACTACAAGCCACCTCTGCCCCCCACTTCATTCAAACTGCACACAATGCCAGTGCCAGCAAGCACCGCAGCAAACTCAGGAGGCACTTCTCATCCCTCGTCTAATTACACCATAACCAGCACTGATGTTTGTGATCACCCAGGAGCTACTCTGAGAACGTCAAGTATAGGATCTCATTTAATCCCCGTGCCACGTGCAGTTTGCTGTTCTGTTTTAGTGTGAGAAAAGTGGCTGCTTCATTCCCAGCCACCTCCCTGAGGAAGAAACACGCGCATACAATAATCTGTCGGCACCTCAGGTAAATGTCAAATGTATCAAGACCTAAAGTAGGAGGTTGGCAAGATTGCTCAGTGGGCAAAGTTTTTACCACACAAGCCTGAGAACCTGAGATTGATCAGCAAATCCGTATGTCTTAGGTGGGTTTCTACTTCTATGATAAGAAATCATAGCCAAGGCTACTTACACAGGAGTTCACTTGGGCTATGATTCCAGAGTGTTAGAGTTGACGATGGTAGAGGGAAGGCTGGAGCAGCAGCTGGGAGCTTCCTTACATCTTGATTCACAGGCGGAAGATGAAGGAAACACTCTGGCACTGCTCTTCTGAAACCTCAAAGCCACTCCCATTGACTCCTCTATCATGGCCACACCTCCTAATCCTTCCCAAACAGTTCCACCAACTAACAACGGAGTATTCAAACATATTAACCTATGAGGTCATTCTCATCCAAACCACCACACCACCTAGAAGAAGAGGACCAATGCCAAAAGAGTTGACCTCTGACCTCCACACATATGCTGTGGCATACACAGTTGTCCCCATTACACACATGTACATGCACACGCAAATGCACACATGTACATATGCAAGAAAGAGAGAGAGAGACTAAGTTCAGCCTTTGCCTGCTTCTCCCTCTGCTAAAACCCCAAGCTTAGTGCAAAGGGCAGCATCTGCTTCCCAGATCTCAAGCCCTTGTCCTACTCCCCACTTCCAAACCACCACCCCAACCATACCTGCATCTACCTCTACCACCTCTGTACTTCTCTTGTTGGTTCCTCTAACAATGTTGTCTGCTTCCAGTTCCTTCACCCCAACTACCTGGAAGGTAATTGCTTAGCTGGGTCTTATGGGTATATGCCTGTGATACCAGCTAGTCAGGATGCTGAGGCAGGAGGATAGGAGGATTAGAAGTTCGAGGCCTGATTGGGCTACAGAATGAGTTCAGAGACAGCCTAGGCAACTTACCAAGGCCCAGTCTCAAAATAAAGATGAAAACAAAGATAAAAGCAGGCTTGGGGTAAATCTTAGTGAAAGAACACTTTCCTAGCATATGTAATGTCCTGGGTTCCATCCATGGCATACCTGATGAGGCCTGCCCCCTTAGACTCTGCTTCCCTCTTTATTCCTCTCAACCTACCACAAGTAGTAAAATGTTGATATGCCATGTGTGCATGCACACCACACACATACTACACACACACACACACACACACATGCACACAAGAAAAAGAGAGAGGCATGCATGTAAGCACACATGCATATTTGCACACAGACATGAACATGCAAGCACACCTGTGTTGCCATGCACCTGCATTCCTTTGGTCTGCACACCACACACACACACACACACACACACACACACACGCACACATGCACACATGCACACAAGAAAAAGAGAGAGGCATGCATGTAAGCACACATGCATGCTTGCACACAGACATGAACATGCAAGCACACCTGTGTTGCCACGCCCTGCATTCCTTTGGTCCCCCACTTCCTCTGCATTCTCATCTTTGCTTGTTGGTCCTACTCACTCAGGACAACTCCCGGGACATCTCCCCCTCCAAGATTCCTTACCCTGAACACAGTATCTCACCAAGCACCACAGCCATGCATTTCCCAACAGGCCCTTGCCTCTTGTGGTGCGTTTCAACCATGGCTTCAGTCCTTAACCATCCCTCATCCGTTCCTTCTAACCTGGTACTTGGAACCCCATCTGGCAAGAAGGGTATACCCTTTATAAACATTTGAGCCGAATTAACCTCGACGTTGGGGCTATTCTAAGGCAACTTCTCTAATTAAGATCATCACTCTGCTCCATATATTTGTGAGAAAAAAAATGATTTTGACATTGGCACAGTGAAAAGCAGACCACACTGTGCTGAGTCAAAATAACCAGATCCTTACACACTAAAGGAAGACAAGAACTTTAAACTGCCACGTGCTATGTGTCAAAATTAACACAAACCGGGCTGCAGACATAAATGTAACCCCCAAGACTGTGAAACTTCTAAGAAAATCTGCATGACCTCCAAGTTAGAAAAAGACTTAGGCACAACCCCCGAAGTAGAAACTCAGGAAGTTAGACTACATCAAAGCTGTACTTGTCAGTTCTTCCAAAGGCGCTGTGAACAGGATGATGTAGACAAGGAACAACCTGGGAGAAAATGTGTGTCGATCCGATCCTAGACAGAGGCCTCACATCCAGAAAACATGAAGACTTCCAAGACTCAGTAATAAGATAATTATGCAAATTTTAAGTCAAACAAAATTGAAACAGACATTTCATAGATAAGTGATACAAGTAGGTTAAAAAATTATGTATATATATATGCTCAGTATTAATAGCAGTCAGCAAAATGCAAGTTAAAACCATAATGAGATGCTACTACAAGGCTGTAATTAAAAGGCTTGACCATACTAAGTGTTGGTAAAGACACCCAGTAATTCCCATTCAACTGCCCTCTCTTGTTCCTGCCCTGATCCTAGTTGTGAGTACTGCCCAAGACTGGGTCTAATCTTCAGTTTCCCTGCACTTGTATACTTGCATACGTTTCCCCTAAAGAACCTACTAGACTGGAGAGGCAGCTCAGTTGGGAACATGCTTGCCTTGCAAGCACAAGGGCCTGAGTTGGATCGCCAGAACTATGTGAAGAAGCAGGACGTGGTGGCCCAGGCTTGCAACCCCAATGACAGAGACAGGCAGATCCCTGGGGCTCCCTGCTTAGCTAGCCTACCTCACTTGCTTGCTTAATCCCAGGACACTGAGAGACTCTGTCTCAAAATCAAGATGGATAGGGCCTGAGAAAGAGTACCCAGAGTTGTTGTCCGGCCTCCACAGACACACATGCCCATGCACGCACCTGAGCATACACAAACATGCATCCGTACAGAGAGAAATAACTCATTGATTCTCACATCAGTTCTCAACTCTCAGCCCCTGGGTTGATACAGGGAGTATCATTTACTATGCATAAAGTTAGTGCATTCATTCAATCGTTCCTATATCTATTAGTTCATCAAAATCTATTAACTAGCTCTCTTAATCAAGAAATCTCTTGATGTAGATATAGGGGATGAGATTTTTCTGATTCCTCAGTGTCCAGAGAAAGACAAAGCTATGTAAGCAAACGGCCACAAGCCAACAAGGAAAGAGGGAGAGCAAAATCATGTATGCCGCTTCTGTGCTGCAGGTATTCATGTACCAGAAAAATCACAGGCCAGAGAGATGAGGTCTTTGGTTCTCCAAGAGATCCTGGGTTCTGGAGAGGAAGCAAGTGACCTTTACTGTATATGGAAGCAAGACTTTCTTAGGAAGATAAAGGAAAATCAACTCTCAGACGGGGAAACTCCAGAGAATGATATTTCTCTAATACACATATACATGTGAAGTGGCCACTGACTACCCAAGTATCTGTGACTACCAGGATTCACAGAGGAGATAGTTATGAAGAAGTGGGTGAGTTTTTCAGAGAGGCAGAGAGGAAATGTGTTAGGTCTGGATCCCTCCCCAAGCCCAAGGAAGCCTGTGGTGCCTGGTGAGAGAGGCCTGGAAAGAGAGCAGGCGAAGAATGTCACAGCATGAGGGACTTATAAAGACTCCCCAGGAGGCTGGGACGGTGCTCTAAGATGCTGAGGAACAGCCCAAGGACTTTAAACAGGTCATGGCATGGCAAAGCTTGCATTTCAGGGCAACTGCGCTTGTAGGTATACGGAAGAGTGGAAATTTGATCTGAAAAGATCAGTCTGGGTGCTATTTTAAAAATCCAGCAGAGGGAAATGAGGCCAGAAGTGAGGGTCAAGGCAAGGAGAGCAGAAAGCGTCTGTTAGCTTCTCCTGAGTTCCGGAGACCAAGGACAGACTTCAGGCTCACAAAGGTGAGGCAGGTCCAAATGTCGCTGATGAGGTGGGGTCAGTAAGAATCCCCGGGGACAGGGCTATCCTGACCATTTGAGTTCAGTATTGAATGAAGACTTGGGGAAGGGAAAACAAGGCTTGACACCTTGGAGATGCCATGCTTGGGGACAGTTTGGAGGAAGGCTGAAAAAGAATGTTCTGACCTGAGAACTTCCGGAGGCTGGAGGTGAGATGGACGAAAGATAATGAGAACCCAGGACTTCCCATGAGGCTTGGCAATGGGCAGGTCTCTGGAGACTTCAGTGGAGAGACAGGAGCAATGCTGACATGGTATCAGGTGTCTTTGGACAACTGGGTGTGGGGCACATCACTCTTTACAAGGACTCAGGAAGCTATGAGAACAAGGACTTAGAAAGAAGTAATCGGGAGGAAAGCCGACCACGGCAGAAGAAAAGGAGCCTTTTCCGAACAAGCCCTGTAAAAGGCAGACAGAACCTAGAGAGGGATAAAGAGGCATGACAGAGGGGACAGTCCTCTGCCAAGTTGGCAGTCCATGGTGCCAACCCAAGGGCCTTTCTCTTCTTCCTTGTTAACAGCCCATCACCCCTGATATTAAGTGGATGCAGGGCGACCCAGCTCAGACGATATTTGACAGCCTCCTCTGAGCTCAGAAGACCTGAGCTGACTTTGGAGTTCACAGAGGCAGGTGAAGGCTACTGTGGCATGCAGGTCACCCTCTGCTCTCTTCTCTTTGCTCCTGGAAGGATATGGCGACCGAGCATCACACACAAACCACACGGTTGGTAACGACAACACTGTTCAGCATCTCCATCCTCAAACCATCGCATACCCTAGGCTCATGTAGGAAAGATGCATCTACACTTGAGTGACTGCATCTTCAGGTTTCTGTCTTACTGCGGCTCAGCCTCTATCCTACCTCAGTGCTACCCAACGGGAGGGGGGGGGGAAGCCAAGCCTCTGTTGGTGTTCTAGTGGGTACTTCGTAAAAGGTCAAAAGAAATGTATGAGATTATGAAATTAAATCACGAGTACTATAATGCCAACATCCAATCAATACAAAAAATCATTGAGATGTTTTATATTCTTGTTTTCCTATCGTGTGTGTGTGTGTGTGTGTGTGTGTGTGTGTGTGTGTGTGTGTGTGTTACACATCTCCAATCAGGCCATCTCCACTTCAAGAGCTGAAACAGATCGCTCAGGTCTGAGACTAATAAACACTACAGCGCCTTAAGTGTTGGATGGGAGGGGAAGTCAAGAGAGACCGAGCAGGGAAGTTTCCATTTTCTTGGAGGAGAAGCAATATCTTCATCTCCTGCAAGCCAGAGTGACAGGGCAGGTGGCTACAGGTGAGAGATGAGAGCAACTGCTCTGTTAATAAATGGTTTTCTGAGTCCACTTGAAGTGGGGGCGGGGCTGGCATGGCTCAAGGCACAGAGCAGGGCAGGTGGGTTTCAGAGCTCTCAAGAGGAACTGGATGTTGTTAGGGGAGGTGATGGTGCTCATGGTAACGGAGCCAAGTGGTGGGTTGGGGTCTTTCCATTGGATGGTGAAAGGAATGTATCCCAAAAATACATGTACAAAGGGTTTGACCAGCAGGTAGAGGATGGGATATGAGGGATGTGTAACAGATCCTGGGACATACAGGCATTGTGAAAGGAAGGATGGGGACAGGAGGCTATTTTCAGAGACTATAGAGGTGTGACTTGGTGGCAGGAGCAAAGTCCCCCTACCTCCTTCCAGAAAACCAGTGGGCTGGGCTCTGTCATGACGCTGGGAGAAACAGTGCATGTTGGTGTGGAATGGGAGAGAAGTCAGTGAGGTAATCTCCACAGCTGTGGCCCTGGAGAGGGCTGGGTGCACAGGCACAAAGGATGATCAGGATGGAGCAAGGTAGGTGAGGGAAGAAGGGGGAGTCCAGAGTTTCATCCCTACAGCAGGACAGACAGAAACTGTACCAAAAGCAACAGAAGGGAGTGTCCAGATGTTAGATCAGGGAAGATGGACAGGGCAGCTGCCACTCTGGGGTAAACAGTTGCCCCTGGAGATGGGAGGGAGGAAGGGAAGCCTTCTACTGGCTAGAGCTGTGTGCTAGTGGAGCAGGGCATGTGTGTGATCGATGGGACAACTCAGTAAATGGTGGCTCTGGGTGCCTGCTGCCAGATATGAAGAACAACTCGGAGGGGAGCTGTGAACTGAGGTCAGAACGCAGTCCAGAAGAGGCGTGGAGATGAGGCTGCAGGGGGAGGCATGCAGGGAATGGAGCTAGCACCACTGGCTTCCCTGTGTGTGGACTGCCAGATAGACAGGGAATAGTGAGTGTGGGAGGCTCAGCAGGCCCCTTGTCTCTGGCCCCGGTACAGCCCAGCACTGAGCAGACACACGGCAGGCATGGATGCCTTTCAGATCTGTCCAATGGAAGCGTATGCCTGAATTTCACGGCATGGTTCTCTTTTATCTTCCACACAACCATAGCTAAATAAAGGACATGACCCCTGGAAAAAAGTTTATGAATGAATTCCCTGGCATAGTCAACAATTATATCTGCACTTAGCATTATATTAATATGGCCACTTTGCAGAGTTTATGGATATATCTGTTCAGTATTCCCAGATAACCTCCTTAAGCTGGTCTCTTTTATCTCTCCTAGTCCTTCCCACATTCCTGCTATTTTCTCTTTTGAGGAAGATCATCCCCATGTGTTCTGCTTAGCTGTAGTCACAGAGGGAGCCCCCATCCCACCCTGTCTGGGCATCTTCATGGGCAGCTTGTGGATGACCCCAATGCAGGATGTGGGAGCCCGGTTCTTGGAGGGGCCACACTCTAGGCTCACTGTGTACAGAGCCAGGATGGGGAGGAGTGGGAGCTGGAGCTGCCCATTTATATTGTTTAATGGCTACCGGTGACAGCCTTCTGGCCAAGTTGTGAGGCAGAATGTGAAGAAAGGCTGACAGGGTGTGGAACCATGAAGGCCGCTGGGAGCCTTGGTGAGCTGGAGTGTGCGGGATGCCACACAAGGCTGGCCTTTTAAACAGCAGAGGAAACTGAGTGCAGGCCGTCTCCTTGACTGCGGTAATGCAATCTGGAGAGCTTGCATGGACCACTGATGCCAATGCTAGGCACCAGGCAGGACGGGAGGAGATGAGAACCCCAAATAGGAAGACATGAAACAGCTCTGGCCACTGCTCTCGAAGACTCGTCAAAGGCTTGCTGGGAAGTTAGAGATGGAGGATGGGAGTGTAGATGGGTGTCATAGGCCATGTGCTAAGCAGAGTCTGAAGGTGAGCCGGGAGGGGCAGCTGTCAAAGGCTTTCCCAAGAGTCCACACTCATCTCTAAGTGAGTGCCACTCTGCAGTGCATTTGACCCACTCATGAGTCTATCCTGGTTTGAATGTGAAATGCTTCCCTTCATCCCAAGTGTTTGAACTGTTGTCCCCAATGGCGGTGCTGTTCGGAGGGTTGCAGAACCTTTAGAAGTGAAGCTGGAGGAAGTGGAGGCACTAGAGAGCCAGCCTTGAAGTTTTATAGCCTGGCTTCACTTCTGTCCACTTTGTTTCTTGACTGCCAAGGCGGTGTGACCAGCTGACTCCTGTTCCTGCAACATCTCTGCAATGGATGGACTGTGTTCCCTTGAACTGTAAGCCAAAATAAACCTTGTCCCCACCTCCCCTTAAGTTGTCATCAGATATTTTATCAGAGTAGTGAGGTCAGTAATCAGTGCAGTCTCATTAGATTCGATCACCACTAAATCACATCCCTCAGGCAGAGAGACACTAAGGCACACATTTTGCCGCAAGCTTTGAACAAATGCAAGTCAAGTCTACGAGAGTTGACAACATGGAACCCTGCCACCTTTGATCAGAAAGGAAAAATGGGTTCCTAAATCACTGGGTTGATATTCATCTCCCTTCCATCTTAGGTATGAGCATAACCAACTGGGACTACCTTGAGTTTGCAGAACATGGCAGGAAAATCTGAAGAGCCAGACCTTTGATTGTTTCTACCTTAGTGTTACCCGTCTCTATCCCAGGAGATCAAACACCGGAAATGGACTATCATCATCATCATCATCATCATCATCATCATCATCGTCATTCATTGTCATCATCCTCCAAAGAAAGAGCCAGAAGCCGGAACAGAGCAAAGGATATTTATCCGGCAGGACACTGGTGGTTAGAGTTTAAGCTAGGTACTCCCAGTAGGACAAGAATATTCATGTGCTCATTCATTTGAAAACTATTTAGATAATCTGTCATACTTTCTCTCTTGCCCTTTTCCTAAGCTGGGAGAGAAGAGATTCCTATCAAACAGAATGTGTCAGACTTGTGGCTCACACTGTAATTATGATTTCTGGTTGGAGTGATAGTCACTGTTCTATGTACCCAGGAGACAGGCAGAATTGTCTTGGAGACCACGTGCAGCATGCAGGTTGAAAATCTGTCCCTTCCTTCCCAGTCCCCATAAAAATGAGTCTTCAGTACCACAATGCCTCCTTAGGGGACCACAGATGTTCAAACACCCTTGTGGCAGTCCTCTTTCCAGACCCCCTCCCTCTGGGTACCATTTTTCTTTTAAACTAAACCACTGGTTAGGCTGGCATCCATGGGTGCATCAGACTATCCTGGTTAGGAACCATTTTTGTGAGGCAATGAGGAGGAGTAAGGAGATCAACTCCAAGAGCCATGCCCCTTTTCATGCTAGAGCCTAGGGCATCAGCTCAGGATGAGAAGGGTTGGGTAGGGGTAGGGAGGGTATGGGCCACAGCTGTGCTCCTGACCCCAGCATCACAGACTTGGTCTTGCTTTCTGCATAACTCCTGTCTGATCTGACTGACTGAGTTTCCACAGAAACAGTGGCTGAAGGAGATGCTCATCTGACTGTTGCCAGAAAATGCAAAATGCAGAGAGAAACATACTGGAAGAAAGATCGCCGACTGCAGAGGATGAAAGCCAGCCCCATCCCCCATCCGGGTGCCATATGCCACAGAAGTAAGAAGCTAGTAAATCTAATTTAGTATAAACCATGCAATTACCCACTTTAAAAATTAAGGACCGAGACCATAAACCCACTAAACTTCAAATGTTCGTAATGGGCAGTTAAATGGGAGAGACAAAGTACAGGGGAGAGAGGTAATGTGGAGGAAATGGGGGAAGGAGAGAAGGAGAGAAAATGGTAGAGGAAAAGCAACAAAACCCAAGATCAGAAAGGAGATTGAGGCGGTGGGAGAAGATAGGGAGTGGCAGAGAGCCAGCACAAGGAACACACATTGTGTCTCAGAGGAACTGCCACGTAGGGTCCTTGCATTCCGCTGTCAAAGGGGCCAAAGTCACCTCTGCAGCCACAGGTCATGGCAGAGTCTTTTGCAATGACTAGAAAGCATTCATTTTGTTCTTTTCTTTCCTCCAGTCATCACTCTAGTTCAGAGCCAGCTTTATTGACCTCAGTCCTGCTGATATTTGGGGGCTGTTCTGAGCATCCTCTAAGGTTTAACAGCAGTGCTGGCTCCTATCCACTAGATGCCATGGCACTCTCCCTTGCTAGGACAACTAAAACTGTCCCCTGAGATTGCCAGATGTTCCTCCGAGTTGAGTAAGAGAAAGCCACTTCCCCCCAGTTGAAAGGCAATGGTTTGGTCCATTATTGCTTTACAACCTAACTCTTGCCTCTAGCAGTTGTCCCTCTGTCCCTCACTCAAACCCACAGGAGGACTCTTCCCCACAAGGCACATCTTTGATAGTGTCACTTCACTATTCTGAAGGGCTCCAAAGCATTCCAGTGTCCAGAGAATGAAAAATGACAATCCCCGGTTACCTACCGTGCACCACACTTTGTTCTGAGCATCGGAAATAGAGCTCGGAACCCTGAGACTCAGATGCAAGGAAAGGCGGGGACAACAAAGGTGCAAAGAAAAGACATGGGCTGGCTTCACACACAGCACCAAGAACTAGAAAAGGAAGGGAGTGGACAAGTCCGAGCAAACCGGGGGTGGCAGGGGAAGTTCCCTCTGCCTAGGCACCGTCTGAGCCAGGACAGAATAACACAGAAGAGAGGGAGGAAGAAGCTATGGCCAGAGACACAGAACACTAAGGTTGAAGGAAGACAGTAAGAAAGAGCTCCTAGGGAGGACCTGGGTCAGCATCTGGAGCATCTGTAATAGAATGACCAAGAAGTCTGTAGTGGGTGCAGCGAGCCACAGGAGGCCATATGTTTCTGTGGTATGGCAAGAAACTTAATGTTCCCCTAGTCCTATGGCCAGCCACCAAAGTTCAAAAACAACTGAAGTCCAAAAGGAACTGGAGGAATTCTTCTTGTTGTTTGGTTGGTTTGGGCTTTTTGTTTTTGTTTTTGTTTTTGGTTTTGTTTGGTTGGTTTTTGTTGTTGTTTTGTTTTCTGTTTTGTAACTTTTTTGTTTTGTTGTTTTGTAGTTATTTTCTTGGTTTTTAGTTTTTTATTTTATTGGGTTTTTTTTGTTTGTTTTGTTGTTGTTGTTGTTGAGACTTGGTCCCTCTACATATCCCTGGCTGTCCTGTAACTCACTATTTAGACCAAGCTGGCCTGGAGTTCATAGAGATCTGCCTGCCTCTGCCTCCCAAGTGCTAGGATGAAAGGTGTATGCCACCACACTTGCCCATTGGAGATTCTAAATATAACCCCACTCCCCAGCCTGATTCTAGAACGTAGTCAGTCCCTCAACAGCCCATCTTAGTTAGTCTGTACTCTTCTCTAACATAAGATTGTACTCAGAGGTCTCCATGAGACCTGTAAGACACAGGCTGCCTGCCTGGTCCGTGCCTCCACTGTGTGACCAAGTAGGGGTCTGAATGGTACCCAACAGCACTCATTTGTCCCAAGTTCCCAGGAACTGTTGACACTGCTAATCCAGAGAGCAGGTCTGAAGCAATCCTCCACTGACTATTGGCTGTGTCCTCAATCATGTCTCTGTGGCCATGCCAGCCCACCTGTCCTCTGCACTCATGTGTTTAAAATGCCAGCCACTTGTCAAGGCCTGACTTATATATCCCTCCAGCAGTGCCTCAGTCACATGGACCAATCCCCTTCGAGCATCACATCAGTTAGCACTACCAAGGCATCAACATCTTCTGACCTGTGGTGTATGCCTGAATGGGAGCCTCAGTTGTGCTTCTGAACCAAGACTTCTGGGACCATACTCTAGCCTAACAAATCTGCTAAACATCCCTCTTTCCCGTTTTGAATGGGTTGAGCCACCTGTAAAAAATGACTAGCCTTCTCTCTTTGTCTCATGCCCACCCAGATATTATAAAACCCTCTCAGCATAAGCAAATCAAAGGCAAAAAACAAAACCTGGAAAGGGGCTGGAAAATGACTGAGTTAATAAAATGCCTACTGCACACGAGGACCTGAGTTCAACTTTCTAGGAGCCATGTTCAAAACAGATAAACAAAGTTAATCATGAAAGCACACACCTGTAGTCCCAGCACTAGGGAGGTGGTGACAGGCAGATCCCCAAAGCTTGCCAGCCACCCAGTCTAGTTGAATCAGAAAGTTCCAGGTTCAGTAAGAGATACCCCAGTCCATCTCCAAAAAGCAAGACGGAAAATAATTAAGAAAAACACCCAACACTGACTTCTGGATTACACACATGCACAAACCTTCCACTTTCATGCATATATACATACATACATATATACATACATACACACAGTTTTTTAAAAAACTAGAAGAATAAGACGTGTTGGTAAGGAGGTGGAGAAAATAGAACACTTATGCATTCCTGGAAGAAATATAAAATGGTACAGGTATTATAAACATATATCAATTTTCCTCAAAAAATTAAAACACAATTGCCATATTTGATAGTTAGAGTTAATTGTCAATAGAAATAAGCAAGATCTAGAGTCATCTTTCAGTATACTGCAGGTGGTTATTTGACTGCATAAACTGAGTGGGAAGAGCTGCCCACTGTGGGCGGCACCACTCCCTAGCCTGGATCCTGGACTGTGTGAACTGGAAAGTGGGAGGTGAACAGCAAAATGCATCCATTGCTCTATGTCCCCGATTGTGGACGTAATGTGATAGCAGTTTTAACTCCTGCTACCTTGCCTTCAGTAGGACTCTTGAAACATAAACCAGGATAACCCCTTTCTCCCTTAATGCTTTTGTCAGAGTATTTTATCATAAAAACATGGGATGAACTGAGATGCCATATGTCCCAGCATATTTTAGAGTCTATTTCCAAAATAAGTGAAAGCAGAGTCTCAAACTGATACTTGTGCCTCCATGTTTACCCATGACTCTTTACTAGAGAAAGAACCAAGTCTCACGTCCCCCGCGGCTGAATGGATAAAGGGTATATTCAAACAATGAAATGTTACCCTGCCTTACACAGGAAGAAAAGCTGGATATATGCGAACAAAAGGGTGAACCTTGAGATCACTATGCTAAGTGAAATAAGGAAGTCGCAAGATGACAAACAATGTGTGTCCCACTTAGATGAGGTGCAGAGAGCACATGCTTTCTGGGGACAGAAAGCATGATGGTGGCTGTCACAGGCTTGGATGGGGGTGATGGTAAGTTCCTCTGCAATCATAGAAATATTTTCAGTTTGGCAAGATAGAAACAGGTTCCGGAGACATATGGTGGTGATGGTAGCACGAAGCCCTGGAGGCATCCATCTCTGCTGAACCATACACTTTAAAATGATCAAGATGAAGACTCCAGGGATGGCTTCATTGGAAAAGTGCTTGCTTTGCAGGCATGAGGATTCAACCCCTAAAATCCAAGGTTAAAAAATCTGGGTGTAGTGGTACGTAATTGTAATTACTGGGTGGGCAGAGACAGGCAGTTCTCTGGGGCTCACTGGCTATCAAGCCTAGCTTAATTGGTGAGCTATAGGCTAATGACATACCTTATCTCAAAAGAACAGGTATTGTGTTCCTGAAGATAACATCCAAGGTTATCTCAGGCTTCTACACACACACACACACACATGCACACACACATGCACACATGAACATATGCTCACACACAGTTCATTCACAAACGATCAAATTTTATCAAAATTAAAGATGAAATTTAAAGGACTAAATGAAAATATTAAATATGATTAACTGCTTAAGGTGGCCCGTTTTAGGCTGTGCCTATTTTATCACAGGTGCTTTATGATTTACAGAGTACTTCACAGAACTTACCTCATTTGCATCTTTACATAATCCACAATGCAGGGGTAAAATGGTTTCATTACTAGTTTTGTAGATGAGTATTCTGAAACCCAGAAAGATGAAATCAACTCAAGGGCACAGAGAGGCTAAGATCAGATTAAAAATAGAAGCCAAGTCCTTTGCTGCACCAATGCTCAGCCCAGAACATCACATCACGGGGTTCTGTAGAGTAGACCAACTTTCATGTGCTAAGGAAGACGCTAGCTGGCCTGCCTGGAGAAAGGCAAGACAGAGCAAGACTGACGGCAAGGTTCAACAGGAATTCCCATCTCATGCCCTGGGGAAGATGGAGAGACACATCTGCCTTTTGTGGTGGGTATTATTATTTTACAGGTCAAGTAGAGCCCTTGAGTCACCTAACCAATTTTACAAACAAAACAAAAAACCACTCTCTCGATCTGTGTGACTTCTGGAGGGAGATGCAGTCAGGCCTGTTCTCTGGAATGATATGAATACCACCAACACATGGCACTGTGTCTCTAGGCCTAAGCTACCAGTCAGTTGATTGCTTGCCCAGGTCACTGTCTTCTTCCACATCATCTCTGTCAGGACACTTGCAGTGGAAAGAGGACGCTTCTCTGGCATTGCCCGTCTCTCCAGGGACTCAGAACACAGCTGCATGTTGGCCTGGACTTGGCCAGTTGGATCTGTCTGAAGGTCTTGGGTTTGAGGGATGTGGCCTATAGGAGCTTTCCTTTCCCTTTGCCTGCCCCCACCCCTAACTCACAAGGCCTATGTGCCACCAACTTGTCTCTTTTGGGTCTCTGCACTTACGTCTCCATGGTATGTCTCATGGGACAAGGAAGAACTCTGTCAGGGTAATTACTCCTCTCTCAAGGTCCTTCCCTTCCTTCATCAAAGAACTCAAGATGGAGGGCATAGTGTAGGTCTTCTACCAATCCAGCACTCACCATTCCCTGGTCTGACCCATGAGTCGTAAAGGCAAGCCACGTGTAGTCCAGGGCAGGCCCCTCCTGAGGGACTACTGGCCAAAGTCTCCAGGGCACCTTGAGGGAGAAGGTACTGGAGATGTAGTACACTCAAGAATCTATAAGGAGCCCACTGCCTCATGACCATTTGGATTCATATGGCGTCTTACATCACCGATTCTAGATAAGCTTTTTCTCCATTCCTGCATTCTTAGAGTCTGGTGCCTGGGGCTGACTGAGCCAACAAAGGCATCTGCAGCCTGCCCTGCTTTAAGAATGTAGAGGGAACTGAGGTCTCTCTGATTTAAGGCAGAGGCTCATCAACCTCTGTGTAATGAACTTGGCTGCAAATGTGACTCCAGCCCCTGATTCTCCATCAGAATCTGTCACTTAGTGGCCGTCATGTCTTAGCATCCAGAACTGGTTAAGTCGTCCAAATGTTAACCCCCGTCTCCACGACTCTGACGATAATGAGGTCGACTTTCTCTTTATTTATCATTAAGGCTGGCAGATCCAAAAGGTAATTTAGTGTTCGGAAAGGCCAATGTTAAAACTTTATGTCAGGGGACGCATTGCCAAATGCAGCCTAATAACAGCATCATTAAATACAGACTAAAGTCTTTATTTAAATTCACTTCCATCTCATCCCTGTCTATAAAATGGAGGGATATATACAGAGTGGGTCTTTAATCCTCAAAACAAATTTCTCTGCTCTTATTTCTTCTTTAGTTGTCTCAGTGTCTGTCCAAGCCTGCCTGGCTCCGACATATATCCGACATCAAAAAACACTATGTTCTATGTAGCAGGGCGAAGATCACGCAAAGTTGAGGTGCTTGTGGTCCCTGCCCTCAGGGGGCTGCCAGATTTGGATGGAAATGAGAGATCTTTTGGTCACGTACCGTATATGACACTCAGCTCTACAACAGACAACCATACAAGGGAGATGTATAAGATTATAAAAACAGAGAAAATTTTCCATTGCCTAGTAACATCATTACCCTCGCAACGTCATGGCACACCACAGTAGTCACGTGATTGTGGTGATTCAGGTGCCAGCAAACCTAGTAGGGGTTCTGCCAGAGATAAGAAAGTAGAGTGGATACAGCGGATACAGCTCTAGGATGTGCCTAAGAGAGGACAGGCAAATGAATGGCTGTGTTGCTAGATTACATAATTACTACACTGTACTTTGTATAATTATTCTTCGGGGCTTGCATCTACTCATGCTGGAAAGAATGTTTACTGTAAAGTGGCATGCCAAGTGACACCAGAAGCAGCCCCATACATTTGGTGTTTACCACGTCTCCTGACTGCAGTGTTTTCCCTTCATGGTTGACTTAATCATATGTTGTTTTGTTCACCATGGCCCTAGGAGCAACAGACTGCATTAGGAATATATACACACCAGATGGCCTACGAACGTATATGTGTGTATGCACTCGTTTATATATAACCTTAATGGCATGAGTTGTGTGAGGTGGGGCACACCAGTCAACACAGTACTGGAGAGGGCTATGGCAGGAAGGGTTCAAGTTCAGTATCAGTCTGAGCGATGTAGGAAGTTCCCGTCTCAGATTTAAACAGAATAATAACCGTAAGAAATAAACGGGTCTGCTAGAGTACAGCTAACTTGTGCCACTTAAAACTGCCTAAGACTCCAGGTTGTATCCCTGACAATGCAAAAGTAGGTAAATTATCTAGATGGCAAGCTCCCTCCTTCCCCTCCCTTCCCCCTCCCTCCCCCTCTATCTCTGTCTCTGTCTCTGTCTCTGTCTCTGTCTCTGTCTCTCTCTCTCTCTCTCTCTCTCGTGTATGTGTGTGGGGGGGGCGCATGCACATAAGTATGCTCTATGATGTTAGCACAGGATAGCCCAGCAATGCATGTCCCAGAATGCATCTCTACCACAAGTGATGCCCAACTGTAATATACCCTCCTGGGCTTAAAACATTCTCCCCACCTCCAAGTTTAATGCCTTCCCTGTTCCATGCTCCCCCAGGAGCAAATTTCCCCCACATCTAGTACGAGAAGAGTGCTCCCCTCTGCCAGGACGCTCTCCTCTTCCTGACCCTCTTCAACCTTGTCTGCACCCGCAGCCCCCATCACAGGCCACATTCCTGGTTTTTCTGTTGGCCTACACTGGCATTTGGTCCACCACTGTCCCTGTAGCCCAGCACAGAGCATGGCACCCAGTTCACACTCAGGAATCCTGCCTGCATGGGGAATGAAATGGGGCTGCTGAGAGAGAGGCACAGAGCTCTTGGGTCCCGAGAGACTCACAGCAGAGATGGCTAAACTAGGCCATGACCCAGAAACCTACTGGCTGGAGCTTGAAATCAGTAGGTGTAGGGCACAGAGGCATCAAACAAATAGTCCATGGAGCTGGGATCTGAGGCAGCTGGAGAGAAGGGCGGAAAATGAGGCTGCGGGTATTTACAGGAACTTGAGCTAACTCTAGTCAGGTGCACTGGAGAGAAAAATAACAGCATTGCTGAGCCACATTGCAGAAGAGGCCCCCAGGTGAATGGTCCAGTTCCCCACACAGCTCTCCTAGCACATGGTCTTGACAGGTCTGTGTGCTGACTTGTCCCCAAGATGGTCACTGAGATCACACCCTCCTGTATCCCACATCCCTCTTACATTTACTTCCACTTGGGACTGGCAGCCCTGACCAAGGAAACATGATGCAGGTGGTGGAAATGTGGTTTCTGGAGCTGCTGCTTCCATCACAGGGTTTCCTGCACCCCACTCGGGGGAAAGCAAGATCACCCAGGAGAATTGGCCAATGGAAAAACCCACACAGACAGGCACTGAGGCCTCCAGTGGACAGCCAATGATATACCAAAGTCTGCTGAAAGTCACCAGGCAGGAGCTTAGGAGTGGAGACCCCAGGCCCAGGCCCAGACCCAGACCCAGACCCAGACCCAGACCCAGACCCAGACCCAGACCCAGACCCAGACCCTGACCCAGGCCCAGTGGGCTCTGTATAGGCTGCAGCCTCAGATCACCTCTGACTGGAGCCCTGCCATCCAGCCTGAGCCAGAAACAGCCCAAGAAACAACTCCAGAGTCCACGGGTTGAAAAATAAAGGAGACAATACACAGATAGGCAGTTGTCACTCGAAGCTGCTAAATCTGAGGAAAATGTGTTACATGGTGAGAAGTCACTGACTGGGACAGCCTTTTTTCCTCTCCAAGAGCATGGAGTGACTTTTGCCTGAGTGACAGAGATTGGATAGAGATGAGAATGATTGCTTCCATGAAGGCTACTCCTCAAGGGAACCTAGTAAGGTTTGGCAAAGAAAAAGATGGTCCCCTCAACTCCTTCATTCCAAAGGAAGATCTGGAGTTCAGCTTCTGCCTGAGAGTGACACAGTCTCTGTCCCTTCAGCTCTGCTCACACACCTGCTGCATGCCCCAGTCCCAGAGGTACAGTAGAGCTGGAGGCCTGCCCTGTTTTACTGCCTCCTGTGCACTGAATGCACAGGCTAGGCAGGAGCTGCTGAGTCTGCCCAACCATAATAGAGAGCAGATGTTCCGTGGAAGGTTTATCTCCTGTTGGCACAATACTCAGAGGCTGACCTTTCTCTGTCACGTTCAGTAAATGTTATTAACACTCTTAAGAGGGCCTTGGGTGCGCAGGTTCTCAGTCAAAATGAGGGATGCCTTCATCAGAATGTCTCCTGGACACGCCATTGTAGCCAGCCAGGAGAATCTCTATGGAAAACCAATGGCAAAAGAGGGCAGAGGCTGAGACAAGCGATAATAAAAGTACCCTGTGAATACCCTGAGAAACAGCACGATGCGTGTGGAGTGGGCCAACGGGCCAGCGAGCCAGATATTGCTGAATTCCAGTGTCGGCTCTATCGTTTAGTTTTGCCTCTGGGCAAGTTGCTTCATTTCTCTGAACAGTTCTCGCCAGCATTGTCATCAGGTGTAAATAAGAGGCCACACGGGTCAGGAATGTGGTAGGTACCCCCACCACCACTGCCAGAGTGATAAGTAAAGGTATTGACCCCACCCTCCTCATCAGTACACCTCTTTGTTCCATGTGTGTAGGGAACACCCCAAACAGTACTCGTCATGACAGATGTCTTACACGCTTTACAAAGTACTTCCAAAGTCACTGTGCTTCTGAGCTCTGAAGCACAGAGACAGAAGTGAGACAGCCAATGAGATACCAAACCCTGCTGAAAGTCACCAGGCAGGAGCTTAGAAGTGGAGGCCCTAGCCCTGGCCCTGGCCCTGGCCCCAGGCCCCAGGCCCCAGGCCCCGGACCCCAGAACCAGACCCAGAACCAGAGCCAGACCCAGACAACTTACATTTTCCACTAAATAAAACCTTACACATTCCTTTCTCTTTCAAAACTTGGGGTCTTTATAATGGAATTTCTACCCTACTGCCCTCACGGTTGCAAATGAGTAAAACCTCTGTTTTTAACAGAATGGGCCCCTGAGGCTGCCTTTTCCTGTCCCTGTCTTGGGTAAATGTGTGTCTTCTCCCTTTGTTTCATGATTTTCTCCCATCCAAGAGAGAAAATCATGAAATAAGGCCTGGCCCTGCTTGGCTTCCAAGCCTGAGATCTTCATGTTTAGAATGGAATGGCTATATATGATGACATTATTTTCTATGAACTGAGAAACAGTTGAAGACCTGATACAGAAGAAAGAGATTCTTTCTTTTCCCTGTTTAGTTAAATTGTAAACAAACCCTTTTTTCCCAATTACTGTTTCTTAATTGTTTTTGGAATACAGAGAGACTAAAGTATAAAGCTGAGTGCTTGGTCATGCACAGATTCTTTGCCCATCATCAGGTTCTGAGAACCAGGACCTCTCCACTGCTCAATGGAGAAGCCATAGGAAAACAGTCTACTCTGGAATGTCACAGTGGAGGCTCTACCAGGCTGGGGTCCTGTGGAATGGCCTGCATCTTGATTTCTCTGAGCCTTCCTCTGTGTAAATTTCCCTGATGGCTGTACAGTTTTCAACTTGGATTCTGTGGCTCTTCTTAACACACACACATACACTCAGAGACACTCTTACTTATACATACATATGTGCTCACACACATGCACACATACACACATATATACACATTAACACACACTCACACATACATACACACATTCATACATACATGCCCACATACACTCACACACACATTTTCACACAATCATACATATATATGCTCATACATGTATACATATATATACACTTACACATATACACACACTAATACATACACACACTCACACACATTTACATACATACACACACATACTCATCACACACATAATTACACATACACACACTCACACAAACTCACACACACTCATATACACACAGGCATGCATGCATACATGTACCTGCACACATAGAATTTGGTTTGATAAAGTATACACTCCAACAGAGCTCAGAGCCATTAATTAGGAATTAGAGAACTTGCCTGGGAGACCCTTGAGGTTCCATCACATCCAGAGTTCCGAATTCATACAGGTGCTCACTTCCCTTCTTTTGAGATCATCCTGTCCCTTGGGCCCTGGGAATCTGAGCCTGCATAGGATGAACAGCTCTGAACGTCCCCAGAAAGCCACCAGAATGTTTCTGTTGTCCTGAAGAATGGGGCCAGGATTCATTGAGATGCCTGAAACACCCAGTCTCCTTAGCAAACAGGTACCTGACTACATCTTCATCCACTCCGCAAAGTGCTTTCATGTTCTTCCCAATGTCACGGGCTGAATTTCTCAACTATTGTAAGTTTTCCTTCCCTTTATTAACAAATACAACTGAAAGTCGTTTATCTTTTCTCAAATCCACGACTACTACTACACAGACATACACTCTCCCACACACTCACGCTTGCATGCACAAACACTTGTACTCATGCATGCATGCACTCACTCATACACACACACATACACACACACGCATACACGCCTGCATGTACACATGCTCACATGTACACACACACACATGTGCATGCATGCACTCACATTCACAAGCGTGCACTCACACGGCCGAGCTGTACCTTTAGCACTTGGCTTAGAAATGTCCTCAACCAAACATCCACTACCTAACTCACAGTTCTAGCTTCTAAACAGCATGAGGAAGTGAGTCTGAGTCAACCAAGGTCTTTACAGAGAGGATGGCCTTTCTTCTGCTGTCAATAAATCTCCCATGCTCCTCCTGGGACGGCAGGACAGCCTTAACTACCCCTATGTCTATGAACTCCACTCAGAAGCACTTAGCTAGCTGCTGAGAAGACTGGAACTTTCTCTGTCATTTCCTCTGTTTCTTTCCTTTTTCCCCGGGACAGCAGTGACAGTCTCTTCACAACAGTCTAAGCTTTTCAAACACACACCACAAAACTCTTGCTTTTCCTTGTTACTCAGTTCCAAAACAGTTTCCATTCCCAGGGGAGGGGCACTTTATTACCGAGCAACTCCCTGCTTTTTAATTAATTAATAGGAGACTGATTAGCTTGGCAGCTAAGAGCACTTCTTGTAGCGAACCCAGATTTGATTCCTAGCGCCCACATGGCAGCCTCCAGATAGCTGTAACTTTCATTGCAGGGGATCTAATGCCTCTTCTGGCCCCTGCAGGCAGACACAGAGCAGGCATACGTAGGTGCAGGTGAACACTTGTACATGCAAAGTAAAAAGAAATAATCTCTTAAAATATCAACTTTCAGTGTAGTAAATCTGGGCTTAAAAATACTATATACTAGCTGATCATCAAAGAATAAGTAAGGACCGGGCATCCTAGATGAAGACACCGCAAATTTAGTGCTTGGGAGGGCTTTTGCTTTCAGGATCCTAAGTACTTCCTTCTTGATATGGCCTTGTGTAGAATAAAGCATTCTCTGGGCCTCTTTAATAAGGCTACCACCATGTGGCTAAATCTCCTGAGCCAGTCACTCCTCAAATGACCTAGTTCTTACTACCATCATATTGGTGGTTAGATTCCAACAGAAACACTTTGAGGAGACCCAGAACTTAGACCATACACTTCTCTGAGGGCAAACCCTTTCAACATATAACTATAGAAGTAGACAGGAGGCAGGAGAACACAAACAGGCCATGATTAAAAACTACAAGTGAAATCTCCTCCAAAGCGAAGTATACTCTGTCAACTGGTCTTAATGGAACATGCCGGTGACAGACCCTTGTTATGGATAGAGCAAGGTCAAAGAGGAGACAAAGCCTGATGTGATGATAACCTGAGAAATAGTTCACTATTAAGAGAGAGAACATGTCTTCTGAAGGGATGGCTGTAGCCAGAGGCTGAACTTTGGTTGACTTCCCAGTTTTGCTAGGGGTCAGCCTTCATTAACTTTGACTGCGTGGCATAAACAGATGCTGGGAGCTGAGGCCATTTCATCATGCCACTGCCACCCAGGGAAGCTCCGTGCTGCAGGATTGGGGAAGATTTGTAGATGTTTGTTTTGCATGCCATGCCTCTCCTATAAAGGAGGCTCATTCCACTCCTTCTGCTTCCCGATGACACCCAAGGGGGCTGCAAACCTAGTCAGTGTTTCAATGACTACTTACTGACTAGCTGACTAATTGCAGGACCTCCTTAGGGTCTACCAAAAAAAAGTGGGAGCTACCTTAGCAGAAAGCCCCTGCTCAAAGACATGGGCTTGGCGTTAACCTAGAAGAGAGAAGGAAATTCCCCAGCCACTGCCGCCATTTTCAAGGATTCATCCCTTGAATGGTCTGTTAGTCGAGTTCAGTGGGAGCCACAGTCCTGTTCAGACAGGAAGAATGCTGTCTGAGAATGGTTGGTAGCCTCTGTCCACCATGGAGACTGAATAGATGTCAACAGTCTCTCTGCAGACACTTGCAAGCATCAGGCTCTGAGAGGAAGATCCTGAGCTGACTTCCCATCCACCACACTTTCCACTACCTCAGCATACAGCAACACTATAGTATAGGGATGAAACCTTCGTTCCAGGATAGAATCCTGACTTGTCTAAGTCAGGAGTCCATCAACTATGGCCCATGGGCCAAATAACACCTCTACGGGTCAGTGTGAAGGTGAGCTGCAAGGGTGTGGCCTCGGTGCTGAGAGTGGCTTCTTATGTCTCTCTTTTAAAATATTCAAAGAACCCAGACATCCCTTAACAGAGGAATGGATACAGAAAATGTGGTACATTTACACAATGGAGTATTACTCAGCTATTAAAAACAATGAATTCATGAAATTCTTAGGCAAATGGATGGAACTAGAAAATAATAGTATCCTGAGTGAGGCAACCCAATCACAAAAGAACACACATGGTATGCACTCACTGATAAGTGGATATTAGCCCCAAATCTCAGAATATCCAAGGTACAATTCACAAACCACATGAAGCTCAAGAAGAAGGAAGAGCAAAGTGTGGATACTTTGGTCCTTCTTAGAAGGGGAAACAAAATACCCATGAGAGGGGATACAGAGACATAGTGTGGATCAGAGACTCAAAGAAAGGCCATCCAGAGACTGCTCCGCCTGGAGATCCATCCCATACACAGTTACCAAACCCAGACACTATTGTGGATGCTAGAAAGTGCTTGCTGACGGGAGCCTGATATAGCTGTCTCCTGAGAGGGTCTGCCAGTGCCTGACAAATACAGAGGGGGATGCTCTCAGCCAACCATTGAACTGAGCACAGGGTCCCCAATAGAGGAGCTAGAGAAAGGACCCAAAGAGATGTTAGGGTTTGCAGCCCCATAAGAGGAACAACAAAATGAACCAACCATTACCCCCAGAGTTCCCAGGGAGTAAACCACCAACCAAAGAGTACACAAGGAGGACCCATTGCTCAGGCCACATATGTAGCAGAGGATGGCCTTGCCAGACACCAATGAGAGGAGAGGCCTTTGGTCCTATGAAGGCTTCTTGCCGCAATATAGGGGAAATGCCAGGACAGGGAAGCAGGAGTAGGTGTGTGAGTAATCAGGAGGTGGGGATGAGATAGGGGGATTAAGGAGCAGAAACAAGAAAAGGGGATAAGAGGTGAAATGTAAATAAAGAAAATATCTAGTAAAAACTGTTAAAAAGAAAATATTCATTATTTTTATTTACATTTTCTTTATTTTTATGTTGCATGCAAATATACCTGTTCATATGTGCATGCACGTGTGTGTGTGTGTGTGTGTGTGTGTGTGTGTGTGTGCATCTATGTGGGGGAGCCAGAGGTTGACATGAGGTGTCTTCTTTGATAACTCTTCCAGTTAATTATGGAAAACAAGTATCTCAGAGAACCTGTAGTTCCCCAGTTCAGCAGTCTGGCTGGTCAGTGTGTTCAGAGATCCACCTCCACCCACACCGGGGTTAAGTAAATGCAGTATTCAGCCTGTTTTGTTTATTTTTTACATGGATCTTAATGTTAACACAAAAGCCACTTTACCGACAAGGTTATAACCCTAACCCTGTTTTCCTTGCATTTCTTAATGGCTGAAAAAAAAGGATTATTTTACAGGAAAAAATTATCAAATTAAAATATTAGTATCCATTACTAAAAGCTTACTGGGACAGAGCCAGACTCATTCATTTATGCATGCTCTGTAGCTGCCGTGTGCCACAGTGGCAGTTAGAAGATTGTAATAGAAGCTGTACTTTAGGCCCAGAAAGCCTAAAATATTTACAACCTGACCCTCTATGGAAGAAGTTTGCCAAGCCCTGGTCTAAGTCAAGCCAAGATCTCATTTGCCTTACCAGCGCTTTTGCATGTTTTCTTAAGAACCCTGACTAAGTCAGCCAGATCTAGACATTCCCCGGGTGGCAATGGTTGGTTCAGGGTGGCTAGTGACCCAAATTGTCCCACTGAGACTTGAGGGAAGAGGAGGTGGCCTGGCTGGTTCTCACTCCACTGCTAGGCTTGGAGAAAAAAAAGAAATCACTGCCAGTAGCCCGTGAGTCAAAGGGAAGCCATCTTTAAGATGAAGCAGATGTCCTAGACCATGGAGTCAAGGTGAGAGTCCCTGTACAATAAACAATGCCACCACCTACCGCTAGGCCTCTGGTCAGTCAGAGCCCAGACCCCTTCCTTATGGTTTAAGCTGCCTTCATCTGAATGCCTGTGGTTTGGAGCCAGGAGACCCTCTGGTCATTACTATCCCTTCTGCACAGAAAACTCCCCACTCCCCATCTCTTGCTAAGCAACATCGAAATTGCCATATCCCAGGAGGCCACGTGTGACCTGCTAGAGCAGGTTTTATACACCACGTCATCTACAGTTCTCAGGATTTCCTTTAGCCACACATACCATTTGTTTACTCTACACTTACCCATACTTCCCTTACTAATATCAAAGGCAAGTCCATGTTTGGCATGTCCTGCACTGATACCCCAGAGCCAAAGGCAGTGCCCACCCATTAAATATGTTTTTCAAAGAGTGCCCAGACTACCTCCAGGGCTGGTTCCTGTGACACGGTGTTAGGCAGGGTGTAAAGATCCTGCCAGTTGTTCATTATGCCTATTAGACCAATAAAGGAAAGGTGTGTGGCTTGTATCTCACTCTCTTCCTTGCCCATGCCGTTTCTCTCTAAGACAGGCTGTGCATTAGAGACTGCTCCCTTTTTACCAAGCATTCCGGGTCTCAGACCTATGCCATTTTGGAGAAACAAAGCTAAGCTGCTCTCGCCTCTGTGGGATTTCTCAGAGACCTTGACACGGTGCTGTGTCGGCAGTGGCGAGGGCAGCGGTAGGCAGTGCCAGGACTCTGCTTATGAGCCCGTAAGACAAGAGGCATGATATGTAGTGCTTCTCAAACATATTTGCTGATGGCACCTTTTTCTCTAAGCCAAGTCTCACTAGACTCTAGAGATAAATATTTTTCTGTGAAACTTCCTGGCTTAGGGCCTCTGGGAAAAGACAAACACAGACGTAATACATTAAGAGGTCTTCCAAGGTATCCGAAAGAGATCGTCTAGTTTACTAATGAGCTTCGGAATCATATGTTAGGTACGGGGCCCCCTGGGGACTCAGGATGGAGAGTCAAGGCAGACAGCCAAAGAGGTGGGTGGATAGGAGGCTCACAATCCTGTCTGCTGCACCAGCCATGGTCTGCTTCTGTTCTTAATGTGGTTGGGGAGCCATGAGAGCACAGAAGGTATGGAATTGAGTAGCAAGGAATACTCTAGAAAATGGTTGGTAAGAGGCCACCTAGAGGTCAAGAGAGCATCCACTGGCATCCTAAGCCACGTGCCCACACCTTGGCTGAGAGCTAAGTTTGAAGAGTTGGCTACGGAGATGATCCGTCCAACGGGGTGGGTGCCCCAGGGGTGCCACTTGCTCTGCACAGTTCCCCTCTGCTGTCACTGAGGCCAAGTCCCCAAGTCGTCATTCCACAACCTGTAAGGGACCGGCAAGACCTTTAAAGAGGCCCAGCCTAGAGCCTCTAGAGGAAAGCACGAGGCTTCCTGCTTGCTTCGCATGTCCTGGATTTTTTGGAGTGTGGGGGGAAGGGACCTGCCTAAGCTGTCCGGAGGGAAGGAATCTCATAGAAGCCAACTTCCCCAAGCCAGTTTCTCCTCCCAGACAATGAGCTATGCCAACAGCTCTCCTATCATTCAGGAAGGTTGGTGGCTTCATGCCCAGCATTTAAATGTAGCTTTCCTCCTTTCTAGAACCCAGGTTCTATTTTGGAAGGTAAAAAATAGAAGGTAGGGTCTAGCGGGTTGAGGTTTCACTGTTTCGTATCTGACCCCGAGAGCTCATCTCCCATTTATAGTTCTGGGGGTGGACAGAGTCTCAAGAAAGAGAAATACTAGCCATGGTCCAGCTGCCTCAGCACTCAACATCCCTGGTGCCTTGGGAATCTGCCTTGCATAGCCTTCCCGGTCAAACAGGTGGTACCGTGATCTAGACACAGAGAAGTGTCTGAAGCAAGGAGGAGGTGGAGGTCTTGCCCCAAAGAACTAATCCAAGGAAAATAAAGATGGGATTGGCAAAAATCCCAGGCTCCATTCAAGAGACTATAGCATCTTTCCAAATTCCCAAGGCAGGGAAATGCTAGCAGTGGTCCAGCTGACTGGACACTCAGCATCCTTGGCGCCTCGGGCAGGTCTATCTTGCATCAGCTTCCCTGACAAACAGACAGCACCATGACCATCAGACAAACCCCTTCCCTTTCCCGGTGACCTTGTCCATCTCTCCTGAGCCTGCTTCCTGTTGTCTCTGGCCTGACAGGTGGATCCCAGGAGTCAGAGATGTGTCTCCCATATCCTTTCAGGGCAGTCTGAGCATCCCTTACTCTACCTGGGGTAGAGGAAGCCGCACCCAAGCTGCCACTGTGTCTGAGACAGCAAGTCATGGACCACTGAGCAGGTGGGTTCACACTCAGTTCACGAGAGGGTGAACAATGAACTGACTTTAAGAACAACAAATTCAGATGCAATGAACTGAATCCTCCAGCAGGAAGTGAAATGAGAGGTCCCAGCTCTTGCCTTCAGGAGTCTGGGGCAGCAGGAAGACAAGTGCAAAGGGAGTTGAGTTACCCAAGCTCGACAAAGCCTGTTAAAAAAAAAAAAAACCAAACAAACAAGAAAACAAAAAATCAAATATCCAAGCTGCAAGGTCCAGCCCACCTGTGCTACAGCCTTCGGCCTGGGCACCTACCATTCTTAGACTCGCTCCTCATCTTGTAAGTAATAAAGGCAACCAGCTCTCTAAACAGCAGAGTGTGAGCTACCAGCGGGCCACTGGGAAGACGCTAGGGAGGGGGAGGGGACTATTGAGGACTACGCCTAAGGAGCCTAAGAAGAAAGTCCCCAAGAGAAGTGGCAGTAATAAGCTTGGTTTAAGAACCGGCAGCAAGAGAAATGATTGTGAGTCCTGCACGGCTCACAGACCACACAATGTCCTCTGGGTCAAGGCCTCAAAAGCATGGAACAAAGAACAGCTGAGCTGACAGAGAGGGGGGGCTTCTTCAGGAGACCAGGCACACGCAGCATCCTGGCTTGCATCCTTGTCCTATAGACGCTGTCACCGAGAGCTGGGGGACTCTGTATACATATCAGGACATCCCAGAGGCCTCAGGGGTGAGCAGTTCCAATGTCACAGAGCCACTGGCAGCCACAAGGTGAAGAATATGCTGGGCACAGGATCTTGCCAGTTTGGGGGGGGGGACAGTGTGTAGCCAGTGCAGCCAATGAGTGAAAGTATATGTTTATATAAAGTGTACAGACTTATGTCTGTAATCTGTCTTGCAGCATTTAGGAGGTTGAGGCAGGAGGATTGCCATGGATCTGTGGCCAGCTTGTACTACATAACAATGTGAAGCCCCATCTTAAACAAAACATAGACACTTGCGCATACACACACACAGACACACACACAGACGCACGGGACTGAGGGGAACCATGTGTACACACACACACACATACACACACACACACACACACACACACACACAAGGGGGGGTGAGGGGAACCATTCAAACATTAGCCATGGAGAACACAGCATCCATTGATTTTGAGCTGCACAGGTAAGCGTTTGCCTCCTCGCCCCAGGCAGGTGGCATAGGTCTTCTCTTGGGGAAGGCAGTAAGTTCATATTGCTGGAGAGCTGCCCGATGTTGTGATGGGCTCTGCCCTCTCTCTTAATGCCAGCCCTAACAATTCATCTTGTCACCTTGAGGGAGTCACTTAGCTTGCCCAAGCTACGGTTTTCTGACAGAAATGGTGACAACCCACTAGATCCTCATGAGGATTAAAAATGATAAAGTGTCCTGAGCCCATGAAGGGGCAAGGGGAGGTATCCAAGCTCTGCCCGGAAGGTCTAAGGACAAAGACAATCACATCTCTGTTAGTACAGACATCAGCACCAGCAAGGCTCCAGGGCGTAAAAAGCAGGTTGTTTTCCTAAACAGTTTCCACTGCTCACACGCTTACTAAATCCTTTTTTAATGGAGCTGGGTTTTTCTCCCCCAGAACTCCTGAGCCCCGCACTGTGCTGCTTGAGATCTGCGCATTATCTGGCATGGTGTTAGAGTGTGCTCCTTACTGCAGACTGTGGACTCTGCAGGCTCTGGCCTGTTCACCTCTCTGTCCCCAGGGCCTGCCACAATCTCTGACCATAGACAGTCTCAATAACTATTTGTCGAGAAAATGGACTTTGACACTCTGCCCTAACCAATTCCAAATTGCTGGAGTCCAAATTAATGAGGTTTCAGTGTAATTAAAACTGACAATTTTTTTTATCGCTCACATTCAGATGTCTCACTTCAAAGGACGCCATCTAGAAAGTAAGACAACAGCCAGCTCAGAAAGAAAATATACATGCCAACTCTGCATAAAACAAGGAACTGTATCTAGAGTACATAAAGAGCCCTTTTAACTTAATAAAAAGAAACAACGCAATTAAAAATGGGCAGAAGATCTAAATAGACTGATCTTCAAAGATTACAAATGACCAATAAGCACAGAGAAGGGTCCTCCTCCTCATTAACACCTAGGGGATGCTAACCAGAACCGCAGAAGACCACTGTGAAGTGAGAATGCTCACACATGAACAAAGCAAAATGGGGGCAGCCGCTTTGGCAAGCAGCCTGGTGTTCTCCAAATAGTCATACACGGAGTTAGCACATGGTAGAGCAATTCCACTGCTAGGTGCGTGCCCAAGAGAATCAAAAGGGGTGTCTTCCAAAAAGACCTGTGCATGTGTTTAAAGGAAGGTCACTCGTTACAGCTCAAAATGGGGGAGAAAACCAAATACCTGCGAGCTAATAAACAGATAAAATGTGAATGCCCACACAGTAGGCTGAGGCAGGAGGATGGAAGACTCTAGGTTGTTTCATGTTGTATAGCAAGGTGTAGATCAGCTCAAGTTACAAAGGGGTTCAGATATACACAAGTGCACATGTATATGCACATTTGCACATATATACATGGGGAACACATATGTACGCACACACACACACACAGTAATGCTTCTTCTACCATAGAAAGGAGTACTCAACATGGATGAACTCTGAAAATATCATGCAGGTGAAAAGAAACCAGATTATCTACATTAGGTTACTCTCAGTCCACGGCATAACTAACCCATCATGATTAGTTAAGGTGGGAAGCCTTTCCTTCATCGAGGTGGTACACTCTGGCTTGGGTCTTAGGAGGAGACAGTGAGGGAAGTTTTAGCATTCTTACTCTCTTCTTCCTGACTATGGATGCAACATGCTTCAAGCACCTTGACTTCCCTATGATAATGGACTATGCCAATGACGAGCAAAAATAAAGCCTTTATCCTCTATCCATGTGAAGAGGGTGCTCATCTGTAAAGCTTTCAAAAGAAATTACAAAGATTTGAATATATATATATATATATATATATATATATATATATATATATATATATATATCCTTTCTTCCTTCATAGAGTTGTTTTTGTCAAGGTGTTTTATCATGGTATCAGTAAAAGTAACTAAGTAATGCCTCAAACTGGAACATTTGCAGTCACAAAACATGTACATGTGGGTGCTCCAGAGCCTGTGAGAGGTCCGGGAATTAAGGAGAGAGAGTGAAAGAGTGATGAGGCTTCTCCAGGGTGACATTCATGCCCTAAAGTTGAGCGGGGAGGTGTCTGCACAGTTGTGTAGATATGCAAAAACCCTGCTTGACTGGACCATGATTTGTATGATATGTAAATTCATTTGAATGAATCTGTGTTAAGAATGGAATGAGGTGATGGATGAGGTGGTCAGTGGGTAAAGGCATCTGCAGGACAGGTGTGGGATCCTGAGTTCCCTCCCTGGAACACACCTTAAGGTAGAAAAAGAGAACTGACTCCACACAGTGTCCTCTGACCTCTACATGTGCACATATACACATATACACACATGCACATATACACATGGATATACATAAACATGTGAACATATATACATAGATACACATATTCATGTATACAGATACACATATATACATATACATATGTGCACATATACATATATATACACATGTGCATGATACACATGTGCACAGATACATATACATACATTTGCACATATATACATGAGGAGCATATATGCACACACACACACACACACACACACACACACACACACTAAATACACTTTAAAAGAGATGTGAAGAAAAACCAGTTTCTTATTTCTTCATTTTTCTCAGGCCTCTAATGTAAGCAAACAAAACCTTGAGTCCCATCTGGCCTATTGTATTACCCACAATACCTCCAACAGGGCTGGATATCAGGTAACCAGATTTGATTTCTTAAACTGAAAATCATAAATCATTTTGACCCAAACAAAATTGGGGTGTTTAGACCCTCATTCAAATTCAGTATAATCAGAGAAACTATCTCCTGCTATCCAGATGGGTATATGGGATTCTATTTTACCTTTTTGTTTAATATGGAAGGAAGATTGGGTCAGAGACCCCCTTTTGTAACTTGATCTGATCTACACCTTGCTATACAACATAAAAACAACCTAGAGTTTTCCATCCTCCTGCCTCAGCCTACAAGCGTGTGCTGTCATACGTGGCCATCAACCTCACTTTTGTCCATGACCAGCTGGGATTGTCTGGGGTGATGTAGATACTGATACCAGTGATGAAATTAGAGTCAAGCATCTTCTGACCTATTTGTGTTCTTATTTCTTAAGCAAAACTTCCCTAATCTACTCCCTCTACCCACCCAGCCTTCCTCCTCCTTCCTTCTCCCGAGGCCCATGGTTCTCTGATAACAGAACTGCAGTCCAGGGTTTGGTCTGCCTCTGCTCCCTAGCCTCGTCTAAGCCTTGTACACCTCCCAAGTCAATCACTGGCCCCAGAATGCTCCTTAAACTCATCTGAGAGGCTGAATTCAGAACAGGGCTCAAATGGAGCCCTTAGGTTCTTTGGGAAATCTGGGCAAAATTCCATCACATTCTCCCCTTCTCCAAACCTCTCCATCTTGGGCATAGCTGTCACCCTGCCAAAGACACAATGGCACAAGCAGGGGTCATCTCACTTGGGAGCCCCACCTAGTTGAGCCACTTCCCTGGAGGCTGCAAGATGGGAAAAGCACAGAGAAGGGGGTGGGTAAAACCTAGGGGGGGGGTGTCACAGTTTCCTGCTTCCAACCCTGGACTGGAAAGAACTGACCTCACTGTGGAGAGAAGTGAAGTAAATTCTGTCTGACCTCACTAAAGATGGAGTTAGAGGAACCACCCCTGACCTCATCAAAGAGTGTGGGGGGTGTTCCTAGATCTCTCTGAGGTGGGGGTAGAGGGGAACACCCCCATCACGCTAGGAAGGAGGGTGAGCAGGTTTAGAAGACTACCTGGCTCACTGATGGTCACTGTCCTTTGCAGTTTGGCTGAGCAACAGTGACAACAAAGACCCACAAACAGAGTTCTACATTTGGAACAGGAAACCTGGCTCTCACTCTGGCCTCTCTGGACCCTGTGCCCCCCACCCCACCCCTGCTCCCAACTGTTCCTGGAAGACAGAAGATAAAACCAATTATTGGGAGCAAGAGACCCTTAAGAGAAAGAAAAATCTTAAGCTGGGTGTCCTTTAAGGGTCACTGGGTCAGCACTGTTAAACCATCTGTAAGTATGAACCGACCTGCCGGGCTCGGGAAAGATCTTCCTGCTTCCCGTGGAAAATGCAGTGAGACTTTGCAACTGAAGAAGAAGATTATAAATTCATCTCTCCTACTTACTGGCTAAGCGACCTAGGGCAGACCCTTGCTGACCCAAGAGTCCTTGATGTTAACTTAGGGAATCACTTGACTCTTATCACAAACTGCATGTAGAGGGGTGGTGGGGAGGATAGCTGTGACCTCAAGGTGAGGGTCAGAGCTGGGAGTGATTTAACTGTCAGCCTGCAGGAGACACTTGGCATCTTACTAGTTCCAACTGCCCGCATCTGTGGGCAGGCTCCTCCGAGGGTGGGTCTCTTACACCCCCTAATGCCAGGTAGGGACGCTTGGGCTCCCACCCCTGACATCCTACAGTAATCTCTCTGGATAGACCCAAGATCTCTCCCTGGGTAGGATACCCAGGATTATCCCACTCACTTGACATTAAGAGGCGCTTTTAGCACATTCCAGCTCTAGAGCCCAGCTGCACTGAGGAGGGAGAAAGCCTGTGGAGCTGAGAGACTTCACTGTTATCAATATGGTGCCGAGGGGCTAAAGAAACTGCATCCTAGCAGCACTACAGGGTTTCCTAGGCTATGTTCAGGACTCACCCTGACTGGGAACCTGACCTGTATTTCCTCTGGACCCCACCCTCCGAAGCCTGCCCCTCCTCCACCCTGCCCCACCCAACCAAGAGCAGTGCAGTGAGAGGCTCTTGGGAACTCTCAGGAAACTCCCAGCAAAACAGTAACTTCTTAGGGAGCACAAGTTTATGAGGATCTGCTTAGCAGGCCCACCAGGCCATCCATTTTATTTATTTTATTTCATAAAGCTACAGATAGGACTTCCCATGCAAATGACTCCCAGATGAGATGCAAATTGGGAGTGGAAGCTGCCAAGAACCTCTGTGGCTTTTCTTCTCCGTGTCCCTTGAAGAACTGTGAGGTACTGTGGCACCTCCTCCCGCCTCTCTGCCCTCTGCTCAGAAGATCCTGCGCCATGTGCATCCTGCTGGCAGCCACCTCAGGGCTCTGCTGGATCCTGCCAGGCATGGGATCTGAGCTCGCTGTGGAGAGAGGCTTAATTGCACTGGAAGGAGCAGGCTCAGGAGTCAGCGAGCTGGGGGGCTGGGGGGGGGCAATATGAAAAATTTCCTCTCCACAGAGATGCTCACCCTGGAGTCTTCTCACCCTGTGACCTCTACACACGGACCAAGTTTGGTGCAGGGTTGCAGCAAGGAACTCTGCAATGAGTTTATACAGGGGTCCTTTTGGGGAGCCTAGAGACCTGGGTTCAAATCCTTCACAACCACTGGGCAGCTGTGTCATTTGAAGGAATGACTGAAGTCTTCTAGGGCTTCCATGATAATACAATGATGACATCACCCACGAGGAGGACAATAATGCCTACTTGGCACATCCTGTCCTAGCCCTGTCTTAACCACTTTTTCTCAGGCCAGCACATAGTCCTCAGGAACACTGTATGCGATGCAGTGTGTGAGAACAGATGCTCGATGGAGTTGGTCGCATGGCCTGAGTTCCCTATTTCCTTCTTTTCATATCATTTTAATTTTCAAAAAAATTGTTTTATGTGCATGGGTATTTTGCTTGCACATGACTGTATGTCCTATGTATCCCTGACACTTTCAGAAGCCAGAAGAGGGTATTGTATCCTCTAGGACTGGAGTTATAGATGTTTCTGAGCTGCCACATGGGTGCTGGGAAATGTAACCCAGGTCCTCTGGGGAGCAGTCAGTGCTTGTAACTGCTGAGCTATCTCTCCAACTCCTTTCCCTCTTTTATAGTGTATGTGTGTGTGTGTGTGTGTGTGTGTGTGTGTGTGTGTGTGTGTGTGTTTGGGACTGTGCCCATTAAAGCCAGAGGACAGCTTCAAATCTCATCCTCTCCAATGCTACCAATCTCCTTTGAGACAGAGACTGAAATTGGCCTGGAGCTTATTGATCAGGCTAGCCTAGCTGGCCAATGAGCCCCTGAGATCCTCCCATAGCCGTTTGCCACCACACCCAGTGTCCCTTCTTGGGTTCCAGGATCAAAGCGGGTCCTTGTACTTTTGAGGCAAACACTTAACAGACTTCCCAGCCGCCCCTCTCATCTTACAAAATGGTTAGTCTGCACACAAGAGCCTTGGGCCCTGGTCTCCATTCTGCCACAAAACAGCCTGCTAAGGCCTGAAAACCAGAGGTCTTCTCTGAACCATTACACTGGTTCGCCTGAGGCTCTTTCTAGTGCTAGTCTTGCAGTGTCCCTCCGTCAAGCTTGTCTAAGAAACCCCATTAGCACACGGCTCTGGGACATACATACAAACATCCCTAAATGCAAATGGGGACCCATAGCTGGATTGAATTTTCATTCTAATCATACAGATAACAACAGTAATAATGGAATAAAAGTGTATTTTAAGATGATCCTAAGCCGGGCAGTGGTGGCGCACGCCTGTAATCCCAGCACTCTGGGAGACAGAGGCAAGCAGATTTCTGAGTTCGAGGCCAGCCTGGTCTACAGTAAGTTCCATAGGACAGCCAAGGCTACACAGAGAAACCCTATCTCGAAAAAACCAAAAAATCAAAAATAAATAAATAAATAAATAAATAAAAGATGATCCTGAAATTTCCTTCCATCCCATCAGTCTCTGAGTCCTCTCTGCAGGGGTCTCTACAGTTTTCCTGGGTGTGAGCACCCCGCCATGAAACCATGCTGGCTTATGGCTGTCACTGTCACCTCTCCTGTTCTCTCTTCCTTTTCCTTGAGACTCATGGCTCTCAGTGACTCCTTGGGATCTCTGTGGTTCTCTGTGCTCTCCCTTTAGCTTGGAGATCTCTGCAGACTGCTCTGCCCCCAGCAGACAAATGATTTCCGCAGCAATGAGCCCAGCAACCGCAGCACCCCTTGTCTGTGGCTCCTGAATACTGGGACTGGGTAAACAGAGTTCTCTGGTCCAGTCTCAGATCACAGAGAGAGCTAGAGATTCCTTCTAGCCTGGCAACATATCTGCCAGTGGCCAGAGCCATCCGCCCAGGAGCTCCAGAATATTCTATGTCTTTCCCTAGCAATATCAGAGCAAGGGATGAAAGGGAACAAAAGAGCCAAGAAAAATCCAGTTCTGCCTAAGAAACCCTAAACCCACGAATCCTTACAGATCCTTAGGAGAAAGGGGAACTTGGACACCTTAACAACAGACTCCGGGCAGCCCAAAGCACAGTGGGCTGCCAGTACCATGTCCAAGACAGAGTTGTCTGTCAGGCTCTGTTGCTCTCTGATTCCCACACTGTTCCCAACACAAGCTCTGATGACACAGACTTGGAATTTGGTTAAAAGGTTGCCAGTACTTTTCTAAGAAAGATGAGGCTGTATAAGAACTACCAGGAAAGAAAAACAGGTTCCTATAACAATCTCAAGCAGACAGAAGGCTGCATTATTCTTAGCTTCCGCTCAACTCCCAGGGGATGTGGGACAGTTCACTTTCTAGGGTTTCAGTGGAAGCCTTACCTTTTTCATGGGAAAAGCTAATGATTCTGACAGAGGGTGTGGGTTTTACATCCGATTGGGAATAGTGAGTGGGCGTGAGGTACCAGGGAGGCAACTGTCACAGGTGAAAAATCAGAAGCCAACCCCACAGCCTGGAAAATACAAAACATGACTCAACTCTCACACTTCTCCTTGTCTATTAATCTCCTGTGTGCCGAGTGCTTTGTAGACCTGGAGATATAATCATGAGGTCACCAGTGTGCAGAGGTCGATAAGGACACCGTAGATTCCAGAACAAGAAGCAATAGGGTTGCATGCCCACTGCACAGGAGTCTGTGTTACTGCCCAGCTCTCTCCACGGTGGTGATACCAAGGAGGGGCTTGTGGGCAATAGATACAAGTGAGGCAAGGCGAGCGGCAAGAAGGAGACAGAATCGATTATTCAAAGCAAATTAAAAGTGTTCAGCAGAGGGTAGAGAAAGACGGGAGGAGGAAAGGGAGGCTCCAAAAACTTCCAGTGGACATAAGAGGCAAGGGAGCACTGTGGAGGGAGGCTGGTCAGGAGACAGCAGGACTAGCCTGTCAGTGGGCTTCCCAGAGTCCTCCTCCAGAGGTAAGATGGATGCCCCGGTTGGCCTTGATGCTGAATGGAGAGATCCAGGGTTGCTGCTTAGAGCAGAGTCACATTGGCCGACAGCACTGCTTAGAGCGGATATTGAATTAGCTGCATTAATCCACAGAGGTGTCTGGCTCGGGCTACAGTGATAAGCATAATTAAACTACTTAGTTACTGGATCATGGGCTTGGGCTACACATGGTCAAGCCTGCTCATCTTGTTAAGGAATCCTACTCTTGTGGCTTGTGTCTTAGAAAGAAAATCTGGAGACAGTGAAGGTTAAAAACCGAGGGGTGTGTGTGTGTGTGTGTGTGTGTGTGTGTGTGTGTGTGTGTGTGTGTGCTCATGTACACACACCCTGGGGTTTCATGCCAGGCCCAGAACCCACTTGCAGATACCCTGATAGCATTCTGATAGACTTCTCTGCTAACAGTGCCAATCAGACTGGGCTGGGATGTTGCTCATTTGATAGAGCATTTTCCTGCATTGCACAAAGCCCTGGTTTGAACCCTAGCATCCCATAAACTGGGCATAGTAGCATGCCTGAAATCCCAGCCCTCAAGAAATGGAAGCAAGGAGACCTGAAGTGGTTAGCCTAGAGAATTGAAGACCAGTTTGGACAACATGAATCTCTGCTATAAAAAGAAAAGCTAGAAGAAGAGAGGGAGATACAGAAAGGTGAAAAATAAAATTCATGCTATTGAGTGCAATGCAGAACATATTAATGAGAAGAAAGCCCTGTGTCCAAAATAAACAAGAAACCACTGCAAATGGAAGGCTGGACCAAACCAGGGACCCTGGCAGCCCGCACGCCTCCCCTCTGACCCTCGCCTCCCAGACCGTCCTGAAGGCTTCTAAGGGATTCCCAGAGCCTTAGCTCTTTTGTCTACATTTCATTGGCCTCAAACCACCTCAACGCTTGTGGCTTTCCATCTAGGGCAATCCATTTATGGGGTTTTGGATTCCCTCCACCACTTGCTGGCTCTTATCCTGCCATCTTCACTGATCTCAACACAGACACGGTTTGTCAGAACCCCAGGAGTTGGGGAGACTGCAGCAAGTTGTGACAGGCAGGTTTGCTTCATCACTGAAGTAGCACAGTGGCTTGAGATGTGCAGCTAATCAGCTTGCAAACTATCGTGAACTAATGACCGACCAGCAGATGAGTGGGATGCACTGGGAAAGAGCCTCTACCCACCCCTAGTGCTCACACTTAACTGGTGATCATGGTACTCATTAGGGCTTGCTGGTACATCAACGCAATGTCTGCTGGTACTGGGGGAGGCCCAGTGCCTTGGACCTTTAATTACTTGTTGGAGTTCAGTAATAGCAGGCAGCTGTTACTTCATGGACTTGACTGGGTACTTTCTGTCCTCCAGGTCCTTGTCTCTTCATGTTCATAGACATGTTCCCAGAAAGGCACTATTGAACGATTGTCCCTATTTTAGTAATAAAGGACAGCTGGTTCAGAGAGGTTAAGTGACTTACAATGTCACACAGCTTGCCAGTGGTGGAGGAGTCAGGGTTCCAACTCCACAGCCTTAAGTTTTCTTCTCATCTTGCCCTGACCCCTAGTGTGTGTGTGTGTGTGTGTGTGTGTGTGTGTGTGTGTGTGTTGCTAGAAATTGAGCTCAAAGCCTTGTGCATGCTAGGTAATTGCTCCATCATTGAGTCCCAGTCCTGTCTCCTAAACTCCGTTGGATCTCCATCTTCCACTCCTGAAAGGAACTGTGTCATTGATGCAATATTTAACTGTTTGAAATTCCAGGCGTAGCACGCTAAGAGGAGGCAAGAAAGCTGTCCTCTGCCCACTTCTCTGTAGCAGGACCTAGAGCTCCTGACAGTGACAGAGAGCCCTGCCCTCCCATAGACTCGACTCATGAATATTCTTCAATTCTGCTTCAGAATAGAATGAAAATGTGGCCTCATGGCACTGTCTCCTGCGTATGCTCCTCCCCCTCCGCTCTCCAGGACAGTTCCTGGGTTCCCTCCTTTTCAGCACTGAGCTCCAGGGACTCAGAGCACTCTGAGCAGGCTGGGACAGGAGAAGAAGGGTTTAAAGAAAGGGCTGGCGCATTCTTGGAGTCCTGTTCTCAGGACCCTTCTCCTTATTGTTCCTCCTGTCTTTCCTGTCTGTCCACATGCCCCACATCCGACCTTCAGGTGTGCCGGGAGACATGGGTGTCCTCTGGCTAAAGAGGCTCCTGCTAGTCCACATACTTGCCCCTCTCTCAATCAGAAACTCTGCCTTGTGAAGATTACATACCTCCCCTAAGGTCAAAGAGCAAAGAGGACAATACAAAACATCTGTCCTTTAGGCCACAGGGCTCCAAGACCTGCATGAGGCAGGGAGGAGCACATAGTTCTCTAAATAAACCTCATATCTGTTATTAATTTTTAACCAGAGTTTAAGTAGCGGTCTGTACTTCACCCAGCAGGACTGCAAGGTTATTTCCCAGTCAGTCAGTCGGTGAGGTATATGCGATGGTCTCTTTTACATACAGGAAACATGAGACATTATGATACTCTATCTGACCCATGGGACAGAGGGTGTCAGATTTTATGTTTTAAGTTCAAAATTGCTCAGTCGATTTTAATTGAACATGTTCATACCCTTTCACCCAGTTCTCTCACTTCTGGGAAAAATACTCCAGAAACACAAAGAATCAGGTATAGGGATGGAAAGAACCTGCACACAGAGAGAAGAATCACTACCTGCTGGAGCAGCCAGACACAGAAGAGGGTGTGGCTTTTAAAAGAAAGTAGGCGTGTTGGTCTCCTTTCTTTTTAAAACATTTCATCAGGTGTGTAACATGTATGTGAAGTGGATATATGTGTGTGATGTGTACATATATGTGTATAATGTATGCGTGATGTGTGTATGTATATGGTGTGTACATGTGTATGTAATGTTTGTGTATCTGTGTGTGGTGTGTGTATCTGTGTGTGTATAATGTGTATGTGATGTGTTTGTAATGTGTGTATGATGTGTGTATTTGTAATGTGTGTGGTGTGTGTTTGTAATGTGTGTGTGATGTGTTCATATATGTGTATGTGGGATATGTGAATGTGTAGGTGTAATGTGTATGTGATGTGTGCATATGTATAGGTGTGAGATGTATGTGTGTGTGCGATGACTTTAATGGAGGGCACACACATGTCATGTCTGCATTTGAAGGTCAGAGGACAACTTTGGGGTGTCAGTTCCTTCCTCCCTTCCATCACAGGTTCCAGTAAAAGAACTCAGGCCATCAAGCCTACAAGTGAATGTTTCCTTCACTGAGCTGTCTGGCCAGCTCCAGTCAGCTCTCCTTCACTGTAACAAATGCTTGAGTTAATTAATTTATCAAGAGGAGAGTTTACACTGGCTTACAGTTTTGGCTTCAGTCCATGACTGGTTGTCTTTAGGCCTGCAGGAAGGCAATGCATGAAAGTAGAAAGGCGCCGGGCAGTGGTGGCGCACACCTTTAATCCCAGCACTTGGGAGTCAGAGGCAAGCAGATTTCTGAGTTCGAGGCCAGCCTGGTCTCCAGAGTGAGTTCCAGGACAGCTAGGGCTAAACAGAGAAACCCTGTCTCAAATGAAGATCTAAGTTCGATTCCCAGCAGCATACACACAGACCCTCTGATCCTGATTGTGCACACACATGTTTAATCATTTCTTAATAGCAGGATATATAGGATGATATTTAAGAGCCAAAAAATAGAGATTTGTATTAACATATACAGAAGGTAGTAGAAAGGTCCGGCACATAGAATGGTTCCTACTTATTCTGAAGGGAAAAGAAAAACATATAGTTGTAACACAAATAGAAAAAAAGGTCACCAGGAATGTGATTACTGGTTTCTCTTAACTCAGCAGGTGAGAGAGAGGCAGAATGCAGAGTCCAGGAGCAAGCCTCTGAGACTACGTCACAGACTCTGCCTATTGTTGTCCCTCCAGCTGTGACCAGGACAGAAGCAATGTGTTGTGCCCAACAGTCACAGTTCAACACGTGTGCAGACACACTAGGAAGGTCATCCTCCAGTCACACCCTCCGAGGCTCCCCTCATCCATCACTCCTCATTGGACTCAGACCAAAATCAAATCATAAACCTAAAAAGGCAAATTTATTTACCACCCTGGCAGGACTGAATCATTTTTTTCCCTATCAACTTCCAAGTCTAGAAATTGCCTTTTAAATAGATAATGATGATTCCGGGGGTCCAGTTATTACCTTGAAACCTCACATTTTGATAGATCTGGTGCTCTTCTCTTATATAAATAACAGTTATTACTGCAAGGCCATTTTTTCCCTTTGCACTTCCAAAGCGCTCCTGCAGGAGACGGCAGGAAAATGGAGACCATTAATATTCCACTTAGAGCGGGGCTTTCTCCAGTGCTAACTTTCACATAAATCTCTTCGGGAGTCTTTTTATACAAATGCCATCGCTCCCACCCTGCTGGCCTGCTCCTTCCGCCCTTCTCTCTTCCTGCATCCTCTCCACATCCTCTTCCCAGAAACGTGGACTCCCTGTTCTCTAGTGGGACCTTCAAAGCCTGTGCCCTGCACACAGAAGCCCATAGCTGAGTTTATTCATGCTGCTGTTTCGCCTGCAGCCCCCTCTCCCTCCGCCAGGCAGAGAACAAGCCCTGAAGCACTTTAGTCCTGCCTACTTGGCACTAATTAGGACCCCAAAGTAACCTGAGTCTAAACAATAAAATTGCCAGCTACTCAACACAGCTGAGGGTAGAGACTTCACTGTGTTCAGATCCCAGCCCAGGACAACAGGAAGCTAGCAGGCCCCCTGCCTTTTCACTGATGGGTCTCCAAATGGGCAAAGGGCATTTTGAGACATGTTCCTCACATCCTAAGCAGAGACAGAGCCTGGGGATGCTATGGGTGACACAATCAGTAAAACTTTCCACAGGGATTCTCTTCCATCCCTATCCTTGCTGTGACTATAAATTCTGCCCCTCATGTTGGGGATGGAGGGGCGGAGTCTAAGATCTACAGCTCCAGTGAGAGGCTGGCTGTGATGGTCCTGAGTCCCTTTGTTCTGCCATCCAAAAGCCAATGCCTCGAAAACAGGATTTTCCCAGCTGCTCAGCTACAACTCAATGTTTCGGGCCTAGCAGTTATGGCCTACAGCGCCCAGCAAGGCTCAAGCATCTGATTAGCCCTCTCCCAGCCCTTGGAGGCTAGGTGTGAGTGCAGAAGGGGCGGGGGGGGGGGGGGGGTAGGGAGGACTGTCTGCCTCATGATGCATAGCATCTGCCTGGCTCCCTAGAAGTCCAGCCAACTGTCCATGTCATCCAGTTCCCAAGCTGTTCAGTACTACACAGACCAGCCACCTGCACCTCCCAGATGCAGACTTTGACTAACCAGATGGGCTGCCCTGGTGGACAAGGTTAGAACTCATTTAAGGTCAGTTGGCAGGAACACAGTCCCACAACAATATAACCGTTTTAGTTTGTCTGTGACCTTGTTAGACCAAATCTGTTGATAACACAAAATTTCTACGTTCCCTCGGCTCCCCACAGATGTCAGACAGCACGGGACTGGGCCAGTTCACTGAAAGTTCATCGTATATGCCAGAAAACAACTGCATAGGTATAACTGAGGCTGAGTATCACATCCCATGACTAGCAAGACTGCTGACAGACAGACATACATACAGACAGACAGACAGGCAGACACACACACACACATACACACACACACACACACACACACACACGTCTACTGAGGCCTCCAAACTTCTTACAATGCCGTCTTGAATATGTACACAGTGAGATAAAAGATCTATAACAAATTGAGGCAATGACATACAGAATAAGAGAGCAAATTCTAGTGACGGGAAAGATTTTTGTCCTGCGGATCTCAATGTCCTCACCTAGAATATCGTCTCTGGGGTCCTTTACACCTCCATGGGAGCTGCATATATGGAGTATGCCTGGTAGAAAATGATACATCCCATAATGCTCTAGGAAGAGGGCAGCGAGGCAGGCAGAGACTTCGGGGCACTTACCACCAGGCCAGCTAAGATCACCCCATGCGGCTAATGCTCTTCGGAGCTTTGAAGCAAAATCAGTCATTTTTCCCAGAAACTGTAGGAGGCAGGCACCAGAGGTGAACTAACCCAAGGCCTGCTCTTTATCACCTCGCTATCTTGTTCCATGGCCTCTGCCCCTGGCAGGATGGCTGGCTGGAGATGGCGGTCCTGAGCCTGAGTAAACACACCTACAAGGGAGATAACTCCAGATGATAGATCTAGGGCTGTAAATGCTTTATGGAGATTGCCAGGCTGCTCTCAAAAAGGGTGGACCTGCTTAAGCGTCTCAGCCCCTGCTTCTTGGCCCTAGCCCCTCGGTGAACACTGGGACCGGTGCTCCTCTTTGTTGAGTGGCTACCACCAGATCCCACCGGCTGAGACTCCAATAGCCCTGGCCTGCCTCTATCTCGTGTCCGGGCTCTTGCATCCCTGGGATGACAAGTAGCTATTCCTGGCTGGCCCCTACAGGAGAGGCAAAGGCAGGATGCAAAAAGAACCCCATCAGATGACTCAGGCCTGATGGGCACCCTCCCTCCACAGCTGGTAGCTGCCGTGCACTTTGTACCCTCCAGGCCCTGCTGTGAGCAGGCTGCCTTGCTGCAGGTCCAGCTCTGGCAACATACACTGGCCCAAGCAATGGGTAGGATGAGGCTGATGGACTTCTGCAGGACAGATCCTTTAACTCCCCCTTCGTGGCTCCCTGTCCCCATGCCACAGCTTACTGGAGGACAATGCCTGCTGTGTCGCTGCATGCTAGAAGCCCATCTTTAGTGCATCTCTTTGCAGCAGTTTAAACTGCTTGCTATTACTCTAGATTTCCCCAGCCAGTTCATCTGCTGATCCACAGCGGTAGCTCAGTGGTCCTGCCTTGACTGTGACTTGAACATTTTATTTTTTGTCCCAAAGGTTCACATAGTGGAGGGCTAGTCTTTAGTATGGCAACTGGAGAGTTGGTGGGGTTTTTAAGAGGGAGGCCTAGTGCTAGTGAGGGTCCTTGGGATACCCGGCATTTTTGCTCTCGGAAAGAATGAAGGTACCTCTCATGGGATCTTGAGTTTTTAAAAAAGGTTAAAATATAAAAATAAAATGATCACCACCACCATCACCATCACCATCATCACCATCCCACCATTACCATCACCATAACAGCCATCACCATCACCACCACCACCACCACCACCACCAGTTGTTATTAAAAGAGCCAGCTGGCCCCACCTAGCCGTCTCCCTTCCTCGCTGGGGATGTGATCTCTTGCTCCTATATACTCTTGTCATTCTGAAGCCATCTGCTCAAAGCCTTCACTGAAGGCCAGACTTGCAGGGCTTACCCAATCTTAGAATTGCAATCTCCAATGTATGTGAAAACCTCTTTTCTTTATGTGATTAGCCTGCCTCGTGCATTTTGTTACAGTCTTAGAAAAACGCAAACTTCGATGACAGTCCGCCTCAGGCTTTCCTTCTTTCTAGGCTCTGACATGTTGGGGTGCCCCCAAGGCTCAGGCCTGGTTTATCGACTCCACCTCTTCCCTGCCCCCTCCCAAATAAACTCTTTCAACTCCTTATAGCTTTAGGATTCTACTTACATTTTTATTTTATTTTTAATCAGCTCACTGTTGGCTAAGACACAAATATAAAGTTCTACATAAATAAGTGGCTTGTTAAAGTACCCTAAGGAGGGCTACAATGTGCGACTATTCTAGCCATCCAGAGGCCCTCGTTGTACCACTGCTCACAGGCTGTTCCTCCCCTACAAAGTAACTACGTTCCTTCTGTGCCCTCCCTCCCCTGCACACACTTCTTTTAGGGTTTTTATCACCTGCATACACTGCTAGACACGGTGGTTAGCCTTGCCTAGCTCTTGAGAGTGTCTCTTGTGTCTTTCTGCATTCACAGTCCCTCTCACCTCTTCCCTCTGCCCTGTGGAGCCTGCCTCCATCTGGAGTCTGTTCACATGAGTCTCAGCCACTCCCCTGCCTCTGGATTCTGAAACATTAGGTTCAAGTTCAACCGCCAGGATTATGGTGGCACCCTTTCAGGAAGCCACCTTTTTCCTCGTTAAAAAAACAAAACAAAACAAAACCAACTGAGAATAGTACCAGCTATTGGTGCTTCCTTACCTAAAATATCAACCCAAATCCACAACTCATTTCGGTTTTCACAAATCAGCTGAGGACCGCCACACAGAGGATGCCCTCCAGCTATTATCTGATTACCCAGGGCTACTGTTCAGATAGGAATCACAGGATAAATGCGTATTTCTTTATATCTACCCAGCTTTCAAGATAAATTGGTTCCTTGTCATCTTTAGAAGATGACCAATTAGTACATTTTTAACATGCCATTATTAATATGAAAGTATATAAACTCATTAATGTGAAAGTATATAAAACTCATATTTAAACATGGGTTTCAATGACTGCATTTCTACTCTTATTAGAATCAAATTGTCACCTTTGGTTGATGGGGACTCTTGTTAAGTTGGTTCCTACATCCTTTTGACAAGACTTGCTGTGGGGTCACCATCTTGTATATCTGTCACCAGGCTTGGGAACTGGCCAGTTCTCATGGGAACTCTGTTTTTTTCCATGGGAAATGGTGTCATGACTATAGTGAAGCAAAAGAAATGCTCATTTACTGGATAGTTTCCAGCCTCATTCAATAGACCTAGTTGTGAGTACATGTGTGTACATACATGTATATGTGTGTATGTGTATGTATGCATGTGTATTATGTGTGTATGTTTGTGTGTATGAGTGTGTATATGTGTATATGCATGTATGTATATGAGCATATATATGTGTACATGCATATGTGTATATATTGTTCAAGTGTGTATTTGTGTACATGTGTATGTGTATATTCATATATGTATATGCATGTGAGGAAGTATGGGTATGTGTGTATGTGTGCATGTGTATGCATGTATACATGTGCCTGTTTGTATGTATATGCATATGTGTATATATGTGCACATGTGTGAGTATATGTATATGTGTGTATATTATATGTATACATGTGTGTACATGTATGTATATATGTGTATATATGTGCATGTGTGTATGAATATCTATGAATATGAATATGTGGATACATGTATGTGAATGTATTTGTACATAAATGTGTATGCGAGTATTTATATATGTATATATGTATGTGTGTATGTCTATATGCATGTATGTGGATTTATGTAGATATATATGTATGAATGTGTATGTGAGTATGAATGTATGTGTGTGTTCTTAGTGTATGTATATGTATATATATGAGTTGTATATGTGTGCATGCATGTATGTATGTGTATGCATGTATATGTTGTTAGTATATGTGCATACATATATGAGTTCTGTATGTGTGTTATGTGTTTGTGTGTATATGTTTGTGCACATGCGTATGTGTGTTTATCCATGTGTAGTGTGTTTAGAATGCAGTCTCACAGCATCACCTCTTCTGACTTACTCTGCATTCTCTCTTGTGAACTGAGAGCACAGGTTCTCAAGGACACAAAAATGACAGCACTGCAATGACATTTCCTCGCATCACCTCACATCACACACAGAGCAATCTCAGAATACCAAAACAATGCTAACATCACTACAGCAAATTATGATTACAAAAACATTTAAAATGCTTCCCACGCATCTCTCCATCCCAGCGCTCCAGGCTATCCCTCATCTCCATCCCCAGACCATCCTGCCTACAACAGAACAGGCTGCAGCCCTCCCAACCTGTCCTGCCTGACATTGGTCCCCCGTGTCACCAGGAGTTTGGTGCTGACCACCAGTGCCTGCACCTCGGACATCTCACTTGCTTATTCAAAACTTGTTCTTCTGCAGTTTACTAGAGAAGAGCTTGTGGGAGCAATGGTGGGTCCACTCTTTAGTGCCACATTAGTAATAGTTTATGCTCTTTATGCTTGAAGGTCAATCTTGCTGAACATAAAAGTCTTTGGTTTATGTTCATACGGTGTTTTTAGTACCTTTAGTATGTTATTCCATTCTCTTCTGTCATAACACATGGCCGCAGAAGGGTCTCATGACCGTTTGAATTCTCACATAAGTTGCCTGTTCTTTTTGCTTAGCTGCCCAGTGGGCTTCTCTTCCTGTTTCTTGGGAACTGATGATTTCTATAGAGTGGGTTTTAGTCCTTCTAGATAAATACTCTCAAGCATGCATTTGCATTTTCAGCATACTGCTTTAAACAGTTTTTGTTGTCATTGTTGTTTTGTTCTGTGTTGTTTTTGAGAATGGATCTCATGTATCCCAGGCTTAGAACTTCCTGTATAGCCAAGGCTAGCCTTGAATTGACCCTCATGCCCTCACTTCCCAAATGCTGTATTACAGGTGTACACCTGCACTCCCAGTTTCCTGCAGTGCTCTGGAGGGAACCCAGGGTTTCTTGCATGCTAGGCAAACTCCACCAAATGATCCTCAAGCCCGCCGGTGCACTCATGATCTCATGAGGTCTTTTGAACTGTTGCAGGGTTGTTAAAATCGCCCTCCACAGGGGCCCGCTGCCATTTTCTCCCTCCATATTTTCACCTCATGGATTCCCTTTGAATCAAAAATTCTCAGAAATATTTACAGTGGTTACTTTCTTGTGTCCTCTTTAAATACTTCTGAGCATGTTTCAGTGATGTATTTTCAAACAACAAAAAAAGTTGCATGACCTCAGATATGTAAAATGGGTGTGCAAACCAAACATTGATAATAAATCATAAAGAAATTTATCTTAAAATAATCCTCTCTTGTATATATAATTTATCACTTATTAAAGACAGAAAATTTACATAACAGTAAGATGGCTGTGGTTGTTTATTTTTATGGAAAGCATTAAGTCTTGGCTGAATATTCGATACTGCAGATGTAGACCTTTTCCAGAGATGATCAATATTTTGATTTTATAATCATCAATGCTGAGAACAGCATTTTGTATAAATACTTAGTACAAAGTGGCAGAGGTACATTTGGGGCCATTTCAGAAATGGTTGGAAAGTCTGCCCCTATCTCAAGCCAAAATTTATTTAATGATGTTTCAGAAAACCTAAGTAGCAACTCAAACAGCATTTTTTCAAAAACCAAACATTTAGCCTATTTGTTTGCTAATGAGAGACAGGAAGGGGTTGGATATGGAGGGAAGGGGAAGTGGGGCGGGACCAGCAGGAGTAGAGGGGAGGGAAACCATAATCAGGATGTATTATATGAGGGGGGATCTATTTTTAATAAAGAAAAATGTTAAGTAAAATAAAAGGAAGAGAAAAAATAAAAATTAAACCCAACATTCTAACATAATCCAATCCAAAGATATGCATGTACATCCCACAGAATTAGAGTGGGTAAATATCAGAAGAGTTGGTCCTATAATAATACCACTGTGATTCTGCAAGAGTAGAAACCTTTAAAAAAAAACACACACTTCCATGTATGTTTGGTCACTAAGCATTGCAGAACCTTATTTTGTGGCTAAAGTGCCTGCCAAGTAGGTGTGAGAACTGGAGTTGAGCTCCCGGCCCCCCAATAAATGCCAGGTGAATGTAGGGGCCACCCTGCAATCCCAGCATGTGGGAGGCAAGGCAGGGGGTCCCTGCAGCAAGCTGGCTAACTGAAAGAGTGAGATTCAAAGGAGAGACTCTGTCTCAGTAGATAAGATTGAAAGTCATGGAGGAAGATAAACAATGTCTACCTTGGGCAACCACTAAGTATGCATCCAAATGCATGTACACACAAGTGCACCCACAGGCGTGTACATACACACACACACACACACACACACACACACACACACACAACGCCCCCATAAAAATAATTTTACTGTGGCCAAATTTTCAGGACTCCCACATTCAGTGAGTCAGTTCATATTGGTCACAGTCCATTTAAGAAGCTTTGTTCTGGGGTGCTGTTGCAGTTTGGATTTTTTTCCCTCCTCTTTGTTGTATGTGATGTGTGTGTATGTGGCAAATGCCCACATATGTGCAAAGATATTCAAGCCTACATATGTGCAGAGCCCAGAGAATGGCATCAGGGGACCTGCTCTGCCACTATCAGCCTTGTTCCCTTGACCCTCTCATGGCTTTAGATAGACCGGGCTGGCCTGAGAGCCTTGGCAAGGCCGTACACTCAGTATATGTGACACTGAGGCCGTAGTGTGGTGACAGGCATTTGTGTGGCCACTGCCAATGTTTTATGGGTGCTCAGGTCCTCACTGGGCCATCTCCCCAGTCTATAGTTTTGGGTCTTGAGTACCCCCAAAAGACTGGTCACCAACCCCAGAACTATTAGAAGATACTATAGCTTTTACATGAAGCATAGCGGAGGATGTTGGACCCTTGGAGTGGGCCTCTGAAGCGGGTACTGGAACCTAGGCTGTCCTCTCTCTTCTTTCTTCCTGGCCACAGTGAAAGAAGTACCTTTGCTCTGTGGAGACTGCCAGCTGGGACACTGTCTCACCACAAGCCCAAAACAAACACTCAGTGATGACATGAGACCTACAAAACTGTGAGCCAAAGTAAATCTTTCCTCCATTGGAGATGATTGTCTCAGGCCTTTTGTCACAGCAACAGACTCACACTCAGTCATTTGATCCCCCCTTCCAATGAGTTTTCTCCCTGGGTGTGGTGGATACATATCTTTCTGGTGTGCTTCTTTTATTGTCTCCATGGATATTCTTTCTTTTCTTAATATATATATATATATATATATATATATATATATATAATTTGTATCCAGTCATTTCATTTTATGTGATATAAGTTGGTTTTTCCATTTTGGTTTGGTGTGAGACAAAGTCCCATGCAGTTCCAGCTGGCTTTCTGCCTCCGCCTCCTAGGTGCTGGAATTATAAGCACGCATCACCATACCCAGTTTAAAGTATATTTCCTACACTGTAAAACAAAGGCTTTGCTCAGACGGCCTCTTTAACTCCACAGAGATGACAATGCTACTGTTTCATGGAGCGGTGGAGGGACACCAGGTCACTTACTTTCTAAGGTTTCCTAGCTTCTATTCCTTCCATTAGCTCTATCCTCTCTCCCTCTCTCTCCCTCTCTCCCTCCCTCTCTCTCTCTATCTCTTTCTCTCTCTGTTGCTAAGGCAAGGTTTGTCTATGTAGCCTTGGCTGTCCTGGAACTCACTCTATATGTAGACCAGGCTGGCCTAGAATTCAGAGCTCTGCCTGCCTTCCGAATGCTGGGATTAACGGCATGCACCATCACTGACTGGTAAGACTCTGCCTTTCTTATCCAACCCCTGTTCAATCTTATTCTGCTCCTTGCAGCATCTCTTTAGTAGACTCAGGAGAAAACACTGAGGGTCAGTCTTCACTGGATGCAGAGCCTACAGCCCATCTGGTGGGCTCCTGCTGTAAATGCACACCTTCCCTGCCAACTGCCCTGCTTACATTTGTCAGCCAAGAACTGTTGAGGTCCCTCAGACCTGGGTCCACTTTCCCTTTGCTTTTCTATGCATGAACAGCAAAACCAGACAACTCTCAGATATGACAACAGTCCTCCCTCCCTTGATATATTTTGGAGCACAGAAAAAGACCCTGAAGCTTGGTTTTGGGGTAAATGTTGCCTGTGGATTTGGGAGAATCTTTCATTTTGTTTTTGTTTTACGGTTCTGGGTATCGAATCTCCATCTTTGCTCATGTTAGGCACCATGTATTGGTTCCTGTTATCTTTTTGTTCCGCTTTAGGTAGACTTTCAGAAGACAGAAAATCACGCCACGCCGTCGCCATGACCACTATCTTATGAACTCTGCCCTGCCGACACTTGCAAGCCTCTGTCTATGGCCGCATCTCCCGCCTGCCCGTGGAGAACCCAACTACAAACTGCTATCTTCTCATGGATATCTAGTTGGTATCTCAACCCGAACCTGGGAAACAAAATCCCACGTGTACTGTCTCCATTAATCTCCTCAACACATGTTCCCAGTAGCTCGGGCCAAGCCTCTCCCACATCCTCCAATCCAGTCCTGCTCAGAGTCACCAGCAGAGTGCACCCTCCACGGGGCTGACATATCTCTCATGCTCCATTTCTCTGATGACTTCAGGGTGAACTGTCTGATTGGTCTCTTGCACTCTGCTCCAGAGCAGCTCAGCCAGACTGATACCCTTATGCAGCATCCCCAAAGTTCTTCATGCCCCAAAGCCTCTTACCACAACAATGTCCTCACCCCAACCATGTGCTAAAGCTCCTATAGGATCTACAACACAAACACACACACACACACACATACACACACACACACACACAGTCTCAATCTCCCTCTACCCTCCTGCCTTCAGTATGTCACCAACATCAAATCTTCTCTTTTTGTGTACCTCTAGATGCTGCAATAGTCCCCTGTCTCTGCGTATTTGTCCATGTGGTAGGAAGGTTTTTCTCCTAGATCCTTGCAATTCTGTCTCTTCTTTTTTTCTGTTAAGTCAGATTTGGAGACAGCACCTAGGGTATCCCAAAGATACCTGTTACCCAGTTAGTTGATTGTTATCTTCGGACTCATCCAAACATGGTGGGAAAATAGCTTGTAAATTTGTCTGCAGTTATATTTTACTCTTACACAACCATGCCAGCATGAGCATCCACACTGGAATTCTCCTTGCAGAGGACTAGAGGCAGCAGCTGGTATATAAAAGGTGTTTGATAGAGATTCCCCAGCTAACACCTCCAGGAGTCTCTGGATGTGATGAAGAGAGCCAAGCCCTGCACCACAGTAAGCTCGGAAGCAAGGACACTTTCCCGAAAGCATCATCTGTCAGTCTCAGCATTTCACTCAGGAAGGATGTGAACCCAGTCCAGTCCACTCAGTGTGTCCGCCACCTAACTCATGAGCAGAGCAGAGACCCTCAGCTCTCCTTTTCTAAGGCACAGAGTCTATGATGTCTCCTTTTTATTTGAGAATGCAATTTATATATAACTGCATACCTAATCATTCCTGAAAACCCTAACATAATTCCCTAACTATAATAAAAAGGAGTAATAAAAAAGGCAGAAATAGATAACAAAATAATAAGCATTTCATTATGCAAATGCTTTCGTAGGGCCAAACTGGAAGACAATGGAACAGGCGAATGCTTGCACCTACCCATGGGATTCCCAGTGAGCACAGCAATAGAGGACTCAGGCTAAAGCAGCTTATGTTGGTAACTTCAACAGCACAAACCAAGTCAGCAAGGAAGATCAATACTGGTGAGCTCTCCCCAAGTGGTAAGCAACAGTTGATAAAACTTGGAGCAAAGCAAAATCGTGGTCCTTTTAAGTTAGTAGTTGCATTAATGGAGAATTCAATACATGTGAGGGCTTGAAAAAAAAGTACTCTGGGGGGCTGGAGAGACACTCAGAGGTTAAGAACATTAGCTGCTCCCAGAGGACCTGATCCACCCAGCACCCACATGGCAGCTCACAACCATCCCTCAGAATCTGACGCCCTCTTCTGGCCTCTTCAGGCACTGCGCGCATACGGTACACAGCACATAGCTACCAAAGCATTCAGACAAATAAAAATGTTTAATGAAAAATACTTTTTAAAAAGTACTGTGTGGGCTGGAGAGATGGCTCAGAGGTTAAGAGCACTGACTGCTCTTCCAGAGGTCCCGAGTTCAATTCTTAGCAAACACATGGTAGCTTGTAACCATCTGTAATGGGATCTGGTGGCCTCTTCTGGTGTGCAGGCATACATGCAGGCAAAACATTGTATACATAATAAGTAAATTTTTTAAAAAGTACTATGTATTGCTAGATATACCAATAAAGAGAATTGTCATGTGAGAATATCTGGCAGAATACTTAAGCCTTGCAGGAAGTTGAAAATGTCTCCATTGTATTGAAACAGTCTGATCCTTCAAATGCTAAAAGCACACTCCTTACAAGAACAGAAAAAAAAAAAACCTGATCTGATGTTTTTGCAAAATACCCTCTCCATATGTATTATTATGAGATATCACACTTATTAACAATGATCACCAACAGCTGCAAACAGCCCAACAGCCCCTCACTTGGTGGGTAGTCATATATACAGAAGTCCATTTAACACAGTGGAATATTACTTAGTCATGAAAATGAGCAAACCTCATAAAGGTGACATCAACATTCTCAATGTACTATGCTGAGTGAAACCCTGCATGCTGTGTGAGTCTGCTTCTAATACATGTTAGAAACATGGTCAGCATAGCAGACAGTCTAGTCACCCTGAGGGGTGAAGTATCTGCTTTGTACTCCAGACCAGAAATGAGCCCAGACTCCAGGAAGCCCCACTGATACCACTAAAAAAAGTCAAAGGCCCCTGAAGCTGGTGTCATGCCTTAGTCACTGGAAGGCCACTAAGGTCCTAAAACCTCAGCACCCATGTCTCCCTCTCACACCTGTCACTGCAGACTTGACAAATGGTATCCCTCACATCCTCCATTCCTCTCCTGTAAAGCCCTGTTTACTTATGAAGGATGGTTAGTGTCTGAGGAAAACCCTGTTCGTTGCTGTCTCCTTTAAATCAAGTTATGGAAAACATAATTGCTGAGGAAATCTCATTTGGATTCCCTCATGCTCTACAGACCCCAGAGCAGATGGGTCCTTCCCCTTCCTTACAGAAGGGATGCACACGGGCTTGCCACAGGGTCCTGGAGCCCTGGAGACACCCATGTGCATGCAGCAGAAGGAGCCACACGTCTAGGGTTGGCTGCTGGTGTTGACTAGAGGGTAATGCCAGCCTTGGGGTCCTGTTCAGAGCAGAGTGATGAAGAGGAAATCCCTCATATTTTCAATTGATTGACACAAAGTACCATCACCTCCATTAGGGTCGAGGTCATAGGTTTAAAAGAGGAAACCAACCAGATCTGGAAATATAAGGAATCTTCAACTTGAGCTAAAGTGTTTGGCAGGTGGGAACAACCTACACTGTCTGCTTTGCCCTGCTCAACACTGAAGGTCTCAGATAATGCAACTGCTAGTCTGTGAGCCATTTTTGGTTTGGCTTTTGCTGTATGATCTACCTGGAGTTGCTTAGCCTCGCTGAACTTCAGTTCCTTAACTGGCAGAATAGCTCTTTAGCTCCTAAGGTGCCGTGACTATTAAGGCACTTGAAATATATAAGGTATTAAGAGCACCCGACACGTAGTTCTCCATGTCCCCTCCCATAACTGCTCTATCCGCCACATCTTCCTGTCCTGCACTCTGAGCCTTTGTTACCTTGGAGCCCCGCTGACCCTGGAGAGACCGTCCCTCCCTGGCTTTGCCCTTCCCTAAAAGCAGCAAGCAACTGACCTTCAGAGGTGCTTTTCAAATACAAACAAGGCAGATCATCCACACCCTTTTTGGAGTGCTTATTCTTGGAGACTACTAGCTATTACTGATCCACTCACCCCAACACCACAGCCAAAACAGGTAGGCAGAGTTGTGGGGTCCAGAACCCACTGAAGTCATTTAAACAGCCAGGCTGAGCCTGCACTTCCTCACAACATCCACCACAAGGCTCCTCCACACCTCACCGTGCTCCTGCCCCCGCCCTGGGGTAAGCTGAGCGGCCCTACGGCACGGCATGCCCACTCATACAGACTGTGAGTGCCCAGTTCTTGGCCATGGCAGCCGACCCCGCTCTCTTGGCTTTTCTGCACCAGCATTTGCTCTGACTACACTGTTTTAAACTGACGCCTTGGCCTGGTTGAAAGTGCCCTAGCGAAGGGCACTGGTGCCACCCTAGCTGCCAACCAGATGGCCTCATTCACAGACATTTGCTTTCTTGGCCTCACTACACTATTTGACTTTGCTGAACCACCACCTGATCCCCAAAGGACGTATTCCACAAGGCCCTGGACAGCGCCAGCCTTCCACCTCTGCTGGCCCTAATGGCCTAAGACCCCCTTGGAGACTCTGCCCAGAAGCATGCCTCCCCCCCCCAAGAGTGCAGACCCTTGCCCCTGCTCCAGCTGCTGGGTAACTATTAGCCGAAAGAATGAATGAGCGCCACATAAGTAAATAAACTTGTCCAATATTTCTCTCTTGGATTCATCTTTGACTGCTCAGACGCCTACTCCATCCTTTTTCTTTTTATGGTCCGTTCCTCCAGCACTGCTCATCTCTCAACCTTTGTGACATGATCACACAAAGCAACAGCCTGGTGTGCATATCTGTGTGTGTATGTGTGTATCTGTATGTATGTCTGTGTGTATGTGTGGGTATGTATGTGTGTCTGTGTGTGTATATATATATCTGTCTGTGTGTGTGTCTGTGTGTGTATGTGTGCGTATGTGTGTGTCTGTGTGTACATGTGTGTATGTGTATGTATCTGTGTGTATGTATGTCTATGTCTCTGTGTGTGTATGTCTATGTCTCTCTGTGTGTATGTATGTATGTGTATGTATATGTATGTCTGTGTGTGTATGTCTATGTCTGTGTGTGTATGTGTATGTATGTTGTATGTATATGCATGTCTGTGTGTTTATGTCTATGTCTGTGTATATGTGTATGTCTGTGTGTATGTGTATGTCTGTGTGTATGTGTATGTCTGTGTGTATGTATATGTATGTCTGTGTGTGTATGTCTATGTCTGTGTATGTGTATGCCTATGTCTCTCTCTGTGTGTGTATGTGTGTGTATGTGGGGGGGGGTAAATGCACATACGGGGAGGGAGGCAGTGTTCACATGGCTACAGAGGCAAGAAGCAATGTTTGGTGTCCTCCTCAATCACTCCTTAAAAGATTTGCTTTTCTTTCTTCTAAGTATACGTACAAGTATACGGATGTCTGTGCAGAGTGTGTGCCTGTGACTGTAGGTTACCAAGGAAGCTGGAAGAGAGCATCAGATTCCCATGATGCTTGTGAGCCTCTCTATGTGGGCTCTAGGAAGCCAACCTGGGGCCTCTGCAAAAGCGGTATGTGCTCTTCGCCACTGAGTTATCTCCTTGGCTCTTAGCCACTGAGTTATCTCCTTGGCTCTTAGCCACTGAGCCATCTCCTTGGCCCTCCACAGCGCTTGGAGTTCACTAATTCAGCAATACAAGCTGGCCTTCCAGGCCCCAGGACCCCCCTGCCTCTGCCTCACCGGGGCTGGGATTATGGGTGTGTGGCACCACTCCCCGTTGTTATGTTAGTGCTAGTGATCTGAACTCCGGTCCACATGCCTGTGCGGCAGCACTTCACTGCCCAGCGGCTGCCACAGCCCAACAACAGCCTCTGATGTGTTTCTGTAACTCCAATCTCTCCTCCAACCCACACTGCACCCAGTCTCCCTCAAAGGCAGCTAAATCCCTCAGGCGCCTCTCTTCTTGTCCCTTCCAACCCAACCTTCTTAGAATAAAATCCAGGGCTGTCAATTCTGGTCTCACCCCCTCTCCTCCACACTATCGCTTCTTCCAAAGACGGTAGCCAGAACCCAGCCTCTCCCTCCACTTGAAAGCCATTCGACCAAGGTAGGACATATTCCCTCCCCGTGCTCAGCTGCTGTCTCTGCAATGCCCAGCACTGGGAAGGATTGGAACACTGCAGAGCACTCCTCCCTGGTTTCAAGATGCCAGACCATGGGAGAGTCAACCTTAGACCTGCAATGTGCAGGAGGATCTGCAGCAGCTAGTTCATGGTCCGAGTCACGTCCCAGGATGTCTGGAGAAAACCGACTACAGTAAACCAGAGTCAAACACAAAATGCAATGTTGATCGATTTCATGACCAATTCTGCCTCAGAAGACCTTAATGTGCTGTGACTGTGACCAGAAATAGTTACACTGCTCATGTCAATGAGTCTTGGCTTCTCACTCTCACCCCTCCCTCCCTTCTCTCTGCCTCTCCCACCTCTGCTTAACCACGTGTGTGTGCTTGCTTGCATGTGTGTGTGTGTGCATGTGAGCGTGCATGTGCATGTGTGTGCATGTATTATACAACCTGAACATTTATCAGCTGATTCTCAATTCTTATTCTCTCAATTCTTACCTTGTACACATCTGTTAAAACCTACCACAGTAACTCCCCAGGATCAGAAGGGGGCCCACCCATCACCCCCAACGGATTCTTAAAACTACAGCTGGGACCGAGGCCTACTTGTGCTATGTTATTTTGCACAGAAAGACATATAACAAAGTTTCCTGTGTAAACTAGACACAGGGATAATGAACAACAATAGCCAATAGGACAATTGCAATAATATTCTGTAATAAAGATAGGTGAGTGCCCATGTCACCCTGCTCTGTCCTGCACCAAGCCCTGAACCACAGACAGCAGAAAGGAAAGCCACAGACACAGAGAACCCCTTCTCCCTGTCTCCTTCCCAGCAGATCTTTGGGGAAGCGGGGTTCCTGACATCCCTGCCTCAGTTTCCAGCCCCTTTCTACCACTGGGAATATCAGCATTTCACACGAGGAAAAGAAAGATAAACTAGAGAGCAGAAGTGCCCTACTATCTTTGGAAATAATAATAATAATAATAATAATTGCCATAAGGCTGAGGAAATAGTTCAGTCAGTAAGGTATCTGCCTTGCAATCGTGAGGCCCTGAGTTCAAGTCCTAGAACACACATAAAATAAGCTGTGGGGTTGATAGTGTGTGCTTGTAATTTTCCCAAGAAGGAGGTGGAGACAGGATGCCTGGGGCTCCCTGGCAGGCCTAGCCTGCTGTGGAAATTCCAGGCTAATGAGACACACACACACACACACACACACACACACACACACACAAATAGATATCTTTCTAAGGTACAATAGCTAAGGATGACCTCTGACCTCCACAACATGCACACAAGTGCGGCTGCACTCATATACATGATGATTCATCTGTATTAGCCTAGCTGTTGCCTAATTTCCTATTTTGTAAATTCTGGTTTTAAATATTAGGTGGGAGGAAAGCTCATCTAACGCTTTTGTTTCAGATGAAATGCCTTTTAAGGGGGTGGGGGAGAAAGACACTTTTTAGGGATGGGAAGGAATGTGAACAAGCAACCCTGGCTCCTGCAGCCTGAAGGGAACAGGGAAGGAAGGAGGGAGTGGAGGCACCTCCAGGAGACAGGCCTCACTAGGGCATCGCAGGATGTTCTCATAGCAACCAGGAGGAAGAGAGAATCACCCATCTGAATTTACCCAAAACAACAGCATTCAAAAGCCATGAGGGAGGGCAGACAGCTCAAAGTCACACAGACAGTGAATGTCCAAGCTGGGATTTCAACTCAGATCTGTCACATTTAAACCTTCAGCATCTGTCAGAGCCTATGGAAGGAAGCCATCTGGTAGACCTGCTATTCACACATCTACCTTCACCTCTACCTAGTACAGACAGATGACAGGGAATACGGCTTCCTGTGTACCTCTTGGCATGTCCTGGCTGCTTTATTATTTTAAAAGCCTACTCTTAAAGACTTATCCAATCACGTGTCAAATGCTATTCAATTATCAAAGGGGTCTACAGAATGAGAGCTCATTTTTTTTAAAAAAATATGTATTTAAAATTTTCAGTATTCATTTTATCCCCCTTTAAAAGGAACTCTTTTGTGCAACTTAGCAATGTAAAGAGTCGGTGTGTATCCAAACAAAAAACAAAAAAACAAAAACAAAACAACAACAACAAAAAAAACAACCTCTTAAATCTTTGGTTTCACTTCTTCAAGGTCTGGAAGGCATCACAAAATTAATCTTGTGGTCTGCAGTTGGGGCTGTCCTAATCCGAGGTTGGCCACGAGTGAAATGGTTCAAATGACTATGTGAGACGCCAGGCAGAAAGAAGGAGAGGGAGAGAGAGTCAGGCAGACTTAGGGAAGGACCTAAGAGGGATGTGAAAGCAGGACCTGGGCTGCACTGCAGCCCCTGAGATGGGGCAGAGTGGACAATGACCAGGCTCACTCCCCAGCCTGTCCGGAGCAACCTTCTGTCTGCACGAGATAGGATGAGCACAAGATTCTAAGGTCTCCCTAGATCCAGTATGTAGACAGTACTCATATGTGTAAGGTCCTCCCTCTTCACATCCATCTTGGAGACAAGTCACATCACAGTTTGTGAGGTATACTCACAACCCGAGATAGAGTATCCCAAGATAGACCACACAGAAGGCACAGAGAAAGTCAAGAAAATCGCTCCTCCCAGAGTCTCAGAGCGCTTCTTCAACTGAAATCTAGCTGGCTGCTGCCTGAATCTATTTCTTCTCTGTTCTCAGAGAAAATGGAAACTGTCTGGCATCTTCCACTGACTACAGATGTGTCGGCCATTCAAAAGCTGACCACGGCACTCCCCGGTCAACCAGAAATGAAGGTCAGGGGTGTTTTCTGCTTCTTGCACACTGGCTGGGTAAAAATAGGGGGAGGCAGAAGTGGCTAGGAAGTTACTTACAGATGTGTGGAGCTTAGGGAACAAATGCACATCTGGAATGAGCTGACTTCTCAAGGAATCCAGTGACAGTCACACTACCTGCAATCTTGATGCTCCAGGGCTGAGCTGTGCCTTTGTGTGAGGAAGGAAGGAGGGGAGGGAGGAAGGGAAGGAAACCTTAAATGATTGCCTTCAGAGCATCCAAGGCAGTAAAGGGATGACTTATGATCTTCCTGCCTGGAGTCAGGTGTTGTGTGTAGACAGACATGAAGAAAAGAAGCCTCACTGCTTTATTCTGATCAACATTTCCTAGAGCCCCTCTGCAGAGCTAGGGAGGTGTGCTGGGAGGGATGCAGGGAGGCACCCCTGCAAGTCTCTGCAAGGCAGTACAGAGCCTCCACCACCCCAGCAGCTTGGCCATGGGGACAGCAAGTCACTAAGCCAAGTGCTAGCACCGCAGATCACAGTGTGGGGGCTGTCCTGATTAGCACCCCGAGAGAGATAGACAGAGACAGATAGCAAGACAGAGAAAAGAGGCAGAGACACAGAGAGAGACAAAGACAGAGAGACAGAGACAGAGAGATAGACAGAGGCAGAGACAGGGACAGAGACAAAGAAAGACAAAGACAGAGACAGAGAGACAGACAGGGACGAGAACAGAGTTTTTCTCCCTCTGACTCCCTCTCGTATCATATCATTTAGTCTCTGTACTTCATCTCGTAAGGCAGAAAGCAGGAAGATCTTTTTGTTTTTCCTCACATAAGTAAAGAAATGGAGATCAAATGGCCTGCAACAGCCAACATCACAAATCAACCTCAAGCCCAGGTAGGTATGTCCAGTTTTTTAAGCTTTGGGGTTCAGAGTTCCTGAGTCTATATTCTTTTCTTCAACAACTAGGAAGCACCAGGCAGAAAGAGTAGGAATGAGGCAGGCCTCCCTTTCTGTAACAGCTTCAGTCCTTGGTGCAGGACGCCCAAGAGCAGGCTCAGCCTGCAGACACAGCAGCCAGGGCAGAGAACTGCCTGAAACAGGAAAGTGCCCGCCAACTTCATGGTGGCACCGCCGTCCACCTGTTTGTGCCAGCTGCATTACCTACCACCCAGCTGTTTATGGGCGCTTCTTCCTTCCTTCTGGGCTCTCACCCAACACCAGCAGGGTGATCTCTAGCTAAAGGAACCAGACCTGTGGTGAGCACAGGGTACCTGGATCCCATTTCAAGATCGTTGGGTCAGTGAGAGAAATCTTTCAGCAGCCCTCCAGCTGCCTGTCAGTGAGAAGTCCCTGCCTCAGCATTCTTGCCCCTCACGGGAGGGAGGAGATCCCTGCAGCAAATATTAGAGGATTTGCCTCCTAATCCCAGCCCATGCCCTCTCCAATGCTCTAAGCTAAAATCTCATGCCAGGGCTTTGCAAACAGGCTTTCCAACATGATCCAGATCCCCAGAATGAAGTTCAGAGAACCATCCTGCCCGGAAGCAGCTTTTTCCTGGTTGGAATGCTCCTATAAGGTTGGCTGTTGGTCTGGAAACTTCTGGAAGTTCTCCTTTCTCTGAAAGGGCGCTGTGCAGGACAGGTGAATGGCAGCTGGGGTGCTCAGGGTCTGAGCTTCTTACATGCTGTTTCCTCAGCCGGGCTGTCTGCTGCCTGAAATGGGAACCACCTCCGAGTCATCCTTTGCCTCTCTGCTGCTGGGAAGCAGATATCGCACAAAGCAGTCACTCAGCTCATGGTGAGTGAGTCAACCTCATCATGCAGAATCCAAATCTAGGCATCTACAAATCAGCCTCCGCTTCCTCAGTGCCCCTTAGATGTGATCGCTTCCCTTGTAGAAAAACCTCAGCACCTGTAATCGCAGCACTCCGGAGGTTGAGACAAGAGGGTCAAGAGTTCAAGGCCATCCCAGGCTACTTAAAGTATCAACAAAACAAAGCAAAACAAGGCAAAAAAAATTAAAAAAACTTTAACCAGCTTTCTGACCATCCTCTGGAACAATCCAGACTCCTTTCTTCCCTTCTTGGTATTTTGAACCACCTACCCTAGACTACAGCCTCCTGCCATGCAGCCTCCTAACACCTGATTCTTAATGATAGCTGTACTGGCTAGTTTTGTGTGTCAACTTGACACAGGCTGGAGTTATCACAGAGAAAGGAGTTCCAGTTGGGGAAGTGCCTCCTTGAGATCCAACCGTGAGGCATTTTCTCAATTAGTGATCAAGAGGGAGGGCCCCTTGTGGGTGGTACCATCCCTGGGCTGGTAGTCCTGGGTTCTATAAGAGAGCAGGCTGAGCAAGGCAGGGGAAGCAAGCCAGTAAGGAGCATCTCTCCATGGCCTCTGCATCAGCTCCTGCTTCCTAACCTGCTTGAGTTCCAGTCCTGACTACCTTTTGTGATGAACAGCAATGCAGGAGTGTAAGCTTGATAAACCCTTTCCTCCCCAACTTGCTTCTTGGTCATGATGTTTGTGCAGAAACAGAAACCCTGACTAAGACAATAGTCAAGCATTGGTACCCAACTGCTCCTGCCTTTGTGCAGGTGCTACGGGGTCAGACCATCCAGGAACCTGGAGCTGAAAGTGTTGTGCAGAGGAAATCTAGGGAAACAATGTTGCTTTCTACAAATTAAGTTCGGGCTGGAACCCAGAAGACTTTGTACCCTTTTTTTTTTCTCTTCTCTCCACCCAACTCTGTCTCAACAACAAACAGGACCTCTGGCCCAGAGTCCAGGTCTGCACAGGGGACTTGGGGAGTTGCCTGTGCACCCTGCAATAAAGCCATGGGCATGTGACCTTTCCCTCCCTGGGCTACTGGGACTTGAAAGATCCCTGAGCCCTTTGCAAATGTCATTCTCCCTACCTGGCCGGGGAGGCACTGGTGGGGAAAATGATGTCGAGGAGAGAGAAGCCCAGCAAGGAGCAAACGGGGAGTTGAGGGGCAGGCCTCAGTCTAAACCAAGATGTGTTCATCTGAGCTCACCAATCAGCCAGGGATGGGCTCCTAGCTTCTTCTGAGAAGCTCACAATGCTCGCTATATAGTCTGTGACTTACTCTCTTGGACCAGTTTTGGGCTGTTTCCCAGCTTGGTGCCTCCTGAGGTCTGACCCGGGCTTTTCCTGCCTCCCATGCTCACAACATATTCCTGGCTTCCATCTCTGCACTATCTCTGACTCTTGGCTCTTGGCCCTGGTCCTCAGTAATGGCCCAGGGGTAGTGGGAGAGGGAGAATTCAGGTTTCTAGTCTACACCTGTCTTCTAAGTTCCAGATTCACTGGTCAGAGTGGCCCTCTTGCCTGGTATAGCCAGAAGCACCTAGGAATCTGTAGAAGCTATAACACTAACCCTCTCACCTACTGTCCCGCTCCAGCCCCTCCTCACACTTGGCACCCACTCAGAGGACCCTCATCAGAACAAATATGGGGTCAGGGTTCTCCTGGCTTCTAACTGTCCAGCAGCCTTGGCTGGAGTATGGTGAATATGCTAACCCTTCCTCACAGGTCTCACGGGTCTCTTAAGATCCTTCATGGTCTTCCCACTGTCTTCCTTGCTAAACTCATCTCCTCCCAACATCGTGTTCTTCTCTCTTACCCTCTCTCACCACAGCACCTGTACAGACCCCCTTCATATTCGTTGGTACCTTTTATACAAACTTTGGCTCTCTTATTTGAATCAAATATCCTCTAGGAAGCCTTTCCTCCCAGGCTTAGTCACTGACCCTTGCTAAGGGACCCTGCCATCCTCCATATTGGCCCTATTAATACAAACATCACCCTTTTGAGGAGTGGGGTTCAAGACAAGGTTTCTCCATGCAACCCTGGTTGCCCTAGAACTCTCTCTCTCTCTAGACCAGATTGGCCTCAAACTCACAAAAATCCATCTGCCTCTGCAGGTGGTGCACACTTGGACTCCCTGCGGCCAGCCAGCATAGCCTAGTCCAGGAGCTCCAGGCTGTGCCAACAAGCAAAGGAGGAATAACACCTAAAGTTGACCTCTGACCTCCAAACTCAATGTCTTACATGCTCAACAAAAGAAATGTATCACTTGATAACTGATTCAGAAAAAAAAAAGAAAAAAGAAAAAAAATACCAAGAAGACTAGAGGGCACTAGAGAGGGAAGGAAGGAAGGGAGGGAAGGAGGGAGGGAGGGAGGGAGGGAGGGAGGGAGGGAGGGAGGGAGGGAGGGAAGCTGGACACTGCACCTAGAGCATCTTTACTCCCAGCAGTTGGGAGGCAGAGACAGCTTGATCTACACAGAGAGTTACAGGCCAGCCAAGGCAACACAGGGAGAGCAAATAAACAACTTAGAAACAAATAAAGAAAGGGTAGGGGGTCGGGGTTGGTTCTTACTATGGTTTGACTTTGAAACGACCCCCACAGGCCCGTGTTTTGAACACTCCGCTCCCACTTTGAGATGTTATTTTGAGGTGTGGCTCTGGAAGTGACCTCTGCTTCCTGATCTATGTGACCCTGTGGATAGTCATGCCCTCGCACACCCCACCATCCTTGGGGTTTCTCCCACCACCATGACTTACTGCCACATAGGCTGAAACTCCTCTCCCTTGAGAGTTGGTTTCTGTAAAGCATTTTGTCACCGTGAAATGGAGAGGAACTAACAGAGCCCTTTCCTGAGAGTCCCTCACTTTGGCTCCACAATACTACAGACCCATGTACTGACATTTTCTTGCGACTAGGAGTGTAATCAAGATGAGCCTCCGGGCTGTGTGATTCTTCACACTGTCACCGCTGCTCCTGTTGAAAAGCCAGGTGCATTGGCGCCTCGAATGGAGAATGGTGTCTCTCACGCAGCGGGTCCTCGATCATCACAGCAGGAACCACGGGTAGCACTTCCAGGCTCCAGGGTACACTATGCTGCCTCTTACATGGTCTCATCAATAATTATGTAAGAGAGAATGGAACCAGCAGAGACGGAGACGGGCCCATTGAGCTAATGCCCCAGCAGCACGTGTTCTGCAGGGACATCAGAGCCCAAGTCCAGACTCTGGCCCCAATTCTGTTTGTGACTTTCCCTGAGACACTGGCTGACCAGCATATCAACAGTCACCAAAATTCCACTTTCTGTAAGATGGAGGGTAGAGCCCTCCATTCCCTATCTTCCTCAGCTGCTGCAAAGAGATAAGGTTCAGAAGCCACCTACCTAAGCAAAGGAAGCTATGAATATTCATGTTGTGAGCTCTCAAGGCACCCTCAGTGGCTGGCAGTAGTTCATCCAGCCACTTCTCCACCTTGCAGTTTCTAGACCCTGTCCCACTTGCCTCTCCCCCTCCCTTAAAACTCCTCTACGGCCAGAGAGAATGAATGACACACAGCTCTGTCTGTTCCCTCCTACAGGCAGTGGTCATAAATCCTGTTGCAATTAAACCCAGACTGGTAACAAGTTCTACGCACATAACAGGAAAAACACTCCTGCGCGTTCAAATTTGCTAATTACAACCTGACAAAGATTGACTAGCCCTGTGTGTTATGTATTCAGGGGTCTCCTGTCTTCTCTTTGCTTCTTTATGGAATTTCACCAGCTAGGGTCTGGGAACAGGACCAGCAGTGTCACCATCCAGAGCAGGATGATCACATCTGCAGGGGCCATGACACTGGAAGCAGGACCACCCACTTAGCAAACTTTAGATGACTCGATAGAGCACCAAACAGATACAGTCCCTTCTTTCTGAGAGCGCCTCATCTTTACTCCAGGGTGCAATAGACACAGGCATGGGACCATTCCTTTCTCCAGACAGTGCAACCAAGTGAAATACTGATGGAAAACTCCAAGACTTGCATTTGGATTCAAGAGATCAAGAGCAGATCTATAAACAGAGGGTATATGGTTAACAGAGAAAGAAAATGTATTTGTTCATATGGTTTTAGAATCATAAACTTAATTTGAGCCAAGTGGCAAACTGACTTTTTTTTTTAAAGTGATGGACTGAAGAAAGCTCAGTGGGGAAAGAACTTGTAACACAAACGTGAGGAGTTCTAATCCGCAGGGCCTATATAAAGCTGAACGGACACAAGGGAGTGTGTCTGCATTCCCAGAAGTGTGAGGGTCAACTAGACAGGCACACACAGCCGTGAATAACAAACACTGAGGAAAAAGTTGTCTTCTGTCCTCTACATGTGACCTCTAACCATGATGCACACACACACACACACACACACACACACACACACACACACCATACACAAAGATAGAGATGGGGAGTGAAACCTTAGCCTGTGTTAACAGTAGCAAAGTATGGACAAAGGAGGAGACTGTTTCTCTAATCTCTACCCCAGTCAGACCAACATAGACCAACATAGACACTATGACTAGATGCAAAAGGACCATGACAAGCTAGAAAAACAAGGAATCTGGGCTGGGGACACAGAAATCAAGGCACATGAGAAATGAGAGAAGACATGGGAGATGCCCAACCTTAGGAAGAGGACCATGCGACGTCCCATGGCTGCTGGCTTCGGTGTATAGCAGGGGTGTCTGAAGAGCAAAGTTTTCACTTTGCAGACTCAGGAAGGCGAAGCCAGGTCAACAGAAGGAAAACTGAAGGAGAGCAAGGCTGCTGTGAGCCTCCTGGCTCTGGCAAGGGTGGAGGTAGGGGTGAAGCTGGCGGGGTCTGTGACCTCCATCATATTGCCCCTACAAGGCCCAGAGCACTGCATTTGCAGGAGATTCTCCTGACAGGCTGCAGCTGGCGCACACTCAGGCTGCCTGGCTCAGAAACTCCTCCACTTCATGAGGCCAGCAGGCCTGGTCCCTTGTCTCTCTTAAATTCTGCCTCTGTTCTCATTTCCTGCCTCTTTGCCCCCTCACTGCCCAGCCTCTCCTAAGCATCCCACGTGGCTAGACCCCGGCACTCTGCCATCACTGCTGCTTCTTCTGAGAAGCCTCCTACCAGACTCCCTCAGTACCTTACCTTATTGGATCTGGTGTGCTTACCCCACCTTCCAGTTACTGCTCGTGACCAGTCTGTTTGATCTCCTTGCTGACTAGGCTGGGTGGAGGCAGCAGGCTTTGTCTGCTTTGCCGGTGATTTCCTCCTAAGGAACTTGCAAAGTGCACAGCACGCTGCATCGCGTGACATAGTGAGGAGACACGTGGTGCTCAGCTATGGATGAAAGCTGGCTTCTAGATGTGCTTCTCAGACAACAGCACCGGGGAACAACCAAGCATATCATCATCCCTTATAGAACATGTGTCCTCCGCCCTCTGGACTGTTAAGTTTTTCTCTCCAGGACTCAGGATCCTCGGGAGCTAGCCCCTCTCCCATGACAGCTTCTACAACTTCCAGGTACATCAGCCATACCTTACCAGTGGCTGGTCCAGCAAGGGACAGAGATAAAGTTCTTTCTGGAAAACTCAGAGGATTTACCTGTCTGATATGATTTTGCCAGGAAAGGTAGCCATGGAGGGCCCTTTCTCGCCTGAGGTTCTCTGTCCTCATGAACCTGGGCTCTCCTGAGAGATGTTCCTAGAAAGGACAGCCAGGAGAGGACTCAGTAATGTTGCCAAAGAGACCCACAGTCATGCAGTCAGTGCCAGCCTGGGTGCTTCTCCTGGAACAGCAGAGTCTGGCCCAGACTTGTTGAGCCCAGGGAGATAGGATCCAAGGAGCTCACAGCCTCTGATCCACCCTTGAAAGACTCATTCCACTCCCTGCCACATTGGGAACACAGTTGCCCTTAAAATGAACATTTGACAACTCGCTCTGTTTACCCTCTGCCTCTATCGCTGCTATTAATATTTAATGTCTCTCGAGGAAGGCCTGCTTTCCCGACACACCAAGTCCTGGTGCAGCATTAATCAGAGTCTAGCTCCATGCTTGATGCCCTCCTGCAGTTCCATGTGGCCCAGAATGGAGAGGAGGGCCCTTCCTGTGCCCTCTCCACCTCAAAGCGGCAGCTAGACAGGGCACGGGTGCCAAGGGCTTGAGTTCTGTATAGCGCTCCGGAGCACACCAGTCCTGGGGTGCGCCGAGGACTCCCAGGTTGTGTATTTACCCACCTCCCGACTCTGTGCTTCTGGAAGGGGCCTCGAGGCACACAAACCAACTTTAAATAATATAAACCATCAATGCCTAAAGTAGCAAATCAGAACCACCCGCTCTGCCTTCCCTGGTGGCAAAGGGAGCTGGGCGTGAGTGGACAAGGCTCCACGGTTAAACCTATGTGCCACAGAGGATGACCTGGGGATGACCGTTTGTCCTTGGAGAAAGGATTCAAGCTGTATAACATCTGCAAAGGGTAATTGCCCTGAATATCCAAATCCAAGCAGAAAGACTATATTGTAAGAAACATAGCTCAGGAGAAAGGCACCAATCCGTCCTACAGAAGGTTAGACTCAGCTACTGAAGGCTCAGAGGGAGGTGATGGCATTTATGACGAATGCAACAGGTGAGGATGAGGCCAGGGGGACCCACATAGACTCAGCCCTTGTCACTAGTGACTGGCGCAGTCTCCGCTACCTTTTCCCACCTCCCGGTGCTTCAGTTCAGTCCAATTCAGTTTTCTCATCTGGCAAACAACAGAATCATTCAATTTGAGAGCTGGAAGAGGCCCCAGAAACTATCTAGTCCAATCTCCTCATTGTACTGATAACATCTGTCTTACCTATTCCTCCAACTTTTTTACAAGAATTAATTGGAATACAGGAAATCCGTATTTGAGATTCCGGACTGAAGAAGAGACACGGGGTCAGTCACTCCGTTTGGCTTCTCCCTCGTCTCTTTTCAGCGGAGACACAGAAGCACTTCAGAAGCCAGGGTATCCAGTTCTTGTTATTAATCAAGGTTCTTTACATACTTAGGGTTGCTTTTCCCTTCCCAAAGACCCTCATCTGCCTTAGGTATTAGATTTCATGAGGCACACAGGGGGACGTGAATGTGAAGTCTCACAGACAGCTGAAATGTGACTCTGATGTGGGTTGCTTTATCCTACATTTCTGGTTCTTCCGGCAGTCTACCTTCCTTTTTGAGATCTGCTCTCTCCTTGGCTTGGAGCTCACCAATTAGGCTCTGTTGGCCAGTGATCCCAGGGATCCTAGCTCCACCTCCCCATCTCTGTCTAGGATCCTGGGTGTGCCTTGGCCCTGCCCAGCTTTTGCACACGCACTCTGGGGGTGGAGTTCAGCTCTTCCTGCTTGCACAGCAAGCACTTCACCAACAGAGCCATCTCCCCGGCCTATACTCTACTTTGTAAAGAAAAACTGAGGCTTGCTTTGCATAATCAGAAAACTGCAAAGGAAACAGGCTTTGGGAAATGGGTGAACAGCTGTCCAAAGCACTCTGTGTATTCAACAAATACTTCTTCTAGATTGGTCTATTTGCAGGGATAGTCAGAGGGGTCATGTAAAACTAAAGTGTGGTTGTTATCAAAATCTCATACTGCCAAACCAGATGGCATCCCATTCCCAGGGCTCCTGTCCAAATGACCTTTTGCTTTCTGTAAGCTACTCAGCATTTGCCAAGAATCCCTTAGAAAGAAAACCCCAAATCCTGGAAGAAGGTGAGAAGAGTTGGAAAAAGTGAATCCAACTACCACCACCTCTACACACACACACACACACACACACACACCTATAACACACACATACTCTATACACACCTATAACACACACATACTCTATACACACATCCCTACAGACACACACACACCTACTACACACACACCCTACACATGCATCCCTACACACACATACACAACCATAAACACACACTCACACACACACACACACACACACACCTACCCACACATCCCTACACACACACACACACACACACACACAGCACAGCACACTTTTCTCTTTCCCCAGAAAATAGTTTAGTGCAAGAATTGCCGGAAACCATTATCTTCTCCCTGGCTGATACCTTGTCTTACTTATCCTTACATCTCCAGCATCAAATACAACGGAAGCCATGAAGAAGGTGCTCCAGAGAGACAAAGAGAAGCGAGCTCCCCAGGATGAGAACTGAGCTTCAAACTCCAGGGTGCTTGTTAAAATGCAGAGAACTGACTCAGACATTGGCGACTCAGTCAGCCTGAAGTCTGCATGTTTAATAAGTCCTCTAGGTAAAGATGCTGAATAGGTGATCCTTGGGCCTTCCTTTGAAAACAGTGGCTTAGGAAGGATTGAGTTCCTGAGCCGGTGGGCTCTCTCTCCAGAGGACTATTTATACACCTCCTGCCCAGAGTCTGTCCCCAAACTCTTGGGTTTTATAAATGTCCACAGGTCAGAACAGTAAAGGTGACAACCTGGAGTTTTCTCAGGCTCTCGGCCATTAGCAAGGAGTCAGCTGGCTTGCGGAAGTCCCACAGGTGCACAGTGGGGCAGTGGGTGGGAGAAGAACATCTGTGAACAGCAGTCTCTGTGCCTCACCCCACACCCAGCAGCAGGTCCCAGCAAAGGAAAAGCTGTTGCAAAACCCCGACAGCAGAGCTCAGCAACTGCCTGCAGCCCCACACAGCTGAAGACAATTAACCTTTAGCAGGGCAGCTTCATTATGGCGAGAAGCAGCTGCCTCCAGAGCCCGCTTGTGTTCCCTTCAGGAGCACAAGCGGAGGGCATCTTCCTGATGTAGCTCTGGAGATTCAAACGGAAAACAATCCACACCAGCCAGCCTACCGGCTGCCAGGCCAACACCTCAAAGCTCCGTGTGTATCCTGTCTTTGCCAGTCTGCCTGGGAGACAGCTCTTTCTCCCAGCCATCCTCCCCCATGAGTATTCGTCATCACTGTGGTGTGTGCTTGAGCTGAGCGGAAGGATGGGAAGAGGAGACTTAGCAACTGCAACTCCATCTAGGGTTTTCCCCACAAAGGCTCCCTTTCACATGTCAAGGCAGCAAATCAAAAGCCTGGCTGCCTCCCCACACACAGAGCAGAAATAAATCAAGTAGCCCAGGTTAGGACCCTTCCCTGTGCCGGCAGGAAAATCCATTCCTTAGAATCTCATCAGTGTCTCTATGTCCACTAAAAAACAAAAAACAAAAAACAAACTCCCTTAGGGGTGCATGATGACATCCAAATATAGCTATTCTTCTGCACTGGCTGTATTTTCTCCAGATATACACAATGCCATCACCCAGCCCTGTGATCTTCTTATGGCGTGACTTACGGTCTACACGGGTCTCTAATAAGTTGGATCTGTGGCTCATCCTTTTAAATCTACAATGGAGCTGCAAATGTTGCCAAATACAAAAATCTTGAACTAACTAAAAGCATTCTATGATGTATTATTTTGTAACCTGTAATGCTCAAGCATGAGCTTTGTAGATGTTGTAATGTCAAAAGGTTGGACATATTAGACTGGGGAGATAATTCAATCAATAAAGGGCTTGCTTCACAAACATGAGGTCCTGAGTTCAGATTCCCAGAGCCATATAAAATTGTTGGACGTGTGGCATTTGCTTACAATCTCAACAGTAGGGAGGTGGACACAGATCTGTGGCTCACTAAGCAGTCAGCCTAGCCTAGTTGGTGAGCTCTGGACCAGTGAGAGCCCCTGCTTCAAAGGAGATAGATGGTGTTCCTAAGGATTACATCTCAGTTTGTCCTCTGGCTTCTACATACATGTGATGCATGTGTACCTGTGCACACACACACCAACACACACACACACACACACAGGGATATAAATAATAAAATCAATTATATATATATATATATATATATATATATATATATATATATATATATATATAATAAGGCTGGACATCCCTGATCTAGATGATCCTACATGACTTAGGATTCTGCTACCTGAATCCTAAGAGGCAAGGCCCACCTCTGATGGATCTTTTGAGTTTCTCCAGCTCAGCCTGGAACCTGCCACAAAGCCACATGGAGAATGTCACAGGCCCTGTTTCCATCAGAGACTCCAGCTCATAGCCAGCCCTTCTGGCAGCTACACAAACGTCTTGAAGGAGTTCTTCCAACCATTCCCAACTGGTGCTCCATGGATGCAGGCTAGATGACCCCAGAGCCTTCCCCACCGGACTTCAACACACTGAAGACTTGCAAACTAAAGCACAGGCAATTGTTGTTAAGCCAGGACATTTTGGGATGGATTTTTACTCTGTCAAAGATAACTGAATTGGCTGCGCACTGGAAGCCAAGCCTCTGGGCCACCCTCACTTAATGCTTGCCAGCCTGCCACCAAAAGGAGGCTCTCGGTGAAAGAGTCACAGGGTCCCACTGAGAAAGTAAACAGTATGGATCCTCCTGGGGACAACGACCCCAGCGGACTCAGCCACAGTAGCAGGTATTCCTCTAGTTTTCTCTCCAGTAGAATGTCCGTGCTTGCAGGCTGCTGGTGAGGGCAGTGGACCTCAGGCAAAAGATGGCAGGTTCAGATTTTCTTTGCAGTTCTGACTCCTAGGGCGTGAGATCTAGCTCATGTACCAATGATGTCCCGCCATCATTCCCTAAGGTCTCACCTCATCCCTACCTCCTTCCCTTCCCTGTCTCCAGGTTTCTGCAAATGGACCTCATTCTGCAGGACCCCTCTGAGAGCCCTCTCCTGACAGCGCACCACAGCCTGCAGGCTCAGTGCTGACAAAGACAAAAGGCCCTGCAAGGCTGTCCCAGGAGCGCACAGGTGCTCTAGGATCTTTGGCAGAGTCAGGGCAGATCAGTAGATGCAGATTCCTTTCATGAGACCCATCACTGTCAGATGACAGCGCTGTGATGCAGATGTCAACGCCCGGTACAACATGGTGATATCAACAAGGAACAGTACTGAGAGGAGACAGGGCTACCCAGGAGGACGTGCCTACAGAAAGAGACCTGAAACAGACACAACTTCCCAGCAGGTTGAGCGGTCTGTGGGATGGGAATCAGCCACATGCCTTTTTGGGACATCTCAGAGCACACCACACAGTGACAGTGGAGCTGCCCTTCCCCTCGGTGGCTTCTCCATAGCTCCATGTGAGGCCTCCAGGCCTAAAGAAAGGGATGGACCAAGGGCAGGCAGGCCTAAGAAGAGGTTCCCTGACCCTCTGCATCTACACCCACAGGTGTGTATTCCCACTCAAGCCCATGCAAGCCAACTAACCAAGAAGTATGGGAGCGAGTGCTGGGTACAATGTGAGGTCTACTGAGCCAGGAGATAAGAACCCAGACCAAATGTTGGCCAGAGAGGACATTGCCTCTACACCAGGCAGCCAGAGGGGTATAACTGACAATAGAAACATTACCAAGAAGTCTCTGCAGAACCCAAGGTCAGTCAACAGGAGTGTCCTGCAGGTTGTAAGAGTATACATACATGCATATATACATGCATACATCATGCATGCATACATGGCATTGTCATTGAAAAACCAACCACATAATCAAGTTACAAATAATAGAGACAAAAAAATATTTCGATGGTTTCAGTGAGTTCATGATTTTGTGTTGGGTTTCATTTATTCTAATCATGGTGTGCATTTGACACACAGGCCATGTATTGGACTCCTTGGCCTAGAGTTCTTGGTGTTTTCTGAATTACAGGACAGACAACAAGACTTCTGCAGACACAGTGGAAGAGGCTCTGTGTCTCCCCTGAGCAGATACCAAGTAAACGTGTCATGGAGGTTAGTGTCCACGGCACTAGGGGGAACTTAAGGAAGGCTGCACCCTGGGAAGGAGTCCTCTGGGACTGTGAGGCTGTCCTGCAGGCCTCACGGTGGCAAAGATGGAAGGCAAACAGAAGCCTGGGATGCTCCAGTAAAACTGGAGACCTCCGGTGAAAACTAAGGCAGAAATGTAGCTTGCCTTTAGGCTTTGACACTGAGTTTAACCCCAGCCAAACATAGGTCACAGGACGATATACAAAGTGCCTTTCAAGTTTGTGAGGGCCATGAACCATGCACAGTGGCATGCGTCACATTGTTAACCAGAGGGCCCATTCCTGAAGGTATATATAAAATCCCCACAAACACCATACTGCCTAAGACCACACTCATGTGCTCTATTCTACTTACCCCCACTTTTCTAAAATTGCTGGTTGTGACCCTAAACTAATTTAGGTCTCTAGACACTAACAGGTCTTGGTTTGTGGATTGAAAAACACTATTATAGAAGTAAAAATAACCAAACAAACAAACAAAAACTATAGGACACAGGCCAAATCACACCATCTGTTTGATTGTTGGGGGGGGGGGGCACACTAATGTGGAGGAGTGCTACATATGTGATATATATATATATATATATATATATATATATATATATATATATATATATATATGTGTGTGTGTGTGTGTGTGTGTGTGTGTGTGTGTCCATGTGGGTATATGCACATGTATGTTATGTGTGCATGCATGTGTATGTGTGCATGCATGCATGTGTATGAATGCATGTGTACATGTGCATTCGTGTGCATGTGTGCATACATGTGCACGTGTACATGCATGTGGAGATTTGAGATTGATGTCAGGTATTTCCTCAATCCTCTATTTCATCTTTTGAGACTAAGTCTTTCACTGACCTTGGAGGTCATGGGTTCAGTTAGCCTGGCTGGCCAGTGAGCTCCAGGGATCAGCCTATCTCCGCCATGTCTCAGAGCTAGGATTACAGGTGAACATCACTACGCCCAGCTGGACTCAGACTCTCATACTGTCAGAGCAAGCGCTTTCCTGATAGTCATCCTCTGATTGATTGGATGATTGATTGACCTATTGATTGATTTCTGTTTGTACATGGCGAGGGGAGGGGAGTGTCACACCATGGCGTGACATGCATGTGAAGTCCAGAGGACAATTTGCAGCAGTCAATTCTCTACTGCCACATGAGTCCCAGGATGGAATTCAGGTCGCCAGGTTTGACAGCCTTTTCCTGCTGAGTTATCTCATTGGCTGGATTTAGTTTTGATTGAAACATCATTTTTAAATTTTCGTCATGTAGTACTGCATGTTTACATTTCCGTGTAGATTCAGCAGCACCGAGTACATGGGTGCCATGTTGTGTGACCACCACCTCCACTCTAGCTTCAAAACCTTCCACCATCTCAAAAGAACTCCCATGCCCCTTAAGCGATCACTCTCCATGCCGATGCCCCTGCCCCCACCCCTGGCAACCTCTAATCTGCTTTCTCTCTCTAGGACACAAAGGCATCGCACAGAATATATACCTTTGTGGTTTCCCTTGTGTAATGTGTTTTTGAGGTTCACTGGAGTTCTAGCTTGCATCTGTGCCTTTACCCCTTATACCTAAATAACTCTCTAGTCTACAGATCAACTGCAGCTGCTCATGCAATCATCTGGTGACTGACATTTGGGGTTTCCCACATTAAATACTTGTATAAGTTTCTGTATGGACAGCTGGTTTTGCTTCTCCTAGAGACTAAGGAACTAGTCACTGGCCCATCTGGTAATTTCATGTTTAGCTTTTGGAGGAGTTAGCAAGCCACTTTTCACAGTAGCCACACCACTTTACCTTCCCACCACAAAAGAATAAAATCCCTGCTTCTGCACACCCCTCCTAACACCTGTTATTTTGCTGGGTATTTTTAATTTTACTCTTTACTCTTGCTAGGCAATCGTCCTGGTGAGCATAAAGTGGGTATCTTGTTACAGTTTTGATTTGCATTTCCTTAAGGATCAGTGAAACTGAACATTTTCTCAGTTGCTCCCTGGCCATTTGGCTATCTTATTTAGAGAAATGTCTATTCAAATCAACATCCCATTATAATGGGAGTGTTTAGCTTTTTGTAGTTGCAATGTATGGGCTCTTTACATATTCTGATTCTCAAAGCTTTATCAAATATATGGTTGCATATATTTTCTTCCATTCTGTAGGTTTTCTTTACACTTCCTGGGTAATGGCTTTTGCTACACAGAGGCTTTAAGTTAATGGGAAGTCTCTTGACTTCTGCTTTGGTGACCTTGCTTTAGGCAAAAAAAAAAAAAAAAAAAAAAAAAAAAAACCTAAAAATTCACTAGTGTGTTTGATCTGCAATGCACTCCAAAGACCTGTGTGCTAAATGGATAGTCCTCGGCTTGGCGCTATTGGAAGGCAGAAGGGATTTGATGAGCTGGTGCCTGGTGGGAAGGAAGGCTTCAGGCCACCAAGGATGTGCCTGGAAAGCGGTATGCCTGCAAAAACCGGGTCTGTCAGATACATGGGCTGAAACCCCTCACGCTATGATCGCAGGCAAACCTTTCCTCTTCACAGGTGATTGTTTAAGTGTTTGTTGCAGTAACTAAATGCTGAGCATCACCTTTTGCACTCACTGTGCCTCGACTAGACTCAGAGCCACTTAGGAGACACACCTCTGGGCAAGTCTATGACGGAGTTTCTAGAGAGGTTTAATTGAGGAAGGAAGGCCACCCTGAACATAGGTGGCGTCGTGCCATGAGCTGGGACCAGAGTGAATAAAAAGGCAAGGTGAAGCCCACTGAGCACCAGTGTCCATGGCATTACTTCCTGAATGGAGGAAGAAATGGAACCACCTGCCTTGGGCTCTGCCTACCACACCTTCCCGTCCTTGAGGACGAAACCCACAAACCCTGAACCAAAGGAGGCCCTTCTGCTGCTTTCATCAGTTGTTCTGTCATAGCAAGAAGAAAAGCCATGAACACATCAGCTAACCGTAATAAACATATATATAAATTATACAAATATATATATGTGTGTGTGTGTATGTATATATATATGTGTGTGTGTATATATGTATGTGTATGTATGTATATATGTGTATGTATATATATGTATGTATATATGTGTATGTATGTATATATATATATACACTGAATTCCAAATAATCAACCAAAAGACTATGAGTGCTAAGAAGCAAACTCAGCAAAGCTGTGGGATATAACACACACACACACACACACACACACACACACATACACACAGTGGCTTTCTAGATACTGTCAATGAATGATCTGAGACAAAAATTAAGAAAGCATGTGCACTTATAATAGCATTAAAAGAATAAAATAACCAGGAAGTAATTAAACCAAAAGGTAAAACACACTCCACACCTGCAAACAGTGCTGAAAGGAAATAAAGACCTGGTTAAAAGGTGAAGAGGCTATAATCCTGGCACTTGGGAAGTCAGGGGAAGGAGATTCCCATGAGGCAGTGGCAGCCCTGGGCTACAGAATGGGATTCTGTCTCAAACAAACAAACAAAACCTGTTTCAAATGAGAGAATCTCAGGTTTGCTCAGAAGAATTGATGTTGTTAATAACAATACTCTCTAAACTGGTTCAGCACAGACCAGACTGAAATCCTGATGGTGGGACCGAGAAAATGGCTCAGTCGTAAAGTGAGTGGCATGAAAGCTTGAGGACCTGAGTTCAGATCCCTGTCGCCCAAGTAAAAACTCAGTGACAGCCCCATGCACCTATAATACCAGAACACGGGAGGGACGGGCAGAAAGATTGCTAGGGTATGAGATAGCCTGAACAACTTAGTGGGCTCCAGGTCCAATGAGAGACTACCTCAAAAGATAAATGCAGAGTTATTGAGGAAGACATGGAACATCAGCCTCTCACCTCAAGCACACATATGTGAGCACACACATGCACATACATAAATGTGCTACTTAACAAATGGAAATGGTAGCCAGGCAGTGGTGGCGCACGCCTTTAATCCCAGCACTTGGGAGGCAGAGACAGGTGGATTTCTGAGTTCGAGGCCAGCCTGGTCTACAGAATGAGTTCCAGGACAGCCAAGGCTACACAGAGAAACTCTGTCTCAAAAAAACAAAATGGAATAGAACTGAAGATCCAGAAATGAATCCACACACCTATGGTCACTTGATCTTCGACAAAGGAGCTGAAAACATCCAGTGGAAAAAAGATAGCCTCTTCAACAAATGGTGCTGGTTCAACTGGAGGTCAGCATGCAGGAGAATGTGAATTGATCCATCCTTATCTCCTTGTACTAAGCTCAACTCCAAGTGGATCAAGAACCTCCACATAAAACCAGTCACACTGAAACTAATAGAAAAGAAACTGGGGAAAACCCTTGAGGACATAGGTACAGGGGGAAAGTTCCTGAACAGAACACCAATAGCTTATGCTCTAAGATCAAGAATTGACAAATGGGATCTTAAAAAATTACAAAGTTTCTGTAAGGCAAAGGACACCATCAAAAGGACAAAACGGCAACCAACAAATTGGGAAAAAAAACTTCACCAATCCTACATCCGATAGAGGGCTAATATCCAATATATACAAAGAACTCAAGAAGTTAGACCCTAGGGAACCAAATAACCCTATATAAAAAACGGTGTACAGACCTAAACAAAGAATTTTCACCTGAAGAAATTCGGATGGCCGAGAAGCACCTTAAGAAATGCTCAACATCATTAGCCATTAGGGAAATGCAAATCAAAACAACCCTGAGATTTCACCTCACACCACTCAGAATGGCTAAGGTTAAAAACTCAGGAGACAGCAGGTGTTGGTGAGGATGTGGAGAAAGAGGAACACTCCTTCACTGCTGGTGGGATTGTAAGATGGTACAACCACTATGGAAATCAGTCTGGCAGTTCCTAAGAAAACTGGACATGACACTTCCGGAGGACCCTGCTATACCTCTCCTGGGCATATACCCAGAGTATTCCCCAGCATGCAATAAGGACATATGCTCCACTATGTTCATAGCAGTCTTATTTATAACAGCCAGAATCTGGAAAGAACCCAGATATCCCTCAGTGGAAGAATGGATACAGAAAATGTGGTATATATATATACAATGGAGTACTATTCAGCAATTAAAAACAATGAATTCATGAATTTTTTAGGCAAATGGATGGAACTGGAAAATATCATCCTAAGGGAGGCAACACAATCACAAAAGAATACACATAGAATGCAATCATTGATAAGTGGATATTAATTAGCCCTGAAGCTCTGAATACTGAAGATACAATTAGCATATCAAATGATTCTCATGAAGAAGGAAGAAGAGGGCCCTAATCCTGGAAATGCTTGATCCAGCATTATAGGGGAGTACCAGGACAGAGAAAAGGGAGGGGGAAAGATAGGAGAATGGATGGAGAGAAGAGGACTTATGGAACATATGGGGAGGGGGAAACTGGGAAAGAGTAAAGCTTTTGGATTGTAAACAAAGAATATAGAAAATAAAAATATATATTAAAAAAACAAAAAACAAAAAACGGAAATGATAAATATGATTTTCTAATTCATACAGAGTTGAAAGGAACCCTGCATAGGCAAAAAGAAAAAGATGAAAGTTGAATAGCTCTCACTTTTTTTATTTAAAAACTAATTGCAAAACCACAGTGACAAAACCGTATGGCACTGGCAGCAGGCTGACAAGCAGATCAAAAGCATAGAGTTGAGAGTCCAAGGTCGATAGTCAAATGATCATCATAAGAATACCAGCATACTTAACACAACGGGGAAAGGAAGATCTCTTCAACAGTGGTGTCAGGGTGGCTTTAAAAGGTGTGGTCACTCTTTGCTGCAACACAGTCCTGCTGGGCAGTTTGATGGTACCTATGGCTGGGGTGAGCAGACACTATGGAGGTAGTAGGAGCCATAGATCTAAACTGTCTACTCTTTGGTCCTTTACCAAAGCAAAGCTGCAGATTGCTGTTCGAAAATCTTGCATCACATTCTTATCTGTGATAAGATTTTGGAAAGAACATTCTTCTCTCCAAAATATCCTACCCCACACCACACACTTGCTCCATACCACACACCTGGCCTATACTACATCTACTATATACCACATGCCTGCCCTATACTACACACATACCCTACACCACACACCTGCTCCACACCACACATCTGACTTATATTGCATACCTTCCCCATACCACACACTTGTTCCACACTACACCTGCCCTATACCACACACCTGCCCTATACCACATACCTTCTCCATACCACACCTGCTATATAACACATACCTGCCCTATACTACATACTGCCCCATACCACACACCTGCCCTATACCACATACTTGCTCCACTCCACACACCTGACCCACACCACACACCTGACCCACACCACACCTGCCAGATAGCACACACCTGCCCCATACTGCACACTGCCCCATACCACACACCTGCCCCATACCGTTCATTGCCCTAGCATAGTGAATACGTAGACAAAAGGGCCTTCTCTTCCAGCTAAAAGATAAAACAAGACAGCTCTGCAATCTCAAGAACTTGGATACCCCCCGGGAAAAGCAGTGAGATTGTCTGAAAATCACCAGCAGGCTTCTTACCTGAGCTAAAGGTCATGACTGCGCTAAGCTCAGGCACCCACAAATGCTTCCTAGTAGCCCTGGGTCATGTCTCATTCCACTCTATCTCCTGAGCTGGGGCCAGAGGTATCCAGCAAGCAATAAATCTAATACATTCCCAGGAATCTGCTCTATTCAGGATGCGGTGTATGCACATTGGACGGTGGTACAGCGCCCCACCCCCACTTAGAGGACCACAGCCCAGAGAAGAATAAGGCAACTGCACATCAGGAGAAGTGAAGTAAAAAGCACCGTTGTGTAATGAGCAGCCATGAGTGTGCAAAGATGTCTACAGCCGTTAGCTCACTCAGTCCTCGTGAGAACACAAAAGTACAGTCTCACGCTTGACAGATAAACAATTCGGGTCTCAGGCAGCTGTGCATTGCCCTTGGCTACAGACCTAGTGTGGGCAGAAACTCTGAAACCCGAACAGAGACTGTGTGATTCTAACTTCAGCCACTCGGTTATTAAACAGCCTTTTATCAAAGTCCTACAGCTCTCCGAACGCCATTCCAGACCCTGGTGTTACAAGAACAATCTTTTATGCCATCTCATCCCATCCCTACCAGGACTAGGAAATAGAACAGGTCATCATTCACCTGCAGGAAGGAGACAGGACACAGACATCCCTGAAATACTGACAATAACAGGAGATACGTTCCAAGTCTATAGGAAGTTTATAATAACAATATTTCAGAGGGTTTGAAGTGTTTCGGGAAAACATCCCAAAAGAAACATATAAGTAGCAGGATTATAGGTGGCCACCAATCTAGGGACCCCTCCTCTCTCCTCTGTCCCCTTGCCCCACAGCCTGGGCTGAGGGTAGGAGAAGGTATCAGATATATTGGAGGACTTACAAACTAGCTAATAAAGACCAGAATTTGAGATGGGACACTGGGTCCCTCACGTCATCACCTCTGACTCGACTCTCTGAAGTCTCATCTGCTCGAGCCAACCCTCCTCCCTTTGTAACATTCCTGAGGAGCAGAGGGAAGACTGGGCGAGCCAGGCTTTGATTCAGAAGACTTGGCTAGAAATATAGATTTGACTACTAGGAATTAAATGTGCTGTCCATGGAGGTGGCCACTGGGCACGGCTGACTTTTTAAAGTAAGTCAAAATACAGTTAAAAAGTCAGCTGGCTGTGCCCTCTGTATTCACTGCTGCATGGCTACCTGTGGGCCAATACAGCCTGAAGCAGACATTTCCACCATGACGGAACGTCCTATTGGCCAACACTGATTTATAAAAGCCCTTAGTAGTGTTGCCTCTCTGCACCAGCTTAGCAACACATCCTAAGTAGGACTCAGAGGGATAAAAGGAGAAGATGAATTTGTGTGCTGGGACTTTCAGTGTTTCCTTCCCACACTCACGGTCCCTGGCGGCTGATCTGCCTGAGGTACCTGGTCAGAGAGGGCCACATGAGGCTGTAATGGACTGAAGCAGCCGGTTTCGTGATCATGTCCTGGCAACAGGAAATCTAATGTGTGAGAACCAGTAAGGGACTGGGGTTGCCCCACAGGCAGGCAGTCTTACTAGAACTGACTGCCTCTGATTTTGTATGGCAGGGAGGAGATCATCTTAACTTATAGGCTTCCACTACAGTTCACCGAGGGCCATGCAGAGCCAAACCGCCCCATCCCTAGTTTCTGGAGCATGAAAGAGAAAGACTGTGGCTTTGGACAAGAGGGAATCAGGGGAGGGTGGAGGCAGGCGTGAGAAGGGGCAGGGAAGAGCTGAGACCCTCCACAGAGACTATTTTGGACCAGCCCTTCTTAGAAAAGACAAAGAACCTCAACCCCATACACGGGACCAATATAAACCATACCCAGAGAGTGTGTAGAGATCCAACATGTGGGGACTGTGCACTTGAGTATGCCATGGCTCTGCTGTGCAAATGTTAAGGGAAGAGTCTACTTCCCTATCCCACACGCATTGGCTACAGGAGTCATGATCAGGAATAGGATGCTACCTCGGGCTGTGTATCTTGTTCCCGCAATCTACACAGCTCCCCCACGCCTCTAACAATTCTTTCTGCAACAGCAGACTGGCTGCTTGATCTAAAACACAAGGTAAGGTGGCTCTGCGTGAGTGGGGCAAAGGAAGCAGTTTGGGAGAGAAGGGGACTGTGATGCGGAATGGCAGCCATAACAGTGCATGGGAATCTGACCACAGGGTGCTAGATGTGGGGCCATCTTACCCAAGCCTACCTCCTCCCTTGGTCTTTAAAGTAAGGGAGCTGGACTCAAGTGGTCTAAAGGCTTCTGGCAACTGGGAGTGCGGAAGGCATGTGGCAAGATGGTACCTAGAGCGAAGAGTGGAGGCTGGATCGGCCCTGTGGGATGGGCGTTGTCCTCAGCCCTTGCCTGTCTCACCTGCCACCCCTGCTGTGACCAGACTCTAATATCCCCTAGACCTTCCTCCAGGCCTTTCCCAGCACTGGGTCACCTCTCTTCTCTCCCCAAAACACACACCTGGAAGCCCCTGTCTCCATCTGCATTAAGGCCCACTGTTCCCCAGGCTGTGCCTGTGCGCCATGGCAGACACAGGCTCCAAGTCTCCTCTACATCCTCCACAGCCCGCCCTTGGGCCTCGTGCAAAGTCAGCTTTAAGGTTCCTTCCACCACCACCGGTTTTTCCTGGACATGTCTCTCCACAACAATCTTGCTCAAAGGGTCACCAGACTCCACCTTTCCTAAGCAGCTATCCCTGAGATGCAGACACAGGAGAACAGTTCCTTTCTGGTCACTTTTACTCAAACAGACTGGAATACCTGTCACTAGGTCCTAAAAAAATGTCAAGCCAAGATGCACATTCCCATAGGTTACCACACACCAGACAGACACTGGCTTTCCTGAACTGCACCACCGACCTTGTGTCCGACATCAGTCATCTTTGTGGTATTAAAGAAGCATATTTCCCTCCTTCCTGGGCCTCAGTTTCCTCCCCCTGCAAACGGAGTGGGCTGGGACTCCTTAGTCAGGGTCTTCTTTTCAGCCCCACATTCTAGGTTTCCTACCGTTCTGCAGAATTACGGGTGCATGACACTGAGGTCTCTGGCTACCACTGGGGCAGACAGGCTTTGGCACAGATGTGCTCAGCCTTGGTGCCTGCAGAGCTTCCTCTGTTCTCTCTGCGCTCCCAGGGTTCATTAGCCTGCAGCATCAACAGTCAATTAGTGCTAGTTAGCTCCATTGTCACTTCTAAGACAAGTCTGAGGCACTCCCGCCCCATTTTGCCAAGACAAGACAACCCAGATCCTTCCACTAGGTAGGGAGATCATTGTAAGAGAAAAGACTCCTATCCCCTCAGGATGGGCCTGTGAGAGTCCCGGCCTCTGCTTCTTCTAGGCCACAGAAAAGATCTCCGTGAGTGGCATAAGGTCTTTAGAATCTATGTTGGTCCTATTAGATCCAAATGCTCGCTCCATGAAGCTCACGGGCTGGCTCCATTCGCCAGCCTGCCAGACTTCTGCAAAGCCGATCAGCATACAGCCAGTTCACCCTGCTAAAGACACTGCAGCTCACCTGGGTCACGAGGGTGACAGCCTCCTACAGTGTGCTTTGGTTCAACTCAGAGCTTCCGCCAAGCTAACAAGGCAGTTGACAGCCTAGCTGTCCCCACCTCCTGCCAGTGATGGCTTTCCTGGCTGGGTGACCAGACCCCACAGAATGACCTGTCTCTCTCTTCTGCATAAATGAAATTTCTGACAAGCATGGCCTTGCTGCTGAAGAGCAGATGTCTAGGTATGCAAAGAAGCCTCTCCCAGACTCCTGGAGGATTATAGAGACTCTCCCCAGAACCTGGGTCCGATGTACATCTTCTAAAAAGTCCCTCGGCAAGCCACAGAAAGTCCTTTAAAAGGGAACCAGGTGACACAGGCCAGAGGCGGAGTCATAACTATGTGGGAGACATATTGGTGCCAGGGAAGGCTGGAATGAAGACAGCAGAATGGTTCTAGAAGGAGCCATAACCCGGGGCATTCTGGATCTCAAAGGTATGCCCAACCTGAGGTCTGTGACCACATGTAGCCAGGGATAGCTACGAATGCAGTCTCACACAAAACCAAACGCTTGTTTAAAATATTATGAGACTTTTTTTTTTCATAACTCTGTCACTCAGCTCTGGAATGTGAACTTTGTAGGCGACGATGTCAGAAAGTATACATACCTGCGAGAAGTCGCTGACAGCCCTTGGCCCACATACAGCACCTCACCCAGGGCAGGGTGGGGAAGCAAGAAGCAACGCCCACAGCTAGGAACCAGCCTGGCGAATGAGCGTGAACCCTGCTCACAGTCTCGAGCCTGGGGGCTGCCAGACTGAGTCCTGGAGCATCTTGAAGTCCTTTCTTTGGAATGTGACCATCAGACACATTGGCCTTAAGCTGAATGAGACAGCATCAGGCCTGGCTTCAGCTGAGGCTCTGAATATTTTTGTAAATATCTTCTTAATGCTCTGACAGTGGGTGGGGGCAGGCAATAATGATGTTCCCAGGATGAAGCCGGGAGGACAGAGACCTGGAAGGAGCCTGAACTGCAGGAGCTAAAGGAGCTGAGTCTCGGGCTGCAGTGTTTTATAGTCCATGCTGCTACTTCCCTCTCTTTTCTTTTTCAAAGGGAAACAAATTAAAGGGCTGGGGTTTTAATTAGACACTAGAAGGATGGAAGTGCTAAGGGCTTCGGTGGGTGGAACAGTAGGAGGCAGTGCCTGCTCGCACATCCACAGATGCATAGGGCCTAAGATGTCATCTCCACCTCTGGTACCCAAAGCCCCATTAGCCACAGCTGGCAGCAGAGAGGTAAGGTAGCTGGTGGAGCCCAGCAGGCAGGTCCCAGACGCTCTGCTTCCCTCGGGAGATGCTCAACATTTTAGAGGTGAGAATTCCTCCTGTGATTTTTATTTGAACAAAGCATTTAACCACTAGAAATAAGTTTGGACCACTGATCTGGTCTGATTTCATTTTCCAGATGAGGGCTCCTGAGGCTTGGAGGAGGGGGAAGGAACCCAGGAGGTCACAGGTACTCGGAAGAGTGGGAGCAGCAAGGTGGCTTAGCTCGCCGCCACTGTTCCCCACTCTTTCAGTCTGTACTCAAGTTTCTTCTCTCGCTGATGATGCCCAACTCTCTTACAGCCCAGAAACTGCCTCCTGCTCCAGACCTCTCCATCAGCAGCCTGCCACTGTCTCGTGGAAACATCCATGGGAAGCTGTGGCAGTCGTCATAGCTACACTCACCCATGGTGCCCCGCTCGGGGACCACCTGGGTGGAGAGCCACTCCAGCAGCCAGAGGCAGCTCCAGAGATTACAGACGGGCATGAGAGTACTGGGGCAGAGATGGGGAAGATGCTTGCCACCTTGCCGCCCTCGAAAGCACACTGCTTTTCCTTAGCTCCCATATCCCATAGGGGTGCTAAATTTAGACAACAAGGAAGCCCCTCCTGGCCCAGACTCAGGATCGCCCAACAGGGATTGACCTTCCTGTCAGCACAATGACCCCATCCTGCTATTGTGAGAGCCAGAGGACCCTCCAGATCCTCCCCCTTCCTCCCCCTGCTCCAGGGCTTCACCTCTCCTCTGTCAGCGTTGGGGGTCCGAGGCTTTCTTACATATTTCTGTGACCAAGGAAGTCCCCAACACATGTAATGGCTCGCTCAGCAGACATTTATTGAAGCTATCAGTGGGTGGATGAGAGGTGGGTGGATTGATGAGCTATCCTAAAAGCTTCTTAATTGTTTTCGGTTTAAAGTTCTGTTCCCCTCAAATGTGACCTCCATTTTACCATTGGCTGATTCATCTAGCATACAAACTGCTGAGGCGCCCTCTTTCCTGGAAGCCCCTTTCTAGTTCTTCCAAAATAAGGTTCAGGTTCCCTGCCGTGACACACATGAAATGTGGTCTGGCTTCCTCTCCAGATTCCTTCCCCAGAACGAGAAGGAACAGTCTTCTGGTTCAATTCTTAAAGTCAACACTTAACTACATCTCTCTCAAAGGCCATTTCTCTCTCCAGCATGGCTGCCCAAGGCTCTTGGGTTAACCCTTTGGACACAGATCCATCTCTCATTCCGCTCTATGCCCCTAGTGTCCAGCGCAGACCACTACAATGGCTCCAGTTTGTACCCTGGTGTGAAGGAGGGTGATGGCAAGAAGCAAAGATCGAGAGTCCTTTCCCAGAGCTGGCAGCCGGCCACTCTCTGGCCTCCTGCAGAGCATCATGGATGCTGCCACAGCTTCTGTGGGCAAACTAAAAGTCCTTCCCTGGCATTTTCTGACAGGGGTTCCTTGGTATTTATGCCAGGGTAGGATAGAAGACAATGGGACAGTGGTAGATGCCGCCCTTCCCTCACTGAGAGGCAACAAAGACAGCTAGCTAATCAAGCCATTGCCACTGAAACCTGGCCATTCTGCTTTATTTAATGGCTCGGCCGTCAAATCCTGGCCCCGTGACACTACATCACTCGCACAGAAAGAGAGAGGATGGGGGACTTTGTTACCATGAAACCAACCACGCGTGTGTGCCTCACAGGAAAGTGCCCTCACTTTATCCATGTTAGAGAGTGGGTAAGAAAGGGTTGCAGCACTGTAACAGGTGGGAAAACGCTTACAATAGAAGCTCTCTCCTGCTCAGGAGCAGGGCACATTCAAACAGTAAGCCTAAATACACCTCTTCAGGCCACTGACAGGATTTGTAGGCACGCAAGCCCCACAACTCACAAGCCAGGAAATAAGCTGAGCTCAGACAGGTTTAAGGGAGAAGCGTTTGAATCAAAGCATGGGAAATTATTTTTCAGACCAGGCCATGGAAGAAGAAAGCTGCAGGTTCCCTGGATCTGGACTCAATAGCGACGAGGAGAAGCATGAACGCCTTCACCTGCCCACTGCGCGGAGCTCAGCGGCTCCTGCCAAAAGACTCTCCTCCCTACCTCAAAGAAGGCTGCAGAGAGTGGAAAGGAAAGATGTTTTGGGGTCATCTCACAGTCTGTGTTCGAATCCCTCCTGTGCCATTTATTAGATATCTGTCCTGGAGAAAGTTATTTAACCATTCGAGCCGTGGCTTCCTTAACTGAAAGGAGGGGCAATGACTCACTCAACTCTGTCTCAAATGGTGCCCGGCATATCCTAGCCGTTTGCGGCTTCCTTCTATCCAGAAGCTTCTGAGCCTTCCTTTCTGAGCCCCCCAGTGTCTCCTGTGCCTTTTTCCAAGCCTGAGGATTGGGCCACTAAGAAGAAAAGCATCCCCCCCACACCCCATGCAAAGAAGCAGCTGAGAGTGATTACAAGGGGACAGCAGAGGTCAAGGTAGCATAGGAGCTTCGTGGGAGCATCATTAGGGAGAAAGAAACAGAGTGCCCACAGCAGGGGTCCCCGTCCCCGACAGCCCCCTATTTGGGTCATTCTTGAAACACATTGTGAAGTTTGACCTTATTGATCTTAAAAGAAGGCAAAGAAGGAGGCTGAGCACAAAGGAAAGTAATAAAGATGATTAAAGGAATTAGAAGGCTTGACCTATAAAGGAGGTTAAAGGGACATAATATGTACAACCCGGAGAACCGAGGCCTGTGAGGATATGATAACTTCCCATAAATATGCGAGACAGAGCCACATAAAAGAAGAGTGAGAATTATTTCAGGCAGCTTGGGACACCATTACCAAAAGAAATGGCCTGAAACTAAAATAAGAGAAAGTTAAATCGAGGCCGGTGGGGAATTTAGGGGACCAGACACAGAGCCGACGGTAAAGCCACCGGCAAGCAGAAGCCACAGGTTCCACGCTTTGTCCCTGTGTGAGAGCAATGGCCCTGTCGGGGCCTGTACAGGCTACTCCGACTGCGGTCTTATCCTCCATGTGGAACTGTTGTTTCTAAATGTTCAAGCCCGGTGATGTGTGGGGCCTTGGCTCTGGCTGCCGGGCTGCTCACCTTCTGCCCCACTCTGACAATACAAAGAGATGGGGACAGAAGGGTTCCGGCTACATCCAGTTAGCTCTGCTGATGAGAGCCTGAGACCAGAGGGTCAAGGGGGAGAGGGAGGGAGGGGAGAGAGAGAGAGAGAGAGAGAGAGAGAGAGAGAGAGAGAGAGAGAGAGAGAGAGAGAGAGAGAGAACACATGGGCTTGTATACATAAGTGCAGGGGCCCATGAGGCCACAGGTATCAGATCCCCTTGGAACAGGAGTTCCGGGCATTTGTGAGTCCCATGGGTCCTGGGAACTCATCTCAGCATTTTACCCATAAGCCACCTCTCCCGCCACAGGCATGAGCATCCTTCTTATCTAGTATCCATTCTCTGCCCTCCATGTGCTCTGCCCTCCACAGCTGTGACTGGCCATGGACCACACTTGCATCTCAACCAAATAGGCACAGGCTTTTTTCTTATCATTATTTCCTAAACCATGGAGTGTGGCATCTCTTTACATAGCAGTTGCACTGTATTAGGATTATAAATAATCTAGAGATGGCTTAAAGTATACAAAAAGACATGTGTAGGTTAAATGCAAATATATGTCATTTTCTATATACTACTTGTACATGTAGGAATTTTGGTATCTGAAGGGGGCCGGAAGCCAATCCCTCAGGGAAACAAAGACTGCCCTTGACTATCACCCATCACTTGCATGCCGGAAGGAGAATTCTGCCTGAGGACCAAGGCTGATGAAGGCAGCTGTACCTGCACATTTAGGGTCAACAGTGACAGACAGAGCAGCCTCTCTCTGCCTACACAAACATCCTACAACACATGTCTTTTTCTAATTAATTTATTATTTAATGTACATTGGTATTATGCCTGCATGTATGTCTGTGTGAGGGTGTCTTAGAATTACAGACAGTTGTGAGTTGCCAAGTGGGTGCTGGGATTTGAACTCAGGTTTTCTGGAAGAGCAGTCAGTGCTCTCAGCTGCTGAGCCATCTCTCCAGACCCCTCTACACACTCTGAAGCCACTTCTCCACTCCCTCTCAAACCTCGCATAAAATTTATGCCATTTCCATGCCTGAAATTGACTTTTTGAAAAGAACTTTAATTATAAGAAGAGACGCTCACAGCAAAACCCTTGGGAAGCCCATTCGATCCTCATTTATTTATCTAATCAATAAATATATATTGAACCCAAGAAATGACCAAGCTACCTGTGAGCTACAATGGAGACTTCAAAGATGAACTCATCTCTGTGCCTTTAAGGAGCCTGCTCTGGTGAGCAGAGAAAGCAGCCTCCTGCAGACAAAAATCTGCTGTAGACACCTGACATACCTTGACTGAGTGGCGGGTTATTAGGTAGTTTAGAGGGGAGATGATTCTCCCTGTGCTTGGGCATCACAGATGTTTCTAGAAAGGAGTCACATATGACCTAAGTCTTGAGGAAAGGTTAGACTAGCATGAGGTGGTGATGTCTCAGAAGGCCAGGTAGGGTATCAGGATCAACGTTAGGAAGCAGGGGAAATGCCAGTTGTTCTCCAAGCAGAGAGAGGCTGTGTAAAGCCAGGGAATCAGGGTGTGGAATAGCAGGTGGGGGAGGGTGCAGAGGAAGGCGAGGGAGGAAGGAGAGCAGGTGTGGTCAGGCCATGCGCACTGAGCAGACTGAAAGCACCCGGCCAGCTACAGGAACTCTAGGACGTTCCCAGGCTGTGAGCAGTGAGATCCAAGTCTCAGGAAGCAAACCCAGGTTCCACGTTTTCTGAGTCTGTTTTCTGTTGCTAATAATAATGCCACAGTCCAGGTCATTTATTTTATTTTGTTTTTTATTAACTTTTAAGTTAGCGTAAAACGTAATGAGTTCCATTACAGCATTTTCATACATGTGCCTCATTATACTTTATTGGTATTCATTTCCCTCCCCCCTCGGCCCTCCCCTCCCCCAACCCTCTTGTTCTCTTCCTTCTCAAATAGTCCGGATTTCATGTCATATATATTCTATTTCTCTCTTTTCCTCCCTTTCTTTGCTTAAAATTTTCTCTCTCTCATGGTCTCTTTTCTACTTCCACAGACACACACAGACACAAACATGCATACATACACACACAGACACACAGACACACACATGTACACACACACATAAACTTAAGTCTAAACTCCACATACGAGTAAAAGGTGATCTATCTATCTTGATAATTTGTAAAGAAGAGTTATCTGCGCACTGTTCTGGTCCTAGGTTGAGGGGTTCCACCTCGTTGATAGCCCTCTTACTGTCAATATCTTAAGGTAGATCAGAAGCCTCTCCTGGTGCAGTGCAGGGAGCCAGTGTCTCACTCTTCTGATAAAGCCACACGATTTAGTCATGGGAACACCACCCTTATCATTCTAACCATTCCCTAGTCCTGTCTCTAAAAACTACAGACATCTAATGCCTTAAACTCCAGGACAAATTTCAAAGGGGACAAACCATGTTCAAGTCATATCACATTTGTAGAATAGATTCAAGATGAGAGAGATAGAAGCCAAGCAGAGGTCAGGCCATGCAAACTCCTGCTATCCCAGTGTGTGCTGGGTTGGTGGGAGCGGGGGATGCATGTGTGTTTGTGTGTATGTGTGTGGTAAGTTGTATGTATAGTGGGGGTATATGCTTTTCAGTGTGGTGTGTGTGTGTATGTGTGGTGTGGGGAAGTGTGGAGTGGTTATGTATATGTGTTGTGTATGTATTTGTATGTGGTGTATGTCATGTACATGTGTGTGTGGTGTGCTATGTGTATTTGTGTGTTGTATGTCATGTGTGCATGTGATGTGTGTGCATATATGCATCTTGCAGCAAGTTCATTTCCTCAACCCATTTCTCTTTCATGGAAAGCCCTCTGCCCACCCATCTGGGCTTGCTGACCTGACCCCTGCCTCCTGCCTCCTGACTCCAGTGTGGCGAAACCTCCCTTCACCCTCGCACTGCTGCTCTTCAGTATATGACCAACGGATGAGCTTCACTAGCAGCAGGGGGGCAGTTGGAAGAGCAGGACTGTCAACCTCTTTATCTCAGCGTTCCCAGAACCTGTTCCGAACTGGCCATTCAGGATGGAGGCAGTGGCAGAGAGCATGGGCCAGCTCCCCTTTCACACCCACGTACTCCTTTTTGGCACACAGAGGGGCCTGTCCCTTATGTCGCACTCCTGCTCTGAGTCCCATCACCCTATTTTCAGTATAAATCACCCTTGACTGGTCTCTCTCAATCCCATTAAAACGTGATGAATTATTTTCGACTCGCATGTAGGACTCCATATTGGGTTATCTGGGCTGAAACACAATCTGTTTGCTGATATCAAAATGCTGCTGCTCACCCGGGGGATTAACACTCTGACAAAATCATTAGAAGCCTGATGGAGTAGCAAGGCCTCCCGAGTTCGGAGCACTCATTCCTCAGCCTAATGAATGCCTTCCTCCCGGCTCCTGTTCCACTCCCATCCATTTCCCGGCCCCCTTCCAGGTTGGGCAGAGACTGGGAAAAGCCTTAAGCAGTTTGCTTGTAGTTGGCTAGGCCACCTACCAAGAGCCCCGGCTAAGAACTGCCCTTGTAATCCTGTGACTCTCATATGTGTTCACAATAAATGCCTGACATCCAGGTAGGATGGGGGCTGGATCAATACTTCCACTGAGAACAACTGAAAGAATGGATAAAATACAACATCCAATGTTTCAAGGTATCGGAGACTTGATGGAGCAGAGTCAGGGAAGACCTGATTGCAGAAGGGAAGATGTTCTGAAATGTTCTAGAGAGGCCTTTTATCTGGGCTCAGACACTTGTAGGCACACAATGAGCTGAGAACTCAGTCTTTGTCCACTGGATTGGTAAAGGGGGACAAAGAAGCCATCAGAGTTCTGCTTAGTCTTTGAACTGTGGACCTGGAAGGTCCCCTGGTTATTGTCCACAGACTTCTTCAGGTCAGTTACAGAGCTGTGAAGCCAAATACCGTAGGAGGTGAAACTAAATAATCACAGGTGGGAAGTCTATGCTAAAGAAAAAAAAAGAATACATTAAACAACACTTTAAAAATAGAAAGCAGAGACAGTGAGTTATTTGGTTTATTTAAGCAGTCAGGTGTGGAAAAAAGAACTAGAATTCAAGGCCTTCAATAGAAGGAATACAGTAAGCTCTCCAGCTCTCAATTAGTACTGGCTAGAAAGAGAACCCAAACTAACGCTTTATCAAGACAAAAGCTAGCTTGGATGTGGTTCAGATTTTAATTGGATTAAGATCTTTTTTTTTTCCTATGTAGCTGGCAAAAAGTTATGCCTCTCCTGAGAAAAACTGTAGCATCCACAGTCTGTAAATACTCAGCATTCAAATATTTCAAAAACTCCAGGCACATTCAAAGCTAGAACCGGATGACCAACTCAAGGGGAGCGAGGGGACGAGAATAAGGAACAACAGAAGCAGACCCTCAAGTGATCCAGAGAGCAGAGGTGATAGAAGAAAGAAGAATTTAATGTGACCATTCTGTTCAAAAGTTTTTTAAAAGTCCAAGAAAATATGCAAACTGGGTGAAGTTTCACCAGCCGGTTGACAATAATGAATCTGCTGGAAATTTTAAAGTAAATTTTAAAACACCCTTCATTTTAGTATGTGTATATGAGAAAGTATGTGTGCACACATCCATGTATGTTCAGATGCGCGAGCGTGTGTGTGTGTGTGTGTGTGTGTGTGTGTGAGTGTGTGACACACACAGGCATACCCAAGCATGCATCTGCACAGGGAGGCCAGAGAACAGCTTCAGGTGTCAAACAGAGAAATGGATGTACTTCTTTTGAGACTGAGTCTTTCAGAGGCCTGGACTTCACCATTTAGGCCAGTGTGGTTGACCAGTGAACTCCTGAAGTCTTCTTGTCTCTGTTCCCCAGCACAAAGTTCACAAGTGGTCCCTGCCACACCTGGTAAAGTTTTAACACAGGTTCTGGAGATGAAATTTGGGTTCTCATGCTTGGGAGGGAAACACATTACCAACTGAGCTATCCTTCCAGTCTGGATAAAATCTTAAAGAATGAGAGACTCGTTAAAGGTATATGGCAAAGTGGGAACTTCTGGGAGCCAGGAGGCCATGGTTGTGATCCCTGTGAGCTTAGAGAGCCTGGAGAAATCATTTCATTCTCCTAAACCTTGATTTCTTCATTTCTCAAAGAGAACAATGAGACATGCTGTTTAGTTTTGCAGTGCAGATAAAACTAATAACACACATAAAGGCTTTTTACAAATTACTAATCATTGCACAAATGTAAGGTATCATTACTGTAATAGCCTGGCAACAATTCAAAACACAGCACGTCTGATCCATCACCAGAAGACCGTTATATCAATAGACAGGTGAGTCGTGCGTCCTTGATGAATTGTTACAGAGGGTTTCAAGCAAAGAAAGCTAAGAGAGGAAACGATAAAAAAAAAGCAGTCAGTTCTGTGATTTAGGGATGGATGATTCGCTTTATGTGTTATCCCCAGACAACGGAAAACCCCAAACTAGATGTTCCCAGTGATCAGCAGACTTTTGGATCACGCGCTTCCATTTCCCGGGTGGTACATGCTCAGAAAATACAAATTCCTACAAATGTGTGCCTGATAAGAAGATATCGTGGGCAAGGTAACTCAGAAGCAGAAATATAGAGATGCCTTCCAAAGCCGACAATGGGAACGCTGGAGCCGTTGAATTCTCCACATGACCGCTTCCATCTATTAGCACACGTGATGGAGAGCAACAGGCAAGCTCGTGCATATGAAGACAGCAGTGTTGATCCTCTCAGCTGAGGTGGCCTAGCCTGCAGCGGGAACATGGCTATTACAAGGTCATGAGCCCAGACGGAACAAAGTTCTCAGTCTTGTAGGAAAGATGTTGTAAGTGCTTAAGTAACGATACAAGTGATCTAGAACACACAGTTAAAGCGGTGCAGGAGGTTGTACGAGAGCTGAGTCATCAGAGCCTCTCTGTCTTAGGTAGCAGTAGCGTCTGATGTGGAACAAGCAGAATTACAGAGCCCATGCAAAGGGAAGAACATGAGCGGAGATGTAGACCTGAAATGGCAGGGTGGGAGCAAGAACGGAGTTGGTTCTGATACAGGTAGCGCTTCACATAGACTGTCCCCATGGTCTACAGAATAGTCTTCAGACACAGAGGCAATGTGACCCACGACAAAGGTAAAATGAGAGTTAAGAGTGAGCTAATATAGCCAAGATCCTTCCACCTAAGTGAACTCGGATCCCGCCCTCCACTGAGAATTATAGAAAGACAGATGAGGAAGGAGCAGAGGAAGAGAAAAAAATAAGAAGAAAACAAGCAGGGCCTCCTTGGTATCCTTGATTCATTATGGCTGTGTTTCAGGCTCCTTCCCATACTCACCGACAGGTGGCAGCAGACCTGAATGTCATCTTCCCGCAAGGTCTGAGCCAGTTCCATTCCACCTGATGCTGTTCCCCCTTTACTGGAACTATGTTCCTCTGAGATAAACCGCCCACCGCATCTGACAGGCACAGAAGAGCTTCCCCTGACCACTCAGGTGCAGAGAGGGAAAGCCATCCTCCTTCCAGGCCCTTGTCCCTTACCCTGTCAGCGCCATTCACTGAGCCCTTAAGTCTGTTTCCCCTTATTATAATTATTAGATTGTCTTCATGGTCATTCAACTTTTCATATGCATTAAAAATGTCTCCTCAAGTTTTTAGAGATCAGTGATCAAATGCGATACTTTTTAAATTTTTTTCTTAACCTTGACTGGCAGAGATTTAGCCAGAGAGGTATTGAGTATGAATGAGCAAGAAACCCAATCAGCCATCGTGAAATCAGATGTGTGCTGCATTTGCTTGGCTTTGATTTCTTCCCAAGAGAGAAACAAAGGAGGCTTGCCAGAAAGTGTTAATGGACTGGAAAAGTTCTGTGTTAATTTGCAAGACCGGGTTCGTGTCTTATCCTTTGAGGATCATCCAACTCTTCGCAAGAGATAACTGCCTACCCTCACAGAGGAACACTCAAGAGCTAATGTCTGCTTTATCTAGAACACAGTGAGAGTCTATTTCTTCACAACATTCCTACTCTCTCATGGCTACCTGATCATGGTTAATCAATATATCCCCTGCCCCCAGACACAAAATTCACAGCCTTCTGCTTTTCCTTGCTGGTTAACGTGTCTTGTCTGGGCTGTACAGTGAGTGGTACACACCTTTACTCCCAACACTTGGGAGGCAGAGGCAAGGGAACCTCTGAGTTTGAGGCCAGCCTGGTCTACAAAGGACAGCCACAACTGTTACACAGAGAAACCCTGTCTTGCAAAACAAAACAAGCCATCTTGTCCGAGTTGGCCCTGAAGTTCATTATGTATTCATTAGACTTTGTCTATTTTGAGTAACGGCCCTAGAGCCCTTCATCATTTTCATTTTGAGACGTCATCTAGGCTGCCTGGTACCCGCTTCTCTGCGATCTAATATCTTATACTCATTTGAGATTCGTGGAATCTCTCCATATCATGTATATTCACAAATGACTGCAACTAATTTAAAAAAAAATGAAAGTCAGTGACTATTCCTAACATTATATTTGAGCTTTAGTTCATTTGTTTATTCCGCAATTTAGGAAACTTCTACTGTGCATTAGTCAATGTCCTCAAATGAGCACGGTGGGCTCAAGCACCACAGCTAAGCTGCTACCAGAAAGGAATGCACAAGGCTGATAAAGAGGAGGGCTGCGTACAATGAGAAGCAGTGGACTTTGTCAGGGAGCATCTCACAGGGATGTTAAAGACGCTGGGAGAGAATTAGTAAGGAGCCACCAGGCAGACACTTGGGACACACCCTTCTGGGTATGAAATTGTGGCATGTTGTGGGAGCTGGAAGCAGATGGGAGGCAGGGACTAGAGTAGAGGGTGCTCTATACATCCCTGTGGGGAATGTGAGCTTGGGTTTCATCAGGAAAGAGACTACCTACTCTTCCCTCTGAGTGCCCAGTATGGGGATCAAACCAGGCACACACGGTGCACGGAATATGTTTATCTAGAGCAGTTGTTCTCAACCTGTGGAACTATCACAACCCAAAGACTATCAGAAAACACGAGTGCTTACGTTATGATTCATAACAATAGTAAAATTACAGCCATGAAGTAGCAACAACAATAATGTTATGGTTGGACTTCACCACAACATGAGAAGATGTACTAAAGGGTCACAGCATGACAAAGTTGAAAACTACAACAGTTTACCTGAGGATTAGAAAATATAATCTGGCCAGATGTTGTCATTTATTTGGTTAGTTGGTTGGTTGATTGGTTGGTTGCTTGGTTGGTTGGTTGGGTTTTCGTTTGAGATAGGGTTTCTCTGTGTAGGTCTGGCTGGCCTGGAATTCATTAGGTAGACCAGGCTGGCCTTGAACTCATAGAGACTAAAGGTGTGACTTTAAAAGCATGCACCATCACACCTAGCTTTGGCCAGATTTTTTTTTTTTTTAAAGAGGTTGCAAATCATGATCCAGAGTCGACAGACAGTACACCACAGATAATGCACTAACTGAGAAAGGCTCTTGGCACACTGAGAAACTCTCATTAGCCAGTGAGGGCAGAGCTTGGCCCACAGGAATAAAGCATCAGAAGCAGCAAATGGACAAGGTCAGGGCCAGATGGGGCTGCCTGCTAAATACACAAGTGTGCCTGCTCTCCAGGGATTCCCCTGTGGGATCTGTCAGCTCCCTGCAACCCAGGAGAAATGTAAGCCTCCGCTATTGGTTGCCACCATCTTGCATCTGAAGAACAACACGAAAAATCTTCTCCACCCCTCTTCAGTCCTCCACCAAGCCCATGGCTACCAAGGTGACACCACTTCTCCCCAGCCAGGGCTCTGAGACACCATAATTTGCATTTCAGTTCGACTTCCTTCTGATGGGAACAACTCCCTTCTCTTGCCCTCACCAGCTCGTTCCTGTTTCCCTCCCTCTGTGTAGCCCTGTGGAGGACTGCTTCTTCCTTGACACCCTGCTCCTCCATGCAGAGAAAAGCCATCTTTAACAGCAGTTTTATTGCCCGGTGATATTAACACAATGAAGGAAATCATTGCTAATTTTTATGAATTATCTCATCATCTGCAACTAATTAACAGCTGCCGAAAGAGCAAGCGGTCAGCTTCCCCTCTGAGAGCCTTCCCCTCCAGCGACGCTCTCATGGCCCTAACCCTTCGCCTTCAAGGAAGCCTCCTCTCCTGTCTGTCCAGCAGCCTCCACACTCGTGTCTGCCTAATCCAGCCTGAGGAGACAGCCTTGAGCTGACCCCACACTCAGAGATAATGGGCCGCCTATGACTAGGATGATTTCGGTTAGCCGGAAGCTTTATTAAAATCTGATCTGAGTGGGCCGTGGCCGCTGTTCTCTAGCCTCATTACCCTCCCTCTCCCAAAGCAGGCCTTGGCCTCTGGGTTCTCTGAACCTGTCTATAAAACTGAGAGAGCAAGTCAACAGCTCACACAGCTCTTCATCAGGAGATCACTCAAGCCCAGGTGGACAGTAAATACATAGCGGGGCAAAAGGAAATGAGAGGAGAGACCATAGCAGCACAGGAGATGGCAGAGAGGTAGAAAATATGCCTGCCGCAGCCTCTTGACAAGAACATCCCAGACCCACCAGGGATCTGGCAGACCACAGCTAGAAACCACTGATGCCTAGTGCGGTGCTGAGCCCTCAAGTTCCCCAGCTCTCCACATCTGGGCCTTTCTTCTGCTTGTACTCCTGCCTATACCCCAAGTTCTACTGACACAGGTCCCTCCCTGGCTCCTGTCTCTACCCCCCACTCTCCTCTTCCTCCCCCTGGCTTTCTTTCTGTGATTTGTTCTACTATCCAAAGATTCTCTTTTCAAGTCCCCTTTTTCATCTAGCGAAGCCCCCCGGGGGGGCGGGGGAAGGGGCACTGGCTGGGTCTCAGATGAAGGGAACAGCTCTGAGGGACAGCATTGAAAGCATACAGAGGCCTGAGGCCAGCTCACCCCACCACAGGGTGGCTCTACTCACATGATGCTGGGCCAAGCACACAGAGGCCTCCTTCTAAAGGTCAAAAGCTTCACAGCATGCATTTGGACTTAATTGAAAGGCCAGATAGTAGACATCAGGGTTGTAGAGAGGAGGGGAGCCCTGGAATCTTCCCTGGGCTCCCAGGAGCTCTCTCCTTCCTCCTTCAGGTTGCCAGACACACAATTAAGAGTTTCCCTCCTTCCCCGATCATGAATGACTCAGATGCTCGGCTGATCCTCTGCTGACTATATAACAACCAATTTCAGCCTAGCCTCTTCTCCCGGGTGTCCCCAGTTTCAAAGCCAGTGGGGATGTGGACTCCAATAGAGCGAATATCATACTACCCCAGCATAAGAACGATTCCCCTGAATGACCGCTTAGCCAGTGCTTAGTAACTGTTGTCAGGATTCAGAGCATGGTACAGAAAGCATGGCGCCAAGGCAGGCTGGACACGAACGCTCAACGGTTCAGACGCGGGAGTCTCCACCTTCTCTGCTTTTTCAGTCTCATTCCTCTTTTCCCACCAAGGCAGGCCATAGATGGTAGGAATCCTCTTGCCCAGACTGAGGCATAGCAACTACAGTCCCTTCCCCAAAGCAAGCCATACAACACAGAACAGCCTCTCCGCCCCTTCTCTAACGCCCTCATTCCAGAGGAACCTGAGGTAGAAGAATGAGGTTGAGGAGAGGCAGTGTCAGATGCTGGCCTGCAAGTGCAGCATGGCGCGCATTCTGAGGGAGGAGAGCAGGGCTCTTCTCAGACACCCAAGGACAGAGTCAGGAGGCTTTTCATCTCCGAGTCTTGAACTTGGCAGTGCCCAGGCCACCCCCACCCCCAATCTTCTTCTGCTCCATGGGTCTGGAGAGCAAGCTGCAGCTGGCTCAGGAATCTCTACTGTCATCTAAGCCTGACGTCCCTGGTCCCACCCCAGGGTTCCTCCAGGGCTTACATCGCATGGCACTGGGTGGGGGTCATGCCCCAGAACTGCGGACAGCTGGCTCTGAGTGAGCTGTAACCACTGCAGGAAAAACCGGTGGGAGCCACCAATCCATTCTTCACACTCACGCCATGTTCCAGAACAACAAACTCTCCACTCTCTTCCTGCCTGAGCTGTTTTCTCAAAAAGTTAGGCTCAAGCAGAGGCTTGAACAGCTTATCACAGCCTCCTACCTGCTGTGCATCTTTGCATACCTTACTAGAGTTCTCTGGGCCTCGCTTTGCCCTCTGCAGAATGACGGAGAACGTGGCAGGATTAAATTACCTTGAACATACTTAGCATCCTGCCTGACACAAAATAAAGATTGTGTGTATGTTGCTCTTAATGTAGCAGCCAGACCCTTCCGGTTACAAGGCTGAAACTCAAACCTTAAACCTCTCTCTACCCTTCACAGCATTCTCTCTGAGCATCAAGGTCTGGGGCTCTGGAACCCCGTCTCCTTGGCTTAGCCCCTGGTACCGCCCACCTAGCTACAGCTTGCTCCATTCTCCTGACCCTTTCCTTGGTGGCTTCACAGAAGAGAAGTACCCAGTACATTTAGCAGCGCTAAATAAAACAGCAATAGTAATATATGTTCAGCCATTAGCCACATAAGTAATCAAAGATCACTGCCATATGACTCCTGCTTAAACATCATTTGGAATCTAATAAATAAGCAACTATAAATAAAGCCAGCATGCAGACTTGGGCCCTTAGAGCACAGCAGTCTCCGTGCTTATTTTTAGCCTAAGGTGCCTTAGGCTGTGCTACTCCTGCAGTTCAGTGTTCAGTTACCTCCTCCCTCCTCTTCCCTCCCATTTACTCCCCTCCCCCTGACAGTCACTCTTCCTCTCTCCCTCCTTCCCTTCCCCTCCCTCCCCTTCTCTCAAAGGAAAATTGCAGAGGTAGAAGGGGAGCCGCAGAGGGGTTTCTGTCCTGAAGCTTCACCCTGGCCTGGGGCAAGCTATGGCCATGCCTAGCTTCACCCCAGCTCCTGGTCCTCAAGGCACAGCCAGTGGCCTCAGAGCTCTGTGTGGGAATTCACCATAGAGAAGTTTCATGTACAGAATAGAACACAAAGCTGTTGCTCAAGAAACCTGGTTCAAATCCTTTCTTGTTCTGCCTCTCTGTGGGTGCCTCTGGTCCCCAAGCCAAGAGTTCCTATACTCAAACACCAGGTCTTCTCAAAACTACCTGCAGAGGCTGTAAAACCTGACATATAGAATGGCTAGAAAGCGATACACACAGTAGGTGTTCAGTAAACAGGATGGCTGCTCCATCTCCCAAATACAGTCTTGGAAGCCATATCCACAGCCATTCAGTCCACTCTGGGTAGCAATAGTGAAAATATCTGGAGAGGACAAGCCATTCCAATGCCAGCATGCCCACTGTCCTGAACTACCACATTCAATGCCAGCATGCCCACTGTCCTGAACTGCCATAATCAGTTCCAGCATGTCCACTGTCCCCAAACTACCACAGTCTATGCCAGCATGCCCACTGTCCCCAAACTACCACAGTCTATGCCAGCATGCCCACTGTCCCTAGACCACCAAGTCTATGCCAGCATGCCCATTGTCCTAGACCACCAAGTCTATGCCAGCATGCCCATTGTCCTGGACCACCACAGCCACAGTCACCATCACAGCCTAAGCGTGTAGTTCTACCTTGTTTTTCAGTCTTTAGTCCAATATGTCTGAGAGCCTCCCCTTCTAACAGTTAGAACATGACAAGGCACAGTCCATATCACAAAGTTTCAGGGGACAGAGGGACAGGCTAGATCAGGTAGAGACACCAGGTCTTCAATGCCTCTCTCCCACAGTTACTTCTTAAAGCAGAAGTGGCCCTGTCCCTGGCAGGAAGGATGACAGGAGGCAGAGTAAGAGTCTTCCAGGACTCCAGGGGATATTATTTTCTCCAGGCCCTGTGGCAGGAAATAAACACATCACTCCATGCTGAGGCTGGCAAAGCCCACGTGACAGCCTCGGATAGCATTCAGCTTGTAGACTACTCCACTGGTGCCCTGACATGTGAGAAGCGCTGAGATTATTAAATCACAGTGATAAAGCACTTCCTGTTACACAGCACCTTCCCGGCTGCCTCTGTGCTGCTGGCACAGGCTCAGTTTCTGTAACATGATCAAGTTATGTGGTGACTTCCGCCATGGGGGAGTTTGGCTCCAGTGGGCTGGGAGCCTGGTTCTCCGGCAAAACGAACAGCGATTGATACTGGGAGTCCATGAAGTCAGGCTAAAGTTTGGGCTGGGAACAGTTCTCAAGAGTTGTCTGCATCAGACACTGTTCATAAGAAGAATTCTCTGTGACCCAAGCTTCTACCTTTAGATGCTAACCATAGTAACTGCAGCGAGGAGCGCAGGGACCCTCAGTATGCTCAGTATGCCTTGGCTTCAGGACTGTGTTACTTCCCATAGAAAATGGGACTTCAGATTCCACTGAGGCTGAATTTGATGACTGAGCCTAAGATGGAGAGATGACTTGGGATCATAGCCCCGAGTCAGTGTAATTTCAGAACTCTTTAACCCTGGAGGCCATTTCCCAGATGCACCTGCAGAAGTGGACGGAAGAAGGACTCAGCTCACCATCGCTGGCTTTGAAGGTAGTGGGAGAAAGCCATGGGCAGACACTCATGGGCAGACTCAGGCTGCAAGCTGGAAAGGGCACGTAGCTGCGGCCAAGGAGAAATCGGGGATCTTAGTCCTCTACCCACAAGGAAGTGAATTTCCCCAGCGACCCAAATGGGCAGGAAACAGATGCTTGGCAAGAGGCCCCCAGGAAGGAACATCTTATCTTCAGCTCAGTGAGACTTCTGAACTACAGGCTGAGATAATAAATTTGTCTTGTTTGAGCTGCTAAATTCGCGGTAATTTGTTATGGTGGCAATAGAAAAACTATAGTAATAGCAATAATGCAAGCACTACTGATAACAGCTATTATTTATTGACGTCCTACCGACTGTCAAGCATCCTGCCAGCTGTTTTCCATACGTTATCGCTCACGTAAACCACAATAATCATGCCAGGTGAGTTTATTATCCCCTTTTTTTATAGCAGTCGACGGAGGCCAAATCATTCAATTTGCACAAGGTCACATGCAAAACTATAATTTAATTCCAGGTCCCTGTGTCAGTGAAGGCCACACCATTTCACCACCCTATAGGGGCCATGCAGTTGCCTGCCAGAATCATCGAGTTAAATACCATCCCTTGAACGAAACACAAGGACCAGAACTAATATTTACAAAATATTATGACATACCATATGCTGCTCATGGTACGTTATAATGCTCCTCTGAGCTAATACCAATTAATTAATTAGTGATAAGCACTATTATTCCCTGCTTAGGGATGGGAAATTGGGTGTGAGGAACGTTGAGTCATTTCTCTCAATGCACATATGAATGAGATTCAGGAATGTGAAGTCAAAAATATCTGAGACCGGGACTGTTCCGTGGTGTCAGGGACATCAGACTTGAATGTGACCTCCAGGCTGTCCTGCGAGACCATCTTTGTGGCTTCGAGCTAAGAAGAATGCCAATTCAGAACCCAGCAGGAAGTAAGCAGGAGCACTGTCTCCAGAAGCAGGTGGTCCCTGCCTCCTCTGCTCCGGCCCCTCACAGGTGCTCCTGCCCCTCACAAGAGCTCCCTTGCTTTCTGAAAGGCCATCCCCGTGACAGCCAAGTGAGAGGCTGATTAAATAAAAGGAGCTTTCTGAAGGTGGAAATAGATAAAGATCATTTCAATACCCTGTTCCCTCTCCACCAGTGCCACTGATTGCTGCAGCTCAATCTCAATTCCTTTAAGACTCTTAAGTCTCCAGATCGGCTCCAATTAGCATTCACCTGCCCTTGCCACAAGATGGGACCTTTTCACATCCAACTACTCCAAGAAGTGAAGAAGTACAAGAGAGTTCCTTATCTCTGGGCTTCCCCTCTTCTCTGGGTTGTAGATCTGAGACTTTGGGATGCTGCCCCAGAGATCTGGGCACACCCACTGCAAGCCTTCCACAGCACAAGCTCATGACTGGAGTCTCCCGGGAGCATCCCTCAGAGGCACTTCTCACAGAGGCCCCCGGGGCTGCATGCGTCCGTGTTCTGTCATCTCTGGGAAAATCCCTGTTATTTCATCTGTGAGCTGAAAGCTCAAAGTCTCATGTTGTTAGATCCCTGCTCCTGAGGGGAATTTATGAGTATTGCTAGCAAAGTGGCACTCTCTCCCTGTTCTGTGTCACCGTGTGCTCAAAAGACCTTGTTCTAGGCATGGAAATTTGTAGCTTGGAGGAAGCCAATGACTGCCTACGAGGAACACCCCCACCCCTGCAACATCTGGTACCTTAATACAGGTGTCTTCAGATCCAGGAGCAACCCACAGTCAAAGAGCAGCCTCTGCCTGTGTACCCTGAGCAAAGCCAGCTAGGAACGTTTCCGGGGCAGAGGTTTACTGTGCAGGGAGAACTTGGTCCTGGCTTTCTTAACACAAAGACCGTGTGGCAGCTAGTGATGAATGGGAATGAGCAAAACACAGGAAAAGCCCAACCCTCCCAAGCTAGAGCACATGCCGCTGGTAGATTAGAAGCAGATGAAAAGGGTACCTCTGGTTTAGGGCATTGAATTCTCTCCAGGAGGAGGAAAGAAAAGGAATCCCTTTTGGAAGGAAGGTAACCAGGATGATGGTAGAATCCAAGTAATGAGGTAAGAGGCACTAGTGATGAACTTGAGGAGAAGAAAATATATCCCTTCAGCTCTCCCAGGTGCCATCACCAGGAAGAGGACCAGGCCAGGCTCCCCACGGCTTGCCTAGGACTCCAATAGTGGGTGCAAAGAGAAGAATTAAAAAACAGTGGTCATCACCATTCAGAGGCTTAGTGCGTTGCACTGGGGTCCCTGCCATCATTTAGATTTTTGTGAACATAAGCACAGGCAAGCAGCCATGACTGGTGTGGGCTCCTGGCCAACAGCAGGCAGGCACCTGGCCAATAGCAGCAGTGTCAGCAAAAGGCTAGAAGCCTGTCACATAAGTCCCAGCTGGGACTCTAGGTCTGGGTTTGGATCTGTGGCTTCTTGGAAGACTGAGATAAGTAAGGCCTGCCTGGACACAGTCCTGAATACCAAGATAAGCTCGGAACTCAGACACAACGGAGAAGTGGGGACTTGAGGGACTACAAAGGTGGGGCTGGGTTGTTTGAATCTGAGGGACAAAGATTCTCAGCCGAGGTTCACATGATGTTAAGGCACTTGCCTGCTGGCTGGGGCTTCCTCAGAGCAGGATCCAGAGGAGTCCCAAGCCCTGGAAATCAGAGCTTGGAGAACAGAGATCTGGAGTCAGCCTATTGTGTCAGTTCTAGGTGATGGAGTTGTTCTTGTTAATGCTTCTGCACCAAGTGGGGCCTCTAGTCTGTGCCTTGCAAAGGCTCTCGGCTCTGAAGGGTGTGGCAGTCCTGCATGAATGAACTATGCTGCTACTCAGTGCAGAGAGAAGAACATGTACAGAGATCGCAAGGTAGACACATACTCAATGTGTTTGGGGGAAAGAAAAGATGCTCGTGGGCTGGGCTGGCATGCCATGAGTAGCAGGCAGGCTGTCAGGAATGAAACCATAAATAAATAGAAGGGTGACAAGCCATGAAAAGCCTTGAGGGTCACGGAGAAGACTTCATCCTTTGCTCTGATGAGGGGAAGAACAGCGACCTGACATGACCCAAGTTCTATTTTAAAAGAGTTGCTCTTGCTGTCATATTTTAGATCAACAGGTGACATAATAGTGAGCCAGGAAACAAGAGAAAAATGTCTGCAGCACTGTGGGAAAGAGTCAGTGTGGCTCAGAACAGGGAAGGAACGCCTGAACTGGCAGGAAGCTGTTGAGTCAAACTGTTGGACAGTTAAACCAACAGAACTTGATGGCCAGGGGTAGGGTCAGAGGTCAATAGGATGAAGGATGGCTTCAAGATTGGGAGTCCCATTTCAAACAGATATGACAGAGTAAGGAGCATGGTCTGCATTTGCATTTTTAAATACATGTGTGTATATAATCATGAAGGTTCAGGTACATGCATCCATACACTTGCGCAGGTCAGAGGAGGACACTGGGAATGAAGAACTCAGCTTTCTGGCTAGACAATCTCCCAGAACCCACCTGCTCCACAATGCTGGGGTTATGGGTACACGAAGCCATGTGGAGCTTTTTATGTGGATGCTGAGGATTTGAACTCAACAAGGTCCCATGCTCACACAGCAAGCACTCTTGCCCACTGAGCCATCTCACCATCCCCCTCATTACAGTTATGCCATAGGAAGAGCAGGCCAGGAGGTGACAAGATCCCAGTCACAGACAGGCCAGATCTGAGTCTATATTGTCACCCGTGTGAAGATGACAGGTAAGATTACTGTGTGGATGAGCTACAGGATGGGTTCAGAGCTGAAGGGGAGACCAGAAGATCATCTACATAAGATGGGGTGGATATGTGTCAAAGGTCAGAGGAACAGCTGCATTCGGAGATTGAGGAGCATGAAGAGGGAGCCACTGAGATGCCTCAGTGGCTAAGTGTGCTTGTCACCAAGCCTGACAGTGAGTTTGATTCTGAGTATTAGTGATAGGAAAAGAGGGGAGAGGAAGTAAAGGAACTTGGGTAAGCAGTTCTTCTGCGGTGCATCTGTAAAGGGAAAGAGAAACCTGTCTGAGGCATGGCTAGTTAAAGAGGGGCAAGAGTCAAGAGAAGATATGCCATCTGGTGCGAAGGACACTCAAAGGGACAAAAGACAAAGACTATTCCCCACGGGATGCTCCGAGGCGCCTGCTGTGGGTGGAAGTCAAATACAATTTAAAAAAAAAAAACATTTGTATAAAACAGGTGGGTAAGTCTGAAGGCTGACCATGCTATGCTCGGCAATCAGGTGAACGCACGCATGAGGCGCCCTGAGGATTCCAGGGGCGAGAGCTCCCCAGAGCAGGAGAGCTTTACCATGGGCACCAGCCCACCTCAAACACAGGATGAAAGGAACAAAAGCGGCAGTCGCCAGTGCCTGCTGCCCTGGGGTAGAGGTTCAGAGGAGAGCACCTGCATCAAAGAGGTCACACCAGCAGACATTCCCAAGCATGGCTGTGCACTGGACTCTTGCGTGGTGCCTCCTGAGGCCAGCACAGGAGTCCTATCTACAGACAAAGAAGACAGTAGTTGCTAGTGCATAAAAAGTTATTAGCCTGGGTTCTCTCCACAATTCTTTATGTCACTTTGTGGGTTAAATAGGCACCATCAGCTCAGTCCTCTAAGGAGCTGACTGGCTACCAAGTGAGAAGAAATACGCATCTGCAAGAGGGGCCGCTGGGGAGCCTCTTAGCTTGTCTGCAGCATCCTGATGCCCTGTGCCCCACCCCCAGCAGCTTCCATAAGCCCTGCAGGGGACGTGTGTCTGCTTATCCAGACTAAGAGAGTTAAGTGTGACCCGCAGTCTTGCCTGCAGCTGAGCTGAGAGGCTGTGAGCGGAATGTTCGGGTTCTGCTAGTGTTCATGAGTGCACCCCACCAACTCAGACTCACATGCTCAGCTAAGATCTAGCAGCTGCTTCTCCCACCCACCACACATCCACCTCCACAAGGAGAAAGGACGCCCGCAGAGAGTCTGGACTGTATCACAAAACAAGATCTGCCCACTAGCACGTCTTACCTGACTTCTCCCAAGCAACTGGAGCCAAATAGGGTCACGGCTTTAATTAGGCAGGTGACTGTCTCAATGTAAGCTCTTGTTAATGGTTATTAATGAAACCACAATGAAACAGAAGTGTCGTCCATGTGTGAATGGGACCAAAAGCTAACTACACTGTCACACCCTAAGGGTCCTAAGGGTGACAGGTCCAATCTTCAGGTTGATGCTGAAATCCCTGTTAAACCTCTCACAGTCACCTGGTGTCTAAAACGCCCATTCCATCTGCCAGATAGACTTTTTAAAATGTGGAAACAAAAATCTCTCTTCATAGTTTCCACAAGCCCACCCCTGCCCCCTTCCCCTCAAATACAATGTGCAAATGACTCAGTCTGCATCCCAAGACTCTACAAGCCATTTCATGGAGCTGAAGACAGGTTTTTGAAATTCTGACAATAGAACCCAGCTCAACCCAGTGGGGACTATCAAGTATAGCAGTCACTTCCTCATATAGGGCTAGACCTTGATACATCCAACTGAGGAGCAGATATCATCACAGCTGGACAAAATGAATGAGAGTCCCAGGCAGGGAAGCCAGGCCAATCCAGAACAAATAAACATAGGCAGCCGCACACCCAAGTGATATGGAAACTAAGTCCATCATTCACAGTTCACAATTACAGAATCAGGGCTTCACTGTCTCACCTCTGATGCCTTTACACTGTGACCTTTGCCAACCCCTAAGCCCAAAAATTCATCACAATTTGCTGAAAAAATTATAGAGAAGCCGTAGTTACTAAGTCACTGCCATAATTTGCCTACTCCTCTGTGAGGTCCAGACAGCAGCATCCTGGCCTCTGGAAGCTTTTGGATCTTGGCCACAGGGATTGTGCTGCCAAAAGGCTGCCTCGGACTGTGACACCCTCAGATTCTGCTCAGTTCGTATCCTGATATTAACGTTTACCTCAGTAGAATCCTGGGTAAGCCACAAATCCTGAGAGCCTTGGAATCTTCCTCACAGCACATGTTCCCTTCCACCTGTCTCCTAGAAACCCAGTAAACACATCAGAACACTCTATTCACTGCAAACCACGGCACCAATGTGACCAGTTTGAGAGTTGTGTCATCTTGGCCGATGCCTTCACAGGGCACACTGGCCTAGATATCTATCCAAATCCTGCCAGCTCCCATATCCACCCCAAAGTGTATAGGTTCAAGTGGGTGGGCCTAGAAGCAAGATAGAGTCAGTCGTCTGGCATCTGAGTGCACACGTATTTACAGAAACATGCATTCACTTTCGGGACAAAATACTCATTTTCTGTATTAGTTTCTTGCCTTGTTACTGTGTCCAAATAAATGACAGGGAGCGACTTTAGGAACAAAGGGTTTACTGTGGCTCACAGTTGAGGGGGATGCAATCCACAGGAGACTAAGCTGTGGGCCAGTACATTCACACTCAGGAGAGAACGGACAGGAGGTGGGGCTGGGGTATAAAGCCTCCAGACCCTTGCTCGGTGGCCCTCCCCCATTCTCCGGTGAGGCTCCACCTCTTAAAGATTTTGTGACCTTCCAAAAAAACATCACCAGCTAGAAACCAAGTGTTTGAACACACTCTTGGAACATTTCACATTCAAACTACACTTTCCTAATTACATCTTGTGGGCTAGCGGTCAAATGGGACGCCATGCCTGAGCAGGGGAAGCACTGGAGAACTGAAAGGGTGGCTCAAAATTCAAGTTTTGCTGTAGGTAATTCATTTAGCAGGTGGTGGGGAAGCCTGGTACTGCATCCAAGACTAGATCCTGAGAGGAAAGAAACACATGAACAAGACAGACACAGACTCCCTTGAGACGCTCACCAAAGAAGACATTGTGTTCCAGAAACTTTCTTGTAGCCCCTCTCTAGGTGACACATGAAGGGCACCAATATCCATTTGCCACTATTGTGAAATACTGGCTGATTACCTATCTAACTGATTCAATTTGAAATGAAGATGTAATGATCAGTTGCACACTGATCAAACTTTCATAAATCAAATCATGTTGTAACATTAGGAGGGAAACTCACTACACAAAAAGCTCCATGGCGAATCCTCAACAAGGCTAAGAAGTCAGCGGTAGATCTGACTCGGTTTGCCCAATACACTTACTACACAGCGGATGAGATCAGTAACCAATGGCTTTATTCTTCCCACTGGTCTCCCCCAATCCCCCTATTAGCTTCGTCTTTATAACGTTTGAAGGCTCTAGGTTGGACATTCTCTGCAAAGAATTGGAGCTCATTGGAGGGAGTCAACTAAGTAAACACTTGTAGTTGGGAAGTGCTTGTGGGTCCTCGTGAGGCTGAGTGTCAGATAAATCTGAGCTCTTCCTGCTTCACTGTAGAAAGCCTTAAAGAGAAAGAGATTCAGTTGTCGCCTTAACTTGCAAAATGTCCCATGCTACCCATGCTGAGAGACTTTCTTCAGCATCAGTTCCTGCTGGTACATGCTGGTTTCCCCCTCCATCAGCTATCAATTGGTAATTTACTGGGGGGTAAAAATGCCAAGGCAAAGTAAGACCATACAAGCCATGATTATCCATCTTTCAATATTTTAAAACCGGAAATAAGACAACCCATTGGCCTTGATTATAGGAGATGCTGCTGTCCAGAGGGAAAGGATTTTCAGATGAAGAGCTATTTTAGACAAAAGTGACAGAAAAGGAAGAAAACGAGGAGGAGAAAGAGGAGGAACCGGAGGGGGAGGAGGGAGAGGAGGGAGAGGAGGAGAAGCAAAAGAGAAAGAGAAGAGGTGGAAGAGGATGAGTAGGAGGAGGAACAAAGGGAAGAGACAGCAGGGAGGAGGAGGAGACAGCAGGGAGGAGGAGGATCATCCCCCAGCAGGAGGATGGGAAGAAGTGTGTTCCCACAGAGTAAGGCCATAGGGAGAGAACATGGGTAAGTCTCCCTCACCCTTGGGCAGTAGTGTGTAGTCCCATGTGTACACAGTGCAGTGCGGCAGGCCTGGCTAAGGCAAGCAAGCAGTCATCCATCAGTTGACAAGAACTTAGTAAGTATCCAAGGTGACAGGGACAAGGACATTGACTAACATAGAAGATATCAGGGAGAGTGAAGAGAAAATGTCACATGGTGCTGCAGCTGACTGTGCTGCCTAGTGGCTAAAAGTCCCCCAAAAGACGAGGCATAACCACTGGGCTCTCAGGCCATCCACACATAACCACGTGACCTTGGTTGGGTAATGGGTCCTCATCATCTGTTATAACAAGCTCCGGCTGCCACGATCTCTTTAAGTCAGGGGGAGTTGCGGGGATCGGGGAGTTTAGCGGATATTCATTTACTTGTGGCTCCCCAGTCGCCGCTCAGAGGACCCAGAGGGAAAGAAGCAAAATCAAAAACATTTTCAGGAGATAGATGACTGAAAGGGTCTGACACACATGTGAGAGTTTGGGAAATTTATGCGGATAGCCTTACAGTCATAAATAAAATCCCTTTCTCTGACCCAAAATTTCATTGGGGGGGTGTAAATAGCAGACACCGAAATAGACAATTTGGCTGCATCTCCCGCCCTGTGCCCCGCTTGAATGAAAAACAGCCATCACAAGGCAGGGCAATGGGCTTGTCTGCCTCTTCCGAACATCCATATTGTCACCGGCGACAAGTGGGGCTGAGGATGGAGCAGACTGGACCATTTATCTCCAAGATTCCCTGTCCCTATGGATAGTCCTATGTTGACAGCCATCTATGCTGAAGATGTAGGGGAGGGCTCTAGGGGAAGGGCCAGAGAAGTTCATCTGTAGCAGTAGTGAGCCCTGGTGAATGGAACAGTGGTCCCTCCGCTTCCTGTGAATCTGTCAAAGACCTGGGGACCTCAGCACTGCCCCAGCCCATCCATGTGCCAGACTGCCTGGCATGAAGCAGAGCCACTCATGTTTTCCTGACCTACCTCTGTCCCCAGTCCTGCGCTGCTCTGCTTCTCTCTGTGGTCCCTGTAATTAGCACACCTGACACCATCGGGGACCTCCACATGACTTCTAACTCCAGGATGACCAAGGAGACAAAACAAGTCCTAGCATTCTCTCTCTCTCTCTCCTCTCTCTCTCTCTCTCTCTCTCTCTCTCTCTCTCTCTCTCTCTCTCTCTCTCTCTCTCTCTCTCTCTCTCTCCCCTAAGCTGTATTTCCTGACTTTTCTAGGAGATCAAACCCAGTTTGACCTTGATGGACAGGGGTATCTGAACTCAGGTTAAAGGGGACTGAAATAAACCAAAATTGGGCATCTGACAGAGTCAGAAAAGCGCTGTTTGTTTAGTGTGGGTGGGGAGAACCTATGGGGATCCCTCAAAGCCCTCTTGCTAACCTAGCAACGGAGACAGATCTGTGGGCTCCAGTGTATGCTTTTCACCCAGAGAACCAATGCTCAGAAAGGCAAGGCGGGGTGGGGGGCTGTAATTCTGGCTCAGTTCCTTTCGGCTTCCCATTAGTGACAAACGGCAATTGATGGGCTGTCGGTTTATCTGCTCATCTGGTGGTGGCAGTGGAGGGGACCTCGAAGCAAATGCTAGATAACTGTAGGCATCTTATAAATTAAGCATCTTAAGGATATGAACCGCTCTGCATCATCACCAAGAGAATTAAATTAGATTTTGTAGTTTCTATAGAAATGAATGAGGAAGGGAGGGAGGGAAAATCTTGTTTTCTAATGCCTTTCTTTAAAAAAAAAAAAAAAAAAAGCAAGCAGAACAAGGAGCTGAGTGCAGAGTGAGGGGAGAATCAAATCACCTGTCCACATTTCAGACTCCAATCAGCAGCTATTGCATGTCCATGGAGAAATGTGCCCCTGGCTGTGGTCTGAGGTATCAGCCTGCCACTGCCCATGTCTGGGCCTCCTGACCATCACCGGAGTGCTAGTCATACTATGGTGCCCTTAAGGCCAGTCCTTGTTGTGACCCAACCAATTTTATTCTACAGCACTTCCAGTCTTTCAGATCCAGGTACTGCTGGGCATGATGGCAAGACCCCTTTAATCCTGGCATTTAGGAGGCAGGGTCAGGCAGATCTATATGAATTAAAGGCCAGCCTAGTCTGCACTAGTCTACATAGTGAGTTCCAGACCAGACAGGTTTATATAGTGAAGCTTTGTCTCAAAAAAAAAAAAAAAAATCCAGTCATGACCACAGAGACTCTGCTCCACCCACCTCCAGTCTGAGAAGGACTCATAACAGCCCACAAGAACAATCATTTAACCTAACACTGGAGGTCCCGCTCCCAGGAGGCTCCCGTTCAGCCCACAGAAACGACCATATGTCTAACCTTTACCACTAGGTCCAAGATCTATGGGGCCTTGGTGTCAATGGTCTAAGCTTTTTACTCATGGCAAGGAGGAGGCATCTGGTTTCCCTCACTCTGGCTGCCAGGAGTAGAGGTGCCAGGGGTGTAGGTGGCAACCCTGCTTGTCCTCATCAACAAGGGCAGAGAAGAGACTGCAGTGCCCTGTCATTCCTCTCAGAGCTACGCCATGGCAAACAGATAGCAACTCAAGGCCCTTCCCAGCAGGGTGAACTGGAATCACCAAGCAGACTCCTGACTTCATCCAAACTGCCAAATACAACCTTACCACCAAGATTTAGATTCTTCTTTAACTAATCAGAATAAAGAGGCAACCAACTGCTTATCTCCAGTCCTGAATTTGGAATCCCTATGGCCTTTTTCACCTTCCTCCATTACAAACAACTGCCCTTTCACATTCAGGACTAAACCTGTCATGAATTATACTGGGGAGTGAGCATCATCTTTTTTCTAGAAACTCGTGGAGCCTGGCAGGAAGGATAGATGGAAGCCATCAGCATGGCCCCCTCACCACCTCCACTCTGCCTCTGCCTCCACCTCTGCCTCTGCCAACTCCACATCTGTCACAGCCACACTCAGGGAGGCCAGAGAAGGCATCCCACAGTGCCTATGAAGTGTAAGCACTTCCTCTGTGTACACTTAGGGGAACAATGAGACTATCACCCAGAGCTAGACTGTACTTACCGATCCTCAGGGAGTGTGGGCTACAGGCCACCATCAAGAGCCAAGCAGGAAGCAGCACCAGAGGAGCGGAGACACGGGGCATCTTCTATAACTCCTCATGGAGCCCTCTGCTGGTCTGGGCATGACATAACTCTGCAAGGGAGCAGAGAGAGGAAACAAGTGAGGTCTAACCAGGCTAGGTAGTCACCTGCTCTACCTACCTGTGACAGAGGCTCTAGAGAGCATCCTCAGTAGGGAGGGGCGACAATCCCTCCAGGAGAACTTCCAGGAGAGAGCTGCAGGCAAAGCCCTGGAACTGGGCTCTCCTCCTCCTCCACTCACCAAAGCCCCTGATGCACATAGGGCAGGCTGCTCTACGAGGCTACAGGAGACATCATACCCCACTTTTCCTTCTAAATCTCTAGTTAGGAATCAAGAACTTCAGTTTGTTCTAAGGAATAGGAGCCATGCTTAAGCAGGAGAGAAGTTAGAAGAGGTATCCCCTAGCACATGGGATGGGTCCAAGCACCGCTCACCCAACTGCCACCTGTGTCGTTTTACAAGGCTTCTTTTAGTCTCAGCATAGCTTCCTTATTTGTGTAAGTCCTATTAATTCCCTCTTGGGAAGCTGGTCTGAGGATCACAGAGGGGAAGCTTCCTTATAGAGGCTTGCCCTAAATGAGGGGCTACATGCATGCCACTTCCTCCATGGTTGGGTTGGGAGACCTTTTCTCCCAGCAAATAGAGCTGACAGAGGGACACATCCCTATGGTTTCTGCACCTGGTTCGGCTGCCAGATGCACTAACCAAGCCCTTCCCATATGCTTCCTCCACCTCCTCACCTAGCTAATATCAAAATTGGAGCTGTCAATGGGCTGCCCCTCACCCAAAGCAGCAGGGTCACTAACTCTCCCATGACCATTTGATTACTCTAAGACTTGGCATCTGTAGCAAACCAGTTCTGCCTCGTCACTGGGATGACATGGGGGTTCTGAGCACCTGAATATTTAATTCTGGATGTTCCAGGATAGGAGAAAAATATTCAAATGTTTCCCCTCCCACCTGATAACAGAAAGCTGGTCAAAAGCCTTGAACAGATATAACTAATGGGCTGTGCACATTTGAAAAGATGCTCAGATTCACTGACCTCAAGGAAGCACATTTTTAAGACACATTATTTATCAAATGTTAACTGGGACATGGAGCAACTAGATCTCTCACACGGCATGAGGGAGCTTAAGTTATATACATGTATTGGAGAACTGGTCTACCAGAGCTTTTCACACATCCTCATGAACTAGCAAGTCTGCTCCTTAGTACTTCTCCAATAGAAGTGCATGTATGCTCACTAAAGGCGTGTTCTAGAATATTCACAGCAGCAGTCTGTACTTGCCCTGTCTGGAAGCTACACAAGTGTCCAGTAGCAGAATGGAGAAATACATTCTATAATCATACAACTTGGTGTGATAAATACATGGACATGAATGGCCAACTGATACATATAATGGCACAAAGATTGTCATGAACACAATTCTGAGAAAAAGTTACCAGACACAAAACTGCATGAAGTATGGCTCTAAAGTATAAAGGCAAACAAAAGTGCTGCACAATCAAAAGTTCAGTCAGTGACAAAATGTTGTCACCAAAATTATGGGTTAGAAGCAAGCAGCACCTTTAAGCTTCTCTGTGCTTTGAAATTGACACAGTCCGAAAACAGCTTCTCCATGAAGTAAGTAGCTGAGGAATTTGTCAGAGTTTAATGCCAGACAGACAGAGATGTAGAGAGAGACTCGGAGCCTCTGGTTGTCAAACCAGAGGGTAAGTAAAAGCACAACACTGACTGGAGAGATAGCTCAGCCAATAAAGTGCTTGACGTGTGAGCATGAGAACCTGGGCTTGGTAGGCAGAAACCACACAAGAAAGACAGGAGCATGTTTGTAATCCTAGCATAGAGAAAGCAAGGACCGAGCCCTGAGGCTCGCTGGGCAGCCAGTCTAGCCTACTCAGCAAGGTCCAAGACAGTGAGAGATTCTGCCTCAAAATGTAGGGTGGAAACCCAAAGAAATGGTATTTAACTAAGCTTGCCCCCTGCCTCCACTCAAATATGCACACACATGCACTTGCACATTCATGAACATGCACACATAAAAGATCAGAGAGAAAGAGAGAGAGAGAGAGAGAAAGAGATTGAGAATAGCTCACAGAGCCTTGCAACAGAAAGAAATAAAAGGAGACATACGATGAAGACACAGGCAAGGCAGAAAGTCAGTCTGGATTTAGCTGTTCTGGAAGCCTCCGGGTGTGCTGGCTCTTCGAAATGCTCTGCCTGTCTCAACACAGAAGGCTCATGCAAGAAATAGGGGACCATATTGAGAAGGTTGCAACCACCCAAGCTCCTGCTGGGAGAAACCAAGTTTCTACATTTTCCTTTTCCCTAGAACTCACAGCAGTTATTACACTTCCCAGCCAGTCTCTGCCTTACAATCCCGAGGGGTCCCCATAGAATGGTACTGAAGCAAGTGCATTCAAAAATATATAAACAGTAGGATTTGGGTCAGAGACACAAAAAGAAATGAAGTTGCTTTTCCCTTAAGACTGGGAACTCCCAGCAGGCAGTCAGAGAGGGTCAGAAGATGAGGAAGTGTGCAAAATTTCATATAAACCCTGGGCCTTGTGAAAACACAGACTTTGGAAAGTGGAAGCTTTGCTTTACTCCGCCACCCTATACAGTCTGTTGCTCTGACCTCCTTGGGGGAGCCCCAGCGGGGGATGTCTGAGACCCAGACCCCAGTGGAGCTCAGCATCAATCTAGCCTTGGAAACACTTTGAACTAAGCTATCCAGAGTAAACTCGGGTTGAAAGAAATTTGCTTGTTCATATTACTTTGTACCAATAAGCAGGGAAACAAAACTATTCCAACCAGCTTGCTTCCAAGCCACTCCCATAATCAGCAAGAAAGGAAACACCCAGAAGAGGAAAGGAGACTAATCTCAGCCTCAACTCTCTGCAGGGAGCATGACCCAGGAAGAGGAACAAACTGGCTGGGACAGTGAGGTCCTGCCCACCTTTGCCCACATCAGCACCCCAGGGGACACATGTCTGTTTCAATACTATTATTGAGGCTCTCATTTTTTTTATGACTTGTTCATATACAAACTCCCCTCGTCCTTTTCTTTTTTGTCTCTGAGTCTTCAGTTATTTGGAGCAGGGATCAATTGCTCTTTCTCTGCCTCTTCTTCTAACTGGCAGTCATTCAGTCTCACATTTTCTCTCAGTGTGGCCATCACTTTTCTACATTTTGTCCATTTTTCTCCTTTCATGTTTTGAATGCTCTGACATTTTTGCTTCCATTTTCCGTTATCTTTTCTCCTAATTACAATGTCCTATCATGCCATAAAATTTTACTGTTTATATTATGTTCACCACCACCATTCCTATTGCTGTTGCCAAGTTTGAGAGTTGTGGGTGTTGAGTTCTTTTCATTTTTCCTACCTGTTGCTATTTCCCTTTCAACTCTCCTCAGGACTGGGAGTTAAACACAACAGTAGATGCTCTGCTGCTGAGCTACACACCCTTGCCAGCTAAGGAGTCAAGGCCCCTTCTTTTAAACTCAAACCCAACCCTTGTCTAATTCCAGTGAACTTCAGTGCAACACAAAAGGGGATATAAAGATGTCCATCTGAAGACCAGGATTCAAGTAGGCACAGATGCCTTGCATTAAAATAGCAGAAATAAACAACAGCAAAACATGGATAATACATCTATGAAAAACTACAGTGTATGTCATTCCCATATCCCTTTAGGCTGTATATTGATGGCAAGATTAGAGGATTAATAACTGAGGAGATAACTCATATACTTCTGTCTCTAATACATCTGCCTAATACAATAGAAGTACCCCACTCTTATGAGACCTACAAAAAAGTTCAACCTACATATATGTGCTGTGTATTGTGTATGTATTGTGTCAGCATATGTATTGTGTCAAACAGACTAACCTCTAACAAAAAAGTAACAAGGAAACTATAATATAAAATTCAGTTGAGAAACGTCCAACATTTCATAATCATCTGCTACCAAATCATACATCAAGAGATCATTTTCCTTAAAAAGGACTCTCACATAAAAGTATAAGAACTATCTCTCCCAACATATCCTCAAGTCTCAACATAAAAATAAAAGATATATGAAAAAAAAAACAGCAAACTACCCCAAAGCTCATAATTTTATAGCAACTGACTCCAAAGATAATGAATAAGATAGAATAGTAGAAAAGAGAATTTTACAAAATGAGTTGTTAAATACCAATGAGTTCTAAGAAAATACATAAAAAATAATTGGACCAATTAAAGAAGGCAATAAACAATATGAATCAGAAGTTCAAAAGACAAAGGCTTTTTCAAAAGAATTAAACAGAAATCATGGATATGAAAATCCCATTAAGCTAAATTTAAAAACTCAGTTGAAAGCCTGACCAAAAGACTAAACCAATTAAAAATGAGACTTTCAGGGGCTGGAGACAAGACTGACAAGTTAGAATACTCAGAAAATAACAATTTTTAAAATGTAAGAAATTAAGAACAGAACATGCAAGACTCTTGGACATAATTAAAAGATCAAATTTATAAAATTTTGATGTAAAATTAAATGATGAGGTACAGACTGGGGGCATAAAACATTTTCAATTAAATGATGTCAAGAAATTTCCCAAGTCTTAGGAAAGGTGCAGACTTACAAGAAAAGGAAGCATTTAGAAGCCAAAACAGACAGGACCAGAAGAGAAGCTGGCCATATTACAGATTAAAAGCTAACAGTACAGAAGAAAGAAAGAACATTGAAAGTTGCCAGAGAGAAATGCTAACTCATTCTAAAGGTAAACCTATTAGAATAGCTTAAATATCTCAACAGAAACTCTAAAAGCCAGGGAAAAAATAGGATGATTTATTTCAACCATGTAAGAAAAACCCACCAATCTAGGTTACAATATCCACCAAAGTTAACTTTCAGAATAAAAGAAAATATAAAGTTTCTTTAAGGTAAATAAAAGCTAAAGAAATTTATGACACAAAACCAGTACTGCTGAGGATATTTCAAGAGGTTTTACAACACAAAGGAAGACAAACACAACCCCAAAAGCACAGGTAATAATAAATGTCTAGAACAGTAAATAAGCAAATGAGAATTAGAATCACTCATTAGGAAAAAAATGATAAAATAGTAGAAACTAACTGATACATTTCTATTAGAATTCCAACATCACTGGTCTTAGTTCTCTCATTAGATGCCATGGGCTGGGTAATTAGGTCAGAAATAAAGACCCAACTGCATGCTGCCTGCAAGAAACACACCTCACTGGCAAAGACATAAGCAAACTGAAAGGAAAAGGATGAAAAATTATATCCCAGGCAAATAGAATTCAGAAGCAAACAGAAGTGGTATTTATAGACAACAAAACATTTTTTACCCCCCAAAACTCAAGGATAAAGAAAATTCACTACATATTGGTAAAGAAAACAAATATATCAAGAAGATATAATAACAATAAATATATTTGCACTCGTTATCAATATTCCCTGTTTTGTAAAACAAACAAGAGTTGGACAGAAAATCTCCAATATAATAATAGTGAATGACTTCAGTACCTCCATGTTTATCAATAGCTATATCCTGCAACACTTCCCTCACACATGAAATCGATGAGAAAACTTCAAAGTTAAGTTATATTATAGACCAAATAGAATTAATAGACACCTACAGAATGTTACATCCAAAACTGAAGAACATGTATTCCTCTCAGCAACTCAAGCAATTCTCTCCAATGTAGATCATATTTTAGGTGGCAAAACTATGCTTGACAGATACTAAAAAAGAAAGAATATCTGTAACTTTTCTTTTAATAATGGAATGAAACTGGACCCAATGGCAAGAGAAATTAAAGAAGCTCTATAAAGATATGGAAGTTAAGAAATATACAAAAAAAGGAGGAAAAAAACAAAATTAATAGTCTCAGGGGCAACAAAGGATGCATAACAAAATATACCACTAAAAGCTAGAGGGTTCATTAGGAATTAATTTGAAAATTTACACTCCAATAAAATGAGAAACCCAGAAAAATATATATAATTTACAGATAAAAATGACCTAGCAAAACTGAATATAAAAATCTCAAACATAGTAATAATAAGGAATAAGATGGACTAATAAAAAGGTATCCAGACAAAGAAAAACCTAGGGCCAGATGATAAATTGTTGAAATCTATTGTGGAACAGCGGTATCGAAGATCCAGAAATAAACACAGCAGCTATAACTATCTGTTCTTTGACCAAGTTGACAAAAGCTGATGTTGGAAGAAAGACAGCCTCCTTAACAAAGGACCTTCAGAAAACTTTGGAGCCACTAGAAACTGAGTTCTATCTCCCTCTCTGAGCCAAAACCTACTCAAGATGGATCAAAGACCTAAAACTCCCAAATAACTAGAGTTATTGGGACAAAACACTTTAAACTGTAAGAGTAGATAGGAGTTCAATGGCTCAAAAAATTATAGCAAGAGTTGACAAACAGAACTATATCAACCCTAACCCTAACTCTAACCCTAACTAAAAAGATTCAGTATAGAAAAAAATTAGAAAAGAGGCAGCCTACATAAGAGAAAATCTTTACCTCTTATTCAACCAAAAGAGAACTAATATCCAAAATATACAAAGCACTCCAAAAAATGAATGCCAAAGAAAACCCCACATGATCTAATCAATAAGTGGGCAATTGAACTAAGCAGACATTTTTTAAGTGGCCAATAGGTACTTGGGGGAAAGGATGAACATTTTTAGTCATTGAATACAAATCAAAATTATACTGAATTTCATATCATGATGGTCAGAATAGTTTTTCTTCAAGAAAAAAGCAAAAAATAATAGCAAATATTCAAGGGAAAGAGGCATTTTGGTGTAAAAATAAATTAGTAAGTACAGGCTGGGAAAGTTAGTATAGAGACACACCTTTAATCCCAGCACTTGGGAGGCAGAGGCAGAGGCAGACAGATCTCTGCATTCAAAGCCAGTTTGTTCTACAGAGTAAGTTCCAAGAAAGTCAGGGCTACACAGAGAAATTCTGTCTCAGATGACCAAAAAAGAAAGAAAGGAAGGAAGGAGGTAAGGGAAAAAGGAGGGAGGGAGGGAGGGAAGGAGGGAAAGAGAAAGGGAAAGTAGGAAAGAAACTAAAAATGAAACTACTGTCATCTATGACTTCTGTGTATATACCTGAAGGAAATGACGTTAACATACTAGCATACACTGGAGATCCCTGGACAGCTGGGGTTATTGCTGCACTATTGACAACAGCCAAGTTAGATAAGTGTCCTAAGAGTCTGCCAGCAGAAGAATGGATAGGGGAAAGCACGTGAACATACAACAGAGTATTAGTCATCAATAGAGAAAAAAACCATGTGACCTGTGAGAACGGATAGAGCTGGAGATCATAGTGCTCATGGAAATAAGCCAGACTCAGACACACAGTAACACCTGTTTCTGCCTAAGTGCGATCTAGAAGTGAAGACGATGCTGACGTAGATGGGAAACTATTAGGGAAGAGAAATGGATTAAGGTGAAGGAGAGAGAAAGAGAGAGAGAGAGAGAGAGAGAGAGAGAGAGAGAGAGAGAGAGAGAGAGAGAGAGAGAAGGGATGACAGGATGAGTGGAATATGCTCCAAGTAGGTTATATACAGGTATGAAACCCGTTATGTTATAAAATAAATAATCACTTAAAACTCTCTGCTCAGGGGAGACACTGGCCCCAGGGCTTCTGCAGAACAGATGATGTGTTTTCCACTCGGGTGCTAGTTACAAAGGTCAGATCCATTGTGCACTGTTCCTTAGGTGTGTTATAACAGCTTTAGAAGTTATTGGTGTTTTATGGCACCCCATATTTGAACACACACTCACTCTTCCCATCATACCTTTCAGCTTCCCCTGCACATGTTCCTAAGGGGTGTGTCTGTATGTGTGTGTATCTGTGTGTTTGTGTGTCTGTGTGTGCTTGTGTCCCTGTGCCTGTGCCTGTGCCTGTGTCTCTGTGTGTATCTGTTTCTAGTTTCTGTGTCCATGTGTGTGTGTGTGTGTACATGTATCTGTGTAAGTCTGTCTCTATGTCTCTGTGTGTGTCTGTATATGTATTTCTCTGTATGTTTCTGTGTCTGTGTCTCTGTATGTCTCCGTGTGTGTCTGTCTCTGTGTTACTCTCTCTCTCTCTCTCTCTCTCTCTCTCTCTCTCTCTCTCTCTCTCTGTGTGTGTGTGTGTGTGTGTGTGTGTGTGTGTGTGTGTGTGTGTGCTTGTATGGGGTATCTGTGTGTGTCCGTGTCCATATCGATGTCTCTGTATGTCTCTGTGTATGTCTGTCTCTGTGTTCCTGTGTCTGTGTCTGTATGTGTGTTTGTATGTATGTGTGTGTGTGTTTTTGTGTGTATGCATACCTGTATGTGGATATATGTCTCTTTGGGTGTATTCCTGTGTGTGTCTGTGTGCATCTGTGTGTCTGCTTGTATGTATGTATATCTGTGTGTATCTCTGTGTGTCTGCCCGTGTGTATGTTGGTGTGTCTCTGTGTTTCTCTGTCTGTGTGTGTGTCTCTTCCCCACTGCACATCCCTAGAATTAGGCCCTCCTCTGTGAGCCAGCACTGCATCCTGTGGTGACTCAGAGGAAGCACTTTCCTCTCTGGCTGATGCTGTGCTAAGTCTCCAGCTGGGATCACTGTGAGCCTCTAAGAGCAAGGACTGTCCCCAGCTTTCTGTGGTGTCCCCAGAGTCTCCACATAAACAGTGGAGGCATGGTGCCTGTTTGTTCAATGAGCATCGTGCCTCAAATGGCCCCCTGCTGCGGCGCGAAGACAGAGGAGGATCCAGGGGGGAACAGAGGAGTAAAGGAAACTCCAATGATGACAAACGAGGCCCGGAACCTGTCCTTTAATTCTTCATGTAGTGGGTATTTTCCCTCCCTGCTGTGACAAAATACTTGCTAGAAGTAGCTTAAAAGAAGAATTTGTTTTAGCTCATAGATTGAGAGGGGAAGTCATGCCAGAATTCAGAGTGGCTGAGGTATGTTGCTGGGATTCCTCCCCCCCCATCCCAGAAGAGAGGATGCAGAGAACACAGGCTACAAGCAGGGCCAGGCTGAAAGCCATGAGCCCCACTCCCCAACAACCCACCTCTCCCAGCTAAGTTCTACCTTGTAAAGGTTCTCCAAGCTCTCTAAACAGCAGCACCACCCAGGTACCAAATGCTCAAACACAGAAGCCAGTGAGAAACATTTGGCATGCAGATCACAGCACTGGGTGTGGGTACAGAGACAGATTAAAGCAAAGCTGGTCTCCAGGGAAGCCTGGTACTCTTACTTATTATGATGGTGTTTGTTCTTTCAGTGATTGACTGTCTCCACACTGGCGTGCAAGCATACCTAAGCTAGGGTTGTATGTGTGCACCAAGGACTCCGGAAGTAGACAGTTCAGCCTGCTTTAAGGAGCCTGATGTTATTTTAGCAGGAGAGGAAGTTCCTGATTTGGGGTTTCAGGGGAGTATGGTACTATAAATGCTAGGATTTCTCTGGCTCTAAATTATTCAAATATTTTAATCCAGCTACAAGGTTTTTAAGACTAGATCCTCTGCATGTTGGTGTAAGGCCAACACCTCAATCTTTTGTAGTTGTTACAGAAGAACTGAAAGTTCCAACTTTCTGCTCTCCCAAGGAAACAGTTGGAAGGAGATGGCGTGAGAGGCCTGCAGTCCTGGCTCCGCGTGACCTTGAGCTAACTCGGTCTTCTTGGAGGCAGCCTTTGGATCTGGAACAGAGCTTGTTTGGTGGATGGACTACCATTTGGTAAGAGCATTTGGTGTGGAGCTGCAAACCACTGAGCCCTCCATTCAGGCCACAGGTGGTCCTTCCCATTCTTATAAGGGCTGGCAGACCCAAGGTCAAGGGCTCTCCAGACCTTAGAAATCATTGTTCTGGAATGTGGTCTCTAGGTTCAGGCAGACGTCGGAGCCAGGCACAACAAGAGTCACACCTGCAGGAGCGGAGTGTAGTTCTGTCATCAAATCAAATACACAGGATTAATCTGACACCTACTTAGCTGTCTGCATGATAATTACCATGACGGGTGCTGGTTAGGCATAAATGAAGGCATTTTATGTTAAATAGATGTATTTAGTATTGCTTTAATACAGTATAACTGGATTTTTACAGTTCCTTCCTTTTTGACAGTTCATTTATCCATCCAGCAATATTTATGGAGTCTGTAAAGTATTCCAGGCATTGTTCTAGAACTTGCCATGCAGTCAGACTTGGAACGCCAAGGGACCAGAGGCAGACTCCTGCAGCATTATCGCGAGTACTGTTCTGGACACCCTGTGTGGTCAATTATAAGACCAGAGGGTGAGCCTCATTCAAAGCAGGCAAGAGATGGCCCTGACTTTCAGAAATAGACTCTGTTAAAGCGAAAACCATCAGAGCTCCCCCCTCTTTCTTTTCATTCATTGAAAACCCAGGAAGAGAGCGATACCTACCTCCTGGACAACGAAAACCGGAAAAGCAGGGAACAACTCGGACTTTTCCACCTGTGTTCCCAGTGCTTGGCACAGACTGGCACATAGTAGGTACTCACACGGTATCTGTTGAAGTGATGAAAGAAAAACGAATGAATTTAGAAATGGTATAAACTGCTAGGTACTTAACATGTTGGGTAGGAATTCACAATTGAAGTATAATTTTGCCCCAACACATGCTCCCTGTCTGTGGTCCTTTGCTGTCTTTGACCTAGCTCAAAGGCACCATTCGTTGAACTGCTCTGTGACAGCCTCTCTCTCCCAAGACCTTGTAGCAGTGTGTCAGAGGAGCTGACACACTGCCTCTCTGCTTCTGCTTCCCCATGCACCTGCCCCAATATGACCTCCTAACACCAACAATCTGGCAGCCCTATAGGCTGTTCAGTTTCCCCAAGTCAAGAGAGGTATTCCTTGAACATGTCTCAGATTGGATCATCTCTGACCCCCAATTCTATGACTCTATTTTGAGCATGAAACCTGCCCCTGGGGAGGGGGCTTTCTCCCTCTCATTCACAGCAGCACCTCCAGCACCTTGGACAGCGCTCACGAGAGGCAGCCACAGGTAGATAGAATTGCAGGAACCAGTAGCTGTTTCCCTTGACACTTACACTGTAACGGAGGGCAGGGAACATCTCCTCCAGGCATATATCTACCCAACACACATGCAATGGGGCCTGCTCTGCACAGGAGCTCAATAAACAATTACTGATTCACACCAGTGGCCAGTTGATGGAGTGGACAATCATAGCCTGAAGACAGCCCACCGCAGTCCTGTGTGGCTATGTATGCCGTCTGGAGCTCCAGCCCCGCTGCACTATCCGCTCCTGTCCTCATGGGACTACTACATCATTAATCGTGATTTTTCTGGGTGGGACAGGGGGCTGACAGCCAGCAGACAATGTTTGGTGGCAAAAAGGACAAAGAAAATCAGAGGGGCAGTCAGATTAATTACAGGTTTTCCCTCAGCTGTGGGCAACACGATCTTGATTACTTCTCCTGCCGCTCCAGGCTCCTCAAGACAAATGGATGTTTGCTTCCCCAGTGTTCTTTCATTCCCCCTGGTTGGGAGAAAGAGCAGGCAGCAGGCAGCTGCTCAGATAAAGAGGGTCTAGGGTGGTGGCAGGCCACCATAGGGGAACAAGCCATCCCCTCTCCCAGACTCTATGGCTACTTGAGAGAGAATTTAATGCTGTCTCCTAACACAGGAACACTTTGTAAGTATCTCATCTCTTTAGCAACAGGTAAGATGGCACCAGGGTGCAACACTGCCTGGAGAGTCAGAGCTTGAACACACAAGCCCTGTAAGTCAACTCCTAGAGCATCAGTTTCTGATGTTGCAAAAGGAAGGAAGCAGGCTAAATGTTCTCAAATGATCTTTGAAGCTCTGAAATCCTGCAGTTCTAAGGATGGAATTCCATGATAACACAGCACTTATTGACTATTTATGGATGTTTACTATGTGCAGAAACCCCATTTTCAATTCATTTGGTCTTCAGAAGACCCCTGTCAGGTAGACTCACTCATTCGTTCTCCCCACCAGCATACACAAAGCCAGAGGATAGTCGGGTTGAGTGGCTTGCCAAGGTCCAGCGACTAGCAAAGGCAGAGACAGTGCCATCATATTCAGGATCCTATTTTTACTCACTACTCTTCCCCACCTCCCACCACCACCACCTTCTTTGTGTGTCCTAGAACATAGCATGCAGTAGGTTCTTGAGGACAAGTGGAAACCCAGTAATGCTGTACAATGATGTTGGAGGACAAGATATGGAATACACCTCAAGCCATCTGCACATCTTGCTGAATTAGGAAGCATGAGTCTGAGGATGCCTTCTGGAAAAGCTGCAGCCCCTGTCTCCTCGACCATCAATGTTTCCCATAAAGAGTTGTTCCTGGGCACTTGTGATAAGTTACAAGATAGAAGAGTCAACAGGGAGTGTTAAACATTGGCAGCAAGAGCTGAGCCTGGACTGATTTATCATTAGGGGCAAAATGAAGAATTGATGTCTGGACAGATTATCCAACCCAAGCCTGAGTTTGGAAGTATCCCATGCTCGTTGTAACTATATGTATCTGGTAGCCAACAGACTACAGGGGAGAGGACATCCATCCAGAATTCTCAACTACTATTAAACAGAAAGTATTGGACCCAATCCTCCCACACATACACGCTAAGCCATTCCCAAATAGATTTCAGACTAACTCACTATTAAACAAGCCTCCCTCACTAGAGGCCAGAGTACATGCCTCCTTTCTTATCCCAGCTGCTGCGGTGTGTCCTTACACTGACTGTTTCATTTCTCTGGGTTTTGTTTCCAGAGCCATAAGACCACAGTAGACTCTACCCATCGCTGGAAAGGCAGGTGCCTGATTCTCAGACACAATGCATTTAGTAAGCATGGTCTCCCTTTCTTCATCTCTCCAGCCCCATTCAGCCTTTCCATCCAGCTCCTGCACACAAGATGGCCAAGCCTGCATCCACATATCCTGACAAGACTTTCTCCAAGGCCTGCTTATTGGAATGACTCCAGAGCCTTCACCTCTACAGCACCGTTCCAAGTCAACCTTGCTCCAGAAGCTCTTTCCTCAGTCACAGAATCTCTCCCTGCAATACTAGAAACATTCCATGTAGCCCTAGAAGCTCTCTCTCTCTGCCGCAATCAGTGCCCCCTACCCCTCTCAACCTCAGCCAGACCAGGAAAAATATCAGCACACTACAGGTGAAGACCTATGTGACCTTGGGCTTGTCACTTAACCTCTGAGGGTCCCTATTTCCTTTTCTGTGACAAGAGCACATTGCACTCACACTACCTACCTTTCAGGGTTACTCTGATGACCAGATGTTATAATGCATGAAGAATTGCTTTGCAGATGAAGAAAGTACTTTGGAAGCAAAGTAGTGTTTTCTGGTTCCATGCTTAGACTGGCCAAAACACCTGACTCCTCCAAGTGGATCTGCCTCAAACTTTGTCTCCTCTAAGTGGATCTGCCTCAAACTTTGTCTCCTCTTTGAATATTTAAACAGTGACTATTGCCTGCAGGCAGTTCTCCAAGCCCTGGCATAGAGTCAATGCCTTCAAGGACCTTACCATGTGTGATGTTAAGTAACATGAATCTAACATTCAGGAAGTGCAAGCCATCATTATAGATAGCGAAGGGAAAGCATGGGATGTTTTAGCTCAAGAGATCCAGCCCTCTGCCCACAGGCTGCATGTGACCAAGGACAGCTACGAATGGGACACAACACGAAACTGTAAACTTACTCAAGGCATTTAGATGTCTCTGTGATTACTGTTATTATTTGCAATTTGGTTTGCATGGTTTCTCAAGTGTGAACTTTTGTAGATGAGAGTGTGATTACTAATGCTGCAACTCTTTAATAAAGTTCCTCAGGTTCTGGTGACCCCCAACCAGAAAATTATCCCATTGCTAATTCATAACTGTAATTTTGTTACTGTTATGAATCATAATGTAAATATATGACATGCAAGGTACCTGATAATGTGACCCCTGTGAAAGGGGTCATTTGACTTTCAAAAGGGTCAGAACCTACAGGTTGAGAGCCACTGCTCTACAGGGTGACAAGAAGAAGAAAACACCTGGCTGGGGATAGTAGCATGAGATGGCCTACTAGGACTGAGTTAAAGACAGGAGCCGATGGGCAGGGATTAGATCAGCTCAGAGAAAATGGCACATGAAGTCCCTGGTGGGACATGAGCCTTGCTTTTAGAAATGGCTGTGTCCACTGGAATAAACAAGCCCAGAGATTCCTCGATGTAAATCTTCCATGACAATCAATGCCCCCATTGCTGCAAAGAGATAATTATTATAAAACCAATCTGCTCCCTGATTCCCTGCTTTCCTAGGCCTAGGATAAGCCGTGTCACCTGAAACAGATGATGTCCCCGGTGACCCTCACTCTGGACCATTCACCCTTCAGATAAGATTTGCAGGGCTCAGCCTCCTCATCTCCTGCCTCTGAGCGGGTGGTTGGCCGTAAGAAGATGGAGAGCCAATTGTCAGCTGCAGATGCACAGAGGACCACAGAGTCTGATGGGAAAGGTGGAACTGCCTTGGAGAATAAAAATGGTACTGGCATTTATCTGCGCCACTGGGCTGCTCTGGGGAGAGATGAACTCCTTGGAGAGATTATATGTCATGGTTTTGAAAGAGAGAAGCTCAGTGCTGGAGTATGGGTAACACATTCAGAGCCCTTGCAAAAGAGTATCTGCAAAGGAGCAGAGGGGAGTGAATCTTAGGACAGGGTCCAGTCACTTCTGGGAAAAGATGTCCTTTCTCCTCTGTTGGAATCTCACGGATAGTTTGAAGGTGGAGGGGGCCTGTCCTGTAGGCTCTTGTGTGAGCCTTTTGGAGAGCCTGAAAGAAGCTAGGATGCTCAACCTAGAAAGAAGTGGATGGGGTGATATCCTGCATCACTGCAGACAGTCAAAATGTCACCCTGGAAAGCCAAAAGTTTATCTGAGACTCACAGATGATGACACCCAGGGTCAAGGCCAGAGGTTGGTAATCTAATGTGATAAGGAAGAAGTCCCAAGGCCTGAAGCTTCTAGGGCATGCTTGGCCTAGCTGCATCACCCCAAGTGGACACCTCCAGTGCGTCCCTTCTGTCTGTAACCATATACATGAGTAATTATGATGTCTTAGATGCCTTTTTCAGAAAGCAGGGTTCTGCCAGCTTTGTCTTAAATCTTAGCCAGCACAGGCAGAGATTCAGCCATCTGTACAAATATTCCTGGACCAGCCCCTCAGCTCTCCCAGCAGTAGAAAACTTAAAAAAACAAAATAAAGGCTCAGAGGCTGGATGTGTAGTTCAGTTGGTAGATAACTTTCCCATCATGCACAAGGAACTGAGTTCTATCTTCAGTACCCCTTACGATTGGAGTAATGGCATATTCCATGATCCCAGTTCTGAGAAAGAAGAAGCAGGAGAGTCAGAAAGTGCATAGTGTATCTTTGGGTGCACAGTGGGTATGAGGCCACACACGAGTCTATATCGACAGCAACAAAAGTTTCTATGATGAAAGTTCACACGATATAATGGACACTCCTTTCAAAATTCAGAGTGACTCAGTTATTCTACCGGCTAACAATGAGGAATCTTCTAGAAGCACAAGGCCGACCTACCCCTTTCCTCTGTCCATCTCAGACAGCACTGATTATCATCACTTAAGGCAGAGTCTAGTACAGGCTCCTTGAGGAGGATGAGGTAAAAAGCAGTTCTGGCCAACTACCCCGGAAGAGGCCTGAGGACCTATGTCAGTTGTAGGAGGGAGGACTTTAGGTTTTATTCTATAGTGTTCTATTTGCATTTTAATAGAAATATTAAAATATTTCGATTAAAAGCTTGACCAATAATTTAAGGAGCAAAGTGTCATGATTGTCTTCTTTGACTGGCTCTAAGGCTAGCAAGCACTCTGTATCCCTGAGCCTGAGTCCCTGTTCAGGAGAGGGAAGTTGATAACACCTGAACTCATGAAGCTCAAGTGCTCAGGGGTACTGGACCTGCCTAGGAGCTCTGGGACTCTCCTACCCTCTCTGGCACATTCCTTCCTGGTATAGGTGCTCTGGCTAGAAGCGAAGAGAAGTAGAGTTGCTACCCAGAGCTGAAAGTCTTCTTCTCCTCCTAGGCATCCTTTCCTCACCATGGCTACCATCCACCTCAGTCAATCTGCACTCCCAGTTCACACCCGCCAGAGACTTCAGCTTCTGTCCTCAGCTAGCTGAGGATCCAGGATCTCCATGAGATGAGAGTGGTCTCGTGGAAGAAGCCACTGGGTCACCATATTCAGCCATGTTTCCAGGGTACAGAGGGCATCGTCTCTAGGAGCTACCCTACAGAAGCCCTTGGCCACAGGCTCCAGACGAAATCACGTCAGGGTTCCATCACTTCTGTTTGTTGTGGGCCTGAGACAGCAAGCCTCTCTGTAGGCTGAGTCCAGGAGCTAGCAATTCTTACCCATCCCTCCCCTAGTCGCAACACCTAAGCTAAGCAATCAGTATCCTCCCCAACACACATCACCACAGAAGACTTGGTAACAGAGCCCATAACCTGGCAACCCATCTCTGGCTGCCAGAAGTGGAAGGAAAGGCTAGGAATGCTGTTGCATGCCCAGAAGGCACTGCCATGTTGGAGATATCTAGCAGCTCCAGGGCAATGCACCATTAACCATGCATGCTTCGTGCTAGTAGGCATTAGGATGGCAGGATGTGCTGGTTTCCTCAAGGAGCTCCATAGAAAACCCAATGACCTTATTTGATGATCAAAGGACATGGGAACTCAGGAAACAGCACATCAAAGCTGCAGCTTTCTCGTTAATGTAGATTTTCTCACTAAGCAGGGACCAGGGCTAGAAGATAGAGACAAAAAGGCATCCTGTACCATCGCTGCTGGAGTAGGAAAATGCAGGCTATGGGCCAGGCCTCCTGCTGACACACTGAGGAAAGTAAGGGACGACCACAAAACAATGACTGTCATGGTCAATTCTGAATGACAACTAGATTGGATTTAGAAATACCTAGAGTATTAACAGGGCAGACCTTTGGTTTGGTTATGTCAGAAAAACTTTCCCAGAATGGAGGAAGAGGTAAGGATGCTCTCTGACTGTGAACAGAACCATTCCATGGCCTGGGCACCCAGACTAAATACAAGAGGTGGGGCAGGGAGAAAGCGGGCTGACAACCAGCCTTTTCCTTTCTCTGCTTCCTGATCTCCATCTCTGTAAGCAAGCAGCCTCATGCTCCTGCTGCCACAGCCATGAGCCTTGTGCACTGCCATGCATCCCAGCCCTAAGCCTCCCCTACCTTGCTTCTTGGATATTCGGCCACAGCAATGGGGAAAGTATAAATATAGAGCTCAAGCCAACCTGCCCAACACTCATTGCATGCAAGGTGCCTCCAAAGATGTCTGTCTAAAATGCTAAGAGAGTTGGGGTTCTCCAAGGCCTCAAAGGCCAAGGTTAAGAAAGTCGGACTTGCTCCTCTGGGTAAGAAAGAACCTTTGTGGGTTGGGGGGGGGCGGGTAAAGTGTGGTGGGTGGGAGTAGTGTGGAGGAAAACAGCAAGAATGGGGTGCATGAGTGGTGTGGGGTACAGGGAGATGAGGGGGGGCTGCAGAAGGGCAAACAGAAATTTGAGAGAGGAATAGGAGTAGGAGAAACCCTGAAAGAAACTGATGCAATCCAAAATCAGGGTTTAGGGGATGTTCCTAGAAACTACAAAAGAGAGCTTCTGAGCATCCAGGCACTGAGGAAGAACAAGCAGGGCCGAGGCCAGGCAGCCCCAGAGCCAGCCTCCATGAGACACGGGACATCGATCGTGCTGCTGGGTCTGGCTTGGGCCCAGTCCTAAACCCGGAGCTTTACTGCTGGGTGACTTTGAGGGCAGGGGTCTGACCTGGGAGTCAGAAGGTCAAGTTCAAAGCTGCCTATGCACTTGTTCCCTGTGTGAACAAAAGTTCTCTGCGGTTTCCTGTGAAACAGATCTGCTACAGTCTACTTCACAGCATCACTGCAACATCAAGACTGCTACAGTCTTCTTACAGCATCACTGCAACAGCAGAGAAGGTGCTGCACTCGAGAAACATCATAGACATTTGCTGTCAAATAAGACAGGCTTTTCCTAAATGCGATCTCTGTGGTCAGTTCTAGCACCCTTCCCTCCAGACACCCCAATATTCCACTCCTTAGCTTTTCCTCTGAAATCTATGTCCAATTCCCTACCTTTCTTAGATTCATTGCATGAATTAATCTTTGGGTTTGTTTTCTATAAAATACCTAGGATAATGTGTTTCACCTAGTAGGAGCTCTGTAAATGTATGATTGATTGATTATTGATTGATTGATTGATTGATTTAATGGTTGATAAAAGTAAACCTATAACAAGATTTAGGAGTCTAGGGAGACAGCTCAGTGGATAAGGCACTTCTCTTCCAAATATGAGGACCTGAGTCGGCGGAACCAAAGAATCCATGTGAAACTGGATGTGGCACCACATGGCTACAACCCATGTGCCTATGACGAAATGGGAGGCAGAGAAAGAAGAACCCCAAGACATTTAAGGGCCAACTAGCCTGCCATATGCAGTGACCGTAAGCAACAAGAGTCCCTGCCTTTTGTTTGTTTGATTGATTGGTTTGTTGGTTGGTTAGTTAGTTGGTTGGTTGGTTTGGGTTTTTTGAGACAATGTTTCTATGTGTAACCCTGGCTGTCCTGGAACTCACTCTGTAGACTAAGCTAGCCTTAAACTCAGAGATCCACCAGCCTCTGTCTCCCAAGTACTGAGATTAAAGGTGTGTGCCACCATGCCCAACAAGAGTCCCTGTCTTAAACAAGGTGGAAATCAACAACTGACCCCCAAGGTTGACCTCTTCATGTGTACCAAGGCACATGTCTACTTAACACCACAGTCAGACACATGAGCACACATGCATGCACATACACACAAACACACACACACACACACACACACACACACACGATTTTTTTTAAAGAGGATGTTTTAATCCTATTCATCTTCACCCTCCTCAGTAGCTCATCTCAACAGTAATTCTAGTAAATAGTAACGAGGACGTGAGCTGGAGATCCTCCTATCCCCATCCCATTCACTGAATGTTCCCTATTAGCTTCAGCAGGAGGTGATGTTGCCAGCCCAGGCTCTACTGCTCACACTTGTGACCTCAGGTGAGTGAGCAACCTCTCCAGACCTCAGTTTCTCCATCTGTAGCTAGGGGAAATGTCAGACATCTGTAAGTGGCTTTCAGAGTCTTGCTGCGGGTCTTGTGCCTGAAAGCAGTAAGTGCTCAAAGCTTGACAGCTGTTACTGGTTTTGGTGTTGGGACTGTCTGGGGCCAAATCACAAATCACCGTGGGCAAGAGGAAGTATTTGGTACAAATTTTCCATCAGAGCAGATGCTCGTGAGCGCCCGGTGACAAGCAGTGGATAAGGTTTCTCGGTGCTTTAAACTGCAGAAGCAGTTGGACCCCCAAAGCCATCTTAATGTCCCCGTTACCAAATGACATCTGGGGTTAGGGGCATGGAATGGATCAGCCTCCCTTATGGTGCCAACCCAGCGTTAATGGTGCAAGTGAATTACAAACAAGGCCCACCTGCTGTGCTCAGCAACAAAACCCGGCAGGAGGGTAATTGCCCAGAACCAGAGCACAGGGGGACACAGTGAGCTTGAAATGCATTAACCACAGGAAGGACAACTTACCAACACTTTCCTTTTTCCATGAGACCCAAGGAGAAGCCAGCAGGCAAGAGAATACAGGCACCAGATGTGATCTCTTCAGAATCACAGAAGAAAGGCACTTCTAGACTGCCACAACTGGCCTTCCAGTCTAACCCAGAGCCTCCAAAGACCCAGGCCAGCTGTATGCAGCCTGGTGGCCCTAATTCAACTTGGGCACTGTCTTGGTTACTCTTCTGTTGCTGTGTCAAAACACTATAACCAAGGCAAATAAAAGGAAGCACTTAGTTTGCGTTCATGGTTGCAGAGAGTTAGGACCCAGGACCATCATGGCAGCAGCTGGAGGGTTACGTCTGGTCCAAAAGCATGGGGGGGAGAGAGAGAGAGAGAGAGAGAGAGAGAGAGAGAGAGAGAGAGAGAGAGAGAGAGAGAGAGAGAGAGAGAGAGAGAGAGAGACAGGGAGAGAGACAGGGAGAGAGAGAGAGAGAGAGAGAGACAGGGAGAGAGAGAGAGAGAGAGAGAGAGAGAGAGAGAACTAAAAATGGTACTTGAGTTTTTGAAACCTCAAATCCTATCCCCAGTGGTGCACCTCATCTATCAAGGCTACACCCCCTAATCCTTTCCAAATACTTCCATCAACTAGGGACCAAACATTCAAATATATGATCCTATGGGGGTCATTCTCATTCAAAGCACCATAGGCACCAAAGATAGTCAACACTAAGTCTCTGCTGGGAGCTCTTTCATGCTAAGCTACCCAACATGAGGACTCCGAAGGCACTTATGGCCCCCGAGGGATAGGTAGGCATAAAACTCATCCATTCAGTCATGTATACACTCACCATGCAGTTTTAGAAAGAAATCTAATCTAATCAACTCTTCTCCAAAGACTAAGAGACAGAAACTCGAGGTAGGTAAGTAATTTACAAAGAATACAAACACAGGCCATGAGTGAGCCTGGCAGCTCTTCCCACAGGACTGAATTGGCCTTGTGGACAAATTTTAGGACATTCAGCTCAATCACCAACAACACTGTGGGACTTACCACCACTCCGTTAGCCTGATGTGCAGAGTTTAGGTACAATCCTAGGGCCTCGAGTTTCCTGCAGCACAGCCTTCATGCTCCTACCTGTTCTTGGACTCTGATGACACATTCTACCCTGACTCTTGGGAGAACATCCTTCTTACTCTCCACCTCCAACAAGTCTCACCTAGAATACTAATACAGCCAGCATCCTTACAAATCTTATTTCTATAGGTTTCTCCACACACTTGCCAAAATGTAAGCCAATCTAAATTAGAGTTTTCCTCTATTTCTTTATTGTACCTAGAACAATGCCCACCACACAGACGATGTCTGTGACTGGACATGGAGGCACATGTATGGGAACAACATGCAGTGAAGATATCTACCTTGCAGAATGGAGGCCTGTGCAGTGGAGGGCACTGGGCCACCATGGAGTTACAGCCTCTGCTTGAAAAGGGGAGCAGCCCAAAGAGCCCACAGAGTTAACACGTTCTATTGATCATTGTCACAACAGAGCTAAGGAACATTGGAATACAACATTCCAACAATGGAAAGTTCCTAGGTGCAATTTTCTTGACAGCAAACAAGCTGGGGCGAGGAGAGAGAATTTCAAGGCTTTGCCTTGGACATAGGAGAACCCACAGCCACATTGGCTATCTGAGCACAGAAGAGGCAGGATACCAGGCTCTGTCTACCAGCACGTCCTGGAGGGAAGGGTCACCAAGATAGGAAGCAGGTGGACTGTCAAGAGAGCTGAGGGGAACTAACTGGGTTTGGATATGAAGTATTTCCCTAAAAGTTCATGTTGATGGCTTGGACCCTAGCAGGTAATTCAAACACTGAGAAGCCATCAGATCACGGGAGCTCAGATTTCATTGGTGTATGAAACAATGGATTCATAAGTTGATTGGCATTGCTGGAAGGTAGTGTCTTGCTAGAGGAGGTAAGTCAATGTGGGTGTTCCTTCTTTTTCTCTCCCTTACCTGGCTCCCATCAGGTGGGCAATTTCGCTCTGCCATGCACTTTTCTGTCTCTCCAGAAGCCCAGGAACATTGTGTTAGTGGAAACTACCAAAACCATGAGCCAAAATTAAAGTTTCTTCCTTTAAGTTGTTTTCTCAAGCACTTTATCACAAAAACAAGAACACATAAACATGCACACACATACATACACACATGCACATACATACACACAAACACACACATACACTCTCTCTCTCTCTCTCTCTCACACACACACACACACACACACACACATACACCCAGCTCATTGCAGTGACTTAGGTCCCTGGACCTTATTTCTGGAAGAATTTGGAGTTCAGAGTTTTGGCTAGAGAGCCCCCAGAATGCTATGCTCTGCTGGATGACAGATTCTTGTAAGAGTCTTGTGGATGATTTTTTTTTCTTGGCTACTTTACTGAGTTCTTATACCTACCTCCATTCCAAGCCTTTTCTATTCCAATTTCTTCCACCCCACCCCCCAAAACTATGCTGAAGAGGAAGAAGGTTAGAAAGGGGCCATAGACCTTTTTAGACTACTTCCTGCTGATTTGGGGCATCGGGTTCCTAGGGGCAAAATCAATCTTTGTTATCAGAATATCCAGCAATCTAGCAACTCAACAGCAAGCCAGCAACCTCACAATAGCAAAAGCTTCAGTAGAAGCAGAAGCAGGACCACCACCACCACCAGCAGCAGCAGCAGCAGCAGCAGGGGGAACAGCAGCTACCCAGGCCCTCTCAGAGCTCTTTCACTTATACTTCTCCAGAGTCCCCAGAATTAAATGATCTGCAGCTGGCAAAAATCACTGCCCCTGCCCCACACACACAGAGCACAAGACAATCAAAGTTAATGCCTGTGTCCAAACTGAAGGAGTCCCATATGCCATACCTGGAATTAAAACAAAAAATATATTCACATAACATAACTGGGTTTTTTAAGAGACCAAAATTCTCACTGCAGTGTCTAGAAGATCAGAAGGCAGAGGGGCGGGTAGATGGGGAAGACTGGTCACTAGGCTGCAGGTGGAAATGAAGGCTCTCCCAGGAGCTGGGCTAGAGTCTGCTCATGCTGTATTCTGGCGGAGAACTTGTCTAGATTTTGCCTGTGCCCTGAGACATGGTGGCAAGTTGAATGGAAAGCTGGTGGCTAATTAACCCAGAGAAGGACATTTCAGAACAGCCCAGCATGCGATGTATGTGGCATGCATTCTACTTCAGCCAGGTTTACAGTGAGACTTATGAGGTAAGGAATAGAACAGAAAGATTGGAAAACTTTGCAAATTTGGTTTTTTAAAAAAGCTCTATGGTTATCGCCTCCCTTTAAGTTGTTTTCCCGGGCATTTGGTCATTGTGATGAGAAAATCGACTAACATGAATGTGAATCCTTGCTTTAAGAGTCAGATTCCTAAATCTGTGCTTCAGAGCTACCTGAAGACTGCCCACTTCACCGACATACAAGTGACAGTCGGAGGAACAAGGACTTAAGCAGAGTCAAGCGCTTGCCCCAGAATGGATTCTAAAACCCCTGTGTCCACACTGCCCCACTTGTGTCCACACTGCCCCACTGAAGCTTTTCATAGCAGCACTCACTCATTAACATCTTCAAAACTATCTTCCACAGGCCAGCTTAAGCTAGGCTGGGGACACTGTTGTGTGCAAGAGAGATAATGTGTGCTGGGAAAACCAGACAGGTAGCCCTCAAATCCAAAGTGTTATCACTGGTTACCATAGCAACACTGAGTGGGTGCGGGGTGTGTGTGTGTGTGTGTGTGTGTGTGTGTGTGTGTGTGCTCAAGCCAGGCTTGAAGGGTCGGGGATGACTTCTCAGAAGAAAGAAAGCTTAAGTGGAGACCTGCAGGATGATTTGTATTTACTCTAAGGGGGAGACGTGAGGAGAGAGGAGTCCGCAGCTAGCTTGAACTATATGGAAACAGGGACCTTTGTGATCCAAAGGTTGAGAGTGAATCATTGGCCTGCATCCTCGATGACGCCTTGGCAAGCTAAGAGGAAGGAGCAGTAGTCCAAGGGAAGGTCTTTTAACATGGGGGTGGCACAGTAAGGATTTTTTATAGAAAGATGGCTCTAGTTGCTGAGGATTGTTTTAGATCAAATCAACAGTCTAGACGGTACATTGAATGGGTGTTGACGTCCTGAGAAACAGGAAGGCAGACTGAGTAAGGTATTGGTGGTAGCAAGGGAGATGTGTATCTGCAGCACTTTTAGAAGTTGTGCCTGATAGGGACTGCGGATTTGGCTGCAGAAGTGGGAAGAAATGGGAAACAAAGGTGGGAGCCAGGCTTCTAGTATGTGCCCAGACCATGTCCTGAGATAGCACTGGGGCAGAGTGGGGGAGAGGGAATGGCTACCCAGCAGGACAGAAAAGAGTTAATGCAGGAGAAAGAGACAGCAAGCCCAAAGATGCCAAGGGTACCTGTCCTGTGTGGGAAACAAAGCAAAGGAGCAAGTACTTGAGTGCTCCCATTCGGAGCTCAGACTCCTCCAAGCAGCCTCCTGAGGAGCCCCAGTCCTCCTCAGCCTATGGCTCTCTGTGAGCTTCTGGGACTACTCTCCCAGGAGCTAGTTCCCTGATCTTCCAAGGATAAGGGTCATTTTGGATAGAAATTATGTTAAGAAACACACACACACACACACACACACACACACACAATTAATTCTCCCCTAAAAATGCCAACCTGGGCTTTCCATACCACTTTGGAAGCTATCACGGAGACAGACAGAACATACTGGTGACCAGTTCCGACCCCAACACCCACTTACCAGCTGTTTGATTTCACCACTCTAAGGCTTCCCTAGCTGTTTGGGGAGGGAAGGATAGGGATAGCGCCTCTTTCTAGAGATGTGCTGAGTCAGCATTTGTTGGCTTGTGACTGACCCACAGCTGACAGATTCGCAAATGGGAATGAGACTGGAACTAGCTGTCATCTTTGGTAAGAGTAGGGGTTAAAAAGGTGCTGGTCTTAGGCCCAGAAACCCTAGAGGAAGAAGGGTTTTACTCTCTCTGACACACCTCAAAGGCAAAATATGGGACTGAGGTAAAGGGACAGATAAAATTAAGCAGAGCCTCAGATCACCCGAGACAGAATTATCCCAGGGACATAGCTTCCCCCAGATAACACGTTTGGCCTGGAACTAGCAAAGTCAAGACTGTGGTGATGCAACCAGACCCTGCTGTACTCTGTACAAGGCTAGGTGGGCCTGCTTGATAGGTCAGGCTCATTCACCATGGGAAGACTCATGGTGGACTTGTCATGCAGCTCAGCAAAAGGTATATGAATACAGTCTAACATGAGCCGTCAACAGTGCTCACAGCACAGCCAAGTAGGTAGCAACTGTCTGCTTTGCCAGTGAGTGGGATTTACCAAAACCAGGAAAAACTACCTGCTCATGCAGGGCATCCTGATACCATGTCCAACAGGCTTGGGCTCCTCCTCCACTCTGCCATGGACCAATGAAAACAATACCACCTCAACAAGGGACACGAGGACCTGTGCTTCTCTGGAGAGAGCTGTGCTCCCTGCCTGACTGGTGGCTGGCTTCAGTAGAGGAGAGCAGGTCAACTGACAGGCACCTTCTCCCTCTGCCTCTCCCTTTCCTCTTGCACCTTCTTGTGTCCTCACTTGTTACCATCCTCCCCCAATGTCAACCACCACATGTGTGTGCCTGGAGGGATCCAGAGACACTGGCAAGGTTGGCTGGGCATCAGCCTGCCCTGAGACCCAACAGGAAATGTTGCGCCCTTCGGCCAGACTGCACGCAGTCTCTCACTCCAGTCCCTTCCTCAGGACCTAGAGCCTGAACGAAGCTTGAGCTCTAGAGAGAAACATCTCTTTAGGGGTGGATTCTGACCAATGCCTCAGGCTCCCAACACCCACTTTCTCTTCATATCTTGTATATGTTTGTGTGGGCATGTACCCACGTGTGCCCGCAGGCGAGTGTGCATATAGATGTAAAAGCCAGAGGTCAACTTTCCACGTCTTCCTCAGTCTCCTTCTACCTTACTCTTTGAGACAAGGTTTCTCACTGAACCTGGAGCTCACAGATTGGCTAGCCAACAAACTTTGGATATCCTCCTGTCTCCATTCTCCCTGCCTCGAACAGGGATTGCATACACACACTACAACACCTAACTTATTTTTTATTTTATTTAAACAGGTGTTGAGGATCCCACTCAGGTCTTCACACTTGCACAACAAACTTTATCCACTTGTGCTGGTTGGGGTTTTTTGTTTTGTTTTGTTGGGTTTGTTTGTTTGATTGATTGATTGTTTTTGCCAATTTGATACAAGCTAGAGGAAACATCAACTGAGAAAATGCCTCCAACAGCTTGGCCTTGACTGTTGATCAGTGTGGCAGGGTCATGCCCACTGTAGGCGAACCATCCCCTGGGCAGGTGGATACGAGCCAGTAAGCAGTGTTTCTCTGTGCTTTCTATTTCAGCTTCTCCAGGTTCCTACCCTGCCATCCCCTGCTGAAGGATTGTGATTAGGCTGTCCAAGCCCAATAACCCCTTTCCTGCCCAGCTGTCTTGGATTGATGTTCTAACACAGCAAGAGAAGGCACTCTGGACTACCCACTGAGTTATCACCCTGGGTCCCCAACACCTGCTTTTCATAGGTGCTGAGATGAGTAAGCCCTGAGCAGAATATGAAGAAAGTGGGTTATACTTCACATTCAATGACATAATCACTCAGCCAACCAGCCCTTGGGAACATCTTCCCCACCTGACACTAGCCCAGGAGCTGCAATCTATTATACAACAGACACTATGGGGGGGGGGGCAAGAAGGACACTCATTCTGTGCTGGAGGTGAAGTCAGAGGAGGGCTCTCAGGAGAAAAGCTTTTAACCAGAGACAAGAGGATAACATATACTTAAAAACATTGAAAGCTTTAAAGTTTTACTCTTGAGAGTCAGTACCTAGACATCCAAATGTCCATCAGCCACAGGAGAGGTGACCTGTGACAGTCATGTGGAGCCTCTCTGCTATGGAAACAAGGAAGCCTTTCTATGGGTGGTTCTCACAAATATACCCAGTAAACCAAAGAGAACCAGACACAAAGGGCATGCGCAGAGTAAGTCCACATGGGCACAACCTGTCTGTAGCATTGGAGTTCAAAACAGTGGGTGCCGTGGGGTTCATAGTGACTGCCCGAATATTGGAGCAGGGCAAATAGGTGCAATCTGTTGATCTGGATTCTAGATATGATGTATGTTTACCTTGTAAAAATTGAAAGTCGTACATTATCACTTATACCATACACACACACACATACACACACACATACACACATACACACATGCATACACAAACACGTACACACAGACACATACACACAGACACACATACATACACACACACATACACACAGACACGTACATACACACACACAGATACACACACACAGACACATATACACACACACAGACACACATACACACAGACACATACATACACACACATACACACACATACACATACATATGCATACATATACACGCATACATATTTTCTTTCTGGAATCTTTCATGGAAAATCTTACAACAAAACAATTTTGAAAACCAGAGATAACCTGACAAATCGGGGTCACACTTGTCCTGAGTCCCCTTAGTCCTCTCTTTCACTATCTCCCATCTATACTCTGTACCCCAAGCCCTTCCTAATCCTCATCACACTCTCTCACACACTAAAGCTAACAGGAAAACATCGACTTTATTAATTTATACTAAACTGTCCATGACTAATTCAACAAGATTTCCCTTCCCTGAGGTAGTTCCCTTTTTAATAAAGCAGAATTAATGACTTAAAAGTCGTAACCACAAGGCAACACAAGCAGGTAGGAGAGTGGAGAGACACAGCCCAGCCCCACGGACTCACTTGGGGCGATGAGGATCACATTTAACACCAGCTGCCTCCCTCCCAAGAGAATGGACAGTAGTATCTCAGCTGTGACCCCTGAGAGTCCGGTTTCTGAGAGAGGAAGGCAGGTCTTGGGGTAAACCCCAATGGATGACATAAACATGAAACCATGTTAGTGGAGAGGGGAGCTGAGGGTAGAGACTTGGCAAGACATCCCCAGTTCCATCACCAGGGAAGAGACCTCTGCCCTCTGCCTCTTAACTGACACAGCTGACTTAGTGCTCCCTGGGTACCTTATGGCATTTAAGTAGTGGCTTATGGTAGTCCCTTCCCATCTGAGCAACTGTAAAAGGCTGGGTGCAGACTCCATAGCCAAGTCACCCATTAGAACCTATGCAGGCAGAAGAGGTGGAATACGGGGCCAGGCTTGGACCAGGACTCCTCTCCAGAGATGCCTGAGCCACAGCTAGCCCACTCCGTGGTACCCACTTATCTTCCTTGTCTTAGAATGGGATAAAGCAGCAGGAAAAGAACCTATGGATGCTCCGGTCCCTGGCCTCCTGGTTACCGTTCTCCTCACTCCCAACCATCAAAGCCCAGCTTGCCTGCGGGGAGGAGTGGGTGTTGGCATCCTGCTTCCATACAGCAGGATGCAGAAGGTTGTTCAAGCTGGCCACCTCAGGGGCTGGAAGACCGCCTCTTGGCTTGGAAGCTTGTGCTTATGCTAGGCAGAGATCAGCAGAGAGGAGGGAGATGAGCTTCCCTGGAGTCCCTGCCAGCCTACCAGGATCGCCTCAGGGACAATGCCCTGGGTATCTGTAGCCGGATTCCACTCCTGCTTCTTTGGTCCCCCAAACCCCTGTCTAGATTTCCAACTTCTACTCATAGCACTTTCCTCAAACTCACTCTAAGTATGTCCCCAAAGGGGATGGGTCTCTCTCAGCAACATCCTGAGGAGGGAAGGTGACAGGAGAACCACATAGACCTGGATGTTCTTTCCAGAAAGGCTAGAGCCAGGCCCTGCAGCAGAGCATGCAGGGTCTCCCCATCATGGGAACCAACGGGAGCACAGGCCATTTCTCCCTCCACCCACTGGGCAGCACTAACAATAGCAGAAAGGAGAGGCTCTGGAGAACAGAGAGCTGACTTTGGGTCCCAGCTCTGTCTACCACAAGATAGGGAGCCTTGGGTCAAACCCGAGCATGTGATACCAAATTGCTGGCTGTCACCTTTGATGACTAATATCCTAGCAATTTCACGGCAATAGAAGGTGCTGTGAAATGCAAGATACCAGTGTCCCCTCCTGCCATTTATTAAGTGGCTTATGGCATGTCAGGCAAAGCCAGGTTCTTCCCTCTGTCTGTCTGTCTCTCTGTCTGTCTGTCTCTGTCTGTCTCTGTCTGTCTCTCTGTCTCTCTCTGTCTCTCTGTCTCTCTGTCTCTGTTTCTCCTCTCTCTCTCTGTCTCTCTCTCTTCCTCTCTCTGTCTCTCTGTCTCTGTCTCTCTCTGTCTCTCCCTGTCCTTCTCTGTCTCTCTGCCTCTCTCTCTCATACACACACACACACACACACACACACACACAGCAGTGGGAGCTCACTTCAGAGATGAAGCTCATAGAGGTACACCAACTGTCTAATGCCACACAGCTTAAGGAGGCACCAAGGTGCCAATGCATATTTGCTCACTCTTATGACTTCACTGTCCCCCATAAAAGTCCTTGGACCACAGGCTTGTTCACCATCCTGCGGGGCTGTGGGCAATGACAGACCATCCAGGAGGGGAGATGGAGAAGCTAGGTCTTTGGTTGCCTGCCTGTTTGTTCTATAGCCATTTCCTCCAAACTGAAGCATTCCCTCAAGAGGGAAGAGGAAGGGTCTCCTAAGACTCAGGAAGCTGTGCAAACTCACCAGGGTCAGGAAGCTCTGGAAACTTCCATGGTTTACAGATGCTCACCGTAACAGCTGCTGGAAAGAGGACTGACAGGCAGAGCTGTCTGCAGATCGGGAAGGGGGCTTTCTGGGTACAGCTTTTGTGAGCTGTCACCCATGCTGAGGAAGGCTCTTCAGTGACCTAGCTGTCTTTGGCCCACCCATGATCCTGTAAACAACCCCAGAAAACTCACTAGTTCACTGAACTAGACTGAGGTGAGATCTTTTCCCTCCAACCTCAGTGCTTTAAATGGAGTAAAAAAGACGCATGTTGGTGTCTCCCCAAGAAAAACTTCACAAATGGTGCCCTCGCTCCTCAGACTCCCCATGGTCATGAGGGCATCAGCTTTCTTTATTCTATTGCTTGCTCTCCTCCATGACGCTCTGTCTCCCAACAGGCCCCAGATCAAGTCAGCATCCATGAAGCCACGACCCTCAACCATGAACAAAGGTAGCACCATCAAGTTGCTTTCCTTGACTATTTTCTCAAAGACACAGAAAGCCACCTCCAGCTTCTGCATAGCTGACCAAAAGCACTGCCCCATCCTCCCTGACACCCCCATGCTCACGGCTCTTCCATTAGCAAAAGCAAAAGAGGTTGGCGGTGTGACCTTCCAGACACTCTGGCGAGTGCTCTTTCAAAGCCCCTCTGTGCCCAGACATGCTCTCCTGCCCATGTTCGCTTCTCCCAAGCCCACGGCCTGCAAGGAGAGGAACAGCCTCTCAGCGCCTCCCGGCTCACGCCGACCGCACACACAGCCTTCCTCACCTTGGCCGTATGTCATTTTCATTTCCCTCTTTGCTTAAAAGGGACAAATCGGTGCAGTTTTAATGTCAGAATTTATCTTTATTAATAAGCAGTAATAGTTAAGAGCGTCTAGGCCCCCTAACGGAACGCCATTGGCAGCCATGCCAAAGCCTTGCAGAGGAGAGTCACATGCTTGAAGCATTTAAGCCAGACAGCTAAGGGCCATGCAGATACACACACACACATGCTCACACGTCCAGCAGGGTGCTGCACAGCTGGATGGAGACCACATCTGCAAGGAGCCTTCCTCAGAAAGGCTTGGTCCCTAAGGGCTAGAAGTCTCATGAGGCCTGGTCACAGTCTAGCCAGTGTGTCTGATTTAGAGAGCTGTAAATGCTTGACATGGCTTCAAATATTTAAGTACTTTAAATATGTGATCATGATAATTACCTGGCTGATGGCACTTCATTCTAAATGAAACTCGAAGCTGAGGAGACGCTGACATCATTGGCTCTGAAAATACCGCACTCTCACTTGACTCTGATCTTCCCCCCATTACACTGCTGGCCCTGGGGTGAGGGAGGGGCAAGCTACCACCCAAAAAAATGGAAATGGATTTAGAGACTGATGGCCAAGGTGCCACATCTGATTGTGACTGTGGAAGAGCAGTAAGAGGGAGAGTAGACATATAGCCCACGGCATACCTGGGAGGGCAAAAGAAATGGGGCACAGCAACAGGCAGTCACCCACAAAACTATCATCAAGTCCCATGCAGCCATCTCCTGCAGCTGACGGGCTGACCCCCAGCGTCAGCACACAGGAGGGGTGTGTCTAGGTGCCTTGGAGAAGTCTGATCCCACATAGGAGGGCTGTGCCTAGGTGATCAGCCTTATGAGAAGGCTGACTCATGCCAAAGGCAGAGGCATCTTGGGTGAGGGCCAGCAGTAGGAAGTTTTAAGTCATCCTCAGAGCTATATTTCAGCTCAGGGAGTGCCCTCCACCCCAAGGCCAGGACACTCTGAGTTCTATAACCTGAGTGTTATTCCTGAAAAGAACCAAGAGGGCAGGCCGAGGAGGGGAGGGATGGCAGGGGACAACCGGAAAAACACCAACACTATCCTTTTGCACAGCCTGAGATAACCAGGATATAGGACCAACCAGCATAGCAAGGCACTAAGAGCTCAGTGTGGAGTTGAGTGATCTTACATGCCAATGTGGCCTGCTTTTGCCGGGATGTGGGATGAAGAGGGAGAGGAGGGGAGAACTCATTCGGGTGCGTGCTTTGGGCTGGTTCCTTGCTCCATTATCTCAGCCCTTGGACACTCACGGCATGGGGGCCTTCCTGGGAACTGCTAGAGCAAGCTGCCCCAGACAGACTACAGGGCCAGTATGCTGAGGATCTGGCAAAAGCCTCTTCCACTTGCAGGTAACTGGCTGCCTTCAACTCAAATCTTCACATGGTAAAGAAAGGGGAGCAAGCCGGCTTTGACAGGTGTCTCTCTTAAGGACACTAATCCTTTGGGTGACCAGGCTCCATACTTGTGACATAACCATTCCCCCTAAAGGCCTCACCTCCCCTTACCTCCACTTTAAGGTTAGGATATCCACATGGATTTTGAGGGGACACACCCACCAACAGGCATTGCCGTCATCATCGTTCTAAGTGAGACGCACAGAGACCTCAGGAGCTCGACAATAACACATGACTCCGCCCAACCCCAAAGTCCGTACTCTCACTCCGTACCCCACCATCCTTCAAGATTCAGGTCCGGGCATGTGAAATCCCATGGGCATCTTTACATGCCCAGCACTAAGTGAGGAGCTCTGAGGGGAAAGGTACCATAAGGCATGACCTCTGCCTCAGTTTCTAGTAGCATCTAGTTAGGCAAGCCAGGCATTGATGAGCCAAACATAATATCAGCCCTGAACCTGGGAGTTCAAGGACAGACTCACAACCAGGGAGATTCCCCCCTGAGAGGCCCCCTCATCTCTGCACTATCTCTGGTGAACATCTGAAGCCTTTGCTGCTGGACTTACCAAGCCTACCACATATAGTTGTCACCCCAACTTGGAAGATGGCCCCCAGAGGACGTTCTAAGTAGTCTGGGCACTGGCAGTCAAACCAGCAAACTCGGTCACCTAACTCAAGGCCCACAGAAACCGTATTCACATTGCTAGAAACTTGTGAGAACCACAGACCCTCAGACCCCTCCCCAGTCCCTGCTGAGTAAGAACCACAAAGACTTCATGTGATTCACATACAGATCAGAGTTTCAGGCCCAGCCTCCAACAAGGTCAGAAACAGACCTGACGGTGAAATAATAGCAGTGATAAATCCAGCAGACGCAAACAAAACACTTTCACGTGTCTCTGAGGTGTCCACTGTAGTAATGAGTGCTTTACGACCATTGCTATAAACCCTCATGGTAGCTCCGGGGCAGACGGCGAGGGTAGGTCTCAAGCTGCATCTGAAATCTGAGCTGGAGAGGCATTACCCAGCCTGTAAGTGACAGAGAGGGAACCCAGGCCCAGAGCTGTCAGAGCCATAAGCCTGCACACGGCTCGTCTCATAGCAGATAGAGTTTCACCAAGAATGCAGAGGTGGCCAAGACACACTTCCTCATAGAACAAATGAAGAAACACTCTTTGCACGAGACCTCCAGGCCTGGACCCCCAAACCTGGGTCTTTATGCTTTCTAGTATAGTAATTTGCCTTTCCCCTGGGGCCCAATAGTTTTGCACAAAAGAGGTGATTTTAAAAAACAGATGAAGTAAATTTTCAATCAACTGTCCATTTCGATATGGTAATTTTATTAATCTGTTGAGAATTTCATACGTGCATACAATGTAGAGTGGTCATATTTACTCCCACGCCTCCTCCTAAGTCCTCCAGGATTGACTCCCAGCTCCCTCTTAACTTTAAAAGAGTAACACACTGAGCTCAATTTGCACTGTCCATATACACCTGAGTGTGGAGCCATCCATTGGAAAACGGTTGACCTACTAGGTGCTAGACCCTTAGAGGGGAATAAAAAATACCTCCTTTCCCTAAAGGCCATCCTCTGCTAACAGCTCCTCATCCGAACCCCCTCCCTTCCTCATCTTGTGCTCCAAACAACATGGTTGTGTGGACTGCCATAGTTCTCCTTACCTAAAGCTCCCGATCCAGGGTCCTAGACTCCCAGGGCACAGCCTGGAGTGCTGAGAAGAGGAACGGGGTCTGCTTCCGAGACTCCAATTCTTCTGGGCAGAGCAATAGTCACTGGAGCTGGCTGTCGGCTCTAAACTCTGCAGAAGGGCTACTGGTGCTCCACCTGCCTGTCTGCTTTTTCTTCCCAGAAGGCCACCAGGAGACCGCCTCATCCCCCAGAGAGATGCTCATCCGATGCTCCGCAGGCCTGTTTCGATCTCTTTCAGAAATACCCCACAAAGCCTCACAGCCTTTCCATCAGAGTGAAAGAGCAGGTCCCTGGAGGCCGGCTCATACATTCCCGAGAGCTTTAGCTCCAGCACAGACTTCAGGACTTCCTGCCTTATTCCAGAGACCAGAGATGAGTAGAAACTGAGGGCCTACAATGCGCAGGGCAGAGAGGACCCTGCAACGCATGGCCTGGCAGGAAACACAGGAACCACACCCAGCCTCCTCCACCCTTCCTGGGCGCTCAGTTGGCCAGGCGACGCTCATCTTTGGTCTGAAGCCTGTGCACAGTGGCTTTGCTGGTCCAGCTGCAGGCTCAGGATCAGATTAGTGATGGACAGCTGCCGGGACAAGGCCTGTACCACGGTGCAGACAAAATGTCAGGCTCCTGAGGGGATGAGCAGACACTGCTTCAGAAGGCAAGGGACTCCCTCTCCTAGCAAAAGGCCAGCTCCCTAGCTGCCCAGCATGGGGAGAGCCACAAGGCAAAGATGGCAGAAGCTGTCAATACAAACACCAGCATGCCTGGCAGGGGCACTTTCTGCCTCAGAAGACAATCGGAATGGAACAGGAGGGAAGCTGAGTTTAATTCACACCTGCCCAAGGGGCTGTGGCTGGCTCAGCTCGGGAACTGGGGATTGGCTAGAAGAAGCCCGAGCCTATGGCCAGGTGTACAGGGACAGAGCAGAGTTTCAGGTAGCTTCTGGGCACAGGGCACAGAGCTTAGTAGCAAGGCGGACCCTGGGGGGGACAGACCACAGCCTGCAGGAGGGGACGGCAGTGCCATATCAAGAAGGCGCCTGTGTTCCAAAGAACATGTCCTATAAGGTTCTTATTGTTTCATTTAACCCCCAAACAACCCTATGGAGCAGATCCTGTTGTTGCCCCTGTCTTTCAAAGTATGAACAGGAAGGCGGTCTGTCCAAAGCTACATGGGTCTTCAGTGGTACAGCAGGATTCGTGGTCAGATAACAGATAACTCCTGTGAACACTGCACTCACCCTCCAGTGCCTCCAGCTCCTGGCCACTTCTTCCAGAAGGCCCTCCTGGATTGAGCTGACTTTACCACATTCACCCCAAGCCTTGAGCGGCTAGAATAGTTACGGCTGCTTCTCCTAGTTACGGCTGCTTCTCCTGCCTCAGCGCCGCACACGCCTCCTACCTAACCAGACAGCGAGCCCCTCCGAGGACAGTAAACACGAGTGCTCTCCACTCTCGGCATTCTAGTGTAAGGCCTAGCCTGCTTGCTCAATAAATATTTCAGAAAGGAGGAGCAGAAAGAACGAGGGTGCTCGTTCCTGGAACACTCTTTACTTCACATGTATTTTTCATGGTAGAGGGGAAGACATCGAGAAGTGAGCATGAGTTTCCCCCATTGCTTAAGAAGCCCCTCTAACTCAGAGCTCCATGCCGAAGCTCAGGCTACAGGATCAGGATGCCAAGAAACTTCTTCTTGGAGCCTGTAGAGCATGTCTCCCTTCTCTTCTTCCCCCATCAGGGAAGCAGAGCGGGACCTCCCCCCACCCCCGCCGCCCCAAATATAGTCAACAAACTGTGGTTGTCATGGTGATCCCTGTACTTTACAAGCCCCTCTCTGCCTGTGGCACTGATGTCAGGAGGAATCATGGAAGACTGGCCCTGACTTGAGGGCCTACCACCCCAAAGCATAGCAGTCTATCCATCCAATGGGGCTGAGCAGATCAAGAGTCGCATCCCTCGCCGTATCCTAGAGTAAGATGGGTTCTAGACAGTAATTCTGAGACAGTGAGTGGTAAAAGGTTCCTGGGCGAGCTGGCTAGTTTTATGTCAACTTGACACAAACTATAGTCATCTGAGAGGAGGGAGCCTCAACTGAGAAACTGTCTATAAAAGATGTAAGGCAGATAAACCTTTTCATGCCCAAATAGCTTTAGTCAGTGTTTCATCACAGTAATAGTAATAGTAATAGTAATAGTAATAGTAATAGTAATAGTAATAGTAATAGACTATTAGTTAGTAATAGTCACTAGCTAAGATACCGGGGGCACCTGAGACCATCTAAATAGATAAGTGAATGAAGGGACCAGAGAGATAGCTCAGCACTTGATAGTACTGGCTGCTCTTCCAAAGGACCTGGATTCAATTTCCAGCACCCACATAGCATCTCGCAACCATAGTCTGTAATTCTGGTTCCAGGAGATATGGTGCCCTCTTCTGGCCTCTTCAGACAGCACACACACACACACACATGTGATTCCCTCCACTCGGATGACTATCCAGATCCTGTCAAGGCAACATAAAGCTCGATAGCATACGAGGCTAGTCTTTACTTTGGTATGTAGCTGAAGGTGTCCTTGAACTTCTGATCCTTCTGCCTCTTTCAGATTCTAGCTTTACAGGCACGCACCAACACATCCCATTTAGGACATACATGCAGGCCAAACAGCCATATGCAAAAAATAATTTTTAATTTTGCGAATAAGAAATATACTGATAATGTCATGCTGGAAGAGAGGAGCTGTCAGATGGGGAGACTCCCTCCCTGTTTGGTAGCTCAGGCACTCCTGGTGACAGTGAGCATCTGTCCTCTGGCCTGAGTGCCGAGCTCCTGCGTGACTGACTTGGAAGACCTGTGGTCCTGAGGCCACAATGGTAGAAGCTGTGCAGGGGCAATCTTTGTGAGCTGCCAGGGAGCTCCACGCCCACCCCATCTCCCTCCCGGCTTATACCAAGAGGGCAGAAAGAAGAAGAATGGGGAGCCATTCAGGGACCCAGCACACCACCAGGCCCGCGTCAGAGAGGCACGGGAAGGACCCTGGGGACTCAAGACAACAAAGTAGGGACCACACCCTGGTTTAGAGCTCCATCTGGCTCTCCTCCAATCTCCTATACTCTTTTGGAAAAGAGCAGGCTGGTGGGGGCTTCCATAGAATAGCAGTCTGGGGTGAGGGGGGTGGTGAGGCCAGTGATTCCCACAGTCGAGGGAAAGACCAGGTTGACACCGGCTCTCAGTGTTTCACTATTGTTTCCCCAGCCAGTGTTTTTGATTGTTTTGTTTGTTTATTTGTTTTCCAAGAGACAGGGTTTCTCTGTGTAGCCCTGGCTATCTTGGAATTTGTTTTGCAGACTAGCCTCAAACTCACAGAGATCTGCCTGCCTCTGCTTCCCAAGCGCTGGGATTACAGATGTGCCACCAACAATAACAACCAGCTCCCAGTCAATATTAATGTGATCCCTATGGTCTGCAATTAGAAGAAGTAACAGGGCCAGGGGGAAGGCTCACTGGCTAAGAGCGCTTGCTGTACAATTATGGGGACCTGAGTTCAAGTCCCAGCACACCCATGAAAATACCATGAGTGGCCATGAAGTCCTATAACCCTAGCATTGTGTGGGTTGGAGGCAGGAGGGTGGCTGGGGCTTTGGGCTGCCAGCCTAGCTCCTGGTTCAGGAAAATCTGTCTCAAGGAAGTAAGGCAGGCATTGACAGAGCAGGACACCCAACATCCTCTTCTGGCCTCCACACACATTTGCACATACACCACACACACACACACACACACACACACACACACACAAGCACATTAAAAGAAAGAGGACACACGCAACATTTCAAGTTCTTCCTGGTCTAATCTAAGTAACATCAGCTCACTTTCTGCTTCCCGAGGCTTGCGCCTCAGGCTGGCAGTCTCCTATCATCTGTCACCAGCACACGGGAGAGTGGGCAGGGAACTGAAGCCCCCCTTTCCAGGGCTGCCGGTGGCCCTCTGCATCAGTAGCAGCTGTAAGAACCCAGAAAGCTGCACATATATAATTTTATGTGGTCACCCAAATGAGATCTTTTAAAAAACATCTTTTGGGGGAGGGGGAAGTGCACTTTGAAATAATTAAAGTCTTCCATCAAATTATCCTGGAGATCTCTTTCCATGAAAAGCCTTTAATTTTGTTCTCCTTAATGTAATTCCATCCCAGCAGATGAACTTCGCCTTTTCTATTTCTTCAAATACTGTGTCAGGGCCTTTCATCAGTGGAGGAAGCAGAACGGAAGAAGGACTGGGGGTGGGGCCAGGCAGGACCGCCATCCTGGCCTCTCCACGCCCCTCCGCACAGTCTCTGCAGGCAAGGCACGAATCTACCCTATAACATATCACTTCCACCTGGGAAGACTGATTCACCCATCCACCCGCCCGCCCGCCCACGGGCACTCTGACTTCCACCATGTCTCTGGCTCTCCTCTTGGAACAGAGAGAAGATAGAAATACACAAGCCAGCTCTGACTTCTGTCCACTGAAACCCAGACCAAAATGTTCCCAGTTCTGGGCAGATGGAGCTGTCCCTACCCGAAAGGACAGAAAGATCTAGAGAGAAGCTGCCGCGGAGGAGCTGAGAAATGGCAATCTGGATGTTTGCCACGAGAGCAGTGACACTTGTCGGCGTAGGGTAAGCCAGGCCAGGCGGCACATATCTGAGACTCCCAGGAAAGACGATCAGGACTTCAAGGCTAGCTTTGGCTCCACTACGTGGTGAGTTCGTGGCCAGCCTTGGATATATGGGACCAATCCCTATTGCTACTGATACCCCTTTCTCACGCATAGCCCAACCCCCATTGCCACCCTTGTTCTGGGCTCTGTCTAGAATGAGCAAGTAGTTCAGGGACATACCCTGCGCTAGCGCTCGCTTCTCAAGGAAGTCTCTTGCCCACTGCCTTAGGTAATCATGATAGGAAGCCGACGTGAATCTTTACATATTCTGTCTAGTCCCGGTGAGGTCTTGCGATTGCTAATCTTTTAATAGCAGGCACGTTTCATCTACCCTAGGTCTCTCTTCAGTTCCCATCACCACTGACCTCCCCCCTCAGGTGAGCAGAGATGTGAACCTAACTGTATCCTGCCCCATCCCCCACCCTGCCTGCCACATGGCTTTCAGGTAAGGAGAGGCTGGCTAGGCCTCCTCAGAGCTGTCTCCTGATCAGGAGGGAATTAGACTAGGAGACTAGCCAGATAAGAGGAACAAGGACAGAGAACAGTTCCCAAGGTGCTCCAGAAAATGCAAACGAGGCTGGAGGAGGAAAAGATGGAAGAGTCTGCTTTGCAATAAAGTCCTACAAAGAACTTCTGCCCAGGTGGCCTTCCTCCCTCTGAGCAAGCCCACACCTGAGAGGTGCTCAGAGAACAAAAGATCATGAAAATTGAGGGAGCAGGACCAGCCCTCTGGGAGTACCTGCCAGCTACCTAGAGACCAGAAAGAGACTGAAATGCATGGGGAGGTCCGACAGGCAGCCTGGGCCAGGGCCCTGGGCCTCCACACCTGCTGAAAGGTGAGGGGCTGTAATGCAGGCACACACTGCCCCTGAACCGCCACCCCCCACAAGCTCCACCTTGAGGGTCATAGGAATGATTGGGCCACCCGTGTGTGGCTCGCTGCTGGTGCTGACCCTTGAAATCTCCAACCTCTGAAGCCCTTGACAAGAGGCTGAGGGGAAGCCTTGAGAAGGTGTTTGGATTGCCCTGTGATCATTGCAATAACAATTTAATCATTTAAAACACTGTCTTCTGTTGCTCTAATGAAGAGAGAGGCTCTTTCCCATATTGTTTGTGCCATCTGTGAGCAATTTCCACATTAGCCTCTTAGAATGGCAAAGCAGAAGCCGGGCTGTGATGGAGAGAGGCGGGGCGGGGGTGGGAGGAGAAAGGGGCGCATGGGAGTTATGTGGGCTGAGGGGCGGGGCTGGAAGGGTCACCAGTGGAATGGAGGTAGGAAGGTATGTGAACTGCTCATCCTGGGTCAGGGAAGAGCTGATGGGTGGATGTTGGCCCTCTCTTTGGGAAGCAAAGCAAAGGAAGCTCTGAACTTGGGAAGGAGACAAAGAAAAGCAAAATCTTCTAGTGCAGCTTCTCAAACTGTGGGTCACAGAAACCAAGCGGGCAAATGGTTGCCCAAAAGGGGTTTTCATTGTCGTGACAAGTACACACGACATAAGCAGCTGTCGGGAAGAAGGATTCACTGTGGCTCACTAGTGCATAGTGTTCAGAGTCCCTGGCTCGCTGGCACTACAGTCTGAGATACGTAGCAAAGTTAGACATGTCCTGAAGGGGAGAGTGGGCAGAGGGCTGGGCCCCTCATTGTGGCCAGAACCAGAGAGGAGAAACTTAAAGCCAGGCCAGTCATATCCTTCCAAGGCATGACTCAGTGGTTCACTTCTTCCAGCCTTTTGTTCCACAGTTCTATCACCTCCCAGAGTCTATTCACATTTTTAATCTATCAGTGATCAAACCATTGATTAGGTCCTAGTATGGGAACGCCCTCACAGACACGCCCAGAAGTGTGCTTTACAAATATCCTAGGTGCCTCTAAATCTACCTAAGTTGTCAGTCACGATAAACCACTGCAATTACAATCAGCATTTTTTTTCCATCAAGGAAATAGAAAAAAAAAAGAAAAAGAAGAGAGATCTGCTCCTCCCCCCAGAGATATCAGAGTGACTGAGAGAATTTCCACATTAGGGGCAAGAAATAAACAGCCAGCCAATGATGCTCTCAGGTCCTGGGAAAATGTCCGGGGGGGTGGGGGGGGGACAGGAACTGGCTCCAGGAGGGTTCCAATAGTCAGTGGTATGGCTACTTGAGCAGAACTAAGTACACAGTAGAGGTAAGAGGTTTGCGAGTCCATAGGTGTCGAAGGTTAAAGGGTGCCAGCCTCTAAATGACAACTCAGCCACCTCAGGCCAAGAACTGTGAACAGATGAAGACATGCTTATGTCAAGGACCTTGGGAGGGGGCTTCCTGGACTATCAGGCAGGTCCTAGATGCAATTATATATATCCTCATGATAGACACACGGGAGAGGAGGGACCTGTGTGCCCATAAAGGCAAGACGTATGGTCACAAGCCAACGGCGGCCTAAAGCCACAAGAAGCTGGTGCAGGCACAAAACTGATTCTCACCGAAGACTTGTCAGCGTGCAGCCCTGCTGACACCTTGATTCCAGACTGCCAGGGTATAGAACACTGAGAGAGTTCATTTCTACTATTTTAAGCCACTCAGCTTGTGGTCACCTGTTGCAGCAGCCATGTGGAACTAATAGAAGGATGAGAAGAAAGGAAAGGAAATAGTGAGGAAGTGAGGAGCGACGCAGGCTTTCATTCCATCTGAGACGTACAGGCTACACAGGCAGTCTGGGGTGAGCTTCGGCATGTACTTACTCCTCAATCAGTCAACAAAGTTGTCAAGGAGGGCCCAGCAGTTAAGGGCTTGGAGTTTTGGACTTAACCGGCATGGGCAGGTATCATCTAACTTCTGCCCCGTTACAGGCTGTGTGACCTGAGGCAGAACACCCTCTCTAAGCTTGGAAGACCTGATAGCCAGTGTGACTGATGATAGTCAATAACTCTCAAGGTTGCTGGGACAGATAGATGAGATAACCCCCTTGCCACACTGCCCGGCACACTGCTGTAGCTGTAGCCTCGGCGAACATCAAGCAGTGTGCATTCTAGTTGTGAGGGACAAGAATGAACATACACTGAGCCCAACCCCAGATATACCCCTTCCACTGTGAACAATTACAAGGTCCCTTTGCCTTACTACTCCTGCTGGAAAACCTGTACAGACTTTGGACTGTTGAGACCAAGCTGTGGCCTGCCCTACGTTACTCCATATTGTATAAAACAGTGAATTGCCAGGCTAAGGCAAGACACCCTCACAGACGCCACTCTGCAAGCAGCTTTCTCCTCCATTAGCTCTGTAAACACAGAAGAGTGATCCTTTCCTTGCTGAACATATAAACACCATCACCAGTCTGTACCACCCAGGAGGCACGCATGGGCAAATAACTTCGCAACGCCACGGAAATGTCTCTAATGCTGTGCTGCCACTCAGTAACCTACATATGTACATATAGAGACAGAGATTTACCGTGTGATGTGTGACATGTGATCTGAGAGTTGACATTAGTAGTTAATATGGGAATAAAAGAGCCTGTTTGCCTCAGCCAGCGATCAAGGAAATCAGGACCACTTGGCAAATTGCTGCTATCAAAACTGACATAGCTTGTGAATTTATTGTTATTCAATAAATTCTGACATTGTGGAAGTACATGAGCTTATCCACTTAGGTTTCTTACTTTGCACCCTCGTGACGCTTATCATATATCAGAACTGACTAAATCCACACAATTATGTGTCCTCATTTTAATAGGGAAATAATGCTTAAAGGATTAGGTTCGAGACCTGTGGTTTGGATAGTGTCCCCCTAAAGGTCCCTGTATTGATGCCATAGTCCTGACCTGTAGTTCCACTATGCTAAAATCTTAAAAACATGGGTCCCAGTGGAAGATCTCCCAGTCTCAGGGGCATGCCTTTGAAGGGGGTTTTTTAAAAAGCTGGCCACTTTACTTCTGCTTCTTTAAGCCCCACCAAGAGATGAATACCTTCTCTGCTACGCAGTCCTGCTGTCCTATGCCATCAAAGCCAATTGTCCATGTACTGAAACCTTCAAGAGTGCATGCTAAGACAAACCTTTACTCTTTACAAATTTGTCACCTTGGATATTTTGTTACAATGACAGAAAACCAACTTGTACCAGCGAGCTTGTACAAATGGCAGAGACAGAACTCCAATCCAGTCATGAAGCTCCAGCGAGTGAGTTCTAACTCTACACAGCCTGTCCTGTAGAGGTGGTAACCACTACTCCACCTGGCTCCTGATAGCCCAACCCGTATCCCAATGCCAGGAAGTGTTCTGTGAGTCCCCAAAGGAAATTTCTTAAATACTGTGCCCACTGACCGTCAGGGAGGGGTATTCTGTGTTGATATGCTTTCTGTGCACAGAACAATCTTACCGCACTCCATGATTACCTGTTCAAATGATTCCAATATTTCTTCCTGACAGCTCTAAGTGCCCAATCCCCAGAGAGCCTGCAGAACTATGTGAAATCAGCTGATCACAGGCAAGACAACAGAGCACACAGGAAAGGCTTAGGTCGAGGGGAAGGCCCTTGGGATGACCCCCAACCTTCCAGACTCAGACCTCCTGCCAGCAGCTCCCCTGTCCTTACCATAACCCAGATGACAATGTTCTCTAGCCACCAGATGGGGACTTTGGGCATGAGGTTCATATCCCAGCCAGAGAATTCAGCCCAGCTGCAGAAGAAGCACAATACAGGTAGGTAAGCCTTTACTCTCAGTACTGAACCACCCAGCCCTGAAGAGGAACAACTGCAGGCCTTGGAGTTGGTTAGATGTAGGCTGGAAGGAAAATATCCTCACTCTCTGGCTGTGTGATCACCGGACAAATGGCAACTCTCTGGGCCTTGTCGAGAAAAGGAAACCGTGATGTGGGCTTTAACACATCAGGGTGGGGGCTTGCGCCAGGTCTAACTGTGAAGGGCTCTGCACAAGGTCTGGTACATCACCTGTAGTGTAATAAGTAGTCCCTGGTAGTAACAAGGGTGTCAAATGTACTAATGATGCCATGCTCCCTGATGCACAGTGAGAATTCAATAAATATTTATCAAACAAGCAAACAAATAAACAATCCAGAAACCTTCCACAAGGCTGTGCACATCTTTATTAAAAACTTGCCCATCCCCGAGTCACTAGTGTCTTGGTCACCTTTCATTGACAGTTGTCATGAAGTACCTACTCAGTGCCAGAGACTGAGACACTTAAAACACAAAGAACAGGGCCCAGGCTGTTCTCAACACTTACCGAGGCTCTTAATGTCAGCCCTTTAAGAAAGCAAGAGACCATTGTGAGAATCTTACCGAAGTTTGTAGATGCTGCCCCAGAAAAAAAAAAAACTTAAAAATATACATAAAAATAAATACGCCCACATCTGGACCAAAGTTGAGAATTCTGTGTTATCATGGGATCTGGAAAGAGCCAGTATGAAATGTGCATGAGAGACTTAACGTGGTGCTTGGCACACAGGAAACAGTTGATAAATGTGCATTGTTCATTCATAAGCCATGCCACACTGAGAGTCTCTGCGGCTGGCAGATATTCTTCTAGAACCCTGAGGGCAGCTGACATACACTGTTACAGCCCACAGGAAACACGATCACCCCGGCCTAGACAAGCAGGTGTGGCCTGGAGGTAGGCTCGGAGTGGACGTGCCCTGGGGAGATTGGCCCTGGCTGCGCATGGCTTTCATTGTGGTCTTCGGCCTTTTTAATCTTGGTTTCCTGGCCTCCTTCACTTCTTGGCTGTTCGCTTTGTCAGTCTGGACACCAGGGTTGCCTCCCAAATAACCACTTACCCTAGCGTCCTCACAACAGAGTCCTAGAACAGACTCACAAGGGCCCTCTCCTAAGCACAATGGAGAGAGTTAGGGATACAGAGGCAACCACCCAGGCACAGGCACATTGCCAGCAGCTGGGGACAGGAAGACAAAGTGATTGACAACCTTGGGTTCCTGGGAGAGAACAGACTGCACTGAGAAGAGGGGCACGGAACATAATGTCCCCTGGTTCGCAACTTCCCCCAATCCAAAGTTGTGGCCAGCTGGCAAGCTGGCTGAGACGATTATCAGGCCCAGTTTCAATGTTCGGGCACACTGAGAGAATGAGCAGGTTAGAGGGCACAGCGCACCTCACCTGGCCATGGGTTGAAAAGTTCTCCCCTTGGACCACACAAGTGCCCCTTCAGAGCTCAAGGGCTTCCTGGCCCAGCCACTGGATCAACTCCCACAGGCACCCAGCATTCCTGGGATGGCAATACATAGACTGTCTCCTCCATGTGCCATCTGATTCAGAGATCTATACCAGTCATTTTTTGTACACTCAAGGTGAACATTTTTTGTACACTCAAGGCCCTGTGCACAAGTGTACACATGCATGCACATACTCTGTATACATGCTGCTCCACACTCCTGGTCAGTTTTCTCTCTGCTACTTGGCTTGCAGATCATGGTCGCATATCAGTCCTACTCAGATTAATGGGTCTCATGCTGTTGTAGAGCATCGCATCTTCAAAAGCTCACCAATATCAGCTAACCACATGGACAATGATGTCCTTTCCCTCAGCTGCAGTATGTGGAATCCCCAAGACACAGGTTCTAGTCCCAGCTGAGACACATGTTTCCCCTGACATGAGACAGAGAGGTAAGAACTGCGATGCCCCAGAGGGGAGAAAAACACACAGAGCAAATGCTACATATCCACGGTCAGCAAGCATGTGGCTGAGATCAGGGGGAACCTGAAGTTTCTCTAACTGAACTCTCTCAATTCCACTACACATACGCTCACACACACACACACACACACACACACACACACATACACACACTGACAGCATCTTCATTGCTTCAATAGTCCAAGATCCCACAACAGGCACCAGCCCCAGTGGCCTCCATACCTGTTGATGCCTGCCTCCTACCGCTCACACACAGCTCGCAGCTCGCCAGGAAGGTGGGTGGCTAGAAACGTCTCTCTCATGTGAACACTCCAGTCCATATCACGTGCATCTTCTCCTTTATCCAATCCCCTTCTCTCTTGCACTGTGTTCCCTGTCTTGCACAGGACTCCACACCATGCCGGCTGATGGAAACTTGGAACTCTGCTGAGCCTAGTTCTATCCTAAAATGAGCAAGGACCTCCCTCTCTTTCTGCTACTGACAAAGCCCCAAAGCCAGCAACTGTCCACCATACGGCAGCGCAAAATTAATCAAGTCGTTAATGAGGGCTACATTTACAACTTCAATTGTCAAGTCTAATAATTCCCTTTAACTGAGATCTTTTGCCTTCATTAAAGTAAGCAGTGCCAGGGAATGATCAGAAAAACAAGATTTTCCCTTGTGGAATCCTACACGCTATGCATTTCATCACAGGGAATCAGGCTCAGTCAATCCTTTCAATAGTGCCACCCCTTGACAAGGCTAATAAGTCTTTTTTTTTTCTCCAGAAATCTTAATAAGAATTTTAAAAGAAAGTTGAGGCACTCAATCAGGAATTAATTAAGCATTAAAACATTATTTGCCCAACACCATGAGGACCCAGAAACATTTAATAAAAATCTTTGTTTTCATAGAACCTAACATTATCAGAAAATTCAGCCTAGCGCTGAGATATGAGCCCAGTAGGTTTCTATTCTACAAATATAATAAGCCATTAATTCATTCAACAAAATGTCACTTAGACTCTATTCAAGAATACTGTGCATAGATATCACCCATTACATAGTTCACTGTTAGACAGTCAGTGTCCTGGTTAGAATTACTATAGCTCTGATGAAACGCCATGACCAAAAGCATCTTGGGGAGCAAGGGGTTTATCAGGCATCACTGAAGGAAGTTAGGACAGGACCTCAAACAGGGCAGGAACCTGGAGGCAGGAGTTGATGCAGAGGCCATAGAGGAGTACTGCTTACTGGCTTGCTCCTCATGGCTTGCTCAGCCTGCTTTCAGTCACTTATTAAGAAAAAGCCTTACAGGCTTGTCTGCCTACAGCCTGATCTTATGGAGGCGTCTTCTCAATCAAGGCCCTGTCCTGTCTGATGACTGGAACTGTGTCAAGTTGACATAAAACTAGCCAGCACGTGCAATAAGGATCGATCCAGACACACCAACCAAGAGCCCACAGGAAGTAGGTTACGGTAGCAAGTGGTAGAGGACAAGATAAGATATGGCAAGCAGGTTAGGAGAAGATCAAGTCATAGTCTGTGGAAGTGGGACAGCAAGGAGGGTTACCAGAAAGCTTCCTGAAGCTACAGAGCCCAAGCTCCAGTTCTTCCAGGAGATGGACCGGGTCAGACTCCACATCACTGGGTGTCCCCTAAGCTTCCTCAGCAAACCTATGATTCACCTAGGAGCAAGAGAAGCTGGCACATCCATCCCAAGCTACACTCACCAGGCCTGAGTTAGAGCACAAAGATCATCTGTTCAAACGTGAGTGAGACAAACCTAAGCTCAGCGGTTAAGAGCACCCACTGCTCTTCCAGAGGTCCTGAGTTCAATTCCCAGCAACCACATGGTGATTCACAACCATATGTAATGAGATCTGATGCCCTTTTCTGGCGACTGAAGACGATGACAGTGTACTTATTTATTTTTTATTTATGCATTGAAAAGGGAAGTAAAGGGAAGTAAAAACACTTTATGATAAAATTAAAGATTTACATGGAAAATATTTCAGTAAACATGTTAAAATTGACAGTTTTCATGGAAAATTAAAGAGTAAAGTGGTAAACATGTAAAACATTGCTAAATTGATTGAGACATGGGATAAAAACATTTTATGATAGAATTGAAGATTTACGTGAAAAATATTTCTGGAAAAATTATAGAAAAAACATGTTAGAATTGAAGATTATCATGGAAAATTTTATATAGATATAATAATGGTAGGTATAAAAGTATTCCTAAGTTGATTGAAAGTGGAATTATAGACATTTTCTGATAAACTTGAAGATTTACATGGAAAATATTTCTGATGCAACAATCACTATTCCCTAATATCTCTTAACAACAATGGACTCAACTCCCCAATTAAAAAACATAGACTAACAAAATATTTCTCATATAAATCTTCAATTTTATCAGAAAATGTTTGTAACTCCCCTTTTAATTTAGTAATGTTTTTGTCTACCATTTTATCTGCATTATTTTTCATAACCTTCAATTTTAAATGTATTTCTATATACTTCTATTTTATCAGAAATGTTTTCAGTGTAAATCTTTGATTTTATCACAAATGTTTCTAATTCTACCTTCAATTAATTTAGAGTTTTATATCTACCATTTTTTTGTAAAATTTTCCATGAAATAGTCAATTTTAACATGTTTGTCTTTTTATTTCTTGAATTTTACCAGAAATCCAGATAATTTCTTGAATTTTACCAGATTTTCCATGTAAATCTTCAGTGTTATCTGAAAATGTTTATAATTCCACCTTCAATCAACTTAGAATTATCTTTATGCCTATCATTTTATCTGTATAATTTCCATAATAATCTTTAATTTTGACAGTGTAGTTATATATAATAAATAAATCTTGGGGCTGGAAACATGGCTCAGCAGTTAAGAGCACTGACTGCTCTTCCGAAGGTCCTGAGTTCAAATCCCAGCAACCACATGGTGGCTCACAACCATCCAAAATGAGATCTGACTCTCTCTTCTGGTGTGTCTGAAAACAGCCACAGAATACTTATATATAATAAATAAATCTTTAAAGAAAGAAAGAAAGAGAAGAAATGTCTAAGAAAAAAAAAGCATACCTCCGGTGTGCCTGTGTAGGTGTGTGGTGGCGCAGGCCTGAGTTCGAGGCCAGCCTGGTCTACAGAGTGAGTTCCAGAACAGCTGGGGCTATACAGAGAAACCCTGTCTCAAAAAAACAAAACACACAAAAAAATAAACAACAACAAAAAAAGATATGTTTGTCTGCTAAAGAAGAACTACCCTGAATGTGGGTAGCACCTGCAGATATGTTGACAGGCCCGGGTGGAAGGAGAGGGGGAGGGGCTGAACCGCAGGCATGCTCCTTACTTACTTCCTGGCATCCAGAAGAGAGCAGCGCTCTCCTGCACACATTCTTACCACCACAATGCTCAGACTTGGCTCAGCCACAAAACAATGGAACCAGCAGACTTCAGACTGAAACTGTGGGTCAAAAGCACTGCTTTAAATAATTTCTTTGGGTATTTGTCACAACGGTGAGAAACTGACTAGCCCAATAAAACCATGAGGAGAAAGACACACAGCCTCTGACCTTGCTGAGCGTTCTGTCTAATGGGGTATAACCCTGAAAGGAGAGAGGAGACTGAGACTTAGGAAATAAAGGGAAATAAATCTACATGCCTCTGGGCATGTCCACTGGGGAGGAGGAAGGAGGGTGGTGTTGTGGGATATGGTCTTCACTGTGTCTCCCTGCACCGCGGCCATCAAATGCTGGTCTTCCCCCCCCCCCATATATTCTTTATTTACATTTTAAATGATTTCCCCTTTCCTGGATCCCAGCCCTCTTCCCTCCCCCTGTTCCCCCATCCACCCCTTCCCACTTCCCTGTCCTGGTATTCCCCTACACTGCTGCACTGAGCCTTTCCAGATCCAGGGGCCCACCCCTTCCTTCTTCTTGGACATCATTTGATATGTGGATTGTGTCTTGAGTATTCCAAGCTTCTAGGCTAATATCCGCTTATTAGTGAGTGCATACCATGAGTGTTCTTTTGAGACTGGGTTACCTCACTTAGGATGATGTTCTCCAGCTCCATCCATTTGTCTAAGAATTTCATGAATTCATTGTTTCTAATGGCTGAATAGTACTCCACTGTGTATATATACCACATTTTTTGTATCCATTGCCCCGTTGAGGGACATCTGGGTTCTTTCCAGCTTCTGGCTATTATAAATAAGGCTGCTATGAACATAATGGAGCATGTATCCTTATTACATGCTGGTGAATCCTCTGGGTATATGCCCAGGAGTGGTATAGCAGGGTCCTCTGGAAGTGTCATGCCCAGTTTTCTGAGGAACTGCCAGACTGATTTCCAGAGTACCAGCTTGCAATCCCACCAACAGTGGAGGAGCGTTCCTCTTTCTCCACATCCTCGACAACAACTGCTGTCTCCTGAGTTTTTAATCTTAGCCATTCTGACTGGTGTGAGGTGAAATCTCAGGGTTGTTTTTATTTGCATTTCTCTAATGACTAATGATGTTGAACATTTCTTAAGGTGCTTCTTAGCCATCCAAAGTTCTTCAGGTGAAAATTCTGTATCCCGGACTTCAAGCAATACTACAGAGCAATAGTGTTAAAAAACTTCATGGTATTGGTACAGTGACAGGCAGGTGGATCAATGGAATAGGATTGAAGACCCAGAAATGAACCCACACACCTAAGGTCACTTGATCTTTGACAAAGGACCTGAAAACATCCAGTGGAAAAAAGATAGCCTTTTCAACAAATGGTGCTGGTTCAATTGTAGGTCAGCATGCAGAAGAATGCAAATTGATCCATTCTTATCTCCTTGTACTAAGTTCAACTCCAAGTGGATCAAGGACCTCCACATAAAGCCAGACACACTAAAACTAATAGAAAAGAAACTGGGGAAGACCCTCGAGGACATGGGCACAGGGGAAAAGTTCCTGAACAGAACACCAATAGCTTATGCTCTAAGATCAAGAATTGACAAATGGGACCTCATAAAATTACAAAGTTTCTGTAAGGCAAAAGACACAGTCAATTATAATTTTTAGGGCTGGAAGAGACATAAGAAATCAAACTTTAGAGCAGCAGCGGCTGGTCCAGAGGAAGGGCCATCAGCAGTAGAACCAAGCGGACAGGGTCCAGGCAGACCCGGCGCCCACGACCACTGGCCATCGCTGGCCAGCCAGGCTGCAAGCAGCGGCAGATTTACGGTGCCTTTCGCCACACAGAAGCCACATCAGAACTCTGCCTCCCGCCAGTCAGTTACGAGGGCTCCATATTGGTTCTCGGTCGCCAGAGAAATCAGACTGAGGTACGCAAATATAACCCGAGACCAACATCGCGGGGGTCTAAGCCCGACGGGCGTTGACCTGCACCCAGGCCCTGGGCTGATCGGGGGTCCACCGGGGTGCAAACCCGGCCAGGAGGTTTTTTTCCTCCCGGGCCGGCGCGCGCACCACCACCATTTTGCCTAAGGGAAGCCAGGGAGACCTAGCAGGCAAAACCAAACCGGCTAACAGGCATAGCCCGAGGCGGACATAGCAGGGGTCTCAGACGGTCAGGCCCTGGACTGCCCCCAGGTCCTGGGCTGCTCGGCGGGCCATCTGTGTGCCGACCCAGCAAGGAGCTTGTTTGCTAACCCAACCAGGAGCTTGTTTGCCTGGGCCGGCACGCACCGCCGCCATTTTGCCTACGGGAAGCCAGAGAGACTAGCAGACAAAACCAAACCAGCTAACAGGCATAGCCCAAGGCAGACATAGCAGGGGTCTCAGACGGTCAGGCCCTGGACTGCCCCCAGGCCCTGGGCTGCTCGGTGGGCCATCTGTGTGCCGACCCGGCCAGGAGGTGGTTTGTCCGGGCCAGTTTGCGCACCACCGCCATTTTGCCTACGGGAAGCCAGAGAGACCTAGCAGGCAAAACCAAACCAGCTAACAGGCATAGCCCAAGGCGGACATAGCATGGGGTCTCAGACGGTCAGGCCCTGGACTGCCCCCAGGCCCTGGGCTGCTTGTTGGGCCATCTGTGTGCTGACCCAGCCAGGAGGTTGTTAGCCCAGCAGACTCTCCCAGCACTCTCAGGGAACTCGCGCACACCACCATCCTAGCCACCTGACACACCCAATTAACACCCACAGCTGAGGGGAACTTTGCACCGACATTGGCCTGGAAGGCTTTTGCCTAGACTCAGGGCCTGAGCAGCTAGGCTAGCCTTGTGTGCACCAACCCGGTTGGGAGTTCTGCTGCCCAGATCAGCCTGGGCGGCAGCACCACATCTCCAAGTCCTGCAAGTGGCTAGCTGGGTTTCCGGGCGGCCAGCTGGGAGAAGTCAGTGTGCTCCAGTGAATCCAGCGGGCCCCAGCGGGAGCCTTCGGGCGCCTGCTTTGGGATCTGAACAGCCTGGGCAGCAGCACCCTGTCTACAAGCAGTGCAGGAGGTAAGCTGTGCACCAGAGGCCAACTGGGAAGGGGCAGCTTGCACTGGTGAGTCCAGCACTGACAAGACAAACTAACACCAGTGAGAACTAGATGGCAAAAGGCAAACGCAGGAACGTCACTAACAGAAATCAAGGCAATATGGCAACATCTGAAGCCAATTCTCCTCTACCAGCATGTCCTGGATACCCCATCACACCAGTAAAACAAGATTTGGATTTAAAATCACTGGTCATGATGCTGGTACAGGAACACATGAAGGACATACTTAAAGAAATTCAGGAGAAAATGGATCAAAAGTTAGAAGCCCTTGCAAGGGAAACACAAAAATCATTGAAAGAAATCCAGGAGAATACAAAAGCCAACAAGGAGGAAATGCAAAAAACACTTAAAGAAATACAGGAGAACTTTGCTCAACAGGCTGAGGTCATGAAAGATGAAACACAAAAATCTCTTAAAGAAATACAGGAGAACTTTGGTCAACAGGCTGAGGTCATGAAAGACGAAACACAAAAATCTCTTAAAGAACTACAGGAAAACACAAACATGCAAGTGAAGGAGCTAAGCAAAACCATCCAGGATCTAAAATCAGAAGTAGAAACAACTAAGAAAACTCAAAGGGAGACAACTTTGGAGATAGAAAGCCTTGGGAAGAAATCAGGGGACAGAGATGCAAATATCAACAACAGAATACAAGAGATAGAAGAAAGAATCTCAGATGCTGAAGATTCCATAGAAACCATGGACTCAACAGTTAAAGAAAATGCAAAATGCAAAAAGCTTGTAACCCAAAATATCCAGGAAATCCAGGACACAATGAGAAGACCAAACCTAAGGATTATAGGCATAGATGAGAGTGAAGATTTACAACTTAAAGGGCCAGCAAATATCTTCAATAAAATTATGGAAGAAAACTTCCCTAACCTAAAGAGAGAGATGCCCATGAATATACAAGAAGCCTACAGAACTCCAAACAGACTGGACCAGAACAGAAATACTTCCCGTCACATAATAATCAAAACACCAAATGTTCTAAACAAAGAAAGAATACTAAAGGCAGTAAGAGAAAAAGGCCAAGTAACATATAAAGGAAGACCTATCAGAATCACAGCAGACTTTTCACCTGAGACTATGAAGGCTAGAAGGTCCTGGGCAGATCTCATGCAGACTCTAAGAGAACACAAATGCCAACCAAAACTACTATATCCAGCAAAACTCTCAATCACCATAGATGGAGAAACTAAGATATTTCATGACAAAACCAAGTTTACCCAATATCTATCCACAAACCCGGCCCTAAAAAGGATAATAGGAGGACAACACCAATACAAGGAGGGAAACTTCACCCTGGAAAAAGCAAGATAGTAACCTTTCATCAAACCCAAAAGAAGTTAAGCATTCAAATTTAAAAAATAACGTCAAAAATGATAGGAAGTAACAATCACTATTCCTTAATATCTCTTAACATCAATGGACTTAATGCCCCAATAAAAAGACACAGACTAACTGAATGGATACGTAAACAGGACCCTACATTTTGCTGCTTACAGGAAACACACCTCAGGGTCAAAGACAAACACTACCTCAGAGTAAAAGGCTGGAAGACAATTTTACAAGCAAATGGTCTCAGGGAACAAGCTGGAGTAGCCATTTTAATATCAGATAAAATTGACTTTCAACCCAAAGTCATCAAAAGAGACCCTGAGGGACACTTCTTGCTGGTCAAAGGAAAAATACAAAAAGAAGAACTGTCAATCCTGAACATCTATGCCCCAAATGCAAGGGCACCCTCTTTCGTAAAAGAAACTTTATTAAAACTAAAAGCACACATTGCACCTAACACAATAATTGTGGGTGACTTCAACACTGCACTTTCCTCAATGGACCGATCAGGAAAACAGAAACTAAACAGGGACACAATGAAACTAATTGAAGCTTTGGACCAATTAGATTTAACAGATATATATAGAACATTCTATCCTAAAACAAAAGAATATACCTTTTTCTCAGCACCTCATGGTACCTTCTCCAAAATCGACCATATAATTGGTCACAAGACAGACCTCAACAAATATAAGAAGATAGAACTAATCCCATGCCTCCTATCTGATCACTATGGAGTAAAAGTGGTCTTCAATAGCAACAGAAACAACAGAAAACCCACATACACGTGGAAACTGAACAATACTCTACTCAATGATACCTTGGTCAAGGAAGAAATAAAGAAAGAAATTAAAGACTTTTTAGAACACAATGAAAATGAAAACACAACATACCCAAATCTATGGGACACAATGAAAGCAGTGCTAAGAGGAAAACTCATAGCCCTGAGTGCCTCCAAAAAGAAAATGGAGAGAGCATACATTACCAGCTTAATGACACACCTGAAAGCCCTAGAACAAAAAGAAGCTATTTCGCCCAGGAGGAGTAGAAGGCAGGAAATCATCAAACTCAGGGCCGAAATCAATCAAGTAGAAACAAAGAGAACCATACAAAAGATCAACAAAACCAGGAGCTGGTTCTTTGAGAAAATCAACAAGATAGATAAACCCTTAGCCAGACTGACCAAAGGGCACAGAGAAAGTATCCAAATTAACAAACTTAGAAATGAAAAGGGAGATATAACAACGGAAACTGAGGAAATCCAAAAAATCATCAGATCCTACTACAAGAGCCTGTACTCAACACAACTGGAGAATCTGGAGGAAATGGACAATTTCCTTGACAGATACCAAATACCAAAATTAAATCAGGACCAACTAGACCATCTAAACAGTCCCATAATGCCTAAAGAAATAGAAGGAGTCATAGAAAGTCTTCCAACCAAAAAAAGCACAGGACCAGATGGCTTCAGTGCAGAATTCTACCAGACCTTCAAAGAAGAGTTAACACCAATACTCTTCAAACTATTCCACAAAATAGAAACAGAAGGAACACTACCCAATTCCTTCTACGAAGCCACAATTACGCTGATACCAAAGCCATAAAAAGATCCAACAAAGAAAGAGAACTTCAGACCAATTTCCCTTATGAACATCGATGCAAAAATACTCAATAAAATTCTTGCCAACCGAATCCAAGAACACATCAAAACGATCATCCACCATGATCAAGTAGGCTTTATCCCGGGAATGCGGGGTTGGTTCAATATACGGAAATCCATCAATACAATCCACTACATAAACAAACTCAAAGAACAAAACCACATGGTCATTTCATTGGATGCTGAAAAGGCATTTGACAAAATTCAGCATCCCTTCATGCTTAAAGTCTTGGAGAGAACAGGAATTCAAGGCCCATACCTAAACATAGTAAAAGCAATATACAGCAAACCGGTAGCCAGCATCAAACTAAATGGAGAGAAACTTGAAGCAATCCCACTGAAATCAGGGACCAGACAAGGCTGCCCCCTTTCCCCTTATCTTTTCAATATTGTACTTGAGGTACTAGCTCAGGCAATTCGACAACATAAGGAGGTCAAAGGGATACAAATTGGAAAGGAAGAAATCAAACTATCATTATTTGCAGACGACATGATCGTCTACCTAAGTGACCCAAAGAACTCCACTAGAGAGCTCCTACAGCTGATAAACAACTTCAGCAAAGTGGCAGGTTATAAAATCAACTCAAGCAAATCAGTGGCCTTCCTATACTCAAAGGATAAGCAGGCTGAGAAAGAAATTAGGGAAATGATCCCCTTCACAATAGCCTCAAACAGTATAAAGTATCTTGGGGTGACTCTTACCAAACATGTGAAAGATCTGTATGACAAGAACTTCAAGACTCTGAAGAAGGAAATGGAAGAAGACCTCAAAAAATGGGAAAACCTCCCATGCTCATGGATCGGTAGAATCAATATAGTTAAAATGGCCATTTTGCCTAAAGCACTATACAGATTCAATGCAATACCCATCAAAATCCCAACTCAATTCTTCACAGAGTTAGAAAGAGCAATTATCAAATTCATCTGGAACAACAAAAAACCCAGGATAGCTAAAACTATTCTCAGCAACAAAAGAAAATCTGGGGGAATCAGTATCCCTGACCTCAAGCAATACTACAGAGCAATAGTGTTAAAAACTGCATGGTATTGGTACAGTGACAGACAGGAGGATCAATGGAACAGGATTGAAGATCCAGAAATGAACCCACACACCTATGGCCACTTGATCCTCGACAAAGAGGCTGAAAACATCCAATGGAAAAAAGATAGCCTTTTCAACAAATGGTGCTGGTTCAACTAGAGGTCAGCATGCAGAAGAATGCGAATTGATCCATCCTTGTCTCCTTGTACTAAGCTCAAATCCAAATGGATCAAGGACCTCCACATAAAGCCAGACACTCTGAAGCTAATAGAAAAGAAACTGGGGAAGACCCTTGAGGACATCGGTACAGGGAGAAAGTTTCTGAACAGAACACCAATAGCGTATGCTCTAAGAGCAAGAATTGACAAATGGGACCTCATAAAATTACAAAGTTTCTGTAAGGCAAAGGACACCATCAAGAGGACAAATCGGCAACCAACAAATTGGGAAAAGATCTTCACCAATCCTACATCAGATAGAGGGCTAATATCCAATATATATAAAGAACTCAAGAAGTTAGACTCCAGAAAACCAAACAACCCTATTAAAAAATGGGGTACAGAGTTAAACAAAGAATTCTCACCTGAAGAACTTCGGATGGCGGAGAAGCATCTTAAAAAATGCTCAACTTCATTAGTCATTAGGGAAATGCAAATCAAAACAACCCTAAGATTTCATCTTACACCAGTCAGAATGGCTAAGATTAAAAATTCAGGAGACAGCAGGTGTTGGAGAGGGTGTGGAGAAAGAGGAACACTCCTCCACTGCTGGTGGGGTTGCAAATTGGTACAACCACTCTGGAAATCAGTCTGGCGGTTCCTCCGAAAACTGGGCACCTCACTTCCAGAAGATCCTGCTATACCACTCCTGGGCATATACCCAGAAGACTCCCCACCATGTAATAAGGATACATGTTCTACTATGTTCATAGCAGCCCTATTTATAATTGCCAGATGCTGGTAAGAACCCAGGTATCCCTCAACAGAAGAGTAGATGCAAAAAATGTGGTATATCTACACAATGGAGTACTATTCAGCCATTAGAAACAATGAATTCATGAAATTCTTAGGCAAATGGATGGAGCTAGAGAATATCATACTAAGTGAGGTAACCCAGACTCAAAAGGTGAATCATGGTATGCACTCACTAATAAGTGGATATTAACCTAGAAAACTGGAATACCCAAAACATAATCCACACATCAAATGAGGTACAAGAAGAAAGGAGGAGCGGCCCCTGGTTCTGGAAAGACTCAGTGAAACAGTATTCAGCAAAACCAGAACGGGGAAGTGGGAAGGGGTGGATGGGAGGACAGGGGAAGAGAAGGGGGCTTATGGGACTTTCGGGGAGTGGGGGGGCTAGAAAAGGGGAAATCATTTGAAATGTAAATAAATTATATCGAATAAAAAAAAAAAGACACGGTCAAAAGGACAAAATGGCAGCCAATAAATTGGGAAAAGATCTTCACCAACCGTACACCCGACAGAGGGCTAATATCCAATATATACAAAGAACTCAAGAGGTTAGACCCCAGAAAACCAAATAACCCTACTAAAAAATGGGGGTAGAGAGCTAAACAAATGCTGGTCTTTAAGGAAGCACTACGACACCACTTTGGGGATGGCAAAATGCACTCCGAGATGCGGGAAGCTGAAGCCAGTATTCCCTGACTTCTGGACCGCCAGTCACCACTAGAGAACCACAAAGAGACGTTGGGAATGAAGTGCTCGGGGGTCCACCACGGGTGATGAGACCAGGACCATGGAGGGCCCACAGGCTAAGGACAGCTAGTCCAGGGCCAGGGCTGCAGCTCTCTGGCTTAGCTTATTGGTGATTATCCTTAGCTTGGCAGCCATTGTCTGGAGTGTAGCGAGGCCTTCCACAGGAGACTTAAGCTGCGGCTCTGTAGGTGAAGGCCTTCTCCATGCTCCCCATGGTGGTGATAGACGAAAGAGACAGTCCTTAGTTCCAAACTGTTTATTGTTGTTCATCTTGAAAAATGGATGTGCACCAACTTCTCAGGGTGGACCAGAGATTGAATACCTTTTGCTGGAAGGAACGTCTGGGAAGGGAAGCTTTTTGGCTAAACCCTCAGGGCCTCTAGGTCTCATCAGCACGGAGAACTCTGTTTTGGTCTACATGACCTACGTGGGGCATGTGGCACATAGGCCAGGACTCTGGCAGAGAGCAGGGCGGTGCCTATCACCTCAGGTGTGTGTACCTGAGTTTCCAGGGTCTCAGACCTGCTCTACCTTACCAAATTTCCTGCCATGATCCACTGTCCCATACCCTGGAGATATAAGAGTCACAAGTCATACAAGCAAAGTCATACAAGCCACAGAACTGCAGGGAAAGGGGTCTTGAAAAGCAGATGAGCTGCCCGAAATTTGGGGGTTGGGACTCTGGGTATGTCGCTCTCATGAGCAGTCACCACGCTGAGTGGGCTTTACAGCGATACAGTTGTCTTTGACTAAAAGCAAGCTCCCAGTTAAATGCTTTTCTAATTTGCCTTGGTCATAGTGTTTCTTCACAGCACTAGAATAATAGCTAAGACACTGATAACAGTAATAGTAACAGCCCCTCAAATCACATAACTGCTCTCTCAGAGCTAGAGGCTCCATGCTTCCCTCAGTGGGTCCCTTCTGCCCTTTCTAGATCATGAGGGAGATGGAAAATGGAGAAGGAAAAGGAATGGTATCATAGTTAGGGTTTTTTATTGCTGAAAAGAGACACCACTTTGGAACTCTTGGGGTGACTCCTCTGCGGCAACCTGGACACCTGAGCCCAAGAAGCTGCTAAGTCAAGGAGCCATGGTCCTAAAGTCCGAGCACCTCAATCTGAAGGGACAGATACGAGTGAGCCACTCCTGGCTCAACTTCCAGCTGACAGTGCTGACCACAACAACTTTAAAAATGAAAACATTTAGTTGGAACTGGCTTACAGTTCAGAGGTTTGATCCGCTGTCATCATGGTGGAAAGTATGGTAGTGCGAAGGCAGGCATGATGCTGGAGAGGCAGCTGAGAGTTCTACATCCTGATAGGCAGGCAACAGCAAGAGAGAATAATGCTAGGCCTGAGACCTCAAAGCCCATTCCCCAATGACACACTTTCTCCAACAAAGCCACACCTACTCCAACAGGCCACACCCACTCCAACAAGACCACACCTACTCCAACAAGGCCACACCCACTCCAACAAAGCCACACCCTCTCCAAGGCCACACCCACTCCAACAAGGCCACACCCACTCCAACAAGGCCACACCTACTCCAACAAGACCACACCTACTCCAATAAGACCAAACCCACTCCAACAAGGCCACACCTACTCCAACAAGGCCACACCTACTCCAACAAGACCACACCTACTCCAATAAGACCAAACCCACTCCAACAAGGCCACACCTACTCCAACAAGACCACACCTACTCAACAATATCATACCTACTCCAATAAGACTAAACCCACTCCAACAAGGCCACACCTACTCCAACAAAGCCACACATCCTAATCCTTTCAAATAACGCCACTCCCCATGAGCTTATGTGGGCCATTTTCGTTCAAACTACTACAAATGATAAGGCCCTAGAAAAGTCTGGCACAGTCCCAGGAGACCACAGCAGCCACAATTCTCAGGCCACTGCTGGTCACTTTCCTCCCGATATTATCAAAACCATCATCTGTGTGTGCCTGGCCAGTCAGGCAGCTCCCAGACTCCACTTGTCGCCGACCCTCCCAGTGCTGGAGTTACAGGGATGCATAGACACACCCAATGGATACTGAGGGTTCTCATGCTTGGGACGCAAGCTCTCTTACCAACTGAGCCATCTCCGCAGCCTAGAACCACCACCTTCTGAGAGCCTCTGCGCTGGGAAGTGTACTTGATGGCCATACACATATTGTTTGTATTCACATTTGAGTGTGTGCTAAGGGTGCAAGTGATCTTGACAAATGTGACACACTGGACTCAATTCTTGCCTGAGGCATGCAGCAGCGGTGGTTCTCACCCTGTGGGTCACGACCCCTTCTGCATCAGACATCCTATCCTGCATAACAGACATTTACAGTGTGATTCATAACAGTAGCAAAATTACAGTTACAAAGTAGCAATGACATAATTTATGGTAGTCATAACATGAGAAGCTGTGTTAAAGGGCCGCAGCATTAGGAAGGTTGAGAAGGCCTGGCCTAGTGATTTGAACTGGGATTTAAATCTGACCACGCTTCATCTGTTCTTCCATACTTTGCAATGCTTGGGGTGAAGTCCTCTGTGGCAACCTGGACACCTGAGCCCAGGAAGCTACTAAGTCAAGGAGCCATGGTCCTGAAGTCCCAGCATCCCAATCTGAGGACTAAGAAGAGACAAATAAGAGTGAACTGCTCCTGGCTCAACATTCAGCTGTCAGCACAAACCCCCACCCACCCACCCCCAACCCACCCCTGTCTCTGACACCCCCTGGCCTCAGTTTCAATGACAACGACCAGACTTTTAGACCTGATGCTTTTCTTCAGATTCTTCCTATTGTGATGTGCTGCGACCTTGAGGTTCACAGACATGAAGCTAGAATCAGACAGACAAATGTCCCAGTGTCAGTGAACTTGCCCCAGGCCTAGGACACCAAGCGCAGCTTATCTCAAGGATGCCTAGGCCAGGAGAAGAGTTGACGAGTGCCCATAAGCAAATCCTGAGCCTACCTCTAGAGTCCCCTGAAGCTCAAGGTCCTGCAGCCTCTCCTATTCTTCCTCCCTCCACTCTCCACCCCCAACCCCTACCCTAGTCATTGATGAAGACCCACAACCACAGAACACAGGGAGCCATGCCACAGTATCTCCTGGGCATGGTGGTTCTGGTTGACCATGGACCCCAACTCCCGACTCTTCTGAACATCAGGTATGACCCCACTGTGCTCTCCACTCTCCATTTAGAACAGATAGGTGAGCACAACACATTCCTCAGCGGGGACCACAATGTCATAAAACTGTCCCTCCACTGTCTTCTGCCCGACACACACGCACACACAGCCCCAACACATGTTCCAGGGCTGGCAACCAGGCGCTTGCATACAAGAAACAAAGAATCTTGTCTCAGAGAGAGTACATTTTGTCTTCATTACGCCACTGTGAAGGTGTTAATATACAACTTACAACATATTAATCACCCCTCTAACTTCCAAATGCTAAACGCATCATTAACATTCATGTTTTCTTCAATTACATAGCCGTTCTGGGGGAGGGGAGCAGGTTGGTTCCGTACTAATCCCATCTCCTTTGAAACACTCCAGAATCGTAAAAGGCAGCCTGGGCCCCCACTACTAGTATACAAGGGGAAATTCCCACTCTGGGCACCCAGTGGGGCCCCCTGATTCCACTGAGTCATCAAAATAGAACTGGAAGCCAAGGGTGAGAGAAAGAAGCAGGCTGGTGGGAGGAAAGAGGAGGCGCTCTACGGAGGTCCTGCATTTATACTAATGAGTCCCCCTCCTTCCTCATGAAGAGCCTGTGCTTCAGAGAGGGTAAGTGACTTGCCCCAAATCACACAGCTGTTGGGTGGAGGTAGAAAAGAGAGAACACTGGCCGGAGAAGAGGGCCGTACTGTGGAATGCTAGAGTACAGAGTAGGGACAGTGTGAAGGATGGAGAGACAAAGGAAAGGACAGGAACATGCTGGGTCAGAAGATGGAAAGATCTCAGTCCTATGTAAGCTCCAAGCTATCCTGAACTTCACCCCAACTGTCCAGACCAAGATCTCTAAGCAGGGAACCTAGACAAGGGATAAACATGACTGGGGGCAGGGAGCAGGAACAGGAACAGCCAAGAGCACTCAAAGGTTGGCCCTCCACCCCAGGCTTCTAACTGCAGCCAGACTAAATATGACACATAATTAAAATGTCATTACCTCACAATTGTGCCGTCCAAACTTCACTAGGAATTTGTCACAGATGCTCGTGGCTACAAAATCAATCTGCTATTGTACTTCAGCAAATCAGTTTCAATAATCCCCCTGCCAGTGGGCTGCAGCGTGGCTCGAAATTGAAGAAGAAAGAGACAGAAAGGCTCCTGCTGGCAGGTCCCTTCCTTGTCCACAGGCCACCAGCCAGCCAGGCCCTCCAACCTTGAGATGGGCACATCCAAGGTCAGCACACACTGGGGCTTCCAGAGGGCTAAGTCTGGGGACTCAGGGCAGGGCCGGGGCAACTGGACCAGCTTCTGTGTGCACCTCCTGGGTCTAGGAAGACACTGGTCTTAGTGGGAGTCAGGATCACAGAAAAAATCCCTCCAGGTGCCTCACCATTGTGCAGAACTTCCTGACCCTCATAACTCACGCAGTAGCTCCTTTCTTCACAGCAAGGAGGAAGTTCTAGAATCTCAGCGAGGGTCATGACCAAGGTCACCTCTCAGAAAGAAGGGTAGACTGGTCTGTGACTTTATACAGCATTGATCCTGAAAAGTGCATGCACACACAGACACACACACAGGAGCATGCACTTATGCATGGACATACATATGCATACTCAGGACCTAGAATCTATAGGCTCCCAGAAGTGTGTCAGGTAGGGCTGGCCCTGGAGGCCTGTCACGTGCCCCTTTGCTAAGCTCACTGCTGCATTCTGGGCTGGAAGCATGCTGTAGAAGTTTCCTCTCTTGCTCCCCTATCCTCAGCTTCTTCCTTATTCTGACCTTGCACACACATTCCAGAAAGAAGTTTCTAGAATGCCACTTTGACCTTGACGCTCCATACTCCGAAACCTCCTACAGTTTCCTTTGAGTCCCAGGCGTCACCCCCAACACTTGGAGGAAACCCCTTCCCTCAAAGCCCCTGGGGCTGCCTTTTGTGAAGCGCAGGCTACCCCCCACTGAAGTCACTCCTCTCAGCACCTCCTCTGTGCCACCTCTTCCTCCCCTGGACTGTCCCTGGTGACTGGCACTCACTTGGTTGTGTTTTGCCTTCTAGCTCTCTGGTTATTCATCAGTTGGCTTCTTGGTTTTCTTCCTCAGCTCGGTCCACAAGTCTGTGTTTTCCAGCTCTTTTCCTGTCACGTGCCTTCCACCCTCAACAGGACTGCGATTGTCGTCATCTGAGCCCACAGTCTTGGCTGCTTCTCTACTCAAGTGAGTCTCCCATCTCACACCCACGCTCTTCTCCTGGATTCTAGATCCCACCTATTACCCTTTAGCACTCAAGTCCTGTGGCTGAAGCAGCCATATTGCCCCCTGCCTCTGTCTTGTCTGACCACAGTCATGCTCTCCTTTACAACGCTGCCATACATACCCTAGACAGCCTCTGGCTCAATGAAATGTCTTCCCAACTGTCAATCTTCATCCTCAACATCTAGGGATTTGGCCTGTTTCCTCTTTTCTGATGGGATTGGGTGGTGGTGGAGGTAGATGAGGCAGTGAGTCTTTATCTTAAAGGCCTCAGCTCCTAGCTTCGTACCTGACCGCTTAGTAAGTTTTCATTAAACAAAAAGGGTGAGGGGAACAGAAAGGGTTGGAAGAGATGGATCTGTCCTGACCTAAAGGAAACCAGGCAAGTCTTTGCCCTAAAGCTCAGCTACCGACTCGGTGACTGTCTGGCAGAGACCTTGTCCTTCCTCAAATGTTTACAGTACTATGTAAATAACTCGCCCAGAATGATGTATGTGGCCTTTCTGCCCTGGGCCTGCTATGGTCCATGCCAAGTGTGCTGTCAGCGTGGCTGCTCAAGTGAGACACTGAGGAATGTGGTCTATGTGGAAGGGTGGGTGAGGATAGACCATAAAACACGGGGCGCAGACAAATCTGGGCCCCTTGCCATGAAAAATGTGAATCTGTCCTTGACTTCAGTGGCAAACGAGGCGTGAAAACGTATCAAAATGTGATATTCAATATATGGATGTATTTAATATTTTATGAGACTGGAAATCAGTTACTGGAGGTTTGAAGGATAAATCAAGCGCCAAGCAGACGAACTTCCAGGCATCTGTCCTGATGTGCGCTTTTCCCCAGGGCGAGGGGAAGGAGGAAGGGCTCCACAGGACCCAGACAGGGAGCTTCCGTGGGAACGAAGCAACTCCCAGACACACTTCATCAGTCCACACTCTCCTCAGCCCTCACCCCTCCTAGATCCATCCTAGATCCATCCCTACCTTGCCTGCCTGCAGATTTCACCCTGTGGAATCCTGCTAGCTCCCTTAGAGCACAGTCTAGAAAGTTTCCTTACATAAGACCACACCCTCGCTCACCAGAGCACAGAGAGAGTGAGCATCTGGTTGCTCCAGGCTACCCTGTGCCCAGTGAACCCTGCTGTTCCATCACAGAGTCTCCTTTTCACACCAGCCTACCCACCCCATGCTAAGTTCTCCAAGGCTGAAGACCAGTGACAGGTCTCCCTCACCTCAGCATCTCCCAGAGCTGGCTAGGCACAGGTGCGAGAGAGGAATCTTGCACCACAGGCTGAGGCTGAGGACTGACTGGGAGTGTTAGATGAAGTGCTCTAGCTAGATACTCCCTGAGGGAGAATGTGAAAAACCTTGGGTTCCACCCCAGCACTGAAACTTCGGAAAAGAGTCATGGGTTCCAGTCTATGATAGAGAACCCACCAGGCTCAAGAACTACGTCAGGGACCTTGTGGTTGGCATGTCGTGCTCTTGGGGGCCCTGAAAGACATTCTGCTCCGTTACCTGTCTCTTTATTTAATCATGATGGGAGGGAGGGGCAAGAAATTAATTGTCCTAAATCCTTCTCCATCTTTAAGTCATAGTTCCCTCTGCTTGAGGTGACTGTCACCACCTCCTGTCTTATTGTGAGCCCCCAATTCTGTACACAAGTTCAACGTGAGCCAAAAGCTGCCCATTCATTTCACTGTGTAACCAACTCAGCAACCAGCATGCCTTTTCTCACCCAGGTGAACGACGCTACCTTGAGTTCCATCTGTTTGTTCTGGGGAAGCACCGGTCAGCCATGGCTACACGCCATCTGCACTGTGGACTCTGGGACCCAGGTCTATAGAGCTGCCCTGAGCACACATCACACAGAGAACGCAGCAGCATGCATGGCCTTTACTTAAATCCCAGCAGAAGCCCTCTCCAATTGTGACAAAGGTAATGTCTTCAGGGGCTGAGGAGATGGCTCAGTCAGTAAAGAGCTAGCCAGACAAGCGTGAGGACCTGAGATTGACCCCCAAACCCCTGTTGATTTAAAAAAAAAAAGTCAGGCCTGGCGGGGTAGCAAAGATTTATAATCTCAGTGCTTGGAAGGTAAAGCCCTGACCACCCCTGCCTCGTCAACTTAGTGAGCTCCAGCCCACAGAGAGGCTTCCTCAAAAAACAAGGTAAATAGCATGTGAGGAATGGCACTTAAGGTTGACTTTTGACATATACATACAACACACACACACATACACATACCATATTTTAAAAACAAAAAAAACAAAAAACTTTCAGCTATTACTAGTATATCCTGGAGGGTAATTCCAACTCAACTGAAAACCAAAGAGCTGACCTATCAAAAGGCAAAAGGCTCATTTTTGGACCCACACTCTGTTCGACCCATCGGTGTACGTTTCTTTATCTGCGTGTCAAGGTCAATGTCGTGAGAAGTAATTGAAACTGAATAAGCCAGCCTAGGTGAACGAGGCTCAAACAAATTGAAGAGACCTTTAGAAGGGAGCCGAAAGCACACCCATAAGCAACTGATGCAGGCAGACTAGACCTCGAAAGCCAAGCCAGCCAAGCCAACTAAATTATATACAATCCCCAGCAGGCAGTGTCTACTAATGTCCATGGTGGAAAGACCCCAAAATAGCCAATTACGGGCAAGCATCCTGTCCTCAGTGTACACAGCACTGAGGAGAGATGGGCAGAATCATGCTCTCAGACAGCCAAAAACATCGGCAGTGCCTCCCAGGTGTCTGACGGTGGGCAGAGTGGACCCCGGGCACAGCTGGAAATGCCTGCCCCTCTTCAGGCATTCAGTCATTTCCAAGCAAAAACACAAACAAGCCATTTCTGCAGGGGGCACATCTGCCTGCAGGCCTCAGCCTATCTGCTGGTGATCTCAGCCCCACAGATTCCCTGGGGAAAGTCAGACCCAGCCTTCAGGCCTCTTCTTGGCTATTTTCAGGCCTCAACTGTAAAAGCCAGCATTAACACAGTGGCTACATTTTAGCATCAGGAGGATACTAACACCAGTGTGGTTGGTTTATAAAGGCAATGACACCCCTGTGTCACTATCTCTTCAAGACTAGGGGCTCTGGGTTAGATAGCCTTAGGTTCACAAGCCTCTCTGTCAACTGTAAAGCTATTCATTCTCTTTCCCGTGCGTGTGTGTGTGTGTGTGTGTGTGTGTGTGTGTGTGTACACGCTAAAGTGTTCTAGCATGTGTCATGCAGAGTCATCAGGTACCTTCCTCAGTTGCTGCATGCCTCCCTGTCTCATTGCCTCCTGTCTTAGGGTTTCTATTCCTGCACAAACATTGTGACCAAGAAGCAAGCTGGGGAGTAAAGGGTTTGTTCACCTTATACTTCCACACAGCTGTTCATCACCAAAGGAAGTCAGGACTGGAATTCAAGCAGGTTAGGAAGGAGGAGCTGATGCAGAGGCCATGGAGGGACCTATGGGAAAATCTGTACCATGCTAAGGCACTGTCTTCTTCTTCAAGTGGTTCCCCAAACTGCCAGCTGTGCATCCCCAGGACCTAATACCTCCTGACCTGGATGCTGAGCTTTCAAGCAGACACTGGTACTAATCACATCCTGTACAGTCTGTTTATTGACTAGGCAATGAAAACGATGGCTTCTTACGGCCCCACTTCTAGTCCGACCCTCGCTTCCTGACTGGGGAGACCATGTTGACCAACGACCCCATGCTCCCTGCCTTCCTCATAAGGACAATGGTCTCTTGAACTAAAAACCAAACCAAGCCCTTCCCTCCTTCCTTCCCTCCTTAGGTTGCTTCTTATCAGGTATGTGGCCACACACATAAGAAAAGCCACAAGCACATCAATCAGCTTTGTAGGAGGAACACATGGATAAAAAAGGTAAGTAAATAAACGGAGGTGAAGTTCAATAGCCCAGCTCTGAAGGTTCCATCTCAATCCTCCAAGTCCCCCATTCAAAGACAAGGGCAAACCCCAAGCTCACGGCACCAGACAACAAACCAGTTTGTTTCCCACGGCCTTTGAGTGTGAACGCTGTTCTCCTCCTGTCTCACAGAATCTACACCAGGAGCCACACAGTCAGGGCTTGCTTCCCTGGCTCACCTTTGGCTCTGAGTCAGTTTTACCCCAAAGTCGGACACATTTTCTTCTTTGTCTCCCCCCGCACACCCACACGGAGTGAGCCTGTTTATTCCTTATTTATTCTGCTTACCATTTCAGCCCCTGTATTTCTGGGAGTGAGTCCAACTTTAAATACACACACATAGACACAAACAGGTGAACAAAAACAGCTACAAACAAGAGTCGAGCTGCTTGCAAATGACAAACAGAAGCATCGGAGCCCCCCACTGCTCCCCTTCCCCCCATTGTCCCCCTCCCTTGGAACATGGACGCTCTATCTTTAAATAAGAAGCCACTATTTCACGGTGTGACGTGATTTAAGTCACTCGCCCCATCAGGGCTTACTTTCTTTGTGTCTAGATTGAGGGGGCTGGACTGGGGCTCAAGAGCTCTTGGATTTGTAAGGGTCACCAATGTCTTTGAGGCTCAGAAGCAAGGCACAGCCTCTCTCATTTCACTGTCTAGACAACACTCTGCCTGCTACTCAGAACATCGGAGGGCTCGGCTTTCCCAGAGTCCCTGGGGATGGGCCAGCCCCCAAACCTTGCCTCCATGCTGCTGAACGGGATCTGTCTCCCACAGCTCAGAGCTCAGGCACACAGCCAGGACCAGCACACCTGATCAAGGGGCAGAGTGAGAAGCAGGTGGCCTCTCCAGGTGGCCCTGAGACTGGGGAACCCCACTTGCCCTGGGCTCGCCTGAGGCACTCCTAGAAAGCTGCCACACAGGCAACAAAGCTGAAGCTAACATTTGTTTAATTTGGGGGAAAAAAAACCCAAAGCCGTCATAAAGACTTTTTACTCTTTTTCTTCTTGATGGAATGGGACTAGAAAGGCTGACAATGCAGCTGGCGTCAGCTGGATTGAAAGGCTGACAGGCAGGGACCACAGTTCCCACTGGGGAATGGAGCCACGTTTGGAACCTTATCTGAGGAGGGCAAACAACATGGGCTCTAGGTCTCCACGCTGAGGGGCTCATTTCTCTCACTCACATCTGAGTCAGAGTTGCCAGTACCACCCCACCCCCGAAACTTTCAGAGTCCTGATCCCTACACAGAGGTCAGAGGGCAAGGTCACTGCTGGAACACGCCTCCTGAGTCAGGGCCTACTCAAGACTACAGTGATGAGGACTTAAAGGTAGGTGATATATAAATAGCCCCATCTTCCGGGTCCTGAGCCCTAGGCTAAGGTTCCAAAGTGCTGTGTCCAGCCTGCTTCAAGGATATGTCACTTAAGGAGGTACACAATGAGTGAGGGGCACTCAGAGGTCCCAGGTGTCTAGAGTACCTAAGCCCTCTTCTCTCTCCTCAGAGAAGCTGGATCCAAGGCCACCTAGATTCGAGACGTGGGGGCCCACAACCCAAGAAAACCCAGAGCAACCTCTGATTCTAAGAGCACCTGCTTTAAAGATCTATTGCTTGGGGCTTGGTAGCAAGGAGAGGGTGGGAATATAGAACTTGAGCTGGAGCCAGATTCCACTGAGATGGAACCAGACTCCATCACAGGCCTGGGCTTTGGAACAACTATAAAAGCCTACGGCTCACTAATAGGTTCTGCCTAGGCTGTGGAGGAATGACAGAGTAGGTTTAGGCAGGGACTCCAGAGCACTGTGGTCCTGGGAAAAAAGGTCATGGATCCAAGCTCCTTAACCCCTAAAGCTATCCCTGAAGCAGGGTCCTTCCCTTCTGTCAACTCCACACAGCATCTCCAAGGCACCCAAAGCTGCTGGTCTTGGATATAAGAATTATGAAAGCTAACACCTGGGGGTGGGAACTTGGAGCCACTGCCAAAGGAAGGTTGGAGGTTTTGTCTTGTTTTCATTCTCTCTGAGTTATGAAACAAACAAACAAACAAACAAACAAAAAAGGCAAAGACCTCAAACTACCTGAGCCATCTCTCTGGAACAGGTTAGGGACTGGCTGTGCAGAGAGAGGATACACCGGTCCCTGACTTATTGAATGAGACATTGTGAATGACCTTCTGGGGAGGGCCCTGTCCTCTGGAATACAGTCTTCCAACGTGGGCGCACTCCTCTGGCGTGGAGCTTCTGAGTCCTCCCCACAACAGTGGGGGCCTATCATCACATCCTTAGATCTGGGCGTGGGACCTCTTTGACCCCCCTCAGATATTCACAGATGTGAAATACAGGGGACAGATGTGATTCTGCACTGGGGTGATGTTTCTTCAGAGAGGAGAAGACCGTTTTTAGAAGTATAGTCACTAGCAATGTGTCTAAGCTCCTGAAATAACCTTCACCAAAGCAACTCCAGTTCCAGAGTATCTGATACTCTCTTCTGTCCTCCACAGGCACCAATAATGAACAAGTTATAGATAGATAGATAGATAGATAGATAGATAGATAGATAGATAGATAGATAGATAGATGATAGATATAGATGTGTGTGTGTGTGTGTGTGTGTGTGTGTGTGTGTGTGTGTGTAGGCAAAACACCATACATATAAAATAAAAATTAATAACTTGTTTTTCAAAAAAATCACTGGATTATAATTTTTAAAGTCATAAGACACCAGGCAGTGGTGCACGCCTTTAATCCGAGCAGCACTCAGGACAGGCAGATCTCCGAGTTAAAGGCCGGCCTGGTCTACAGAGTGAGTTCCAAGATAGCCAGGGCTACACAGAGAAACCCTGTCTCAAAGAGAAAAGGGGGAAGGCATAAAACCAGAAGGGAGCTAGCTAGGAAGAGGAGGGAGAGCAGAGGAAGTGGGAGGAGGACATAGGAGGGCATGGAAGGGCAGTCCAGGCTAGACCACAAGAGCCCTGTAGGTAATTCAGGCAATGCAAATTGAACAAGTACATTTCTACACCACTAAGTTCACGGCTGGTTTGTTGTGTAGCAGAAACTAACAACCACAGTCTCCTTGCCTTTGCTTGTTAAAACAAACAACCGGCTGCATCCTCCAGGTTTGGACAGACCAAGCAGGTCTCTAAGGTGTTCCCAGGGCTGCCAAAGAAAGATCTGCCTCAGCATCAGAAGTCTGAATTCAAACTACTTTTCTGCCACCTGTCAGCTAGGCAAACTCGGACAACTTACCAACAGTCAACCACACTGCACCATGGGGTAAGTCAGCCACGTCCTAACATCACTGGGGATATGAGTATGGGGACTAGGAGATCCGATAAACAGCAAGTGTACAATAAATGCTCATATCTTTTTTAACTAAACAGTCAGGATGTTTCCCACCCCGACTCCAATAAAGCAGGAAGGACAGAAAGGGACCCAGGAGCCTTCCTTCTGTCTCCAGACCAGTTCAAATGTGCAGGTCAGGGAAGGAGGGACAGTGTCGCTGAGACAGAGACTCGGTTGGGTCATAGACACGCTTAGCTTCTAATCTCTCAAAGGAAAAAGTCATTTCTCCCCTGCGTTCACCGCCTCAGCAACTCTGTAAGCAAAACGCAGAAAACACCAGTCTTTATTCATTCCATCAAGCGGTAATTAGGACCCGAACAGGAGTCTCCTTTGGCAGGCGTTCCTACGCCACGGAGCTGAGCAGCGTTCTAATTGGGCTGCAGCCTGGCTAAGGGGCTCATCCAGGAACTGGTTTCCCTTTCCCCCCTCGCACCTTTCTAGAAAAAAAATATCCGAAGACTTCACTGTTCTGGGAAATTAGACAAAGCGAGAAAAGTGCAACAAATAAACAGGAAACACAGGCAGCCACAACCTGGGGGACCCCCCCCCCACCAGATGCCTCAGTGTAAACATGCTGGCATCCACCGCCAAGGAAGACTGGGAAGCAATTTGATTTTTGTTATTTAAAAAGAAGCAGTAAAGACATTGCCTTCCTGGTATACTGAGACTTAGCTGCCTCCTGGTGCTGTGCTCAGTGGATGGTGGGAAGGAGGGAAGGAATGAGGAAGGGAGGGAGGGAGGGAGGGAGGGAGGGAGGGAGGGAGGGAGGGAGGGAGGGAGGGAGAGAACAGATGATACCTGTTAGGTAGAGCAGCCAAGAAAAGGAAAGAAAGGTAGAGGGTGCGTGTGTGGAGCCCTGCACAGACACTTTGTAAACATTACTCACTCCCTGGTCCCTAGAGCTCCAAGCCAGAAGCGTCACCATGGGAAGCATCTTCATCAAGTACAGTAAAGGGGCCCTGATCACCCCAAAGGTAAGGAGCACAGCCAGACAGAACCCCAGGAGTAGAAGGTTAACCATCAAGGTGGAGGGACATTGCTAGCAGCAAAGCTACCAGAGTTGGCATGGTAAGAGGGCTTCAATGTCCCCAGCTGTGTGAGCTGTCAAGTCAGGGAAGCTGGAGCCTTGCCCCTCAAGGTGAGAAAAGAATGGGGTGTGGATCAGGCTGCTGGGGCCCTTCTCACTCACCCCTCCCCTTCCCCACATGTCCTCCTTCTTATCGTTCAAATAAGCCTAAGTTAGAGTCAGATATAGAGGTACAAATTACATTGCTATCCGCCCTTTCTCTCTGAAGCGCCCCCTCTGGCTGAAATGACACTCTGCCTTTCCTCTGACCTCTGCCCCCACAGGCTGCTATAGAACCCCACCCCCCACCTCCCAGGCAGAATTCATCTAGACCCCCCAGCCTTCTCTCCACCTCTGCCATCATTCTCTCGAGTTTCCCGGTTAACAAGCCTGTCCCCTCCCAGGACCTACGACTAGAGAGGTTTGATCTTTCAACCCCCAACATTACAGCAGTTCTAGAAACCTGTGCAGGTCATGACCCTGCTTCAGATATTTACAGTACGATTCGTGAAAGCAGCAAAATTACAGTTATGAAGTAGCAACGAAACAAGTTTTATGGTTGGGAGTCGCCACAACTGCATTAAAGGGTCGCGGCATCGGAAAGGTTGAGAACCACTGTTTACCACAATGTTTGACGCACAGTAGGCATCTGAAAATATTAGGTAAAGCCGGTGTAGCAAAGAGTTGTTGGGCCTATGACAGGGCTCCCTTATCCTATAGGAGCCTGGGGAGCTCAACATCTGGAAGAAGATACAGCACAGCCTGCTAAGAGCTACGGAGGACAAGACAGGGCCACAAATGCTCACGGTACCGGTCGGGAGCCTCCGGGGAGAATGAAGAGCTGTTCCAGCACACTGAACTGCAGACACCATGAGAAAGACTAAGGAATGTTCAGTATGGCTGGAGCATCAAGTGTGGCAGAGAATATGGTGGGCACGAGTGGTCAAATTATCCTTCCTTCTGAGCAGTGAGGCAGGCAGCCGATGGCCTCTCCCTGCTGTGGCGCACCTCTAACGGTGACTTGGGGGTGGGAGGGTGTTGAATGAGATGGAGAAGTTCAACCATTATGAAACATCCAGTCCAGAGGGGCAGAAAGAAAGAAAGAAAGAAAGAAAGAAAGAAAGAAAGAAAGAAAGAAAGAAAGAAAGAAAGAAAGAAAGAAAGAAAGAAAGAAAGAAAGAAAGAAAGAAAGAAAGAAAGAAAGAAAGAAAGAAAGAAAGAAAGAAAACAAGAAAGAAAGAAAGAAAACAAGAAAGAAAGAAAACAAGAAAGAAAGAAAACAAGAAAGAGAGAGAGAAAACACAAAAAGGAATTTTATAATGTACTGAGGTCATGGCTGAAAACAGCAGGGATGAAGATATGAAGGGGTGGGAAACTCTTTCTATGAGAATAGCCCGAGACTTCAGGGATGGGTGGACACAGGCAGAGCAGAAAGCGGGGCAGAAAACCTGAGCAGACAAATACCTAACCCACCCCAGATGGGAAAATCCTGGCGTGCCACAGGTTGGGAAGCCAGGGAACCGCACACTGTGAACAAGAGGCAGGATGTCAGCGTGGATGTGGTTGTCTGCAAGCGCCAGACGCCTTCCTAAAAGTGCCTGGGACTATGGCGACATCATTGTGGTTACATGTGAGAGGAGCCGGCAAACCCTGTGACTGAGTTAGGAACTGGGGCAAGTCTTTAGGGACCTGCTCCCATTGTCCGTCATCAGAATGTAAATGAAGTCTCCCTCGTGGTCTGCTGTCCTCAACTCACTATTCTGGCTTATTTCCTGCCACTGTAACAGGGTGCCAAGGGCTGGGCAGGTTACAAACAATAGGTGCTTGTTGGGCTCACTGTTCTGGGGAGTCTGTGTCCAAAGGGCCACATCTGATGAAAGACTTTTTGCTGCATGGTGACACGGCAGAAGATGGCACTCTGGGAGGGCACAGAAGTAAGAGAGGAAAAGAAAGGTCACGAAAGGTCACTTGACACGAAGGACTCCATGATAATCGATAGCCTTAATCTATTCACAAGGACAATGTCCCTGTGGCAAATATGTCACCCCTGAACACCATCATTTCAGTGTGAGTTCTGGGAGTGGGCAGCCAATGCTCAAATCATAGCATCCTCCTGAGAGTGGAGGTAGACTTGGGTTTCCCAGCCCTCTGATCCTGCCCTGGTGCTTCAGATGCGATCTCTCCTCCTGAAGCTACCCAAGGGTCACCTCTGTTGGTCAGCTCACTAGCAATAGGAAAGACACAATACTGGAGACTGAGGAGGTTTCAGGAGCTGTAAGACAGGAAACGGGGATACAGACCGAGTACGCATTCATAATACAAGGGATTCCTTTTGGCTTCTTTCTCTCTCATGTTCTAACACTGTTCCAGAGTTTCACTTATGCCTGCCTCTGCTTCCTGTCTGTCTGTCCTGGGGATGAAGGGATTAACCTGCAGTCCTCAGCCGAGACCTAATGGGTTCTCAGGGCTGCAGGCTCTGTCTTCCGAAAGAATTAGTATAACACTTTCTCCCGTGTAGCGCAGCCAAGGTACCTGTCTCCAAAGAGCACTCTGCCTGGTGGTCTGGGTCTGTCGCCTCAGAAGAGTCCTACTGGTGCCTCCTATGCTTGACATGTAGGTGCCACCTGCTGATGGCAGGTCATCGTGCTCACTGCCGCATTTCCAGGCTAAGCACAGTTCTTGGCATGGAGTCGATGTTCAGTTCAGTGTTTGAGAGAGGGAGTAACTGAGACCCTCTCCTTTGCTTGCTCCTCTGATTTGGAAATCCAAGGCTTCCCAATTGATGAGTCATGTGTGACTCAGTGGCCTGTGTCAGCAGGGTCTCCAGCCCTTTGGAAGCTGCTTCTGCTACAGGGTCCCTGTGTGACTCTCATTTGTACAATACTCACTAAATGCCTGGCACCACACAAAGGCCTTACACGTGTGGCCAATTCTCTCAACAGCCACTGAGATGGGTATGGTAGCCTCTGTGTGGCAAGCAGGTTAGAATGTTGAGAGGTTCACATTCTTATTTGGTTTAGCCAATATGCAGCTACCTCCCTTCTTCAGCTACCTCCCTGTTGCTGTCTTAGTTGGGGTTTTACTGCTATGAACAGACACCATGTCCAAGGCATCTCTTATAAGGACATTTAATTGGGACTAGCTTATAGGTTCAGAGGTTCTGTCCATTATCATCAAGGCTGGAGCACAGCAGTGTGCGAGCAGGCATGGTGCAGGAGGAGCTGAGAGTTCTACATCTTCATCTGAAGATTAAAGCCTACTCCCACAGTGACACACCTACTCCAACAAGGCCACACCTCCTAATAGTGCCACTCCCTGGGCCAAGCATATTCCAACCACTATAGTTGCCAGGTGGTAGTATATTTAGAGGTTAAATTACAGGTGATCATGGGGTAGAGGGAGAAATTGAGGCAAGTCATCGTAGTAGGCGATATGGTTACAAATGGAAGACAAGTATGGCGATACCCAGATTGATAGTCTCTGCTCCATTTGCTCAACTCCTCCCTAGAGATCCTCTGACCCCACCTCCCAAGTCAGGCTGCAGCCCAGTCTCATGTCCACTGCAGCTCTTGATGCGTTCTTGCTGTGGCAATCATGCCAGTCATAAAGGATCTAAGTTACATGTGTGTTGGAAGGGATCTTGGTGCCTTTGTTCCCTGGGTGCTCCTGAGTGCCACCTCTTCTGGAGAGTCTCCCTGATCAGTATAGATGAGCCCTGCTTTCTCCTCTCCCCATCTTTGCCTTTGTCCCACAAAGCTCTGGTGTCTACGCTCGCTTAAACTGATGCTCCCAGACATACGGCTAGTGCTTCCGTCTCAGTGAACTATCAGATGCAAATGCATGACCACACTTCTTCCTCTCACTACAGTCGCATCAGCCCAAGGGCTCCTGTTCTTTCCAAATGAGTCAGGAGAGAGCTCCAGGAAGAGTAATTAATTTGAGCAGATGTGTATCAGTGTCCTAGGAAATGAAAAAAATGTCAGGACAACCCACCTGTGTCTGCTCAGGTCACAGAGCACAGGGATGCGAGTGGATCTCTTTAGAAAAAAAAACCCAACTTGGGGTTCAGGGGGGCTGTTCTCATCTTGAAGCCTTCCCTCCACAGGAGGATGTGCTGTCTTGGTCCTCAAAGCTGGTACTCTTTTGGCTTATTTAAATATTCTACAGGTCATTAAGTGCTTGTCAGAGAGGCTTTGGGGACTGGAAAACTTTGTTAGCACGTCAAGACTGAGTATCAATTATGGATCATTCAGAAATGAAGATGTCATATCCTGGACACTGAATGCAAGTCCACAGCTGGGATGCCCAAACACGGGTGCACATGTTTCTAAGAGTCGATTGCCCTCACAAGGAGCCAAGGGCCCCTATGTAGGGGGGATTGGTTTTGGGGTTTTTTTTTTCCCCTTTCATGATGTGCTCTGGAAACAGGAGCAAGGCTTCATTCTGTGACAGGGTCCTAACTGATCTCTGCTCCGCTCAGCACTGTGTTCTGAAGTGAAAACCCGGAGTCCACTTCAATGGCCTCTTATGAATTTACATTATGATGCTCCTCTCTGTTCTTCCTTTCCATTCCCTAAGGATCCCGTGTCTTACCGTCTGGAATCTGAGCTGTGGCCACAGGGACTGATTCGGATTCCACGCTACCCCTCGCTGTGCTCCCTGAGAAAACTTGCATGCTTGCTGGTGGAGAAGTTCTGCGACTTTGGGGGTTACAGAAGACTCTCGAACTGACGGCCACACAATTACCCTGGATGAAATAAAGACACTCTACAGAAACATTTGTACCCCTCTCTTTGGCCATCAGATTATTGAAATAATAGACTGTAGTGAGAACTCTGATTTCTTTAAAAGATAGAGAAATGTTATAAGAACATGTTTTTGTTTTAATCCCAGGTGTGCGATATGAGGCTGCCTTATCCACAGCCGCTGACTGTGATTTGCCTTGAACCCTAGCAGGGGCATGATTTTGCCAGCGATGTGTGACATTTGGAATTCTGGGTACTCCTGCAAGGGTATATAAATGCTAGTGCCCCCAGAGGGGCTGCAGCTGCTGGCTACTGGTTGTTGGTTGCTATTGTTGCAGTTTATTGCAGTTTGCCAAGTGATCCTGTGCAAAGGGATAGGAAGAAGAAATTGGATATCCTGACAACAAAGACCAAACTTGCCCGAGGAAGTAGATGCCCCTAATCAGCAGGAAGCAATCTAATGATATTGGACACACTCTTTCCTCTCTAGCCTTTCTCTCCTACCTAGTGTTGTGGGGTTGGAAAGGTGGAATAGGGGAAGAGAAGGGTGGTAGAAAAGGAACCCATAAAGTAGCCAAACATCCAGTTACAAAGGAGCCTCCTAGAAACTTGCATTTCCCCCTAAAACTCATGCTGGGAAAAGAACAAGGCTCAACACAGCCGGGTGCCAGCCAGAGGGGAAGCTTTCTCCTGAGGAGAGATTTCACACACTTCAACAACCTGTCAGAACATCTTACTGGAGAGACTAGAGTCCAAATAATGATGATTGGCAGGTCCACACCAGGACCAGGCCTGCTTCAGCTTGTTGTATATTTCTGGTCCTCTATTTAAACCTGAAATTCAAGTCAGGACCCTGAAGATAGATTTGGTGTAGGGGATATAGGGGAAGGGACAGTCACAGGACCTCTTTGTTCCTCTTCCCAATATAGTCACACAGGTTAATCCTTTTTGTTTTTATGACCTATTGAGGATGGGTGGACAACCCTGGTTTGCTAGAGCTGCTGGGACCCAGGTTCTAACTCTAGTAACAGCAAGGGATAAGAGCCGAAGCGCAAAGCTCTGTCGTTCTTCACGGAAGACATGAGCACTGAGGTATGTTCCGTACTGCAGCTCAGACCCTGGTCAAATATGAGCCCTAGATGCATCGGGCACATTCACTAGAGCTACGCGTGCGGCCCCTGATGCATCGGGCACATTCACTAAAGCACCGCCTGCGGCCCCTGCCCGCCTCTGATTGTATTGCCCTGAAACGCTGACCTTCGGCTCTTGGTCCCAGGGGAGTGGGTCACCCAACCTTTGCTTTGGACTTCTCAAAGTGAAGCCATAAAGAAGCCTTTATATGTGAAAATGCCACCTGCCCAAGCAGGACCCTCTGTGTCCCTCTGGCCTTTCGGGCCATCAATACCTTTTAAATATATATTAAAAGGTGCCAGATGTGCCTGTTCCTTGCCCAGGACCAAGCTATTGTTTAGTAGCTACACAGGCAAGAGGGTGGCCAGGGATCACAGCTTGAATTGTGCACCCTCTCTGGGGACTGGAAGCACAAACCCAGAATGCTTCCTAAGGCATGGACTCAATGCCTTTGCTCCTATCAAACATCCCGAGCCCTGGCCTTCTCCAGGATTTGGTCCTAATTCAAGAGGTCCCAGTGCTTGTGTGAAACCCAGGGGGCAAACATCACAAAACTCCCAGAGGCTGAGCTGCCAAGAGTCCCTGACCTTGATCTTAGGCCAAGAGCAGGTGCCTGCCATCTGCTCTGCCCTCCCCAAAACCATCTTTGTCATTCAGGAGAAGGCCAAAGCAGGCATCTGACTTCTGCTATGTAAAGGTCAAGGCTGCTGACTGGCAGGCAGCTGGGTCTCATTTGACCTTGGAAGTTGAGTTGAAACCAAGCAGTCGAGGGATTCTTAAAGTGTGGCCTCCGTGATATTGACATCAGCATCAATATCATCAGCTGGGAACCTTTTATGATGCCAGGTTGAGAAGCTATCATGATGCTTGGTTGGGGATTCCGTTATGGTTCAAATCTGAAATGTCTCCCGCAGGTTCGTGTTTGGAATACTTGGTCTCCAGTCTCTAGTACCATTTTAAAGGGTGCCTTAGTCAGGGTTTCTCTCGCTGCAATGAAACACCATGACCAAAAAGCAAGTTGGGCAGGAATTTATTTGACTGACACTTCTGGATCACTGTTCATCACTGAAGGAAGTCAGGGCCAGGAACTCAAACAGGGCAGGAACCTGGAGGCAGGAGCTGATGCAGAGACCACAGAGGAATACCTCTTACTTGCTCAGCCTGCTTTCTTTATAGAACTCAGGATCAGCAGCTCACAGACAGCCCCGCCCACAATGGGCTGGGCCCTCCCATTAATCACTAATTAAGAAAATGCCTTACAGGCATGTCTCTAGCCCAGCCACACACAGGCTTTTTCTTAATTGAGATTCCCTGACTCTCAGATGACTTTAGCTTGTGTCAGGTTGATATCAAACTAGCCAGCACAGAGTATGGGGCCTGTAAGAGGAAGAGCTTAGAGGGGAGAAGTGGGTCACTAGGGAAAGGCCTCTGAGGGTAGCACCTGCCCCTGGGTCCTCATTATCTTCTCCTGCTGTCCTGTGAGCAAGTCGCTGCCTCGTGCTCCTTCTCCTATGGATGCGGCCATTTCCACCACCATGCCTTCCCCTGCATGATGGACTAAAACCACTCTGATACCACGAGCCAAAATACGACTTTCTTCCTTCTCATAAGCTGCTCTGTATACAGGCCCCTACAAACTTGAGGTGTTTACAACGCCTCTCTGTGGATTCCCACACCTGGGGAATGAATAGCCATCATGAATAACCAAATAGGAGTTATTCTTGGGCCCATTACAAGTTGGTCTCCAGTTCCACAAAGTGGACTGCACAGGACACTTGACCTGCGTGTTCCCGTCCTTCTGAAGGTCTTCTGATACCGCCTCTCTGTATCAACTGCTTGCTCATAAAAGGTCCCCCTATTATTTCCAGAAAGAAGTTCCAGGTGTCTTAACTGAAGATCAAGGCTCCCCCAAGACTTAGCCAATATTTCACGCATATCACTGTCACCTACACCAGCTTTCAAATGGTGACAACTCTGCCACCTATGAGACAATTGGTAAGCCTATAGACATAGTTTTGTTTTTCCAACTAGGGGCTTTAAGGGATCCAACTGCTGCCAGGCACCCTATACGAACAAGGTCTCCCGAGAAGATTCATCTGGTCCAAATGTCAATAACCCTGTCCTCCCCTCCAATGCCAGGCTCTCCTCTCAGCATCCAAACTCCTTGTTCCTCGGCTAATGCTGTTGATATGGTAGGCCTGCTTCCTGATGGAATCCTCCCTCTCCCATAAGGCCATGCAGTCCCAATCAAGGCATCTATCTGCCTGACCTCTGATTCGTGCCTCAAGATAACCAGTAGACTTGAAATCCTGTTATCATAGATGTAGTCCTCTTGAAATCAAGGCAATCTACATACCTGAATGAGTCCCTCACAGCAAACCTTCACAGAAGAGGGACTTCACCGGACTCTGTCCTGAGGCTCCAGCCACTCCCTCCCTCCTGTTCCACCCTGAACTACATCTAATCTTGTCCCAGTTGCACAAGGAGAAGATGAAAGCCAAAATATACTAGAGATGGAAGGGATAGGATAGGGCACTCTAAGGATGCAGCTTCTGTGAGCTGTTCAGCAAGTTGGGGTGGGATAGCACACTCCAATAAGTAACTCTTCACTTAACCCTGATCATAACCCTATCCTTAACCTAATCCAATAAACACATGGTTCACCTCACTAGATGCTGAAATAATTTCTTCGCTGTAGCATTGCCCTCTCTATCTGGGGTGGGGAGAAAGAGATCCCCCCTGGAAAATCATGGAAAGACCTTGTGCTAAGCCTGCAATTACTCTATCCCAAGAAGTCCCTACAGGACAACTCCCTGTATGACCTGTGTGACCTTTCTCTACACTTGTTTCCAGTTGCTACCAAATCTCTGCTGGCCAGGAGCCAGCCAGCCAGGTAACCACCTCACCTATCAGTCCGAACCCAAGAACATCAGACGCCAGGAAGACCTTTCCCCCACAGACTCCGGCCCCAAACCCTGCAAAACCTGAGGGCTGGGAGCTATTTCACCTCCTTCTGGATTCCAGGAGCTTACCTTGAACAGCAGATAAGAGCACTCCACTCCCAGTGCCTCTGCCTCACCTACCTCCCGACATTGCGCCCACCCTCCTGACTATGCATACCCACACCTCCCACCCCTGTCTGTGCTGTAGCCTGCTATCTGGGGTGACAAATGGAATTCATGAATACAGTTTGGCAAATCCCAGCACCCAAGTGACTGACAGCGGTTTTCATACTGAACCCTGCTGGGCGGGAACAATTACCCTGATCAGGATGGAATTAGAAAGATCTCTTAGTAAGGCAGCTGGTTTCTCCAGCAGCAACACCCTTGTCCAACAAGGCCCTGCTCAGCCCACATAATTAGAAAGGCAGCTTGCTAGCCTGCTGGTGCCTGGCCCACCCCCACAGACTTCCCAGCCTCACATCTGAGAAGTATCTACAAAGGTCTAATGTCACAGTACATGCCACCTGTCAAGCCAGACTAGACACACAGGATGGATGACCTAGGCCTGAAAATCAACTCCCAAGAGCTCCTGGCTTGTGCACTCTACATTACTGGTCGAAGCATCTTAATGCGCCTATAGCGCCTTGAAACTCTATCTGTCCGGAGAGATCACAGTGTAATAACCATGCCTGTATGACACTGGAAAGGGCACTGCATGCATCCCATCTTGTTAGCTGTCATTATCCCTACATGAGATGCCAATACCTTAAGTAACTTTTCTCCAAGGAGGAGCAGAGTTAGATTCAAACCCTGAGCCTGCAGATCCAAAGCTCATGTTCCTCTCCATAAAAACTTTTTCCATATCAGCATGTCTCCCATATCAACAAGACTCCCGGCAAGCACTCCTTCATCTGCTTGTGGTCACAGCCCAGGGGGCCTCTTGGCCCTGATTGTCATCAGTGTCATCACAGTAGCCTTCTCTCCACTCGGATTCCCGTCATGCTATCACAGCCTGGCCTTATGAAACAGTCTGTCGTAAACATCAGCTTGATTACAAGCACAGACGATCGCTTCTAAGGCATAAGCATGTGTGATGTGTACGGAGAGAGAAAGAGACACCTCTGTATTCTTGGTTTTGTAAAGACAAATCGTCTCGATTGCTTAATCAATAAAAATGCCTCTCTAACTCCTACTGTTATTACAAAGCAATTTCGGACAGAGTGAGAAAGAAGCATCGCATCTGTATTCCTGTCAGGGCAGACAGGGTCTGATTAAGCTGATGGATGAAAGATCAGACCCATGCCAGGTCACTGACAGCTTGGTCTGGACCCCCAGATGCTCCTGGGGCAGAGAATGGAGAAAGAAGTTATCTTGCTCCAATCATACCATTGGTATGAGAGGCCAAAACACAGAAAGGGTGTGGACGGGGGAAGACAGATGAGCCGTCATTGTCAGAGCAAGGACCAAAGGGCAAGGAGAAATGATTCCTTGGTGATACATGCCTATAATCCCAACACCAGGAGGTGGAGGCAGGGGACTGCAAGCCAGCCTGGGCTACAGACGAAGGCCCTATCTCCAGACACTAAGGTGGGGGCAGGGAGACTAGAAAAGCAGTACTCACCCCAAAAATACCACTGGGACCCCTTCTTCCTGTGCCTACAAACTAGGCACGTGGCCTCGAATAGGTGCCCTCTGCCCGTTGTTGGCAACGCACAGTGTAGGGAGAGAGAAAGCCGTGATCGCTCTTTTACAGAAGGTTTGTCTTTGGTCCCTCAGGATTCCTTCCTGAAAAGAAAGGCCTCAAGTGACCCAGTCCCGCTTCTCTTCCAGCCTCGGCTCCTGTCTTCACACCCACACACCCCCTCACTGCCTGTTCCTCGACAGTCTGCTTTTCACACCTTGAAACCTGTGCCTCAGTCGGCCTTTCCCTCAATACACAACTCCCCAGATTCTCCTGGGGGAAAACCTCCTGCAATGTCCTTGAAGGCCTGCATAGGTGGCCTCCCCGAAGGCTCTTCCCTGCCCTGCCCCCATATGCCAGAGACCTCCCAGACCCTGCAGAAAGCTGTCGACCACCCCGTCTGCAGTGCTCGGTGATCTGTAGGCGGGTTCCCACGCCCACTCACCTCTTTGTGTACATCAACAGCTTGAAAAATGCATATTGCAAGTTCATATCTCTGTCCCATAGTCCATATACATATGGCGGCTAAGGGTACATACATGTCATAGGGGTATATGCAAAAACATGACTCTGAACGCCCAGCCCCTAAATGTCCGCATTCATTATTTGGGGACATTTGAACTATTTGCTCAAACCAAAGCTGACAGACACCCAACTCCTCTGTCTCTTCATGTTCATGTCTCAAACCATGTGGTTTATCTGTCCTGTCTCAGGAGAGCGAGGACAGACATACTTTTTAGTAAGTACGGCTAAAACTATTGGATATGGATTTTCAAAAAGAAAAAAGAAAGAAGACAATACCAGAGTCTACCTCTCACTGTATATAAGATGAATTGTGGTAAAAAACCACAAAGGACAAGCATTATAGGAACGGCTTGTGTGACCATGATTAGACCATCAGTTCTTAGACACCATACCCAAAACATGATCCATAAGAGAAAAAAATGGTGACTTGTCCTTTACAGAAATTAAGAACTCTGCTCCCCAAAAGGTCCTATTAAGAGAATGGGAAGAGCTCAAAAGGGCTGAACAAGGGGCCCATGGGGCCCACATGGTGTGTCCAAGACCATGCTTAGCCCTGATCCACCACCACCACGAGGTGACTCAAGCTTGTTTACAAGGGAATAATATTCACCCTTAAAGGGAACGCCGATAAAAGTGACCACAGGAACGAGCCTTGAGGACATTATTCCCAGTGAAATAAGCCAAGCAAAAGGGCCTGGCACCATGGCGGTCCTCTGTTCAGAGGCGCCTAGAAACAGTCAAATTAACTGAAACAGAAAGTAAAGAGGAGTATCAGGGAAGGAGGTGTCGCCGCGGAGGTAAGCTATAAAGATGCATAGATCTGCGAGATGTGAAGAGCTCAGATGTAGAGTCCCATTAACCATGGGACTTTGTGCGTGTATTCAATGCTAGATAACTAAAGTTAAAAACAGTTACTGTTGTAAGTTTTATGGTAAGTGTATCTGGCTACTTCTAAAAAGACAAAAAAGAAAGAAAGTGCCAGCTCTGGGCCATCTGGGTAAGATTATCAGAGAGCAAATCTTTCTATTGCTATTTTCTAAATGACAATAAAGGGGGTTCTGTGAAAAAAAAGAATCACATAATTTAATCTTTTCCATTTTTATAACTATACTTGTTCTTTTGGTTTAGAGAGAAGAAAGGGAGGGAGGGGCTGCTACAGACTGGCAGTAAGTATTTGCAAATCACATATTGGATACAAGATTCATATCCAAGATACAGGGTTTTTTTTAAGTCTCAAAATTCAACAATAAAGCAAGTAACAATGAATAAAAAAAATTTTTTTCAGAAGACAGTCTTTACAAATAAGCAAGTGGGAAAATGCAAATTAACCCTGCAGTTACACACCACTGTGCCGGGAATGTATTGCCCGGGTTTTTATTTAAAAGATAACAATATACGCCACTGAGGACGGAGAGCAGTCAGAGTCCTTGGCTTATGTTTGCATCTGAAGCTGCATTCGGGTGTGTACGGCAGCCTGATTTAAAACTGCCAAAGAACTGAAAACAGCCCCGCTCCTCTCCACTGGTGAGAGAAGAAACTGTCACTCTATACAACGGAGTACTGCCCAGGGGTGAAAAGGAGTAGAAATTTCATCTATGCTCCCCGTAGATGTATCCCAGATGCATTATACTGAGTGAAAGAAGCCAGGCCCAAAAGCTACCTCCGGCTTGATTCCATTTATATGATACTCTGGAAAAGGCATGCCTCCGGAGACAGGAAAAAAAAATCAGTATCTGCCAAGGCTGGAGGCGGGAGGCGGGTTGACTCTGAGGAGCGAGGGGTGTTCCTTATCTCGGTTGTAGTGCTGGCTGTACAACTTTGGGGCCATCAGACGTCAGGAAACCCTCAGCAGAGCGAGCCTCATGGTGTGTGCGTTCCACACCTTCTGGACAACACGCCAGCCCAAGGCCCGAGCTGCCCACGTAGGGTTGGTGCCCGCAGGCCCACCCCATCCCAAGTCTGCCAAGTCTCGTCCAGCCCACAGCAACGCAGAGCTCCTTCGCTTCTCCTCCCCTAGAGTTTATTCTTAAAAAGCTGTCAAAATTACTTTTTTCAAATATAAATCACAGTGTCACTCCCCTGCCTAACTCCTCCGATGTCTTGTTGCATTTTAGAATAAAACCCCAATCCTTCCTGGGGGGGGAGGGGGTGCAAAATGAAGCCTGCCTCTCAGACCTCAGACTTCTCAGTCAGCACCCACCCTCTGATCGTGACCCCCACCCTGGCACTGCCCACTCTCCTGAACACACCAGGCATGGCCCCCGTGGAGGGCTTCGTCCCTTTGTCTCTAACCTCCATGTGGATGTGATAGGTTACCTCCCTATAGCTGCCCACACACTTCTCACATTCCCCATGCAAGACCCACAGCTCATTAACCCCAGGGTTTCCATCTTGTCCTGAGACTTGTCACTTCCTGATTCATCCTGGAGCGCACCTGCTCCATGACTGTACCATCATCAGCCTTGTTCCTGGCTAAATCATCAGGTGCGAGGGCAGAGCCAGCACACAGTAGGTGCTCGGGGCAAGGCCTGCACACAGTAGGTGCACAACAGATGCTTGAACTCTGCTTTTCCGTTCAGGTAAGAGTCTGTCACCTAGCCTTCCCCAAACCCCTCTGAGGACACTGTCATTTAGCAGTGAGGTGCTGCCCCTGTGACCTTCCTGGCCCCACTGAGGGCAGACAGTGAACCTGGAATTGGCAATAGCGGGTGAGTTTGGGTTGCAGTAGAGGCGAACTCAAACTCAGCTTCACCTGGTGCCTCTGGCCAACTATACTCCTCCTCTTCTGACCGGAGCATGTGTGTGACAGATAGTTCAGGGGAGGAAGGCGGCAGACAGACGAGGCAGGCCTGAAAACGGTATCAGCTAGCTTGCTCAGTCAAGACCTCAGCCCTTGCCCAGTCTGACACCAGCCTTGCCCAACTCCCATGGGCCTAAGGACGGCATGAGTGTGTTAGAACTTGGGATCCAAATCTGCCTAGCGGTACTGAATGCCAAACATGAGTCTGGCACTGTGCAAAGCAATCGTATGTCTGTCCCATTGCAGAAGGAGGTAGAGGCGGGATTCTAACTCGTGGACCTACTATGTTCTGGAAGCTCCAGCTGCATTGTTCTATCTAACCCCATAAACTTGGCAATAATACATTTATTTTATGTGATTTCAAAGACCATACACATTTTAAGCGGCAAAACCTTCTGGAACCCACGTCCAGGGCTATTTCTATGGTAGCAGAGCCACGTCTTCCCTTCATCAGTGAGCTCAAGTCAAGAGGCAGAGCCCCATATGCGGCCTCCCTTTCATACCTGGGCAGTGCCCACTTCTATCTCCCCATTGTCCCACTAGCTGCACCAGTGTGCAGACAAAGCTAAGATTGACTTTCCCCAAATAGCCCAACACCAAGAGTACGGACAACGTCCTTCCTCCTGGTCATCTATCTCTCTCCTCCCGCCTCTTTGTCTGTCCCTCCACCTCGCTCTCTGTCTAACTCTATGCCTGTTTCCTGAATGCACACACTGTCACCGCACCTTTGCCAACTCATTTCTTTCAACCGTTAAACTCATAGTGCCAAACAGACATGTCCCTGAGGGATCACAGCTCTGGGAACTGGCTGCAAAGGGTACAAAATATGGAAAGGTGGTCCAGGCTGTGGCTGCATTCCTGGCCAAACTGGTATAGGTGGTGCAGGCACAGAGGCCTGTACATACTCCTTGGCAGCCAGGACGTGTGGGTGAGAAGGCAGGAGATAGGAGGGCAGAGACTGACATAATTTCATGTCTGGCCTTTTTTAGTCGACAAGCAAAATGACTCTGTGGTCCCCCAGCTCTCTAAATTAGCTGTGTTTTACAATCCCCTCGTCTGGCAGAAAATGTCCCATTAAATTTTAATGATCTGCCTTCCAAGAAGTGCCCCTGCCCCTGCATCCCTAGGAGAACTTACTTCTGGAATTCCAAAGTGAGGGGCTAGTGGGGAAAGGAGCGTGGGGGGGAGTGATAACTCATAAGATGGGGTCCCAACCAACTCTTATTGGGCAAATGCCTTCAGAACCAGAAACCAGACCAGGAGGTCCCCGTTATCCTGCTCCACTCTTCCAAAAGAACCTCATGGCCGATACTGTCCTCCCAGGCACAGTCTGTCCCCACCACAATGACCATCAACCTTTCTAGCTATTTGTAGGCATCTTTAGACTGCAGCAGCCATTGGCTCCAGCCCACAGGGACAGTTTAGGACAGCAATGAAGCAGGTCCCACTTCACCTGTGCTTAGAGAGACTGGAGGAGAAATTTTCCTTGGAAAGAAAGCTGTCACCTGACCTTCAGGATTATTCAAATATTAACCACCTGGATAAACAGTTTCTCCTCGGTTCTCATTAGCTCCTCTCCAGCTAGAGCTGCTATGCAGTATTTCTCTTTTATATCCAGGGGAGGCAACTTTCAGGTGATTCCTGGGGAGAGGGGAGAGATGAAAGGAAAGGAAGGAGAGACAAACCAGTGGAAGCCAGCGGGCTTCCCCTGCAGCTCCCCACCCAACAGGTGAGAAGGCAGAGGCCAGAAGGCTGGTCCCTGACCCAGCCCAGCCTGGAGGTCACAGAGGGACACTGAGGACAGTCTCCTGAGGAACCACACGGCTCCCAGGGGTCTTTACATGCCTTCAACCTCATCTCTCCTTGGCCCTCTCTAGAGGCACATCAGAGCCAGGATGACTGTCCACACAGGGCTCCTTCTTGCTGACCTTGAATTAAACCTTCCACAGTTTCAGCAGGGCTCTCCGCTCCTGGCTCTTCTCTCCTCTCACCTTTGGCTTTCACCTCACTCTCCTTGGTCCAGAGGAAGCACAAGCATTTGGGTCTCAGCCAGGTTTCTTCTATTGCATATAGCCACCCAGAGGCCTCCATCACCAGTCAAGGGCAGCTGCCTCCACAGGCACACTACCTGTCCCTCAGGTAGGGAAATCCAGGTTGTCCGGAAGTCCAGGCTCACCCAACAGAGGAGATAAATCTATTACCAACTTCCATCATCGCAACCAATTTGAAAGTTATCATTGTGCTTCCTTAAGATGGCAACAATGAGGAATCCTATTGTCCCACTAATTAATTCAGCAATCTCCATGAAATAAGAGGAGCCAATAATTGTCATTCCAAACTCACCCCTCGACCACTGGAATCAACTAATTAAACAACAATCAGGCAGCACCGGGCTTTCAAGGGGAAGATGGACTGCTCCTTTTTATAGCTGCAATTAGGCGACACATTCAATAATCAGAATGAAATACAAATTCACCCGGGAGCCTGGTAAATTATGGCCATTCATATTTTGTTTTCCTCTGGTCGCCTCCCAGAAAATAAAAGGGGTGGCATCACCCACATGCAGCAGGGTGTGGTCTGGATTGTCTATAAGCCGCTCCTCAGAGTTCCTTCTAACTCAAGGGGTCTGTTTGCCATGTGGTTCAGAAGAAAGAAAGAGAAGGCCGCTGCTAACAAGGTTCTGCCCAAGCCCAGGGGAAATTTGGGTTCCGTGTGGTCTCAGAGAGAATGGTGGAGAAAGAGACAGAAGCAGGAGTATCCGAGTGCCTCATGATAGGATCCACACCCTCACTCACACGCTCACTCCATCAAGTGTACCGTCCAGCCAGGTGTGCAACAGATAGGACGCCCTCTGCGTGTCCCACAGAAACTCTTCCATTGGGGAGGACGGCTTTGATGACAGTGGGAGCACTCGCACCCAAGGAAAGAGAAACAAAGTGAAGCAGACAAGGTTCAGGAGAAGCCAAGGAGTCACTGTGAAAATTAAATCAGGTACAAGGCAGTGGCTGGGCAGGGGGAGGGAGGCGAGCGTGGGACGGATGACAAATGGAAAGATAGTCACTCTGAGATGCCGTCAGCCACCACAGGCTGAGTGGAAAACATGCTGCCTTCAGAAGGTGCCAAAATGTTCATGTCCTCCACAGGGGCTGTCAGGATCCAGCTGCTGATGGTCCTCCTGAGGGATGAAGCTGGAGGGGGAGGGGTGGCGCAAAAGGCTGTGGAGAATGTTGCTCATCTGATCCTTCTCAAACCCCAAGAGAGCAAACTGGGAGTTATTTTTCAGAGCTAGAGCGTGTCACTGCTTTAGGCCAGTGAGGTAAAGGGATTTCTTTACAGACGATGTGGATCTTATACTTTCAGTGTTAGAAGATCTCTGGAGTCAGAGGTCTCTTTCTTTGTCATTCAGTATAGATGTGGGCACGAAGCAGGTTAAATAGAGAGACTTAGGCCTGGCTTGCCGCTCTCCTCAGCATACCCTTCTGGGAATCTCAGAGCCAAGAGCCTCCCCCCCACCCCCCATGAATGAATGCGTCCAGAGAAGCTAAATGGTGTAAAAATATGTTTGTGTCAAAAAAAAAAAAAAAAACAACAACAACAACAACTAGTGAAAATTACCTAACAAAGGAGGTTCTGTTTAACTTACAGTTAGAAGGGACACAGTCGATGGTGCAATGCTGAGCTACAGAACATGGCTCGGCAGTTAAGTGCATTTGTTGCTCTTCCAAAGGACCAGGGTTTGTTTCCTAGAATCCATATTGTCAGCTCGGAAACTCCTGTAACTCCAGATCCAACTCACCTTTTGACCTCTTTGGAAACCTGTACACATATGGTGCACATACAAACAAACTGATGCATGTGTACATACTCTATACACAAACACACACATACAAATAAATAAATAAAACTAATTTTTAAAAGATTTTCCAAGAGTAGATAAGAAGTACAATCAGACTATAAAAGTCCACCTCCCAGTGACCTACTTCCTCAAGCAAGACTCCACCTTCTAATGGTTCCACCATCTTCTAAACAGCATCACTAGCTAGGCACCAAGAGTTCAAACACATGCCCCACTGGGGGGCATTCCCCATTCAAACCACAACAGAATGTGTCCACTTACGTGCTCAGTAGAGCCACACCAGCAGTTACCAGAAGAGAATGGCAGTAATGAGAGATGGGATTGAGGGGTGACAGCCTGCCAAAGAAAGAGATCTTTAGCAATAATGACCCGCCAGCCAAGGCCTCTGCTTGCTCATCTGTAGAATGGGAGTGATAAGAACATCTTTATAAGCCCTAGTGAGGTAATTACTGGCACTCTCCCCTGACCATGTTGCCATGGTTACTGCTCAGCTTGCCCAACATGAGATACCACCCCTCACCCACCCTGTGGAGCCTCAGTATGTGTCTGCCACAAGGAAGAGGAGACTCAGTTGTTCTTAGACACACACATGATAGTCTGGAGAAGAGCTGCAACATGGAGAACAGAGGCAATGGAGATGAATGAGAATCAAGACAGAAAGGAAGGGCCCGGACCACAAGACATGAATGGTTTCATTGGAGGTCAGTGAAGGGGATCTCGGCTTAAAGCTCTGTGGCTGTGGACAACCATCACAACCAGTGAGTGCCTCAGGCAAGGCCCAAGAGGTGACAATGTTAAAAAGCTGTGTGGATTCTTATGAAGGCTGTGTGATTCCTGTGAGTCTGTGTCGCCAGGCCTCTGGGACCGCCAGCCTGGGCTGGGTCAGGGACTAGCCTTCTCACTCACTCAAGTGCCATCTTCTAGCACTGGAGCTGTGTGGTGAGCCACGGAGGACTCAGGGCCCACTTCCCTCAGTTCACCAGTTTCCATACTGCCTGTGGGAAGGTTGCTGGCTCCCACCAGTAACAGTTTTCTTGAATGTTCTCAGGGTCTAAGGCCGTCGAAGAGTAGCAGCCCCAGCCAGGTAATATAAGAGACGGGCTAACAGAAGCTGAGGGCATTTTCACTGCCTTACTGCAGCCTGGCCAGGCTTAAGGACACAGAGGATCCAGGAGGCACTGACTTAGTGTCAGTCCTGACTGACCACCTGCACACATTAGAGTCTATCCCCAACCTGAACCCGTGGGACCTCCCGGTTCCTATTGCAGCTCCATCCACACACCGTCTATAGCAGCCACGACCCCAGACTGGACTGCAACTCCAGCCTCACCCTCTCCTCTGTCCACACAACTTAATCAGGGACCGATCCAGGCTCTGAGTCTCCCAGTTTTGACTTCCCATTGTATGTCCATGTCTTCCTCCACACAGGGAGGGCAGATCTGAGAAGGGCCTCACCAGGACCCACAAGCTAACTCTGAGCTGAGGCCCAGGAGTTTGCAGTTGCAGAGTGAGCAGGCGTAGCAAATAGAGAAACTTCTCACTATCTATTCAGCTCCTTCTCAGCATCAAACTGCCAAGGGCTTCCTCATCACACCCCGGCTCTCAGCAGTAAATACGGATTCTGATTTAGAGTCCTCAGCACCACGGTCGAGGGGAAATTCTCACAGGCAAACGAAGATTCATACTCTGACGACAATGGCAGGATTAGCTTTATTGATCAAGTATCAGCATCATCAAAGACAAATACTTACAGGGTTCTTATTCACCTGCAACAGCTGCTCCTCCTTCAACCAGGGAAGGAGAACTCGCAGGATGTCTTACAGAGCCTACAAAATCAACCTGATGTCATGGCTTTAATTATGGGCCACTAGAGGTCATTTGCCTTAAATGCACTGTAAATGCTTCAAACTAAAAGACGCTGACTTTATAGTGCCAAAGCCTGGAACTTTATTAGATCGGTAAGACTGGGTGAATGAATGAAGGGAGGAAGGAATGGAACGTGGACATCTCTCCATGGCTGCCAGCCTGATTATAGAATTTATGGATGACTGAGGCCTCTTGCTTTTCCATCTTCTTGCAGAACATTTAATGGCCTTCCTGGGGTCATTTCATTACTAATTTGTACCTTAATCAGAAGCAGGGGGGAGAAAGCAGGGGAAACAGAAAGGGGATAGTCGCAAATCAATCAGTGTTGCTCCCTTTACCAGCTCTGGGAGAGACTTTAGTGAATGCGAACATTGAGACTAATGGCTAAAGCTGAGCTTGGGAATTATCTGTGCGTTTATTTATGCATGACTTCTGGCATCCACTCCGCCTGGAAAACTTCCCAAGAAAGATGAGGCTTTGGAAAGTGACTGATAGAGGGGAGGGAGGGGAGAGGAGAGGAGGGGAGGAGTGAGGAGAGAAGGGGAGGAGCAAAGCTGGCCAGGCAGCACCCCACCCCCACCCCACCCAGGCAGCCTGCAAAAGAGGACTCCTCCCTACCGCCCACATCAGTGTTCGGGCACACAAGGTGGCTTGCAATGGCGGTCAGCAGATGCCACTGTCCCACATGTACAGTTTCCTAGTAAAGGCTACAAGGTACGATGTACAAGGGCACATAAGGGTGGAGGGGCACACAAGGGTGGAGGGGCACATACAGGCCTGAAAGTTGCATTCCTTCTAAATCCATGTTTTGAAATCTGATCCCCCAAGGTGAGTATGGAAACTTTTCAGGAAGATAAAGTCAGGAGTGCAGCGCAGCGCCCTTAGAAAGAAAGAGCAGAGCTTATCCTTGCTTCCTCTGCTCCTTGTCAAGACAGAGGGATGTCTGTCTATAAACCAGCAAATGGAACTGGATCTGTCGGTGTCCTGTGTTTGAACTTCTCAGGCTCTGGATTGGTGAGAAACGACCTTTTGATGTTAAAGCTCTCCAGTCTCTAGAAGTTCCTTCCAAAAGCTCCTACAACGTAAAGCAGGATGCCTTCCGAGTAGCCTAAGCAGCCTCATGTGACAACAAGGGACTGGGACAGCGATGGCCACGGTTCTTATAAACCATATTCCCCGCCATCAAGCACCCCCAGTCATCCCAAAAAGTGGGAAACATTCAGGTCACCACTGCACACTGGAATTTCTTCCTGGCAGGTCCTACTGTAAATGAGGCAAAGCAAAGGGACATGAGAGGGACAAACCTCAGCAGCGGGCCTGCCAGACAGGCAGAGGAGAGCAGAGGAGAACATGCATGCAAGGCCAGGTCATGGTCTGTGGTGAGGGTTAGGGGCAGGAGCTCTTCCTGTCCAGCCAGTAGGATCGGGAGTGAAAATTACTGTTCTGAGGGAAACCAGCAGATGTGCCACTTACTAGTGTGAGATACAGAGGCCTCCCCAATCTGCCTTCAGAAATATCAAACCCCTCCAACAAGATGAGTTAAAGCCCTAGGAAAATAAGAGACCCAACGTGGGGAAGGAACCATTGTGCACCAGGCACAGGAAGCTGCCAGACAGAGTACAAGAGAGTAAAACGGATCACGGACACGAGGGGGGTGCCCACTACCAGGTCCTCAGCAGCCGAACGTCCTTGCAACTGGAGAGAACTAGGGAAAACGCTCCAGCGTCACAACAAAGCAAACCGACAAAGAAGATTGTGTAAGATCGCAGGAAAGGGAAGTGTAAGTAACACAAAGGCTAATGGGCTTCCAGGGCAGAGAACAACTGGAAGCAATCCCCCAAAAGCACCACTGCGACAGGCCTGGGGAGCAAGTGACACAGAGCTCTCAAGTGATCGGCCAAACGGACCAACCTAGAAGAAAATCTACAAAAAGAATACAACCAACCACAAAATCAACCAAGCAAGCAAACAAATATGAACAAGGTGAGTGGTCCCCAACGTCAGGACAAGACCAGAGATGAGGGGAGAAAAAATAACACTGGTAAAATGGAATGAAATGCTTGCTCTGAGAGCCCCAGTTGGAATACTTCACACCCATGTAAAAGCTGAATAAAGGGCCAGGAATCTATAATACCTGCTCTAGGGTAAAGACAGGAGAATCCTGGAGGGCTGCTGTTCAGCCAGTGTAGTGGTTTAAATGAGAATGACCACTCTAGGTTCATATATTTGAATGTCCAGTTGGTCCATATATTTGGTCTCCAGTTGGTGGAACTGTTTGGGAAGGATTAGGAGGCATGGCCTTACAGGGGAGATGTGTCAAGAGGACTTTGAGGTTCACAAAGCCTATACCATTCCTAGTTAGTTCTCTCCACTTGTGGCTGTGTCTCAAGATGTAAGTTTTCAGCAACTGTTCCACCACTGTACCTGACTCCTTGTTGGCGTGCTCCCCGCCATCATGGTCATGGATGCTGACTCTCTGAAACTGTGATTCCCAAACAAACTTTTCCTCTGTAAGTTGCCTTGGTCATGCACAATGTCTTATCACAGTGATAGAAAAGTAACTAAGACACATGAGTCTGTGAGCTTCAGGTTCAGTGGGCAAGTGGATCTCAAAAACTAAGTTCTAGAAGAAAATGACCAAGGTCAACCTCTGGCCTCCATGTGCATACCCAAGGGCAAGTGCATCTGCACACACTTGTGCATGCATAAAGGCATACACCAAAGTCACACACTGATACCCACACACACCACACAAACCCACACACACAGAGGAAACAACTATGACACATTAGTCAATTGTGAATAATATTCAAGTTGACATAATAATGTAAATTCTGAATATTGACTTAATGAATATTTAAAATAAGAATCAGAGGGGATGGCAGTTTAAGACACTTGAATCTCATTACCATAAAGTTCAATAATGCATGCAGTCAATGCATTAAAATATAGCAACACCCACATACTATAAAGACAGGTACAATTGAGAAGAGAGAGCTAGAACCTGCTGTGGACCATTGCTTCAGAGAAGAGAGACTGGGATGCAGGGGAAATGCAACACTACACCACTGTTAGAAGCCTTTCAAACATTTCTCTTATAACCTAAATGCAATGATCATTATTTTCCTTAAATTCCCAAGTCTGACCCTCTGTGGTTGACAGTGAAATGACCCCAGTCACTTGCACTTCATCTTTCCCTAGGGTGTCTCTCATTCATTATTACTGCTGCCAAGGGAGTGGCCTCCTAGCAGCCAACTCTCCTTTCATACAAGGCTTTGTTTTGCCTTAATCCCAAGAAACATATCTAATGAGAGCAGAGAGTGGTAAAAACACCAGTGGAGAAGGAACAAGAGGACACTCCCTCGGCTAGCCCCTCCCTCGGCTAGCCCCTCCCTCGGCTAGCCCCTCCTTCAGATGGCTCCTCCCTCAGCTGATGGGTTTAGACTCCCTTTCCCAGTCCATCCAGTCCAGCTCCTCCCACCATTTAATGTTTTCCATTGTTAAAATTGAATCCACAGCTTCTCCCTGGTCACATAAGGGTCCCCCTTGCCAGTTCTGCTTCCTTGTTAATGACTCTCTTTTTTCCCCCCATGACTGACACCATGTGTTGGGGGGGAAGCTAACCTTCACTCCCAACTCAGAAGCCAATGAAACATCTCTGTCATTTATATAAGGATTACCCATAGACAGAAACAGGAGGATGAAACTAGACATGGTAACTAACTACCGTCATCCAAGAACTAGACAGCCTGAGGCAAGGGGATCATGATGAGTTTGATATTAGCCTGGGCTATAGAATGAAAAAATGAAAGGGGAGAATGAGGGGGAACAGGGCTGGTGACATGGTTCAGCACAGAGCACTTGCCCAGTGTGGTGGTTTGAATGAGAATGGTCCCCAAAGGCTCATGTGTTGGAATGCTTGGTCAATAGTTGAACTGTTTGGGAAAGATCAGGAGGTGTTATTGTAGGAGATGTGTCACTCGGGGTGACCTTTGACGTGTAAAACATCCCACACTCACACTATTTCGAGTTAGGCTCTTTCCCTGCCTCTTGATGATGTCTCAGCTCTTACTCCAGCACCATGCCTGCCTTCCTGCTGCCGTGCTCCCCCCATGATGGGCGTGGACTCCCTCTGACACTGCACGGCTTGGTCATGATCTCTTCACAACAATATCAATGTAGCTAAGACACCTACACATACATGTAGCATGTATGAGGTATAGGTTCTATGCCCAACATCATCAAAACAAAACCAGAAGAGTTTGGAGAATGAGAAAGGAAACCTTTTACCCTTGGATAAAGTATTAAATGTATCAAAGCCTTAGTTTTCTCATCTATATAAAGGGAGTGATGATCACATTTGTCCCAGTCCCAAAGGGCTCTCAGCGCAAACCAGACAGCCCTTCAAACATGAACTTGTATTATTACTGTTGCTATTATTATTAGTCGTGTGTGTGTGTGTGTGTTTGTGTGTGTGTGTGCATGCGCAAGTGTACTTGCCGGTGTATGTGAATATGAAGACCAGAAGACAACATCTGTGGTCTCCCTCAATCACTCCATGCTTTGAGGCAGCCTCTCTCATACAACCTGTAGTTTGACATCTGGGCCACACTGGCTGGCTGGCTAGCAAGCTCCCAGGAGCTTCCTGTGTCCACATCTCTGTCCCTCCATGCTTAAGTTCCAGGCATTGGCCACCACACCCCTCTGTTCATTTGGATGCTGGAGATCTGAACTCAGCCCCACCCCCACACTTTCCAGCAGGTACCTTACCCACTGAGCTGTCTCCCCAACTGCAGCCATGATCATTTTGGAAGACAGAAGACTATGGAGTCTCCTGACTAGCTGGAGACCCATGTGCTGAAATAAAAAGCTGGCATCTTGGTCACCCTCGGGTCCCCTGTGAGCCACTGGGTTCCAGCAGGATGGTCTATTATCCAACCTGCAGCCGTGCCAGCTGCCCCACCCGGAGCAGCAGACACCCGGGGCCCAGGCCTCACTCAGTGCCTCAGGCAAATGGCTCTGAGCACCTGTGCCACTTCCCTTCATAAAACCAAATCGCTCACTAATGCTCCTCCGCTCCTTTCATCCGAATGGCAGCAGCCGTTGTTCTTATTGGATTGTAGATGAATCACTTGAAATATATTTTGGGGCACATTATAGAGGCAATAACATAAAAGTAACCTGGAAAATGGTTCTGTTTTGTTTTCTACTTTGCAAACCCAAACTGGAGCCTGGGGTTGTGTTCCAGATTTTTGTCTCTTTTTTTAACAGAGGTATTTTTTGCTTACTTCCTCTTCGTGCTGGGAAAGGAGACAGGTGAATCTCTCCTGGGGTGGGAGGGAAACCCTTCAGGGAACCCAGCCTGGCACCCAGGAGGAAGGGCTGGGTGACAGCAGGCAGACCCACAACCCAGACTTCACGTCTGGAAAAACTGTGACTGAAAAAAAGACATTCACCTCAGGTTCCACTGAGGACAGAAATGAAGATGAAGAACTGAGGCAGGGTAGCAGGAAGAACTGACTCATCTCAAGATAACAGGACTGCTTCACTCTCTCCAATGGTCAGATGCCTACCTTTAAAAGCTCAACCATGCCGGGCGGTGGTGGTGCACACCTGTAATCCCAGCACTCTGGGAGGCAGAGGCAGGCAGATTTCTGAGTTCGAAGCCAGACTGGTCTACAGAGTGAGTTCCGGGACAGCCAGGGCTACACAGAGAGACCCTGTCTCGAAAAAACCAAATCCAAAAAACCAAAAAGAAAAAAGAAAAAAAAAGAAAAAAAGGAAAAAGAAAGAAAGAAAGAAAGAAAGAAAGAAAGAAAGAAAGAAAGAAAGAAAGAAAGAAAGCTCAACCATATGCCTGCTACACACTCAAGGAGTCACACCTCTTGATACTCCAGATCCCCGCTTGCAATACAGATCCATGATCAAACATTGTAGAGCATATGGGCTCCCTACTGTGGCCAGGGCCTTCTTCTGTCCTGGAGGCCACCACTTCCCCCATCTTCTTCCCCAGTTCAGAAAGTGCTGACCTCCTGGCTGTCTCCCTTTCAGTCCTAGCACTCAGAACCTTCAACCTGTCTGTATGTCTATCTGTCTGTCTGTTTGTTTATGTGAGTACACTGTCACTCTATTCAGACACACCAGAAGAGGGCATCGGATGCCATTACAGAGGGTTGTGAGCCACCATGTGGTTGCTGGGAATTGAACTCAGGACCTCTAGAAGAGCAGTCAGTGCTCTTAACCACTAAGCCATCTCTCCAGCCTCCAACCTGTCTGTTCTAAACCCTTGGCTCTGCAGACTCTAACAGACTCTAACCTCCACAGCTCCAACACTGGAGCTTTCTGCACCTTAGTTCTGGGGCACTTCAAAACCCTCAAAGTAAGAACAGAAATCTAGCCCTAGAAAATCTCTCTCTGTTGACATCAACAATTACAAATTCAGCTAGATGGAGGTGGTACAAGCCTTTAATCCCAGCACTCGGGAGGCAGAGGCAGGCTGATCTCTATGAGTTTAAAGCCAGCCTGGTCTACAGAGTGAGTTCCAGGTCAGCCAAGGCTACACAGATAAATCCTGTCTTCAAAAACAAAACCTAAAACAAACAAACAACAACAAAACCCTTGAACTTCATTTAACTATCCTACCTCTCATTCAGAAAACAGCACCTGCAGTCTAAAGCAGCTTGCAGGCTGTGGGGATCACTAAGGGCCATGTGTTCTCCTCCTCTGCAGAGTCCAGACAGCACACAATGACAGAGCTTAGTCACAGAGTCAGCTTAAAACGGTACTGAGCCCCCAAACCTAATCTAACGCCATTATGGACTTTTGCAAGATGCCAGGCTTTCCTAGGTAGGAAGGGATTTGAGGTCAAATCTCCCTGCTCAGCCTGACAAGTCGCTTGATGTAGGTCTCAGAAAGGGAGGGGGTGGGGCAACCTCAGCTGTCATTCCTCTGGTACCATCCCACTTAGGGTCTCTCACTGGCCCAGAACAGTACCCAACCACACCTGCCCACCTGCCTTTTTTTTTTTTTTTTTTTTTTTTTAAATAAGAGTCCTGGGTCCTCATGCTTGCAAAGCCAGCATTTTAGCAACTGGGCCATCCAGCCCAGGAAAAGCTTACCTATATCAGGAGATCTCTTGAAATCCCTGGTGCTTAAGAACTGGAATTGCTCTCTCTAAATGGCCTCTCAAATAAAGGGGGCTTGAGCTCTTCTTTTGTGAAGTAAAATCTGAGGCCTGGGGTAATAAGGAAATAGCTCTAAATCCAGGCTGCCATTGACCAGGCCTTGATGGAAAACTTAGCCTCTGTGGCCTGGCTCTGATCTTTATCACCAAAAGGACACCTCCTTGCAACAACAAGGGCTAATGCAAACTAAACACCAGCCAGTCATTTCCCCCACGCAGCTGAAACAAGGAGGCAAGACCAACCTCTGTGTCTCAACTTTCTCCTCTACTTCCTGTCTTGCTTTTTTTTTTTTTTTAAATTCCCTTTAGGGAAAGATGGCTGTGTCCATTCCTTACCGACTAATGTGCTATTAAGTTTTCTCCTGTGGCCCGATATTACATCTGAATTGTAAGTGGAAAGAGCAAGCCATTGAACGAATCAGGGTGGCGGGTGTAATTTAATGAGATGAACCATAAGCCAAGCCCCTGCATTTCTGCTGGGTCTCATTAACTGCTGCACCCTGTCCTGCCTGGGAGGCCCCGCCCACCCATCCCTCCCCACTGGCTAATCTCTATAGTACCCTTTACTACTCTGGATCTGTTAAATGTTTTATATTCCGTTTGCCAACGCAGGGATGATTCGCAATAAGATTGGGTTATTACAAATTCAGGAGGCACTACACACACGGCTGTCATGTTTTAGCTACCCTTTCTCTTGGTTTAATAAAATTTGCCACACTAATACAAGGCCATCTTTTATCGTTTTCCCTGCCGTTGTAACAACTTGTCCGGCTTCCCTCCTGCTAATTAAAGGAGAAGACCACGCCACCGCTCATCGGAAAGTGGGTTTCCGGGGAACCCGTCAATATCTTCTCAGTCACTTAGCTCTGGGTCTTATGGTCCTTTAGCCACTCGCTCCTCCATGATTGGAGCCCTAATGAGGTCGGCAGCTGGTGGCGACATGACAGACATGCCCCGCGTGGCCCGCTGGTGGGAGGGCAGACGCAGCAGTCCCCAGGGGCAGGATGACGCGGGCTCCGCAGTCCGTCCTCCCACGCTGCCCCAGCTGGCCCTGACTTGCTTGCGACACTCACCAGCAAGGGTCCCCCAACGCAAGAGCGAGCGGCCGGCCGGGAGCTGGGAGGTGGGCGGTGAGAAGCGACCCCCGCCCCCTGGGCAGAAGGATAACCGGAAAGGGGAGGCAGTGGGTACCAAGGAAGCAGGGAGGGGAGGACAGAGAAGCTGTGCACAGAGCCGCCCTTGTGCGAAGTCCTGAGCCGGGTCCAATCAGCCCGCTCCCGGAAGGCCCACGCGCCACCCTCCAGCCCACTCGGGGACCTCGAGGAGCCCCAGCCCGCGAGGGAGGCGCGTCTGTGCCGGGTACATCTGCCCCGGCTAATTGCCTCACTACAGCCGGGACTGCCGCCCTTTAGAGGGACCACGGCGGGCTCATTAGCATTCCAGCAGCCGCCGGCCTTGGCTATCCAGGTTGGTCTACCCACTGGGAAGTCCCTACATTGGGAGTTGACATTCCCCCAGGGCGAGGCAGGAGTTTCCCCATCAGTGGCACCAGTCTCCTCTAAGTGCCCAACTGTGTGCTTGGAGCCTCATTCCTGGAAGGACCTTGGGCCACCTGGGCAAGCAGGGACAATGTCAAGGTCAAGCCAGGGGTGCTGGGGACCGGGGTGGGTGGGGAGTGGTCCTCAGATAAGCACACGGTAGTCCTAGCTCCCTCCTGAAGCAGCAGCAGCAGCAGCAGCAGCAGCAGCAGCAGCGGAGCATCACGGCCACGGAGATTCCTGGGCTGAATCCCCTTATGCGCACACTAATAAGTTTACAAATGGAAGCCGCTGGCACCTCTTGGAATAAAAGGCTGAAGCTCCGCTCCGGCCTTTCAATAGGAGCATTTTCCCCCTTAACAAGGGGCTGGATTCAGACTCCTGGTGCTGTCTGGGCAGGGCGAGTTGCCTGAGTAACCAAGGCCTAGCGCACACCCCTCAGAATGTCTTGGAGCTAGCCTGCAGTTAGGCTAAAGGCTTCCTTCCCAGTGACAGCCTTCTAAAGGCCCTTGTCTATTAACCTAGGAAAGCCCCCAGGCCCTGGACCACTCTTCAGATCTAGAACAGCCATGATTTTCTTCACAGCTCACAAAAGGAGCCCCTTTCCCAGGTTGTCCCTGTGGGAGGACACAGGGGAGAGGCATACTTCACCAATCCAGCTCCTGGGAGCCAGGCCAGCCAGGTGCCTGCCTGACATCTCAAGCACTTCATACACCCCTGCTTCGCACAGCCCAGAGGCCACAGTACATGCATACTGAGTGCCCACTGTCACCAAGCAGCCAGACCATGCATGTCTGAGGCCTGGCTACCCACCCTGCCCCACCTCAGGCTGTGGGTCTTTCCTTCTCTCCAGATGATACTCTCCTGTCCGGTCATCGGTTGTTCCTGATGGCTGACCTTCCAGCCCTCCCAGATCAGCCCGCTCCTGAACTACAGCTGCAGCCACACACAGCTCTCATTAATGTCTGCAGCAAACCTGTAGCTTCCTGTCAACTTAAGCCACCCTCCCCCATCACCAGATCTTAGCCAGTCCCCTTCTGTAGAAGCCTAAAGAGGAAGGTTCCCAGCAGCTGACTGCCATTACCTCACCCACCCCGCCCACCCCACCCACCCCACCCACCCCACCCTTCCCTCACTTCTATGTGTTTAGGGAAGCTCTGCTCCAGTTCCACAATATTCTATAGCTCTCTCCTTTCCCCTTGTTCTAGCATATCCTTCCAGTTCATGAACTGCCTCCTCCAGGAAGTCCTTCCTGCTTCCTTGCCACTCATTGCTGACTGAGTCAGCACCTCAGCTAGGTCCAGAACACCTGGTACAGGATAATGAATGTTTGAAGAAAAAGTTCGCTCGGGCTTGTGATTATTGGAGGTTGTGATGGCAAGACTGAAGGGTCCCCCCCCAACCTGTCTCTGATAAGAGTCTTCTGGAGACTTCTGAATGAAGCAATAGCATCAGATGTAAGGAGCACATGCATGTAAGGATCACATGTATGTAAGGAGCATGTGTATGTAAGGAGCATGTGTATATAAGGAGCATGTGTATGTAAGGAGCACACATATGTAAGGAGTACGTTTATGTAAGGAGTGCACATAAGGATCACATGTATGTAAGGATCACCTTAATTTCTACTCAGAAACATAAAAATACAGAGGGATCTCTTAACTCCTTTTTCTAGCTCACTGTTAGGCATCAAAGTACATCCAAATCCTAGAAGCTTTTTAGCATCCAGAGAATCTAGGCTATGGCGAGACCTGGAAATATGCACCTGCACACGCGCGCGGGCGCGCGCGCGCACACACACACACACACACACGTGTGTGTAAGGAGCACATGTATGTAAGGAGCACATGTATGTAGGGAGTACGTGTATGTAAGGAGTGCACATAAGGATCACATATATGTGAGGAGAACACATATGTAAGAAGCACATGTATGTAAGGAGTATATGTATGTAGGAGCACATGTATGTAGGAGCACACGTATGTAAGGAGCACATGTGAGTACACAGATGGCTGCAGATGAAAGAAGCCAGATGTTCAAGAGCCAGGCTCCCTCTTCTTACAGCAGGACACTCTTGAAGGAAGAAACATGCTCCTGCCATATCTGACTTCCTCCACGAGACCAACATGAGGACAGTTAGGACCCAGGTACTTCCCACCCCACCTGGGGACCACAGTCAGGGCTGCCAGGCTGGCTCCCGCCCTCTCAGATGTTTTGCAGCTTTAATTCCTCTAAGCAGCTGAGATTTATGTCCCACTTGACAGAAATATTTAATTTTCCAAATGTCTATTATTCAAAGGCTGTGGAAATCTCCAGCTCCAACATCTCTACATTAATATCCACCTCAGTCTCAGACCCAGTAAAGAGCTCCCCAGTAGCATGGAAGGGAAAGGAAGAGGAGGAGGCCTTGGCAGAGGAAGGACCTGTAGAAAATCCTCACAGAGTTCAGGCTGTCCCCACCACCCTTGTCAAGTCAAACAAGTATGCATCATCATCATCACCACCACCACCACCATTATCATCACAGTCATCATCACCACCACACCACCACCACCACCGTAATCATCATCGTTGTCATCGTCATCATCTTCTTTGTCATTCAGGCTGTCCCTACCACTCTTCTCAAATCAAACTAGTATGCAGCATCAGCAGCACCGACGGCTTGCTGTATGTGATGACTGATTAATCCTCACTCACAACGACTGGACTAGGATCACCTTGGAATTACATGTCTGGGTGTGTCTATGAGGGTGTTTCCCAGAAGCTTTAACTGAGAAGGTAAGACCCTCCCTGAACATGGTTGGCCCTCTCCTGTGGACTGAGGCCCTGGCCTATCGAAAACAGAGGGAGTGAGCTGAGCGCCAGTGTTCATCTCTCTGCTTTCTGGTAGAGGATGTGGTATCCAGTCACCTCCTGCCGTCGGCACCATAATAAACCAGGTCCCTTCTGAGGCCAGGAGCCAAAACAGACCCTTTCCTTTTTAAGTTGTTCTTATCCAGTATTTTGGCACACCAAGAGAAAAGTACCCACTATGTACTGCGCTAAGCAATCTGTGTGTGTGCATATTGCGTTCACAGGCTTGCCTGTGTGCAGTACTGTTGCTCAGGAGGCCACCACCTTGCTTTTTGAAATAAGATTTCTCAATAGCACCAAACTAGTGAGGCTAGCTAGGCCGGTGGGCCAGTAAAACCTCAGGGACCCTCCAGTCTCTGCCTCCCGGCAGCAGGATCACAACATTCAGATGCCACCACATTCAGATTTGACCTAACTTGAGCCATCTCTCTAGGCCTGAAGTAAGAAATTTTAATGGGTGTGGTTCAATTGAACCCTTACAGCCATGTGTAATAACCAGGATAGCTATGCCACTGTGTAGGTGGATGAGGGCACTGAGGCACAGAGAAAACTAAGCTTACCCAACTGCTGGGACAGACACTAGACTCCCAACGTGGCTGGCTAGCCCTTCGGCCATCAAGGAGTCTCGCTGCACTGGGCTAGCGCTTTCTATTGCTAACACCTGTGCCGAACTGCATTTCGTTCCACGTCTCATTGCTAAGCAGATTCACCGATACGTTCTCATGTGAAGTGTTCCTGCCACACGCGTAGCTGGGCTGTGTGCCTCACATAGCAAGTGTGAGGCCCCTCGCCTACCAATTTCTTAAAACCTGTTTGAAAGTGGAGGTTTATGTGCAAAGGAGGCAGAGATGCTACACCAGCCACTGAAGGACTCAGCTGTCTCCACACGAGCAGGAAACAAAGAGTTCTGAACAGAGGCAGGCGAGACCTTCTTGGGCCTCTATCTCTGCCAGTCTCTTTTGTCTAGGTGTAAAGCTGATTCTGTTTACACACGCTCGGCGCTCAGCAAGGGAGAGGGCAGAGCAAACATCCTGGCAGAGATAAGAGGGGACTGCTAAGGAGAAGGGAAGAGGAAATGGGGAACAGTGGATGAAGAACTGGAAACTCAGCGGTCTCGGGCATCTGGTGTGGGGAAAACAACACACTCCTAGCCCTGGGAGAAGCTCCCCATCGGAGCACAGGAGAGCAGCCGACGTTTGTGGCCCTGAATGATGGAAAAAATAATCAGAGGCTCCCTGCCTGCTGTTTAAAGAGTGCCTACTGGTCGCTTCCTTCTCCTGTCCCTTTAAATAAACCCATGTCATAAAGGTAAGCAAAACATTTGCTTTAATTTCTGGTGTCTCAAGGAAGAGTTAACCACATTCTCTTGGAAGGCAATAAACAATGTATTAAAATGTAACCACGCACCCTAGCTGGTCAGCACCTACTGGTGTCCATGAAAGACAGGGACAGATTGTCTGACCCTTTCTGCTCAGTGTCATCCCAGGTAAGCACCCAATAAAGACCCATCACTGCCGACACGGGGTGTCACATCCCTTTGTCTCCTTCATTCTCAGCCAAGAAAGCAGGGAAGCTGGGGAACCTGGCACCCTCCAAGGCTAGTTCTAGGGCATCAATCATCCCTCCAGCTCTAAGAAGGGCAAGCTAAGGAATGATTGTCATCGCCAAGCCAAGAAGTTTTTGCTATGCCATGAGGGGTCAGCTCCCGTCCCTACTGGTCCAGAAAGCGTCCCCGCCTGAGTCACAGCAGCCAAACCCAGCTAATAGGAGCTTAAGTTTCTCATGTCCTTTTTCCTGGTCCTAGATAGCTCCAGTTGGGGTCTGCTTAGGACAGAGACAGTAAAAATAAACGCTAGAAAGTCCACCAGTGCCCTGGTGGGAAAGCCTTACTTTAATCTCCAAAGCAAAACACTCACAAGGAATGGGTCAGGACAAGACAGGAATCATCTTGGAGGACAGCCTAGAAAAGTCACAGCATCCAGAAGATGACTCTACACAGTTCCCATGTATGTCTCAAATGTGCCCTGAACCCCTTCAGCTAAATACAATGCTACCTGTGTGTGGTATCATGTCAGCCTTCCATTTTTATTAACAGGTACTACTTGTATAATAACTGGTTTCATTGTGACATTTTCACACACAGATACAGTATTTTTTGTTCTATCCCCTCCGCCTGTAATCATCCCCTCTCAGCCCCTTCTCTCCTCCAGCTGGCCTCTTCCTCTTTGCAAACAGTCCCCTCTTCTCTTAAAAATACTTTTCACAGTGTGTGGGCAAGCGAGTGCATACACACACATGCACAGGTCACAGCACACATGTGGAGGTCACAGGACAACTTGCAAGCGTTGGATCTGTCCTTCCACCATCTAGATTCCAGAGCCTGAGCTCAGATCTTCAGACTTGGCTGCCATCACTGCCCCTGGCTACGCCTTCTTACCTGCCCTGAGGTCTACTTTTGCACTGGTGTTGTTAATCTCGATTCCACTGTGAGAAGAAATGTGATATTTGCCTTTCTGAGTCTGGCGTAATAAATAATGACCTCCAGATCCATCCATTTTTCTGCAGACGACTTCGCCTGTGCAGTTGGGTAGCACGGCACTGTGCGTACTGATCTTACCCGTTCATCTCCTAGCTCTTCTGTGTAAACGACGCTACATCGGCGTGGCAATCTGGGTAGAACATATCCGTGGGGTTCTTAGCGTCCTCTGCATGGCGGATGGAGGATCGCCCAAAGCACCTCTAAAGCACACTCATGCAGGCTTACCTGGCCTAGCCTCCCAGCAACCCTCAAAGGAAGTAATTTCCTTCAGACGCATAAGGACACTGAGGCTTGGAGAGGCCTGAGTAACTTGTTCAAAGTTGCCCAGCTGGTAAATGTCGAAACAGATTCTTTTTGAGGTCTGTTGGCTCTGACGCTAGAGACCACAGCCGTGCCTTCATGATGCCATCACCAGTAAAAGGGCAGAGAAAGAGAGAGAGAGAGAGAGAGAGAAAGAGAGAGAGAGAGAGAGAGAGAGAGAGAGAGAGAGAGGAGCCAAGGCTCCTCAGATGGCAAATCTGGGGAGGAAGAGAAGGAGGAGGAAGACCCTTCTGCCTTCTAGAAGAGCAGGTTCCTCATTGCGGCCTCGTGCTGGCTGCTATTTCAAGGGCTGACTCTCGTGATGAATGCGCCCAGGGCACATGTGAAATGTAATACATCTTGATTTAGTGAAGCGCTTGATAGGTCGCCTGATGAAATTTTACTTGCAAAATTAATTCAGATTGTCTTGGCTGGGTACTGCCGTCACCTAGACAGCAGACGAGCGGGAAAGTATACACAAGTAGTCAGGAAGAGACACTTCAAGGGGCAGGGCTGGGGCACTAGAAGCAAGCAAGGCCCCCTGGGAGGCTGAGGCAGCAGCAGGCATTGTCTGCCTTACCTCCAGTGCGCCAGAAACCTAGCCTGTGGCGGGAAGATGCCAGTCTGATTGTAAGAATGCCCGACAGGGCCTTAAAGGGGAGGAGGTGTAAGATGAGCCCACAGGGCCTTTGCAGTCCCCATTCAATGGGATGAGTCGCCTAAAGGCACAGCTGAGTCCCCAAGCTGCTCCTCAAGGAAGCTCAAAGAGCAGTCACCCATTCCAGTCAGCACAGTGTGAGCCTCGGCCAGGGCAGCTCTCAGAGAAGTTACAAGATGGTGTCTCCTGCAGACATGAGGAACCCAGCAGTCAGCTCCTGGGGAATGCCAGTCAGCTCCTGGGGAACGCCCACTCAAAGCAGCAAGGATGGTGAATCCCAGCCCATCGCCAGGAGGCCGGAACCTTAGTGAGGGACAAGGTAGGACATGGGAAGAGAAGCTGAGGAGGAAAAATCTGCCCAGCACGGAGCCGATGAAGCTGACCCAGGAGGTGGGGGCATGACTGCCATTCATAATTAACGAAGGAGGAAATGAATTCCTGTAATTACGAACCCATGGAGCACGGTTTAAAACAAACGTGTTCCTCTCGAGTACCCACGGGAGAGAAGAATATAATACTTTAAAAAAAATTAAACGTTTTGCTTAAAATTTTTATCGTGCAAATAATGCACTTTGGGCCAGGCAGTGGTGGTGCACGCCTTTAATCCCAGCACTTGGGAGGCAGAGGCAGGCAGATTTCTTTCTGAGTTTGAGGCCAGCCTGGTCTACAGAGTGAGTTCCAAGACAGCCAGTGCTACACAGAGAAACCCTGTCTCGAAAACAAACAAACAAACAAACAAAAATGCATTTTGATCCAATGCCCCCTCTAACCTCTCCCTACTCCCCACACTTTGCCTCTTTTGCCATTTCTGTCTTGATTTTACACACACACACACACACACACACACACACACACACACACACACACACATATGCTGCCTATATCTGTGTAGACGTAGGACCATCTATTGGTAGCCTCTTAGGAACTATATCCCTAACCATCAATTACCAACCGCTCCTCAGCTAGGGGTGAGACTTCATGAGTCTCACTCCTGCCCATGCCAGGATTCTGGCTGGCTCCATCTTGTACGGGTCTTGTGCATACAGCCACAGCCAGTCTGACTTCGTGTGTGCAAAGGCTCTGTTATGTCTTTCAAATATTCTTTTGTAAATGTCCACCACTTCCTACTCTTACAATCCACCCTCCCCCCTTCTCCAGTGACTCCTGAGCTTCAGGGCGCAGGGGGATGAGGGTGATATAGCTCTTCCACTTAAAACCTAATACCAATTTAGAAGCTTCTCTTTCGGAAGAGGCACTAACCTATGGGCATAAAGATAAGAACTTAAGGAACAGTTTATTACTATGTCCATTTAGGATAACAACAGTATTATGTCTCTGTAGGTACCCGAGGCCTGCAAAGCTTGTGACGCCATACAAACAATGTATAGGTCTGTTGCCAAGGCAACAGCTGCCGTTTACCCAGAATTCCATAGCCCACCTTTACCTGTAATTACGTCACCACAGATATATAACTGGGCAGCGCTCTTTTCCTCTCTCTCTTTTCTCTTCTCCCCTTCCCTCCTGCCCGCTACCCCTTCCCTATCTTAAATAAAATCCCACGTGGAACTATCTGGTCTAGCGTGTCTCATTGCGGCTCACGGTTCCACCGCGTCCTGCGCGCGTGTGGGCACTTCGAGCAGCCGCAACGCAGCGAGCAGACGGGACCTTCAAGTGAGCGCAGAAACCAACAGTCTCACTATAGATACATGACCTAACAGCCTCGTAGGATTGTGGTTGTTGTTGTTGTTGGTGGTGGTGGTGGTGGTGGTGGTGGTGGTCTTGTTCTTGTTCTTATTCTTGACCCGGTTAATGGAATCAGATATGAGTTCCGTCTTGTGGATCAGGATTTGACTCAAATCAGAAAGTGGTTGGTTACACCTATAATGTTTGTGTTACTATTACACCAAGCAGCAAATCTTGCCAGGCCTGACCTAAAGCAAAGGGTAAGGTTCATCCATTCCAAGATCAAATGTTACCCTTTGGATGTCAAGGAGCCTAGAGACGTAGAGAGACTAGGCCAGAGTGGGCCAAAGAATGACCTAGATGATCAGCCAGCCAGTAAGCCCAAGGAATCTGGCCAGGCTCTTTGTGGAGATGATGGGGGATGAGCGGAATTGACCAGGGAATTGACCAGGGTGAAGGAGCCTGATTCTCTGCATGGACTTGGTGTCGCCCTCATGAAAGAACATGGTGTGGCTTGCATTCTGAGCTCAACCCAAGCTGTCCTGTGACCAGTGGTGGGAACCATAGAGAATGCAATGGTTTGGACTAGAAAGGAAACCAACAGATGGGGAACGGTGGTTAGAATATGGGTATATTTTAAAGGTAGAACAAACAGGGTTGTTTGGGAATGGAACATGAGTGGGAGATACAGAAAGGCATTGTGAACGGGGACATAAATACTCCTGTCTGAGTCATTGGTCTGAAGCTCTGGTGGTAAGGACATTTCTAGGTATGTCTACATCCCCTTCATTCCAAGCCTGTGCCATGGGGTGGTCATCTACAAAATCCATGCCCCCCCCCTCCCCGGCACTAGAGAAATGGCTCAGTGGTTAAGAATGGGTATGGCTCCTTCAGTGGATCTGAATTTGGTTCCCAGCTTCCGTTTCTGGAGGCTCACAGCTGCCTGTAACTCCGGCTCTCTCTTCAGGGCCTCTGAGGGCACTGCATTCACAGGTACAACCCCCTAAACATAGTTGAAATTTAGAAATAAAATGAATATGCCTATAAAAGTAATGCTTGAGAACCACACGATCAAGTTACAAAACATAAAAATCAGGGCCAATGTAGTGGCAGGATCCTTCGATCCCAGCACTCTCACGAAGTAGAAACAGGCAGATCTCTGTGAGTTCCAGGCCAGTCTGAGCTACGCAGTGAGATTCAGGCCAGCCATGGCTATCTAATGAGTACGTCGATAGGATAGTGTTTTAAGTAAGTTTACCATTTGTGTTATGCCACCACTTTTATAGACATCCTGGGACCCCCCTGCCCCTTCTAACTATCTGATTACTAGCTTCGAGTGAAAACAGCTCTCTGTTAATGTGACGAGTGTAAAAATCCAGCAAGACCTGAAAATGTTTGTCTCTGAGAACTGGTCTCCAGTAGTCAAGACTGCACCTAAAATCAAACATAACTATGACTTGTACCTGGTAAGCGACTGCCAAGTGAACACCACTGCTGCCCATGACAGACAGTCCAGCACGGCCTGATTCCCATTGAGAGGCAGCATCAATACATACGGCCGTGGGAAGCACCCCAAGGCCTTGCGGGATGACAGCTGAAAGCAACTGTGTATGAACTGTGTGTCACACACTGCCTCCCCGAGGGCAGGGAGCACGGGGCGGGCAGACCTTCCAGCCCCTCCCTCCATCTTGCTTCCTAGGCCTTGAGTGCTTGATCAGGTCTGTGAGCTGAATTCCAAAAGTGCCCAGATGCGATGTGCCCAGGAAAGGCAGCCGAGCCAGAGAGGAGAGGCTACAAGTGGTCTCCATCTGGCAGCAGCTTGAACCCAGCATGGATTTTACTGGAAGAAGGTCGGGGAGGTGTGAGCACTGGTTCCGGGCGAATCCAGAACAGGCTAGCAAACTTTCTGAGCAAGCTTGATGCAAATCAGACTTGGAGAAGCCAGCGCTAGCCCCGTGCCTGCTGTGTCAGCGCTCAGTGTTTTTTTTTTGCAGTTTTCATCTGGCCCTGGCAGCCTCACTGTGGCTTCTGGGTCACCGACCAGTAATGAGAGCTCCCACACCTAATGCATAAATATGAAGCCATTTTCTGGAGCTTTGTCTTGGAACCCCAGCAGCTGAAAGCAGGGCCTTCTGGGGTTCATGTCCCCGTCTGCAGGAGATAAGCAGGGGGTTGTGGAACAAACTACAGACGGTGAAGCCTGCATACCTGCAGCACATGAGAGCTACGCCTGTGGCCCCAGCCGCCCCCTCATGTCTCATCCACTGGCCTGGGAGTTTGCTCCTGGGATGTGACAATGCGGCCATGGCAGTATTGTCACCTCCTTACCTCCTCCGACAGACACTCACAAAGTGAGCCTGCTTATCACACTCCCAAGCTGAACGGGCACCCCTCGCTTGAAAAGAGGAGCGTAAGGGCTCACCAACCATGCCTGGGACCAGACAGAAGAGGAGGCCAAACTGCCCCCACTGGACCGCACTGCTGACTGTGCATAGAAACCCAGAGGAGGCTGCGAGGTTGGGAGACACTGTCGTTCACGGAGACACTGTCATTCACAGAGAACGGACCCTGAGGATGCTCAGATGGCAGGACTCTGATGCTGGGAAATGATATTAAGAATTATTCATTGCCACCACCAGCCACCCGGGGCTGCTGCGGAATCCTGTGGTATCCTGGGCTCACAAACTTATCAAGTGATATTTCTGCTGGGCCTGTTTGGTTCTGACCAGAGTTTTTCTGAACTTATATATTTATACTAATCTCCTTTTTCTATATTCTTACAGCTTTATGGGTACCCACAGCAAAGGCAAAAGGTATTCAAGATCCTCTCTTTCTGTGTATGTGTGTGTGTGTCTGTGTGTCTGTATGTGTGTGTGCATGTGTGTGTATATGTGTCTGTGTGTCTGTATGTGTGTGTGCATGTGTGTATATGTGTGTGTCTGTGTGTTTGTATGTGTGTGTGCATGTGTGTGTACATGTGTGTGTGTCTGTGTGTATGCATGTATCTGTGTGTATGTCTGTGTGTGTCTGTGTGTCTGTGTGTGTGCCTGTGTGTGTCTCTGTGTGTCTCTGTGTGTGTCTGTGTGTCTCTGTGTGTGTCTGTGTGTATGTGTGTGTGTCTGTGTCTGTATATGTGTGTGTCTGGTGTATGTGTGTGTGTCTGTGTATCTGTGTGTGTCTCTGTGTGTGTGTCTGTGTGTGTGTGTCTGTGTATATGTGTGTGCATGTGTCTGTGTGTGCATGTGTGTGTCTCTGTGTGTGTGTGTCTGTGTGTCTGTATGTGTCTCTGTGTGTGTGTCTGTGTGTATATGTCTGTGGATATGTGTGTGCATGTGTCTGTGTGTGCTTCTGTGTGTCTGTGTGTCTGTGTGTCTGTGTGTGTCTCTCTGTGTGTCTGTGTGTATGTGTGTGTGTCTGTGTCTCTATATGTGTGTGTCTCTGTGTGTGTGTCTGGTGTATGTGTGTGTCTCTGTGTGTGTGTCTCTCTCTGTGTATGTCTGTGTGTATATGTCTGTGTATATGTGTGTGCGTGTGTCTGTGTGTGCATGTGTGTATGTGTCTGTGTGTGTGTGTGTAGCTTTTGCCATTATGGAAAATGGAAGCGTACTTCCCAGCTATGGCTGCCCTACCTCCAGACTGGTTTATGCTTTGAAGCTTGACCTTGATCTCAAGCCTTGGACCTTTGGGTCCTGCCCTGCCCCTCCTGCACTCAGTCTGCATGGCAGGCACACCGTCCACTTTCCTGGGCAGCAGGGAGTCTCACGAGGCAGGCAATCACAGTTACTCAGCCTGAGCTAGGCTGGCAGCATCTCTCCTCCATCCCAGCCTGTTCCTGACTGACCCCTTTTAACCCCTCCCTCTCCAGGCTCCTACACTCTTCACTCACGCTCCAGACTCTGGGGAAGCCATGTGCTGTTTACTGGTTCAGGACACAACCCTGAGTGTGGGTCAGGCCTTCTTTCCCCTACAGCCTCTTGGAAAATTAGCCAGTTTCTCATTCTCTGGCCAGGCCAGGTCAGGTTCACCCAGTCTAACACTTCTCCCTCCTGACTGGCTCACTTTCCACACCAGCTGTCCAACAGTGTGCTCCCCCCACCCCAACCCACCCTCGCTCTCCACACCAGCTCTCCGACAGTGTGCTCCCCCCACCCCGCCCCACCCTCGCTCTCCTGTGAGCTCTATAGTGAACTTCTCAGGATTTCTTGGATGTATTGGACAGGGCAGTCACCCCTCTCCAGTAGCCACCCCTCCCACCACTCCGTGGGTGGCATCGCCCCTCCTGGTTTCACCCTGGCTTTCCAGAAGTCTCCTATCCTGTAAACACCAAGTTTCAGAGTTTGTCCACAGGTCCTGCTCTTTCTCTAGGTTAACCTATGCTCTTCACTCCTGCCTGCCTGGGTATGGTGATGCCAAGACCCTACTTCAGAGCCATTTCCTCCTGGGAGATACTTGGGTATGCACCAGGATGGTGCACCATGGTCTTGCTCCATAGACAAACTCCACTCCTACCACACTTTCACCGACAATGGAAGGTTTCCAGAGAAATCACAAAGCCAAGCTGGCCCCTTGCTCTTCTGATTCAGCCACAAGTCCCCATAGGTCCCTTGATAATGCTGTTGATGCCCTACACGCTGATCCTACTAAAGTTATCATCCAGGTCCCTCAGGCAATGGGTTACCCTTGTCTCCTTCCTGAAGTCTCCCAGCACTCAACTCAGTGTCTCACCTCTCCATCTATTAGGGAAACAAGCAGACAGAACTCTGCCACCTCCACAGATTTTACTCTTACTGGCCTCAGAGTCACTGTCTTACCTCCCTCTAGGGTAAGGCTAGCCCCCCTGTTCTCTGAATCCCAACACCTCATTTTGTCACCCCACCCCCTCTATCTCCTGAAATAGAAAGTTCTCGACACTCTGCTGGGTCTTGCTATCCCTATCTACTCATGCTTAGCCGCCTCTGCAGGAGGCCCTCGTCTGGCCTGGTAGTACAGGCCTGTAATCTTAGCTACTTAGTAGAAAGTGGAGGCCTGATGATCTTGGGCTACACATTCAACGCTAATTTGAGCAATTTAACAAGACTCTGCCTCAAAAGAATAATGAAGAGCTGCGGGCGTAACTCCATGATAGCACAGTTGTGCAGAATATGAAAGGCTTGAGTTCAACCTTAATTTCACACAAAGAACTAAGTAATAAGTACACAGGCAAGCACCTGACCCCGAGTCCCCTCTAACCAGCATTTCACCGGCCCCCTCCTGACTGTGGTGTGCCTCAAGGATCTCTTCCACCATCCCCGGCTCCTCCCCATCCACTCCTCAGTTACCCTGGTCTCTCCAGTGACCGTAACTACCACATTGCTAAATCCCACAGATAGAGCTATGCCCTTCCCTCTTCCTCTACCTGGGTGATCGAGACAGCTTCCCCTGTGGTCTCTCACTTCCTGTCACCCTACAAGGCCATTCTTTTATGTGCCTCCTTAGTACCCAGAATCCAATGGGCTTCTCCTTTCTCCCACCTCCTCTGTGCACCACAGGGCACATACCTCTGGGCTGTCACCCTCTTGCTTGGCCTAACCTTCCTTCCTCCATATCCACTGCTGGCAGAGCTCTCCACCTCTCCCAGACTGTGCCTGGCAAAGTTTAAGGCCCCATTCCCAGCTCTCTTCACTCTAATACTTGCCTTCTCTTAGTCACTGATGGCCCCAGGTTCTAGCTGCAGCCTTGAACTTCTGTCTGAGGGAGAGACTGACAGCCAAGTGTTGCCTTGGTCTTTCTACTTAGTTCTCTACTCAACATCTGTTCAGTAGAGAACTTCTGCCCTTCAGTGCATTTATTTCCTAAGCCCCGCTCTTCAACCATCCGCCTACAAGCCCATCCTCCTTCAAGGACCAAGGCTCTGTATCTTCCCCTGGAAGTGTCGCAGCTTCTGCATCCTAAATACCCCAGGACTGTAGCAGCCTTTCCATGACTATGACCATGACCACTCATGTCCAAGCCTTCCCCTACCTGAGTGATAGACAGCCTCCTGCGTGATCTCCCACTTCCTGTCACCCTGAAAGCCAGGTGGCAGCTACCGTGATATAAATGGGACCTCGTCTTTCCTCCGCTCAGAATCATCTTCGATGGCTTCTCACTGCACTTAGACTCAAGTCCATTGCAACTGACAGAAAGCCAACGTGAACTGGCTTAAATGATAAAATTAATTTACCGAGAGCGAAACGGCTGGCTTGTCAACTTCACACCCTCACACCTCAGTACCCAGCAGGCCTTTCCTGAGTGCCACCGAGCCACCCTCAGCCCTGTCACTCAGCTTAGAGGACTCAGCCACCAGCGTCTCTGTCTGCTTAGCGGGGTCCCTTATCCCCTCTTCACTACAGCAGCTGCCCCCTTGCCCAGTACCCCTCCAGCCATGTTTGCCCCTCCAGCCTCCTCAACCTTCATAGTTTTGTCCTGGCCCCTTCTAGGAGCTAAGCAGCTGCTCTTTGGGTGGGAGGACTGGCTAGACCTCCTGTCCACCAGTACTGATTCGTGCCTTGTTAAAGGACACTGGCCTCTAACACGTGTTGCTTTGCACCCTCTGAAGGTGTCACAGTTTGGCTCGGTCCATGTTGACTTATAGACTCCCATTGTTGGTTTGAGTGGTTTTGATGAGAAACGTGCAGGAAATAGAATACATCTCTGGATCCCACAGTTGGCTAGATGGTAAAGTGGCAAAGAGGGAAACCCTGGGCTAGGTACCACATGCACCAAGTCTTAGAACTACCCACTTCCTGCCCCAGTCCTGGGTGCCTCCCAGAGTCTAGGAAAGGTGTGTCCCTAGCAATAGTACTTCCCATGAAAGGCCCCTCTGTCCCCTGTACATCAGGCGACCTCTATACCACAGGCTTCTCTAAATCTCCTAGTCTAGGGGATCAGTGCTCCTTTCTGTACTGGTGGTCCCAAGGTCCAGTCTCTCCAAGATGTTTTGCTCTGGAGTTCTCATATCCATGGCAAGCCTTCTCTCTATGAGCCCTCCCCCAGTTACAAACATGGGAAGGTTGTATCATTCTTAATCCTAATACCCTCTGCTTAGGGGAGGAAGCCCAAGTCCCCCAGCAAAGTTCTCTTGCATCTCTGAACTCTAGCATCAAGGCACACCACCTGTCCTGTTCCCATGCCACGGTGCCTTTGCTGTGGCTGTCCCTGGTGTTGGGAATCCTCACCTACTATCTAGGAAAATCTACTTAGCAATCAAAGCTCTTCTCAGATCAAATCAGTGCCCTGCCTCCACTCCATACCTCCCCCAACTCAGAACAAACGACCTTCAAGGAGACATTCATGGTATCCAGTTCCCCTTCTTCTCCTATCCTAGAAAGCCCTAATAGCATGGCGGGGTGAGTGCCTTCACACAGTGAAAGCTCAGAGAGGCAACATGGGCCTCAGCATACAGAAGACCTGCCAGTCCCATGTGACCATGAGCCTTGCCACGCCCCCCATGCCTGAGCTTCCCTAGATCCTTCCATCGTCAACAGCAGCCCCTATGCTCGCACATCCTTGCCCAGCCAGAGCCCCGCCCACCCTAGCAGTTGCCCAGCAGCATCAGGATGCATTTATCCCACTAATGAGAAGTTTCTTAAAGCCCTAATAAGGCCCTTTCCACCAAGCAGGTTCAGCAACAGATTCTTATAAAACATAAATTCAGTACATTAAAGCCAGATCTCAGCACATTAGCAGACCCACGTGGGAGGGGCCTGGGTTTACCAAACACCAAGCAGTTGCTGTCATTTAATTAAAAATAATAATGAGGAGCTCTTGCAATTTCTGGTCTCTCTCTAAGAGAGACCAGAAAATCCCCAAGCCCTGGTTTCACATGTCAGATATTGCTGTGGAAAAAAACCCAAGTTTTTGTCAAGACAAAGGCCATTTCTGGGTGGCTACAAACAAGAAGAAACCTTCCCTGCCTGACCCATCAGCTCCAGGGTTCCAGAAAGAGCTCTGTTCTCTTATATAATCATTTCCCTACACATATAATCTGACCAAGCTCCCCTCACACCTCCATATTGTTTTTCCATCTGTTAATCCCTCACCCAAACAGCCACTTGTTGCAGTGCCCATGTGCCTGAAGCCAGACAAACAAAGGATGAAGTCTATGTACTAGGAAAATGCATGGTCTGGCCAGGAAGATGCTAAGGACCACAGAGAGGCAGGTCGGGACATCCCAGAGACAGAGAGGAACATGTTGGGGTCTCTGAGAGAAGCTTCCTCTAAGTGAGGCTTTATTAAGAAGAGGGGCATTGAGCTGGGTCCTGAGGTTGGAGGAGATGAGATGGATGATGATGCAGGTAGATGAAACAACCAGCACAACAGAGGGACTGACGTGTGCACAGATGAGTGTACAGAGAGGATTGTGCCAGATTCCAAAACTCTGAGCGCCCGGGCAGGATGCCAGGGCTCTGTGTGTGTGTGAGGTTGAGCTGGACAGTTAGTGGCACCCAACCCAACCCAAAGTCTTACTCTAAACCTGAAAGGCCCAGAAGTGAATGAGGTTAGAGGGATCAAAGCATACTTGGTCCCTCTAATAAAATTAGCACCTCTCAAGTGTCCCTGTCCAGCGTGGTCCCTGGAAACCCACAGTTCCATCATAATCAGTTCTGTCCTTGATCCTAGCAGCTTCATAGTAGGAGAGTAACATTGGGAGATGGAGAATAAATAAGTCTGTCACTCAGAAAGTTCTAACAGAGATGCTGGCTGGATCTCTAGGAGGCAGGGTTGGAGGCTCAGAAACCGTGTCCCCAGCCTGCCAGGGACAGGCAAGCATGTCCCCTCAACATGTGCCATTCCAGAGAGAACTATGCAAACTCAGCACTACTCTCCTTGTTTCTATGGCCACATTGAGTTTTAGCCTACCTTGCCTATGTCCTGAGAGTTACAAACACAACTGGGATTGAGACCACCCAAGCCAGACCAAGGCCAACAAAATCACAAGACCTGATAAGAGTCCTGGCTCCCCTACGCATGGGGTCCCCTATAGGATGCAGCCCCAAATGGTCCCTGCTAGGAAGCAGGGCCACCAGGCCTGAAAGCTAAATCACAAAGACCAAGACATCTTGGTCACTGGTATCAAGGATACCCAAGGAGACACAAGCCTTGCATCAACACCAGGGAAGCCCCTCGAATCCTACCTTGAGTCTCAAATATTCTTGGCCTTCACAAAGCCTGAGTTCAAGGCCTCTGGGGAAAGTTGAGAACCTGAATTCCCAGGGTTCCCAGTTGGTGGGACTCAGGGAACACCCTCCCTGTCAAAACTGGGCACTGAGTCCAAGAGCTCAGTAAAACATCATCCTCTTCTTACCTGGATGTTCTCTGATTCCCTTACACAAGAAAAGAAGCTATTGTGTCTAGCATCTCTAATCCAAATACCTGAAATGCTCCAAAATCAAAAACTTTTGAGCATCAGTAGGGTGCCACCAGTGACAAAATGTCCCGCCTGGCAGGTAACAGTCAAAACACAGAGGCGAGAACATATGGCATGAAGCTCTTTGCAGCCTCCGAGTTGTGTGTATAACATGAGTTTCCTGTTCAGGCTTAGGTCTGATCCCTAAGATGAGACATTATGCATTATGCATATATGAAATCTTACAAATCGAAAAATCCTAGCTCAAGAGATGGTTCTGTGGTTAAGAGCCCCGATGATCTTACTGAAGACCCAGGATCAGCTCCCAGCCCATCCACACAACAGCTAACCAGGGGTGTCTGTAACTAACAGGGCTGGAGATCCGACACCCTCTTCTGGCATCTGAGAGCTCCTTCACACACATGCTGTGCATGCATACACTCTGGGACATACATATACATGTAAAATAACATAAATCTTTTGTTGTTGTTGTTAAGAAAACTATGGATAAGGCATAGTCAAGCCACAATGTTTCAAAGCACCTAAGATCACACTTCCTGCATGTTGACTACTCCATACATGTCAGTTACTGTTATCATTGACAATACTGTAAGTGCTGGGTTGTGAACAATTTCCACACTCTTACATTTTCCCTGCTGTATATGGGCATATGGCTATTAAATAATGAAAATGTTAGGAAGATAACCTTCAATTAGTTAATTTAATGTAGCTTTAAAGCAAGGAGACTTCAGAAGACTGGAGGCGGGGTAGTGCTGAGTGAGCAGACCTTCATTCCTGGTTCTACTATGAACTCTTCTTGGAAGACGCATGGAGAAGTACTGGAGACAGTGGCTCTGAAGATGGAGCCTGCAGCTCAGTCGGTGCAGTGCTTGCCTGGCATGCTACATCATCTCCCAGAAGTGTAGAAGCCAGTGTTGTGGCACAGGGTTGCAATCCCAGAACTAGGAGGTAGAAATAAGAGGACCCACGGCTCAGGGTTATCCTCTGCCACACTGAGAGTTCAATAGCAATTTAGGCTACATGAGAAGAAGAAGAAGAAGAAGAAGAAGAAGAAGAAGAAGAAGAAGAAGAAGAGGAGGAGGAGGAGGAGGAGGAGGAGGAGGAGGAGGAGGAGGAGGAGGAGGAGGAGGAGGAGGAGGAGGAGGAGGAGGACGAGGACGAGGACGAGGAGGACGAGGAGGAGGAGGACGAGGAGGACGAGGAGGAGGAGGACGACGAGGACGAGGAGGACGAGGAGGAGGAGGACGACGAGGAGGAGAAGGACGACGAGGACGAGGAGGACGAGGAGGAGAAGGAGGAGGAGGAGGATTAGAAGAGCTAGAAGAATTAGAAAAATTAGAAGAAGTAAAATAAGAACTAAAAGAAGAATTAGAAGAAAAAGAAGAATTAGAAGGAGGATAAGAGAATGTGGAGGAAGAAGAGGAGGAGGAAGAAGAAAAAGAAGAGTTAGAAGGGAAGAGGAGGAGGAGGACAAGGAGGAGGAAGAGTAGAAGGAGGGGGAGGAGGAGGAAGAGGAGGAGGGGAGGAGGAGGAAGAAGAAGAGGAGGAGGAGGAGAAGGGCAGGACATAGAAGTTAGACTCCCACCAGAACCAAAATGCAGCCGGTCCAGCAGCAGGCACCAGATCTGCACCATCTCCGGCTTTCTTACACCTCTCGGGCTCTCTGAAAACTCTGGGGTCACAGGGTTGTGTAAACCAAGATAATGACATCTCAGCTTCAAGTGTAGCCACAGAGCCCTGACCCTACTCTGAATAATTGTGGTACCCGGAGCCATCAACACATCCTGCCTGCCCCAGTTTCACTATTCCCCGCCCAGAGAAAACAAAGATCCTCCAGCACAGGCAGCTGGGGCCATGCCCCTGACAAGCATCATCTTAGGCAGTGTTTGTCCTCACAAATCTTCATCGCTCTCTGCCCCAGCTCCCCAGTTTTCTCTGATAAGTCTTTTGGCAAACAGGGACTGCTTCGGCGGACATCTCTGTTGGTTCCTTTCAGCCTTCTGTTTCCAGACCTGGTCATTCCCTCCCACGGCAGGGCCATCTCTCTTGTTTGTAAGATGAATTTAGCCTGCTCCAAGCACACAGAACTATTCCAAGGTGGGAGGGGAAATGGAAGGATAAACTCCCCAGTTACTGCTGAGCTGCAGTCCCCAAGTTCAAAATGAGTATTTCTAACCATGTTACCAAGGTTTGATTGTCATATAAAGAGCTGCACGTATTTATTTGGTTTCTGCTTGTAATCCTAGAACTGAAAAGCTGAGATAGAATTGCAAACTTATAATTCTGGGCTACACATCATAAGACCATGTCTCAAAGCAACGGTTAATTTAGCTCATACAGCTGAGTGAAGTGATAAGTTTTGTGATTCACATGCATTGGTTATACCATCACCTGTCTATGGTCACATCTATTGCCTCCCCTTGTCATTGTTTACAGGATAAGCATACAACATAAGAACTACTTTCTTTACATTTCTAAGGATCATTGGTCCTGATCACAGAGTCGATAGGATGTAGAATCAGCTAAGAGATACACCTCTGGCCATATCTATGAGGTCATTTCAAGGGGTTTAACTCAAGTGGGAAAGATCTGCCACCAGTGTGCATGGTTCCTTCCAAAATATCTCAGGGGAGAAAAAAGCAAGAGTTTGCCTGCCTACTTTTCCTCCTTCAGAAGCAAGTGCATCTACTATGGCTGCTGTCCCCCTGAGGCCATCTAGCCTCAGCATCGTCAGCTTTCCAATTAATTAGACTCAATGCGAGTGACTTCTGTGAGCTCCGTGTCACTGGCACCAGACCAGGTCTCCTGAAGCACTCAGCTTTGTAGACTGTGTAACTACTGTTCTCTCTGCCTCTTCAATGTGTTAATAATATTACATCCTTTGGGGTTTGTTCCTCTAGAGACCCCTGTCTAATACCAGCAGTATAAGCTACAGGCACCAGGAAACATAGAACATGTTATGGCTCCATAGAGCATGCGTAGTTCAAACTTTGAAGCCTTTGACCAACACCTTGCCCCTTCCTCCTCCACCCAGATGACCCACCCTTCTGCTCTCCGCTCTCAGAAGCTATTTTAGACCACACACCATAAAGCAATTGTTTTTCTTAGCATATTTTACTCAGCATAGTGCCCTCCAATTAACCCATGTCATCACAAATTCAGCATGTTCTTCGTTAAGGCTGAATAGTATTCCATCGCATGCATATATGACGTTCTTTTGACTCCATTCATCCACTAATAACCAATATCTTGGTCACTATAAGTGACCGAGCATTCAGTAAACACAAACATGTAAATATCTTGGTATCTGGATTGTGTTTTCTTTCAGTAGATACTGGGTCCCATGGTATTCCACTTAAGTTGTCTGATACAGCTTTCCACTGTGGTGGTACCAACGTACAGCTCCACCTTCGCTGGGCCCGGGACCCATTTTTGCCGATACACCTGTCATCCTTTGTCCTTTTCCTTCCGGAATGCCAACAGGTAGGAAACGGCATCTCCCAGTGGGTCTGCTTGAGCCTCCTGAGGATTAATTAATCATCGCCTATGAGCATCTTCTACACACCAGTGAGCCATTTGTGTGTCTTTGCTGGAGAGTCGCCTCCACCTCCTGCCTGCTGCCTACTCTCCGTCTGGTTATTTGGTTTTTGCTGTGGCACTGTGGGAGTCCCTTATGTATTGTGGATCAAGGCTTTCTCATATTGTCTCCCGCCCTGCCTGCTCCCTCCCGTCCCACGGATGTCCCCTCGCCCCCCTGGTTGGACAGGGTTTCCCTTGTTCACTTATTGCCGTCGAAGCTTTTGACAGAATGCCAAAACCGCTCACTTCCAGGCCCAATGTCCAGGAACTTTTCTTCTGCATTTTCTTATAGAAATGTTATGGTCTCAGGTCTTTTGGCTGAAGTCTTTAATCCATTCTCAGTTGTGGCATGTGATATAAATATAGGTGTTCTTTCTTTTCTTTTCTTTTCTTTCTTTCTTTTTTTATTTTATTTTTGTAAGCATTTTGTTTTTGCCTTCTGGTGCTTGGGATCCAATCTGGGGCCTTGTGTGACACAGGCAAGCACTCTATCACCAAGCTATATCCCTAGCACTTGGGTTTTTGAAAGAGGGTCTCACTCTATAGCCCAGGTTAGCCTAGAACTCCCTATGTAACCCAGGGACTTCCCTCACACTTCCAGTTCTGCCTGTACCTGCAGAATGCTGGGATTAAAGGTGTCAGCCACCACACCCTGCTGTGTGTATGTCCATCCACATTTTCCCAACAGCATTTACTGAAGAGCTTGTCTTTTCCCCACTGAGTCTCCTGGGCATCTATGTTACCATTAATTGACAGTAGGTGTGGTTTCTATCTCTGGACTCTGTTTGGTCCCATTCATTTATGTGTCTGCTTTTAGTGTTGGTAGCATGTGGCTGTTAGTACTATAGCTTTGTTATATAATTCAGAACGAGGAAGTATGACACCTCAACTTTGTCTTGATGCTCAAGATTGCACTGACTCTGAGGTCTTTTGTGGCTGCCTATGAGTTTTAGGACGACATTCATTCTTCCACTCTCCGAACACAGGACATCCTTCCCGTATATTTTTCAACTAAACAGCATTTCTCTCGGTGCCTACACACTGTGGCTCTCCCAAGGGGAAGTAGTTTATTCATGTCAATTTAACAAACACTCTCAAGGCTTTTCCCGGCCCGCCTTCAAGAAGCACCAGTTCTTGTGGGTGAAACAGACAGAGAGACAGAAAACAAACAAACAAACAAAAAAACCCAACCATCAACACTCTGTGGGAAATGCATATTACAAGGTTTGATGCTGGTGGGAAGAGGGCAGCTTGGAGGAGCTCAGTCATGGAGAACTGGGAGGAAGTGACCGAGGCGAGGAGGCAAAGGCAGAAGAACAATCACCGAAATGGGATCCCCTACATTGCACAGCATGAGCACTGCCTGACGTGAGCGCCGCACAGGTGTGACTAGTCCGTCCCACAGAGAGAGGGCTAGACAGCAGGCAAACAGCAGACCTTATGTACTCCTTAGAACCACAGACCCCTTGGAGAACCTGAAGAAAACTATTGACCTTGTCCTCATAATACAAATATTCACATTTCTGTGTAGAGCCCAGCCTTCCCACCATGTTCGCCATCACTAACCCGGGGTATGAATTCCTCAGCATCCTCAGGAACAAAAACCCAGAATGCCGCCTCCTCCCTCTGCCAGGCACTTCAGATGGCCCCGACCCCGCACTCGATGGCCTGGATCCCAAACCCCTTACACACTGCATATTAGGACATGCTTTCTCAAATCCAAGCCGCCCCACCCTTCCTCAGACTCTTGCCGGGTCTGTGGAACCCTCTCTGTGTGGAGGCCTGGAGCTCTCCTGCAGACCAGATATGGCACCACAGATATCTTCTCCTCAGTCCTGTCTCATGCATCTCCCACTTCGTCCCCTGTTGCCAGGAAGCTCCTTTACCTGTGACAAAGTCTGTACCCTAGCACCATGGTAACTCAACTATTTCCAAAGTACCCCTGTTGTACAACCTAGGAACGGGGCTCTAAGGGCCAGACAGTTCCACGGCTGGCTCCCCTTTGGCTGGTTTCCTCTCTCCTCCAGGAGCATCATCAGAACACAAGACTCACATACCCTGTCTAGAAACGCACCATCCAGTCTCTGCAGGGGCATTCGCTTGTGTGTTTGGTAACCCTGTGCAGCTGAGAGACACTGACACGGCTTTAACTATTTAATCGCTTTAAATATATTGGTAATAACTTTTGCTGGTTGCAGCTCAAACTAAGCTGCAGATCAAATAAGACTTGTTGAACCTAAAAGGCTCCTAATTAACTCACTGGCCAGCTTCCTTTGCAACAGATGACCACGGGGGCCAGCTGGGCTTCCTGGGAGGAACACAGGACTGGGAGCCCATCTGCAAAGAGGCACCAGGAAGGAACATTTGTCCTGTTGCTAGAAACACAGAATGAGACCGTGTTAGGAAGACTCACCTTCCTATAATCTGCTACTAAGCAGCCGAACATGTGAGGGAGGGAAACCTTGACACTGAAAACTGTTGTTACTTGCCTTCAGGACACCCCAGATTTTGATACACTTCTTACCCAGATGTGCTTCAGGACAAAGGAAACTAAATAGGGTGAGGGGCCCACAAGAGTTCCATGAGCCCCAGAGGTTTTCCCGGCTTCAGCTTGGGAGGGAGCTGGTTCTCCAGGGGTCCCCCACCCAGAATGGTATTCCACACTCTGCCTCCATGGCTGCTTTCCGGTGTCTCCGTGACTAATGTCCTCACCTGCTCTGGAAAAACAATGGTCTATGGTTCACTCAGAAAGTTCCTGGGACAGGGCTCAGGGCTCCTTGACTCCCCTTGCACAAGAGTGCCCTGGGTAGTGATGGGAGAGCAGCCCTGGCCTGGGTAGGACCCTGCCCTTTGCTCCTCCCTAGGGAGAGGCCATCCTAGCCCTGGCATGCAGGCAGGGGTCTGCAGCCTTGCAGGTGACATGGTAGAAGCATCCAGTAGTGTTATTTGTTAAAGTACAAATCCAAAGAACCTGTCTCTAAAATGCTTGGCTGGTTTTGGATTTTCCCCATTTTCCCAGACTTTGTAGCATTAGCATTGTCACAATGAGATATTTGAGGGAGATGACCCAAGTCTACATGTGAAATTTAGTTACAGTTCACATACAGCTTATACATACAACCCACAGGCAGGGAATTTTATACACTATGCTTAATAATCTGTATGTTTAGCTGTGATTCATCAACGATCCAGTGTAGAATTTTCACCCTGTGGTGTTGGGTCAGCTTTCAAATAGTTCTAGACTTCGAAGCACTGAGGAGTTTGGATTTCTAGGTTAAAAGATGTTTAACATTGCTTTGGCCTGTGGAAAAACCCAACTTTTTTTTTTCTCCTGACCTCCCCATCTCTAAGAACAGCAGTAGAGTTAACAGGAAGGACTGCCTGTCTCAACTCTCACACAAGCAACAAACGTGAGTGCCTGGTCCCGTCTCTGCACTTGAGGCTGAGAAGGAGCCAGAGGTGGTCCACCCAGACAGCCTGAAGCCACGAGCAAGCCAAGGACAGAGGCTAATGCAATACACACAACTTCATTACTAATGTGGAAACTGATTCTAAACTCACAGAAAAAGAAGAGGGAGAGCTGATTGGAATGCTAGTCCCGGGGATATGGGGTGGTTGAGTGCTGTGCTGTGCTTTTTCCCAGGAAGTCATGGACAGAGAGGACAGCAAACATCACTAGAGTGGCAGCTACCTGGGCATTCCCAAAGTCCCCTAATATGTACCTGCCTTGTCAACTACTGTGTCAGAAAACACTCTGCCCAGAAATCCACCCCTTCTCACCACCCTGGAAAAGAACTGGCCTCTCTATCTGAAGAGGCAGCTTCTTGCCCCTCATAAGAGCAGGCACAGCCTACTCTTGCGCCTCTTCCTGACTCTGTGGAAGGGCTTTTGGGTTCTATACGGACGCCTGTTTGTGACACCAAAACTCACATTTGTTTACTAAAGCTACTTAATTCGAGACCTTTATTTAAATAACAGTCATGGCTGTCAATCACAGACTTGTTTCTTATGGCTGTGCAGTTCATAGATACACACCTCCACCCTCCACCCCGGGTCTGCCATCCACACAGCGAAAACTCACTTGAAGCTATCTTGCTTCGTGGCTTTTTAAGAACAACTGTACGTGTGCTCCAGCAAACACCGGAGAGTGTGTATTTATCCTAGAACAGATGCATTCATTCATTATTGAGCATCTACTTTGTGTGTGGTACAGAGCCAAGACGAGGCTGTGAACAGCTCCCCTGAGCTCCCTGGTATGTCGGGGAAGGAGGCACACACTTCGAAAATGCCCATCTATAATGCAGGTGGGAGAGCCAGCTAATAGAGGTGTGGACAACATACCCAGAGAGGGAAAAACACAATGATTACGTCTGTCTCTGGCCTGTGGTGAATGACTGCTGGCTAGTGCTATCCTACGCAGTGCATCCTGGAGAGACCTCCAGTCAGATCCACCTACCTTCCCCTCACAGAAAGCAGCTGAACAGCGGCATCCTCCCAAGCCTCCTGGATGGCTGCAGGACTGCTCGGTGCTGAGACAAGCTCCGCCCACCCACACCCACATGCCCCCCCCCCACCTTCCCTGCTCTCACCCACTCTTCCCTTGGGAACCAAGGCTAATGGGGAGAGAAATGGAGTCCTGCATATGCACTGTTGGGGCAGGCGCAGGAGACGGTCATTCAAGGCAGACAAACAATCAGCTGGCTGCTGCAGCAAAGCCTCAGTCTTACGAATCTGTTCTCCATGGCCCCTTTCCTACCAGGAAGGCCCCCAAGGCTCCTCTACCATCCTGCCAATGATCTTCCTCAAGAACCCTGGGGTTGTCTCAGGTCTCAGTGTGGAGTCTGAGCCCTGGGTACAGTGCACGTTCAAGCACGGGCTACTCAAAGTGCAGTGCTACGAACTCTCTTGTCTCCTTCAGCGAGCACCTACCTCCAAGCCATCTACCTGAGGGAACCTGAGTGAGAGCGTCCCATCCTGGGTTTGTACAATTGGGGGGCTGTGCATGTGTGTATGTGTGTGTATGTACATGTATGTGTTTGTGTATGCATGTGTGTAGGTGCATTATATGTATACATGTATGTTTCTGTGTCTATGTATACATGTATGTATATATGTATGTGGTGTGTATACGTGTGTGTACATGTATGTGTTAGTATGTGTATATTGTGTGGTGTGAGTATATGTATATGGTGTGTGTACATGTATGTGGTGTATACATGTGTGTATGTATGTGGTGTGTGTGTACATGTATATGTTCATGTGTGTTATGTGTGTAGGTGTATGTGTGTGTATGTGTGTGTGTGTGCACACATACCTGCCAGTAGTTAACATCACTGTCTTCATCAATCACTTTCCCCTCTAACTGGAGCTTGCCAATTTGACTCCACTGGCTGGGCAGCGAGTCCCAGGTACCCGCCCATCTTCCTAACTCTGGCACTGGGATGCAAGCGCACATCACCACACCTCAGTCCTCGGGACTGAATGAATGGCAAGCAATCTCCACTGGCCCTTGCGGCTGAACTTTGAAAGTCAGACTTCAGGCTTTCTACATGATGGAGGATAATCCCACCTTCTATGCTGGGCCCTGGTATTCTGCCCATCCACTCCACATACTGATGATGTCATCCTGCAGTCTTGCCAGCCTGGCATTGTATGTGAAGTGGACAGTCAGCTCATCCGGGACATCAACAAATGTGTCAAATGCGGCAGGCCCGAGGATGACGCCCTGTGGCAGCCGAGACCTAAAGAAAGACTTTGCATAGTGTCTGCCACACAGAGACACAAATGACTGGACGGATCCGCCGGCAAATTCGGCCTCACCGAATACATGTGCACACAAATGAATACATATATGCACACACCTGCTGTGTCCACCCGGATCTGATGCCTGCTCACCTCAGGGTGATCACACCTCTTTATCTTTCCCTCACAGAAGGCATGGCTCATGGCGCTATAAAATTGAGATGCCCAATTTGAAGCTACTTAGACATAGTAAGCTTCGGAAAGTCAGAAGAGTCAGCGAGTTGACCCAAACCGACCTCTGTGAACTGCGGTCAGCCCTGCTGTGATCTGCTCCTGTCATTCCAATGCTCCAGACACATCTGCTTCCAATTCCCTCTCGAGGCGTTGGGGGAAAATGGCCTCACACTTGCTGCTTTAGAGTCTTTTTTTAAATCTACCTTTTTCTTCATTGCAAAAACATCTGCCTGCTTTCGGCTTTCTGGCGCATCTCACCCTCCCTATGGCTTCTCAATAACACACACAATGCTTGCAGAACTGCATTTATAACCTGCTGCCGCCACCGCCGGGGATGCCTGCATAGTTACCTTTGTTTGTCCTGGCCTCGGTTTGTGGGCCTGGTTTGGCCCACTGTGGTCTGAACGCAGCTCTGCAGCCAGGAGGGGCCAGCCAAGCTCGCCACGGTGTCCAAGTACACTCAGTCCAAACCGTGCCCACGGATGGGAGGCAGGGGCCTGCCTCTCCGCTGCTCTGCTCTGGAAGCCAGGCAGGAATGCGTGTGCAAGTGCGCGTGCACAGAGGTATAAAAAGTTCAACGGGCAGCATAATAATAATAATAATGGAGTTTATGTCACGTGCTATGATCCAGTGTAAGTCCTTCATATATTTAACCCATTTACTCCTCACGGGAGCCCTGTGTGGCGGGGAGTACCATTCCTTCAGGTTTGCAACAAACAGAAGCAATGCCCTCAGCTGCAGTGAGTCTGCACAGGTTTGCCTACCCACAGCAGCAGGAGCCCATCTCAAGCTTTCTCCGTCAAGTCCCTCCAATGCCCCAACACGCCCTACACTTCCTTCACATTCCAGTCCTTCTAATTATCCCCTGAGCATTCCAGGAAGCTCCAAGTCACTGTACCTCTCTGAGTGTGATCTAGGCTCTGCCTGGAATAGTCTTTCTCCTCGTGTCCATATAGAAAACTTCTATTCATACTTCAAAACCCAGTCAATGTCAAGCTCCCTGAGAGGCATGGTCACTCCTATGTCAGGGAGAATGCTTTACTCCCTCGCTTCTGGTCCTACAGCAAGTTGTTCACTCTGTTATGTTAGAATCAGTTTTGTAAACAGTAGACGTTTCTGGAATAAGGATGGAGAGGCCAGGAAAGTGGCATAAAGTAGCAAGAATAAAGTAGGCAGGGCTTTCACTTCATCATCTGCTCATTACATTTTGATGCCTACTGTATGTCAGGCATCATTTAGATGCCTACTGTATTCCAGGCATCATTCTAGATGCCCACTTACACTAGGCATCGCTCTAGATGCCTACTGTATACCAGGCATCAGTCTAGATGCCCACTTACACTAGGCATCGCTTTAGATGCCTACTGTATACCAGGCATCGCTCTAGATGTCTACTGTATACCAGGCATCAGTCTAGATGTCTACTGTATACCAAGCATCAGTCTAGATGCCTACTGTATACCAGGCATCGCTCTAGATGCCTACTTTATACCAGGCATCGCTCTAGATGCCTACTGTATACCAGGCATCGCTCTAGATGCCTACTGTATACCAGGCATCGCTCTAGATACCTACTTTATACCAGGCATCACTCTAGATGCCTACTGTATACCAGGCATCACTCTAGATGCCTACTGTATACCAGGCATCGCTCTAGATGCCTACTGTATACAGGCATCATTCTAGATGCCTACTGTACACAGACATCCTTCTAGATCCTGGAACACAGCAGTCAACACAGTGTCACAGACCCTGTGCTTTATGGGGGAGACGAGGTATAAGTGACAAATAAGTAAACTCAGGGTACATCAGGAGGTCGTATGTGCCCTGGGAAGGAACAGAAGAGGCCAAGAAGTCACAAGCCCTGGAGAGCGCCAGGGATGCTTTGGCATTGGATCCTGAACTCGGACTCTAATGCTCAGTTCCCACTGGGAGGTGTCAACCACCTGGGAACTGCCTATTACCCTGGGAATTTTTGGGGCATCAGAGAAAACACGGGGTCACCCTGCTGCCAATGCCTACCTCTACCGTGGTAGCCATGAGCCAGGCCCATCAGAGCCGTGATAAGGAGGACACAGACAGGCTGAGTGCCCTAGCATCCACAGGGGTCACATGCACCTGTCACTGGGTCACATCCAGTCACACAGCATAATGCCTGCCCCACCCACAGGCTGTCCACCATCCGGGTACATGACGGAGTGCTTGCCCTGCCCACAGGCTGTCCACTATCCGGGTACATGACAGAGTGTCCACCCTGCCCATAGGCTGTCCATCATCTGGGTGCAAGGCATAGTGCCCACCTCAGCCACAGGCTGTCCATCATCCAGACCCATGACATAGTGCCCACCCCGCCCACAGGCTGTCCACTATCCAGGTACATGTTTTGATGTCCACAGTAGGCAAAGGATTCTCCTCAAGGAGTGGACATGCTTCACAAGAAGGGTGACATTGACTGGGGTTTGAAGTAGGAATAGTTTTCTGTATGGACAAGAGGAGAAAGAATATTCCAGGCAGGAGAGGGTCTGCATCTTGGCCAAAGGCCTGTGGAGTTTCAGCAATGGGCCCAGGACTCAAACCAAGTCTGCCTGATACCTGAGCCCATGTCTGGACCTCCATTAGACCCTGGCAATTGGTATGTTAGGGAGGAGTCTTGTTGAGGTTGGCCCTAAATCCAGTGGGAACAGACATAACACACTTCATGAGAAAACAAGGCAGCCTGGAGGGGAGCCTCACTCCACCAGGCAGCCCAGGGGCCTGCAGTGACACCAGGAAAGGCCTCGTCTTAGCTTCCCAGCAAGAACACAGGAGGCTTAGCTGGTGGCTCAGGCTCGCCTGGCCCTTCCCTCCCAGAGCTGACTCATCCCTCCACTGCTGATCCTGGTACCTCCCTCCTCTTCCTTCAGTTCTTGGCCCACTCACTCTACTCCCTCCACTGAGCAGGGCCTCCACAACTCTCATTACAGGTCTGAAGTCTGCAGTCAAGGGCTGCACCTTCGTGGTCCTGAGTCATCATGATCCTGGCTCTTTGATCACTCCTGCCCTACAAAAGGGAAAACAATCCAACACAAATCCTGCAAATGGGCCACGGGGCTACCTCTAGCCTCCCTGTATGGGGTCGTCATCCCTGGAGGCTGGACATGGAACCTGGCAGGCTCCTTTGCCTTACTTCTGCCTCTTTGCGCCCAAAGTCACTCTGCCATTTTTGCCCTGGGTTCATAAATGCTCTGGAATGGCCATGTCTTCAGCATCTCCTATGGCCCAGCATGCTCTGCTGGTCGTCCACTCCCTTCTCCCTGTGCTCTCCACCTAGAGGAATCCTCCAGACTCCACCCGACCTCAGCACTCTTCTCTGACTGTCGGCAGTCCATCAGGGCTGGGCCAGGCTGCCTCAGGGCTCAGAGCAGGTGACAAATCTCATCCTGGCTCTGCATTCAGTGAGATACATTGTTTTTGTCTCTGTTTTTTTAATTCGATATATTCTTTATTTACATTTCAAATGATTTCCCCTTTCCTGGTCCCCCCCCCCCTCAAAAGTCCCATAAGCCATCTCCCCTCCCCCATTCCCTAGTCCCTCCCGCTCCCCTGTCCTGGTATTCCCCTCCACTGCTACATCGAGCCTTCCCAGGACCAGGGCCCTCTCCTCCCTTTGATGTCCAACAAGGCCATCCTCTGCTGCCTATGTGTCTGGAGCCATGGGTAACAGCATGTATACTATCTGGTTGATGTTTTTGTCCCTGGGAGCTCTGGGAGTATTGGGGGGCTCATATTGTTGTTCCTCCTCTGGTGATGCAAACCCCTTCAGCTCCTTGGGTCCTTTCTCTAGCTCCCCCATTGGGGACCCTGTGCTCAGTTCAATGGCTGGCTAAGAGTGTCCCCCTCTGTATTTGTCATGCCCTAGCAGAGCTTCCCAGGTGACAGCTATATCCGGCTCCAGTCAGCAAGTACTTGTGGGCATGGATAATAGTGTCTGAGTTTTGTAACTGTATATGGGATGGATCACTAGGCGGGGTAGTCTCTGGGTGGTCTTTCCCTCAGTCTCTGCTCCACACTTTGTCCCTGTAAGGGCCAGCTGGCTGTCGGGAGAACACCTAGCCCTCAGAAGTCAGTAGAACTTGCAGATTAGACCCCCATGTGAGAGCCGGCTGTATGCAGGGTGGCCGCACTCCTAAGCTGGTTAGCCTGATCTCCACCTTGGGCCAACCTGGCTCAGCCCAAGTGCAGGAGTCCTGCCTCCAAGGAAACATCTCAATCCTGGGCAAACCAGAAGGTGGGGTTCATCCTGACCTTCACCCCGTGCTCTGTATAAACTGTTCTTCATCTCTCACGGTGGAGGCACCCCACCACCACCCTTCCCCCACCGCACCCCCACCCCTGCGCGTGCACCCCAGACCCTGCATGCCTCTGATTTTCCCTAGTCTCTACCCCATCTGCCTGAGGCGCTCTCTAGTCCTTCCCACCACTCTCTCATTGCTCAGTGAGACAAACAAGGGGCAGCCTGATCACTAGGCAGATGTTAAACATTATTAAAAATCTGTTTTAAATTGCTGCTGGTGTCAACAATAAGTTCTATTAAGTGTCCGTGAGCACTCCTCGTGTTTTCCTATAAACAAGCAAAGATGTTGAGGTTGGGACAATCTAACTTGTCAATCGCTGTTGGACACACTGTCGTTACTGAGGCTGTCTTTAAACAACGAAGATCGTTAGTCAAACAGCCAGCTCAACTACCCATGTGTAAGCACCAGGAGTACATTGACACCTTGAAACGGCTCTACAGCAGACCACGGCTGACCGCCCTGGCTCCTGAGCACACAGCTCCAGCCAGGGTTATTGCAAACGGTTTGCACCAGGGCCCTTGCTGTCACAGGCGCCCCTTGCTGTCACAAGCGCCCCTTGCTGTCACAAGCGCCCCTTGCTGTCACAAGCTTCAGTGAACTCCAGATGACCCCGCAACAATTTCTATCTTGGCCAAGGGGAGACCACTTTGCCTGGTGGTCGGATGGCTGTGACAGAAAGGCCAGCAATATTTGTCCAAAGCACATGGCTCGGAGACTGTGATTGGTGCTAAGAGGCAAGCCTGTGATTGGTCCAGACAAATGGTTGTGATTGGCCCAAGCACAGACACATGGCTGTGATTGGCCCAAGCACTCCTTCTCGGGCTATATAAACAAGCTGTGCTCACTCAGGATTCAGGAACACTCCAGGGTGGTGGACCTCCCTTGGGTTTGCAACATCCGGAGTGCTTTTCTCTGCCTACTACGTTCAGTAGCTCGGGCTACACTGATAGCACACGCAGCAGCACGTGGTGGAAAACTCAAAGTTCAGTACCTGCAGCGGCCACCATCATGGCAGAGAACAGCCGTGGCAGCTTGACGGTTGAAGAAGTCCCAGCAGCCCCGGAAAGGGTCCCAGCAGCCCAGTAAAGGGTCCCAGCAGCTCTTGCCTGGCATCTAATACCCAACACCAGGCTCGCGTCTGGTGTCTAGTTTTCAAGTCTCAGCCAAGCCCTTTGGGCCCAGTCTACCGGGAACCACTGTCTGAGAGTCGAAGAAACAGCTGCAGAAAGCCATTGGCGGGTCCACCACTGGTGCCTTCCCAGAATTCCCAGGGGCAGCTGTAGACTTGAATCCATGCAGTGATAGATTGCCAATGCTGGGTGTCCCTGCCTGTGTGATCCCGTCTGTGCCCGGTGTTCTTGTTCCTGAAGGGCCTATTAGGTCCTGAGTGTCACTGGGCACTCGGGCTCCCAATGCAGTCCCGGGAGTGACAGACACCCTCAAGTCATCTCCATGGGAACCACTGAGTTGGTAGCACAGGTGAGCGTTTCCCAGCCTACTTGCTGCACGGGCCTGAGAAGGGGCATGATTTGGACCAATCAAGGCCTTTTGTTAGGTCAACCGCAGCCAGAAATGGCAGCTGAATAATTCCAGGGCAGAACTGGGGGAAGACACAGCACTTACTCAAGGAGGAGAAAAGGCCTGGAGGATACAGAGACAAGAAGCCATGTAAGAATCCTGGGAACCAAAGACATGTCAAGTCCCTGGGGTCAGAGGGGCTGAGACCCCAGGCTGAGAGACACAGCAAAGCACTCAGGGTAGTAATACCTGAGACACGCGTGGCACACTAGGTGGTACCACTTGCCATCCCTTCTGCCTGCCCACTGCCACGGACTGTTTGCTGCCGCCAACCCCTGAGGGAAGCGGACTCACAGAGAACAGCTTCTTGCTTATCTACACTGTCCATCCAGTGAGATGAACAGACCCTCAAGCCAGCTGACTGGTGGCAGTCACACATCCCTGTCCTCGAGTGACTAAGAGACAACCACGGCCTCTTAGCAGCCAAATCGCAGACAACCTGCTGCCTCACCACATAGCACAGACTTTCCACCAGACCTCCCTGTAGCATCATACCCTTGGGGTGAACCCCCCTCCCTCCATCACCCTCCTCCTCGGGTCCCTGCATCCCCTGCAGTCTCACTGGGGATACTACTTCTGGTTATCTTTGGGTTTTGTTTTGTTTTGTGATGGTCTCACCACGTAGGCCAGGCTAGCCTCCAACTTGCCATCCTCCTGCCTCAGCCACAGCTTCCTGAACACTGGAGTTACACGTATGCACTTGGCTCTTCCATGTCTGTGAAGCCAGACCCTGGGTGTGTGCAGTAGTAAAGCTCTGTCTTCCGTCCTTTCCTTCTCACTCCGGGGATCCCAGTCGCCATCTACCCCCATTCTAGACTCCTCATTCTCGCTGTCTGTGTTTCCAGAGCTGCGGTGTATATTCAGTTCTGGGAGGATGTCCCTCAGTTGCTTCAAACCCAACCAATCTTAGTCAGAACTGAATCTACCACCTTCTACTGTTCCCCGGGCCCCCCAACTGCCCTGTCTTAGGTACTGAGTGTCAGCTGCTCCCAGGAAGAATTTGAGAAGCATCGGCCTTCTACCCACCACTCAACAGCTCCTAACGGAGCGATCCCTGTCCTGAAGATTCTCCCTCCTTCCTGGCCCTCAGGGCTATCTGGTCATCTGTGTCCTGGCCCACACCTGGCCTCTCCCCTACAGGATCATCCTAGGCTCCTAGGTGCCTAGCGGTCGCTGCCTCCAGCCTCTCTTAGCCCTATCCATTTTCTACACAACAGAGCCAACCAAGCTGCCTCTGCTTAAAACCTTCCAGTGGCTGCTTCCGGGACGAAGCTAAAACATTTTGTCACACACATCAGACCTAACCTTTCTTATCGCCCCTTTGAGCCACACAGCAATTACGAGGTGGGTAGGAAGAATGGGGGAGCCAGCACCTCTGACTTAGAGAGCCTCAGTTCCTCCCCTAGTCCTTCACCAAGAAGGCTTCCTGAACTCTGTCAACAGAGCTCGTACGTGACAAGGGACAAGCCAGACCACCCAAGGAAAGCCCCTCGAGAAAGGATCTGTGCTTGGTGAATGTGGGCCTGCGGCACACCGTCCTTAGTATGAACATGGCTAGTCAAGGTGTCTCCCCTACCACCGCCCATCCGGATGCCCAGTATCAGTTATGACTGCAGGCTTGTCTCTGCTAGGGAGGTGTCTCTGCTGGGGCAGCTGCATCTTCACCCAAGAGTTGCAGGGCATCATGCCTCCTCCAGGAAGCCCGCCCTGCTGCCCATGCTGAGGTGAATGTCCTTTTCCGTGTCCCCATGTCTCTTGCATTGGCCTCTCCATGCTACCCAGTATCTATTTCTTAGTTAAATTTAGGGATTCGTCCTTAGTACTGAACACAGGGCCAGGCATGGATTGGAATTCCATCCACCCACAGCTCAAATAACCACAGAGCAGAGGAACTAACGCAGCCCGCAGCACAACCTGATGCATTCTGGGACACTGCCCTTCCCGTGCCCTTCCAAAGAAAACACTCAGAACACGAAAATCCCCCAAAGAAAAAGCAGTGGCCACTTCTGTTTTTTGTCCTTGTGCCTAAGACTTCAGAAAACTCTGTTTAAAGAATGACTCGTGGGAATCCACTTGGGGCCGTGGCTGCAGGGGGGGCGGGGGGCAGAGGAGGCCAAGGCTGGAGCAGGGAAACAAAAGACCTTAATTACAAAGCCAGTGGAATGAAACAGGTTCACAGGTGCAGAGACAGAGAAGCAGCCAAAAGCCAGCGGGCTTTCCACGGTGTCTGAGGCTCCAGGGGAAGGACAGAGTAAATCAAACCTCTGACAGACGATCAATGGACATCCAATTAACAGTCACAATATTACTAATTTACACAAAATGTCTAAACAATACCCTTTTTTCCTCAGAGGAGACCTTGATTCAATGCCTCCCTGCTGCTGGGACAGTCTACTAATGCTGAAAGACCACTGGACTGGTGCCCCAATCCGGGGTACGCACAGGGGCTCAGGAAGTCAGAAGGAACTGGGCAGAGAGCTTAGCTGGGGCTTGAGAATGGGGGCCAGAGCAGCCACACTGCATTAGCACGGTCACTCACTCTGACATCAACAGCCAGGGGTTTCCAGTGGTCACTGATGCCCTAGCAAAGTCATTCTCAACCTCTGGGTCGCGACCCCTTTGGGAGTTGCCTAAGACCATAGGAAAGCACAGATGGTTACATCACAATTCATAACAGTAGTGAAATTACAGTTATAAAGTAGCGGTGAAAACAATTTTATGGTTGGGGGTCAGGCCAATGTGAGGAACTGTATTAAAGGGTTGCAGCATTAGCAAGGTTGAGAGCCTCTGCTCTTAGAAATCTTATCCACTTCATTCAGTGGCTCATGGGAAGCAAAGAGCCTTCCAAGTGGGCTGAGGTCATTCACGTTGAAAGCTTCCAGGGCTGGAGGTGGGGAGAGGATTCCACTTGGAATTAACAGGGGAGGACGGCATGACACCTGCTCAGTTGTGACACCCGAAAATTACTGACTAACCTCCTGTGACATCCAGAGACCCAAACGACCAGGTAGCAGAGGCCTTGCGGAGCCAGGCTGAACTCAGTTCCAGCAGTGACTCTGGACTGGCCTGCTTCCTTGCTCCTGTAAGATCCGATGACACCAGCACCCAGCTGGTGGTGTTCAACAGGGCTGAGGCTCATGCTGGAGTACTGCGGTCTGAGTGGAGGCAAGAAGGAATTTCCCTCTCTCCCTCCACAGGCAAACCACACGGAAGCCACGACTTGGGGGTCCATCCCTGACAACACACCATGATAAAAGATGCTGCTGGTCCCTCCACCACAGAATACTCGTCCCGGTGTCGTGGAGGTCCTTGGGACACCGAGCTCTAGGCAAAGCCATAGCTGGAGGGCAGTGTGAGGACTGTCTTTGGATATCTGAAAGGATATTTGACCAGACAGCGTGATCTCTACATCATAGAAATGCACAGGGCGTTTGGAACCATCACCAGCTTGCAAGCAAACTAAGTCGCCGAGACCTAAAATGACTCCTAAGTCCAGCTACAGATCTCCTCTCTGTTTGTTAAGAAAGGTTCTCATGTATCCAAGGATGGCCTTGAACTTGTTCTATAGACAAGGATGGCCTTGGACTTCTAATCCTCCTGCCCCTACCCCTGGGGCACTAGGATGACGGGCAAGGCACCACCATACCTGATGACTGAGGATTAGGATGCCTGCCGGGCACTGAACCCAGGGCTCTGCCAACCAAGCTCCACCCACAACCCTCATCTCGTTCAAGTGCACCTTTGCGATGCTCCAACGAAAAGTGTGTCTGCTGTCGATAAGAGGGCATCGCTGCCCCAGAGCTCCCCTGCCCGGTTCTCTCAAGGCCCCTGCACTCCGCACCTGCACGGGCTCTGCTCCTGCATCCTGGCACCTACAGAGCAGTCGTAGCTCCCTGTGACCCTTGCTAGGTCTCTGAACGGCATTTTCAGCGCTATGAGGCAGAGCCCAGTCTGCCCTATAAGCCAGCCAGTCAGAGCAAGACAACAGAGGAGCTTGCTGGAGCACAGGGACAGACTTCACGGGAAACAGCTTCCTGAATTAAGGATTTTAAGCACAGATGTCTGAAATAGATATTCGGAAGCTATTCACCCAGACAACAGCCACCTCCTCAGCCTGCGGATACGCAGCAGCCGCCATTGGCAAATATGCTTTCCAGCAAATTCTGCCCTGCAAATGAACTACTCCCCAATCCAGACATATGGGAGCCACTCCCCAAAGAAGCCATGGCAGGCTCTGCACGAGCCAGGTCCCCTGCCACTCTGTTCCCGAAACACCTTCCCCGGTCCCCTCTCCCCACAGGCTATCCACTGATTCATTCACTCACCATTATTTTTAAAGCTCAAATTTTATTCGCAGTGGAGCACAAGTAATAAATACTAATACACTGTTTGCACTTGAATTAGCCTGCATGTCCAGGGACCACAGAGCTATTTGTCAAAGGCGGGCATCCCACCCCACCTGCGCCTTGGTGGTCTGAACATTGGCCCTTTCAAGGTCAGACTCTTAGGTGCATAGCAAGAACAAGGTGTGGAGGGCTCAAAGGACTCAGACTTAGTGTCCCCTGATTCCTAAGCGGGCCCTGACCTACCCAGAAGGATAGGCCATGTTAAGGAAAGCCCACAGACGCAGCCCTGGCTTCTAAGTTCGTGCCCATCAAGGAGCCTGAACAGGGAGTAGGCAGCTGGAGTTCGGTATGGCAAACACTCTAAGGGAGAAAGGGCACCAGGCTGTTTCTGGAAGGGACTGGGATAGGATGGGGGAAGAGCATCAGGAAAGGATAAGTCATAGGAGTGCCAGAGGAGGAGGGGGGCGGGAGGGAGCAGGGATTCCAAGCTGGAGGGACGGGCTGGCCTGTGAAAAAGATTCTGAGTCAGGAAGCCAAGGCTACACAGGGAACCAGAATCAGATGGGTTCTTGTCCACAGGATGCAATGGATGGGACCTCTCGACGAGTGGTTCCTGCCCTCAGCCAGCCTCCAGCCAAACAGGAATGACCAGAGCAACACACTGCACAGAAGCCTAAAACATAGACCACGATAAGCAAGCAAGACTGCTAGACACAAGTCTGTAACGTGACTGCTGAAGACTAGGGTCTGAGACGCCAAGAATGAAGGAGTGGATCAGAGCAGGCCTCTCCGACAAAGGGAAGTGAGGCTGCCTTAGCTGGGAAAGGGAGCCCCTTCTCCAGCACCGGGCCCCCTTTTCCTACCTGCTCAGGAACCTCGGATCATAACGCAGCTTCACGTGATTGCTTTGCTAGCTGCTAAGAAACACTGATGCAACGCCACCACCTCTCCCCAGGCAAGGCCACACATCAAACGGGCCTTTGTATGAGTGTAAGAAAGGTAGGTAGCGTCCTCCTCTGAGGCCCAGCCCTGCCTGTGCCATCTCCAGGTGATCAGCTAGGTGTCTATGAAGCTGTAAATCCCCAGCAGAGCTCTGGGGAGACGTGAGGAAACCCACACTAAGCAGCAGAAGCAGTTCCCCCCTCCCCCACCCTCACCACCCCCTCCTCTGCTGGGATAAACTCCAAGCAAGTCTCCCTCCATCACTTGGCGAGATTTGGCTAGAGGGCTGCAGCCTACAGCCTCTTCTGGTCCTTTTCCCTCCCTAGTTCCAGAGACTCTCCCCTCCCCTTCCCTCCAAGATCCCGCTTCTCACTAATCCCATTCTGGAAGCATCTCCAGACGGGGAGCAGTACAGGAACTCGAGACAGTCCCCCTCTTTCCACGAAGGCTGCAGCTGAGCAGGACCGGCAGCCAGAACTTCAAAGGTGACACAGATGTGGGGACAGACATTCAGTTAAACAAGTAAGGGGTCAAGGCGACCAGTGCTGCATGGCCAGATGTCTGCAGCCTCCCCTGGGCTGAGGATGCCAGCTCTCTGGGGCAGGTTCTGCCTGAACCACACCTCTGCTCTGGGGCTGGCTGGGTGACTTTCAGCAAACTCCACAAACCTCAGTTTCCCCACCAGTCAATGTGGGTTGTTGCAGGATGGGACAAGAAAATGCATGTGACCCGTCACAGACAATGTTCAAAAACCACCACCTAATGCTAATGTCACCTCATGTCTCCTCTCCAGTGTTCTGCCAAATGGCCATACTTTAGCAATAAGGCCCTGGCTATTACCTTCATTATAAGCACTTAAGTCTCAAATTTTGAAACTGAAGTAGAAGGCAGGGGCAGGAAAACCCCCCTAAGTGTCAAGTCAGCTAATGAGTGTTCATGTTAGCCATGCCCTAATCACAAAAATTGCTAGTGTGGCCAGCAATCCAACAGCCCCTAAGGGCCCCTCCAAGGGGGCCTGCTACCCTGGCTTCTGTTACCATCTTCGACGTTTATATGAATAAAATCACACCAAATGTATTGGACGAACTTTATGAGGCACCATGTGGTTGCTGGGAATTGAACTCAGGACCTCTGGAAGAGCAGACAGTGCTCTTAACCACTGAGCCATCTGTCCAGCCCCCTGGATGAACTTTACGATTTAAGGATTTACAGATGTTGTCATCTTTGTCCCTCCCTTTAGAAGTGCCCAAAGTAAGGAAGGAGAGACTGACTCTTACTTTAGACAGCTTCCTACAAATCAAGGCAGCCCCTCCCTAGGAAGGAAGTCCTCCCTTCCCACAGGTCTGCGAGCTCCTGGAAGCTCCTTTAGATTGTAAACAAGCTAGCAAATTTAGATCAGCTTGCCCCGCCCTGCCCCACCCCACCCCACCCTGCCCCGCCCTGCCCTGCCCATTCCAACCAGGACCACACAGTCAGTCTGGGCTCGATGCATTGTTTCTGTTATCTAGGTAGATTTACATGCACCCTAGAGTCTCTTGTCCATGAGCCTCCAGAGGCTGCCCAGCAGGTGGGTTCTGACAGGGAGAAAAGACTACATCCAGCCAGGCAGGAGCAGGGTAGCAGGGCTGTGCCCTCTCTCCTTTTGTGAAAGGTCATATGGGAATTAGGCATGAGATCGATGATCCAGGAGACAGAGGAGCCTGTATGGAATCCTGATTCTCCAAGTCCTCTCCGAGAAGGGAGTTATTTCTCCTTTCTGAGCCTCAGGTTTCCCCACTTAGAGACGAAACAAAGAAGTCTGTACTCAGGTCAGTTATCACAAGTAGATCTTTCCTTGCCCACGGAGCTCACACTAGACCCCAGACTTCTTTCAATCCACCTTACCCCACTAAAAGGGTAAAGAAGGGGAACCTGCTCATAGCTCTGAGTAGTACCAGGAGCGTGGGCCAGTGTCTACAGGAGAGTCCACGGTGCAGGCCCAGTGGGTTCAGGACTAGGTGATAAAAGGTCACACTAGATTAGAAGTCTTCCTAGATCCCTAAGCCTCTCGTTCCCGCACTGATGTGTCTTATCCTAGGACTCTTTTCCTCTGATGCCTAGTGCACACACAGCCAATGACCTTCATATAACCACACAGGCTCTATATCAATGAATTGGCATGCGCATAGGCCCTAGATCACATCAGTCACCTGTACTAACACCCCAAGATCTGCCTTCTGTTCCCAGAGCCTACTCCCCATTTATGGAAGCTGTGTATCCCACCCTGATCGACAGTCACAGCTGCTACCCCATACGTCTCAGCCCAAACCTCCATCCAGTCCTCCATCACAGACTTCCTGGTGCCAGGATCAGATTAGATTCAGGCAGCCCTGAGATTATCCATGCACTGGTTTATCTCCCTCTGGGCTACACTAACCTCAGGGTGACTTGCCATGCACGATGAGAAAGATGTTTTGAGATCTACATAGTGGGCTCTCAACACCAGACAGCTGTATGCTGAGGGTCACCTGGGCACCCTCAGACTCGCTCAAAGTCCAGAGTCCCAGGCTATAGCTTCTATAGCCAGGCACCTCCAAAGAAAGCCCCCTCACTCACTGACTACTGTTCACGGGGACCCTGCTGGCACCACCCTCACTGCTGAGGACAGGATACTGAGTACACCCTACTTCTACAGGGCCAGCAGGCGATCAGAGGACTTCCCTAAAGCATCCAAGCATTGCCTGGCTTCTCCTTGCTACCATCCACCTGGCTATGCCCAAGTAGAGATGTTGCTCAATTCCTACACTCCTGGGGACTGTAGGCTCCAATATATACATCTCTGGCTATCAGAGAGACCCTAGCCAGGGAGGGGACACAGCCTAGAGCAAACAGGATGGAATTGCAGTTCAACTGCACACCCTTGCACAAGAGCCTGCAGGAAGATAACGGCGACAGTATGGGGTTGCTGGTAAGGAAGAATTCAGAGTAACACTTCCAAACAGAGGCAGGGAACAAGAAACACAGCAGAAACACTGAGCCAAGATACAGGACCAAGGTCAGCTCTGCCCCTAACCCCTTGTGCCCAAAGTCAAGCTCTGGACAGCTGAGTGCAGATAAGAGCCCACTGGCTGATCCCGCCTTGCTGATGGACGACTTGCTTTGTGTCTGTGCACCTCGCCCTGCAGAGGGCTTCGAGCCAGTGTACTTGGGTGCTGGCAGCCTCTTCCTTTTCTGAGGGAAGGTGGGTGGTGCTGTGTTAGCTCAAATACACAGGTGAGCTTTGTCCCCTAGTTGCCCCACCCTGGGCTCTTTGATTTGGGTCATCTGACATTGGAGCCCTCGGATGGGCTGAGTGCAGCATCACCTATTACCAAGAAGCTCACGGAGCAGTGGTCCTTCTGCCCCGAGACTTCAGACACTTAGAAGATTTGGCAGATAGCGGGATGCACTTTGTAGGAGCCAGCCTCGGAGTGTACCTGCCTGTCCCCACCATGTGCCCATAAACTTACAGTCATAAATGGATGCATAAACATCTGTGACACAGCCCCGAGGGACCAGGGAAGGTGCCACTGCTGCCTCCACCAGGTAAGTGTCAGCCTTCAGTGTGTTTCAGGGACTCCTCCTCCTCCCCACACCCTGCGCACCCCACCCTGGTGTCACCTTCCTGGCCAAGGACTTTCAGTGTTTACACTGAACCCCAGAGAAGCTGACATTGTCTCTTGCAAATTGGGAATCTTCACATCCCAGTGGGTTCCCAAGGAAGGAGAGGGGTTGAATGAGGACTCAAAGCACAAAGACATGGTTGGGCAGAAGGTAAAACCTAGTAAATTTAGAAGTCATTTGTACCAACTAAGCATCCACAGTATGTTCAGCATTTGCAGTGGGGGCCCAGCATCTTGGAGACCAGGAGGCTGACCCAAGCTCTGATCTGTACTTTGGCTCTATTCACCACTGGGTGTCACTTGGGGCTAGGCGATGTGCATAGCAGCACCCACTCTCTGAGCTGGAGGGCAGCTCAGGACACCCTGCACCCAGAGCAGCTTCTGAGACACACGGGTGCTTGACGATCGTTGTTCTCAGAAAACGAGGAGGGAGCAGAGACCAGAGAATCATCCACAGGAGCACAACCTCAAGATATTCCAGGAACCAGATCCTACGATCTGTTTAACCTACCGGCTTTCGGTTTTCCCGGCAGCCAAGCAAGCGTCACTGCCCAGCAAACCCTGCTTTAGTCTACATAAGATTCTCCAGCCTTGCGAGGAGCAGGTGTTCCTGAGGACCACCTTTGGGCAGGTGGCAGGTGACCTTCCCTCTCAGTCCTCAGACAGAGACTAGACCCGGGGCAAGAGTCCTGGCCCTGACCCCGCCTACCCTCGAATGATGGTGTGGTCTCCCCCTAGTTACTGACATTCGAGACAACGGTTCCTACCGATCCTTCTGAATCAGCTCTGCTGAGGCCCTGCTGGCAGCTTAGACACACAGATCCTTGGATCCTAGATCCCTCCTTTCTCAGTCTCTGATTCTAAATCCAGTCTAGACTCCATTGACTTTAAAAATAATAATAAGTGAAGGAAGGATAGACAGACAGACAAACAGACAGGCTCCACCACCTCCCCAAAGAGCAGCACAGGACGTCCTTTTACCGACCTTCTTAGGGACACCCTACTTACTCTACAGAAGTGGTTTTCAACCTGTGGGTCACAACCCCAACAGGGCTTGCATGTCAGATATTCTGTATATCACATATTTACCTTAAAATCCATAACAGTAGCACAACTACAGTTACGAAGTGACAATGAAATAACTTTATGGCTGAGGGGCACCACACGTGAGGGATTGTGTTAAAGGGTCCCAGCACTCGGAAGCCTGAGACCCACTCCCTGCTCCACAGACTTGAGTGGCAGGCTGTGAAATGAAGACGTAATCAGGCTGCTAAGGTGAGCAGGCGCAGCCGCTGCTGGGCGCTTCCCTCACCTGCTGAGGCTCCAGGGACCGATTCAGCCTCTGTCTGCACCCCCCCGCAAAACCTCACCCCTGAATCTGGGGAAGAGTGTTTTCAGAGATAACGCTAACCACTGTACTGCCCAGCCTTGCGGGAGCAAAGGAGGCCCCCCAGGCTCTGTAACCCTAAGAGAGCCAGCAGAGGGCTGCCCCTCACTTCAATGCTAGAGCCTCCGTGCCTCGGCACCTGGAGAGAGGAGTCAGTCTACTTTCTGTGCCTGGCTGTGCCTCCATCTTCCGTCATCTGAAACTTTTCTTTTTTATTAAGTGCCCTGCAGCCGGCCGCTCACTTACACGTCTTAACCTCCTCGGGGCTATCGATTTCTCATTCTATTAAATCCTGCTCTTTAACTGTAGCCCTTAAACTCCTAGTCTAAACACGTATTTACTGCTCGCCACCTGGTCTCAGGTCAGCACTAGGACTTGCCGGGCCCGGAGAGGTGGGCTTCTTAGAACTTACTCCTGGTCCCCAGCAATCCTTCCTCCCCAAGATTCTCTGGCTGATTCTAGGGCTACTCCAGCTCCCTTGTCAGTCTCTCTATAGCCAACACAGCAAACAGTATCCGAAACACAATCTAAAGGATGCTAGGTTAACCACTTGGCCATCCTCCCACTGATAAAGCAGCTTCCTGAGATACAGATGAGGAGGGAGACTGGCTGCCGAGGAGACGGGACCTCACAGTGCTCACAGCGACTGTATAGACTTCTCACGGGCTTTCTAGTCCTGACCAGCCATTGGATACAGCCTCAGAGGTCTGCCAGCTTGGGAACCTGGCAATCCCTGGGACTGTTGCCTGCACAGACAAGACCCTGTGGCTGCACAGGTAAGAGGAGTGGCTCACAAACTCAGGAAGTGTGCTCCGAGCATTGAAGTTAGGACTGTCCCCTGCAGCCTTGAGGCTCCACAACCTGTGCATTTTTCTCGGTGGCAAACACTGGATCAGCCTGAGTCGAAGACCCTTAACAAGGACAAATATTTACCTGCACCTGCTCTGTCACGCTTAGGGACATCTCAGTAAGCAAAAGTGATATAGTGGCTCCTGCCCGCTCTAACAGAAACGCCACTTGGTCTCCAGGAAGCGACGGATACTGAGATGAGCTAGCACTGGACTCGGGGTGCAGGTGTCACAAAGGGGGGGGCAGCAGAGTTGGCAGGAGGATAAGAGGTGAGATCCCAGAATCAGACCTGCTATATGATATGACAGCACGTGCCTGAGGCTCAGCTCTGCCTAGGACTGTTCAGTTGCTATCTAGGAACTTCGTGGGCCACTAACCCAGTCACCAAATGTTCCACGCAGTCTGGGCAAAGAGGGTCCCCTTCTGGCTTTCTTATTCCTGAAAAACCTGCATTACTCTTCTTTCTGGGCTCCTGGGTTAGAAATCTCAAAGTTATTCCAACCCTCCCTGCTCCTTCACATGCTGGTACCCATCTGTCTGCAGGGTCTGCTGTGCCTCGGAGATGTCATTCAAGTTCCCCCTTCCCCTTGCCACCACCCCCGCTCAGCCCTCAACCTCTCTTTCAGCATAAGACTCCTTGGCCCAAGAATCTTCAACAACTCCCCCAGCCTGCTGCAGTCGGCTGAGTCTTTCTTCCCTTTGTCAGGTCAGGGACTTCTCAGATTCAACTAAGTCTGTGCTCCTCCGGTAGAACCCTTGGGGTGGACGCACCTTCTTCACCTGCCCTGTCCAGTCTGCCCACTCCCCCGTTCCCTCTCCCCCTGCTCTGCTTGTACAGCTCCTGCTCACTCTCCTTCCAGTAAAGCCTTCCTGTCCCTGAGCCCCTGCGGACTCCAGCATGCACACATCTGCACATAGCATCCATCCATACGCACACATTAACGATCAAGATGCCATTTTCAGGCACAACAGGTGCCTGAAATGCTTTCCACCCAAATCCTATATGGGCAGAAAGAAGGGCTGATGGACCCCTGCCGAGCTAAGGGACTCTGAACACCCGGGGATGCATGCAAGTAAAAAGGGTACCCAGCCATCCCTGTTTCTGAAAGCAAATGCTACCCACGTGCAGGGAGGAAGCTGAAGTCTGAAACTGTCATTGGGTCCTGTCACAGGACAGAGTATGGGACATTGTAGAGCCCCCAGGGACCTCAGTCCTCGTTTGTAAAGACCCAAATGCTCCTACCTAAGTCACAGGGCAGCCAGGTGATTGAGTGAAATGAGCAGAATTCTCAGCCAATACAATATTAAATTGATTCTCTCCTTCCTTCCCGTAATTTAGACAGCCTGACTCTGTGGTATTGGTTTTTTATTTTTTTTTTTTTTTGGTTTTTTTTTTAATCAGATTTGTTTAACATAAGGTGTCCTTTATTTTAGGTAGCAAAATGGTATCATTAAGTAGCGTACCATTCTTACATCCCCATTACGAACGGAGCCAGGTTACAGGGGCTGAAAGGCCGGCCCTGCACCGTTGGAGGAGGGAGATTGTGAACAGGTGTCAGGCGACAGCTTTGCCCCTCGGGGATCCACTGTCTGGGTAGGGACACATGCAAGGACAGATCAGTTCTCAACACCAGGCAGGACTAGTAGCTGACCCAGCCCGGAGGGAAAGAGGGGGAGGGGCCACACAGGGAACACCTCCTAGACGCCCAACCTTAACCACCAACTCCCTTGGCAGCGGCCATACAAAGCAGAGCCCGCCCAGGGCTTACAGGTGAGGAAAGCAAGTCTTAGAGAAAGGTGAGGCTGCTCTGCCAAGGTCTTACAGCATAAGCTGGGAGGGGCTTTCCAGGCAGCCCAGAGCAGGAGAGCACACAGGACTGCAAACCAAAGTCTGAGGCAAGTGTAGCTCTCTGAGCTTCAGTTCCTGTGGGTCAACCAGTAGGACTCTCAGCTGCGGGCAGACACAGCAAATGCCACTGAGGCTGAAGCGCGCCTCCTGTGCAGTATTCGGAGGTCTGCAGAAGTCTGTCACTCAGAAGGGACATAGCACATTCTGTGGGAGAACAAGCATGCCTCTTCCAGGCACAAAGCACAGCTGACCCTCATACCAGACCCTGGCCTCCTGCTGGGCTTTCTGTTCCATCGAGGCCTGGTCCCCTTCTTCCTATCTCTGGGGACTGAAGTCCCTAGGGAGCATGTGGAGTCCTCAGATCTCCTGCATCTCCTCCAGAAGAATCCACTTCCCTCTGTCATGCAAAAGTTCCCTCTGCATTCTAAGGGAGCAAGGACTGGAAAGCTTTAGAACAAACTTTCAGAGCCACCAGGAAAGCTTCAGTCAAGATTGAGGAGTCTAGAGGAGAAAGGGGGGGGACATGAAAACCCAACTCCCCCCTCCATCAAACCCACTCGCTCCCCCCTTGCTAGAACCAACCCTGCCTCCAGGTCTTAGACAGGTCCAGGAAAAAGGGGGTGGAGCTGGAGACAGACAGGAGGCTGCTGGGCAAGCCCAGGCCACAAGAAATGAACATAATCTGGAAAATTAAACAAACCCAGACACTGTAACGTGTGCATATTAGATTAACTCTCTAAAAGGTCGTGACCTTGAGGAACTCATCCAGCCAGTGAGGAAAATAATAAACCTGATTAACGATGAGGCAGGAGCCACGGCCTCCGCAAATAAAGCCGGCCAGAGGAGGCCGGATGGAATTCCAGGGGCTTCCTTCCCAGGCAGGGCTGGAACACAGCCGACCCCTCAGCCCCTTGCCACCACTAGGTCACTCCAGGACTAAGCAAGACTGGATTGCTCCCTCCCGAGCCACACCCCTGCAGCTCTGCCCCAGGGGATCCAAGGCTAGCTTTTCCAGGTGCTCCCGAAAGGGCCACTACCACCAGAGGACCCACGGGAGCCAAAAAGAAGGTAGTTCTCTTTGTCCCTCTCAGGGTTCAATCTTCTTGGCCAATCCTTAGCCCTCCTGCCCTGGTCTCAAGAGAGACCTACTTGCCAGGCACAGTGGCCAGGCCCAGCCAGAGTTCCCCTCCTCTTTCCAGACAACCCAGGCCCCTGGGAGACATGCCCAGAAGAGCCACTGGAGGGAGGCAGGGAGGTGGCACCGCGTGGCATCACCAGACAACAGCACCAGGAGGAAGATGGCAGGCAGCATCAAGTACAGATGCCAAGAACCATACAGCCCAAGGTCCAAGAGGGGACCAGCTCAGCCTGCATAGCCTGGTCACTGCCAGGCAACCTGGCCGGCGGGCCCTGTCTATCCCTTCGGTCGCGCCTCCCCCCCACCCCAAAGCCCTGGGCCAACTCTCCCCAGGCTCCACCTCCTCCCTCACTTTCCTCAGCTCCAGGGAGCCGGGGGAGGGAGGCACAGGTGCTCTTGGCGCCTTGGACAAACCCCCTGTCCCAGCAGTTACCAGGGCGCCTTCCACCCCAAGCTAGGTCAGAACCACTCCGGCTCTGCCGGGTCCTCACTAAAGAACATCTCCTGAGCTCCCCTCCCCCTCCACCTATCCCCTTCCCCCTCCAGCGCCCAGTGCAGGTCTCCAGAGTTTTTCCCTCACTTCCCACTCGGGTGAACTAGGGTGGGATAGCTAAGAGACCCGATAATCGCAAGAAGGAGGGTCATTTCTGATAGGACGCTGGCTTGGCCCAAAGCAAGACTGCGTGCAGGGTTGGGGGTGTGGTGGTGGCCGGAGTCCAGGGCCCCGAGCAGGGGTGGTCAAGACAGATGGCAAAGAGGGAAGGGGGAAGGGGGCTCAGAAGCCGAGCTGGTCTGAAGGAGGACTGTGGCGGGGAAGAGCGGCCCGTAGGAGAAGCCGAGGGTGACGAGGCGGGGTAGAATCGCCAGTGTCGGGAAGGGGCCGTCATCCCTGCAGGGGGCAGAGGCTGGGCTGGGAGTTGGACTGGGAAGAGGGAGGATCACAACGGGAGGACCGAAGCGGAGGAGAGGAGGCGCAGGGGGAAGCAGGCAGGGATGGAGACTAGAGGAAGTACGGAGCAAGGTGGCGGGGGCTCAGCGGAGAATCCGGGGTCGCAGGCATCAGAGTGCAGGGGACTGGGCAGCTGGAGGCGGGAGCGGGGCCAGGCAGGGTGCGGGCCGCGGCCGGGAGGGAGCTAGCGGCGGAGACGTCAGAAGTCGGGGTGCGGCGCAGCCCCGGGAGGCGAGGGGGGACAGCGCAGGGCGCGGGCCGGGGGCGGCGCGGGGGCTGCTGCCCTTACCTGGGCGGCTCCGCACTCCGGTGCCGAGCGGGGGACCCGACGTTGCTCGGCCGGCGGCCCGGCTGTTGTTTTCCCCTTTTTTTTTTTTTCCTTTTTTTTTTCTTCCGCAGCGGCGGCGGCGGCGGCTCCAGCTCGATCCGCCAGCAGCCGAAGGCAGAGTCTGTGTCCGGCTGCGAGCGAGCCGGGAGCGGGCAGCGCGGGAGGCGCGCGGAGAGGCGCTGGGGCGCCGCCCGGCGGGCAGCGAGGGAACTGCGGCGGTCCCGCACGCGGCCGGCCGGGGAGGGGGCGTCCCTTCGGGGCCGCGGGCCGCCGGTGTCTCTGCTCTCTGGCGGGGCCTTTAGCTGGGGACCCGGACCTAGGTAGCCGGGCAGTGGGGCAGTGGGGGCCGGAAAAGCCCGGGCCAAACTTGCAGCTTCCCTGATCCGACCGATCGGGAGACGGCGGGCCGGGGGTGGGGGGCTCCGGGTGGGCGCTGCAGAGGACTGACCCCCCCCCCCCAAGTGAGGAGCTGGGGCACACACTCCACCACCCAGCGCCAAGGGGCAGCCCTCCCGGGTCCGCAGGAGTTATTAGCTTGGCTTGCTTGGGTGGGCGAAGGGCGACTCCTGGTGGCGTTTTAGGGGCCAGAGCTAGGGATGAGGCGTAGAGACTACGGCCTCCTCCGTGGTGCTGGTGGCGTGGAGCTGGGCGAAGCTTTGCTTTAGCAAGGCCAGATAGACCTCAGTGTTTCAGAAGGCCGAAGAACCACAGCTCACATTTGATAGTCCACCGATCTATGCACACAGACCAACACCTGGGAGAAGTTGTCACTTTATTCTACACACAGGAGCAGGGGCACGACCTAGAGAGAACCAAGCTTCTTGGTTTGAGGTTCAGGGATAATTTGACTACATCATAGCTTTCAAAGGGAGGCTAGAAAAGGAGAGGTCAGAGGAACGGGGACAAGTGTCTTCCTAAAACCAATTAGGTCCTCATTTCAAATCCAGAGCCTCAGCCTTAGACAAACCCAGAAACCATCTAAGCCAATCTCCCAATCTTCTCCCCTTTTGCCCTCGCACTTGGCCAACCACCTGCTTACCCTAAAGTCTCCGAGAAGGGGTTGTTCTAGACATATGTGGTTGGTTCTTGGGGCAATCTACACGTGCTGCAGGATATTTGTTGACACTCCCTATGCCACGCCAGGAGGGCAGAAAGGCTGGGCCAGGCCTGAGTTACCTGCTGGGGGGAGGTGTGAGGTTACAAGAGCCTGTTCTCTCTCCCTCCTCCTCCCCAGACTGGGCTTTATGAGTGCTTTCTTGGCACAGGACCCACCATACCAGACAGGAGTTTTCCTGTTGGATAGGACTCCATTTCTTCAGTCCGGTATTAAAAACAAAAAAACAAAAAACAAAAACAAAAAAACAAAAACAAAAAAACATTTACCCTGTGTCAAGACTACACCATTTAGCTGGGCAGTGGTGGCACACACCTTTAATCCCAGCACTTGGGAGGCAGAGACAGGCGGATTTCAAGGCCAGCCTGGTCTACAGAGTGAGTTCCAGGACAGCCAGGGCTATACAGAGAAACCCTGCCTTGAAAAACCAGAGGGAGAGCAGGGAGGAGGGAGAGGGAGAGGAAGAGGGAGAGGGAGAGAGAGAAGGGTCTTCAGCACAGTTCCACAGGTAACCTGTGGCCTTGTGAAAACTCCGGTCTCTTCACTTCCTAGGAGGGTAGATTGTCTCTGCCCCTAGAAGCAAGGAGACCTTGCAAACGAGTGCCAGAAAAGCCCACTTTCATATTCTTACTTAGGTATTCCCTAGCCACTGCCCCGTCTCCCTGCTCCCCCAGCTAGGAGGAGGACACGAGTCCCTCAACACTGGACTCCCTCTCTATTCCCCACAGCCAGTGCCACTTGTCCAGATTCAACCCCACGCAAGGTAACTTCTAGAAACAGGAAGTTCATTCCAGATCACCTCTGGAGAGTAGGGAGAGATCAGACAACAAGAGCTGCCTCCCATCTTGAATGGTAAAAGCAGAGGAGATGAGAAATGGGGCCTCTTGCCTGAAGCATCACTCACAGCCAGTTCCCCCATGCTGGGCTAGTCAGACAGAACTCTGTGTACCTGGCCATCTTGATTAGCCGGTGGATCCAAGTTGCTGGAGCCTGTGTAAGTTTGTTCTCTAGTGTTTATTTTTAGCTCTTTCACTCTTTGCATTGCCCTCAGGTATAGCCACAAAGAGAAGTGCTCGCTCTGAATTACAGCTACCCTATCTATCCCAGAAGCACCTATGAAAGTTCAATAGGAGTTGGTGACGATCTTCCTGCAAAAAAAAAAAAATGGGGTCAACTGAGACACACACCACCACCCCCACCACCACTCACACCCCACCCTACCCCTCACCCTCCACCCCCACAACCAAGTAGCTTGTCCACACATCACCTGTAGCTCTCTCTTGGGAACTGTACCAACCATTTCCAACTGGTTCCAGGTTTGAGGGACTGTCTCCCTTCAGTCTTTCCTCAATCAACTGTCAGACGGATGTCAGGAACTCAATCTACCTGGCTTTCTACTGACCTAATGGAACCCACAAGGTGAAGTTGAGTCCAACCTGCCTCAGCACAGATCAAAGGTCAGAGGTTGCTGCTACCCCATCTTCCACCTCTCCCCACAGCGTGCTTCGTTGGTACTAAAGCTCTTCGAAGCTGGGAAATCCGCTCTACTGTCGGAGTGATTGTCTCAGTCCTCAGTTCCTCATACAGTGGGTATAGCGCCTGTGCCTGTAATTAGTAAGTAGAGGAAAGAAGAGCAATGCAAAATCACCCTTGGCTGTACAGCTAAGTGTGAGTCCGAGTTTGGGCTACGTGAATCCCTGTCCCAAAACAAAACCACAAAGCACCTAACTTCTCTGCTCACCCAATTTTATGCCACTGGGCCTTAGAATTCTGCCTGGAACTCCACATAGATACACAAGTGCATTGGATAGTCTGTGTGTGTGTGTGTGTGTGTGTGTGTGTGTACCTGTTGGTGTGCACATGTGCAGTTACCATTTCTCCATCCCCACTAGTATATTCTTACCATTCAAATCTTTTAAGAATCATCCCTTCTAGAAGCTTCTCCGACCTTGCTATCTAATCCCTCCCAGCAGAACTAATGTCTCATGCGGTCTTCTCTTGTACTCGTTAGGGTTTATGCTCACTTATTTGTTCCCTGTCTGCTCTAATAGCCTGTGAACTTGTTCTCCCTTATTTATATTTTAGCTTCTCCCCTCTTTGGATTTTACCTCAGCAGTTATAGCCACGAAGCAGAATTTTTTGTCCTCAGTAGGAGGTGGTGGGTTCTCCTGTCTCCGACTAAGCTCTTGTCTTGTCCCCACTTCCAAGAATGAGGTAGGAAGACAGCAGAGAGTGAACAAACAAGAGGAAGTTATGTACATGGGAGTGGCCATTGGAATACAGGATCGAGGGTCTCCACACAGGAGTGACAGGGTCAAACTCCCCGTTGATAGCTGAAGACCAACCAAGAAGTTGCCAAGAGGCTCCAGGAAGCCCTTGGGATGCCAACTGAGAACAGTCCTCTAGAGACTCAATGTGTGGAAAGAGAGTTTTGGAGTGACAGCAGAACAGAAGGTCAGGTGAGTCTCTAGAGAAGGAGTCTTGAAGGGGTCTGTCTCTGGGGGATCTTAAGGGCAAAAGCACTTCCCTCCTTTCTTCTCCTATCACAGGTTTGACAACAGACAGCCCAGGCACCTGAATGGCCAATAAAGGCCTGATTGGTTGGCTGTGTGTATGCAAATAAGGCATAGAATGAAGACCAATTGGGCCAGGGATCCCAACTCTTCCTCACCACAAAGGGAAGCAGCTAGGCTGTCAAAAGCTTACAGCAGGACAGTTTGCACCTGGGGTGGGCAGTGAGGGGGTCTTGATTCTCTTCCTTGCTACTGAGCATCTTCATGTCTGTTTCAGTTGCTGTCACCTTTGTCCGGGGTCGTCTAATTGTGGATGAGTGCTGCCCATTGCTGGTTCTGATTATCAACCATCTCTGAAGAGCCACTCGGCACTGCCTGCTCCCTGGTCTTTGCTGCTTAAGCTTCAGCTACCAACTGCACCAGGGAAGCTCTGAGCTGGGGACTGCTCCTGCAAGTCCTAACATATCACTATCCTATCAAATATATCTGCAGTGTCTACCCCACAATGCTGGTAAAGGGTTGTTACAAGCTCACTGATAATATAAGCTGTACAGAATAAGGGTTAGTGTGTGTGTGTGTGTGTGTGTGTGTGTGTGTGTGTGTGTGTGGTGTTACAATTCTCTGTAATCCCAGCACTCTGGGAGGCAGAGGCAGGCGGATTTCTGAGTTCGAGGCCAGCCTGGTCTACAGAGTGAGTTCCAGGACAGCCAGGGCTACACAGAGAAACCCTGTCTCGTGGGGGGGTGGGGGGGGGGAAGCAAATCAAAAGAAAGAAAGAAAGAAAGAAAGAAAGAAAGAAAGAAAGAAAGAAAGAAAGAAAGAAAGAAAGAAAGGAAGGAAGGAAGGAAGGAAGGAAGGAAGGAAGGAAGGAAGGAAGGGTCAGGGTCAGATAAAAATTATCTACCCGACAACCATGACATGATGGGCACATACTGTCAAAGGACAAACACGTGTGGCACGTCAGGTGGACACACACAGTTCCCAAGCCTCATGCCACCCCCTTGTTCAGCCAAGCTAGCTGCAAAGGCTCCACAGGGTGTTGAAGAGCTTCTTCCCCCTCTTGGTAGTTGTCAGGGTGGCGCCCCTCCCCCTCCCCCTCCCCCCAGCACCTCTTATCTCCATTTCATTAGCCTGGGCATAGATTGCTGCCCTCACCGAAATGAAAATGAAAATCTGGATTGTGCTCCACGAGTGTCCGAGTGACTCAGCTCTGCAGCTCCCTCCCGCCCCCCCCCCCCCCGTGCCCAGCGTGAGACCCTGACTTACCCCCCACTATGCATGCCTCAGTTTCCACTTCCCACTCAGTGACAGAGAAAAAAACTGTCACATCCATTAATTCTTCAAGAAAGCCATGGGACTGTCCAGTAGTTCAGAGTTCATACTGCTCTTCCAGAGGACCCCAGTTCAATCCCCAGCATCCGCTTCAATTCCAGGGGCATCTGAGACCCCTGGCCTCCTCGAGCACCTTCAGTTGCACATGCCTGCACACACACACACACACACACACACACACACTTTAAACTTTTTAATCTCTTGCCAGAATCTGAAGCAAAACAGAAGCAGAAGCAGGGAGGATCCGTGGATTGCCCCGTGGATCCGTGGATTGCCCCGTGGCATTGGTCACCAGGCGCTGCAGATATTTGCTGTGCTGTGCTCCGCATGCAGCTGACGAGGGAGCATAGTGTTGGCTAGTTACCTCCTTGCAAAGACTCAGAAAACAAGGAAAATGTAAAGGGCTCAGGAAATACACACTTAAAGACTCAGGAAGTTCCCAAAATGTAAAAGATTCATGCACTTTGCCCTGGATCATCATAGCAGTTGCATGAAGAGGAGACTCTGACAGGCTACACTGACCACACGTTTGTTGTTCAGCAAGCTGCAGCAACACAATTTCATGAGTCAACACTCCTGAGGTGGGAATAAGGGTGATGCCTCTGTCTTTGTGCTGCCCATGCTTGCATAAGTACTCCTAACAAACTCACTGGGTCACTAAGCTAGATCTGGGCAGAATCATTTCTTCATCCCGTCTGGGGAGAATAGATGTTTTTGTGTCTGAGAGTCTTTAGCATCTGGTGCTGCAGGTAAATCTCAGAATTCCCATCTGCACAGTGGCTGGAGGCCCACTCCACACCTGGGCTGGGAAAGGGGTGGCATCCATCTAGTTCCACTGTCAAAGGAGTCCTCTGTCACAGCACCCCCTTCTGATGTGGTGTCCCTCCCCGTTTGCTTCCTGAGGCTGGCCATTCTGCCACATTAGAGAAATAAATCACCCAGGAAGGAAGGGATGGATCTGGGCTGAGTGTCAGGCTGCACAGCTTTGGTCTCAGGAAGGAAGCCCACTACCTAGAGAGAGCTGGGCACGAATCACAACAAGAAAGGGTGATGGTCTTAGCTCAGATGGGGTAAATGCGAGCTTCATCTCTGGGGCAGACATTGTCTTCTCTCTTCATCCCCAAGAGTGAGAGCTCAGACTGCACACTTGACCAGGACCAGGGGGCGAGAGGATAGAGAGCTGGCAGCAGTACTGGGAGCAAAGCTTGTCATGGAGCAGAGGCCAGCATTGAGCAAAGGGTCTGCCATCCCCACGCAATGACCTGCCTGCCCCAGGATATCGACAATAAGAGAGCAGTTCCTTATTATCCCCAGAGAGGTGCATCTTGAATTTATGCAGGGTACAGTTTTGTCTGAATGGCAGCATTAAGTCATTGTGTAAAAGCATCTGGAAGTGTCACAGGGCTGATAGGAGGTTATATGAAGGTTTGTTGATTTTTAACTGCGCATAGAGGGCTAAAGATATAACTCACCTGGTCGAATGCTTGTCTAACGTGTACATAGCCCTGGATTTGATTCCCAACACTACATAAATCAGGCATGGCGGTATATGTCTATAATCCCAACACTTTGGAGATAGATGGAGGATCAGGAGCTCAAAGCCAAGCGTCTTCATCTTAAAAAAACAAAAGTGTTTGTATGCATATATTTGTATATATTGTATGTGTGTGTGTGTGTGTGTGTGTGTGTGTCTATTTTATATTCCACATGTGCATTTTTCTACATGCTTGTATATGTCAACAGAATGCTGGCCAGTCCTTTTGGTCAGCTCAATAGGTCAATTATCCACTGGGCACTTTCTGTCTGCCAGGTCAGATACCAGGCACTCTAGGGGGTAGAAAGAAACACTGGGCATGATTTCTGCTCTCAGAAAACATAATCTGGTGTAATACCCTAAAGAAATGAGAACAGCAAAGGAAAAGGTAGGATTCCTGCTCACACTGGGCCAGGTTCCTATTCATCCCAGCTGAACCAAGGACCACTGGACAGCTCGGTGACAGGCAGAGCCTGGCTTTGAAATACTAAGAGACGCCTCACCAGCTAGCTGGTCTTGCAACAAAAGCTTCACACTGTGTGTTATAGAGTCTAGTACCCAATCAGTCCCACTCCTGTTCTTCCAGATTCCGGGGGCAGGGGCGGGGGGGGGGGGGAGTGACTCAATTTTCAAAGAATTTAATTACCTGAATTTGGAAAAGACCAATGTCGCATTCAAATATTTAAAATCTTCTCCATCAGACACCAAACCAGGACCAATAAATCAAAGCCAAAGAGGGGCTGCTTTTAGCTCAAATAAGAAAGAATTTATGAGTTGCCTAGGAGGATAATGAGCTCCCCAGCACTGGGAGTATACAAGCAGATGGATGGCCATCTGCCAGGACCGCCGCAGGAACAGGGTATTCCAGTGAACTTCGAGGAGGCACTAGGCATCTTCCGTCTCTGAACTCTTGGATTCCCAGTCTCTCCTTCTCTGGAGACTAAAGGGAATATGAATTCTTTGGGGAATATGACACCTTTTGTTGGAAGACATTAAAAACTTCCCTATGGTCCTGGCTTAGATTCCCAGCAACCTTTTCTCCCAGAACCACCTGGAGCAACCTGTTTGTGTATTTGAGTCTTGTTTTTAGGTACACGGGTACTCTTCCTTAAGTACAGTGAAGATGCTCAATACCAGAGAATGCAATAATTACCTAAGTGCTCTATTGACCAAAGCAGTAGTATTGACAAACTCAAGTGTTACCAGGAAAATAGCATTAATTGCCTTGTTGAGAAAGATCACATATCCACAAGAGAGGATGGCAGTTCTAAAATAAGGCCAGTGTTTGTTTTTAAAATGTTGCTTTACGGGACTGGAGAGATGGCTCAGTCAGTAAAGTGTTTGCCCTGTAAACATGGGGACCTAAGTTAAATCCCCAGAACCCATGCCAAAAATAAAATTTGGCTGTGGTTGGCACTGGAAAGGTGGAAATGGTTGGATCCTTGGTCTTCTTGGCCAACTGGTCTACCCAAATCAGCAATCAACTTCAGGGAGAGAACCTATTTCAGAAAGACAAGGTAGAGGGTGATGGAGATAGATACCCAGTGTTGACCTCTGACCTTTGTACATGTACATACACATGACAGATTAATGAATAAATAGTAAAAGGATATCTTCCAATACCCTCATGGATACACACTGAGGAATGAACATAGCAGATGAGAGGAAAATGAGCATGGTATCTCAACATGTCCCATCCATAGGCTTTTGAGCGAAGCTTAACACACACAATAAGACCTCATTCCTCCAAGACAGATAAGTCCCAGATGTCTCTCAACTTCAGATGGCACACATTGCTTTTGAAATGCAGACTAAGCCCACCGCATGGTTGTCTTACACACTTGGTTGAGGCCTGGAAAGATGGTTTGGCTGTTAAGAGCTTAGGAACACTTTCTGCTCTTGCAAAGGACCAAGTTCAATTCTCAAAGCGTATCATAACTTCAGATGCAGAAGGATCTGCTGCCCTCTTCTGGACTCTGCAGGCACCTGCACTCATGTGCACATACCTACACATAAACACACTTACACATAATTTAAAAATCTTACAAACTAGGTGTAGGGAGAAAAAACCCTGAACACTGACCTGAAACATAAGAGCAAAAATAGCTATCCAATACAGCAAAAATACCTACACAAATTTAATAGTCAAAACAGAAATCAGGCCTCCTCTCTCTGAAGCTCTAGAGACAAGATGATTGTCCAGTGGTGAGGTGAGACCTGTTTTGTAGTATAACGTAGTTGGAGGAAGTGGCTGGAGGGAGGGGCGTTTATTGCATAGGGAGATCAACTCTGGGCTTTGCTTACAACCTGTGTGCATGCATGTGTGCATGTGTGCATGCATAGGTGTGTGCACGTATGTAGGCTGCAGAGACACAACACAGTCAATGGGGAAGAACTTGCAGTACAAGTATGAGGGCTGGAGATGGTATTGAGAACCCATGTAAATTCTTCAGACAGTGGTGGAGAGCCTGTAATCCCAGATTCCATGAGAGACAGGGATCTCTGAAGCACCCTGGCTAGACAGTGCTGAGCCCCAGCTTCAGTGAGAGACCCCACCAATCAGAGAGAAGAGAAATGAAGGGAGATACCTTGGGCTCTCACACACATGTGCACGTGGACACATGTATGCAAACATGCACGCACACACATGCAGACATGAAAATATAAGGGTTTTTCACTTGTCATTATGTAAGCACAAATCCATTTCTCTGTTCATCTCTGTGCTGGACCCAAACTAAAGTCATCTGAGAGAAGGGAACCTTTATTAAGAAATGCTTCCATAAAACTGGCCTCAGGCAAGCCTATGTGGCATTGTCTTAATTAGTAATTGACATGGGAGGGCCCAGCCCACTGGAAGTCATGCCGTCTCTGGGCTGGAGTTTCTGGGCTCTACAAGAAAGCAAGCTGGGCAAGTCAGTGAGCAGCACCCCTCCATGGCCTCTGCATCAGCTCCTGCCTCCAGGTTTCAGTCCTGTTTGAGCTCCTATCCTGACGTCCTACAGTGATGGACTACAATGTGGAGGATTAAGCTAAATAAACCCCTTCCTCCCCAACTTGCCTCTGCTCAAGGTGTTTCACCCTAACAACAGCCACTGTGACTAGGACAATCTAACTTCTTACATCCACAGCTCTGCACTTTACTGAATGCATTCACAGACACCGCCATATTTGTTCCCCCACCCATCTCCACAGTAGGGAAGTACCCTGCTCAGTAAACTCCAAGCCTTGAAGTGGCATTTTCTTCCTTTAGATGAGAATGGTCTGCTTGCAAGTCAGTTCTGCTTGAACAAGCAGCTTGAACGGTGCACACGCAGGACCCGGCAGGCAGAGCGCTGCATGGGACCAAGCTGCACCACTGAATGACCTGAAAGACCAACCCCGGCTCCTGAAGGACCCTGACCCTTTTCTTGAGGCTGAGCCATCTCTCCTTCTTCACCTGGTGCCAGAGGAGATCGAGACCATCTGCTGAGACCATCTTTGAGGCAAGACAAACGCAGGGAAACCTAAACAGCTGGAAAGCTACCTGCACTGTTGGGGTAAAACTACAGGGCAAATCGACCAAAAGCGAAACGTTCAGCAGCACTCTGTTATAGCTTTCTTCATTTATGCTTTATTTTATGCTTGTGCCTGGCTTCCGGATTTCACCTTGGTAATTTAAGAGACCATACTTGGAAGATAATCTCCAGGATGATGCATACCACCTGTGTTGTTTGTTGTTGTTCAAAGACACACACTAAGTCCAAACGGAACCATGCTGTGCTTACCAGAGCAAACAGTTGGCATTTAATAAATGCTAGGTAATAAAAATAGATGAAGTACTTCCATCACAGTTGCTGTAGAGGTTTGTTAAGCACAATGTAAACAAGCCACTGTCTCCTGTCTGGACTACTACGCATTAAGGTCCCTTTCTCTGGGCCATCATGAAAAACATGGCTCCGATGACTACAAGAACATGAAGATGCTGAAGGCGTGTCTCACTAATACCACGGTGAAAGGAACCAGAAAGAGGGCTCTTTCATTCAGTCTTGTCCTTAATTATAGTTCGGATCTAAATAATGAAAACACAGCACACAGGATCTGAAATAATTTAGAGTAAATGAAAAGCCACAGAGTGGGGGCTCTTAATCACATCATCCAGAGGCAGGATCGGAGGGAGTAGGCAGATGGAAACGCCAAATTACCAGCAGACTCCAAGACAGCAGAGATGTGTCCAGAAATTAAGCTTGGTTTCCATGCTAATTCAGAACTCTTTGTTTGGGGGCTGGAGGAGGAAAAAAGCAATGTAGTTTCCAGTAGAGATACTGCTCATTAATACCCTAGCAAAGCAATAACCTCAGCTAATAGGAAATATTATGATGTCTCTAGAGAACAGAGGGGAAAATTCAGATTTACTCTCCCATCCATGCAGCTCGGTGTAATGCAATATATTCAACAGAGTTGAATAAATACCAACGAGAAGGTTAAAACATTGATTAGGAGAAATATTTCACCCAGCTGACATCTGGAAGCAAACAGACCAGCGAAACAAAGCAGGCTGGGAAATGGAGGTTGTTTGATTTCTATGGAAGTTACACTGGTGATTTGTGGCCACCCCACAGGGAGTTAGCCCGGGTGAGGAGTGGGAAAACAGGGAATGCGCCGTGGGAGGGGCGCCCTTTGTGCCGGGCGACTGAGGGCTGCTTCCATTGGGTTTATTACAGTGTTTTATGAAGCAATACAAGAGACATCTTAAGCCAACACCAGGATTGCAATAGACACATAATATAACAAATGACTTATAAAAGGTTATGGAATCTTCTAGATGACTGAACCTAAATAAATTGTCTCTTGTCTGGGCTTCTGATACTGTATCATTTCAGAGCGGTTTGTCTATTCATAGCCAAAGCAAGGGAAGGAAGATGGAGGTTTGGACAGTTGGGAAAACAGCTCCTCCCTACTTTCGTACTTTACAAACTGGATTCTGTTTCTATCTCCTAGTTAGTTACTAATGACCACGGGGGACGCACTGGAAAGCACCCAGTGCTGGCTGCCCAGTTCTGAGCAAAACTGCCCTCGACTCCCTAAGTAACATTGGATCTTGGTTCAGAAGAGGAAGAGAAACTAACAGAAGCTCCCAGGGTTTCTGGCTGTCCATCACCAGTCTGTCCAGATCCAAGAGCATCTTAGATCTCTTACCACATGGTGTACCCACCTTTCGAAGGGAAAAACAAAAGTGGTTGGCAACTGACTAACTGACCTGACTAACGTAACTGCATCCATAGATCTTAATGAGATTCTTAGAAAGCAAAACAAGCCATCCGTTTTCACAGATTACTCCAATTCTGTGCTCTTCATCTTGGTGCAGCAGACTTTGGGGCTCTTGGGGCAATTAAGAAAATGGGCATAATTGAGCTCTCAAAAGGTATTTTATGCTGGGGGAAGTGGGTAAGAACAAATAGAACACTAATTACCACCATTTATCAAGTGGCTACTATGTTCATGGCTCTGTATTTCCAGTGTATTGCTGAAGCTTCAGAACCCTGCCTGCAAGGTGGGCGCCATTATTGCCTCCTCTCCATGCAGAGGACTCTGGGGCGCTTAGTGAAGTTCTTTTTCTGCATCTCTTTCCTGCCACCCTCCCTCCCTTGCTGCTATCTACCCTGGAAGTAGGTAGAAATCCCAACAAGTTTCCTCTTCATCCCAGGCATGTGATCTTGGGAATGGCATTAGCCAGACCTAGGCAAAATCAGCTGAGAGGACAGAACAGGACAGAGAGTTAAGAGGAGACCCTGGATGGTTACTGTAACATCTGAGCCAGAGGCTTACATGTGGCAAAGTGACAGAAGTGCTGTAGCAGGCAATTCCTGGACGCCGGCATACTGCCGTTAAGAGGACAACATGGTCGGAGAGAGGCCTTGAAGGTGCGTGCGGTTCAGTTCTGAGCACTGGGGGCTCGGTTAGCAGTGCTGAGTCATTTAGGCACATCCATCAGGAACTGAAACTGCAGCAGCCGCTGTACAGCCAAGTGACACTCGTCCCACGTGGTCTGGCTGGATCCATGCCAGGAGTCTCATACTCACACAAGTTTATGGTTGCAATTACTTTATAGAATTTCTTATCTGATGAAAGTAAACAAGATGTGGTGTATCTAGGCAATGGAATATCAGCTAGCAGAGTGACGTGCTGATAAGCCTTGATAGCTTTACACTGAGAAGCTAGTCATGGAAGGCCACATAGTATATGATCCATTTGGGTGAAATACAACTAGGTAAATCCATGGGGAGAGAAAGCAGTCACTAGAGGCTAAGGAGAAGGGAGGCTGTTGGTGGGAATGTTCTAGAATTATAATTATAGTTGGAAAAACAATAGACAAAGACCATTGAGCTCGACACTTTTAAGTGGTGAGTTTTACAGAACATGGACCATGTGTACGTATGTATGTGTGCATGCACAATTACATGTGCATGCACATTCCAGTGCATGTGTATACATGTATGTATGGGCATGCACAAGTGTGTGTGCTGGTGTGCATACGTGTGTGCACATTACTCTCCATTCTTTAATGAGCTTTGTCTTTTACTCTCATTATCATTGCTGTGTTTGTGTGCATATACACACCACAGTGATCAGAAAACAACTCTGTGAGGGACCGAGCCAGTGTCACCACATCGACCAGGTTGAGAACATCTGCTGAGCTGTCTCACAAGCCTCTCCAATTTAGAGAGTCATAGCTTACTCCAATTCTGTGCTCTTCATCTTGGTGCAATAACTTTGGGACTCTTGCGGCCCAGAGCCTGGGGCTTGTCATTGCAGCTGAGACTCTAGGATCTGCCTGCCCCATAACATCAGCACTAGGATTTCACACCCCACCATGTCTTGCTTTTACATGGGTGTGGGGGGCTGAACTCAGGGCCTCATGCTTGAGGAACAAGCACTTTACCCACTGAGCCACCTGCCCAGCCCTGCAGTGCATTTGATTTGCAAACACTTCAATGTCGTTCAGGCTAGCCTCACACTCATGATCCTCCTGCCACAGCCTTTGGAGGGCTGAGATTAGAGGTGTAATGCACTAATGCTTAACTGATTATAAGCACTTTTTAAAAAAGCATTTGTTTTTATATATTTGAGTACATTGCAGCTGTCTTCAGACACATCAGAAGAGGGCTTCAGATTTCAATACATATGGTTGTGAGCCACCATGTGGTTGTTGGGATTTGAACTCAGCACCTCTGGAAGAGCAGTCAGTGCTCTTAACCACTGAGCCATCTCTCCAGCCGCTGATTATAAGCACTTTTGAGGAAGAAGCTATTTCTGCAGCCAGTAATAAAGACAAATGCTTGAACCCTGCCTCCGTTAAGGTATGCACCACAACCACTACTGGACTGAGCCTGACCTGTGAAAAGGTGGCACACGCTTGTCTCCAGGTGAAGAGGATAGGCGGTGTTTGCCAACGGTACAGCTCCTGAAAATGTATACTCGGTAAGTGTGCAACTGGTGTTTTTCATTCTTGGGTTTTAGTCCTCTACAAAAAAATAAAATAAAATAAAAAAATAAAGTGACCATCCACAGAATGAATGCCAGAACCTCACTAAGATGAGGGTGTCGGATGGGGACATGGGGAAAACTCAGCCCAGGGGGCAGGAACTGAGAAGTGTGAGCAGGACCTGGGCAGCTGGAGAGAAAGGGGTGCATTCAGACTTTGGGAGAAGCAGAGTGGAGGCAGGCAGGACCTGGACCCGCAGGTCAGGGAGACGGGATGGAGACTGGAGTGGGGCATGGAAGGAAATAAAGCTGGCTAACTAACTTGGGGACATGTCTCCGAGACCGAGCAATTTAGTCTCTGGGGCAGTAACCACTGAGTCTGTGTAGGCTCTGGACAGGCTAGTGGCATGGTGATGGCTGGGTTTTGGGAGACTCAACTGGGTTGTCACACGTGTGGCAGATGTCTCCCGAGGGGATGGGTGGCAAAATGATCTGGTTACGCTGGAAATACAGCAACGGGGACATCAGACAGCAGGAAAGAAAAAGATCACAGAGCCTGCTAACAGACCGCAAGGATCCCGAGGTCAGTGCTTCTTTTTCCCTTTTCTTCCTTTTTTTCCTTCTTCAATCTATCATCAAACACTCAGCAAGCCCTTGTTTCCTAGAACAAAGCTGGAAGTAAGTTAGTCAATTAATCGATGGCCTCTTTGGTCGCTGCTACCCAGCTAGTCTGGCTCCAGATAACAAGATTCTTATTTCTATTTCCTAGGTCTGCCCGGCCTTGATTGCAATTCCGCTCAGTGTATCTTTGAAGAGAGATGAAGGGGAAAGTTGAACATTTGAGTTAATCATAATTCATGTTTAAAGATCCAGAACCTTCTCCACCTAAGCCCATTAGAAAGCAAATACTCCCACGGGGAGCGAACATTAGGCTCCGTATGTTCAAAAAAAAAAAAGTCCATCCCACCTCTCCTCACTTGACCCGTTAGTTTGTAAATACATGATGGCCTGGAAGCTTCTGGGTTCTCTGACACTCACTCTCCAGCCTAGACCCATCATGGTAACGCATCAGCCGCCCAAGTCATCAGTCTAGCTAGCTCACATTCTGGGGACGCAACGCTTGAGAACTCCCTGCGTTTCAAAAAGGCCCTGGCTAAGGACCGCAGAGATGGAGACATGACTTTATTGTCCCTCCTCAACCGGTGCTCAGCTATCCTCCCAGAACCAGCAAGGGCAGCTCTTTCTCCATTCACCTGCCTCTCCCAGGAGTGCTGGGAGATTAGCTGTGGTCTTCATGCTTAGAGGATACCATGTTACAGACTGAGCCGAAAGGCTTTTTATTTATTTTTTTATTTTATTTTATTTTTTTTTTTAGACAGGCTTTATACAGGCCCTGCCCATCTTGAAACTATGCAATCAGGCTGGCCTTGAACCTACAGATTCACCTGCCTTTTTCTCGCTGGTGCTGGGATTAAAAGTGTGTGCTACTATGCCTGGTATAAACCAGATGTTTTAAAAATATTACCATATAGGTTTGTCTTTAACCTTTTCCAATTATGAAGTACCTTTTCCAATTATGTGTCTATCTTTTATTCCCATCAATAAATTCTAAATTTCAAGTTTAAAAGAAGACCTGTTACATCACTATGCATATGAACTATATTCTGGGACACAAAAGCGGTAGCACACACTGGTATCCCAGCCTAGGAAGATCAACTGGTAGTCCAGGCCTACCGGTCTGTAGTTCTAGGCTGGAGATAGACTGTCTCCAAGGAGATGGGCAGAGTTTAAGACCCCTGATGTCCTCTGGTGTGCACTGCACAGATGAACATGGACATACAGACACACATTTTTTAAAAAGATGCAAAAATTTGCCTGGGAGGCCACCGTATTTCCTTCCTCCAGTATGTGTTCGATCAAGTATGTGTACATGTGTGTGAAGCTTGGTGGTGGAATTATCTCCAATCAGTTCTCTACCTTATCCCCAGCAGCAGGGGCTCTCAATCAAACCCAGAGCTGCGATACAGCTAGCCTCACTATCGCACTTGCTCTGAAATAGTCTCTGCCTGAGGTTGAAGTCATACACAGGCTGCTAGCCCACGGCCTTACGTGTGCTCCCAGAAGCCAAACTCTGGCCTTTGCACTTGGCCAACAATGGCTTAACCTGAGGCCTCCCAACAGCCTAGCCATCTTGTGTGTTCTGATTATGTATACTTAGTCTATTGTCTTTTAAGGAGTTTTCCTTTAAGTTTGAGACTTTGGTTTGCTTTGGACATGAGTTTAAGATTAGGTCTCAAAAATCTGCACAAGGTCACACAAATGGAATTTGATAGTTTTGTAATGGTTTGCATATAGACAGGTCTGTGTGAAATTTTAATACCTTTACACAGCTTGTTACCTTACCTGGTAAGGGTGATCTTCTTTGTATAATAAACTGGCTTTAGACTCAATAGCCTGTGGGCAGTTGAGTCCTTATGAAAAAATGAAAAAACGCAGAGGTAAGCCCAGTCCAGATCACCTGACAAGGGCAAGGGGTGGGACTGAATCCCGGTGGCACTGTGTGGCCTGTGTGCCTCCTGACTATGTCAAGGAGTCAACAATTCCTTTTTTTTTTTTTTTAAATGACTAAGACTGAAACACGTGTGTGCAGGTGCCCGCGGAGGCCAGATGGGGTGTCAGATCCCCTAGAGCTGGAGTGGGACAGAAATAAGCCGCCTGTTTTGGTTCCTGGGAACAGCACCCCAGTCCTCGGGAGAGGCTGCACATGTTCTTAAGCTGGCCCATCTCTCCAGCCCCACAAGACCTGAATTCTTACAGGGCTTAGACTACAGTGACCATAGGAGAATCTTTCTCATTTCTGAAAGGTTTAACTAAAATATATTCCGTAGTATTGATTGCTTTCTGTTAGGTGTCTTACTAGGCTTTTCAGCCAGTGTGTCCCAGAATGTTTCAAACTAAAGCACTATCCCAAAGATAAGTGAAGTTACACCTACACCTCAAAATACAGAAAATACTAAAGGCCTTCTGAATGAATGGCACATGCGCAGTCAGAACCACTTCCTAAGTGTGCCACAAAAGCTGGCATGTGAATTTCATCACTTACAAATGGAAAACAGCAAAATGTATGTGTCATACCATGTGTAATATACCAAACATTGCAGTTTAAAGCTATTTAAAAAAAAAAAAAAAGCAGGGTCTCACTATATACCTCTGCTTGGCCAGGAACTTACTATGTAGACCAGGCTGGCCTTAAACTCCAGAGCTCTGCCTGCCTCAGCTTCCCAAGTTCCAGGATTAGAGCCCTGGTATCAAAACTGCGTGCTACCATGCCCCCATCACTGCTTAAAAGCAAGGGACAAAGCTGAGTCATTAGCAGGGCAATGCCTGCTGCTCACACTGCTGCAGAGGTTCACACATCACAGGGATCAAAGGTCTCACCAGCAATGAGACCATACCCAGCAGGAAGGCCAGGAAAGTCCCTGCTGGGGTCAACTTCCTAACTTGGTAGCCAGGTGTGGTGGTGATCACCTGTGATCTCAGCACTTGGGAGGCAGAGCCAGGGAAGAGCTCAAGGCCAGCCTACAGTGAGGCCCTACCTCAAAAAAGCAACTTGCAGAAGACAAATAGGAATACATGCAAATAAAAAGTCACAGTCAGTTCTTTTAAGCTTATTTAATATTTGAATTCTTATTTTCTATTTTCCCAGACCCCAGAAAACAGAAAGTTTTAGATGACCCAATATTTTGTTCCAGAAACATACAGCCTTATCAGCTAATTCATAAAAGAGCTTTTTACAAAGGTGCATCTGGATAATTAGAGCAATAAAAGTCTTTTAGGCATTTCAAAATGTGATCAGTAAAAATACATGATTATTAATAAGGTTTTTTTTTAAAGATAGTTCCAGATTTCTCTTAAAAGCATTTCTGTTAAAGAGTACATGATTGTATGGTGAACAAGAAAAGTGAGACGTCCTAGTGGGAAGAGGCTCGTTAAAAACAACCAACTGTGTGCTATGGTCACCATGCTGTAATGTCTGCTTAGTGGGTGGCCCCTGGCAATGGCTGGGAGGGACTGGTTTCCGAGAAGACCCCCCTTTTCCTGATCAGTGTATTACCCAAACCCTCAGTGCCCATGGGGAAGGCAACCAGACAGAACAAGAGCGCTCCTTTAAATAAAGAACAATTTTACAGATCACACTAAATGGGGATAAAATGTAAAAAAAAAAAAAAAAAAAAAAAAAAACACAACCCTGATCTACAAAACAGAAACTTCTACAAGGTATGTAAGGACCCGTGGTGCCTTCTGCGAGGTGAGCCCAGCCTCGGTGGAGGGAGGTAAGGCCAGAGCAAGCTCGCGGCTGGCTGCGGAGGAGCCTGCTGGGCATGCGCAGAACCCAGCCTGGGCAGCAGGCCTCGCCAGTGCCGAGGAGCGGACTGGGAAGGAAGCCACTGCACCAGAGGCAGCGAACTTAGGGTCGTTAGCTTCTAAAAATTCTGGCAATGAGGACTTTTCTCTTCTTCTCTCCCCAAAACACAAAGAAACAAAACACTTTTTCTAAAAGAGGGCTTGTTCTTTCTAGAGGTCATTACAAGTTGTTTGGGGGGAAAACAAAGGAAAAAATACCCATGGGACAGCCTGCCGTGTGAGACAATAAATAGCTACGATTTAGGTCATGAAAGCAGCTGAAGGCGACAGTCCAGTTAGCTGCTGTGAGACTGTACAGGTGGAGAAGGCCAAAGCCGTCCTTTAAATTACAGTACTTGGAGGGTTTGCTGGTTTGGCTTGGTTAGGTCTTTTCTCTGAATGGGTGAACACTCCACACAGAACCTGCCACTTAGTGACGAAAGAGCCACTAAGCTCACAGGAGAGCAGGGTCACAGGCTGCACCCATGGCACACGTGGCTTTCCGTTTCCTAGTGTTCTTCAGGGCAGAGTACACTGCACCTTCTTGTCACCCACCTTTAAGAGGACTATGACAATGACCATCTCATTCCGTGGTGTCGCCACCACGTCAGAGTCAAACGGATGTGATTCTAATGGCCAAAATGAAATGGAAGGCACGGGAGGCCAGAGAGGGAGGGGACAGGCAAGAAGTAAGGCTGGTAGATTAAAAAAAAAAAAACTCAGAAAAGTGGTTTGCGGCTGTTGTTCAGAATTCACTTCATCTTGAGGTGTAATGATATGCACTCATTCAGAAGTTACTGGAGCAATGGCTGAGTGCCTTTCCAGTAAGCCCTGCTGTAGCTGAGAGGCCGAGATTCAGGAAGAGGAAAGCGCACAGCCAGGAGAAGGGAGCTCCGCCTGGGCTGGGCTGGAGAGCCACGGAGGGAGGGAGGTGTAGTGTCTGAGGTCGGAGCACCGCTGTCTGGGTTCTCTGCGCGTGAGCTACCCAGAGCGTGTAGTGTGAGAGGCTGCCTGAAGGACAGCAAAACCATTCGGTCTCTACTTGCTTCTCCTCAGAGATACAGGGAGGTCCAAATCCCAAACTTCACTTAGATATTGGGCTCTACTCCAAAATTTCAAAGCCCCATTATGAGTTACGGTTGACTATGACTCAAAATATGATTCCAATTTATCGATGAAGTACAGGGGTCCTAGCCAATCGACCTAAAAACTTAGAGGCATTCTCAAGAACAGAAACGAAAATCTGGACCCAGACAGAAGAGCTTGTTAAGTTGTAGAGGTGTTCATAAAAGCAGCTGGGGGACATCCTTGGTGACAATGAGCTTTCTTTGTGTGTGAGGGGCATTTAGGGAGAATAAAATTACATCCTCACTGCCCCGAGTTCAGAGCCCCTCCTGCAAGACGTAAGCAAATGGGGCCTCCTTCTTAACAGCATTTAGATTTGACAAATGATTTTTTTTTAACAGAACACTCCAAAAACATATTTACCAAATGCACACTGGACACCATGAGAATTAAGGAGTGGTCAGGCCGCAGTTCTGACCAGCCTGCCCTCCACAGATGCTGCCCACACTGTCGCTGGCATCAGCACCTTGGCGACTGAGCTCACTGCTGGTCCCCGTTCCCAAGGCCAGTCCTGGCACCAGAAAGACAGGGCTATGGCAGTGAGGTCAGAGAAAGCTCTCTGAAGGGATGCGATATGGGCAACTCTCCTTCACGCCTTCCTCTGCCCTCCCTTGGCTCTACCTATTACTTAGAGCCCTTTGGCACCATCAGTGCAAAACCTTAGAGTCAAACGTCCAGGTACTAATTTTCTTACTGGCCTTATAATCAGCAGTACCCGTGGCTAGTGACAGCCATGGTTCAACTCAGTAGTGATTCAGTTTCGAAAACCTCCTCAGACTCCTCTCCCACCCCACCCCCCTCTGCAGCACCCCCACCACCACTGAAGCATTCCATTTCTTTGTTCCTATTTCCTGCTCACTCTGCAGGGAATATTTCATACAAGTGCCAGTCAATGTATAATTATACAAATGCAACAATACCAAGAATAACAAATTTATAATCAAGAAAATAAAAATTTGTTTTCTTCTCTCCCAAATCCCAACTATCAATAGAAAAGACAATGACAAGGGAAATACACCCATTTTCAAGTGCCCACCATTTAGTGTACTGAGGATTCATTTCCTGGGATGGAACCCAGTAGGAGATGCTCGCCTTGGGCTGGGAGGAGGTCCTCCTGCTCTGAGCACCAGGGCACACACAGCTCAAGGCATCCACACAGGGGAGTCATGCAGCACCTCTGAGATGATCCTCAGAAAGGCAGCCTTCTGGACAGGAGGGCTGGGTGACAGGTTAGCGAGGGCCAGGTGGTCCTCCTTCCTCTTCGGCATTGCCTGTCTACTAACCTTCCCGTCCCCGACCTGACCTTGGCTTGGCTTCAGGAACAATTGATCATTGGGTGTGCTAAATACAAAGGGCTAAAACTCTCACTACTCAATTAAAAACAAAACAAGGCAAAGTAAAAATTAAAGTGTGCTTTCAAATACGGAATGAAGTCAAATAAATACATCTGATTTTTCTCTTTTTCTTACCTACGTACAATTTTATATCCTACACCCAAAGCTCTATACATTTGGTTTTTATTCTGAATCAAAATGCATTTCTGATAGTGAGGAGAGGAGAGAGACCTGGCACCCCTCACTGACAGATGTGCGCAGCTGCCCGAATGAAGAGCCAGTCCCATGTGGGGCGCCCAGGGCACGGCTGAGCCCAGGTGGCTCCAGGCAGATCCTCTGTCACTCTCTCTCTGTCCACACTGGAGCCGGGATGTGGCTGATACAGGGCCGACACTCAGAATCCAACAACCTGCAGTCACCTCCAGGATACACACGGGGCTCTAACTTTTATCTGAGAAGGAAGAAGATGTGTGGAAACTCAAAATAAGAGCAAATTAACATTGTGAAGAACACACAGTTTTGTTCACTTCTAAATCAGAAATATAAACTTAAAGTACACAGGCAAGCGAGGATACGCTGGCTTAGCACAGCCAGGGCCACGCTGGCCTGTCAGGAGAGCAGAGTACAGCAGGGCTCCTCTGGGGGAGGGGCAGCGGCCCGGCACAGGGCCTACTGAGCAGGGCTTTACCAGGCTTCCCTCCGCTCTGCCTTCAGTTTGGAAAGGTGAAGAGAGAGATGAGGGTTGGCACAGGGACTGACAACCACAGCTCTTCTAAGAGCAGGAGAGCGGAGTCAGCAAACCTGATGCATGGTGCTTAGAAACAAGCGGGTTTTTAAGGACAGGAATGAAATCACAGGTTTTCATACTGAGGAATAATGAATGATTTACCAGTGTACTGCTGGTCAGGGTCAACCCACCGTCGCATACCTGACAGCCTGTCGGGGAGGGCCGAGCCAGCCAGCCTTTGGCAAAGAAGAGCGTAACTTTCCTCCACCTTCTGTAACAGCCAAGATTTTTCATGGGGATGGCACAAGAAAAATAAAATTTAGTTGATAATGGGAATGAAAGCACTCCTTGTTAAAGGCACATGACCCCCAATTTCAACATGAACAATGACCACTAGGATGCTGCTAGCTGGGAAGGAAGGCAGTTTCTTTTGACTGAGTAACCTACCTCTCTGTGCAAGGGGAAGGGAGTAAAGGTGATCTGCCAGGGCAGAGGTCACCCAGGAAAGGCATCGTGTGACAGATGAACACAGAGGCCGCCAGGATACCCTGCCTTGCTGGCCACACAATGACATACGTGAGATTGAATGAAAACACCTATTACATAGAGCTGAAAATATTGTATGAAAATAGCTTATTTTCAATAAAAAATAAAATAGAGTCCCTTTCATAGGAACCAGCACAGTAATGTCTTTTACTACCAGTTTCCAAAGCTCCGTTTGGGCTCCTGGTTTTTGATAACAAATACCACTGGAGTGGCTACCTGACGTGGCTCCGGGAAACTGCCCACACTATTTATGAGGCACATGTAAGTGACAGGCTACAGCAGCTCACGGCACTTCCTGGCCATGATTGACAGCCAGGAAAGCCCTCCGCATCATCCAGCACAATGGAAACCAACTGACCCAGTATTTAGATCTTAAAACCGAGAAACCCAAAAAACAGGTAACTAGTTTCAGGCCTACAGTTTTCTCGTTCTTCTAATTTGTCACAAGGCAAACGGTGTCAACACCAGCTTTGATCCAGGCCTACTCGTGATTAACAGTTAAAGAAAATAAAAACGGGCAGACACGGGGCCTGGACCACCTTTGGACATCAGGATTCTATCATTCCAAACTTGCACTCTGCCACTGTGTCCTTAGGACCGAGTGCTACGGAGGCTGAAAGGGGACACACATACCTTTAAGTGTTCCAGGTCAGCCTCTATTTTATGAATGTACTCCAGGATTTGGCTTTGTGAATCTGTACAAGGAGAGGGACTCTGGATCTCAAAACAAGCATCCTCCATAGCTCTCCAGCGTCGCTGGACCAGGAACTCTGATGTGAATGGTGAAACTGCCCCCTCGGAACGGGAAGGAGCATTCTGAGGGGAAGATTGCTGCTGGCGGCTGGAGTCCACAGAGGGGATGCCTGTCACAGGCTGCAGGGTGAATGAGGAGGCAACCTCCTCATCTGTGGAGCTCTCCTGCACGGCATCATAGCCATCAAGGATCAAACAGTTTCCTATTGGTGACACAGGACAGTTTGATGAGATTAGCACTGCCATCGGAATGAGGTCATAATGTCAACCTGAAAAACTACCATGGTGGAGGAACCACCCACTCCCAATTTAGTTTTAACTCTACCAGAATTTATTTCGGATTAAAGACAACCTTAGTAAACTTTCACAATAATTTCCAAATAACTTCGTATTAGTCAGAGTTTTAAGAGTTTAACGCTTTAGCCACAAAGTCCTTACATGACAACCTGAATACCAGTCCCCTGCCAAACACCCTTTCCCGGGCCCTGCTGCTTTCCTGCCCCTCCCTCCACACTCTGCCGGTGCTCACTGCTCAACACTGTACCCACATGGCCTTTCCCTGCACTTCGGTTCCTGCTTAGACCGGTCACCACGTCTGCTCTCACTACTCTGCCCTGGCTGTAGCTGGCCTTATTGCTTCTAATGCTTCTGACCATCTGATGTAAATCACCTGCTTTTTTATTTACCATTAACTCTTTCCCTGCGGGCACTTAAGCTTCTTAGGAACAGTGAAGTTTCTGGCATTTTTCACTGTCCAGTCTCCCAGACCCTGTGACAATTTCTGGCAAAGAACAGACTATTTGTTGTATATATAAATACACACACACACACACACACACACCTTAGATTCTGAAACAACATCCATTCCAGCATATAAGACAGTTTAATCACAATCAAAGTTGGAATGTGAAAGCCACTTGCCTGAGATGCGTAAGTTAACATCCTTCTCTTCCTTTTTAACTGCTCCATCACCTTCTGATGGATTATCATCACTATGTGCTTCACGGGCATCAAAAAAGTGCTCTCCACTGTCATCCAGACCCCCTTCTGGCTCTGCAGGAGGCATCTCTGGGGCCAGGATCATGTGGTCCATTACTACAATGTTACTTGCCTGGCAGTCTTGGGATGCCAGTATCACTGAATCCTGTGCAGCACAAGACTCAGTTGAAGTCCGTGGACTGTCACAAGTTGCAATGTCACCAGTTCCAGTTTTAAAAGACACCTGTCCTTCCCCGGCATGACAAGCCTTAACATTTTCCAAGTCCCGGAGGCCACTGGCTGCCTGCACCTCCTCAGCAGTTGGCCCGTATCTTGAGAAGGACTGCCAGTCTTCCTGAGTGCTCTTCTCGGCAAGACCTAACTGCTGGACCAGCAACTGCTTCAACAAGCTCACTGGAGATTTAGGGCAGGAAGAGGAGAACAGAGGGGGAAACTGGTTACCACAGCCTCACTGCCAGGCGAAATCTGGCAGCTTAGTTTCCAATCCCCTCTAAAACTAAGGACACAATAATATACAACCAAAATATTAATACTACACAATCATTCTTGTCTTGAAACATGCAATCAAAAATATACCTTCTGCACAACCGTTAACATTAAAATACACTGACAAGAGTCATGCATTTTGAATAGGGAGGCCTCCTATTTAGAAGTCCTAAATATACTTGACACCAAGGATCTACTATGCTTCTGCTAGGCCAGCAAATGATTTTCTTCTCAAGAGCAGACTCTATATTTATAGGCATTATTTTTTTCTAACAATTTTCCTAAATGGCAAAGGCAATAAAATAGTATAGAAAACTTAAATTCCAATGATTTGGTAGCAGTACATGTAAGTTCCAAAGTAAGTATTCATTAGGTTTTGTTGGTTTAAATTACCTTATGAGTGGCATGGCTTCTTTAGGATGTTTAAACTAAGATCCAATTTACCCTTGGGCTAGTCTTATGCCAAACTTCTGCATGTGATGTCAGCCCTAGGACGAAGCCATCTAACTATCAGACATCACTAAGTCCGTCACCTCAGGAGAATGCAGAATAAAGGAGATTTTAAATAACTGCAACTTCCTGATTCCACCTCAGACTGACCTTCTGCTTCGCCAATAAAGAGCTCAGGTCTGAGAAAACCTTCCCGTCTCAAGCACCTTAATCTCTCCCCAAAATGCCAATTCTAAAACTCCATGTCCCACTACCACTCCTCTGGAATTGCTTGCCACTCCTTGTCTGGACGGTGACATTTTGAGGTGGAGCTCCTACTCCACACTGTACAAGAAAAGCCATGATGGAGGCAGGGATGCACCGTGGTCTGCGCAGCTCTTTTTCCCAGGAGAGTACTGAAAGTATCACCAGACACTCCCTTTCCTTTGCCTGCACATCCACAGAAGTCAAGTGCGCTAAGAATGGAGTGACTCCTTGTCTAGTGCTTGTTCTAGTCTGAACCCTCCAGCCTTGAGCCTAAGGACTGTAATAGCGGCCTGGGTAAGGGCACTGCTGCAAGCCTCTTTCCATCCAAATCCCTGAGCAGCTCTCTTTCTCAGCAAGGCTGGAGGAGCTAGGGAAGGGGCAGCAAACAAGACAGTGCGTGCGTGTGTGTGTGTGTGTGTGTGTGTGTGTGTGTGTGTGCGCGCACTCACGCGTGTGCAAGTTAGAAGCTATTATGAAGAATATTAAATCTCCATACAAAATGTAGAGCATGTGTAACATACAACAGCTCCTATGATGTTTCTGTCCATCAAATATGGAAGCTACAACCTGGTATTTAAAATTCACAGCAGTGAGACTTCCAGGCCACCTTCTTGATGTCTACATCTGTGTCCTGCACTCATGCACCTTACAGTGCACAGGCCAGCTGCTCTGCTCCCACTCCTGCAGCATGCTGTGACTCCTGCATGAGCTCCTGCTCCTGAGGATATTTTTGTCTCAATGACTCTCTTCTACACATTTGTTTTGATCTTAATCATTCTCAGATAACAAGCGCATCTTCTTCTGCTTCTATCTGCTGTTTCCCTACACACACACACACACACACACACACACACACACACACACGCACACACACAAACACACAGAGCCTTTTTTACTCCTGGCATATTTGCTTTTTAAAGTGGCAGTGGGGTCCTATTATCTTCCCAACTAGACCATAAATTTCTTGGGAAAAAAAAAATCATAGGTTAGACTTTTGTGTTTTTCACAACAACACATTGCTTTTTTCTCTCTGAAGGCTTCCCAACACACCATACAACTCTGGTACTTAGTATCTCCACAAGTTATGAAAAAACTTACAATTTCTCAGTGCGTCCAATGCCCACCGCTCCTCTGACACAGGCAAGTGTGGACCTGGGATTGTGACCGGATAGCCGCCATCACCTTCCTTGAGTGTCCCATTTGCATGCTGTTCCTTTGCAAACTGTGTTGCCGTCACAAAGAGATGTTCTGCCTCTGATTTGCCAGGGGTATTCAGTGAATGAGACTGAGGTTTTGACGAAATTAAGGGAGATTCTAATCCCAAAACTCTGTCTGTTCGGTGGAACAGAAAAGGTAGATTATACCTAAACAGACATTTCATTTTCAACACAGAACATTCATGTTGGGGCAGAGGTAAGCCACATAAGCTACAGAGGTCATCCGCTGGGAAAGCACACAGCCCGAGCACTGTGTGCTGGCCCACGGGAGGCTCCAAGGCAGTATCTGCTGACACGCATGGTTGGGCTGGCAGAATCTTTGTTTTAATAGGTAACATGTCACATCCTACATACTTGTCTACACGGCTTACCTGGACTCTGCAGACCAGCGACTGAAAGATCATGGTGCTCCGCTTTTAACTTGGCTGGTTCTTCTTCATCATTGTCTCCTCTATAAAAAAAGGAAAAAGAAAAGAAACAATCCTTGAACTTCAGAAGATGCCCAAATGTCATGGTGTTCAAGTGAAGCACTGCTCACGTCTTCCGGAACTGAACGGAACGGCACTCACTCGCAAGGTGGCGGCTGGGGGAGGGGAATCGGCTTGGTGGACTGCTCCTTCACTGACGCAGCCATTCGGCAGATGAGGTCTTGCCAGCTTCAGGGGGTGCGAAAGATCCAGAACATGGGAGGAAAGCAGAAACACCCCGTAAATACACATACAACAGAAAGGAGAAAACAAACCCAAACACGCCGTGCTGACAGAGAACATCTTCATTTTGGCACACTCTTGTAGAGATTCTAAAAGATACTTTAAAGAAAATCCTAACATAAGCACATTACCCCTTTAAAAGATTAACTTGGAACTTCTAAAAATTGTTCTCTTTACAAAATTTACTTTTAGTAGAATAAAATAAAAATGAAAACTTCCATCTCTTTTTGGTTTTTTGAGGCAGGGTTTCTCTGTATAGCCCTGGCTGTCCTGGAACTCACTCTGTAGACCAGGCTGACCTCGAGTTCAGAAAACTTCAATCTCAAAAGAAACAAATTCTTTTTTTTTTAAATTTATTTATTTATTATATGTAAGTACACTGTAGCTGTCTTCAGACACACCAGAAGAGAGCATCGGATCCCATTACAGATGGTTGTAAGCCACCATGTGGTTGCTGGGATTTGAACTCAGGACCTTCAGAAGAGCAGTCAATGCTCTTAACCGCTGAGCCATCTCTCTCTCTAGTCCAAGAAGCAAATTCTTAAGAAGAATGTTCCCAAAAGAATTCAAGAGGAAGTACTTGATTTCTACAGCGTCTTTTAGAATCTTATTATAAAAGAAAGTCTGTGGGCTGAACGGATGGCTGAGCAGTTAGAGATTCTGTGGCTCTTCAAGAAGACAGCCGTTCAGTTCCCAGCACCCATCCAGTGAGCTCACAACTACCTGTAACGTCAGACCCAGAGGACCTGATACTCTCCTCTTCTGGCTTCTGCAGGTACCTGCACACATGTGCACACACACACACACACACACACACACACACACACAGTGAAATAAATCTTATTTTATACTTTGGATAATACAATATCAATTAGAAAAAGGTAATTAAATCTGATACATACACCGTCTTTTCAGAAACCGTCTGTGCTACCAATTCATAAATTTGGGCTCCATTATCTGACATGGAAATGACGAATAAAGCTTTGTTATCTAGAAAAGAAGAAAACAAAATTCACTCTACTACTATGGCCAAGCCATGAGGAAACTCCCAGAGGCAGGTATTAACATTCTGCATCTTAATTTAGATAAAAATTACATATTTTCACCTTGAAAAACTTTATCAAGTATATACATTTAAATTTTGTGCAACTTACTGTAAGCTACATTATAACTTAATAATGTTTATAAACGTCAACCTAGAACTTAATTTAAAAAAAAGTCAAAGTTCAAATTCCTTGAACTCTGGGGATTGAAATAAAGAGCACATTAAGTTGGGACAGAAAAGTAAGGGGGGGGGGTTAAGGGAGGAAATCAGGCATGGGAACAGGAAGTGAATCTAACCCAACCTTTCTATTACATACATAGATGAAATCCTCAAACATTAAACATAACTGACTTCATAAAAGTTCTGTCCTGTAAAGGCTCTGTCCTGCCCAGGTATGTGCTTTGGAGTTCTAATGAGCCTATAATCCTGAAATGAAAATGCTTATATGAATACACATACACACACACACACACACAGGCACATGTACACACACAGGCACATGTACACACACAGGCACATGTACACACACAGGCACACGTCTACACTACTCCTTTCGCATTTGTTTTAAACTGCTATATTTCTAAGTTGTTAAGAATGTTTGGGAAATATTGCAGGAAAGAGTTTGCAAATTTTGCTGTCATGAAATTACATTACATAAAGGAGCTTACCATAATACAGTTAAAGTGTAGCTTACCAACTTAGACTGATATTTAAAACACCAAAAAAAAAAATTCAGGGCTGAAAAGTGGTTCAGCAGTTAAGAGCCCTGGGTTCTAGCACTCACATGGCAGCTGTCACCTCCAGTTCTAGGGAATCCATGCCTTCTTCTGGCCTCCAACAGCATCTGACTCGCACATGGCACAGAGATACATATGCAGCCAAAACACCCATACGTAATAAAAAAATAAATTCACCTACCTCCTCAATTTTCACTTCTTTCCAACACACAAACACACCATGACAGCCATGTCGCTGGAGGTACCCTCAAAGCACTCACACCTTTCCTGGTATTTATCACCAATTTGAACATAAAATAAACACCAAAGTAAATGTATTTAAAATTTCAAATGCAGAAAACCAGCGAGACAACTTTGCTGTCTCAAATAATTTAGAGATATAACGTTTCAATCCAGTGTCTGGACAACAGACAGATTTCATTCACATTTTCACACACATAAACATAACAAATCCACAGGTGTCGGCTGTGCTGCTCACACAACTGCAGCTCCTGCACAGTTCGCATCCCTGCGCTCACCTGTTGCCACCTGTCGAACCAGCACTGTGCTCAGCTTGATGACGGGGCTGAAGGTGTGTTTGCTGTCGGCCGTGGAGGCCAGAATCTTGCTGTGGCACCTGAGCACCAGCCTGTCATCCTGCTTTTGTAACAGCACAAGAATGTCTTCCAGCAGCAGTGTATAAAGATCTAGAAATAAAAATGCAGGGAAACTGCTAAGTACAGAAATTTAATCTGGCAAAGGAAATCACTTCTGGAAAACCTAGCTAATTCAGATTTGTAAAGTATCTTCTTTAAATTTCATTTTAAATAGTTCATTTTAGTATGTTTCTTAGGAGCATCAGCTGAGAGCTGAGAGCTCACATAACTTGCTTTACACTTAACAACAACAAACACACAAGCAGAGCTCCCTCAATGGTCGGACACTGCAGAACAGCTCTGCTCTCTGTGTGAAACCTGATGACTGCGCCTCCCCCTGGCCGGCTCTCCCTCACACCACAGAACACAAGACTCACCGATGCTTTTATCTCTATTCACCTTCCAGACCAACGGCCCTTCGTGAATCATCTTTCTTTTTGTTAAATCCAAATTCTGTGAAAGTAAAAAGAGTTATACGTGAATTACTTTCAAGAACCCTTCATCAGTGGAGCCCCAGCCCCTCTAACTGTATCTTCTCAGAGCAGTCTTAATAGAAAAGGCATCATCTACAAGCAACCACGGAACCGTCCACATTAAAGCAGCCTGCACAAAACCTTCTAGAGGAGACGCTTCTCACAGAACAGCATCCGTGAGTGTGCTCTTCGTGCCTCCCTCCGGAGCAGCGAGCACTGGCTTGTGAACAGCATTACAAAGAGCCACTACAGATCCTCACCTTAGCTGCAATAAGCCGGATGCAGATGATGCGCGCTGGACATGCACATAGGAACAAGGTTTCTGAGTCAGGAATTCTAACTCTACCTGCTGAACCACTTCTCCAGCCTCCCAAAGACAGTTTTAGCAGACAGCACTTGTTATGAGAATGCCAAGTACTGTCACTGCCAGCAACTTACTTGTTAGCCATGTCTTAGCACTAACATCTTGAGGGGAACTTGCATTTTTGGAAGGTAAGGGAATACACACATTAGTGTGCTTTTTGATAAAACCATTGTGTATAACACACAAGTTTATTTTACATACATATTAAGTAGCCAAAACAACCACCAGTGAACTGGTATTTTTAAAAAAGAAACTTAATATCCTAAAAATGTTATTAATGTTAATATCTAGGAATCACAAGTTGCAGCTAGTGAATAGTTAGCTGTTCTTATATTGATTTCAACCCTCATGCTTTTCAAAAGTGTCATAGAAAAATTTACTCAGTGATCTGAAAAGTCCTTGTTGTAAATAGTAAAAGCAGAGAGCAAATTAAAATATTCTAGTAACTCCTGTTCCCAAGACCTCAAACAATTCTTGCCACATAGTCACAGCTTCTCACAAAGTAACTCCTGTAACAAACATGAATGCACCCTTGACACAGAGCAGACATTCAACAAGGAGGCGGAGGTCACAAATGCAGGCACTCTACCAGCAGACCTCCTTCCAGGATGGCTGTTCCCACTGGGTGTTAATTGCCTGCCAGGTCTTTAGCACACACTCCTTTATGTTTTTAAGTATGATTAGACCATCTCTCACCCTGAGCTCGTCAACATTTGGGTATTCTGACAGCTTGAGATTGGAGGTGTCAAGGCGACGCTGATAGTCTTCTAAGCGCTGAAAATTAAACGGATGGAGCCAAGGTTAGACTTGGGCACCAGTGACCTCTTTGTTCTGAATCACATCCTAATTTGTAAATTGTAACTTGTAAATCTGCATTTTACAAACCGCAATACCAGCTGTGACAGACAAGCCCCTCCCTTCTTAGCACACCTTTTCCTCTTCACTGGAGAAACTCACTTCCTAGTTCCCCTTCTGATTTTATTTAACCTGGTGATGACTAAGTAAGCATATACCTATTTCCTGAACATATAAACCATGGACACAGTACAAAATTCAGAAGGTACTATAATATATACATAACAAAAAGCACTCTCATCCCACCTGACACCCTCCTGTTTTCTCTAAAGAAGCAATCCTGATGTTCATATCTTGAGTGACTTTTGAGAAAATTCTATGCAAACAGAATGCACATGTGTATGAGTCTGTCTCTGTGTGTGTTGTGTATATATTTCAGCCTTTTAAAAACAAGATGTAGGAGTACAATATTGGCATTCCTTTAGTAGCCCAGTACCTTTTATCTGTTCATATAGTATGCTGACTGCTGGTTTTTTGTTGTTTTTCAATTTGACACATCTGGAAGAGGGAACCTCAATTGAGAATATGCCTCTATCAGACCGTGGGCAAGTCTGTGGGGCATCGTTTTAATTAATGATTGATGTTGGAGGGCCTGGACTACTGAAGGCAATGCCAATCCTGAGTAGGTGGCCCTGAGCTGTATACCAAGGCAGCTGAGCACTCCATGGGAGCAAGCCCGTAAGCTGCCTCCCTGGTCTCTGCTTCGGTTCCTGCCACCAGGCTCCTGCCTGCGCTTCCCAAGGACGGACATAAGATGGACATAAGATGGAAAAGCCAGATAAACCTTTTCCTCTCCAAGAGGATGTTCCTAAGTGTTTTATCGGAGCAAGAGAGAAGCAAAGTAAGTCGCATTCCTGTTTCCCTGTGTACAGGGTTTATCAGTATACCTCAGAGATTGCTTTATGGTAGCACACAGAGAGATGTGTTGTCTTAAACAACCACATAGCATTCACGCTTCAAATTCTGTGTAAATACACCTTACTGATGGGCATTGAGGTTACTTACAATGTCTGACAATAACAATGATACAGTAATAAAATATGTTTTTAGTCATGTGCGCATTGTACCCCCATTAAAATATGTTGTAGGATAAATGTCTAACCATGCATGCTGTACACTTACATAGATATGTCTGTATAATAAATTTCTAAAAATGACTGCTTCAAAGGGTTTGAGCATCCCCTCATCATAAATGCAAAAAGGCTCTTCTACGTACGCATGGGCACAGAGCACTCCACAATCAGTGCTCACTGTGCCTATCAGACTGTCCGTCTCTCCACCTCCTACAGTTGGCTTTGCCTTATGCTCTAGAGGCATTTCTAAGTAATCTCGGAGAAGTCCACACCCCACTGAATACTGTAGCATGTATACCGATACAGAGTGCATAACATTAAGCTCAGTATTGACGAGTGGCTTCTTTTTAAAGGTTTGTGTATGCGTAAGTGAGCGTGCATATGCATGCTTATGTGTGGGTGCCTCAGGTGGAGGTCAGGGAAAGCTTGCAGGGGCCTCGGTTCTCTCCTTCCACCCTGTGGGTGCCAGAGATGGAACCCAGGTTGTCAGCTTGACAGCAGCGGCCTTCATCTGCTGAGCCATCTTGCCAGTCCCCTGGGTTCCTTTTTAAAACTTTACCCACAGTAAGAGGCATGCATTTTAAGTGTATTTTTTCATGAATTCTGACAAACAATACACTTGCACAACTCAATCTCCTACCAAGACATGAAGACATGGTCTCCTTAGAAAGGTTCCTTATATTTCTGCCCGATTAGATCTCTACACTATGTTCTCAGTGGCAATTATCTTTCTTATTTATTTTCCTATCACAAATCAGTTTAGTATCTTACAAGTTCACACAAATAAAATTATGTGTATGTGCTCTTTTGCATCTGGTCTCTTTCAGTCATTACAAAGTAAATTAGTTCCATTCTGTCTGTCTCTGGCAGCCTTCTGAGTGCACCACAATTGCTTTACCTGCTCTCCTGCTGAATTCCTGAGCTGTTGCCAGCCTAGAATGACCATGAATAACTTCTCTTCACTTCTCTTCAGTAAATCACTACACACAGAACTGCCGGTCACAGAGGTAAGTCCAGGCACAGGCCATTTAATTTAGTAGACAGTGCCAAATGTCCTCCTGGGCCTTCATCATTCTGACTCAAACAACACTTCTGAGCAGCACACAATGCCCTGCTCATCAGCTGGATGATGATCCTCTGTTATTTCAAGTTCCACATATTCACATTCAATGGTCCCCAGTGCTGCCCTGTATCTTGTTTTTCCTTCTTACCTGCTTATTTTCTGCCTCCCTGACAGCCTGATTTACATAATTTAAGATCTGACGACAGTGATCTGCAGCCTTCTTCACCTTTTCCCTTTCTGGAGGCCATTCTAATACAGGGATGAAACAGAAAATTAGGAAAAAAGATAATGTTCACACACATAACTTCATTTTATTCAAATGAGTGTAAGAAGACATACACGAATACCTTTACCATTTTTATACCATGTTAAAACCTATAGCACAGTCTCTATCCAGGTAGTCTTTACACAGGTCAAACTTCTGATTATCATAACTTAAAATATACATTCTTATTAAAAAACATTTTTTTAAAGATTTATTTATTTTATGTATATGAGTACACTGTAACCTCACAGCATGAGTACACTGTGTACTGATGCTACACAACTAACCACCGTTGTGAGCCATCATGTGGTTGCTGGGAATTTGAATTCAGGACCTCTGCAAGCTCAGTTCAGCCTAAAGATTTATTTATTATTCTAAGTACACTGTAGCTGTCTTCAGACACACCAGAAGAGGGCATCAGATCTCTTTACAGATGGTTGTGAGACACCATGTGGTTTCTGGGATTTGAACTCAGGACCTTCAGAAGAGCAGTCAGTGTTCTTAACCACTGAGCCATCTCTCCAGCCCTAAATGGTTTTTTTTTTTTGTTGTTGTTGTTCTTTTTTTTTTTTTTAAGCCAAATATGGAGTTGCATGCTACTCACAAAGCTGAGGCAGGAGGATCACAAGCTTACAGATAGCCTTAGCTACATGCTAAGATTTGTCCCAAAATATTTGCTTTGTTTTTCAAGACAGGGTTTCTCTATGTATCTTTGCCTCTCCTGGAACTCACTCTATAGACCAGGCTGGTTTCAAACTCACATTCGCCTGTCTCTGCCTCCTAAGTGCTGCGATTAAAGGTGTGTGTCAGCACTGTCCAGCTCGAAATATTGTTTTAAGGGACTGGCAATGCAGCTAATTGATAGAGCCCTTGCCTAATGTGCAAACACATCAATCTCAGTACTAAAAGGATGAAAAAAGAAAGAAGAAATCACAATACAGAGCTCACGTGCAAGAATAATGCACTGTATTAAACCCAATGCCGTGCACTGGCAAAGGAGGCCACTGTACACTGTACAAACAGGACCCTCTCCTCTCCTGAAACCACAGTGTATAACCTAGATAACTAGGACCACTGGGTCTCTTATGCAGTGTCCTCTGTGTAATAAGTTTGAAGAATTTCAGCATAAGTTTGAATTTGAGACCACATTTAAAGGAAGAACAAGTACAAAACTAGCAGTGCTAAGAGATGACATTCACCAAAATCACACTGTCATCGCTGAACTGAAGAGAGCCACCAGACTAGAGTGTAAACTGCAATCTTCACACAGTGTGATGGCCCCACTGGACAGATACATTAAGAGTAAGATGTAAGCCCGGTGGTGGCACATGCCTTTAATCCCAGCACTTGGGAGGCAGAGGCAGGTGGATTTCTGAGTTCAAGGCCAGCCTGGTCTACAAAGTGAGTTCCAGGACAGCCAGGGCTACACAAAGAAACCCTGTCTTGAGCCACCTCCCCCACCCCAGAAGAGTAAGATGTAAGCCACATTTATGCTAGGTGCTATAGTCTGTGATCCCCAATACACATTCCTAGTCTCAAGTGAAAGAACCAGGAGTCTGTGGCATAAAACTCAGAATCATTTCTTGTCTCAAGATGAGAACGTTAAAATGATAATGCATTCATTCAGCTTCCTACAAGTGCTTTCATAGATACATAACATCTCTCTGACCTAGTATAGAGCCTTTCAAAGCAATCAGAAATGCCAAAACAAAGATGGGTGAATTTTTCCCATAGGGTCAGGTGACAATTAATCTATACTTTGAAGGCCAAATGACCTTTGCTCCAAATATTCAGTTCTGCTGCTGAGTGCAAAAGCTCTCAGAGAAAGCATACAAACAGACGGCCTCCACATGCTGTCTCCAATAAAAGCTTACTGACAGAAACAGGCAGTGAGAAGCAGGTGTGGAGGTGCGTGCCCACAATCCCACCACTTAGGACAGCAGTTCTCAACCTCCCTAAATCTGTAACCCTTTAATACAGTTCCTCATGTCGTGATATTATTTTCGTAAAGTTATTTTCATTGCTACTTCATAACTCCAATTTTGATTCTATGATGAATCACAATGTAAATACTTTTAGAGGCAGGTTTGCAAAGGGGTCTTGACCCACAGGTTGAGAACCACTGACCTAGGAGGTAAGAGCAAGAGTCCAAGGCCACCCCCAGCTACATATGGAGTTCATGATGAACCAGGTTCTGTGACACTTTGTCTTTAAAAAATAATTTTGAAATAAAAACCAGGCAGAGACCTTAATGTGACCCTTGCACCACAGTTGGCCAAACTCTGTGTCTGAACTATTAGAGGGCACAATCCACACAGGCTGAAGACACCACTACGTCTTCTCAGGAAATGTCTGCCATACAGCTAGCAGAAAATAATTCTATGCATCAGAATGCTATGAGAGATTATTTATCAGAACATATTCTTGGGTTTAGTTCTTAACTTTAAAAGAAAGTACACGTATGCATTATCTGTATAAGAATCGATGTATGTGGGTGCTCACAGAGCCCAGAAAGGGTGTTAGTCCTCATGGGGTTGGGAGTTATAGTGGCTGTGAGCCACCAGGTGTGGCTGCTGGGATCCCAACTCTGTTCCTTGCAAGAGCACTCAACCACTAAGCCATTTCTCCAGTTCCCAACCTTTGTTTCAGTCAAAATGCTGTACCTGTGTATTTGGCAATATTATCCAAAAGAAGCGGGTACTTGGTGAGCCTCTGCATTTGGGTGGGAATGATATCCTTCAGCTGAAGACGACGGCACAGGGGATTGCTCTCAGCATCCTAAAATTAAAGTGGAAGAAGTCAACTAACAAAGCATATTAGGACAAATAATTACAAAACCTGTATCATGTATTTACTAGAAATGCACTATATCAGAGGCCTGATTATTAGACAAAGATGCTTCTAAAATGAGAGAAAAATTGCATGCCAATCCTACTTCTGTTCAAGGACAGCCAAGGCCACCCAGAAAATCCCTGTCTTAAAAAAATGATAAAGAAAAAAAAGTCATTTACTAACTTATTATCCACTATTCTAAGTAGATACCCTGGATCACTAGTCTGGATGTGGTAGCTTATATGCATCGGAGGTCTACAAACCTTAAAATAATAAAACAACACACACTTCAGACTCTGTGGGCCAGTTTTTCAAACAACTGAGTCTGCTGCTTTAACAAAGAACAGTGATAGATGAATGGGCATAGCTTTATGTAATAAAAAAATAAAATTCCCATTTTCAGGTATATGTGATCCCATCCCCTGGAGTATGGGCAGAAGCTATTCTATAATTAGTTTACTATCACTTGATTTTGATTTAATCATAAAGAGGCGACCTAGCCTATCTGGATCAGCAGTGGCTGGGACCCCAATTCTAGTTCTTGTGAGAGCAGCAAGTGCTCTTACCCACCAAGCCATCTCTCAGCCCCTAACCTTAAAAGTGATCTGGACCAGAGAAAAGCATTCCTACTGGCTTGGAAAGAAAGCGAAAACCCACCTATGCTGACTGTTCAAAGGCCACAGGAAGAGAGACGGGCGTCCCGGGGAGCTGGGACTAGTTCCTGGCCAATGAGCCGGAGAGCAGGACCTCATTTTGTGTTTACAAATGATAGATGGATAGATAGATAGATACATACATACATACACACATACATACATACATACATACATAGATACATGATAGATAGATAGATAGATAGATAGATAGATAGATAGATAGATAGATCAGTCATTGGCTTCAGGTGAGGATTACAACTCTATAGAGAGCATTGATAAAATCCAAGGGAGAGGGGTCCTTTTACACTGTAGCCATACTCTTAAACTTAAAAGCTGTGACTGCTGCTTAGCAATGCAGCAACAGGGAACAGATGCATGGTGTTCAAATAACTTTATTTATAAAACAGCAGGTGGCTGGAGACAGCCTAGGGCCACAGTTGCAGACTCTCATCTACTCCCATCCCTACCCCAGTTCTGTTACAATCCTCGCAAGCCTGATAAAAAAAAGTCTCAAACTTAAACAACATGCCTTTCATGATTGAATACGAGTCAGGCCCAGTAGCACACATGGCTGGCACGAAGTACAGACGGAGGAACAAGCCTCGCCAGTTTAATACGACCTTACCACAAAAGGCTATTAAAAAAGGCCAGGCCTGTAGCTCAGTGGGGAACGCTTGCTGAGACCCCAAAACAACTGAATATGGCTTTTTCCTAATTAAAGCTGCTTTGAGAACATGGATAGCTATGTCAAAGGTTTCAATTTTCATGTGTACTTTTTATTATTCATCATTCCAAAAACTTCTTTATTCCTTCCAGTAATTTAAGATGAAATATAGAGCTCTTTTACGATGCTGACATACTGGCTGGGGCTAAGGAGATGGCTCGGTGGTTACAAGCATTGGCTGCTCTTCCAGAGGAGCCAGGTTCAACTCCCAGCACCCGTGTGGCGACAGCTGGTATCTATCTGCAACTCCAGCCCCAGGGAGTCAATGGCCTCTCAGGACCATGCACATACTTGGTACACAAACATATATTCAGGTAAAATATCCATATTCACAAAATAAAAAACATAAATGAGGGGGAAAATTACTGTTAACACAGATGAACATTGTAAGTCACAATTCCTCGTTTATTCTATAACTAATACAAAGCTTGTTGGGGGGGGGGGTCACATAACTTGCTTAACTCACTTGCACAAAAGTCTGGAACCGAGAATCCTTTTTCTGGCGAGACTTGATCATCTCCAGGGCGAAAGGCTGGTTACTGCAGAACGTGGCCGCAGCGTGTTTCAGCTTCTCCTCCCCTGGTCCGCTGAACTGTGCCAAGAACGCAGAGAAATGAGACAGAGACACTGGGCATCTGTGAGGCCTCAGCCCTTCGACATCCCAGGGAGCAGTCTCAAATGCAGGAGACGGGACTTTGTATGTAAAGGCAGGAGCAATGGTGCTACATTAAGGACTCACCGATGCCACAGGCCATCGGCCGGCGTCCGTGGGCCAGCAGCCTATAATATACTACCTTTCAGTCTACACTGCTTCCAAGTTAGAAAGGTTGACATCTGGGGAGGATGAGACATAAAATGCCTGGAGACTGCGATTCCTATTTCATTTTCACAGACTGACTCCTTCACAAGAACTCTCCTACTGCTCTACAAGGAAACCCATGTGTCACAAGCTTTCCTTCCTCCTCACTAGGAAATGCACTACAGTCACTCGCAAGCCGAGTGCAAACAGAACCTGTGCAGGGGCTAAAGGGGGCCTGGGCATAGAGCCATTAATTTGTAAATCTCTTCTGCAAATATATATTATATATGCCTCTTACTAGTATCTTCTCTTGTAAATGTGTTTGTCTTAATTATTCTGTAGGTTTACTCATACCCTAGCTTGAAGGCTCTCATGAAACGCCTAACAACTGCTTTACTCATGAGGCAGTCTTATAAGTCAAAAAACCTTTTTTGTTATATACTATCACCTCTATTTTGTTTATATTTGCTTTAGAGTGGTTCTCAACCTTCCTAAAGCTTTGACCCTTTAATTCAATTCCTCCTGTTGTAGTGAACCCCCAACCATAAAATTATCTTTGTTGCTACTTCATAACTGTAATCTTGCTACTGTTATGAATCATAATGTACATGTCTGTGTTTTCTGATAGTCTTAGATGACCTCTGCAAAAGGGTCAGTCCATTTCCCAAAGGGGTCATGACCCACAGGCTAGGAACCACTGCCCTAGGCTATCCCTGCTGGCCTCACACGCCCAGCCATCCTGCCCATGTCTTGAGTGTGGGTATTGCACATATAACTTTGAAGCTACTTACTACTTTTACACTTGAAAACAAGTGTTCTGTACTTAGTTATGAGGTTTTTCCATGCAACATTCCACATTTCCAAAAGTCTATCATATAGGAAGTTATTTTGTAAAATGTTCCTTTGTAGCATATCTATAGATGAATCATTTTCTTCAAGTAGGTTATATAAAATAGTATTCTATCTGGCTGGTCAAAGTTTGTACTCTTTCTCTCTTACGGACAGGATGCTCAGAGAAACCTCCTAGAGTTTCCCACCATACTTAGCTCAGGTTAAGAATGTGGTTCAGTGGTTGAACACTTGTGTCAGAGACCCACAAGGCCCTGAGTTCAATCACTAGCACTGAAAAATAAATGCTGAAGGATGAGACTGGCAAAATCAATGGCAGGTTACAGGGACTAGGAACATGAGGAACGGGTGGGTTTGTAAAGAAAATGCTGGGATCCTAGCAGTTCTGCAGTCATCTAAGGGACTAAGACTGGGAAAATTTTCTCTAAACCTTCTCTCTCCTCTCTCTTCCCTGCCCTGCGCCCACTCAATTCAGCACTTAGGAGCAGAGGCAGTCAGGTCGGGGTGAGTCTCGTTGCTGAAACCCTGCCTAAAACAAAACAACCAACCTCCCAGAGTTTCCCACCATACACTGTGTGACAACAGAAGCTATGTGCCTGAATCGTCACCTCTAGAACTATACAGTTTTGTTCACTATAAGTTGACAATCAGAGGCTGGAGAGATGGCTGAGTGGTTAAAAGCACTTGTTCTTCATATAGAGAACTTAGATTCGGTTCCCAACAATCTCTAGTGACAGTTCCAGGGACTGCAAACTGGATCTAACGCCTCTTCTCACCTCTGTGGGCATGAGCCATTAATGTGGTGCACACACATACATACAGGCAAAACAATCATATACACAACAAAATAAAATAGTATTCTAACTGGCTGGTCAAAGTTTGTACTCTTTCTCTCTTACGGACAGGATGCTCAGAGAAACCTCCCATAGTTTCCCACCATACTTAGCTCAGGCTAAACTCAGAACAGAAAGACAGGCAAAAGTTGCAGTTACTACAGCCTCTGGATTCCTTATACTAGAAATAAGTTTAAGTCATTTTCACTACTGACACTTAAGAAGTATAATTACCTAATATTATACAGTACATGTTTAAGATCGGAACAACAGAAGATGGTAGACATTCTGTGTCACCTAAACTGACAGGATGCATTACTCTTTCTCCTTTAAGAGAAGGACCCAGTGTACCTGCATCTCAATGAGATGGAGCACTGAGTCTGACTGCATACTGATTAGAACAAACTAAACAATAAAATAATATACAGAACCCTTTTCAACTTTGCATATTAACTCTGCAAATTGGATATGTTTAGTTTGGACACATTTATTACTTATCCCAGAATCTGATCAAATGTCTATAAAAATATTTAAAAGACATTCTCAATTTCCTTACCCAGATGAGCAGATCTTCTCCAATATGATCAATAACAGAAGTCTCATTCCTTTTCCGGACAGCTTTCATTTGTTCATTCAACCCAACTAAGGGAGGAAAAAGAAAAAAAGATGAAGTCCAGACTTATTCTAATTTGAACTACTGGTAGTACAAAGTGGGTAACTAAGGCTGGAGAGATGGCTCAGTGGTTAAGAACACAGACTGCTCTTTCAACGGTCCTGAGTTCAAATCCCAGTAAGCACATGGTGGCTCACAAACCATCCATAACAAGATCTAACCTCCTCTTCTGGAGTGTCTGAAGACAGCTACAGTGTACTTACATATAGTAAATAAATAAATCTTTTAAACAAACAAACAAACAAACAAACAAAAATCCAAGCAGTTAACTGTAGTTTTTTAAAGTTTTCAGAGTAGTGTAGCTGCTGTCAATCTCCATTAATGTATTCTGCACACAGCACTTACACTGCTAGATCTCAACAGCTCTTCCTGGAAACAGGTCCTAACACTGTAAGCTCTGCTGTTAGGAACGAGCACACTGCCTATGGTGTGGCTACACTAAATATGGATTCGCCCTCAGGGTCTCACTCCGTAGCCCAGCTCAGAAAGACTGGATGTAAACCACACACTGCATACCAATCAAACCTGAAATGGCCACAAAAAGAATTGCTTTACCTGACAAACTGATAATTCCTTTGACCAAGAACGACTGAAAATTAAGGTCACAGAGAAAACAGTGGCTTACAGAGAGAAGAACATCCTACACTCCCTCAGAAGTCCAGGGGAGGTGACTGGAGCAAGACACACAAAATGTGCCTAAGCACAGAACAGTAAAACTTGCTGAGAATGATCTAATCATTCATTTAATGTTACTCTTTATAAAATATATTTACATGCATATTATTATATATGATATACATTTTAAAACTACTACATACATATAGTAATTGACAGGATATCAAGGGTAACTTTCATTATTCATGTTTTTTATTTTAAGTACTAACTTTAGATCAGAAAAGTCCATATGTACATAAAAGGCCACTGATATACAAAAAGTTCAGACTACTAGAAAATGATAGGGAAAATATTTAGTCAAAGATCCAATCATCTTTCTCTGCTAGATCCTCAATGAACTTTGCTAGGTACTCAGCTATTTATAATGTGTCATAGAGGTGCTTTTACACAGTCTTTTCTCTACTAGAAATGTAGACACAACAATCACAAGCCAACTTTTCTTACCATGAAGTTGAAGGATATCTTCCAAGTTTGAAAAAATCTTGCGTAGTTCTGAAGGTGATAGAATCCCTTCTCTGGACACTCGCTGATAGAATACTTGGTCAAGAACCTTCAGTGTTCGGACATGAGCTCTCTCAGTGTAGAACAGTTCTAGGCAGAGGAGGGAAAGAGGAACAGAATGTTGCTTTATTTAGACTCACTCCATGGGACCAAATAGTCTTCCATTGTCATTAAGTAGGAAATGCATTATGTAATAAATTTAATGTTTAGAAAGGATGATAGGTCTTTAGAACCAAACTGATCCATGAAATTTTCCTACACAGCAGAATAATGAAAAGTATCATTCGAAAGTATTTTATATTAGAAAGTTAATTAACAGATACTCCCAAACTCATTTACAATATGAACTTATAACACCAGAATACAGTAAAATCTAATAAGATAGTCTTAAGCACTCTTCCAAAGTAATAGCAGATTTAAATTTCTGTATTTGCCCATAAAACCTCATTTCTGGAATCATTCTATAAACTTTACTAAATCTCATTTACTAAATCAAAAATAAGATATCTATTGAAATCAAGTCACAGTGATAGCAGAAGGTACAGCATACATGTCACATACTTGTTACGTACATTTTAGGGTAACTATGATGTCAACTTGCCACAACTTAAGAATCACCTGGGGAAAGAGTCTCAGTTGAGTAAATGCCTGTAACGGGTTGGTCTGTGGGCAGATCTGGAGTGGGGCCATCTTGCTAATGGACCTACGGGAGGACCCAGCACACCATGGGCGGCACTATTCCCTAGGCTCGAGGTCTGGGGCAGCATAGGGCAGGAGAAGGCCAGATGAGCACAAGAGGAAGGACACAGGAGCCTCACCCTCTCTGCTCTGCTGCTGTAGGTGTGATGGGACTGACTGAATGAGCTCCTGCTTTGATCCCCCTCCATGATGGCCTGTGGCCTATACGTGGGTGGCCCAAGTCCTGCCTATGCGCTCATTACGCACCACCAGTTGCTCAGCTAGTCTCTTTAAGCTTAGCTCACTCTTGATAATCTATGCCTACAACAGACCCTGAAAGTGTCCCACTGACGCTTTTCAAATTCCATACCTATAATGCTAAGAATCGTCAATATCCCGAAAGCTAAATGCAAATCGTACCATTGCTTGTACGGTTTTGAAAGGCTCAAAGATAACCTAGCTAGTTTAATTTTGTCTTTGTTTAAAACAAAAGGCCAATAAAAAATAAGCAAATTCCAAGGCTGAGATATTGGCTTCAATCTGGCAAATCTCCATCTACAGGTCAACAACAGATTGATTAAACTTACCATTAATCACTTCCTGTCTTTTGATTTCAGAAGGTTTCAGTCCCAGTAACACTTCTCTACTAACGAGCTGCTGCCAGTTGGGTGGATCTGTTTCCAGGTCATTTTCAAACTGCTCATCCTCACTCTGACTTTCTCCAAAGGCAATGCTGTCAAACCTAATAAATCAACAGACAAGTGGGAAATTCTGTTGAGGGCTTCAGGTGGATGACAGAGACTCACAAATCTTCTGTGTACGTTCATGTGTGTATGGATGCATGTATGTAAGTATGCACATGCATGTGGAGGCCAGGTTGGCTTCCGGTGTCTTCCCTAACTGCCCTTCACTTTGTTCCTTATGACGGTCTGGTCATGTCTGGCTTCTTACCTGGGCATTCACCATCTCAACTGAGGTCCTTGCACTTTTTAACAGCTGAGCTATCACCCCAACCTCATGAGCATACACTTACTGTGCACCAGGTAGACTGCTGCATCTGATTCAGCACTGAGCCTAAGACCCTCTCCCCTCCTAACGCCTTCTTCCTGGATGTACGCTTGTTTGTGGCCCACGGACGGTCTGGGTTTACTGAGAGCATTCCCTTATACTTTCCTTTACATACTTATATTTTCCTTTACAATTGGGACTTATAGGGGAGAGGCTCTATTTAAATGAAAGCTACTAAAGATTTACTTACTTCCGAAAGGGTTTTGGGGTTCCATGTTCTGCCACCCTAAAACAATAGAGAATAAGAAATCACAAGAAAGCAAACTGGAGACCAAGAAAGACAGCCCCAGCTAGGCAGTGGCAACGCACACCTTTAATCCCAGCACTCAAGAGGCAGAGGCAGGTGGATTTTGAGCTTGGCAATTTGAGGCCAGTCTGGTCTACAGAGCAAGTTCCAGGATAGCCAGGGCTATACAAAGAAACCCTGTCTCAAAAACACAAAAACAATAACAAACAAAAAAGAAAGATAGATATACCCAAGATAAAGAAGTTATTTAACATAAAAAGTTTCAGTAGGATTTAATATGTATTACCAACCAGAGTTGTATAAAACATAAAAGAAATAAATTGGGGCTGGAGAAATGGCTCCGTGGTTAAGAGCACTGACTGCTCTTCCAGAGGTCCTGAGTTCAATTCCCAGCAACCACATGGTGGCTCACAACCATCTGTAATGGGATCTGATGCCCCCTTCTGGTGTGTCTGAAGAAAGTAACAGTATAGCCACATACTTGAAATAAATAACTAAATCTTAAATATATATATATTAAAAATGCTAGGTCGAAGGAAGGACTTAAGCAATGCACAGAGCTCTATGAATTACCTCTCTACTTCGCACTCCTCCTCCTGCACTTGATCTAACAGAGGAGGAGGGAAGTCAAAAGCAGTACTGGGCATGCGAGGGGTGCTGTCTGCGCAGTCTCCAGGCGCCAGCGCTTCTCCCACTGGTTTTGCTCCTAAGATGACAAAAGTCAGAGTCACTAACTGTTTAAAATAAAACAGCAATAGCAATAACCCCAAAACCTCATTAGTTCCCAGGAGAACTTTAGCCTAAATCATGGCTACATTCCATTTAAATAGGCTAGTTAGAATAAAACATTTAGTATATAAAACTCTCCAATGCACTAAAACACAAATGGGGAAAACTTAAATTACTTCTCTCTCTCTCTCTCTCTCTCTCTCTCTCTCTCTCTCTCTCTCTCTCTCTCTCTCTCTCTCTCTCTTTCTCTCTCTCTCTCCCCCTCGTTCCTTCCTTCCTTCCTTCCTTCCTTTTCTTTTTTTTGAGATACTGGGTAGCTTGTGGCTGGCCTTAAATTCCCAGAGATCTGCCAGCTTCTACATCCTGAGAGATGAGATTAAAAGCATGCAGGACCACACCTGGCAGGAACATCAGTTTTCAAGCATTCTCTTACAAACTAAGGGGCGAGCGGCTGAGGTGGAAGGTTGGGAGCCTGCACACAAGCCTCCTGGCCTGAGTCTGACCCTGAATGAAGAGAATCCCTCAATTCCACGCACACCCTCTACCTCTGGACTGCTGCCTATGCACAGATCTGGGGAAAGGTGTCTTTAGCTGTATATTCTCTGCTGAGTCCCCTATGTTCCAAAGATAGCTCTGAACCCCAGGGCATGGAGAGAGCCCTGGTTAAGCTCAGTGAGTCACCAAAAATGACTAAACATGAAGAGAGACGTGGTGAGCGGACACAGGAGGTAGAAAGGTAAAAAGGAAGTGAGAGGATCAATATGCAAGGTGCACATAAATAAAACTATGAAATTAATTTTTTAAAACGGCAAGACCAGCACCATGTCTTGTGATAAGGAGCAGCCTCCTCCCGCCTCCTCCTTTCTCATCTCTAAGAGCAGATGTTAGAGTGGATCAATTCCAAATAACACTTTTGATTTACAATCTGTATCTTTATCTCCAGGGATTCTGCTCATTCTCTGCCCCTCCCAATGTATGATAGTTATGTCATTACTGGTAGGGTTATGAGGTATTACAGAAATCCAAATATGGGTCCATTTTACTACATCAAGGAGAGTGTCAACTCTCTTGTCTGTCAGGCTAGGGATTTAATGTCCATCCACATATTTCCTTCTCCTGTTCTTACATCTCTGATCTGTGGTCTCAATGAAATATCTATTTTATACTTTACCTAGCAGGATGATTCTAAATGCCTGAAAATCAATCGAATATGTTTTCATTATTATGGCCGTATACCTATTGTCAAATACAACCTTCAGCACATGCGCATACTGTTCCTACCGCGTTAACAAGTATGCTGGTTTGAATATTTTCTTTCTTACTGCCCCCAATTATGCAACTCCTTGGCCACTTAAAACAGGGTGCTTATTACATTAACATCACACTCAGTCAGTTGCTTCATGAACAGCCTGCTTGTTTCCTTTTTGTTTAAATTAAAACATTCTTTACATTTGTGTGTGTGTGTGTGTGTGTGTGTGTGTGCAAGCACGTGTAAGATATGCAAGACAAGTCAGAGGGCAACCTGCAGAAGCTGCTCCACAGTCAGCCCTGTGGGGGTCCAGGGATCCAGCTCTGGTGGTCAGGCTTGATGGTGACAAGCACCTTACCTGCTGAGCCAGCGTACCAGCCTTCAGTTTGTTATTGACATAGGGTCTCAATATGTAGCCCAAAGTGGCCTGCAACTTGTGACCCATGTCCCAATTTCTGGGAGAAGACACATGTGCCACAGCATTCAGTGTGCTTCATGTTTCAAGACTGACCTACTTTCTTAAACAACTATTTTTCTTTGTACTTTATTTATTGTATCTTTTTTATATTTATTGTATGTATTTATTTATTGTATCTTTTCCTTTACTGGTAAAGTAATATAATTTTATCGTATCTCCATTTTTTTCTGGTACCTCATACTACCAACTGCTTAAAGCTCCTCCTTCATTTTTGTGTGTATCGTGTAGGTATGAATGAGTGTTTCCATGTTACTTGTATGGAGACACTACAGAACAACAGAGGATGTCTTCCTTGATAGTTCTCCGCCTTTTGTTTTTGAGGCAGGGTATCTCAGCTGGACTGGCTGGCTGGTGAGCCCTAAGGACCTGCTATCTCCTCAGCAACACCAGGCTAGGGATGGGTCCCTCTCTGAAGACTCTAACTCTGTCCTTACGGACTTGCCTGTAAACCATCTTCCCCCCCCCCCCCCCCCCAGTCTCTTTTCTTGTTCCTGACTTGCTATGGTCCTGTCTGGAGTCATGGTTCTGTGGCCTGCGGCGCCATCACTCCCTTGCTGCTCTCCTGTGCTATTTCCTGCATCTCGTGACTTACTTTAACTTTTCCTGAGTGTGCAGAAGTGTGGCCTCAAACACTGTTAAGGGGTGAGGAGTTTCAGTTAACTTTACATTATTACATATCTGAAAATGTCTTTATTCATTTTTCCTTTTTGACTGACAAGTTAAGATATGCAATTAAAAGTAAAAACCATTTTCTTGCAGAAAGCCAAAAGCCTAGTTCTTTTCTATTCCACCATACAGTGTTGCTCAATTCTCATTTTCTTGTTCTCAAGTTTCCAGGATTTCCTCATCAATTAAGTAACACATCACAATGGTTGGTTCTCCTCACCCTTTTGAAGTAAAAGTGGATGTTATTCCCAGCTTGGGGACCTTTCCCTACTTTCTCTGCCCCTACCCCATCGTCTCTGCTGACTCTGAGGAAGAGACAGGATCTCTCTCGTGAGTCCCCATGATTTCTGGGGTTCTGCTGTAGTGTTGCTGTTGTTGCTGTTTTTAATTCTTACATGCACTGGAAAACAGTACTTTCGAGGATTCTACACTCCAACAGCCTGTTAAATACTGGCAACTGTAGTGGTTTAAAATCATGTTCATAAACGTTTCAATTCTCCGTCAGGAATGGACTCTGACCTGTCTTCCCTGAAGTATGGATGACTTGGTGACTTGCCTCTAACTGGCAGAGGTGACAGCAGAGCTCTGTCCTCACCCCCCTCTTTCACGTCATTCTAAGGGGTCAGGTATAGCATCCTGGAGCACTAGAGCAACGCTTGAAAGAGTGCACTCAAGGGACCAAGTTAGAGCTGCTTAGCCAAGCTTCTACAAGCTCTTCACTCACAAAAAGATGAGAACACTTTCTGTATTACGCCACTAAACCTGGAGTGATTAGCACACAGCAACTAATAGCAATAATTACTCTACTATATTTAACTTTTAAACTTTATCTCTGAAATATTTTTATAGGATCCTATTCTTTATCATTTCTTTAATGTACTTGAGAGGCAATTTTAAAGTTCTTACCCATTATCAAAATTAAGCTGTTCCTCTAGGGACGGCTTTTCTATGTCATTGTCTAAATGTAGGGAGCTGTGTGTTGCCTTAACTCTAAGAAGCAAGTGTTTCCAGGAATGAGGAATGATGCTCATGTTTAAGAATGAAAAACTATGTAGCTGACTCAGCTCTTTTTTTCTTTTTCTTTTTTTCTCCCCTTTCCTACTGTGGTCCTCTGGTCCAAATATTTGACTTCTTCTTGCTACTGAATTATCATTAATGTAAAAGAAAAAATCTCCAGGGTCTCAGGTTTATAGATTTTCTTTAAAATTTATCTGGGGTCTGTCATGATGAAAGACAGGTATTTACTGCCACCCCGATGACCTGAGTTTGACCCTGGAACTCACAAGGTGGAGGATACATCTGACCAGCATGGCGACACCACTCCAGGCACCCTGCACTCAGAGCCTTCTTTCCTGGACATGTTTCTTCTCTACCCATCCCATAAGTCTATATCCAGTGACCCCAACTCTGCTTCCTTTAGGAAACAGAAGGTTTACTTGCCAATAACAACTAGCCAGTTTCCCCAATCCCGCTTATCTTATTTTCCTGGAATGAAAAAATTTTCCAACATTTACTGGTGTTGGATCTTCTCTTCTTATTTATGAACAGTCTCCCTGTGTGTGCCTGGATGGCCCTGAACCTTTGATCCCTCTGCTTCTGGCTCCTGAAGATGGCTCTGGCTGTATCACCTCACCCAGGGGCTCCAATGTAAATTATTAATTTTGTGATTTTCCTTGTGCATCGTATAAGCTTCTAATGGCAGGCATCTGTGCATAGTTAACACCTCAAGAGTTCAGGCAGTAGTTTGGAGTTTTGTTTTTTTAGGAAAATAAAAAACTATCATTCATCATATGTCTATTGTAAACTGTAAAATACTAAAATATTTAAATCACACCACACTGGGATTCATTTTCAATTAAAATCCTCCATTTCTCTACCGCTCGCTCTAATGAATGACTCACCTGTATCATTCTCTCTCCCTCCCTCTTGGGAAAGAGCAGCCCCTGAGGTGGCAGAAGACATGGAACTGGTGGACGGGTATCCAGTGTCTGTTCCTTCAGTGGCTACTCCACTCTGGCGCAGCTTGGCAGGGTCCTGAGGCTCAGGACTCACCGACGAGGGTGCGGATAAGTGCTTCGGGTGGCGTAGCTTCTGTATCTCCATGGCCCTGCCAACTGAACAGAAAGCAATGGTCAGGAGCATGTGCTACAAAGCAGCTGTAGAGGAGGGAAAGGGGTGGACGGAAATATCTGAGTCTACAGTTATTACACACAGCAAGAAATGAGTTGGGTAAGGAAGGAGAGAGCAGATAAGGACAGTTAAGAGGGATGTTGCAGAAGAAAGAACACAGAAGAGAAGCAGCGGCAGTGAAGGCAGAGGGAATGCTGGGAGATGGGTTTATCTTCTGTAAAAATAAAGATGCAGCCTTTATCGGTGAGTGCTATCCCCTCCACTTCTCCCTGTATAGCCACAATGTCACCGTTGGACCACAGGCCGTCCTGCTCCTTACTCTTGCTCTCTCAGGTTCTTTCAGGTCATCCCCTCCGCTACCTTACACATCTGCCTCACATGGCTCTTACAGCCCGAATCTAAGTCCATCTTCTCCTTCTCTGGAGATTTCCCCTGCCTGTCACAACCTCTGACCTGTGCTACTGGCACTCGAAGGAGGACTCCCTATGTCCTGAAGACACAGCATCACTGCTCTCCCACCTAACTGTCACCCCAGCATGCCAGAACCTCACGAGAAGCTCAGCACAGGCTGGCTACCTTCCCAGCACAACATCTATCTCTGCTGCCACCCTGTGGTGGAATCTTCCATGACCAGGGTGCGTGCGTGCGTGCGTGCGTGCGTGCGTGCGTGCGTGCGAGCGTGCGTGCGTGCGTGCGAGCGTGATGTACAGGTCTGAATGAGACAACTCTGAGTACCATTTGCATTCCTCTGCCAAAGTCCACATTCTTTTTTAAGACAAAGTCCCCTGCTCACCTGGAACTCAGTAAGTAGGTCAGGCTAGCAGGTCAGGGATCCACCTGTCTCTGGCTTCCCAGATTCAAGCTACCACATTAGGCATTTTTCCCCCTCAACATGGGTTCTACAGATTGAATGTCTCTTCTAAGAGCTTTACCAACTGACCTTGAGTTACCCTGGCCCAAAGCTTTTTTTTTTTAATTGAGCAAACATAAATTGACTAGGCATGCATAAAATCAGAGCTAAGAAGCCATGACAGGCACGTGATGGCACATGCTATTGATGAAGATGTTCGTTACAACTGACACGGCACGGTAGGTGAGCTCTGTTCAGAACAGCACTGGGGAAGCAAGGCACAGTGCAGCATCAGCAACATCAGCTGCAGAGCAGCTGCCTCCAGCAATGCAGCCTTGCCCAAACAAACTCCTGAGGAAAGACGGCAAGAACAGCACCTCACGCTTCAACATACTTGCACTGTTGTCATGGCGGCTTGGTCTTCTTGGGGGTCCCAAGATGCTGGGGAATCCTCTTCGCTTCCCTTTCTCCTCGCCCTCTCTGTCTTTCTTCATGCTTTGCTAAATGCAAGGTACGATTACAGTAAGGTAAGAGACATCGAGCAGTAGGTCTTGCTGCTTTTAAATACAGCAATATGATTCTAATGGCCAGTGGAAAGGAAATGGAGGAACAGACATAAAAGAGCCATGGCACCCACGGGCCACACTGTGTGTGACCCTCGAGCTCAACATGCCTTATTTTTATGTTTGCATTTTTTGCTGTGTGACAGCATCTGACATAGTCCCGGCTGCCCTTGTCCACTCTGTAGACAAGGGTGGCGTGAGCTCTGGATCTGCCTGCCTGGAACTCCCAGGTGCTGCTGATACAGGCCTGCACTACCACGTTCAGCTTCCAACAGAAACAATACTCTTAGAAAATAAAAAGCCAATTTTACCAGCAGCTTGCTGACAAACATTTGCATATTTGTCAAGAGACTGTTTTACAGATCATCCATCCATTCAACACTTTCATAGCATGTGAAGGTACTATGCTGAAAGCTAGGGGCGTAGTAATGAGGGATGTGCAGTCTTCACACATCTTTACACGCTAACACACATTAAATAAGACCTAATAATTACTGAGACAGTACCCTGGAATGAGAGGCTAAGGCTCCAGTTTGCAGATGGCAGGCATATAAACTTCACATTACCTAGTAATAAGCTTCTATTTGTGGATTTCTCGCTAGATGTTTAGTTTCTTGGTGAGAGAGACCAATTCAGACCTATCATGATGCCCAGTGCTGATGTGCTGGCTTAGTAAACGCTGGGAAGGAAACCGCTGCCTGCAGATGTAGAATGGACAGGCAGCCCCTCTGTTATTACCCCAGTCGCACGCACCTTGATCTTTGGAAGGAAGCCGATCCGACCCCGCTTGTGCTCCAAGTTTCGAGGTTCTTTCACTTTCACTCCCAAATGCTTCATGTACATGAGAATTGCGTACTGCATTGTGGAACTGGAGGAGAAATGATAAATAATGTAAGAGTTCTGATGTGGGGAGGATGGTCAGAATAAAGAGAGCAAATGATTTCTGGAGGCCCAATGATGGAAATTAATCAAGGCAGAAACTAAAAAAATGTACATAAACCAATTCTATCCACATAGACACTAGTTATGAGTCAAATAAAAAACAGGCCACCAGAGGGAGCCTACAGTCTATATATGAAGTTAAAAGAAACTGTCATTTTAGAGCAGATAGAAAATATAACTCTAATTTGGGTAGAGAACATTTTATTACCTCCTTTCTTCTTCTACAGCCTGAGCAGTCATCCTAAAAATAAAAATATTTTAAGATGAAATACATACAACTGGAGATGGTCTATCTATAAGTCATTAATGCATTTGGAAATGATCTATCTGTACAAGGCCCTGGGTTCAATCCAAGGTACCATCAGAAAAGGTCAAAGAAACATACATATTTAATCAGAGATTTGCTGTTTAAGCCCAGACACCTGAAACAACAGAAAAGAACTAAATGATTTGGGCCCTGTCTACATCCAGAATACTCAAGGAACTCTACTCCACAAGGGCCCCCCCACCATTTTGCAACCCTGCCATTAGGTGGGTGTGTCCTACAGCAGCAAGTGGCTCCCGAGGCCTGTAACTCAGGCAGTGAAAGCATTCACCTGACGCTTATCACTTACTACAAGTTTTGGAGTTACTCATTAACCAACACTCAAAAAGGAGAAAGCAAGAACTGTAAACTAACAGGAAAAGTTCTGTTTCCAAGTGTCATGACGAGTAATTCTACGTGTACAATCTGACTGCTCCACCAGATCTGCTTAAAGAAGTGTTCCAAGCAAAAGCAGCACTTCTGCATGTGGTTCTGACTTACAGTACTTCTTCAATTTTGGTAACGATCTGTTCCGCACATGCTCGTTCCTTCTCCAGAGTTCCCCGGTCCTTGTCTCTCTCTGCATCAAGTTTAGTCAGCTCACTCTCGGCCAAGGTCAGTCCCATGCTGCGTTTCTGTCTAAAAGAGTTAGGGGAAAAAAATCTCAGCAGAGAGCACACTATCTCCCTCCAGATGTCTAGACAGCCCTACCTATAGCTGAGTATAGACAGGCAGGATGTCCTGTTTCCTACTCTGACGCAGCAAGCCGGGGGTCTTGTGGTGGTCGATGCTTTTGACACATTTCTGGAAGGAACACACTCAGCACAGATGGCACATCGAGTCGCCTCCGTGTGAAAGGGCCTGAGTGGAGACTATGGGCTCTCACCCGCCCTGACTTCAGGTGCCCATTATGCTAATAACAGGGCTAAGGCCATATGGTTTACACAGTGAGGAGTGAAGAATTTCATGTGTAGCTTTTTCCTATTTAAAAACATAAGACAAATACCTCACAATGAGCATAGCAAGTTCTCTGTAACAGCAAACTTACCGAAAATCCTCCAAGTGCCTCTGAACTTCAGGGTGGACTCTCTCCTGCATTGTCTGGATGTAGTGGCGATGCAGATCCTCGGGAATGAGCTCAGGTCTTCTCTTTTCTGCATTAAAGAAAAGGAGTGATCTGAAAATTTGGTCTATGCAACCTGACACTGGCAACACAGTGACACTGCGCAGTACACACTGAACTCACTACACCAAAGAACTTACTGAGTGCAGTCACTGCACTTCCTGTCAGGATCTAGATCTCAGCCTTTCAATGAAGTAGACTCTCTTTCAGCTGTGAGTCACATGATTAAAGTAGCCTGACTAAACTAACATAAAACAGCGGAACGGAGGCAAGTCACATTTTGATGGAGATGATAGTCTTTGGGGACATGGGTGCTTCAAACTTACCTAGATCCACGGAGATCTCCTCAGGGACAGAAACTTTCAGATGCTGAAAACAATGCAAAGAAAGTTAGACCTGCACCACAGGCTTCTGGGACAGACTGGGGAGGGTGTGTAAGTTTATCCTAGAGGTGTTTCATAGTCCAGCAGTTCTTTCCCATCCAACTGTCACAGCCCTGGACTGGTCTATTGCTTAGACACGGAAAGAAACTCTTTTCCCAGCGTTCTGCTATGAAGAAACAGCTAATTTTACTGGCAGCAGAATAAATGCTTCCCTACCACTCCCCGTAAATATCTGACATCTGCTTACTACAGACTCTGGTCAATATAATCAGGTATGCATTACTTGAGATAATACAAGTACACCTAAACTATGTATAGATTACATATGAAGACCTGACTCATTTAAGTGTGATTTTCATGTCCAAATCTGAGATTCTCAACAGTAATTTCCTTAGGTAATTATTTTAAAATCTCAATAGTATATTCCCAATGAAAAAGTACTGGATGTCATGTTGAGTTTTTGAGTCTTAAAATCTCTAGTAATAATCATTAGTTCCTGCAGTAGAAGTAAAGCAACTATCTAAGGATAAACTTCTTTCTATCCAGGATTTCTCCCCATAAGCATGCAGACTTTGGTCATTATAAGACTATAATGCTCTTTACCCAACAACTAATCAGAAAATATTATTTTGTATTCAGAAGAAATATCTTGGTTCTTACACAAATCTCATACTGTATACCTATAAAGTCATATACCTCCTAAATGTATAATCCTTATAAAGATCTAAAGTTCTAATTCTGAAAAATAAGTCAGTGTTAAAATAGTATGAGACCATTACATCATTTGCTTTGGTGTGTGCATGTGATGTGTGCACACATGTCTAAATATGTACACTTGCCCGTGCGTGCATCTCTGAAGGCCAATGGCTTCCTCTGTAACTCTCTACCTTATTCTTTTGAGATGGGGTTTCTCACTGGACATGGTATCCACTGACTCGATTAGCCTGGTTGGCTGCAGAGTCTTGGATTCCTTGTCTCCCTGTTTTCCTTCCTAACGCTGGGATTACGAGTGTGCACAGCCACGCCTGGCTTCTTATGTGGGTGCAAACATCTAATTCAAGTACTTATACTTGCACAACAAGCACTTTACTGCTAAGCAAGCCGTCTCTGGCCCCTATGAAGAGTGAAATGGCAAGACATGTCCATACATGTCTGTAATCCCAACGCTTGGGAACTAGAGATGGGAGAATCTTAAGCCAGAGGCCTGCCTGGGCTAAAAGACTCTGTTTCAAGGAAATGGAAAAAGGAAAGACATAAGAAATAGAAAAAAGAATTATTCTTTTAGCATAAGTGCAAAAAAGTCCATGTGGGGTAGCGGTGCAGCTTGATAGTACAGCCTTGCTGAGCGCATCAACACAGGGATGTGATTCCAGCAACACAGAGCAATCAAATAAAAACAAACTCCTTATGTGTGGACATGAGTAATATAACTTTGGTCACAGGAAAGAAGAATCGACGCATTAATGTGGATTCTTCTAAAGCTTTGCCGCTGGCACATATCATGAGCAGCTGCCAGGCAGGTGCACAGTATGAGGGAAGCAAGTGATAGATCCACAGTTTACACTCTTTCCAGGAAAACAGCAAGGTCAGGGCTGGGAGGGAGAGGTGGCTCAGTGGTTAAGAGCATGGGCTGATCTCCCAGAGTTCAGTTAGGGCCTGACCCTGTCTTCTGTCATCCACAGTCACTGACACACAGGCAGTACATTACCCTCACAAACAACAAACGTACATGTAAATAAAAAACGAAATCTTCAGCTGAGGAATCTTAGAGAGAAGAGATGGAGACTAGAGTCTACAGCAGTTATCTGAGAGAACAGGCGGGAACAAACATGGGCTGGAAGTGTGGCAGTGTTTGCCTAGCACTTATGAAGCCACGGGCGTCATCCCAGCACCTCGTAAAGCAGCTCATAAACTAGATGTGGTCAGTCCCACATGCCTTTAATCTCTGCAATTAGGAAACAGAGGCAAGACAGTAAGTTTAAGGTCATTTGCAATGACATGCTGAATTCATGGCTGGCGTGAAGTCCTGTGCAAAACTAAAGAGATAAAGACTAAGGGGAGGGTTGGAGTGGGGTGACTGGAGAAGTTCCTACAGGTGAGTGCTCACTAGACAAGCATGAGGACCGAGGGCCTGAACTCGGGTCCTCGGCACCCACAGAGGAGCAGGGCACAGTCGTGGGAAGCTGTAACCAAGCGATGGCGGGGTGGACACAGGAGGATCCCTGGGGTGCACTGGTCAGCTAGTCTAAGTCAATCACTGAGCTCAGAGTCAATGAAAGACCTGGTCTCAGCATAATAACAGGATGGCCAGGGAGATGGCTATGCAGGGGAGGAATTGGTTATCAAGCCTAAAATCTGAATTCAATCCCTGGGAAGTCAATTCCACACAGTGGAAGAATCGACTTCTACCAGTTGCCTTCTGCATCTTAGCACAAGTATACATGAAACCATACCAATAAAAAAGTTAATCTTTTTAGTAAAAAAGAAAAAAAATAACGTGAGAAAGATACCTGGTATTGGCCTCCGGCCTACACGTGTATGTATATAAAGATGTGTGTATGCACACACATACACTAAGGAAACAATGTTTTTTAAGATAAACCAAACAAAAAAAGGTGACAGGAAAAGGGCCAAGCCACAAGATCATCCAAGGATGTACAATAGGCTATTATTTACCCTTACTTAGCAATGCTCCTAAACAAGTATGTGTGGTGTGTGTGTGCTGTGCTTGTGAGTGGATGCCGGAGGGCAATGCACTATCTTCTTCCATCGCTGCCCACCTGACTGTCTGTGATGGGATCCCTCAGCAAACCTCAAGCTCAGTGACTGGCTAGACTTCCTGGACAGCAAACCCCCAAGATCCTCTGTCTCTGCCTTCCCGGGATCCATCTGGCTTTTCTCGTGGATACTGGGGTCAAACGTGGGTCTTCATGCCCGTGTGGTGTGTTAAGCACCCTGCCACTCACCCACTTCCCTAGCACTAACATTGGTAAACAAAGTGCTGCGATTCGCTGGTTTCAGTGTGCAACCTTTTAGTCAAATTTGTCTTTCTAATGTCCAAAGGGACCACTCAGAATTCAATTATCCAAGTATTATCCTTTGGATCCTCATATATATATATATATATATATATATATATATATCATCTATATTATGTTTTTCATTTCCCAATATAATCGTGTACATATAAATTTCCAAATATACATATATACTCCATAAAATGTACAGCACTGGATGCACTGAAGGAAAAACCCAGAATTAACTCGCCAACTTACTGCAGATCGGTCCAAGAAAAACTGATGAAACTCCAGGAAGACCCGCCGAGTCTCCTTGGAGTTTGTCTGCTTATACAGGTCTGAATAGAGATAACACAGCTGTCATGGGGAAAGAAATGGAAAAGACACGGTGAAAACACACAAAAGGTAATAATTTAGTTAATAACATTTGAAATGCCTAGCCTTATACATTTAGAAAATAAGCCTGTCTACTTATTTTTCAGATTATAAAGCTCTCTGGAATATGAATCAATATGTGGATGCTCAATCAGGTAAATGATAAGCTATATTACCAATGCTGCAGGGTCAAACTGTGAGACCACATGGTGTAGGAACACAGCCAGGTGAGCAGGGCGGGACTTCAACAGCTCAATACTCTGGAAACAGCTGCACTGTCCATTGATCTAGAAGAAAATATGATTACACATCAGTAACTCTTGAAAACTTGAGTTAAAACTGTACGTGTAAGGCCACCTGAACACAGCCATCAGAATTCACATTCTATAATGGTTTCCGTCTGGAATGTCCCCCACAGGCTCGTGGCTGAGGGCTTAGCTGACAAGTGGCGGGAACTAGAGGAGGTGGCCTTGGTGGAGAGCGAGGACACTGGAGAGTGCTTCTGAAGGGTCTGTTTCATCACTGGTATCTTCCTGTTTCTGTCTGTCTCTCTTTTGGGGGGGAGTTGAGGGTTCTTATTTTGTTATTGTTGTTATTTGTTTGTTGCTGTTTCCTGTCTTGTTTACTTTTGGTCTTGCTATGTACCCTTGGCGAGCCTGAACTCACTATGCAGTCCAAGCTAACAAGCTCTTGGCCCTCATGCCTCTGCCTCCCAAGCATCTGAGCTTTAGGCTTACCAACTTCCTTATTTTTTTATTTTTTATTTGTAAAAATTCAGATAAGGGCTAGAGATGACCCAGCAGTTAAGAGCACTTGTTGCTCTGATGAAGGTTTGGCTCCTCTGTTAACTCTAGTTTAGGGGTTCTGGAACCCTCTCCTGGCCAGCACTAGTCACACACAAAGTACACAAACACATAATCAGCCCAAACACTGGTATACATAAACAAAGGAGTAAATGAATCATAGAAAATCTCCAGCTGTGGTGGCATCATCGAAGGAAGGCCAGCACTGCCACAGCTGGGTGGGAGGAGGCAGGACGTGGAGAATGAACCAAAGCTGTGCAAGCAGCACAGCAAGACAGAGGAAGAGTAAGGAGAGAGCCAACCCCAAAAGTCGTCCCTGACCTACACATGTGTACTGTGTCATGTGTGCACATGTGAGTACACACTTGCACATCCACATATATACTAAATAAATGCTAAATAAAATTTAAAGGGCTGACCTGTCTGTCATGATTGGTTGGGGGTCATCCCAGTAATGCAAGACCGATTCAATACTCTAATAGTAATCAATGAAATCTGTCTTAATAAGAGAGTAAATAAGAAAAAACCAATCACCCTAAGCCATTCTACAAAATTCAACATCCAATCAAGATTAAAGAAGGAAAGAAAGAAAAAAGAAGCTAGGACTAATTTTTTAGCTTGTAACTTTTAACCTAATTAGGAGCATCTAAAAACAGCTGTCAGTCACATACTTAAGCAAGAAAAACTCAATGTTTTCTGAGGGCTGTATAAAGCAATAGTTGACTCCAAGCTGACTCAGCCGCCTGCTGGGAGTCCTGGTCAGCCGAATACGGGCAAGAACAAGAACTAAGAGATACACAAAGCAGAAAGATGGAACAAAGGGCACATCACCAAGAAACACTATGAATGTTTTACTTAAAAATTACAACAGTATTCTTTGTTATTTTTGTTTTTGAAACTAAAGTTTCAGGATCTCACAATGTAGCCAGCGCAGGTTAGCTTCAAACTCATGCTCCTCCTGCCTCCTAAGGGCTTCACACACTTCTGTTAAAAAACTAGGCCCTGAGAGCAGTGGTACAGAACAGTAATCCCAGCACTTGGGGGCACAGGAAACATGAAGGTTCAAGGTCAGCCTCAGCTACACTGAGAGTTTTAGGTCAGCCTGGCCTACATGAGGCCATGCCTCAAAAATCTTTCTAATACTAAAAAAAAAAAAAAAAATTCCTAAAAATAATCACTAGATTTAGCAAGACCACAGGTTAAAAAGACCGGGCCAATGTTATTCCTCCCACCGGTGACTAACTGGGATTTGTAAACTTTGTTTTTAAGTATCATATTCAGTAACATCCCACCCCAATAAAATGAAACTCTCAAGTACCCATAAAATAAGCCCTCATCTATATCCACAATGTTAGTGTCCACTGTTCAAAGCTAAATAAAAGCAGCCGGCCTGAGGTGTGGCGATGTTAGGACTCGGGTTTGCACCTTTCACAAGTTTATCTCGATTCCCAAAGAGTATTTACTGAATCAGACATCTTGGAGAGCTGACAGTCTGTCTGACAGCAAGGCCTCACCTGCTCATGTTCAGTACCAAAGTCATCATCCTCGGCACCGATGATGTGAGGGGCGCCCCGGGTGGAGGGACTGCCGACCAGTGACTGTGTCTCCTGGAAATGACAGAGACAAGGTCTGAGCTCACAGGCAGGGACAGAACGGAACCCAACTACAGAACGAGGTATGGTGGTTGATGCTATAATCCTGCACTGGGAGGCAGAGGAGAAGAGGAGACTGTTTCAAACAAGGCTTGCTTCATCCCTGGAGTTCCATTTTATTTATTATCATCTTTTTCGGTTTTTTTGTTTTTTTGTTTTTGTTTTTTAGTTTACAATCAATAGATAACACAACCGCTAGGCTCGGAATCTATCATCCTAAACCCATCAACTATTCGGTGTTAGAAATCTTCAGGTGTGCGGGTAGGGGGGTTGGATTCTGGTGGATTCCACCATCAGATCTAACAGCCCCTGCCTACATTCACTCCCACCTCACCATGCAAAAGGAAGTGCCTTGTTATCGTCTTTGAAGTGCTTTATTTTCAAAGTATTGGTTCTCAAATAGTCAAAGCCAATGTACAGAAGAGCACTGGCTATTCCTCAGAACAGGAAGGTGGGGGTGGGGGTGGGGGAGGGAGCGTGGACTTCTCTGAGACTAATAAACCACCTTTGCTCACTGCACCTTCGCTTGCAGGAGTCATATTTTTAATACTTCATTCATTCATTCACTCACTCATTCACTCACACATACTCACACCTAGTAACAGGTGTAAGAACCTGTTACTACTACTAAAAAGGACATAAAACTGGCTCAAGTTCTCTTTCTGTTTTGTGATGCTAGAACTAAAATCAGGGCCTTGCTCATGCTAGGCAAGGGTCTGCCAATGCCCTAGTGCCCCATCCCTGTTTGATCTCTCCTTTTAAATTGCTTTTCTTTTCTCTTTTTCCACTCCTTTCCAACCTCTTTATTTATCCTTATCCAATAAACATTTGTTGATGCTTCTGGTGTTTACTGAGGAACTGCAGTGAGTGAGGCCTGAATCTCCAGTCCACCAGTGAGGCACAGAGGCCGTAAGCTACATGTCCAACAACTACACCACAGCAGAGCCCTGCTTTTATTTTCTTTAACCTCAGATTTTTTAGAATTTTACAAACTAGATGAAGCAATAGACAATTATTCTCAATAATGGTCACATTTTCATTCTGTAACTGGATGTCTCTGACTATTCCAAGGACACAGGTCAGCAGTTACTGAGCCCTTTCTGCTCGGGCAGAGGACCTGCATTCAGGTTCCAGCACCTACAGGGTTGTATGCAACCATCCAGAGGACCTGATGCCTTCTCTTCTGGCTACTGCACACATGCGCACTGGTATACATATAGGCAAAACACCCAAACATTTAAAATTCCAAATCAAATCATAATGCTAAGACATTTTATGAAGAATATGTAAAAGCCAGGGCCACTGAGAGCTCAGCAGTTATCACACTTGGCACACAGCCTGGTGACCTCAGCAGAGAGATGGAACCAACTCCACGTCGCGCGCATGTGCGCACGCACACACACAATCTTATTCAAGAGAATGCAAATCCAGCAATTGGGCTTCTAAATAGATACTCAAAAGGACTAAAGTATCCCAGTGGGCCATACTCATGTATATACATGGGGGAGGTTTAAGTTTCTTACATATTTAAAATGACTAAATATGTACCTATTATATTCTACTTAATATATGCACGGGAGAAGGAGAGTATTAGAAGGAGTAGGAGGGAGAAGAGTATTAGTCTTAAAAGGGAAGAAAATTCTAGCACATGGTAAAACATGGACAAACCTGAAGACATTATGCTACTTGATATAAGCCAGTCACAAAGAAAAGGTATTATGTGATTCTGTTTTTGTGAACAGGTCAAAATATTTCACTCATAAAAACAGAAAGCATGCAGTGCTGGTGGCACATGCCATTAATCTCAGCACTCAGAAGGCAGAGGCAGGAGGATCTAAACAAGTTCTAGGATAGCCAGGGCTACTCAGAGAAACCTATCTCGAAAAACAAAAAGTGAAGAAACAAGTTAATAGGAAATATTGTGGCATATTTTGCTGTAATAATCCGCTAACAATGCTATTCAAATCTTTCTTACCTTCTTCTAATAAATAGGTTTGGTTTTGTCCCACACCCTCTCTCCTAGACAGTACATGAGGGCCTCCTAGCACATCCTGAATATAAGAAAAGGTAGAGGAGACGGAGCTCCACTGTGAAGCACTTGCCGCATTGTGCTACACTGGGTTCATGCTCACGTCATACTCACAGCGTCCAGAGCAGCGTCACTCCTCTCTGGGGTTTCCTCGAGATATATCCTTTCTTTCAGGCTACTCTTGGGACTCTAATGAAAAGAGCGCACACACACAGGTATTAATTCATTTTGGTAAGGACCAGATGGGGAAAATCGGTATAGAGGACAAAGTTCTGTTTCTTATGTGTATTCAAAATTAAATATCCTTCATATCCCAAGTGGCGGCACCACTCTTATCCCCACCACTGGTCACCTACTCTCTCAGCTTTCCCACATCACACTGAAAAGATTACAGAATCAATGAAACCGCTTCATCTGAGCCTCAGCCTGGGGCACCTTTTCCCCTTCAGAACCAGGAACAGGTATACGGCATACCTCAAACTCGCTATTCCCAATACAACTGTAACTTTATCATCTCTCTTAGCCCATACCTTCTCAAACTATCTGTTCCCTCTGCTAGTGACCAAAACCAAATTATTCACATTATAATTGATGGTTTACATTAGCATCTGTGAGTTCAAAAATATTATAAACACACTTACACCATATCCCATTGTCATCTTTGGAGATTTTTAATTAGGGAGGCAGAGGCAGGTAGATCTGAGTTAGAAGCAGCCCGGTCTACAGAGTGAGTCCCAGAACAGCCAGGGCTAAGCAGAGAAACCTGTCCCAAACAAACAATCAAACAAACAAACAGGATATCTCTCTTCTCTCTTCTCTCTCTCTCTCTCTCTGTTCTGTCCCAAACAAACAATCAAACAAACAAACAGGATATCTCTCTTCTCTCTTCTCTCTTCTCTCTTCTCTCCTCTCTCCTCTCTCCTCTCTCCTCTCTCTCTCTCTCTCTCTCTCTCTCTCTCCCCTCTCCCCTCTCCCCTCTCCCCTCTCCCCTCTCCCCTCTCCCCTCTCCTCTCTCTCTCTCTCTCTCTCTCTCTCCTCTCTCTCTCTGAAATGTCTATTTCCCCAAACAGATATAATACACCAAGGAGCTCGAGAAACTCAGAAGGAATTTACAGGACTCGAGAAGCCTTCGTGTGAGGATGAGTAAAAAGCAAATTGCTGGGACACAAGCGTGACTGTGCGGTGTCACTGTTTGCGAGCTGTGCAGAGGACTGCCATAATGCGGCTTTCTTTGAGTCATCAGGCAGGCAGGGGCAGGCTTTGTTGGTGATGTAACCGCCTGAGTCACCCATCATCCTGTAAGCAGACTCAATAAACTGATTCACTGAACAGGTCTTGGATGGAACCGTCTCTGGTTTATCACTGTCCTCTCTGTAGGGGGTGAATAGAAACAATGTCCCCAGGAAAAATGTCACAAAGTTGTATGGTGAAGTAATGGCTACTAAAGGGAAGTCTTTCCAGCTATATATATAGTATACTTTTGAAACCCCTAACTAAATAAAGGATGTATGCATTTTGACCCTGAGAGGGATATAAAAGACGTTTATAACAGACTGATAGAGAACTTTATAATGGAACAAAAAAATCAAGCATTAACACCTTACACAATCACTCACCTCCTGCTATGGCAGAAAGAGATGTGTCTAGTATTACCCTTGAATTGTTCTTGCCAACAATAACTATCAAACCTTAATCTCATCAATACTCTAGATCTAACTTTAAGTTCTCAGGAAATAAAGATAAGGGAACGAGTCACACAACACCATGAAGAAGACAGTCAGCAAGTGGCTTGTTTAACTGGACATACGAACTGATTTTTTCCAAACAAAAAAAACATATCAAAGGAGGGGCAGAGAGGAGGGAAGGGGAGGGAGGGGAAGGGAATGCTATAAAGACCTTGCCTGAATCTTGACTCAAATAAACAAACCAGGACTGGGATGTATCAGTGAGGGAGTCTCACATCAAAAACTCCCTGTAAGACAATTAGGGCCATCAAACTATGTGCTAAGAAAATCATTAATTCATAAGGCTTGATAAGACTACAGTTCCACTTTAGAGATCTCACCTCTTTTTTTTATTATTCGATATATTCTTTATATTTCAAATGATTTCCCCTTTTCTGGCTCCCCACTTCCCAAAAGTCCCATAAGCCCTCTTCCCTTCCCCTGCTTCCCCATCTATCCCTTCCCACTTCCCTGTTCTGGTATTCCCCTATACTGCTGCACTGAGTCTTTCCAGAACCAGGGGCCACTCCTCCGTTCTTCTTGGACATCATTAAATATGTGGATTATGTCTTGAGTATTCAAAGTTTCTAGGGTAATATCCACTTCTCAGTGAGTGCATACCATGATTGATCTTTTGAGACTGGGTTACCTCCCATGTTCTCCAGCTCCATCCATTTGTCTAAGAATTTCATGAATTCGTTGTTTCTAATGGCTGAATAGTACTCCATTGTGTAAATATACCACATTTTTTGTATCCATTCTCCTGTTGAGGGATGCCTGGGTTCTTTCCAGCTTCTGGCTACTACAAATAGGGCTGCTATGAACATAGTGGAGCATGTGTCCTTAGTGCATGCCAGAGAATCCTCTGGGTATATGCCCAGGAGTGGTATAGCAGGAAGTGTCATGCCCAGATTTCTGAGGAACCACCAGACTGATTTCCAAAGTGGTTGCACCATCTTGCAATCCCACCAGCAGTGGAGGAATGTTCCTCTTTCTCCACATCCTCACCAATATCTGCTGTCTCCTGATTTTTTGACCTTAGCCATTCTGACTGGTGTGAGGTAAAATCTTGGGGTTGTTTTGATTTGCATTTCCCTAATAATTAATGATGTTGAACATTGCTTCTCAGCCATCCGAAGTTCTTCAGGTGAAAATTCTTTGTTTAGCTCGGTATCTCACTTTTTAATGGGGTTATTTGGTTCTCTGGATTCTACCTTCTTGAGTTCTTTGTAAATATTAGATATTAGCCCTCTGTTGGATTTAGGGTTGGTGAAGATCCTTTCCCAATCCGTTGATTAATGTTATGTCCTTTTGACAGTGTCCTTTGCCTTACAGAAACTTTGTAGTTTTATGAGGTCCCATTTGTCAATTCTTGATCTTAGAGCGTAAGCTATTGGTGTTCTATTCAGGAACTTTTCCCCTGTGCCCATGTCCTCAAGGGTCTTCCCCAGCTTCTTTTCTATTAGTTTCAGTATGTCAGGTTTTATGTGGAGGTCCTTAATCCACTTGGAGTTGAGTTTAGTACAAGGAGACAAGAATGGATTGATTTGCATTCTTCTGCATGCTGACCTCCAGTTGATCCAGCACCATTTGTTGAAAAGGCTATCTTTTTTCCACTGGATACTTTCAGCCCCTTTGTCGAGGATCAAGTGGCCATAGGTGTGTGGGTTCATTTCTGGGTTTTCAATCCTATTCCATTGATCCGCTTGCCTGACATTGTACCAATACCATGCAGTTTTTATCACTATTGCTCTGTAGTAATGTTTGAAGTCTGGGATACTGATTCCCCCAGAAGTTCTCTTACTGTTGAGAATAGTTTTAGCTATCCTGGGTTTTTTGTTATTCCAAATGAATTTGAGAATTGCTCTTTCTAGCTCTATGAAGAACTGAGTTGGGATTTTGATGGGGATTGCATTGAATCTGTAGATTGCTTTTGGCAAGATGGCCACTTTAACTATATTAATACTGCCAATCCACAAGCATGGAAGATTTTTCCATTTTCTAAGGTCTTCTTCGATTTCCTTCTTCAGAGATCTGAAGTTCTTGTCATATAGATCTTTCACTTGTTTGGTTAGAGTCACCCCAAGATACTTTATGCTGTTTTGGCTATTGTGAAGGGTGTCATTTCCCTAATTTCTTTCTCAGTCTGCTTATCCTTTGAGTATAGAAAGGCTACTGATTTGCTTGAGTTGAATTTGTAACTTTGCTGAAGTTGTGTATCAGCTGTAGGAGTTCTCTGGTAGAGTTTTTTTGGGTCACTTAAAGTATACTATCATATCATCTGCAAATAGTGATAGTTTGACTTCTTCCTTTCCAAGATCATCTAAACAGACCCATAGCCCCTAAAGAAATAGAAGGGGTCATAGAAAGCCTTCCGACCAAAAAAAACACAGGACCAAATGGTTTTAGTGCAGAATTCTATCAGACCCTCAAAGAAGACTTAACACCAATACTCTTCAAACTATTCCACCAAATAGAAACAGAAGGAACACTACCCAACTCCTTCTACGAAGCCACAATTACGCTGACACCAAAACCACACAGAGATCCAATGAAGAAAGAGAATTTCAGGCCAATTTCCCTTATGAATATCGATGCAAAAATACTCAATAAAATTCTTGCCCACTGAATCCAAGAACACATCAAAATGATCATCCACCATGATCAAGTAGGCTTCATCCCAGGGATGCAGGGATGGTTCAATACACGGAAATCCATCAATGCTATCCACTATATAAACAAACTCAAAGAAAAAAACCACATGATCATTTCATTAGATGCTAAAAAAGCATTTGACAAAATTCAGCATCCTTTCATGCTAAAAGTCTTGGAAAGAACAGGAATTCAAGGCCCATACCTAAACACAGTAAAAGCAATATACAGCAAACTGGTAGCCAACATCAAACTAAATGGACAGAAACTTGAAGCAATCCCACTAAAATCAGAGACTAGACAAGGCTGCCCCCTCTCTCCGTATCTTTTCAATATAGTTCTTGAAGTCCTAGCTAGAGCAATTAGACAACATAACAAGATCTCACCTCTTAAATCACATTAATGAAATAAAAGTCTCAGACTTGAGGAACAGAAGTCACGGACAAGTCTGAGCTGAGACTGGGTTAGGAGAGGTGTGACAGGACCCATGACCAACCCACCTACCTTTCTCCCTCTCTCCTTCCCCCTTCCCCCTTATAAATATATTTGATAATTACTTTATATTTACTATTTTGTTATAAAAACTTGCAACAAAAAGCCATAGAGCAGGATTAAAGGAACTGAGACCTATCCATCCTGATGAACTTGATATACAGTTCGAGTGGCCATTCTGAAGAATTTCCTTTTTTTTTTTTTGGTTTTTTGTTTTGTTTTGTTTTTTGGTTTTTTCGAGACAGGGTTTCTCTGTATAGCCCTGGCTGTCCTGAAACTCACTCTGTAGACCAGGCTGGCCTCAAACTCAGAAATCCACCTGCCTCTGCCTCTGCCTCTGCCTCCCAGAGTGCTGGGATTACAGGCGTGCACCACTACCGCCTAGCTAAGAACTTTCAAAATAAATTTAAAACAATGAAAATCAGAAAACCTGCATTGTAGATGATGTGTAAGCTACTTCTGAGAAAGCTGGCTTGTGACAGTCTTCGCCACACTGAGCAAACAGTTGCATTCTTTAACTCACAAACACTAGAAAATTGTTTTATAAAACTGAGAAGAGCGCAGGGGAGAGGCTCAGGGAAAAAAGTGCTTGTTCCATAGTCGTAGAGAGGTGAGCATGAATCCTGGAGCCAGCCCAGCACAAGCTGGCCACAGATTACTTATAAGCCATGTCCTAGGAGGCAAGACAAACAGATCCTTGGAGCCCCGTGACTGGCCAGAATAACCAGTTGGTAAGATCCAGGTTCAGTGAAAGATTGTCTCAAAAAATAAGATTGACAGCGATAGAAGACCTCTAGTGATGATTTCTAGCTTTTACCACCCACATGCACACATAAATATGTGTCTACCAGACAGATAGATACACATGGATAACAAGCGTTAAAAGCAAAAAAATGCTAACTCAAAAGAAGACTGATCCTTCTAAACTCACTTGCAGTTCAAAGAAATATGGAAAGTCATAAGCTACATCTACCTCAAACTGACACTTGTGGTAATTAAACAAGTTTGCTATGTGTTCAGTAGATAAATCTGAACTACGTTATTTCTCAGGGTTTCACTATATTTAGCTATTTGGTCTTAGTTTATCTATATAATGGTAATACTACTTAAGATACTTTGAGAATAAACAAAGTATCTCAAGGCATTAATCTAACCTCTGGCATAGAGTGAGCGTTTGGTAACTGTTAACCATTCAACATACATCTTTAAATTCCTAATCAGCCACTCTCCTTCTATTTTGATATCCTTGTCTCTTTATTTCAATTTGTCTTCTACGCTGGTACGTTTCTGATGATGTTCCTTATTTATGTACATGTTAGAGCCTAAATACTGTACTCAGTCATTTTACTATTTGTCTTGCCTGGTTTTATGTCAACTTGACACAAGCTAGAGTCATCTGAGAGGAGGGAACTTCAATTGAGAAAAGTGCCTCCATAAGACCACTCTGCAGGCAACTCCGTGGAACGTTTTCTTAACTAGTGATTGATGTGGGAGACCCAGGCCATTGTGGGTGGGTCTATCCCTGGGCTGAGGTCCTGGGCTCTGTAACAAAACAGGCTGAGCAAATCATGGACAGCAAGACAGGAAGCAGCACCCCTCCTCAGCCTCTGCATCAGGTCCTGTCTCCAGGTTCCACCCCTGCTTGAGTTCCTGTCCTGACTTCCCCCAATGATGGACTATGATGTGGAAGTATAAGCTAACTGGTGTTTCATCACAGCAAGAGAAACAAGAACACTATTTACTCTAATTCTTACCAATTAAATGACAGAATTAATTTGTTGTAATGCCTAATTCTGAATGCATTAATTAACTCCATTTTATATAGCTGTATTTGGAAAGCACAGATTTTGGTTCTAACATTTCCTTAAATGCAAAATAAAATTCTATTTTCCCATCCACATTATTTGTTCTGAATGCCCATACTCTAGAAATGTAATAGCAGATAACATACATAGGGCAGAGGGCAGACTGTTCTTGAAGCAGTGCTGTTTGTACCAGTGGAAGAGCCTTCACACATCTGGGAGAGCCTTCACACATCTGGGAGAGCCTTCACACATCTGGGAGAGCCTTCACACACCTGTGAGAGCCTTCAAACACCTGGGAGAGCCTTCACACACCTGGGAGAGGCTTCACACACCCAGGAGAGCCTTCAAACACCTGGGAGAGCCTTCACACACCTGGGAGAGCCTTCACACAGGAGACCCTTGACACAGCTGGGAGAGCCTTCACACACCTGGGAGAGTCTTCACACCTGCTGTCTAGTCTGTCTCATTTCATCTCTAGCTTTTCACTCCCAGTCCTTACTTTACATGTTGCTCTAAAACCTTCATTCTCTTAAAGATGCCATGTTCTCATGTGTCAGTTCCTTTGTGCATATTTAAAGGGTGAGTCCCATGGAGCTAGGTAGAGGCAAATCATTTAGTGCCTGAATAAGGTGGGCAAGCCAGTAACCTCCCTTTGCCCTCAGCCCTCAGAAATTCTTTTATAATGTAACAATACTTTGTGGCAATACTCCACAAAGCTGTCTTCAGAATTAACTAACAAAAATTTTACCAGTATTATTATAATGACTGAACAATATTAGCTATTATAACTTTCCTTGAAAATTGAACTTTCACTGGTTATCATCATCTTTCAAAAAACAGTTCTCAATTTTTCCTTGCTTTAGAAACTAAACCAGTCCTTAAAGGTAGCCTAGATAACAGCTTAGAGCACGGGCCTCAGTTTCCCTTCATCTTAAACAACTCACAAGTTCTTGTGTGCCCACAGTCACAAGCTGTAACAGCATCTCTTCTACACACAACACACCTAATGTCCTGTGCTTGTCTTAAAAACATCACCAGTCACAACTTACTAACTTGATTGCAGAGCCCACAGATACATTACCTCAGACTATGACCTCATTGTCCTTAAAGGAGACGACCTATTTCTTGTCTATCACCAGAATTGTGCATAAAATAATGGGGCATAAGCAATGCTGATAGCCTGAGACTTACTCTGTGGCCCTGGCTAGCCTGGAATTCTCTATTTAGACCAGGGTACCCTCTAACTCACAGAGATCCTCCTGCCTCTGCCTTCCAAGTACTAAGACTGAAGTTTATGTGCTACTTAGCCTGGCTTAGCTCTTAGTATTCATGAAACTATGGCTCTACATCATAGTCAATCTAACACGTTTTTATGAATAAATACATCCGTCTGATAGTCTCTGTGTGAATCAGGACAGAACTGTCAGTAAAACCAGGCTAGTAACTAAGTCTATCAGGATAAAGGCTGCTTCTCTTTGTAATGGCAAAGTGCCTCGTGACTCAAAACTGAGTCATTCTGACCACAACTGGAATATCAACATGCTTTAAAGACACCAACAGTAGGCCTCTCATTTGAGCTCAAAAGCACAAGCATTGGCCTCTCTATCTACAAACAAGAAGCCTGCTGGGAAATTCCATCCCTACAAGAAACACTTCGCAGTGAATGCCTGGGGAAAAAGTAAACTCTGGAATTAAAAGTTCACATAGAACATTGTTCAGAACTTCTGTTCACCAAATTACAATATAAAAACTCTTACTATAAAAGACAACATTAGAAACCCACATAGCTTAAGAAAGGGGCTCTAAGGAGAATACAAGAAGATACGATTTAAAAGAGTAAAGCTTACATCTGCACTGTCACTACTGGGCCGAGAAGCATCTCCACTGCTCCAGTCAGTCCTGCAAAGGCCATCTCCAGGATCTGTTTCTGTCTCGCTCAGTGTTAGGGCGTCACCTACAGGCCTGGAGGGTGCAATTACTGCTCCATCCTAAAACAGATTTAATAATCATACAGATCAATCATAGGAGAGAATGGTGATTACTGAATGTATAATGAAACAGGCTCATATATTCTACATGGATACAGCTGAAGGCTGGCTATCTATGTGACCAAAAATACTTAAGGTCAAAGTACTTACAGTAAAAAAGGATAAACAACTATGAGTTCTAGAAACCTAAAATGAACAACCATGAAAACGGAGAAAGCGATGTTTTAACACAGAATAAAAGTTCCAATAGTAACTATCACCACAAACATATATGCAAGAGCATTACCTTACATCATTTACATTATCTGCCATTAGTAAAGACTATTATACTACTTCTATTTAAATGTCTTCCCACTGCTTCTGAGTTTCATTAAATATTCAATATCTGGTCACAAGCTATAAAGGCACATTACTAAAGCTACATTTTTATTGTTTGTATTGGGTAAATACCTTGTTTTTATTCAATAATAAAAACATAAGCCAGGTGGGGATGGCGCACACCTGTAATCCTAGCACTTGGGAGGCAGAGGCAGGCGGATTTCTGAGTTTGAGGCCAGCCTGGTCTACAGCCAGGACTACCAGGACAGCCAGGGCTACACAGAAAAACCCTGTCTCAAAGAACCAAAAAAAGAAAGAAAAAAGAAAAAAAAGAAAAGAAAAAAGACATAAAAGGCTCCTAATACAGCTCAGTGGTATAACACAACTAATATTCATAAGGCTCAGCCCCAGTACTACCAAATGTGTGTGTACGTGCACACAAGGACATATGCATGCATGCGCACACAAACACAGATACCATTACTGGAGCATAATAATCAAAATGCAAAAGAATGTGTGATGAAGTACACCAAACCAGGAGACCTCTCCCATCATGTCACCTCAGCCATGTCAGCGTTCCTAACCACAACACTATATTTCACTTCAAAATTAGCAAAGTAAAATAAATAGTTTCCAATACTCTTTTCAGTTCTGTAAAGATAATGACTTTTACTAATTCAAAAACAGTAACAACTCATCAGCTTTTACCCATTTTAAATGCATAGGCAAAAGGTAAGTAATTCTACAGGGAAGTTGTCCACCTTCCTGTGAAATAAAGTATAGGAAGCTTTGTGGCTGTCAAATGGGAACATTACAGGATGTCCAGCTGACATTAAGGCTGAGCTCTTTAACCACTAGTACATCACCACCATAACTTTGCCTTTATAGCAAGTTCTATTAAAACCTGGCTTAAAGTTACAATAAAAATTAGGGTCATTAAGACCAGAAATATGAAATTTTGGTCTTGGGCATGGTGGCACATGCCCGTAATTCTGGCTCTCTGGAGGCTAAGACAGGAAGATTGCACTAAGTTCAAGGCCAGCCTGGGTGACACAGCCAAGTGTGAGGCTAGTCAGGAAGATACAGTTAGACTCTGCATCTATAAAGAAAAACAAAGATGAAAACGTTCACTCATGATAGGGCACAACTGTAATCTTGGCCTTGGGAAGGATAAGGCAGGAAGCATTATTAAAGTGACATCCTGCCTATACAAAGGTGAATAAATAGTGACGCTTGCAGATCGCAAGGAGTTTGGACTTCAGGTGTTCTTTGTCTCTCTCTTTTTCTTTTCCTAGAGTCAGTTTCTTACCTTGTAGCCCAGGCTGGCCTCCAAAGTACAATCCTCTGACCTCAGTGCTATGCAATGCCTGGCCTTAAACTCAAGTCTTATCACTTTTGTGCAATAAGTCTGTAAGTCTTAAGCACATTTGCAAAATATAAAAGAACAAGAGTATCTAGCTTCAGGATGCTAAAGAATGTCTGCCCATATATTTGCCACAGTGCCCTTTAATGTGCAAAAGCTTCACACCCCTCCTTAAAAACCACTGTCAGTGGACACTGTGACAGTGTCAACCACAAAAGTGCAGTGCAGCTACTTTCAACTACATTTCTGGTTTGTCACAGCAAATCAAAAGTGCTTAATTCTCCTGCATTTCAATGGAACCAAAGCAAGCAAACAATCGGAGGCCCACACTTACTTCTGGTAATCATTACATCCGTAACATCCTTCACAGAACACCCTGTTATCCTTTGCTAAAAACATCACCTTCCAAAGGAAACTACGACATCCTCGGCCACAGTTCCAGCTGGCTCTGCACACGCCAGGCAGAGCTGTCGGTAGTGCAGTACCTGGGTGGAGCCGGTGGCTTTGGACAGCTGCTCCTGCAGCTGCGGGATGTGCTTCTTGGCCTCCTGGATCTCCTTGAACAATCTTTGGGTAGCCGTTCGGTTATAATCTTCCTGCAGTAACTGAAAATTATAACAACAACTTAGAAATTAATTAACTATGTCAAGTGGAGAGAAAGCTACTCCTAGCACGATGGTTGCTGGCACTAGTACAGTTCTCTTCACTGGTTCTGGGCAACAGTAACCCCCAGGTCCTCTGACCTGCAATGAGCCCAGGTTACCTCCATACCTGCAGCCGTTCCTGTTCCTTCTGTAACATTTTTCTCAGAATCTCTACTTTCTGGTTATGGACCACATTGTTTTCCTCCTAGAAAAGGAAGAACACAGTACAGGAGAAATAAGGCTGAAACTGAAAGCCAAGAGAGACGCTGCTGTGTCAGCCAGGAGTTCGCACTCCTGGCAGGGATGACTGAAGATTGCTCGTAACATTAAGAAAGACACAGGAACAGTTCTGCCTTAAGAAAGACACAGGAACAGTTCTGCCTTTTCGGTTCGCCTTCACTAAACTATATTCACGAGAACAGTAAATGTGGGTATCAGCTGGAGAGCTGGAATTACAGAAGTAAAAATCTGTTGATTCTACTCTCCCAGTTGAGACATTACTATCAAACATGCATTCACGCATGCATCCTCCATCCCTCTCGGCGCACTCCTCTTAGCGCGTCCCCCACTCCCTTGCTTCCTCCCAGCTTCCCGCTTCAGCTTGCGGGAAATCTGAGATAACTCCCAGCTCATCACTCTTGCTTTACAAATTTCTGTGTCTTCCTATACTCCTGTAACAATCACCTCCCTCTCCCAGTTAAACAGATTCTTAGTTACTTGCAAACTTGCTCACCAACTGTGAATACACAGATGACCTTTTGTTCAGTCACCTCCCACCAGTACCTCCTTAACTGGCACTAGCTAAACAAAAGTCTTGCTTTTCTGAACGTTCTGGAACTTTCTTGGCTCTCAGCTGTGTTTATTCTATCTTCTCCACCTGTCTGCCTTCCTCACCATGGCTACCACCGTCCCCCGTTATAAACGGTTCAAACACAGCCATTCTTTGAGGGTCCTCAACATCGCAATTAGATGTGCTTTATCCTCCTTGAAAGCCTCACAACACTTAGTATTTTCCCCCTTGTGTCTACATTCTGTCTCTTTCTTATGGTTACTTATAGAGTCTTAACCTTGTTCAATAAAGGTTTATAAAGCACCTCCAAAATGTTGAGCAATACTTCAGGCATTAGGAACACAACAGTAAACAAAACAAACACTCTCCTATCTTCAAAAAGCAGACCCTGTCAGATGACTAACAACTGAGCACAGGCTAAAAATATAACCGTATCTCTGTGGGTTGTACACTGTGTGATACATGGTTGGTATCTAATTAGTTCAACTAAATTTGCTACAACAATAATTACTCCAGATAATTATGTAATTTCTATAAGTATATTCTAGAATCTTGAATGGAAATTTACTAATAAGTTTAATACACAAAATTCTTAATACAAAGCAAAGGCATCTCTATATGCCTGAGCATCTGCTAAGATGTTCTGGTCTTACCCCCATGAGCACAGGACTCGTGATTCTCTCCATATTCCCGGCTGCTCCAGGGGAATGAGGGGACGCCATGATGGGAGACATATGTCCAGTGACTGACGGTTCTACTTCAGAATCAGCAAGTGGGATCTGGGGCGACCCAGGTGGGCGTCCCTGGACAGTGAGAGCTACATAGGAACCAGCTTGAGGTGGAGAGAAGAGAGAGAAAGAAGAAAAGAAAAAAGTGACACTGTTGAGAAACTTTTTAAAAAACTTTTTTCTCTTTATCTGAGGTAGTGAGGACTATACCCAGGAAATGAATGCTTGTCAAGTAACTTATTCCTGAGGTAAATCTGCACCTTTTAAGATATTTTTTATCTTGAGATAACCTCTCTAAGTTGCCCATGATGACCCTGACCTTATTCTGCAGCAAGGTAACCTTTGAACTTGTGATGCTCCTGCCTCAAGCAGGAGCTTTCAAGTACAAGCTCCCAAGAACTGGTATCACAACTATGCACCACAATGCCCAGCAAGTACACTGTGAAATAAGGCTTTCGGTCTTAATAGTCTTTGTGAGAAAGCCATTTATCCGTCTTACTAGCCCATATACTCACCTCCACCTAGCTCTTTCTATTCTTTAACTGGTTCAAAAGAAACCAAGTCAATCACTCTGACGATGTTTGCAGTGGGCATTAAAAAGTAGGCCACAACTAACCAGGATTACACAAGCAATGAGGAGAAAATGAAAGAACCAGGACACAGCTTTTAGAAGAGGCTATCCTTAGGCCCGGGTCCTCGTTACGTCTGCAGAGTGCTTGCCTACCATGTGATGCCCTGGGTTCCCACCCTGGCACGTATAAATCACGTATGAGGTCTATGCTTATAATATCAGCACTAGGAAGATAAAGACAACAGTATCAAAATTTCAAGGCCAGCCTTAGCTATACAATGGGTTCGAGGCTACCCTAGGCTACATACAACTCAGTTTGAACCCTACTCCAATCCTCATCCCTTGAAAAAGGCCTTAAAGGAGCTTAGTTTATTAAGGCAGATGTGGCATGTAACACACATGTAACTCTCATCACTCAGGAGGCTGAGGCAGGTCTCAAGTTCAAAGACAAACCGCTTAGAGCATCCAGGGCGTCCTAGGCAAGCCTAACCTAACCTCCACAGCAGAGCCCAGTTCACTGACCACGTAAAAGTCTGTCCTCAGTAAGAAAAATGAAGTGATTCTGCTTGGCTATAAATAGCTCTCTTTTTTTAGACTGTACTTACTATGAAATGCCCTGACACAATCATGCATTCCTTTTCTGCTACATTCCATTTATTTTCAGCTTTCTCTTTACACTTTTATATTCTTTAAAAACATGATAAATACCTAACACCCAAGCCAGGCTAGAACAAAGAAACAGAAGCTGTTTAGATGGTGAGACATAAAAATGCCTTTCTCTACTTCTGGAGCAGCTGTCATGCTATCATCCATGCAAAGAATGAAGTCTCACAAACCCATAACATCTTTGCTAGAGGGGGTGAAGCTAGAAAGTAACAGCAAACCACAGCGGGGTGGGGTGGAGGGCTTCAGGACTTCACTGAATCCCAATATCCCAAATATTCGCCATTACCATCAATAGAAGCAAAACTCACAAAAACCACTGAATACTCGTTTGAACCTGTAAATAGAGAGAAACTGAGGCCCTGCTGGTACTGGAACTTGGCCAACCTCTACCTTGCTGTCAGCTTAGGAAAGCACCACCCACTCTCAACCCACTGTTGTACAGACCTGAACACTGCAGATCCAGAGCCCTTCTCTAAGAGATTGGCTTTAATTTCCCAACCATTTACTGATCTGAGGTAAAGTGACTGCACTACATGATTTCTAAAGCTCTTCTCAGGACACTGTATCCGATTCCCAAGCTCCTTGATTGTCAGGATTTATATCCTTTCAAACAGATGAACTGAAGCAGGGCCCTGACACAAAGTAACTAGTAAATTTTTACCTTAGACTTTCCAATGGGGGTGGGGGGTGGAAAACACTGAGCTACAGTGCTCAACCTAGATCACAGACCGTTTGCTGACTGTTTTATTGGAACTAAGCCATGCCATTCACTTACATGTTGTCCACATGTGCTTTGGTGCTACAGTAACAAGCTCCAGTAGTAACTATGTAGTTCAAAAACCCTAAAATATTTGGTATTTGACCAGTTACAGAAAAATTCTTGGTGACCCTGTTTTAATGGTTTGAGAAAACAAATTAAAAAATAACATTCACCTACATCTGATTAGTTTCACCACCTCCAGATGATTTGAATGAGTCACCAGAGTACCATTCACCTGTAAGAAAATGTAAAGAATCTGCATCAAATAGAGCTAATTAGAACAACAGACACAGGGTGACTTCAGGACTTAATGCGTACTAATAAACACTTGGTCCAAAATTTATTTTTCCACTAAATATTCAGCAACAAAACAAGACCTTCATTTAAAGGTGGTATATCTAACTAGCCTGTACCACCTGGCTAAAGCATCCTAGGACAGCTGAGAAGCCAAGCCCAGCATATTTATAGATGACAACGGCACACTGCGATGTAAGAGTCTAACATCCATAGTTTCAAAGAAACTGCAACTTAATCAACACAAATACAAAATATTCTTGAAAACAGATTTATAAATCTTGATATTGTTGCTAGAGAGAGATGACTCCGCAATTAAAGACTACATTGCTCTTAGTAGAGGATCCAGGTTTGATTCCCAGCACCCATATATGGCCCACAACCATTTATATAACTCCAGTTCCAGGCAGTTTAATGCCCCCTTCTGGTCTCTACGGACATTAGGTACAGATGTGATACACAGCATAAAGGGACCAAAACATCCATATAGATTTTTTTTTTTTAATTTAAGTTAAAAAAAAAAAGCCAACAGCAAATCCTTCACAGGCTTGTTAACTACGACAATTCAAACATGTCTTCAGGGCTGGGGCTGTAGCTCAGCTGGCAGAGCATTCGCTCACATGCATGGAGCCCTGGGTTCTAGTCCCAGCACTGCATAAACTGGGCACTGATGGTAAATGACTGTCACGTCAGTACTGAGGAGGAGGAGGAGGCAGAGGATCAATAGCATAAGGCTACCTTAACCTGTATAAGAGCCTATCAAAAAGCAAAAAAAAAAAAAAAAATCTTTGCCTTTAATTACTGAGTTGAATGATTTTTCAAAACAACAATCAAAAATAATAGTGTTTGTGTAATAATACTCAATTTACTTTTAATCTTTCAAACATAATGTAATCTTTACAAAGAACCTTAACTTTCAGAAAAAAAAAAGGTATAAAAATGTTAGCCAAGGTATGCACTAAACAAACAAATTAAGGTAAAACTATCAAACACAGATTTTTTTATTGAATATTTTATTTATATAAATTCCAGATGTTATCCCCTTTCCCGGTTTCCTGTCTGGAAACCCCCTATGCCATCACCATCCCCTGCTTCTATTCCTACACTGGGACATCAAGCCTCACATCAAACCCAGATTTAACATTGATTTTATACTTTTTTTCATGCAAATAGAAACCCATGAGTGTGTGGAGCTGTGGAGATAGCTCAGTCCATAAAGTGCTTGCTGGGCCAGTCAAGCATGAGGACCTGAGTTGGGCCCCCAGAACCCACATGAAATGCTAGGCAGTGTGAGGGGCTTAGTCAGTCCTGTTGCTGGGGCGGCAGAGACAGGATGAGCCTGGACCGCTGGCTAGCTGGCCCAGTCTGAGAAGCAAGCAGATTGATAAAAGCTTGTCTCAAAATCAGGTTAACAGCACCCGACGAATAGCGCTGGAGTGGTTCTCTGGGCTGAACATACAGTACATATGTACTTGTGTACACATACATGTACAACATATGCACAATACAGCAGTATGCTCACCATGTCTCTCAGGTTGGTGCTGCTAACTTCAACATTCAACATTTTCAGTAACTTTTAGCATGCAAACGTGAGCGCAGACAGCAACCGCTTTCTTTATCACACTGTCTGTCACCTTTCAGCAGACACCTGGGAACCCAATGAACCCAGCCTTCCTAACTGGCACTCTGCGACAGTCCTACGACTCGGACAGCCATGAGCTCCTGCCTCTCCCTGACTGTCCTGAGTGCTAGGATTACAGGTAGGTACACTGCTTCTTTAGTCTAGTCTTTCTTAAAGAGACGGGGCTTTTGCTTTATACACACACACACACACACACACACACACATTCATGCACACTTAGATGGCAGACTGAATTTTCAGTGTTTGACAAATCTTGTGTGGCACATTTGTACACAATATTTCCTTAAATAAATCCCTAAAAACAAACTAGCTGACCAAGACTATACACTCAGAAACTTTAATACATATTTACAGTTTCCAATAAACAGACTTTTCATAACTGATGCTGAAACTCTCGACAGAAGCCATGCCGCTGCATCTGTTTCATGTCCGTCATCAAACTTCCTGACGATGAAAAGCGTTTCTCACGGACCATTTCAATTTCTACTTCATTGCATCAATGGCACTGAACATCAGCAATTTAGTTACTTCAAATTACCCTGAAGAATTTTCTGATGAAATTATTTGCTTATTTTTCTATAAGAATTACTATTTTTCTTAATCATTTATTCACCTAATTTCTGTTGCTTTTTCAGAGAGGGCCTGTAGTTCTGGAACCTACTATGTAGATCAGGCTGGCCTCAAATCTCTAGATGATGCTCCTGCCTGCTTTCCCAGGGCTGAATTGCACATGTGCCCCCACCAAGCCACCTAATTTTTTTTTGTAGTTAAACAGTGCTCTTGGGCTGGGACGAAAGATGGCACAGTGGGTAGGAGTGCTTGCTGCACAAGTCTGGAGCCCTGGTATCCACATAAGAAAAGCCTGATGTGGCTTCCCAGGCCTGTGTCCCACCACCAGGTAGAGTTTGGAGTTCAGAGAGGAGGACGAGAAGGAGAAAAGAAGGATTTGTGGGGCTTCATAACTGCTAACCTAGTGGAAAGGGTAGGGGCACAGTGGACAGCAAGCAAGGGATTTGGTCAGGGAATGGGCTGGCATTGATAGGACTCTTCTGGTCTTCATGCATGTAGATATACACATACCTGCAACATATAGACCTATATGTATATACCCCACACACCCACACACAAGTGTTCCTTACAATAAAGATTATTATGCTCTTAATACTTTTAAATACTTTCAAGAATGTTCTCTTTACCTATATAATTACTTTTAGGTAATCAAATTATTCAACTGTTTGAACAGAAATTCCTGGGAAATCTACTCCTCTTCTAATAATCAGAGTTCACAAGGTTTGGGCTGGAAATACAGCTCAGCTAAGAGAGTGCTTGACTATCAGTCATGAAGCCCAGGGCTTGCTCCCCAGAGTCATTCAAATTACACGTGGTGATGAGCATCTGGAATACCAACACTTGGGAGGCAAGAAAATCAGAAGTTTCTGCCCAGCCTGGGGTACATAAAACCTTATCTCAAAACCTGAGTCCTCAAGGCCTGTTTATGGTCTCCGTTAAAACTGACGCAGTTTAACTTGGGTAAACTAACCTGTGTCATCTCCCCTCACACATGACATTTCATTCCTCAGCTACTTGTCTTTTGCTTTTTTACTCTCTACTGTTTCCCTGGTGCTGGATATCAAAGGCAGAGCCTGATGTATACTAGGGACTCTGTATCAGCCTCTTTAAACAGTTCATCTGCAAGAATAATCAATTTGCAAGTAACAACTCACCAGCACAACCCTATCTGTATGAAGATTTCTTGCTAATAGATTAATTTGTACAGAAATGAGTTTTTAAAAATGAGTTACTTTCCTACTCAAGAACAAAGGTGACTCCATTTAAACAAGCCTTTTACTGTACCTTTCAGTAAGGGGTAATGTTAACTTTAAAACAAATGGAGAAAGTGTGTATAAAAAGGCAGAGAGCCGCTCTTATAAAACCCCAGGTGGAAAAGGGAATCCAGGTGAGGCTCTGCAGTCCCACCATGACTCCCACAGCACTGGCCGCTTTACCTTGATGATTCGATCACCTGTTTGTACTCCAGCACGCATGGCTGCTCCATCTGTGTAAGAAATGAGTTGCTTAACATGTGATTCACTGATAAATCTTCTTTAAAGAGAAGTAATGTAACAAAGTTAAAACACATGCTGTAAAGTACAGCAGACCTGGGTTCAAACCCTGCTTCTACTGCCCACCGGGGTGTGGGTCAGACTTGGTTTATGATTTGTTTGCTTGAAGACTCAATCTCATCTATAAAGTATTATCTCCTTTAATATATTATCTACCTGAAATTACAGAACCCAAAACAAAAGAATCCACTGTATGACAATAGCAAAAGATATGATAGTCATTTGGGACAAGTGTCCACATCTCTTTAATCTATCTCTATTAAAACATCTCTTTAATATTACAAAGAAATCAAATTGTAGGAATGTCTGTTAAGTGATAGCATGGAAAACACCCAGAAATCATGTTGTTTTAATAGCTATAGATGAACTGTGTACTTTCTATAGAGAAAGTCACCTGGGCAAATTAATTTAATAACCCTATAGACAGACATAGCACAGGGCCATATCATGCTATATATATGAATCTATTCTAGGCAAGACCCGTCCTGCTAGCTTTGTCATGCTTACTCTACTTGCTTCTCGAGAGACAAAACTGGTTTTGTTTTTAAGACAGGGTCTCACTACGCAGCCCCAGGTAGCCTGGAACTCATTATGTAAACCAGGCTGGCTGAAAAATCAGAGATCAGAGAGCCACGTGCCTCTGCCTTCCCAGTGCAGAGATTAAAGGCATATGCGACTATGCCTAACAACAAAACTTTTTTAAATGCCTTGCCTTCTTTGACAGATTGTACGAAGACTGGATTGTCTCCACTGACTGTCAGCCCGAATCCATTGTCATCTTTCTGGATGATCACACAGCGTTGAACAAGACCTGCAGAACAACCACAGAGTAAAGGAAGGAGGAAAAAAACAGAATGAAAGAATGATTATGATGATGAATTGTTTTCTGTCTGGAGAAATAAAAGGTAACTCATGAAGCCCCTATGAACACTAATCCCAGAAAACAAATATAAGGACATGACAAAGCACCGTGGGTACCAGTGTCTTGTGGAGCAGAGAAGACTATCGCAGACAGCTACAACAAACTGGAGTGGATGGATTTTGAGAGATTAGACAATTAAAAGGAAAACCAGTTCTAAGCTATGCCATTAATTATAATATAAAAACCTCCCCCTAACTCTGTGGTTTAACTGGTACTTAACCTAAGAAAATCAAATATTATAGGCTTTTTGGTTAGAGACATCATATGGAAAATTCCAGAGAAATCCAATGTTAATCTCAGAAAGATATACTCTGGAAAAGAGGCTGTGCAAAGACAGGAGGTAAGCACAGAACACATGCACCCGACGGAGGGGGAGGGGGGGAATAAAGAGACAGCTCACGAGAAAGAGAAAAGCAGAGGCAAGAGCATGCGCAAACCCAACTACTTCTCTCTCTCCAGCATGTGCTCGGCATGATCCATTCTATCTAAACAACAAATGCCAACTGTGCAGGGGAGATAAGAGAAAGGGAAGCCCTGCAGGCTAGAGGACCGGCTGGGACATCAACAGTGCTTATGCAGTTCCCAGCTCTACTGTCAGGAGGCTCACAATGCCTGGAACAGCAGCTCCAGGGGATCTAACACCCTCTTCTGGCCTCCACACACATGACATACACTTATACAGTCATGTACACATATACAGAAGAATGTTTTAAAAGGAGAGAGAGAGGAATCAAAAATAAGAGTAATGTCCCAGAGCAGAGCCTCATTCATTCTCTTGTGATAGATGGCACCTGAGGACCCTGAGTCTGCAGAGACCCGGTGGATGCTTTCAGCTTTACAGACAGAGCAGCTCACCGAAGGCCAAAGTGTAGGAATGTAAAATAACACAAAGATAATGACGGTTAGAAAACAAAAGCTTCTGATGCATGGAAGATGTGGGAAAGTGCATTCTTGTCTCTCTATGTGCTTCTAATACCAAACAGTGGAAAAACCAAATCTCCGCACAGAAAGCATGAGTCTGAGCAAGAGCCCTACACAAAATGAATTTTAAAATACTCTGACAGCTGAGACTGCTTTCCCTACATGCACAAATCCCTGGGCTTGCCCTCCAGCACTTGGACAGGAATCACAAAAACAGGCCAAAGGTCTAAATATAAGACCATGGTGGCAACCACCTTTAATCCAGCCTCTGTCTGGACACAGAAGCAGAAAAATCTAGTGAGTTCAAGGCTAGCCTGGTCTATATAGGGAGTCTCAAGCCTTCAACAAACAAACAAAATAAAAACATTTTAAAAACTAAAAATATGGGCAGTGGTGGAACATGCCTTTAATCCCAGCACTCAGGAAGCAGAAGCAGCAGATCTCTGAGTTCAAGGCCAGCCTGGTCTACATAGTGAGTTCCAGGACAGCCAGGGCTACAGAGAGAAACTCTTGTCTCAAAACAAAACAAAACAAACAAACAAAACGCCTAAAAATATTTAGAAGAAATAGAAAATTTTCAAGACCCGAGGACAGTTGCTCTCACCCTTCCTGATGCTGAGACCCTGTATACAGTTCCTCCTGTCCTGGTGACCCCAAACCAGAAAATTATTTTCTTTGCTATTTTAGAAGTGCGATTTTACTGCTGTTATGAATGTGTAAATCATAAGGTAAATATCTGATATTCAGGATATTTGATATGCAACCTCTGTGGGGGTTGTAACCCACAAGGTTGAAAACCATTGCCTTAAGGGGTAAGCAAATATTTTATAAGACACAAAGAAAATATTCTAAAAAAAAAAAAAAAACTGTAGCAATGAAAAACAAGCCATACACAATGGATTATAAAATCTAATAAAGCCAGACGGTGATGGCGCACGCCTGTAATCCCAGCACTTGGGAGGAAGAGGCAGGTGGATTTCTGAGTTCGAGGCCAGTCTGGTCTAGAGAGTGAGTTCCAGGACGGCTAGGGCTACACAGAGAAACCCTGTTGGGGGGTGGGGGTGGGGGTCGGACAAATCTAGTAAAAACTCTGCATCCAGATAATACTTTAAAAGCAACTCCAAGGGCTGCAGAGATTGCTCAGCAGTCTAGACCACTGGCTATTCTTGCAGAAGACCTGGGTTCAGTTCCCAGCTCCTACCTGACAGCTCACAGCCTCCTGTAACTCTAGTTCTAGAGGCTCGGACACCCTCTTCTGGCCTCCAAGAGCACCAGGAATAAATGCGGTACACATATAAGCATGCAAGCAAAGAATTTACTCACATAATATAAAAATAATTTTCTTAAAAAATAAATATATCTTGGGGCTGGTGAGATAGCTCAGTGATTAAGAGGACCGACTGCTCTTCTGAAGGTCCTGAGTTCCAATCCCAGCAACCATATGGTGGCTCACAACCATCCATAATGAGATCTGACTCCCTCTTCTGGAATGTCTGAAGACTGCTACAGTATACTTACATACAATAAATAAATAAACCTTAAATAAATAAAAAAATAAATTTCTTCTTAAAAACCTATTTCAATGAAAGCCATATTAAAAAGAATATTTAAATGAACATAGGAAATGGTTAAAAGGCACATGCAAAGGTAACATCTGCGTCACTCATGGAAGCCTGTGTTCAAACCAGAATGGCTAACAATGAGAAGACTGAGCAGGACAAGTGCCAGCAAAGGTGAGGAGGGGCAGTCAGAATTCTCCACACAGTGGGTGGAGTGAGTGTGCTAAGTATGTCTGGGGAAACAATGGAACTTCCTGTAAATGTAGGAAGACACTTACATATGAAAAACCTCAAAAGCCCATCAACAGATGAAAGGAGACTTTGGCACAGTCATATAATGAGAAATGTTATCTTGGGAGAAGGGGCTGGGGGAGGAATACTTTCATACATACAGAAAACATGAATGGATAGCAGGAATATCACACTAAATACAAGAGTCCACAAGCCACAGCCTGAGAGGCAGATGAGCTGTCTATCACCCAGAGAAAAGAGAGCAGCGAGAGAGACAGGAACTTTCTGAGGGGGCAAACGATCTGACTCTAAGTTAACACAATGCTTACCTGAGGCTATTAGGTTATCAAACTGCTTCACACCACAGTTTAAAGAGTGTAGTCTTGTTTTTATAATACCTCAACAAAACCAGCTTTCAGCATTAAGAAATGTTACAATCTTTCGATTCTCTTCAATACTAAGTAGTCAACAGTCTTTTGTCACCCACTCACCAGTCATACAAAACACTAAACTGTAACAGGGCAGAATAAAAACCCATCAGAATTCAACCAACCAACTGTCTAGGTGCAATTTGCCTGCATGCACGTGTGTCTGAAACTCAAGCATGCCCAGTGCCTGCAGAGGCCAGAAAAACTCGAAGGTGATCACTGAGCTGACATGTGAGAGTTTGGGAATCGAACCTGGGTCCTCTAGAAGAACAGCAGGTCCTCTTAACCACTGAGCCATCTCTCCAGCCCCCATGTTATTACAAACCAAGAGGTTGTGACAGGAACATGAGCAATCTCAGTGCCAGCCTGGAATTCCTTAGTTCCTGCTCCTAGTACCACCCAAAAAATGAGGGAAAGTGGGATGCAGAGACCCCTCTAATAACCAAAAGCTAAGGCAGAAAGTCATCTTGAGTTGTTAGGGAAGAGGATGGGCTCAGCCTTTGTCACTTGCTGCTTTTGCAGAGGGACTGAGCCTAGCTCCCAGCACCCATGTGGTGGTTCAAACCATGCTTGAGTATGGTTCAGGGTATGTGTGATCTCCTATGATCCCTGGTAGACATGAGGCACGTATGTGTTACACATGCAGGGAAAACACACATAAAATAAAATAAATCTAAAATGAGATTTTTAAAAAAAGGCATAAGCAGCATTTCATAGGAATTTTCTGAACCTCGTGCTTGATTTTAGAAATATAAATAGCTGTGGTCTCCTCAACAGTTCTCAAAATTTCAAATTTGATATTGTGACTTTAAAATAAAAATCGACTGCTTACCCATTTTTCCACACAGTCTTACAGCATCTGAAACCCCAGGTATTTCCTTCAGCAGCTCTCTGCATTACTTCAGTATTCTCTCACTGAACCCAGAGCTAACCATGCAGGTGACCAGCTGGTCTAGGAGGCCCCCCCAAGGGTTCTCAGGTCTCTGCCTCCACAGTCTACAAGTATGCTAATTGCTGTTAATGTAAATGATCCTCAAGGGGGAACTCCTTTATGCTTTTGAGTCTGGTGAACTGTGTAGCCAAGGCTAGCCTTGAATTCCTGATCCTCCTGCCTCTACCTCCACAGTGCTGGGATTTCAGGAGTGTGTTACAGGCTCCAGCTACCATTTCTTTAAACAGGGTTATTAGCTTTGAATAGGTAAGAGAGAAGAAAATAGTCAAGGACAGGGCTTCTTATTATATAGGCAGTTTTAGAAAATGAAACAACAGGAAGTCCCCAAGAAACAGCCATCTTAAAGGTTTCTTACCTGTCCTGCCCTGGAAGTTTTCCCTGCTCCCATTATAAGACAGAGTCTCTAGACTCGCACTGTACCCTCTGCTTACTCCTAACACCCATTAGTGCTCCACAGGACATACATTTGTTTTCTACTCCTCACTGTTACATCCTCTCCCAAGGGTTGAGAAGGATACCTGGTTCTCCTTCCCTCAGAACCTGGTGAACAATCTGCATGGTGCAAGGATAAATTCTTTAAAATTTGATTAAATAAAATTCCAAAAAGCAGGAAAGTCTCAAGATGGACAGAAGCTCAAAAAGGACAGACGCTCAGAAAAGAAGATAAACAGAGATGGGAAAGTACCCAGCCAGTACCAGGTAGAAGTGATTCTACCTGTCAAACTCCCTCTTCATTTTTGTTTGGGTTTTTAAGTTGTCAGGGTTTTTGTGTGTCACTGGGAGAGAGAGCTCTGAGGTTTCAAAAGAATCAGGCCATTCCCAGGGTAGGTCAGGGTCTCGGGGGTCTCTCTCTCTCTCTCTCTCTCTCTCTCTCCCTCCCTCCCTCCCTCCCTCCTTCTCTCTCCCCTCTCCCCCTCCCCTTTCTCTCCCTTCCCACCCTTCTGTTTCATGGTTGTAGGTAAAGTTGTGAGCTCTCAGCTACTGTTCCAGGTGCCTCCTGGCTGCCACACTCCTACCATGAATAGTCCTGAACTGTAACCCTAGGAAACTGTAAGTCCCTGGGCTGCAAAAGATACGGAAGTTACTCAGATACCAGGAGTTGCTCAGACTCAGCAGGAAGGACACTGAAATAAGATTAAAACAATGCAGATATATGACAAGGTACTAGGATGCCACAGATTATTTAGAGGGTGCAAAATAAAAATTGACTCCTAACTCCAAAATGGACATTTTCTTCTGTCATGTGTGATGATAAAGGCCTATAATGCTGGCAACAGGGAGGTGTAGGAAGCAGGAAGATCAGGAGTGCCAACCCAGGCCCAGCTACAGAGTGAATCTGAGGCCAGAGAGGACTACATGAGATATTGTCTAAACAACAATTATAAATTAAAACAAACAAAGGCCCCAAACCACCAGCTCTAGCATTCATCATTTTAAGTCTTCTGGTTTCTACCACATATAATCCATCCTTGGTTTTGCTGTTAAATCTCTTACTATGAAGTTTAGAAGCATCTATCATACAAACTCTGAATGAGTTTATAAGGTCCTCTCTCTTAGGGTACAAGCTATAGTCTAGCATTTTCTATGAGGACAGGCAGATGTTCAACAAAGAAAGAGTAATGAAGTGTAACCCCGACTGAAGCCCTTGATGACTACTGAGCCAGAGTAGTCCCGCCTCTTTCCCCTTGTTCTCTAGCACTAAATAAAGGGTTATTTTGTCTTGTTTTCTCCGATAGCAACCCATTTGGATTGGACAGCTGGTAATAAATCTCTATAGATGTATTTATCAAAAAATGCTGCAACACATCTTTCTATATTAGTCTGCTGATGGCTGGAAAGGAAGCCCAGTCTCCTGTTATCTTTGTATTCCTTTCCATAATATCTGCATATAACAGGTGACCAATGATACCAAATAAATCTAATTTTTTAAATGAGAACATCTATCTTTAAAATAAAAGTACATTATTTTTCTTAACTGAATTTAAGTTGGACATCTTATATACCAGATAATGCTAGAATTCAGGAGGCTGGACAGAAGGATTGCAAGTTCAAGGCCAGTTTGAGTTACAAAGTGAGGAAATCTTGTCTAAAAACAACAACCAGGAAAAAAAAAAAAACCCTAAAAAATAGGGTCGAAAAGCAGGTTCAGTAGACAAAGTTGCTTGCTCCAAGAGTGACAATCTGAATTCAATCCCTATAGCTCGTAGGAGCTGTCCTCTGGCCTCCACACCCATACTGTGGCTACACACACACACTTTTTAAATGTACTATGGGGCTGAAGAGATGGCTTAGAGGTAAAGCATCCTTGTTGTTCAATCACGAAGAGCAGAGTTTGAACCCCAGCATCCCTATCACAACCACAAAGAATTACATTTTCAAGGGGTCCAGTACTCTCTTCTGGCCCCGTGAGCACACTCACTTATGTGTATATACACTCACACAGACACAAACAAAATAATGACAAAGCTTAGGGAAAAGAACAGTAATACAAAAAATTAAGTCTGAATTTATTTTCCACAGAGGAAATTTAAATACCACTCAACCATTTTCAGTAAGAAAAATCATAGCCCTGAAGAATATTCACAGTAGAAAAATAACTTAAGGGTACATTAATGAATGATACGCCTGGCAAAATTCCAACTGTAACAATTTAGTTCCTTATCTGTCCCTATCGAAGATCTGTACTGAGCAAGCTTTTCTCATTCCCTGCCCTGATTCTTCCTCTCAAAGCTGATCAGCTCGTATGAGGCTTAGTCTCCCAATGAAGTTTAGTGTCTATCACATTTTATATATATAAAATCCTTCCTAAGTTGTATTCTATCACAATAACAATGAACATGGGTTTCCAACATAACAATGCAGATTAAAAATAAAAAAAAGCAAAAGGAAAGAGCTGCTTTTTGTTTGTGCGCTTGTTTTACGGGCTTGCCATGTGGCCCAGGCCGTCAGTTCTGCCCTCACTGTCTGCAGTCCTCGGTGCTGGGCCTGCCAGAGCACACTGCTGTGCCCACCTAGGACTCCAACTCATTCAACAGGTGACTACCGGTGACAGCATTTTGAAAGTTGAAAAAAAGTAATGCTTTTCATGGAAAAAAGAAGTAGCAATAAGAGGTTTGAAAACTGTTGAGAAGGTTTTCTCAAGTTTTACTATGAATATGTTCCAGAAAAGGGCTACACCTACAGAGCTAGATAGTAAATTTAAAGAAGATGAAGTGTTAAACACGTAAGGCAATATGCTAAGCCTTCTGTACTCCATTTGCTTTAAAAAGCATACATTAGTCTTTCCTCACCTTTTATTTTACTGCATGACCAAACTTCTCTAAGTCTCACCTCTTAAGAATTAGCTGCAGGGAAGGGTGTGGAGAAAACCACGTGCAACCTAATAAAAACAGCTCAGTTTTAAACTGCTGCCAGACATACGCGTTTTATGAGTAAGACCTCAGATAATCCTTTGATTAAGAAGCTTCAGCATTCTTAGTGCACGAGGCTGCCAACGTTAGGAACCTCAAGCTCCAGGCACACTGACTTCATTCTTTTAGATGCCCACCAGAATCAAATCCCTTTTCTAAGTTCCATTTTCTTCTCTATAGTCTTTTGGAAGGGAAGGGCCAATTAAGATGAGTCAAGATTTTATTCCATCAATTCTCTCTACTAAAATACATCATCTTGATTTCAACAATCATTCATTCAAAACTCACTTCCAGAGAATACGGCATCATGTGGTTTGCAAGCACACAGAGTCAGATGCCAAAGTTCAGAAGCAACAACCTCAGTTGGGCGATCCAAAAAAGGCAGTGTGATGGAGTGCTTTTTAATTGACAAAACTGTATGTTATTTTCTGTCTATAATGTTCTGAAGTACACAAATAATGCAGAATGGCTAAATGAAACTGATTAATCAAAACTTTCCTTCCCATGGTTATTATTCGGGTAATAGTTCTTAATCCACTCATCCTGCAGACAAAGAATACCATATCCACCTAAAGCACCAGGGGCAGCAGCTATCTGAACTTCCTCCTGGTATCTAACTATGATGTCTCAGTGCCTGAACTGAGCCTTAGAAGACACAGGACTGGAACGTGCAGGAGGGAAACTCAAGCACCGGAGAGACAGGAAGCAAGCAAAGGAAAGGAGCCCGGTACTCTGAGGAGGACAGACGATGGGGCAGGGTAAAAAACCACAAGTCAAGTACAGTGCGTTTCCGTAACTACCTGTGCTTTGCTAGCAAGTAAATAAGCACATCCATTATTTTAGTATTATTAATCTGAGAAGTCAAAACAGACTACAGAAGAGAGAAAAGGAGGTGAGTCAACACGAAATTGAAGTGATACAAAGTTATGAATCTAAGGCTAAATGTGTTGCGAGATCCCTTTAATCCCAGCACTTGGGAGGCAGACAGGCAGATCTGAAGGCCAGCCTGGTCTACAGAGCAAGTTTTATGACAGCCAGAGCTACACAGTGAAGCCCTGTCTTGAAATAAAACAAAACAAAATTAAAAAAAAACAAAACCAAATCTCTGAATCTATTAAAATAGTGTAATGATGCGGCTAAATAAGGAAGCAGAGTTGGAACCCCAGAAGGGAGAATAAAAACACAGTGAAAAAGGCTAGGCTAGGCAGTGCACAAGGAGGGCACAGCAACTGACCAGGGAAGGAATGTAGCGTCAGCCTTAGCTGCCCTGAGAGTTTAAAGGCAGCCTACACAGACCCTCTGTAAGAAAATGGAGGGAGGGTGGGAGGGAAGGAAGGGGAGAGGGAGGAAGGGAGAATGTGGGAAGGGAGAAGGGAGGAAAGAGGGAGAAGGAGGGGGAAGGAAGGGGGAGGGAGGGGAGGGAGGGGAAGGAGGGGAGGGAGAGGAGGGAAAAGGGAAGGAGGGGAAGAGAGGGGAGGGAGGGGGAAGGGAAGAAGGGGAGGAAGGGGAGAGGGAGAAAGGGGGAGGAAGGAGGAGGGAGGAGAGAGGGAGGACGGGGGAGGGAGGAGAGAGGGAGGAGAGGGGGAGGACAGGGGGAAGGAAGGAGAGGGAGGGAGGGGGAGGAAGGAGAGAGGGAGGAGGGGGGGAAGGGAGGGAGGGAGGAGGAGGAAGGAGAGAGGCAGGGGGAAGGGGGGGAAGGAAGGGGGAAGGAGGGGAACGGAGGGGGAAGGGAGGGGGAAGGAAAGAGGGAAAGGGAGGGAGGGAGGGAACAGAAGCAAGGCTTATTGATGCTTGCTTATCTTCCCAGCACTGGACTAGGAGACAGGAAAACTATTCATTCTAGGCCAGCCTGAGCGATATAGAAAGATTATTTCTCAAAAAAACAAAAATAGGCTGGCAATAGAGCTCATTTGCTGAAGTGCTTGCAATGCAAACTTGAGGACCTGGTTTTGATCCCTGGCACCAACATAAGAGCTGAACACAGCACTATGGTGCCCACCAGAAATTCCAGTGCAGGGGTATAGAGTCAGGAGGACCAGGAGGCTTGTTTACACAAACAACCTAGCTGAGTTGGTGAGCTCCAGGTTCAATGAGACATCATCTCAAAAATTAAGGTAAAAAGCAAGCAAAGACAACACCCAACATCTACATGTACATACACAGGAGCATTAGTGCACACATACACAGATACACACACACACACACACACAGGAGTACAAACATAAACACATACACACACACAGGATGATGGGCACAAACACACATGCACACACATAGAAACCTGTAGTGAACTGACATCAAATACACAGGAAACCCAATAACCAGGAGGGAAAAAAATCAGATCAAAGGAGTGTTAGAGAAGACAAGAAAAGACGTCAGCATGCCTGAGTGGTTCAGGAGGTGTACACAGACAGCAACAGGCTCTGAGCAGGCTATCTTGGGTCATCTTTAAGACAGTGTGAGTTCAGGAGCTAGACTTTAAGTAAGAGGAGAAAAGAGTTATGAGAACATGGAAGGTCCGTGCACAATGTTCTTTGCAAGGCTGGAGTACACAGAGAACAGTAAGCTCGTGGGAGCAAGAGTCCAACCAACAGTTCTCCTATTAAAGATGGAAAAACTTGAATGAGATAAATGCATGAAACTTCAAAATTACTCTCTGAAATACATAAACCACATCTAAGTACAGGATGGCCATTCCTAATCCAAAAGTTGAACTCTAAAATACTCCAAACTCTGAAACCAGCGAGGAAGAATGCCAACACGCTGTCACAATGGAGAGTTCCACCTTGTCTTCATGTGACAAGCCTTAGTCAAACCAGCCAAAGTTACTAGAAATACCACAGACCACATAGATTTACTACATATACTATGTACAAAATATAAGCAAAGTTTATGCCAGGACTCACTCCCTACAAATCCATTGTATATATTCTAATATTTTAAAACCCAAAACACATCTGGTCTCAAGGATTTCAGAGAAGGGATACTTGTGCTAACAGTTTGCTTCTAGTATGGTCTAAATATTCATATCCTCTCAAAACCTGTACATTGCTGCCCTGACTCCTAATGTGATGGTATCTGGAGGCAGGCCTTTGAAGGTAGCTAGTTAGAAGAGATGAGGAGGGTGAGACTTTCATAACAGAATTAGAAGTTTCAGTCAGTTTCTCTCTCTCTCTCTCTCTCTCTCTCTCTCTCTCTCTCTCTCTCTCTCTCTCTCTCCCCTCTCCCTCCCTCCCTCTCCTTTTCTGCTGTCGCCCCTGCCCCCCACCCCCCCAGAAGGAAGAAGGTAGCCATCCGCAACCTCACCAGCTTCTAGAGCCCTCAGAAAATAATACTTCTATCCTCTAGCCATACAAGTCAAGGCATTTCGCTATGGCAGCACATGTGGTCTGAGATGGCTTTTAAGGGACATGGCTTATTCTTACACAGCTTCCCTCACACCCTAGAAGAACAGTTCTTCATTACAGTATTAGAGATATGCCTGTCATCCCAGTACTCAGGAAGTTAACACAGAAGAGATGGGTTGAGTTTAAGGACAACCTGGGCTACAAACTGAATTCAAGGCCAGCCAGAGCCACATACCAAGACTGTCTCGCAATAACAACAAGCTCAGGCATATGGTGGGGTACACTTGTAAGGCCGGCACTCAAAGGCAGAGGTAGAGATCAGGAACTGGAGGCCAGATAGGAATGGAGATATATATAACCCAAATATATGTATATATATATACATATATACATATACACATATACATACATACACATATATGTATATGTGATATATATATATATACATAAATATATATGTATATGATATATCTGATGTATATCTGTCTCCAAAAAACCTATATGCAACAGAAAACTGAGCACACTGAAGTTACAGTTCAGAAAATATGCCAGTAAAGGTACAGAGGACAAATAGACCGCTGACTAGACTATACTGACAAACTGTACAAGGAAGCAACCCTTTCACTTTCCTCTTCAAACAAGCACAGTCAATCTAATACTCAAAGCAACTCTAAGAATGGCAATACGTTTGAAATTATTTGAATGACATTTGTACTGCACACTCAACTAAAGAACTTTCTGAAGAGAATCTCCTCTCTCCACAGCCTGAGTAGGCTGAAAGCTGTAAAACCCTTGCTGAGCACAATGTCCCTGGTTGCTAGGACTCTACTCAGCCACATACCATCTCCACACTTCCCCTGGCTCCCTAGAGCATCATATCCTTTACCTAAGCTAACCGCACAGCCTAAGCAGCTCTCCACACACACACATTCACAATGAGAGAGGCACACCAGCTGCCATATTAACTTCTCCCTCTAATGAGGGCTTACTGGGAACTCCTAGTTCAATTCCTCCAACAATAACCACCCAAAAAAGGTGTTTCAAGGGTTCTCACAGGGCAGATACACTGAGAAGCAGCCTTGTTCCCTGAGCATACGTAGGTGATTCTGTCTCTACCAAGCCATGTCTGGACTAGTACAAAGCTCCTCATTCTAAGAAAAATACTGGTACAGTATTTTCTGCCAGATTCCTAGATCATTAATTCTCATCCAACATGAACAAGCTCCTACACACAGCAAAATCGAGAAAAGCAGTGAACATGGTGAATCACAGCACTGAAATGGCTGCTAGGACGGATGGAGATGCACAGATAATGTTCCCATTCCTCAGCAAAGAAAAGACAGGAAGCGCCTTACTTACAACAGAAACACAGCCTATTAAACACTACTTAAGTTCGGCCTGTCACAAGGCCTGGCAAATGATTTGTTCTGATCACACAACAGAGAAAAGCACATGTGCATGTACCTAACGCAAGCATAACTGTCCAGAACCAAGCACCGAGGCTTGGTGGTACTAAGTCCTATTAGCAGGCATCTATTTCCAAATGTTCTCAGGAGGTATGGACAATTAATTTCATACATTTTCCTCCTCATATAGGGCCAAGGAAGGCCAGACCCATCTGAGTAAACATCTATCCAATGGACCTTGTTCTGTTAGAGAAGACTTCATTGGCTCAGTCTTCAGTGAACGTGAACGTTTTTCGTCTGGCTCCAGACAATGCCTTACCTCCTTAATCCCTTGCCTTAATAAGCTAACTAGGTAGCAGTGTGTGCTGGTGCAAGCAAGTCATCCCAGCACTCAGGAAGCAGGGACATGAGGATACTGCAAGTCTGAGGTCAGCTGAGCTACAGGGTGTGTCTAGGACAGTCTGGGGCTGCACAGTAAAACCATGTTCCAAAAAGCTTAAAAAAAACAAACAAAAAAAAAAACAAAGAGGGAAAGCTCTATGAACTTCATAAAGTCTGTTGTATTTTCAAAGCCAATGTGGAAACACTCTATTTTCATCATGTGCTAGAAAAGCTCATCAGTCAGGTTAAACTGTTTCTGAAGATTGTTTTTAAAGGTATTTTGAAATTTTCCTATTAAGAGTAAGTCTCAGTGAAACTTCCAGAAGGCACAAATATTTTAAGCCTAAAAATAAAATACTTAAAAAATGTTGCAATTAGGGATACATTTGATAAGAATGACTTTTACAGGTGATAAACCAATTAAAGATTAATAAATAAAAGATAAAACAAGAAATTTCAATGAACTGCTAACACAGAGAAAGGATGTCATTTCCTATAAGTATAAGAAATGACTGAGCTGCTTAAAATCTACTTAATTCAAAGCCTGCAGATGAGACCAGAGAGGCAGCCAATAATTCAAAGCTCATTGTTGCTATTCGGGGAGTCTGCCCCCACTTTGCTAAGATAAACAAGGAGGAAGTAGGGACCGCGGCCTATTCTTAACCTACCATGTTAGTTTCTAGTCACCTTAAGCTTCCATTTCACAGCCACATGGAAACACAGGCTCCCTTCCCCTGCAGGAGATCACGCCATGCAGAGCAGACAAGAAAGGCTGCGGTTACCAAAAACAAAATGAGATAGCACGAAGCAAGCTGCAGGGGTGCAAGGCCGCATTAGCTACATCAGCTTACCATAGATCTCGGATCTACTCTCCTCTGAACTAGATTTTGTCTTCTTGGAGGAGCTATCTGCACAAGAGCGGGAGAAAAGGAGAGATATAGAAAATATGGAGACCAATGTAAGGGGGAAATTTCATGGGGATCAAAGAATGAGTCATGATCAAGTTAAATCGTGCAAACATGAAGCATGAACATCACAGGTGACAGCACTTAGAACAGTCATGAACAGCACAGCTAATGAATGACATATTTACAGACTATGGAAGAAAAGAGTGCAATTAAAAATACAAACAAAACAACAGGTGACTGGTCTACACCAGGAGTCATCTGATAACTGCAGAGATGAACACAGAACAGAGAGCTACACCCAGCTCCCTGAGAAGGGGGTCTCTGTTGAAGTGGCACTTCACAGACAAGCATACAGAATATAAGACTATGACAATGAAACGTGGGGCCATTATTAAAGACAATAAGTAACTATAGAAATAACTAAAGCCTCTGGTCCAGGCTGGATTCTGGGTATCAGAAGTGCAAAGCTCTCTCTCTCTCTTCATGGAGACCTGTGGCATGTTACGGCTCCCACTACATCACCAAAGGCATCTAAACTATTAATTTCTTTACCACAACACAAGATGCAAAGCAAATTATTCATTGCTTACTTCCTATTTTTTCCTTCTTAAATGTTTATAATACTTGTTCAAAATTAAACAAACTATTCTAAAAGTATGAAATATTCCAATTTTTCACACAAAAATATTCTATCAAATATTTAAAATTACATTTCTAAGTACAAATGTCTTTAAGAGACATAATTATCTATCTGAGATTGGTGTGTTGTTTACCTTTTGTCACAGGGACACACAACTAAACAAAATACTTGCTCAAAGAACATTCATAAATATCTAATAAAAAAATTATTAAGCAAACACTGAGATTACATGGGGAAAGGAAAGAACAGCAGAATTCAATCCCGTGCACAACATTAAGAATATAAATTGTGGGCTGGAGAGATGGCTCAGCGGTTAAGAGCACTGATTGCTCTCCTGAAGGTTCTGAGTTCAAATTCCAGCAACCACATGGTGGCTCAAAACCATCTGTACAGCTACAGTGTACTCATATACATAAAATAAATAAATAAATAAATAAATAAATATTTTAAAAACAAATGAACAAACAATAAAAGAATATAAATTGTATAGGCCAACATGAAAATTCTTGGGATGATCAGCACCATGGAAGCTAAGCAACCACTGAGTTCAGAGTACTTGAGGAAAGGGAGGGTCTCTGCTAAGCACTGTGGCATAGGCCTACAATCCCAGCACTTGAGAGGCTGAAGCAGGGGGCCAGCCTGAACTACAGAGGAAGACTCTGTCCCATCCCCCCTTTAAAAAACAAAGAGGAAGGTGAGTAGGGAAGATGAAATAGTGGTGTATTTACATTCGTTTGTTTATTTGAATGCAGTAAGCATAAATTTTTTAAGTTGCACTGCAGCAAATCAATTCACAACAATCACAGCTGAGTTTTAAATGAATGCAGAAGTTCCCAGTGCTCAATATCCTCCATTTAATGACACACTTGTGCTTGCACCATGATTTGTCTTGATTCTAGAACCTCGGTGTTCCCTCAATCTCCAATCAGGGCATCTCTATCTCTCCGACTCACAAATTCTACAATGTTGCTTCACTGGGGCATCTACAATGCCGTGTTAAGTATGCATTCACTCCTGCTGGCTCCGGCAATACTATACAACTCCAAGTTTGAGAGGGGAGAAATACCCACGCCTGAGTGTCTCAATCCACATAAGGGCTATGATTCTGAACTTAACTATTCAAAAAACATTCTTTGGAAGAACAAGAGAATTTTACCTGTGGGGTCAAAATCATGTGATGAACTGCGTTCGACTTTCTGTTTCTTATCTGTTGGTGACTCTCGGTTCAAAATACTTCCATGCCTAAGTTAAAACAATCAAATATTTATTATATTTTAAAAAAGCATAACAGTAAAACCTCATATAACAATTATGTAAATGAACCTGTTTACAGTGGTCTGTATGTAGCTGTGTATGCAGGTACCCATGAAGGTCGGACAGTATAAAGCCCCTGCAATTAGCCTTTCAGGAGACTGTGAACTGCCCAAATGTGCGTTATAGAAAACAAACTCTGCTCCTCTGCAAGAGCTGCAAGCACTCTTAACCACTGAGCTATCTCTCCAGGAACCAAAGGGACAAAAACAAAAACAAAAAAAAGGAAATAAGTTTGTCTTCCATAGCATAAGCCTCTATTTTTTTCAAAGAGTTTTAAAATTCAACTTATGCCAGATACACTACACAGTCTATGTTCTTGGTTACAAAAGGGCCTCAAGTAGAAAATATTTACTAATATTAAAGTTAATTTTATTCTTAAAATAACTGCCTAGAGTTTACCAATTTTAAAGTTCTAACAACAAGAAAACAGTGCCCCAAAGAATTCAACAAAGTCCCTGACATTATATACACTAGAGTCAAACTGAAATCACTACAGAAATATAACATATGTAAAAACAAGTTATAAAGGCAAACCACATAGGCAGGAGTCACCTTCCTAAGGCGAGAGTCACCTTCCTAAGGCTGAAGCCTTAGCCAGCCACCTCTGGGCCCAAAATGACACCAGAATTATTGTTTCCTACTATGATTTAACCAATTTCAGCATCAGATGATTGTTGGATAATTAAACAAGAAGAAAGAAGCTGTGATACATACACTTCTAGCTAACTGAAAGGTTAGAGTTATTAGGAATGGTATCTCAGCATTTTAAATAACATTTATGATAATTAAGGAGAGAGAACAAAAGATATTAAGTCACGAGTTGTTAGGGACTCTCAAAATGTATGTGATAGACATGGGCACAATAAAACTAAATACTTTCTATACTTTTTTCCTTTATTGTCTTAAAATAACTAAGACTAAATCTGCAACACAAAGTTCATTTAAAGGAGATGACAGGCAGTCACGTGACAACACATACCCAAACTAACAATCTATTTGCACCTCCCCAAGCAACTCACAATTCAAAACAGTCACAGATTTTAAAATTAAATTTCTTCATAGGGAGTGACCTTAAAGTGTCAATTTGAATAAACTTTTTAAATGCTTACATTAAAAACACTGAAAATATTATCAAAACAGGCTGTGTTCCAAAAAAAATATGCAACACCTGTTGTATTTGAAATCTGTGAAGCATTATGAAAGTTTGTACTACTTAAATCCATGCTCTCAAAAACCACAAAAATCCCCATAATTTCAAAGGAATGCTTCTAATTAAAGTTTAACTCTAACTTCCGTATAAAAGCAACTGAACAACTTACCTTATAGGTTTTTTAAGGGGAAACCTGAAACAAAGGGAAAACAAAAACAGACATTCGTATTAATTTAACTTGTAAAGATTCCGTTACTACAGCTCCTGACTATGGTTACCCGAAAGGCATTACAATCTTAGGCTAACTTTCCCAAAGCAAGGCAACAATGGGGTCAGAGGTCTTGCTCTGTTCTTTAAAGCTCATTCTCATTTATTTTTAGCTTTCATAACAGAAACTCTGAAAAAAAAATACCTTCCCAGTATTACCAGCTGCTAAAAATATGTTCCTCAGGTAGAAAACAAAGTGTTCGTTTGCTTTGCTTTGGTCTTCTGGGGTTCCCCGGTGTTGGCCCCCGGTTGTCCTTTTGTAAGTACTGTAGCTGATCACGGTGGCACAAGCCCTCCTTCAGCTTGGGAGGAAGAGCCAGGAAGTTTCCAAGTACAAGGCTAGTGTGGAGCACAAAAGAAGTCCTAGGCCAGCCTGGGCTACAGAGTTAAGACCCTGTCTTATGAAAAGGGGGTAAAAGGGGTGGATTTGATTTTTCTGTTTGATGTTTATTTTGGGATAAAGGGAGCTGAGACAAGGGTCTCCTTACATAACCAGGCTATCCTCAAACTTGTAATTCTTTTGCTTTGGCCTCCATGGTGCTGGGATAAAAGGCCTACACTAGAGCTACAAGAATAACTGAAACCCATTTACCACAGTGGCAATTTGACTGCCAAATAAACCCTAATACACGAGTTGAATTACAAATTCACTTTAACTCTTATTTAAATCAAACTGAAACTCAGAAAAAGCCAAAGCATCTATAAGCCTCCATGATAAGGGATGGTGTGATAACATGAAAGACAGTGGTAAGTAGGAAGGGGAAGAACTCAAGAAGATGCTCTTCTAGAAAACAGGTAATGCCAAAAGACAGCCCAGGAGAAATGCTCCTATGTTACCTGATAATCCTTTTAGGGGAAGAAGAGGGACTGGAATCAGCTTTTTCTTTATCAATGAATATAAACTAGCAGAGACGACTCTGAAAGGACTGCCTGCTAAGGACAACACCTGCAGTCTATCAACCAAAGAAAACCCTTTGCTTCTCTGAACTACAGAATCCCAGAACAAAACAAAGCAAATATACCCTTTATTTTTGCCTATCAATCGCAGTCACCCCAAGCAATGCTTACTGTCAGGATCTGTAGCACAAGGGACTCTGGCAAAGAATTCTAGAACTTTCCAGCAGCATGATTGTTAAGATTCCTGGACTGTTTTGTCTTACAAGAAAATGGAAGGAGACAGAAATGAAGCAGGGAGCAGAGGAGCAAAGGCGACCGACCACAGGGCGGCCTCACCATCTGCTTCCTCAGATGCAGTCACAGTCACACAGTACAGAGAGAAGAAACCCACATGGTCTTTTTAAATTTTTTTAAATCATTCATTTTTATTTTACATGCACTGGTGTTTTGCCTACATGTGTGTCTGTGTGAATGTGTCAGATCCACTGGAACTGTAGTTACTGACAACGGTGAGCTGCCACGTGGGTACTGGGAATGGAGCCCAGGTCCTCTAGAAGAACAGCCAGCACTCCATCTCCAAGAAAACTCACAACTTCTAAAATCACAGCAGTTTTTCTCTAATTACCAAATTCTATTTAAAGCAAACAAGGCAGATGGTCCTGTGTTCTTTAAGAAACCAGGTTGAGCAAACCATGAGCAGGCAGTACACAGCATTCCAGTACGGCCCCTGCACAGTCAGCTTCATACCCTCTTTGAGTTCCTGCCCTGACCATTGCCAGTGATGGACCACTATGATGTGGATGGACCACTATGATGTGGAACTCTACGCTGAAATAAACCCTTTCCTCTCCAATTGTTTATGGTCATGATATTTCACAAAAGCAACAGAAACCCTAAGACAATGGGTTTACCTTAACTGTTCTAAGTACGAAAGAATCACAGGGAAGGGCGAACCTTTACTTCTGAAGTCTTAGGAGACAGAAAAGCAGTTCACTAGACTCCCTTTCAAATCCCAGAGCACTGAAAGAGCCCCATTCATCAGCCCTACACTTAGCTGGCACTTACCACTTGAATACCTAGCCGGTTAACTGTACCATCCCTATACAAGCTTGAAAGATAAAGACTTGACCAAAATTCCCAGGAAAGGAACCAGGGAGCCAGGAAAGCAAGAGCTCAGTTCCCATGTGCTCTAAAGGAGTTTGCCATTTCTGCAATTAAACCAATGTGAATCTACCTATGTCTTACGGAGAAACAAAACCCTTTTAGTAGGCAGAACTCTGTAAGTAGAACCCTAATGAAATAAAGATTGTACAGATTCCATGTTTATACTTACATTTTTTTAATTACAAAGGAAATACATTATAGATAAGACGTTTGCCTACATACCCTTTAATTTAGTTTTACCTTAGGTGGTTAAGTATATTTTTATAAATACATGAAATTTAAGAGGCTATGTGAATATAAAAGATATTATCATTACAATTAAAAATAAGGGCAGGTGCACATGAAATTGTATGAGGACACCTGTGCACAGAGCGCAGGATGAGGACATCAGGTGTCCTGCTCCATGACTCTCAGTCTTATTCCTGAGAATTTACCTTTCATGGCACCTGAGCTAGGCTGGCAGAGACCAGGCCCCCCCAATGATTTTCCTGTCTCTGCCCTAACCCAATATAGGCCATGGATACAGGCGTGCTGGCCATACCTGTATTTTTACTTAATTGCTAGGATCTGAACTCACAACACTCTCAGTGAGCCATTTCTTCAGCTCTATTATTACATCTTTTACAAATACACTTCCCAAGTCCATAGAAAGCATTTTATTATTTTTTACTAAGAAAACTAATTTTCATTAAAATACATTTAAAAGAGTATTGGTTTTGTACTAAGAGGTTTGTCTTTGAGTCTAGTGTCAAATGTTAATAAGTTCTCAGTCAAAATTTAACTACTTTGCCACAAAACCATTCTTTAATGTGAAATGTAAATGTCTCAGACTTTCAAAACATCAATGGGGAGATCCTCTAATTTTATGGGAAATGGAAAACATTTCTTACATTATGAGAAATATAAGAAAATTAATTTCTTACTAATCTTTATAATACTGTTTCATATTTGTTCCTACAAAGTTGTTTAATTTCTCCATATACATGGAGAGAGACAGACAGACAGACAGATAGACAGACAGACAGACACACACACACAGAGGATGGGGGCAGCACAAGCACACTTTGGGTATCTCAATCACTCTCCATTTTATGTACTAAGACAGTGTCTCTCCCCAATTCCAGTTAGTCTAGCTGACTAGCTTAGTTGGGGGATCCTTTGTCTCTGCCTCTGGAAATCAGGGATTACAGGGACTCTATGCCTACCTACCTTTTTATCTTATTCTGATAATTGGGGTTCCAGTCCTTCTACTAGCCCAAGCTATCTCCCCAGATGTGTATGGTTTTGTTTTACTCTCAAAAGAGAAATTAAAAGTAGGGGAAGGAGACTTAAAAATACAAAATATACTAAAATGCACTGTCATCAGTAATAATGGCTCTACACAGCATTAAATTAGTAGCATGCAAGGAAAAATATTTTAACAATTCCAATATTCCTCCTACAGCATCCCAGATTGTAAATGCTGCTGACAAAACTCAGTTCAGCAGGCATGTCTCATGCCTCTCATCTCAATACTCTGGGCCTGAGGTAGAGGGTTCATGCTGTCTAAGGCCAGCCTGGACCTACAGTGATTTCTCTGACCAAAGACTGGAGAGTGATTCTGTAGCAAAACAACAAAAACAAAACACCAAAAACAAAATGCATTTGAAATGCACAGACCACTACTTCTGTTTTCTCTTTCTTAGCTACAAAAGAAACAAGCTTATTCTAATACACTTTCTACATAACACAATGTAAGCTAACATAACTAATTGCTATATTACATACTAATATCAAATAACAATTTGACTCTTACTTCTAAGTCACTGAGGAATGAGACTGTCTCCTACCCAAGATGTAAAGTCTCCTATGAAGAGAAGCCTTTCTACTCTGTAACACCATGAAATGATTTCTTGTTCTCTATATAAGAACTTCACACATAGTATAAAAGTTCTTTTATGAAAATTAAAGCAACTAAATGTATCACCTGGTAACTGTCATCAAGCTGGGTGTGGTGGCACACGCCACAGTAATCCCAGCTAATAGGGAGGCTAACTTGTATCATTTGAACCCAAGGAATTTAAGACCAGCCTGGGAACCACTGGCAGACTCTCTCTCTAATCAAATAAGACATTAACATATTTTACAGCATTAACCATTTCACTATAGCCTATGCTATGTATATAAGAGCCCAGGGCTCATAAGAGGTCCGCCACGGTGAAAAGTAGGGAGAGGACTCTAAGCTCCCCGCACATCAGAATATCTTGACTTTTATTTCAGATAGAGCTTCCAAATAAATAAAAATCTGAAAAAAGAAAGCTCTAACTACTTTTCTTTCATTGCTGGGGACTGGACCCCACATAATTCTTTGTAACTGCAAAATATCTATTCTGTAATATGCTGTTTCACTAATTTTGTCCGTTCCTTTTGTTAATATTTAAGCTAGGTATAGGTTTTCAGTCCAGGGACAGCATTATTACAAATACTTAACTCTAGGCCCAAACTCCCCCTTGAAGTTTTAGGATGAACTCATGAACAGGAAGGAACCCACAGGGGAGTTTAGACTAGAGATAAGGGCAGTCAGTGTGAGTACTAAATAAGCAGAAAAGGAAGGACACAGCTCCTCTGGCTGTATTAATCCTATGCAGCCATTTGTGTCTAACCTTTGTGGAAGAGGACAGCAGTAAGAACTTTTCTAACAATAGTTCTTATAAGACAAATGACCAGACAGCATTACTTCACTGCCCAAGTGACTGCATATGGGTGTGAGAGACTCCCTGCTTGTTTTAAGCAAAACAAACCAAGGAAGCGCTCAACAGCAGTCACAAGTTAGATGATACACAAATTGGTAAGCAACAGACAGCTGTAACAAACATGGAACACTGTCAGATCAAAGTGCAATTTACTATCAATGAATCAGGAAAGAAAATGATAATGTATCTTACAAAATCTATGAAAAGAATTAGGTGCAGTCTTGAGTTGACTGAACTAAAGGTTTGAAATGATACAAAGTTTAAGAAGATGTTACATTTGAAGTGGTTACATTTGTTATAGGTTAAAGGTGAGCCTCCGAGACCGACTCAACTCCTAAGCCTGTCTCTTTGAACATGCCCCGACTTAGAAGATGGGTTACTTAATCCAAAGTCACAAACCCTTTCTTTATATTTTTCTGATAGTTCAGTAATTTTATTTTACTTTTAGATGCAGTATGTTTTATAAATTTTTGCAGATTATAAACAAATGTTTATCTGGTTACAAGTGGACAGCCCACTCTTCTAGCACATGGCAGGAAAGAGTCTCTCTGCTGAATTTCGTTGGGACTGCTACTGAAAATCAGTTACCCATCTATGTACTGAGTATGTGTGGAAGATCGTGGCAGGGAAACATCCATTTCATCACCTAACAGGTGAAGGTGTATTTCCTTACCGCCTAAGAAGTACAGGTTACCAACAAGTTATGTCTATGAATAGTTACACTAGCGTTGGTCATTATGTTAAGGTGACATCATCGAGGCTTCTCCCTGTAAAGCTACTGCTTTTAGCCTGCCAAACTTTATGCTCTTGCGAGGCAGAGACACACAGATATCTGTGAGTTTCCAGGCCAGCCTGCTCTACAGAGCAAATTCCAGGATGTCCAGGGTTTAAAATAAATAAAATAAAATGAAATAAAAATCATTAAAAACTACAACCTGGGTCAGTAAGGTGACTCAGAAGGTAAAGAAACTTGCAGCAAAAGCTTGGCAGCTTGAGTCTGATTCCAAAAATCCACATTAAGGTTGAAGGAGAGCCAATTCTAAAAATTTGTCCTCTGACCTCCACATAGAACCCCATGACTCATCTCTCTCTCTCTCTCTCTCTCTCTCTCTCTCTCTCTCTCTCTCTCTCACACACACACACACACACACACAACAATAATAATTTTACTATTATTCTGAAAAGTATTATGAACATTTTAAAACCTTGTTTTTTTTTTTTTGTTTTTTGTTTTTTTTAATCTAACCCCTATTAGGAGTTGAAGGCATTAAGCTCCATCTCCCAAAGAGGAATCTACATGCTTTGGAATTTTCTAGAAGAGCTGTGTTTCTGTGTTCTCCTGCCTACCAAATGTGGCCTCTGTATGTTTACTTTATAATCGGAGATAAAACCCAGTACTGCAATAGTTGTTCCCATGTTCACGTTGCTCTAGCTTAAGCCACTGAGAGCCCTTTCAGGTTGGCACTTATGTGACTGGGACATGCCCCTCCCTTCTGTATTTTGAGTACTTCTTTGTTTCTGGCACTACATAGTACTCTAGGCTCCTTAGCACACTGGAAAATACGAGAACATTTTCCTACACCGACTTTTGAAAAGCAGGGCATTAAAAATATAGATGAAACATAGATGTTTTCTGCCTTTTTTGTGTAGTATAATTGTTATGTTCTTTCACATTACATAATTTCGATTTATAAAACCCAAACCACATTTCATTTAAGCTGAAGTCAAGCTATTCCCGATGTTCTTCCTGTCCTTTCACATCTGTACAACTTGTGATGTCACCTTCTACTGCAGTTATTGGCAATGTTTGACTTCCCTCTCTACTCCTGATCCACCTGCAGCTAGTCTAGCTAACTAAAGACTTAGCATTTTAGTAATCTTCTCAAAAGAGCCAACTCGTGGGTTAATACTCTTGTTGTTTAACTGTTTCCGCCTTCATGAACTCCAATCATTATTACTTCTCCTCTATGCTTAGTTTGGATTTGGTTCACTCTTCTTTGTCCAGTTTTTTCCTGGTTTCTTGCCCCCGCCCCACCCCGCCCGCCCCTGACAGGGTTTCCTTGTGTAGCCCTGGCTGTCCTGGAACTCTGTAGACCAGGCTGGCCTCAAACCCAGAAATCCGCCTGCCTCTGCCTCCCAAGTGCTGGGATTAAAAGCATGAGCCACCACTGCCCAGCTTTTCTGGTTTCTTAGTATGGAAGTTGATACTACTGGTTTCGGAAGTCTCTTCTTTTCTAATACATCTTTAATGTCTATAAAGTTCTACGCTTCAGTGTTAGCCTCCAAATTCTGATGTGTTGTGTTCACGTCTTCTTTCAACCAAAACCCCTTCTCATTTCCCTCTTCATGTCTTCTTTGACCTATGCGTTATTTTAGAATTGTGCTGCTTAACCTCCAAATATTTGGAGATTTGAGTTCTTTTATTCATTTACAGTGTACTTATGACCAGACAGCATACTCAATATAGCCTGCATCCACTTAATTGTGCTTCTACATTGAAATATGGTCTGTCTTCATAAATGTTCCACATGCACGTACAAGACTGAAAAGATGGAGTATGCTCTTGGCTGAAGTATTACCAAAAAATACAAGTAGGTCAAATTAGCAAATAGTGCTAAGCATTCTACACCCTTACTGGGTTTATTCTGACCAGCTACTGAAAGAATACTGAAATTACTGTCATGACAATGATTGCGGATCTGCTTGTCCTTAAATTTATACTCTTTAGTTTCTGTAAATTTTGAGGTTCTTTTATTGATGCATAAAAGGTTAGAAATGGGAGGAGCTTTGCTTCTGTTTTTAACAAGGTCCTGAAAACCTTGCAGACCTTTCCCAGCTAAGCAGACATTCTACCACTGGTATATGTCTTTGTTCGTTGTAATTTAATTTTTAAATTTTATTTATTTATTTTTTTGGGGGTTGTTTGTTGCTTTTTTTCTGTAGATCAGGCTGGCTTGAAATTCAGAGATCTGCCTGCCTTTGCCTCCCAAGTGCTGAGATTAAAGGTTTTCACCACCCCTGTCTGCCGTAATTTTTAAATATTGAAACGGTTTATCTAAATTACCCTGTCTGACCATAGCATTCCAATTGACTGAGCCTTCATCTAATACTTAACTGGGTTCCTTTTTAAATTGATTCTTTTATCATGAAATGATTTTCTTTCTTTTTTTTTTATTATATAAAGGCATTTAATGAAAATTACCAACATTTTCAAAGCAGGTTTTAAACAGACTGACAAGAAGCTAACTCTTTTCACTATGATTAAGAAAAAAAAGGAAAAAAAACAGGTTAACATGTTGATTCTTCTAAAACTCAACTTATAAATTTAGTAAAATCTTTTTTAAAAGCACAGCTAGTTTTTTCATGATCTTGATGAATTTATTCTTTTTTTTTTTTTTGGGGGGGGGGGGGGTTTCAAGACAGGGTTTCTCTGTGCAGCCCTGGCTGTGCTGGAACTCACTTTGTAGACCAGGCTGGCCTCGAACTCAGAAATCCTCCTGCCTCTGCCTCCCAGAGTGCTGGGATTACAGGCGTATGCCACCACCACCACCCGGCTGATGAACTTATTCTAAAGACAGAAGTCAGTAAAACACATGTGAGTTCCAGGCTAAGTACAGACGCAGGTGTTTAAAATTATTTTTGTTTTAAAAATTATAATTACATCATTTCCCTCTTTTCTCTCCTTTCTCCAAACCCATAAACCCTGCCTTTGCTCTCTTTCAAATTTATGTTCTTTTTTCTACTGTTAGTACATGTATCTACATATATACTCCTCAATATAACCTGTCCGACCTCTATGTCACTCAGATGCATGTTTTCAGGGTTGACCATTTGGTATTGAATAACTAATTGGTGTGCTCTGCCCTGGGGAAGCCTGCTTCCTCTGATCTCAGGGTTCCTCAGGTGCCTGCACTGTTTGTGTACAGTCGAGCTTCATGGCCTCTCCCTCGCCCATGTTGGCCTGTCTGTTGTCGTTCTTGTTCAGCTTATGTTTAGGCAGCCACGTTGGTGAGAAATTACAGGTGTCGCTTCTAACATTCCTAGAAAACACCATCTCACAGCAAACTCCCTGATCCTCTGATTCTTACAATCTTTCTGCCCCTTCCTCCACAATGCTCTCTAAGCATTGGGTGCAGGAGTTGTTTTGTAGATGTATCCACTGGGACTGTATTCCACAACTCTGCATTTTGATAGGCTGTGATTTTCTGCAATGGTCTCCATCTGTTGCAAAGAGAAGTTTTCTTGATGAGGGATGAGGATGACATTTATCAACTTCAGGTCCCCGGAAGCAACACCGTCTGAGAAAGGCTGAGAAAGAGCAAGCAAGCATGCGTGCAGGAAATGGTTTTCTTAAACCAAACATACATCAGTAATCTCAACACTCAGAAGGCCAAAGCAGAAGGATCAGGAATTCAAGGCTACCTATGTAGTTCAAGGCTAGCCGTGGCTGCAAAATACCCGATCTCATTTGTTTAAAAAAAAAAAAAAATTAGGAGCAGGGCAGTAGGAAGTTAATGCTTCAGGAAATTGCCTGCCACAAAAGCCTGAGGACCTGGGTGAGAAAGTCAAGGTAGGACACATTTGTAATCCCAACAGCAGGGGCGACAGAAGGCAGTTTCCTGGGACTCAACAATGAGTACGCCTGGACTACTTGGCTAGTTCCAGGCCAATAGGAGACCATGTTTCAAAAGACAAAGTAGATGGCACTTTAGGAAGGACACAGAGTGTGTTGACCATTAGCTTTCATATACACCGTACACTTGTGTCACAGGAATAGACCTCAACACACGGGGAGAGGGGCTCCTTTGTTAGTAATATTGTGTGTTCATTCTACTTTATAATGACATTACGCCATTTCAGCTTTATTTTTATTACATAGCATGCTGTGCCTCTTTTTGTCCTTTTACTTCAAACCATGTGTAGTTTTAGATGTGTTTCTTAAAAGCAGCTCGCAGTTGGGCTTCGCTCTTTCGTGTAATCTGTGGCTTCTGCTTTAACTACTTTACGGCTTTAGCAACTGAACACTGAGTCTCACACGGGCTGAGCAAGCACTGTACCACTGAGCTAGTCTTAAGCCAACTTTTTTTTTTAAAGATGGGATTCTACTCAGTAGCCCATGTTGATCTGAAATTCATGACCCACCTACCTCAGCCTCCACAATGTTTAAATTGCAGGTACACACTACCACCTTCCTTTAACTGGTTTTGGTTCGGCTTGGCTTGGCTTGGTTTGGTTTGGTTTTTTGGAGATTGCTGGTTTAAGGCATATTTATACCTATTCATCATCCTGTTGGGTTTCTGAGTTGTTTCCAACCGTCTCTTCCTTATTGGAGTACATTATTTAAACCAATTTACTAACTTAAAAATAATTTTATATTCTGTTAACTCATCTCTTTGCATACCTTAAATTATTTGAATGATTACTTCATGTATTTGATTTTACAGCGTAATTAACCATCATAGTTATAAGAACACACTTAACAATTTGATATATCTTTTCTATATGAATTTATTCATTCAACACATTTTCTTTGAGAATGGAGGATGTAAGTTTTTCTTGACCCTGGAAATCTTAGTCTTCCTTAGAAAGAACTTGAGGTTTCCCCAGTGGTTTACTAGGATCCTCAAAGGCCAGTGACAAAGGGCGGCGGATCCAGCTGGAGCAAACACCTTTTGGCCTAATGGCAGTGCCATTCTCTGGTGAGTGAGCTGACTGTATAGACAGACATAATGACAAGAGAGGCAAAATAAAGTCCACAGGAGGTGCACATGAAAGAAACTTCCTTCCTCTTGAGAGGATATGTGGCACATCTCTTCCTGACACACCTCTTCCTCACCCACTGGTATGTGACTGACTGAATGGAGTCATTCTATTTATTAAAAGACCTGAAGGTGCAGCATGACTTAAAACACTGTGAGGTAAGAGTGGGAGCCGTGAGGTGATCTGGGGCCACAGAAGTAGCTGTGGGTAATGAGAATAACTAAGACAAAGGTCTGCAGGAATAAGCAACTTAGTGTGTTTGGAAGCGACCTGTCCACCGTGGCCTGAGTGTAGAGAATGGCCCAGAGAGCAGCACTGAGATGTAGCCAACAATAGAGACCAAGAATGTAAGACAACTAGAAAGTTTAAATCATCATCGGATTTATGTTTAAAAGAACACTCTAGTCAGGCATGTGACAAACACCTAAAATTCCAGCAATCAAGAGGCTGAGGATACAAGAATGTCAAAAGTTGAGTACCAGCCCTGGCTATATATAGCAAGACTCTGTCCTCAAAAATTAAACAGGAGGGCTAGAGAAATGGCTCACTGGTTAAGAGCACGGGCTGCTCTTCCAGAGGACCTTGGTTCAATTTCCAGCACCCACATGGCAGCTCACAACTGTCTCCTATACAGTTCCAAGTAAACTGGTACCCTCACACAGACATACATGCAAGCAAAACACCAAAGCACATAAAATAAAAATAAATCATTTTTTAAAAAAATTAAGCAAGGAAGTGGGGGTTGGATATGCAGAAAATGCATTCATATACATGCACAGATTCATGGATTTTTCAACTAATAAAAAGTAAACAAGAATAAATGTTATTTTAATTAAATAAAACAAAAGGCATCTGTTTCTCTGTTCTTTAAAATATTAAAAAACAATGAATAAATCTTCACATTCCACAAATTTGAGCACTAAGAAAGGCTTACAGTAACAGTGTATTTTACCCCAAATAGCAAATACTTAAGAAGCACTTAACAGGTAGAAAGAAAACACCCAAAGTGTACAATGTTAATGCTTAGCCCCTCAAACAAAAATTCTCCATTACTTCTTTAGGTTCTTTGAGATAAGGTCTCTCTCTGTAGCCCAAGCTGGCCTAAAACATTATGTAACCCAGGACAGTCACAAATGCATGTATCCCTCCTCCACCTCACTAGGCTTAACCTCCTCTAATGGTAGAATTTTATTCAAGAAAAAGAAAAAGAAACTAGCCCTGTAGGAGCTGCTGAACTTAAAGCTCTCTTTTAAACTGGAGATCTTTCAAGTGTAAGAGGACTGAGAGACATCTGGGGCTCAGAGCTGCAGCACAGCCATTAGTCACGGCCCAGGCAAGGGCTTCTGCCCTCTCCCAACACAAGCAGTTGGAGTTTTCCAAGAGCTGATGTCAGGGCTTTTCACAGAGACAGAACAGCATTTACAGGCCAGAGAAGGAAAAAGGGTTTCCCCAGTAGCTATGGTCAATGTGGCCTTTGTACTGCTCCTCTGCCAAAGCCAGAAGACCCTGCTAGATAAAGCTATTCAGTCCTGGGGAGGGAGGGCTACAACTCCACCCTGGAAGGCTGGAGAATTGTGATTGGCCAAACTTACTATTACAAGATTTACTTTTTCATCGGTACTGAAAGCAGAATTCTAATGGAGCAACCATCAGAATAGATGTTTCTTAATTCTGTCAAGAAAAATACCATATACTGAATTTCTCTCTCTCTCCTCCCCCTCATCTATGTGTGTAGGTGCTTAAAAGGTATTCATATAATTCTACATAGTTGCAAAGAAAAGATAAGCAAATATAAAGTGGTTACAAACAGAATTTGCTTCTTCCAATCCTAAAAATGCAATTCATAGCTATCTGCTCCGTGGGCAACTTGCCAGCTGTACATGCGAAGGGGCCATGCTGCTGCCGCAACAGCAACCACTTCTTTATAAACATGCATTCAACTCCAGACAACGATGGAGGGAAGGAAGCAAAAAGCAACTCTACCACAAAGTGCTCTTCAGCACTGAAAAGTAGACTCAACTTTCAAGGAAGGACATGATTATGACCTCGTCACTAACTAGGAAATGCACTTGCCATGTCTGTTAGGTTTGGCATCTGTCCCTACAAGGACATGGTAAACTCTAAACAAGAATCAGATTGCCTAAACACAAGGATCAGAGACCTGAAATGCAGCTCCTACTCTGCCTGGAGTTAGTAGGAGCACTAACACCCAGGCACTCCGGAGGAACACGGACGAGACTCTACTGCAGAGATTCAGAACTCAAGGCCCAGACTTAGAATGTTGCTGGAGGTAAAAATGGAAAAGATGTGAAAAGATAAAGCAACTGTCACTGATCACACAACAAAAAAACAATGACCTCAAGTGTGCAGTTATTTGAACAATGACAGAAAAATGAAAATGCTAAGAATAGCAGCCAACACTGCTTAGCACATGCTAATAACCACTGTAGCTGCATTATACCCATTACCTCATTGGATTTGCAGCAAACACCGTTATTATACATATTTTGTGGCTGGAAAAGCACTGCATAGAAAGATTAAGGGGCTTGTCTACAGTCACACTGAAACTGACTGACGTGTAAATGCAGGATTTGTAGCTAGCTCTAGACTCTGTTTTCAAATGTTTTATTTTATTTTGTATGTATGGGTGTTCTGCCTGCATTGTACCACATGTGTGCCTGGTGCCCACAGAGGCCAGAAAAGAGCATCAGATCCTCAGAACTGGAGTTACAGAGCTACCATGATGTAGGCTCTGGGAACTGAACCTGACACAAGAGCATCAAGGGCTCTTAACTCTGAGCCAACTCTTCCACCCCTAGACTCTTATTTTTAACCACTGCTTAACAGGAATTGTTTTAAACCTTCTAAATGTATTTATGTGTGTGTCTGCATGCATATACATGCACACATGTATACATGTATGCCTGATACCCTTGGATGTCAAAGGAAAGCATCAGATCCCCTAAAATTGGAGTTAGAGATGGTTATAAACTGCCATGGGGATGCTAGGTACCAAACTCAGGTTCTCTGCAGGAGAAACTGGTAAACCATCTTTCTATCCTCTTAAAAGAACCTTTCTTTTTTTTCTTTTTCTTTTTTTTTTTTTTTTTTTTTTTTTTTTTTTTTGGTTTTTTTGATTTGGTTTTTTCAAGACAGGGTTTCTCTGTATAGCCCTGGCTGTCCTAGAACTCACTCTGTAGACCAGGCTGGCCTCGAACTCAGAAATCCGCCTGCCTCTGCACTCCCAGAGTGCTGGGATTACAGGCATGCGCCACCATGCCCAGCTATTAACAGGAACTTTTTAAAGTCGAAAATACACTAAAGAGCTAGCAAGATAGCTTAGCAGGGAAGGGTACTTTCTACCAAAACTGACAACCCAAGTTTAGTCCCCAAGACTCAAACAGTAGGTGAACTAACTGCCCTCTGACCTTCACACATATGGTACATGTTACAACCTCTCCTTTAACACTAAATCAATAAAATGCATATTTAAAAAAAACTAACAAACTAGAGAAAAATTCCAAAAAATATGAAATAGTGTGCCCAAGAAACAGACACAAACCATGAACACGATGTGAGTGTGGCCAGCTGCTGACCCACAATAATTTAAGAATGTTTGGACTGGCAGTGGTGGCTCATGCCTTCAGTCCCCACTCGGGAGGGAGGCAGGCAGAGCTCTGTAAGTTTGAGGCCAGCTTGGTCTGCAGAGTGAGTCTAGGGAAGCAGAGGCTACAGAGAAACCCTGTAGCTTATGATTCTCCTGCCTCAGCCTTAAGTGCTGAAATTACAGGTGTCACTATTCCCAGGTGACATAAGAAATCAAAAAACAAATAAACCAAAAAAAAAAAAAATCAAAAGCACTCCTAGGTGGGGAAAAGTACTTAAAGATAAAATCTTTACAGTAGAAAATTAAAAATAACGCAGACACAGAAAATGGAGGGAGGGAGAGAGGGAGGCGAGCACTAGATCAAACAAAACAACAAAGATCCAGTGTGACATCTTGGACACAAGTCCATCCTACTCTATTCAGCAACAGTACTTCCTCAACAAAAACCCACTCTTAACTCTGTCCACACTTCTGCTCATAGGAGGCAGTAAACACATGGGTTTTTCTTTTTAAGGAAAAATGTGGAGAGATGACTCGGGGGTAGAAGAGCCTGGCTCCAAATGTAAGACTGAGTTCATCTCAAAACACACAGGGTAGAAGGAAAGCACTAACTCCACAAGCTGTCCTGGGCCTACACACACACACACACACACACACACAGAGAGAGAGAGAGAGAGAGAGAGGAGACTCTTCCTATCTCATCCACACACTGGAGTAAGTTCTAAGGCAGCGGGTCCTAGGTCAGCGCCACACCCTAGCAAAGTGCTAGACAGGACAGGCACTCGATAAATGTCTGTGTACTGTAAGAACAGAACCCAGTCATGGCCAACTTGTCTATCTTCAGTTCCAAACAATTGTGTTCTAGGCACTCATTTAGATTTACTACTGGCATCAAGTTCAACAGATCTAAAAATATTTACTTTGACACCCCTCCCCACCGACAAAATTGCTTTTCTGCCCTAACAAATGGGCATCAGCCATACAGATGGTCTAGTAAGAATCTAGAATTCTAGTAAGAATCTAGAATCTAGTAAGGGCTAGAATATGGGCTAAGAGCACTGGCTGGCTGCTCTTGCAAAGAACCAGATTTCATTCCCAGCATCCACATTACAGCTTACAATTATCTGTAATTCCAGGGGATGAGTGGATTTTCTGGCTCCCACAGGCAATGTAGGCACACATACATATAGGCAAACGCATACACATGATTTCTTTTGTTTTTAAATTAGAATTTTGGAAGCCATTAGTGCCCACCTCTCCCTCTACCCCCAACTATATCTACCTATCAGGTAGCCATTCCTGAGTATCTACTGCATAGCAGCACTTACAGAGTCAGAAGTACACAATACTAACACAATGTCTCTGTTTCTGTGGTGTTTGTATGTCCCCTCACATTCAAATGCTTTATCACTAATGAATACCTCAAATTCATTTTCTTCTGGCCTTCTCCAGTGCTAGGTTAGAGTGGCCCACTGCCAGGACCGGTGCCTGCAATGACATTGGTTTTCCAGTCTTGTAAGAGTACAACATCCTTTCCTATTGAGCAGCTATAGACTTCCAAACCACAAATGGTCCCTCTCATTAAAATTTCTTCAATTGTTTTCCATTAAATGGGGTGGTGGGGACAGACATGACATAAGAGGGTAAATCAGACATTTCTTACCTCTAACTTCAATTAAGTTAATGTGCTCTAGTGGCCTTCAGGACCACTCCTAGGGACTTTCCCCTAGAAAGTGGTATCTTATGTGAGCTCTATGTGAGGCCCTCTCGTCACCAACATAACTTCTGAGATCTTTTCTTAATGTCTGACACCTCAGAACAACTTTGTCTTTTCTTTGATCCCCAAATTCTATTTACTTGTATTCTTACAATATATTTGAATTCCGACCTATGCAACACTGATTGCATAGCACAAGAAATTCTAAACCGGGCTAAAGGCATGCTTTAGTGGATGCAGTGCTTGCTGTGCAGGCATGAGGATCTGGGTTCAGATTCCAAACACACATGTAAAAGACAAGTGTAGTAGCATGCATCTTTAACTCTAGAACTAAAGGGTAGAGACAGGCAATCTGGGAGCTCAGTAGCTCACTAGCTAACCTAGTCAAAACACAGAGTCCAAAGGTTCACAGAAAGATCCTGTCTCAAAAAAAGAAGAGTGAGGCAGTGGTGACTCGTGCCTTTAGTCCCAGTCCTTGGGAGGCAGAAGCAGATGAATTTTTGAGTTCAAGGCCAGCCTGGTCTACAGAGTGAGTTACAGGACAGACAGAGCTAGACAAAGAAACCCTGTCTCAAAAAACAAAAAAACAAAAGAGTTTAAAGTGGTGCTCCTGCAAATGTGAGTTACCTTACTAATAAAAGCATGCAAGGCATGCTTTTGGAGAAGACATTCCAAATCATATCTAATTGTGGCTTTCTTAAAACACAAGGTGGAAAGACACAGAAAGTTGATCTCTGCATCCAGAGCGTGCACGCGCACACACACAAACACACACACACACACACACACACATTTAAAGCTTATTACACATTCATTATACTTCAGCAGAGTTTTAGACTCTAAAAATAAACTAAATGTTTACCATAAAGCCAGGTGCATGATAGAATCCTAAAATGCCAGCATTTAGGATGTTAAGGAAAAAAAGGACTACCAAGCTGAAGGCCAGATGCACAACATGAGATGATCCTTTCTTAACACTAAAGGCTACATGGAGGCTGACGCGAGGATCAGCACGTAAGAACACTTGTTGATTCTGGAGAGGGTCCAGGGTCGGGTCCCAGGACCCACATGGTGGCTCACAACCATCTGGAACTCCAGTTCCAGTGCTCTCTTTTGACCTTGAGCACTGGTACACACAAACATGCAAATGTGCATGCACAGACACATGCCTGCCAGCATGCAAAATACCAATATCCATAAAGTTAAAATAAATACATCTTTACAAAATAAAAAATACATACTTCTTGGCTGGAAAAGCCAATGGCGAGGTCAGTGAAGCGCGTGTCACGCAAGCAGGAAAGCTCAAGCTCGGATCCCCACACCACACAAAACAATTAAACTAATTAATCATAAAAACTTATTTAATTTTAAAAGCGAGACTAAGTAATGCTCTGATCTGATCCTCGTTGGAGCACCGGCAGAATCAGGCTAAGCTTGCTGAGCAGCCAATCTAAACTTAGTGCAAGGGTCACTAAAAGACCCTGTCTCAAAACAGGTGGAAAGTCAGGCTGGGGAAACGGCTCAGCAAGTACAGATGTAGCCGTGGCAGCTTCAGGACCAGATGAGGTCTCCACATCCATGTGATGTTGGGTGGGTGTGGAGGCCCACCTGTAATCCTGCTCATGGACGTCACACTAGCTGAATAAGTGAGCCCTGGGTTCACTCGCCTCAATACACGCAGTGAGGAGGAGCTCAGCAAGACTCCTAACGTCAAGTTCTGGCCTCCACCAGCACCCACAAACGTGCACACCACAAATGCACACACCACACACACACACACACACACACACACACACACACTCATATAGGCGAACAGTGGAGAGCTGAACAGTGGGAGATACCAAAGTCTATCTTTAGCCTCCACACTACTAAACAAAGGAACAAGCGTGTATACTCCCACATACAGATATTTATATACACAAAAAATTAAGCAATTATAGAACCTCTTGCCCCAAAATATTATTATAATTTATGAAATATAAAAGACTCAGTGGTCTGAACATTTTTCTCCCTGTTGTAAATTTTAGACTATTTATATGTTTGCATGGGAAATTCCAGCAATTTAAGACTACCTGACTAAACTTGTCCTGTAACTTTCTTCTTTTAAGGTTTTTAAAGATAAATTCCTTGAAGGGTCACCGTATAGTGAGATGAATGCCAGCCCCAAAAGAACCTCTTGTCATCTGGGGCTGAGTTAGTCATCTATTCCCCTAGACACTCTAGTTTGTTCTCCATTCACCTGCTCAGTAAGTTAATTGAAGACAGCACACAGTGTGTAGCCAGGCAACAAACAGGCCCTTGCAATATGCGAGGAGGAAAGAGAGAAGGCAACCAACACATAATAATGGTCCTGATGAATAAATGAATATTCTACATGGCAAGTTGGAAAGGTATACACAGTCTAGATGATCTTTCACACCATAAAGTCGTGGCTAAGAAGAATCAGTAAGGAGGCTAAATGCAACAGTAATGGAAGCCCTCCACAGGCTGACTTCCTAAGCCATACCAGGAGTGTGGAGATGTCAGAGCAGAGAAGCCCAAGTCCAGTCCTTACCTACACCGTTAAGCAGTGGCTCAACTGCTCAGTTTTGGATAGACTACAATCCCTATCTTTTAGTCGGTCCTTTTTTGTGATATCAATAATTTCAATAAAATATTTTCATCTACTCATATGCAAACAGTGAAAAGATGTTTTAGAGTCTGACTGGCCTTTACTTCATTATTTTGTGGTTACAAACTTATTTGTCTAAATATAAAATTTCTCATCTATAAAAATAGATGAGAGATAAACTATTGCTACACATAAAGTATGATTTAAAAGAGATGAGGGTAATTTTAGCAGTAAATGAAAAACCTAGTATTTAATAAACATGTTAGTATATAAATACTGCTTATTATATATGTGCATGAAAAAAGGTACACCATATGCATGAGTTTCTTTATTCATTGATTCGATTTTAAATCCTGTATACATTTAAAGTTCAAGATACACTATAAATGCCCAATGAGCAGGTTAATTTGCTAATCCTTCTGAGGAGTCAGTCTCCAAATGTAACAAATCACGAGGCACTCATGTCACTGTGGAAAAGATAAGAAAATGAGTAGAAGTGTTGAGTGTACCCCAAAGTGTTGAGTCTAATCTATCTGTAAAGAAATCTGCAATATTAAACATGTCAGCATTATAAATTATAGCCCTAGGTCTATCTACAAGAAAATAACTTCTAACATGACCAACACCTTCAGAAGAAAGAAAGACCTAAGCTGGGGATATAGCTCAATGAGTAAATGCTTGTCTAGGCTGCAAGAGGTCCTGGGTTCAGGAATACTAGGAAGGCCCTAAAAAAGAAAAGCATTTGCACCACTGTGTTTCTCACACTCGGGTCTCTGTCCCAGCATTCAGACCTCACTGGAGGAGAAGGAGAATGCCACCCTAAGGCCACCACTGCAGCTCTGCAGCAGCTTGGCAGTCAGAATCAACATTTTAGCTGACACAAGCAAAAATACCACTAACTGAACAAAGGATAAAATAATTCTAACTAATGAAAGAGCTCCTGAAGCTATGGGCATCACCTTCTCCAAATAACTGTGTGTTTCCCTTTATGAGAAAAAATAAAATAAACTGAAAAAATAGTCACACGAAATACTCTGTAAAAAACATTCCCTTCCCCCACTGGAATATGAGTCCCTGCCCCCATGCCCCATTCATAGTCTCTTGGGTATCAAAGGAAGACAACCATCGGAAAAATTCAAGATGATTAAATCACAATTCACAGAATAATAATTCATCAGTCCTAGCCCAGATTCAAGAGCCATTCCCCAGCTCAGTTCTACAAAGGTAACAGAAGGCTGCTGCTTCCAGTCCTCTGAATAAAGATATCCCTGCGTGCTGGCTGTTAAAACCTTTGTTCTCAAGCTAATCCATTAAGGCATGGGTTTTTAAAACTAGGAATTTTCTTTCTTTAAGTCAAGACATGCTTTTTAAAGCAAAAGGAAAAAATAAAATGCTATCATAAGAAATAATGATGTACAAAAACCCTTTCCATTGCTCATTTCACTCTTGTTATAGATATATCCCCGTTACTGAAGCTATTTTTCTACCATTTTGCCTTATTTTTTACACTACAAAGAAAACAAAGACTGCCATAGATTACCTGGATAGGCCGGCACATCAGCAGGCATGCGGAAGCTCAAAAGGCTTGCTTCTTGTTTCCAGGGAGCACAGGAGAATGAGGACTCACCTAACGCTACTCCCCAGCAATCCTAAGCTTTTCCTTTATCCAGACATTCCACAGCCTTGGAGAGGCATTTGTCAATGATTTTACTGACCACAAGAGGGAAGACAGGAAGAAACCCCACCTCTTCTCCTACCCCGAATCATTTGCCATCATCAACTGAAGCTCAACACTGCACAGCTAATGGAAAGGCAGGGCGCAGCACCCATGCATGCTCCCCTGCATGATGCCGTACAATGCATATAGATGACAGACAGAGCGAGTTAGCTCAGATGACAGTGTTTAAGACAGCAAGCCAAGAGCTTCTATAAAATCACAAAGATGTGTACAAGATCTAAGTATAGACCCACAAAGAATTCCTCAATGCAGATTTTCAAATAGGGAATTTCCTGAAAACTGCACACAAATGGAGCCTTCCGACGCCTTAGTTTGTTGTCATTGCTGTTGTTTCCTAATAAGCCAGAGAAACCAAGTTAGAATTTAAAAAAAAAAAAAAACAAGCCACAAAAAAAGGACTCCCTTTGTTAACAATATAATCCCCACAAAGAATCAGAGAATCTGAGCATGAAGGAGGTGGGAGTGGAGGAGAAACAGATAAAAAATGGGGAGGGAAGAAAAATATTTTCTGCCCCAATAAGCCTAATTAAGTCTGTAAGCTGGGCTGGAAGGACTGAAATTTCTTCATGCTATTCTGTCTGTTTGTGTTTGATTACTGTAAATCTTCCCAGGTCTCCTAGTATGCCCCAGGCACTATGATGTCTGGCACACTGTTAGCTCAGCCCTGCCACTTGCAGTGGAATGAAGGGGGTAAGAGACACACTCATCCATTCTAATCCCTAGAAGCAATCTGATTTTGTAAAGCAGTAATCGGTGTCAAACACTTCTCTAACAGAAAGCATACTAAGCAGTACTAGCCTCTACTTTCCTGTTCTGAGGCATCAACACAACTGTCAAGTGTGCATGTAGATAACTTCTAGGACCAACAAACTAGTACTGAATGAAAGCTATCCTGTCTATTATAAAACATATAATGATGTATCTCTTGGATCAATCCCCAAAACACCTTACCTACATAAATTATAGCTCAAGGTTCTTTTAATTTATAAAGAACCTCAGAACACCAGTTAATGATTTAAAAATCAGGTTACAAGAAACCCACACCTGCCGGGCGGTGGTAGCACACACCTTTAATCCCAGCACTTGGGAGGCAGAGGCGGGTGGATTTCTGAGTTCAAGGCCAGCCTGGTCTACAAAGTGAGTTCCAGGACACCTGGAGCTACACAGAGAAACCCTGTCTCAAAAAACCAAAAAAAAAAAAACAAAACAAAACAAAACAAAAAAAAACCAAAAACAAACCCACACCTAGGCAAATGTAGTTTATAAATGTATGTTATTTAGTCTGTATGTATACATTTTATATTTTGTAACTTTTCAAAACAAGACTAATGATTTAATACCCTTAAATATTAAAGCACAGATGTAGTAGTATTAAGTATTAGAATTTCTAATTCTAATTAGAATTAATAAGCACTTAACAAGTTAAGAGTTATTAAAGAAAGCTCTCCTCAATCTACAAGAAACCAGTCAAACTAGAGGACTGCTGCTAATTGCTAGTACCATTAAACTTCCTCACTGGCCTTGGGGCTCCCCCCCTTACCCCCCCCCCCAGGCTTAGCACTTTCCCACAAAGCTCATCTATCCTCAAAGTCAGGAAGCTCCCCTTCTGTCCATGTCTTCATAGGTCTACATTACTGAAGCAATTCCACAGCATATATCAATATAGAACTTGAAGCTAGTAGATTTCATATCTTAGTATTTTACATCTGAGGCCACTAGAAACAATTTTAGCCACCTACTAATCATGTGGCATCTCTTTTTAATCAAAATCTCTATTGCTCCCCTTCCTATGACAAACCAAGCACATCAACAATCTCAGCTTCCTCACAGAACATACTTCAGCTTCCTGGCCATAACTTGGCTTTCCCCCAGCAGTTTCTCTAACTTTATTAATGAAAACCATGCCTTCTTTCAAAATCCAGTGTCCAGAAAAAAGTACATAATTCAGAGTCCAAAGGAAGTACATAATTTTCTCTTGAAAATCCAAATAACCAGTAAACATATGAAGAGGAGCTGAGGTCAGTGAGACAGCTCAGTGGATAAACAGTCATGAGAACGATCCCCTGGGTGCACATGGTGGAAGGAAAGAGTTGCCTCCCACAAGCTGTCTTCTGACTCCTGTATGCTGCAGGATGCAAACACTCGCATACACACACACATACACACACACACACACACACACACACACTAAAAAAAGTAATAAACAAATATGCCCCACTGTAGAGAGGGAGGACAATGAAAATGAGTGTGTCGAGTATTCATAAAGACATAAAGACTAGGGCTGGGCACTCACAAGGTAAGAAGATGTCTGAGCTCAAACCCAATATGCTCTGCATCTCGAATTCCAGGCAGCCAGGCTTACATAGTGAGAACTGCCCATAAGAACACCTGATGTTACAACTCAGATATTTTACTAAGTGATCTGAAAATGTACAGTTTAGTGAGTGCAGGTGACAGCCACCAAACCTGGCAACCTGTGTTGAATCCCCAAAACTCTGATGGTAGAAGAAGGGAACTAACCCAATCAGAGACTGACCTCTGACTTACATGTATACAACACGGTATATGTGTATCTGTACACATGCTTGCACATAATAATAAACTTAGAAAATAAAAATAACAAATAACTGCCCATAAACATTTAGAGCAAATTTATTCATAAGTAATAATAGGAGAATAGAAAAACAAACTATGGTTCATCCACACAAAGGAAGACCATTCAACAATTTTAAAATAATGAACAATTAATTCATGAATCATAAATGACTCTTAAATGTACTTTTCCATAATATTCTATTACATCAAAGAAGCCATATATAAATTTTTAAGCTTTGTGCTATTGCACTTATATCACACTCTGGAAAATGTGGAAGGCTTAATAGAGAGCACAGGTGACTCTAAAGAGAACCCACAATCCAAAGGGAGTATTTAAGGTGCAGAATCGACTCTGTGTGATACTACAATGGTGGGTGCATGGTCTATGTAGTATCTAACCCATCGACAGCAGAAGCCGTGTCCCTGGCGGACCTCAGTGCACAGGCCGAAGACGCCCTGTTGCTCAGAGGTAGGGCAAGAGGATCGTACACTCAAGGACTTCATGGGCTGCAGAGTAAGTTTAAAGCCAACCTGGGCAACTTATTGAGATGCTGTCTCAAACTTAAAAGTGCCAAAGGAAAACACAGAGCACACAGCTGGAAGGCAGCTGGGGCACACAGCCTAGCATCACAAGGTCCTGGGTTCAATCCCCAGGACCAAATGAGTTTTACAACTAAGGAGGCTAACCTGACTTCTGAAAATTAACATTAGGACTTGAAATAACAAAGAAATACTGTACTCTCGTTGGAAACGTTATGTCATAGGGACTACAGGTTAGCAATTCTGGCTGGGGAAACTCAGGCTCACCACTGAAGGCTGTCTCTCTCCTTGTACTTCTCAGTCTATCAGTATCTACCTACCTACCTACCTCTCCCCAGCTAGCTGGAGTTGAGCAGTTTGCTCTGCCTTACCTTCCCAGCACCATGACACTGTTCTCACCACAGGTCCATAGAAACAGAGCAAGCCAATCAAGGCCTGAAACCACTAAGACTGTAAGTCACACCTCCTCCCCTTTCTTAAATGGTTTCTCTCCTTTCTCTTGTTTTAGCAACAAGAAACTAGCAAATCCAGAATGGCTTCTGTATTTCTGTGTGCACACAGGTTATGTGTATGTAGGTGCTCACACGTGCGCCTGTGTGTATATGCAGTTGGGGGGTGGATAGGATGGTAGCTTAAGCTGGTCTAGAACTTACTATGTACCTTGAACTCTTACCCTGTCTGATAGGCTATGTAACACCTCCACCCCTGAGCCACACTACAGCCTCAGTCACACAAGCAACTCCAGTCTAATAATGAGGAAAACTTACCCAAATTCCAGATTGGAGGCATCCTAAAATATACCTAACCAGGACCTGAGAAATGTCAAGACCATCAAAAAGCAAAGTCTCTCACAGCCAAGACAAACCTAAGAAGACACAATAACTAAATTTCAAATGGTATCCTTAGTGGTTTGAATAAGGGTAGTCCCCAAAGACTCATGTGTATGAATGCTTGGTCCACAGAGAGTGGCACTAAGGTGTGTTATCATGGAGTTGGGTTTGAAGTCTAATATATGCTCAAGCTATGCCTAGTGTGGCACACAGTCTCCTTCTGCTGCCTTTGGATCAAGACACAGAAATCTCAGCTCTTTCATCAGCACCCTGCCTGCCTGCCTGCCTGCCTGGACCATGCCATGCTTCCCCCTGACCTAGTCCATGATAATGGACTAAACCTCTGACACCGTAAGTTAGCCCTCTAAAAGTTTCCCGTTATAAGAATTGCCATGGTCATGGTGTCTGTTCACAATAATAAAACCCTAATTAAGTCGTATCTTGTGTATAAATAGAGCAATGGCTTAACCCAACAACCACCACCAAAAAAAAAAAAAAAATTCTAGGAAATCTAAGTAAACTATGAACTTAATTGATAATGTGAATGTTGACTCAGTAATACACATGTACCATAGTAATAATGCATGTTAAAAGTTGAGGAACATGAGTACATGTATGAGCTATCCATACACTCTTTAGTGTCTCTATCTGTAAATCTCTTTTTAAAAAAACTACTTTTTAGAGAAAAAGGTTCTCACCACAATGACTTATTTGGGGGCAGGGGGTATGAAGAGCTCTGCAAGCTCAAGCGAAGAAAGCCAGTGCAGCAGCTTATCAAAGCCGGGCAAGCCGCCCTACACAATGGCTGAGAAGAAAGTCGGAGAGGAAAGGGCCAGCAATGACCTAACAGGGATATTAGGATACTCCCCCCACTGCTTAGACAGCTGCACTGTGTTTTGACGTCAATATCAAGACTCCCGAGGGTTAAGGCAACAATCCACTCTTCCGTATTTGCTGTGTAAGTTTCAAAGTGAAACTAGCTGCTAATCAGTGCTCACAGTTTCCAGGAGGAGCAGACAACCCCTTACAACCTGAGACGCGGTGGTGGGCCATGGGGAGGACAGAGACAGGAGTGTGCTGAGCACACATCTGAATTCTCTTCCTAGTTCTTTGGACCACTAAAACTCTCTTAATTTTTACTGAAAAATAGCAAGTGGAATACCAATCTCTTCCATTTCTTCTTCTGAAAAGGACTGGTGCATGGAATCAAAGTGTTATCCATCCAACTAAGCCAATAACTGATATTCAACAGTAGAAATTCAAAAGTACAAGGTAGGTATACTGTGTGGTGGGCCTAAAGTAACAGCCCTGCAGTCAGTCAAATGCAATCAATTCATATGAAGTAAATTAGTAAAACAATAGAATGGTGGTCACTGCTAGACGACCAGACCAGGTAAATGAAGCAAAGAAGGAAACCTGGGGCTGTGCATTTGGATCACTGAAAAGACCACACTGTTCTTTATAAGGAGAGCCTGTATCAGATTCACTATGCTTTCCTGATTTTAATTTTAAGTAGCGGTAACTTTCAAGTACTGCTGTACTTCTTATGAAGCTATCTCTGTGACATACACCTATGATCCCAGCACTCTGAAGGCTGAAGCAAGATCACAGGATCATCAACCTGAAGCTAGCCAAAAGCTGTCCTGGGTTACATAGCAAGTTCCAGATAAGCCTGACAAGAATAAGATTATGTCACCAAAACAAAAACAACCCATCCAAGTACTTCTATTACAATGCTGTTTACAACCAAATTCATCCTGAGTCATTTTCCTAATCTGTATTTATTTCTAATTCTAGGGGTGGGTCCCTCAAATAGACTACTCAATGAGCTACAACTTAGTAATTTAAATATATATATATATATTATATATATATATAATATATATATACTGAAAGTCTCTTTAAGCTGATATTTTATAGAAGATACTGAGGATAATAAATAAAAGTTAAATTTGGAGCCTGTGTAACTTTTTCCAAAGTCACTCAACTAACAATTTGCTGAGATCAAAGCCAAGGTCAACCTGACAGGAAAGCCTGCCTGATTTCTGTAAGATGTGAGGGTAGGCCTACAAATATCAGGCACCTATCTTAACTGTCTAAAAGATGAGTTTCATGGGGGGAGGGGGGAGTGTGCATCCATAATCCCAGCACTTGGGAGGCTGAGGTAAGAGGATTACCACAAGTTTGAAGCCAGTTTAGTCTATGTAGCACATTGCATACCAGTCAGAATTACATAGCAAGATCTTGACTCAGAAATAAATAAATAAATTTGTTTTTAAAATAAATCTTGCCAGGCAGTGGCAGCACATACCTTTAATCCCAACACCTGAAAGGTAGAGATAGATGGATCTCTGAGTTCAAGGCCAGCCCCGTCTACAAAACAAATTCAAAACCATCAAGGGCTACACAGAGAAATCCTGCACAGAAAAACCAAAGGGGGAAAAGGTAAAATAAATCTTTCAAATGCAGGGAGTTAACCAACTAAGGATTTCTAATTCTCCCCTGGCCACTTACTTAGGGAAAACAAGATGTATTTGAGACAGATTCAAGCCCTGCTAAGTAAAATGATTAGTAACCGACTGTAGAAAAGTCCATCTGAAAAAGTTTTCTATTTTTTACTGAAATAGATGTACAAGATACACGGACTAAAGCATGAAATAATTACAGTTTGGGGACACTAAATAGTCTCATGTCCATGTAAAAGGCAGACCATCATCTGAAGATACAAATCCTGGTCCCTGGATACAAAAGAAAACGTGATCTGACCAAATCAAGAAACACTTAGCTCTGCTCAAACTCAAGGGTGGTATTTGTGTCCATCAGCTAAATCAAGATGGCAGGGACTTATCTGTAACCAGAAGGCATTTCACCATGTTAGGGGCTGTCCTGGAGTTATTACTGCTTTATAAGGTTCACTGGCTTTAAAGGTTTCACCAAAACCCCAATACTCACAATGCTGGAAGATCTCACTGCTTCCATGTTCATCTGAACTATCAACTTGACAGATCTAGAATCACCTGGGAGGCGGGCCTCTGAGCATGCATGCCTGTGGTCTTCATTAGGTTAACTGAGGCGGGAAGCACCATCCGCTGAGATGAGGTCCTAGACTACAGAAGCAGGAGGCAAGCTAAACGCCAGCATCCCTCGCTCTCTGCTTCCTGACTGCAGAGACAATTGAGCAACTGCCCCACGCTCTTCCCACGTGTCGACCATTTCATGGACGGGCTGTATCCTGAATTGTAAGCCAAATAAATCACCCTTTTATTTGCTTTGTCAGACTATCACAGCAACAGGGAAAATGACTAAGATCTGGCGCTAGGTTAAAATCCAAGTTAATGCCTCCCTGGAACAACAGCTTAGTTTTCCCAAAGAACTGGTTTTACTGAGTGATATATGACTTTTCCTAAGAAGACTATTCACCCAGACAGACTAGGTATGGACAAAACCAGAAAAGATTCCACCAAGTCCAGGCTGGTGAACCAGTAAGCTTACTGGGGTTACTTACAGGAAGACAGAGAGGCAGGCGCACCCCTCTGGGCAACTTGGGGGCAGCTGTGCTACCAAAAGTCCTACACACGTCAACTGTTTTCTTCTTATGTAAGTGGAAAAGGATGCAGGGGAGTAAAGGTTCATGAATCTCTCCCTCCCTCCATAAGGGAATTTTTTTAAAATCACTTTTGCAACAGGGTATGGCTATGCAGAACAGCTTAGCCTTAAACTAACAACTCTACCATCACTCACGGTATACGCCACAATCTCCAGCGATTAACCATAAAGTAATGTTAATAGGCCACATCTGGTAAGGGTCTCATGCATGTGACCACAGCATATTGTGCGTTAGGATTTAGCACCAGGGCCAGAGAGCTGGCTCAGTGAGTAAGGATGCTTACCCACCATGCCTGATGACCTGAGTTCAATCCCCTGGCCTCACAGAGTGGAAGGAAAGATTTGACCCCAGAAAGTTGTCCTCTAGCCACACCTGTATTGTGATGTGTACATATAATCATACATGTAAAATATGTAAATGTAATAAAAAATTAAAAATTTAGTATACATGAGTCATGTGTTGTGGCAAAACTTAGGAGAATTAAGGTGGGACAAACTCAAGTTTTATACCAGTGTAAAATTAATATTCCAAACAGCCATTTAAAATCAATAAAACTAGGTTTCTTTATCACAAAGAATGAAATACATTCAATAGAACAAAATCTTACTTATCTTTTCCCACACAGGGGCTGTCCCAATGGCTCTCCTAACCCTCATAATTATTCTTGCATTAACTTCACCATACTAACTTGACTTTTTATTTAAATTGTTGTGTGCTGCTGGGCCTTATATACACTAAGCACATGTTCTATCAGTAAAGTACAAACTCACAAGATTTTTTTAAAGAATTATTTATTTTATGTATATAAGTACACTGTCGCTGTCTGCAGACACACCAGAAAAGGGCATCAGATCCTATTACAGATGGTTGTGAGCCACCATGTGGTTGCTGGGAATTGAACTGAGAACCTCTGGAAGAGCAGTCATGCTCTTAAACACTGAGCCGTCTCTCCAGCTCAACTCACAGGATTTTTATTCTAGCACCTTTAACTAGAGTGTGTCTGAATTATTTACAGTTACAAACCACTATGTACTCTGTTTATAATGCTGACTGTAATTTTTTACAACTGTCTTTGTGCTAAGAGAAAGCAGGTCTTAGGGTATGCTAGGTAAGCATTCCATTAGTAAGTCACACACATCCAGCCAGCCAGCCCTTGCACAAGAAGTTTTAATTAAGTAAAAACCACCTCACACATGTGTCATTTGATTCTCTGAGGTAATTTTTCCCCCAAAAGCAGTATTATCCTCCCTCTGTTGGAGAATTAGACTCAGAAAAGTTCACTTAATTATCTCTGTAATCCTTGAGAAACAAAGCAGGGACTCAGTCCCAGCGACTCTGATTCTCATACACTTCCAACTACATAATACTTTAAACAGAACGCTCAGCCAAGACGAAGTAAATTTTTAATGTTAGATAAGAATGAGGGAGGGAGGGAGGGAGGGAACTGAAAAAAAAAAAGATGAGAACAAGAAAAGGGAAGCAAGAACAGGGAAGGAAGGAGGGGAGGAGAGGAGAAAGTCACCAGCCAACAACTCAAGGGGAAGATCGTAGAGCACCTGTAATCGTCTTCTCTGAAAGCTTTCAGAACGAGTAAAGCTCACAACTTACTGAAGAATTAACATAAAAGAGTTGAAACTACTAAATACTACATCTACATATAAAAGCCAGTGTCATAAAGATGTCTGTTCTCTCCCCACTAAATTATATACTTTGTATGAAATCTCACAGTTCATCTCAAATTTATAAGGAAAAGGCCAAGACTATCAACAAAATATCTGAAGAATAAAGGTAGACAGGGCGTCTTACTCCACTCACGCAGCTAACATGCCTCACGCTGTGCAGGATGAGGAAGGCTCAGAAGCAGTTTACTCTCACCTCCCCACCCCGAGGATGGTGGGAGGGCCTGTGTATGTGGTCATTTGCTCTAGGCTCCTTTTCCGTCCAGTATTTACAGTATTTCAGAATGGAGTACAACAACAAAGGGGGAAAGAAATCTTAAAAACTGTAGACTGCTGCCAAATTGAAAGCCACTGAGTCACAGAGATGAGGAGAGTAGGGTGTATTATTAGCTCAGAGCTCGACACTCCATTAAGAGTGTCCATTATGCTCCATTAAACTCTCTTTACTGAAGCTGCATCACTCCAATAATCTGTAAAAAGGTAAATATACTGCTTAAATGGGCCACACCACCATGTCTGATTTAACTCTCTAGAGCGTACCCAGGTCGCTCTCGAATCCCTTAAACTTACTGTGTTTTCAATAATGAGCTATATTCAAGCAGACTAAGCACATGTTGTCACTAAGATGCTGCTGCCAGCAGAGTGAGCTAAACTCAAGGCAAAACAAGTCACCCTGCCAAGTGGTCAGAATGGCCACCTCACTGCAGATGCAGGTGACATCTGCTTACCAGGAGTTTCTGAAGAGGAAATACTTATAAGAAAAAAGTAGATTTGGAACAGAGAAGGTTGTTAACATATAGCATACTCACTTAATGGTTTATATGGCCCTGAGCAGGTTACTGAACTTCAAAAACGATTAAATACTTGCTCCAGCAATGCTGTCAGGATAAAGTAAGCAAGCACAAAGCCCTGTAGTCACACTTCTCGGGTAGTATGTAAATAGTGGTTCCAGAGGTAGGTAAAAAATGGCTGCTCTCTGAGCAGCAGACACCAGTACTCAGGAGGCAGGCTGCAGAGAAAGACTTAAGACCAACATGCATAAGGTCATGTCCAACCCACAGCACTGCAGGGGAAAGACATGTAGTTCAGACTGGGCTACCACTTGCTATATAGATAACTAAGAGGACCTTGGACTCCTGATCCTCCGTCTCCTGAATGCCCAACATTTTATTTAATTTATTTATGTTTGCTTATTTGTTTGAGTTTAGGGTCTCCCCTGCTAACCTGAGCCAACTTGGAGCTCACTATGTTGACCAGGCTAGTCCCCAACCCTCTGTCCTTCTGCCTAGGACCAATCTTCTCTATTCCACAATGGAACCTTTAGGTCATTTGTTCCTTTTTGAAGCTTGAGAAGCAAATGACAGGCAATAATTTATTACCATCTCTTTCCTGAGAGCTCTTTGCTATCAGTGTCCAAGACAAAACCAGTACCTCAGAAGCACCAGATTTAAATTCTAGTGCCAGAAATTCACTTTTAATTTCTCTTAGTTAACAACAGCATCACTGATTTTTTTAATATTGTTATAGTCTTTATTCCCTTCATGTCTTGAGATAGATATCAAAACTGGCATTATCAGCTCAGAATCTTTAAACACTCCTTAGGTTTTTGAACTATACTGTCAAATTATTTTCTGTAATATTTAGACTTATTTAGATATCCAAATCCAGATGAAAATACTACCCCAAGTCTCCCTTCAAATTAAGAATTAGCTTCAAGACTAAAGGCAGTTCACACTTAGGAAGCAGCATTAAGGAGGCAGAGGCAGGCAGACCTGGTCTACATTGTGAGATTCAGGACCAGGACAACAGGGCCTACACAGATAGGCCCTGTATCAAAAAAGAAAAGGAAAAAAGAAAAGAATAGAATAGAAAGGAGAGGAGAAGAGAGGAAAGAAAAGAGAATAATAATAATTTGCTTCAATTGCTATATGCAATAAACAAAAAGATAGCATTCTCAGTATAGCTTGAGTCAGAAATTCAACTTTTTGATAAGTGTCCAACCTGGCCTTATGATAACGTAACTCTTACTTGTCCACCAAATAAGAGTTCATCCATTAGTCTAACTCAGTGGTTCTCAACCCTGAAACTCATCCTGCATATCAGGTGTGTACATTACATTTCATAACTAGCAAAATTACAGTTGTGAAGTAGCAACAAAGTAATTTTAAGGTCAGGGTCACCACAACATCAAGAGCTAGCTATATTAAAGGGCCGCAGCATTACAAAGGTTGAGAACCACCAGTCTAATTCAATATTTACATCTTCCAAGTACTGACAAAAGAGAAATGAAGACAAGCAAACTCAATAAAGCTGGGAAAATTAAGTTCTAAGACTCCTGTAAGCAAAATGCCATCCTCAGAGCTTTCAAATCTCCTCTGCCAATCAATCACCTTCTAACCTTAGTCTGAGCTCTGTGCTGGAAAAGAGGCAGAACTACTCTATGACTACACAGACTCGATGATTTGCTGGAAAAGAGGCAGGACTACTCTATGTCTACACAGACTCAATGATTTGCCACAGCACACAGCCTCCAACTACCGGGTACTTACTGCACTGTCATCATTCCCAAAAGAAACTTTACTTCACTATTCTAAGTAGGAAAAAGATAGAATTGTTTGCCAAAAAGAAAGTAACACTAGAAAACAATGTATGAACAGAATTATATTTGAAAATACTAGCAATGAAATACAAGTGGATGTTTCTGGAACAGTAACACTAACTCAGTCAGTACAACTACAACCTGGTCATTTCCTCAAACAGGAGGCAGTCTGTACTGTTTTCACACCTGCTGAAGACATAATGTTCCTCTAGCTACAAAACAAAACCCGTCTTAGCCCATCTACTGGTACCAGTAGTTGGTCATTTAATGGGGGAAAAAGCAGTCAAATCAGAAAGTTATTAAATGCCACTTATAAAGATCTTAAACTCTGCTTCAACTTAGAATATATAAATATGTATTCATCTGTCACTTCTTAGATATGGAATAAAGGCCTTTTCTTTAGCAAGATAATCAGAGTGACTTATCTTTCTCATATAAGCTACACCAAATATATCACTGAGATTAACTACCAATTCAGTTTACTTATACTTTCAGTGGGACAAGAAACAGGATATACATAAAAATATTCACTAAATCTTTCCACAAATAACTCATAGTTGTCTTTATCCCCATTCGACTTGTCAGTGGTTTTTCAATGAGTCTGCCTCACATTTCCAAATCATAAAAACTTTTTCCATGGATAATACTTGAATTTCATACTTACATTCCATCTGTTTTCATAATATTTAACTAAAATAATTCCAACCTAAGTACAAGACTGGGACTATGCCACTCAGCTAGTCATCTTCAGACACACAACACCGCCCACTGCACAAGCAATCCACTTGCTGTAGGTGATAGTGAGTCCTAAACCACAGAGCAGAATGAACCCTCTAAGCTCATCTGCTATCCCAGCCACTACACTCTCCTACTTCTTAAATAAACTGGTTACGTCTTCTGTTAAAGCTATAAGACTTCATAAAACCCTGAGTAGCTACCCATTTGCATGATGGCCCCTCTAGGTAGTTCCTAAAATCTTGCTACCACCTACAGGAGGTGTCCTAAGACTTTTACCTTACCTTCAAGCATGATGTCCTTTCTCAGTACTTTCACAACATTTATTTTAGTTGGCTCTTTTATTTTTTCAGCCACTATAACTTAGTAGAAGTCTTATGAAAGAGCTCAGAGTAGGCCAGGTAGAGGCCCAGCCAGTAGAGTCATTTGCCACCAAGCCTGATGACCTGAGTTTGAACCCTAGAACCCAATTCCTTGGGTTGTCCTTTGAACATTTTATGTGTGTACTTATAAAAGAATAAAACAAAGAGTTGGGTATGATATGGTAACACTTAGGAGACACAGGAAAATGGGAAGTTAGAAGCAGCTAGCCTGGCGTATGTATGAGATCCTGTCTCTAAAGGAGGGGCAAGAATTTAATAAAAAATAAAAATTAAAAAAAAAACTTTCTAGAAGTATTCATTATTTAGCTTCAAAATTAGAGCTACATACAGAGTTTGGCAGAACAAATGGAAAACTCTTCACACATCCATTCGAGCTTCAGGAAGAATTTCAAATATTTCTGGGAGAAGTCTTTCCTTTGTGAGATCTTATGCATGACTAAGGCTAGTTTCGCAAACAACCTTATCTTGACAAACACGTCTATTCATGTGAACAACTTAAATTATCTTGACAAGTATAAGTGTTCTGTGAATAAAACAAAATAAAGATGACTGTAAAAATAGAGCCATAAAATATGAGTATAAAGATTACTTTCAATGACTTTTTTATCAAATTTCCTAATTTTTATGAGTGTTTAACCACAGACCAAGATAAACAACGTGCCAGGGGAGCAAAGCTTACCTGCAAACCAACAGAACAGTATGAAAATGATAGCATACCCTCTGAGGTCACCTCAGCAAACTCTACGGCCTCCATCCCGATCTCTTAATCACACAAAGCAGATTCCTTCCGTGTTCCTAGAGAGGCCCCCAGAACCATCTCACTCACTCGCCCAGGGGGAGTTAGCAGCCTCCGGAGTAGGTGTGGCTAACACCGAACCTTCAGATCCCTGAAGCTTGTGCTTTCTTTGAGGGAAAACTCTTTGACATTCCTCATGAGAACAACTCAGCTAAGTGACTCCTAGCTTTCTGATCATAATTGCATGAGATAATATTTGGTAGCTCTGTCCACACTTTTTTTTTTCAAGCCAGGTGTGGTAGCACAGCCCTGTAATCCCAAATATTCCTGGGAGCCAGAGGCAAGAGGAGATCACAAGTCTTAGAAATGGAAAGATGGCTCAGCAGTTGAGCTGGCACTGCTCCTGCGGTGGACCTGAGTTTGGTTCCCAGAACTGATGTTAAACGACTCCCAGCTACGTCTAACTGCAGCTCCAAGAGAAGCAATCCAGTGCTCTCTCTGGCCTCCACAGGCACTGCACTCAGGCACAAACCCCACCAGAGACATAAAAAAGAAGCTAAGTACAGTAGCTCAGTCATGTAATGCCAACACTTGGAATGTTGAGGCAGGAGTGCCTCAAGGTCAGAGCCAGCTTCAACTACAAAGACCCTGTCTCAAAAAACAGAAAAAAAAAAAAAAAAAAACAAGTACTTGAGAGCTGGAGAGATGGCTCAGTGGTTAAGAGCACTGACTGCTCTTCCAGAGGTCCTGAGTTCAATTCCCAGCAACTACACGGTGGCTCACAACCGTCTGTAATGGGATCCAATGCCCTCTTCTGGTGTGTCTGAAGACAGCTACAGTGTACTCGTATACATAAAGCAAATAAATAATTCTTTAAAAACAAAACAAAAGGAGTGCTGGGGTATTTGTCTAGCAAGTGAAACCCTAGATAAAACCTCTAATACCACCAAAAAATATACTCTTTGCATATATGCAAATGTGCTCTATGATAATGAGCACCCAATACAATAGCCATTGGCTACGCAGTGCTTACTGAACAATAAGATGTGGTGTGACTGAGGAACTAAATTTTCCATTTTATGTAACTTTAACTAATTTAAGCAGCCAATTTTATCTTGTGTACCTACTATGCCAGAGAATGACATTTTATGACTTTGGGGATCATGTACTGCATACAACAGATAACTAATTTACTTTATCACTAACAGTATTGTAACTGTCCCTTACTACAATTCTTTAGTCTCCTCCTGCTGCTTAGTCAGCCAAGCAGAAACAAGCCAAGCCTCACTCCTCCTCACACTCCCCGTCCGTCTCAGTGAATGGCACTGACCCTGAGCCTGGCACACACACTGGGCCTCCCATCCTTTGGTCCTGCTGTAGTCTCAAGTCTTCCGAGCTTTATTTTTGCCTCTTTTCAAACATATTGCTGAGTAGCTCTGGTTTAAGGAGTTGTTAGAACTTCATTTTTCATGTACATTACTGAAAAATATGTCTTTATCAGTCTGCTTCTGAAACTGCTTCTCACAACTAATCCATTCTTCACACTGCCATGTGATCCCATTACTTCTATGGCTAAAGGACACCACTGCCCTTCAGAACCCAGGGGTTAAACCCAACCTCCTTAAAATGACATCATCAAGTGCCACCTAACACTTCAGTTTCATCACCATCACTCTCTCTTTTAAATGATTTTCTGTATATGGGCTGTTTGCCTGTGTGTCTGTCTGTGCACCACGTGCATGCCTGGTGCTTGAGGAGGCCAGGACAGGGCATCAGATCCTCTGGAACTGGAATAAGAGCGTTGTAGCCACCATGTGGGTGCTGGGAATGGAATCCTAGTCCTTTGCAAGGGCAGCCATACCCACTGAGCCATCGTCACCATCAATCCCCTGCTTACGCACACCAAATCACATGCAGTTTGTACAAAACCAAGATGTTCCACCCCATGTAGTTTTTAACAGAGTCTCACTGTATAGACCAGTCTGTACCCAATCCTCCTGCCTCTGCCTCCTTAATGCTGAGACTACAGGGAAGCCACCCCAGCAGGTTCTCACCTGTCTCCACTGATATCATTCCTCTCAACTGCTCTCATATCCTCACCTGTCTGGGAACCATGTCACAATCCTCTTCTTATCTACTAAACCATTTCTAGTCTGTCTAGGAAACGCCAACTACACTCCTTTGAGTCTAGCTCTGTCTCCTATCACACTAGCATCTCCTACAAGTCAGGAACAGTACCTGATTTACCCCTGCCTGTCTGTCTCTACAGTAGAGCAGCGTCTAATGCAGGCTGGGGATTCAGACTTGTGCCACTCATGGGGAGCGATACTTAAACTTCCTAGGATTCTGTTTCTGTCCTTGTAAATGTAGGTTATATTTAAAATCCATTACCTCACAGCCACTGGGAAGATTATGTAAAGTACGGTGTATAAAATGCTACTGTGCCTCACACAACTTGAAAGGGGAGATTAATAGCTGGGTTACTATCTCCTAGGAAGGCACAGGAAGAGTAAGGAAGCCTTCTGGGCTTTTATTACCCGGATGAAAACTGAAGGCACGGCATTAGGACTCAAGCAGAAATAAATGAAAGGCTGAGGAGGAAGAAAGGACCTGCATGGGCTAAGACAGCAGAGCCCGTGGATGTCGACAGGGCCAGAGTGCAGACAGGAGACCACAGGAGGGAAGGGAAAGCGCCCAGACCTGAAAGTGGAACCCTCCCAAGGACAGACACCGACAGACACAGGTGAAGATGTAATCCAGCAGCAGTAAGTGGTGTCTAAGGAATCATATGAAAACACAAATTTGGGGCTATTTGTGACTAATAAAAAAGACCATTTCAAGCAGAAAACTGGATTTTCTTAACAGTGAAACCCAATTTGGGGATTATTCAGAACTATATTTTACATTCTACCTTTTCACCTTGAGTACCTGAATGTGAGGCTCATAAACCAAGGGGAAAAATGTTTCCCTCCTTATAAAGAATCCTGCATGTTCTATGGCACACGATATAGAAATTGCTGCTTTAATTTATATTTAAAGACAAGAAATTAAACCCAGTAGTCTAAGTACTCGGGAGGCAGAAGCAGATGGGTCTGAGCCCAGGCCATCCAAAGATCCCCTCTCAAACACAGCTGGGCTAGGGAGAGGGCTCACATCGGGTGGCTCACAACTACCTGTAACTCCGGTTCCAGGAGATCTGACATCCTCACTGGTCTCCTTCAGACAAGTAGGCACACACACACACATATACATACACAAATAAGAATATTTTTTAAAAAGACAAAAAACTAATCTTTTGCTGGATTTTCTCACTTCAGTTTTACAATTTCTATTCATATTGATACACATACAGTGCTACGTAAAGTTGTATACAGTAGGAAATACAGTGAATCACGTGTAGAATGACTTTAAGTCTGATTCTAAAATCTTTCTAGGAGGAAAGCACTAGGCCAGCCAATTCATGTCTTTGAGTCTAAAGGGCTTTTTCTGCTGGTAAGGTGGGAATAATAAATGCCTTGTTGAATTATAAGAATTAACTACAATATCCATAAAGTACCTAGGATGTTTTTGTATACAGAAGCTAATTATTTTAACTAAATACAGAAACAGCTATAAAAGCATAGTAAGTACAAATTTAAATGATTCAAATTTAAATGATCTCAAAAAACAAACATAAGGTCAGCAAAATGGCTCAACAGGTAAAGAAAGGAGCTTGCTGCTTAGGACCTGGCCACCTGAATTATTATATCCCTACAATCCACACAGACAGACGAGCACCAACTCACAAAGTGCTCCAACTGCTACATGTGTGCCACAGCTCATGTACTCACACACATACATCATACATGCACACATACACACACACAAATAAAAAAGCAAACTTGTACACACAAATAATAATAGTAACAACAACAAAGTAACCATAAGTTTACATAAGTGGTACTTTTTTAACTGTAGCAAAACAAATGAATCATGATGCTTGTGTGACAGTATCATCCTAAGAATAAACTGTGGTGGAACTGGAAGATGCCTAGTGGTTGGTATGTTTGCTGCCCTGGAGAGGCCTGGAGTCCAGCTCCCTTCACCCACAGTCAGCTACACACAACCACATGTGACTCCAGTTCCAGGGACTCCAGTGCCCTCTGCTGACCTCCTCAGACATCAGGCATGCACATGGTGTGGAGATACACATGCAAGCAAAAACACCCATATACATAACATTTAAAAAATCTAAACTTGAAAATACCTATAATAATTAATATTAAATAATCAAATTATTTAATCAGTATGAATTGGTCATTTACCTTTGTAATTTTTTCAAATTCAAATTTTTGTTTTATTTTGTTCTGGGGATTAAAGCTAAGGCCTTGCATATGCTAGGCAACAGGCAAGCTCTACAACTAAGTTATGGTCACAGCCCTCCAATTTGACTTTCATCAGCCCTCCACAACAACCAAACATTCTTCTGATTAGCAATATTGATAACAGTAAATTTTCCAAGCTGGATAATAAGCAAAGTTCTTATTGTTTACAGTGTGAGGAAGCAATACTAGCTAAAATAAGATATGGTATGTATCTATGCAAAATTAACAGAACTTTACCCAATGAAGAAATTACGAGAAAAAGCAGCTTCTCAAAATCCTGCAGCTCTCCCTAAGGGCTCATGTATTAACAATGCTTCTAAAAGCACTAATTTCTCCATGCAATCTATTATCAATTTTAGATCTAGCAAGACTCTAATACAACACCTCTGTAGCCTTTCTTATTTGTTTGGGTTTTGGGGTTGTTTGTTAGTTTGTTTTCGGTTTTTCGAGACAGGGTTTCTCTATGTAGCCCTGGCTGTTCTGGAAGTTACTCTGTAGACCAGGCTGGTCTTGAAAAGAAATACGCCTGCCTCTGCCTCCCAAGTGCTAGCATTAAAGGTGTGTGTCACCACTGCCCAGCTCTCTGTAGTTTTTCTTTACCTAGAACGTTTTAATCATTCAGTGAAAGTCTTCATTTAGGAGCTTCTGTTTTTAAACTGCTATATACAAGCTTCAATTTTTTTCTGAACTTACTACAAATATAAAAAAGTTATAACTTAAAAATAATAAACACATAAGTATCTCCTAAGCAAGTCCTAAAAATTATTCATACCACAGAATTCCTTTCTTGCTGTTGTTTTGTTCTAAATGCTGTAATATTAGGGCTGAAGCGATGGCTCATTAGTCAAGACTGCTAACTGTTCTTGCAGAAGAACCAGGTTTGGTTCCCAGGACCCACACAGTAGCTCACAACTACCTGAAGCTCCAGTTCCAGGGGCTCTGCTGACCTCCTATCCACACATGGGACACAGAAGTCACACAAGCAAACACATATGCACATAAATAAGTCTGAATTCTGTACTATTCTTGCTAACATGCTACAGAATCTCAGTAACAGTAAAAAAAAAAAAAAAAAGTTTACAAAGAAGGCATGAAGATTAAAGTAGAAATATTTTATGGCCCTGGTGAGTCTATAGCTATAAGAGAGACAGTTATTTTTAAACAGTAGAAAATATTTTCAACAGGGGGAGGGAAGAGGGCTTATGGGACTTTTGGGGAGTGGGGAGCCAGGAAAGGGGAAATCATTTGAAATGTAAATAAAAAATATATCGAATAAAAAAAAAGAAAGAAAATATTTTCAAAAAGGGATATCATTATGGCAGCAAGAAATCTTTAATGTAGGTTCTTTTTTAAAAAGGAGGGGTGGCAATCTGCTTCTATTTTGTATACTTCACAAAAGCCTTGTCTTCAGCCATGCCTGGTAAGTACACTCCTACAGTCCCAGCTCTCCAAAGGCTGGGATTCTACAGTTCAAGCCCAGCCTATGACTATATAGTGAAACCCTGTTTCAAAAAGCAAAATCAAACAGAAACAAAATAACCAAAGCTGGGGATGGTGGAGCACATGCCTAGCAAGTACAAGGCCCTGGGTTTAATCCCCAGAACCATAAAAATAAAAACAAAGAATCAGGTATCAAAAAGCACTTACTACTTTTTTCCACCTTCCATATTCAATATAATAAATTAATTTCTGCTCTTCTAACACCAAAAATATCTGTATCAAACAGATTATAAACATATTAAAAGAACTTTAGGATAATTGTGACAGAAAATGATTTACCCACAAGGGTTTGGATAATAATAATAATAGTAAGCAGGGTGTGGTGGTGCACACCTATAATCCCAGCTTTTAGGAAGCAGGATTACTACAGTTTTTTAGGACAGCCTCGTTTGCATATCAAATTCTATGCTAGCCAAGATTACACAGTAAGATCCTGTCTCTCAAAACACCAACCAAAGTAACAACAGTAAATGTAAGGAGTCCTAAATGTGTGCGTGCTGGGTGTGATGACTTACTCTTGCAATCCTGAAGGACTGCCACAAACTGAAGGCCAGACTAGACCACACGCCAAAGCCTGGTCTCAAAACTCCAAAAGCAAAAAGACTTATGCTACTCCTATTCTATTTCAGTGCCTTTAAAGTGTGGGTAACGCATGACCAGGTAGTGAGAGCAAAAAATAAAGAGTAAAACCAAAGAACAATGCGGCTGGGCAGTGGTGGAGCACGGCTTTAATCCCAGCACTTGGGAGGCAGAGGCAACCGGATCTCTGCATTCAAGGCCAGCCTGGCCTACAGAGTGAGTTCTAGGAGAGTCAGGGCTACAAGAAACCAGTCTTGGGGGGGAAAAAAGCGTGCAGTAGGAGTAACCACATTAACATTTTTAGCTTAGAAAGTAAACTCAATTTAATCATTATTACTTTGTACTATTTCCCCCAAATAAAAAATTCCTTCTTGAGCCAGGTACATGCCTGGACCTGGGAGAATGAGGCCCTGAGGACGAGCCAGCCTCAACAACATGGCGAAACCTTACTCATCTCCCAAAACAAAACAAACAAAACTCACTTCTTGCTTTAATATTCAGCATGAATCAATAAATATCACTATTACAGATAACTTTCTTAAGTTTAAGTTTTTAAATATAAAAATAAAATTATTTAGTAAGGGGAAAACTGCTGAAATATATATAAATTCAAAATCATTTTATTAGCATTTTCTTAAAAAGTTTAGAAAAATGGATGATTTCTAAGGTTTGAGTCACAGTCAATAACTTACTGACTTCTTGTTATATACACTAGCACTTTTTCCTCTTTGGTTTTTTGAGACACAGCCCTGGCCTTAACTCAGGACTAGCCTATATAGACTAGGCTGGCCTTAAACTCAAGAGATACGCCTGCCTCTGCCTCAGTGCTGAGAATAAAGGCATTTATGCTACCATGCCCTACTCAAAACATTAAGATTTTCTTACAGTCTTCACAATATATCTTCAAAAGAAGTCAGTCTGTCTCTGCCTGTCTCTCTCTTCTCACTGTGTAAAACAAGATGGACTGAACTTACCAGGCAGTCCATGCTCACTGGGCTGCCTGAGAACTTGTACCAATCCTCCTGCTTCCTGAGTGCTGGGACTGTAGGATGAGTCAATCACAGCCACCTCCTTTAGTCCCACTTTTACAGATGCCTGCCCGAGTCCTGGCTTGTTACTGTCTTTACCCAGGAACTGTTACTAGAACAAACCTAACAGGCTTTCCTTAGCATGAGCATCACTCTGTGCTCTTCTACTGGTCCTCTAACATGGGCAAAAATACAAATAATATCTACAGACACTAAACTTAGGGCTGAGATAACTTTTCTTTCAAAAGCTACTTTAAAAAATTTTTTTGTTTGTTTTTTTTTTGGATTTGTTTTTGTTTTTTTTTTGTTTTTTTTTTTTTGTTTTTTTTTTTTTGTTTTTTTTTTTTTGAGACAGCGTTTCTCTATATAGCCCTGGCTGTCCTGGAACTCACTCTGTAGACCAGGCTGGCCTCGAACTCAGAAATCCACCTGCCTCTGCTTCCCAAGTGCTGGGATTACAGGTGTACGCCACCACCGCCCAGCTCAAAAGCTACTTTTAAACAAAAACTGATGCCAGGTAATGATGCCAGGTGGTGGTGCACACCTTTAATCCCAGCATGCTGGGAGCAGAGGCAGGTGGATTCCCTAAGGTCAATGCCACCACGGTCTACAAAGCAAGTTTCAGGGAAGTCAGGGCTACACAGAGAAACCCTGTCTTGAAAAATCCAAGAAGAAAGAAGGAAGAAGTGGAAAAAGAAGAGGAAGGAGGAGGAGGAGGAGGAAGAGATGATGATATGATCGCCCTTCTCACTTACAGCACTGGCTTATCCTGTTCTCAGAGGTAAAGTGTCCGTGTTGGGCTGCACAGGCCTGGGGACGAGCTTCTGGTCCCTGCTGTTCCCATCTAGGCAACTGACCCTTTACCTTCAAACATTGTCTCAAGAATTCTAAGCAGCCAGGGTAAATACAGTAACAAGAAACCACAAACCCTTTCTAAATTGGCAACAGCACATGTAACTAAAATGCAACCTAAGTACTACTGTCCAGACAAGGACAGGACAACTATTACCCCGAGAACTAGTGTTCTCAATGGTGAGACAGCACTACACAAATAAGAATGGCACATCAAAGAACTACTCACCACAGATAAAATTTACTTGTTTATATTTTAAACAGACTATGTTTATGTGAGCAACCAAAGCCAGAACCAATTCAACAGCAAGAAAAACTGAAATTAAATAATTTTATTTAAGCTGAAAAAAAAGCCATTTGAAACTGTAGTTTGTAGTTCATACATAGACTCCGAAATTAGGCTAACAACAATTTAAAGAAATGTAAAGCTATTTCAATACCTACAAAGACTGTTTTAAGTGTCTACACACAGATATGAAGCCAGTTAAAATTATTTCATACTAACATACTTCCATTATATATGGAATGTATATATGTATATAAACTTAACTACTCAGTAAACACTGTAAGCTCTCTTTGCTGGAATCATTTTCACATGCCAAGTACAAAGAGTGTTCCTCACTCTTTCCCCAAGAATGAATGCTACTATATATATTAACAACCTTACTCCTTACATCTCAGAAATAACAAACATTTTGCCTGTACAGACATCCTGAGTCATAACTGTCACTTGAAGGCCCTTAGATTCATTAACCTGAGCAGCTGAAGTGGTGTTAATGATCTCGAGACTAAAATTAGACTTCCTTTATTCTTATTATATTATCACTGTGATGACCTCAATGATGTGATAGTTCTTTTCTCTGCACAACTGACAGCAGAGGTGAGCTTAGGGTTTTTATAAGTGATTCTGATGTTCTTCTCCAGATTAAATAACATCACTGAGCTCCCAGATGACTTGGAGCCATGAAGAACTGGGATTCCTTTCAATTGGCATCATTCCAACAGTAGCTCAGTAAGAAATAAAACCTCCTCCTGCAAATCAAATCTGTTGCAATGTTATTTTTGCCCCAGAGGTTGATTACCTGCTTCTGTTACTTACATACATACACACACACCACCACCACCACCACCACCACCACCACCACACACCCCGCAAGTTGAGTAAAGACAAGGTTAGGAAAGTAGATCCTGTTGTGAACCTCCTCCAGGAACACTTCATGAAATCAAAACAAGATCTGGCTGTCAAACTCTACACACTCCATGAATATCCTCACCAACTGACAACACTCTAGAGTTCTCAGGACCACTGACTAACCATCAAACAATGAGGATATAGTAATACAAGAAGTCACAGTCCAAACTACATGGAGTCTTGGTGAGACATTTACTGGTGATATCAGGAGATCCAGAGACTTCACTATAACCCCATGAAGAGAAGAAAGGGAAGAGAGAGATAAACTAAGACAGTCCATGCACTGATCACTGTTGAAGCTACTGGCAGGAACGCAGAAGCTGATGTAACACTGAATTCTACTAAGCCTATGCATACGCTACAGGGCCTATAGAGTGTGTACTGAGCACCTCCTGTGCTAGGCTGCATTACTGGCCCCACTTACTCAGCCCCCCCAGTGACCACATGCCTTCCAATGCTACCTGTAGAAGAGTACATCCCTACCCCACTGATAAGGAACCTTACCTTGTCCCAGTCTATGTCCTATGAGCTAGTCTGATGGACTCGTGACTGAACAAAAGCTTTGAGAGTCATCATACGTAGCCAGGTGTGGTGGCGCATACCTTTAGGCCAGCAATCAGGAGGCAGACACAGGAGGACCTCTGATGTTTTGGGCCAGCCTGGTCTATAGATCCGGTTCCAAGGACAGCCAGGGCTACACAGAGAAACCCTGTCTCAAAAAATAAATAAATAAGCAAAAAGTCAGCATGTGCATCCATCACTGTCCTTGTCCTCTCTCTGACACAGTAACTATGAATTTCAAACAAGAACATTCCTGCAGCCAGATTCCAAAATAAGATCCAAAGCTGGCAGGTGACACCTGCCACCTCAGGACATGCACAGAACGGTACAGCGATGGGTTCTGTGTTTCTGTAGTATTTCTAAGAGCAAGGGATGGTGTTATACCAACTAAAATGGTTGTGTACTTCTAACTACAGCACTCAGGACGCAGAGACAAGAGGATTCTGAGTCCAAGGTTACTCTGAACTATATATACACAGCAAGACCCTGTCTCCATGACAGGAACAGGTTTAAATACAGCTATTTCTGAGTAGTGTGTCTGAAAAACAATGGAGGGGTGGAAATTTGAGGTAAAAGAGCAGGCAGGTGACTTTATGGCGTGAACTCGCATTGTTCATTGTTGCTTGGTGTCTCTGCCACACCTGCATGTGTGTGTGCCCGTGCACGTGCATTTGCTCAGCCACAAGAGTCACAGCACCAGGGAAGCTTGAGTGAATGTCACAGTGCTGGTGTGGACAGGCCTGAGTGCTATGGCACTGATGTGCAGGCTGGAGGACAACTCTTTGGATTTGGTTCTTACCTTCCATCATGTGGCTTCCAAAGCTGGGGACAAGCACCATTACTGCTGTACTATTTTGGAAGCCCAGGGACAAGATCTGTCATTGAACCTGGAGTTCACTCATTGCCTATGCTAGCTGACAAATGAACTCCAGAGACCTCCCTGTCTCTACCTACCTGGTGCTGGGGCTACAGATTAACACTGTGCCCACCCCACCCCGGCCCCCAGCTTTTTTACACTGGTGGTTAGGGATCCACACTCGGGTCCTCACTTTACCAAGTGAGCTATCTCCTCAGTCCCAGGAAAGAAAAATTCTAAGTATGACTCTTGTGGTGACTAAAAACCATTTGAATGACTACAAAAATCAACTTTGGCAGAGTAACACTGTATTACATGGACATGTTTTTACTGCAGCTAAGTAATGTCTGAAAATTGCAATAACCTGCAAATACAATTAGACATAATGTCTGCACTTTTTATCCTAGACTCTAAGTACTTTATAAACATCAATATAACCTTTGCATCACCTGACATATGGGTATTTTACAGCATTGCAACCAGCTATCCTTCTTCCACAAAACACTCAGATACCCCTCAGGAGTAGTCACCCTGAGAAGTCTGGCCCAAGCAACCAATAAAACAGGAAATATGCTGACAGTGCATGTGCCACCAACAATCTCCAAGAAGACCAGACCTTCACCCACAAGAACCACTTCCTCTGAGTAAACCACAGAGACACCAGGCAAACCACAGCAGATCAGCATGTGTGTTGACACAGGAAAGCCCCATAACCCATCTAAACATCTACAAGAAAGCATGATTGTACTACACATATTTATATACATTTGGGGACAGTGTACTCTTCTAGCGGGTACTGTCTACAGTAAGTGATCAATTTCAAACTTAATTCCCTTCAGATGACCTGGCTTTTATACAATAATGGATATTTTCTGAATCCATGAAAGATCTACAAAAATCCTCTTTATTAATTATACAAGCTGAAAAGCAGCATTTATATTTAATATTATGTAAAATCACAGTCTAAACGTAGTATCTTTAGTAAACTACTGTTTAGTAAAACAGTATACTTTATAATGTCAAAATAAGAAGCCATGTGATCAGTGGCTAATTGTACATTGGCTCCCCCTCCTCCCTTCCTTTGCTCACTATCCAGCCCAGGCTGGTCTAGAACTAAGATTCTCCTGCCTTAGCCCCCAAGTGCTGGAATTAGAGCCATGTGCCACTACCATATTCTCTTATGCATTACTAATTGCTGTGTGACTGACTATTATTACAGTCCCAAGCCAGGAAGACTTTTTTTCCCCTGCTATTAGATCAGCTTGTCTCTAAACACAAGGAAGCCACCCAAGCCTGACTAAGACTTTAAAAACCACGAATCAGCATTTGAATTCATTAAAAATCATTTGGGCTACGAGTCTGAACTCACAGCTGCACTGAGGCATGTCAGTTTAATACCGGAACCATAATGTGCTTCTTCTACTAGGAGTCAAAAACACATACGAAAGCACTTTGAGAACAGCTGACCCTCAGCACCACTATATACCACTCTGCAAGATCAAAATCTACACAGTATCCCAGGTGTCAGCTCCACAAGCATCTTACAAACATCTCACACACTGTTACCTTTGATACTTCAGACATTCTAAGTCAAAAACATCAAACTGGTATTTTCCAATTCCAAAACTTACTAGCAAAATCCAAAAGATCAAGGACATCTACTTAAATAACATTAGATTAAATAAGTATTAAAGACAGACTACTAATAAAACAAAGAGTTCTTTAATCTTAGATACTATATAGTAATTGAAACACACTTTTTCTTCTGTTGCTAGTTTGTCATGAGTAATAACTCTCCCAAACACAAGAAAGTAAAACGGTCTTCTGAGATGCATTTTTATGTCCACTTGCTGGAGGGCACTTGCATGTGAGTGCAGGTCCCTATGGGAGCCAGGGGCAACTCAGCACCATGGAGTTAAGAGCCTCCTGATGCGGGTGCTGGGAACTGAACTCGGGTCCTCTACAAGAGCAGTACGCACTCCTAGCCAGAGCCACCTCTCCAGCCAGAGCAAAGTATTATTTAAATTTTAACACTAATCTATTCTACCAGGAAATTACTACTAAGCTAGCACTGCAGAGCTATTTCTTAAAATTGATAAGATGACATAAGTTTTTTGTTGGTTTTTTTTGTTTGTTTGTTTGTTTTTTTTTTTTTTTGATTTTTGGAGACAGGGTTTCTCTGTGTAGCCCTAGCTGTCCTGGAACTCACTCTGTAGATCAGGCTGGCCTCGAACTCAGAAATCCTCCTGCCTCTGCCTCCCAGAGTGCTGGGATTACAGGCATGAGCCATCACCTTTTTTTTTTAACATTTTAAGTAACTTGGACTAAAACAAGCCACTAAGGAGAAGAACAATTACCTCTAAGCTACAATAGTATCTCTCCACTGTCCCAGTGATACTTTGTCTTTACTAATCCCAGTGATAGATACTTCGTCTTCACTTGTGACTTTGACTCAGCAAAGGCTCCTGACCTTATTTCTGTAGTCTACTTTTTGATGTACTAAGGGAGCTACATTTGAAAGAATCACTTTGTAAAGAAGTCTTCCAAAACATGAGTTTAAGTAGCCAATTTGATACTGTGTTGTTTATATGTTTGTTTCATTTGACTGCTATAATCTCTTACATACATTTTAAAATAAACATGAAGCCAGAGAACATAGCTAACTGTTCACCCAGCAAGCCTGAGGCCATCAATTTATCCCCAGTACAAAATTTATAGATACATTCATGCACACATCTACCTATCTAAATTTTTTCTGAGAATCTTTCTCTACCTGTAATTTTAGAGCTAGGGCTATGCCTGGAGAAAAATCAAAGAACTCAAAATCACAGTAAAAATAAGTTGGAACTTGCTTCTCTAGAATATGAATCATATAGAATATCACATTTTGTACCAGGAGACCAACTAAGAACTGTACTAGGAGAGCAAGTCAGGCAAAGCTAATAAAATATTGAGAGACAGACTGACATTTAGACAATGGAACAAGAGAAAACATAACTCAGCTAAACAAAGACTAAGTAAGGGGAGGAGAGCCAGAAAGAAAGCAGCCGCTAACCACGTGAACCATTACAGGCATGCAAGCTCAAAATGGCAGAAAAGCATCATCTAGCCTGCTACAGCAAGAATGCACAAGTTACCAGGACAACTTAAAAGAGAAGCTGGAGCTGAAGATCAGGAACAGCTTCCTGACTACAAGCCCTATCAGCTTGTTGTTCAGTCTCCTGAGGAAGTGACAAAAGCTTTATTCTCTAGAGATATTTAAAGTTAGCACAGATAAGGGACCAGGAAGAAAGCATCCTGTAAGAAAAAAATTCCCTATTCTTTTTTTCTTTTTTCTTTTTTTTTTCCAGTGAAGCTGAAAAGCTGCTAAACAATGGTGAAGAGAAAAACATAATATATGTAAAAAGAAAGTAATTTAAGATTTAAAAAAAGAAAAACAAGTCAAGTCGTGGTGGTAACTACCTTTAATCCCAGCACTCCAGAGACAGAGGCAGGCAGATCTCTGACTTTAAGGCCAGCCTGGTCTATAAAGCAAGTTTCAGAACAGACAGGGCTACACAGAGAAACCCTGCCTCAAAATAAAATTTATTTAATTAATTAATTGAATAATAATGATGATGACAGCTTAAATCCAGAAAATCCAGATTAAAGCCTTGAAACTTAAGGTTTGCCTAGCATACTATGCCTTTGGTTTCAGCAGCAGCACAAGTAAAATATATAATAATGATGATGATGATGATGATGTCTGCTTGTCTCAGTTTTATAAGGTTGACTTAATTATGAGCTGCTTAATATATATTATATGTATATATAAATAATGAAAATATGATCTGCCATACACCAAATTAAAAAACATTATAAATATTAAAAATTATACTAGCATACAATATCACTGTATACATGAAAGAATATTTTATTCAAAAGAAAATGAAACATTTATATCACTATTTTGAAGACTCCTAATTAAGAGAAGGGACCTTATCTCCAGGTAAATTAAATCATCAAATCCAAATTTTAACAGATGAGACAAAATTAAGGTGAGCCTCCTAGTCCTAAAAACAACAGCACAGTCCATTTCTGAGAGATAAGTAATTACGTAGTAAGACCTATTTGTTTGTGCCTTGCTAGAGGAGGAACCCAAGCACTCTGTTACTGATCTAGAGTCCCAGTCACCAAACAGCACTTCTAGTAACTGTCAGATCACCACAGCACAAGGTCCCTCCAATCACCTGTGGAGAACCAATAAAACTTTCTGCTGTGTCTATAATCTATGTTAACATGTTAACACTGCAATATAAATAATGTAATAAGTAGTGGGGGGGGACACTGCAGGGGAACACTTCAGTGTTAACATGTTAACAACCAAAATCACTAATGTATTAAGTTGTATCAGCAAGCTAACAAGCTTTTGTAATGATTTCAAATAAAGTGTCCTTTGTCAACTCATGAAACAAATCAAACACAATGTAAGTGTATTTTAGTCAGAAAAACTACAACTCCTTATTTTTAAAAAGTTACTTTGGATTCTCCATGTTAAATGGCAAAACTGTAGGAGTACATATACTATATTATAGGCTTATATGAATCAGGATTTTATTGTGAACTTAGAAAAGACAAAATATTATAAAGTTGGCATGGTAATACTCATTATTCTCAGTGTCAAGTCAGTATTTGAAATGGATTCATTTTATAAGAAAATGATACAAATAATTCAATCTTACAGATAATGATGTATGCAACCTTGAAAATAACATACAACCATAAAGGGGAGGTAGGTTGCTTATTTTGTTATTAACTAGAAGAACCTTAAGACCACTTTGGCAGAAAAAAAGAAACATGACTGATAGCTGTATATATGAATATAAAGTTATAGGCTGTATTTACTTTAAACCTACTTAAAAGTCAGCTTAAAGCTAAATTCAATACTGAGTAAATTCCAACACATCAAAAACTTGTGTCAATCTACAAACCAAAAACAGCAAGATTTGTAAAGCTCCAGACAAAGCAAAGTCCACGCATCTCAAGGAAGAACCGGCTGACTTTCCCAGCTGTGCCACCCTGAAAACTTGCTGTTAACAGAATCTACTCTGAAATCATTCACTGGGTCCACTGAAAACACATCCTTGACCATCTACTCCTTAAATGTCAATCACCACTCTCTGACTCTCTCGGTATAGAAACAAGCCAGAGAGCACTGAAAATTATTAGGATATTTTAGGGCTAAATAGACCCATTAATGCAGAGGGAAAAGCAGCAATCTGACACTCTTATCATTTTTTGAATCTTCTGGCTTCGTAGTAGTTACAAAGCAAGCAATTAGAAAGCATCCATAAAATACTTAATTTTTAAAAAAGCTTTTCAGGGGCTGAAAAGAGGGCTCAGTGGTTAAGAGCACTGGCTGCTCCTCTAGAGGACCCAGATTCAATTCCCAGCACCCACGTGGCAGCTCACAACTGTCAGTAACTCCAGTTCCAGGGGATCCATCACACCAAGCAGCATACATGTGGTACACATATCTTTGCATGCATGCAAAATACCCCAAATAAATAAAATACTCAAAAATAAAAATAACCAAAATAAAATAAATAAATCTTTAAAAAAAAAAATGCTTTTCAGATATACTACACAAAAACACTAGTCTTAGCTGGGTAGTTACTCACCTTTAATCCCAGCAATCTGGAGGCAGAGGCAGGCAGATCTCTTGTGAGTTCCAGGCCAACCTGATCTACAAAACAAGTCCATGACAGCCAGAGCTATTCAAAGAAATTCTGTCTCAAAAATTACCCCACCCACCCCAAAAAAGTAAGGGAAAGAAAAAAGGAAGCAAGTGGATACATGAATCTAACTGCAACATAATAACAGGATGTAACACAGCTCAGAGTATCCAAAGTGACCAATCAGAGCCTACACAGAACTGAATTCCATCCCAGCCCCAGCGTGTCCCTAACACAAGAATAAAACCCTTCTTATCTTGTTCAGCCATGTGTCGCCTGCCACAAACTGCAAAACAGAACAACGCCCAAAACCAGCTAGTCTGATTTCCACCGAGGACAGACAGACTCTGTAGTCAGACGCACCACAATGAAAGAACTCCAACTCATACAGCTCGCACACTCTACAGAACAAAGCCACACCACATACAGCACTTCAAACTTGAAAGGGTCTCAGAAAAGCTGCATTGGCACTATTAATTTGCCAACAGTCCTAGAACTGGTAAAAATCTATCTCCAGCTCACTAAGTCAGTGAGAAAAGATGTGCACAGGGCTGAAAAGAAGCTGGAGTCTATAGGAAGAACTCTGCTAAGGGACTCTGGCATAAGTATTACTAAACCAGTACTTCCAGATCTCACATCAACATATATTCAAACCAGGAGGAACTACTACTCTCTTAAAGAGAAAGGACATCGTAATATTTACAGAATAAGTTTAGAAAGAAAAAAAAAGTAGTAGTCACCTAGTAATTCTCTTTTTAAAGGGGGGTTGAAAAAGGCCACCAAACTCCAGTGCCTGACAAAGAACAGGATTTCAATCAGTTTTAAAATAAACCTTCCAGGATCTTATTTTACATGGCTCAGTTGTCTGAAGTAACATAGTAAAGGTTTATGATGAGAAGTTATTTAGACCTAAGCCCCACAAAGCATTAACATATTTAAACTGCTTCTCTTGACCAGGGGAAAACTGTATTAAAAGATGAAATACTTGGGCTGGAGAGATGGCTCAGCGGTTAAGAGCACTGACTACTCTTCCAGAGGTCCTGAGTTCAAATCCCAGAAACCACATGGTGGCTCACACCCGTCTGTAATGGGATCCAATGCTCTCTTCTGGTGTACATTAAATACACTTAAGCTGGGCAATGATAGTGCATATCTTTGATCACAGCACTCAGAAGGTAGAGGCAGTGGGTCTCTGCATTTGAGGGCAGCTTAGTCTACAGACAGAAAAGCCAGGGCTACACAGAGAAACCCTGCCTTGGGGAAGGGAGGCAGATATAACACTAGACTTCATATGCATCCACCTCTTCAAGAGGTTTAGGTAGGGTGGGAGGAAGGGGGACGACAGACATGCTATACACAGCCAGATACACACAAGAAAAAAATGCGCTTAAGAGGTGGCACAACAATTAAGAGCACATACTGTTCTCGTTCTTGCAGAGGACCCAAGTTAGATGTCCAGCACCCAGGGTAGGCAGCTCACAAGCACCCACGGGATCCTAAAGCCTCTTCTATCCCAGGTGCACATATATGCAGGCAGGGTCTTTTTTCGAGACAGGGTTTCTCTGTGTAGCCCTGGTTGTCCTGGAATTCACTCTGTAGACTAGGCTGGACTCGAACTCAGAAATCCACCTGCCTCTGCCTCCCAAGTGCTGGGATTAAAGACCTGCGCCACCACCGACCTAGGCAGGGTCTTTTTAAGATTTACTTTTGTACTTTTACTTCTGCATGCTTACTGTTCATATGATGAATTCAGTTATTAAAAAAAAAAAAAGACCCAAATTTCAATGCTTATGTACACTGTATTTATATACCAGAAAGAGAACAAAAGTCCCTGAGAAACAAAGTTGGGGAGGAGAAAAAAAAATCCTTCCATGGGTGCTGTAGTGTGACTTTTGTGTGGAATGATTCAATGACTCTAAATTCTGTTTCTACAAATTAAACTCTGTAACATCTTAATGAAAACCAGGACTACATCAGTTTCTGGTAAGTCTGCTTAACTACAGGTTGAACTGACAGGCAAGAACTGAATGAACCAGCAGAACAATTATCTGGACACCTGTGATTCCTCAGAAGTAAAACACGGGGAAAGGTGAGGAGCCAGGATGGTACACACAGCAGGAAGATCCCAGACTACTGTCTCTACATAGAAGCACATTGTATTAGCAGGAAAACTGAAAAGAAATCCCACCTCACAAAGTAGACAAAGGATAAACAAGAGTACTTTAAATATTTAGGGCATCTTTTAGGTGAACACTCATGTGACCCTGGAGAGCATCAACAGGAAAAGGAAGCTCTGTCTCTGGAGAAGCTGCTATGGTACGATAATGGAATTTGGCCCCTTTAAAAATCAACAAAGGAGTCGCACAATTGGGTGAGACTCTCTCATTAGGAAATTAAACTGTTTTCCGCAGGAGCATGGCTGTTGCTCTTGAAGACTTTTGGCCTTCTTCCTCAGTTATTTGTTTTGTTTTATGACAACAATGTGAAGGCTGATTTAAAAAAAAAAACCAAAAAGATAAAATTTGGAAGTAATATACAATGGCATCATTTAAGTTGAGAAATAAAAATATGCTAAAGGAACCAACTTGCTTTCACTAAAAAGAACTCAAAAGACCTCTTAAGTCAAAGAACTACACTTGGACTACATACTCTACACAGCACACCATGTCACCCTATTAACAAACAAGGTCCACCTGCCATGCCTAAACCAGAACTAGAGTTCACATCTTTAAATGCTAAGGCTTCTGAAAGATGACATGTAAAAAAAGAATAATTAGAAGCAGGCCCCATGATTTTCCCTCATTTCCTTTAGCTCCTGGAAACTGTCCCCAGCAAGAACCCGTGATTTACTGGTAATGTCAACATTCTGGAAAATTAGGTAATTAATAATTAAACACTGTGCAGGTCAACACGTAAAACGAGATCAGAGTCACAAATCACCATGCAGGAGGATGAGAATTAAGTTCACAAAATTGTTAGTCTAGAACTACCACAGACAGGAATACACCCGATGATGCACCAATACCCACCGACCTCAAGCTCTGACCTTCACCCAAAATGACCTCCCTCTGGTTCCAAAATGAGTACACAATCTTAATGCACCCGACAGAAAACCATAATCATGGTTTTCCTTCATTTCCTCTGAGAATATGGGGGAAAGTTTCTCTCCCCCCAAAAAACTGCATTTCCAAATTCAATCAACCGGATAACTTGGCAGCAACCCTAGACTAATTGCACAGCTCCGAAACAACCCTCTTCCCTATGCCTGTCAATTGCACTAGCTGAAGGCAAATCTGCAATCACCGACTCCCCTGCTGCGTGGGACCGAATCCAGGGAAGGTTAGCGACCAAGGAACTTCATACCCACCTGTCCGTGATAGTAGACTGTGTGCCACTCATTGGGGCCCTTGGCGAGAGGTCTTCTTTTTATCCAACTTGCATTTTACAGTAACACCTCCACACCCCACCCCCAGTGCTCTGGGATCAGGCCCAATTTCGGCAGGGACACAAAAGTCCAACTCAAAACTCCATTCAGTCATCTAGAACATCCGATTGCAAGGGGTCAAGGAAAGGGGATGCGGGTTGAAGCAAAACAAGTTATCTCCCCAAACAAACCGAGCAAGTCGGCCACAAGGCGAGCTCAAGAACTAAGAACGATCCTCAGCAAGACACGGGGAGAAAACTTCGTCACAGAGGGAAGTCGCGAGCCGTAGGACGGGAACCCGGATCCCTCCGGGGCTGGGGCAGGATCGGCTCAGGGACGGGCGTCGGCTCCTGTCCCGAGTCGGCGGGGCCCAGCCCGGCCCTCGGGTCCCCCGCTCTATCTGGGGCTGCGGGCCACTCGTGGCCGCAGCCTCCGCCGTGTCTCACGCCGTCCCGCGCCGGGTTCGCGCCGCCCCATGTCCCCGGGCCGAGGGCCCTGAGCTGCTCCGCGCCGCCCCCACCCGGTTCCGGCTGCCGCGCTGACAGGGACCCTGTCTCAGCGCCCGGGGCAGCTCCCCATCCCTCGGAGGCCCCCGAGCTTCTTCCGCAGTGGCACGGCGACTCCTCCCCGACGCTCTGGTAGGCGGCGGCTCCCGCGAGGAGCGGGAGGTCCCGGCCCGGCCCGGAAGCCCGGCCCCCGAGCAGCGGCTGCAGCGGCGGAGGCTCGGTGCGCAGGGCCGTTCGCTCGGTCTCAGGGGCACTCACGGGAGCGCGCACAGGGTGGAGGGGGGGGCGCCGGCGGTGACGAGCCTTGCGACCGCTGTGGGCGCGCGCGCGGGTTCCGGTTCCGGTTCTGTCCCCTCGGCCCGGCGCGACTGGAGCGCGCCGAGCCGTCCCCTCCCCCGCCGACTTTTTGGGCCCTTCTCCCTGGGACTTCGGGAAGCCGCTTTACCCGGGATCCCTCCGCTTCCAGGACTCGCCAAACTTGCGCGGATACTTCCGCGCAATGCAGTCGCGGGGGATTGAGGGGAGCGAAAAAGTAGTTCTGTGTGGCGAAGCGGGCAGCTTCTTCCTCCACCACCAATAGCTGTCTTCTTGGTCCCTTGAATGCCCTCGAGGTGCAATCCACAGTGTACATTCCACCCAGGACAGCAGAGGAGTCATTCCACAGTCTCGAGGAGTTCAAGTCTAGATGGTCTTTGGAACTCCCCGGCTGGAAACTTTTATTCTTTAAGAGAATATATTCGTTCTCGGTGTCAAATGCTTTTGATGACTGCATGCAACTCCAGATCTATGGGCCCCGATAGTGTTAGGCAAACCTACACACACACACACACACACACACACAACACACACACACACACACACACACACACACACACGGGTTTGGGGGTGGGCCACTCACCTGGGGCACCTGCTGGCCTATCCCGGAGGACTGGGCTGGGGAGGGATGACCAGAAGAGGCTGTGGAGAAAAGATCTGGGCCCACACTTGAGCCAGGAGCTCTTGATGTAAATATTGCTTTTAGGCTGTTTTGCCTTGGCAAAATGAACTGTATTATTTGCCAAATTGAGAAAGCATGGTGCTTTCCACGGCAAGTTAATAAGCTTGTTGTGAAAAGAGATGGAAGAAGAAATACATCTGTCCGGTAAACAGTACTAGGGATCCCTTTGAAGAGTTCCCAAATGTTTTCCGGTTTCTCTTTCGGTGGGGTAGAGACATCCAGCTAACCATGTAGTTGTATGATTGAATAAATCTGTCCCTGAGGAAATGAAGTACCACGACACAATATAGTTCCCCAATTCTGCCTGTAAGCATCAAATGGCTATTCCTTTTATACAATTATCTTCAGTCTTTTGAGCTTCAGTCTGTGTAGGTGGGAAGAGACTTCGGCCATTTTGTGGAAATCAAATCTAATAAACAGTGGGTGTGGAAAGGAAACAATTACCTCTTAATAATGCTGCTCCTAAGTCATTCCACAACAGTTCGCTAAAGGACCGGATCATCATCCCTGAATAGATGCATGAGCTCAAGGTGACGTTAAAATGGGGACAAGGGGGGAAAGATAAACGGAAGCCTGAAATGACTTTCTCACTGGCCTTTTTTTTTTTTTTTTTTAAAGTTCGGGGCACAGCCAGCTAATTTTGTAATGTTTATTTTTGGAAAGAATAGAAGCAGATTGGAGTTCCACGCCTGACAAAGATCAGACCTGGACACGTTGCCATCTACTGGTAAATCCCAACATGGCAAGTCTAGCCTGAAGACACTCCACTGGTTTCTACCTACAGCTGGAAAGAGTTCCCAGAATCTATATACTATAAACAAACTGTGAACCTTCTCCCCAAGCTTACTCGAGTTTTCTTGACTGTACTGTCCTCTTCTCCCTTGTCCTAATAATGTCACAATGCAAGTATCAAGTGAATGGGGTCTGATGACTCATCAAATCATGAATTTTAAAAATAAGTTCCCGTCTTCCTTTCCAGTCGGCCTCAATGCTCGAGCTTCGGAGTGAAACAAACTGGGAACACTTCCTAGTTCACCTTCTCTTCCTTGCATACAAAACCTTTTGGCAAGCTGTTTTCAACCTCTTTCCAAATTTAACAGCCCCAAGGGTCTAGCTGTGAGCAAAGCGGGCATTTTGCTGTGGGAAAGCTTTCAGAAGATGGTCAGCAACAGATTGAATAACTACTGTTTCAATGATGAAAGTCTCTCTAATCACTCACAAGGCTCTAATTTTTTTTAATATTCTGATGAAAGGCTCATTATAACTGTACCACTAAGAGCCTATGGAAGGCCTCCAGTAAAGCAGAGGCCACCAAGGCCCCTTCCCTAGCCTTTGACCTAGGAAGGTGGCACCAGTAACCCAACCCCTGGACATGCAGTTTCCAATGGAACATCCTCAAGGCCACCTTTGTCCTCTTATTTGAGGTTTCAGTGTGCTTATCCACAGGACCTGCTGTATCCAGGGCTGTTTGTCATAAGCATCAGAAATCCACTGTCTAGCTGGTTATGCTAACTTACACCTTAACTCCCAGCACTGGGAAGGCTGAGATAGGAGGACTACTTGTGAGTTTCAGGCTAGCCTGTGCTACAGAGTAAAGCCTTATCTCAAAGGGGGGGGGGGGGGAAGCAGTAGGAATGAGTAGCATGCCTGAAACACTGGGGGGTCGGGGTGGGGGAGCAACTGTTCAAGCAGGTGTAAAGTCGGAATATTATTCTTCCTCTTTTAGGCAAACTATTTTCTGCACTGATTATGTGCTGATGGCTATCTTCCATATAAAAGGTAGGAATGATTAATGCTAAAGAGCAGATTACTGTCACCACTAAGTATGAGTAGATGTCAACACTTCTACAAGCCAGAGATACGCAACAACGATACGAAGGCAGACTCTAGGTTTATATAAAGTTATTTTATTTTTATAAAATTTAGTATAAATCGTATTGAAATATAAATCCTTCTTGAGCAATATCGGGGATGATTACACAGTAATTCAAATGCGAATAAGTGTTCCCTTTTGTGTCTGGGCACACATCACACACTAAGCTGCCCTTTCATTTACCTGTGTTGAAAAAACAGGCCACCTCTTGACTGCTGAGTCATCTTCACAGGGTTTTAATCTCTGAATTTCCTCATGTTACTAGTTAGACCCTCGAGAAGAGCTGAAATGAGGGATTCCTCCCCACTTACCACTTGTTCAGGTGTCTCGTTATCAAAAAGTAAATAAATAGAAGCCTACAGGCATTTCCTTGAGTTTGCCTCCATCAGAAAGATCTACAGTCCTTTACTTTGGAGGAGGGAAGGAGAAGGGGGCCAGTAATAGATTAAGCTGGCTCACGTGTCCGGTCTGGAGCAGGATACATGGTGCCAAACTATAAAAGCCAGTTTTATTTTTTTTCTTTATGTGTGCCAAGCCACTCTTTTTGACTCTGCTTTTGCTGAAATCAGCATTCCCCAGTTTCCAGTTCTGCCCACAGTTTTGCTGGAAAGGAACACACCACCAGCATATCTGGGACACAAATCAGAGAAAAGGGGGCATGGTGCTATCTGTCCGGAAAACAAAAACAAAAGCCCAACAGCTAAAAGATACCTCTTTAGCTACATAACAGCCACCTTAAAGGTCCCACTGTTAAAGTACCTTTCTATTTGCAAGAATATCTATGTTTCCAACCTCCCCCATGACTGGTCTCTATAGCTATTGCCACTCACTGGGTTAGTGTCCCCATTGACTATAGAATGAACTGACACTACTCTCTGACCTTTAACCTTGCTTCTTCAATAGCACTGTTCCCTGGCTTACCACTTGAATTAACCAGTCACCATTGGTCTAAATAACATAGTAAAGATAACAAATACATAAACAGGTAATACTTTTTTCCCCATTAAAGCCCTACCCTGGAGCCAGGCATGGTGACACAGAATTGTAATCCCAGCACTGAGGAAGCTTAAGTGGGAGAATAGAGTTCAAGGCTGACCTGAACCATACAAGCGAGACTGTGTCTCAGGAGAAGGGAAAGGGTGATTTAAAAGGGGGGAGGGGGAAGGGTGTATCTAAAATAAAGAAAAAGGAAGAAAGGAGGGAGGTAAAGAAGGAAGAGAAGGAGGGAAGGAGGGAGGGAAGAAGGAAGGAAGGAAGGAAGGAAGGAAGGAAGGAAGGAAGGAAGGAAGGAAATAGCCTGAGGTCATCACATACATTAAAATCTTTGGTTCTAGTTTGCAGTATGTACCAGGAGCTGAAACCTGAACTCCATCTCAAGTACAGTGGAATCCACATGGTAAATCCCCGTGGAATTTAGCCATGGCCTCTCTCATGCCTAGCAGATTAATTCACAAAAGCCCTGAGAACTGGCATACTTTTCCTGGTAGGGCAGAACCCGTACGACTGGACCAAGTAAATCTAAATCTACCCACATTTCACTGACCTTGGGTCCAAAGCACTAGCTCTACAGTTTTGGGGCACACAGAGTTAACACAGGAATCCTGAGCTGCTATCCTTGCAAAGGCCTGCTTATAATGTTGTAGAGGGTTCCCACCAGAAACTGTTAAGATTGCCTCACTGCTCCTAAACTGTTTCTGAAACACTATGGCTCATGCCAAATGACTGCTTTGGGGAATCTTGACTGTTGCCTCCTGCTACTTAGAAGGTGCCTATGTGACCTATTGCCGTAAAAGCCTGGGATACCAAGTGTTTGATGACTTTCATGTGTGTTGTCATGAATCACTCCTGTATATCCAAGTCGGAGACTAGAAGCTAGTGCTTAGATCCCATGAGCTTTGACAAAGGTCCCTTTTCCCTTTGCTGAGTCTTCTCCGTATCCTTTCATCGTCACAGATGAAAGCCCTGAGTCTTCTCGATGAATCATGGAAGCCAAGGGTGTCCTTGGGAACCTCTGACACAGTCAGTGACAGGAGACTCAGTGAGAAGTTCCGCCATGACTAGCTTCACTCCCACCTCTCTGTCCCTCGTGGCATAACAGCTCCCATTCACAGATGCTTGAATGCCTAACCCACGCCCCTTCCTGAGAGTCCTTCCCTTAACATGGGATGAACATACTTAAAATGTCTCATGGAAATCAGGACTACATGTGGGGAAGGTGTTATTTTCAAAAGAACAAGAAACACCACTGATTTGACAAGTTCTTTTCAAAGCTGTCTGAATATCAAGGCCTCCAATGAACATGGGGACCCAAAAACAAGTGACAGTGGTCATCACTATACAGTTCTGCCCACTTATCAATCATCACTGAGGGTGTACAAGTGCCACTACAGGAGTAGGTGTCTCAAGACTGCATATGCTGGCCGGGCGGTGGTGATGCACACCTTTAATCCCAGCACTTGGGAGGCAGAGGCAGGAGAAATTCTGAGTTCGAGGCCAGCCTGGTCTACAGAGTGAGTTCCGGGCGGGGGGGGGGGGGGGGGGAGGCGGGGGCGGAGACTGCATATGCTTAGCCTGGAAACTGACTGAAGTGATAAACATACCTTTAGCCCTTTTGCAAAACCTAAGTGCTCTCTCTATAAGCTCACTTTTTAAGCCCTGGTCCCATGGCCAATTCAACCCAATCCATTGACTGGGAACAAGCCTTGACTAGTGTGCCTTGAGATGCCCATTGTGTCTTAGCTGCCGCTCCTCATTCCGTCTGCTTCTCCATGCATGGTACTTCTTGATGCTTTTCTTCCACGCGAAGCGCCAGATGCTGACCATGAAGCACCAAGACACAGCATACATCGCCACACCCCCAACCTTCACGAACCACTTAGGGGTGGGCGAGACCATTTCGCAGAAAAGGAGATGAGCGCCCACCCCAATCCTCACGCCAGTGAACAGAGCCACAAAGAGGAAGTCCACCACATCCCCCGTGAAGCTGTGATAGTGGCCAGTTTCCCGGAGAAACCATCGCATCTGGAGCAGCGGGTTAGTGATCTCGCTTCCAAAGAGAACAGCATTGACCTCTGTGCCCGACTCCCCAAGTGCTAGGGCCATGATGATCCCCAGAATGCTCAATGTGTGATGAGCCAACATCAGGGCGCCTTCGGACTGGAAGTAGATGCACCAGCCCAAGTCGAAGATGAAGTAGCCCAAGGTAAGACACAGAACGTGAACTTGGAGAGGTGTGTTCGGTGAGCCTAAAACAGATCAAGACAGAAGACAGCATGGCTAGGAACTGAGCCACCTGCATAGGGGTCCTCTGCCTCTGCCTCTCTCTCTCTCTCTCTCTCTCTCTCTCTGTTCTTTGGATTTGGTTTTTTTTTTCGAGACAGGGTTTCTCTATATAGCCCTGGCTGTCCTGGAGCTCACTCTGTAGACCAGGCTGGCCTCGAACTCAGAAATCTGCCTGCCTCTGCCTCCCAGAGTGCTGGGATTACAGGCGTGGACCACTACCGCCCAGCCTGCCTCTGTCTCTCAAACCTTTCTGAACCACTAAAGAGACCAAAAGCAGTGACAGGCTCGAGCTTTTTAAAAATGATTACAATAAAACAAAATCTAAAATCTAGCCCTATGATCTCAGGAGGAAGGATCAGGGCAAGGCCAGCCTGGGCTACACAGGGAGTCTGGGCCAGCCCGGGTTATATGAGAGCCTGTCTCCAAAAAGACAAGCAAACAAACCTAGCATCTAAAACGGTGGCTTTTCTTGTTTTGCTTTTATGTTTGCTTTCAGAGACAAGGTCTTCCTGCTACTTGCTATCTAGCTAAGGCTGGACTGGAACTTAAACAGTTTCCCTGGTTCAGCCTCCAAAGCTGAGGATTACAGACAGGGTCTACAGAGTAAACTCAGTGCAAGCCTGCGCAGTAAAGACCTGGACTCAAAGACTTCAATGAGTGATTTGATTGTCCAACCACAGTATCCTTCCTATGGAAGAACATAAAACACTTACTTTGTTGTTTCAGTGAATATTCTAACTCCCTCCTTTTTAACCAGGTATGGTTCTGCTTCCAGACCCGTGGGCCACTCTGCCATACACGTCATGTTCATTTATTAACCTAGAGAATTAGGTTACTGGACACTGGCAGCTCTAACCCATCCTGAAAGTAGACTCTAGAAAGAACTTCCAAAGTAGAGTGTGCTCCTGTCCATAAACATGCGGCACAAAGACTTGACATATTTGAAATCACTAAGAACCCTCAAATAAAACATAAAACTTAAGAATTTATTTCATTTCAATTTGATAGAAAGATTACAAATTCAAGGCCAGCTTGGCCTATAAAACAAGAACCTGCCTCAAAGGGGAAAAAAATCAACAAAAAAGTTATACGAGCTTATGATCTCAGCTGCTCAGCAGGGTGAAGCAAGAGGATGGTAAATTCCAGGCCAGCTTTGGTCAACTTAGTGAGACCCTCTGGAAAAACAAACAGCCAAACAAACAGATAGATCGATAGATAAACAAACAAACAAATAAGAAAACAGAAGAGATGAGGTTCACCGCCCAGTTATAGAACATTTGCCTAATATGTTCATAGCTCTACATTCAATCCCCCAGTAACAACAACAACAACAACAACAAAAAAGACAAGAAAAGAACCCCAGCAGCACAAAAGGATTATGAAAAGCAGAACCTAGACCCACACAATCTCAAAGTTGACAATGAAGACTGCAATACAAATTATTAGAACTGGATTATTGCTTCCTTAAAGTTCACAAATTTATTCTTTTCCAAGTCCCTAAATCATAAATCTCTTAGGAAATACCTCTAATGTCCCTTCTACCTACCTGGGTGGGTAAAAGGCCAAGGGCCATCGATGAAGCCAATATAAGCAGACAGGCCTATAGAGAGGACTCCGTGGGTGAAGGTCACCAGCCGACAGCTCCACTCACAGCTTCGGTGCTTATTCAGGCAGCAGAAAGATGTATAGAGTGAGAGCCAGCCACCCAGGCTGCACAGCACCTGCACACACAGACCTGCTGCCATCCTAAGACAGAAGAGACCAAAACCAGAATGTACCCCAAGAAAACAAGCGGTTCGTTTCATGCGCATACTCAAATTGCTACTATAAAATAATCTGAAGGCAGGGCCTGTACTGAAACTCTACACTGCATATGAATCCAAGACTTGGAGCTGGAGAGACGGCTCAGTCTTTAAGAGCACTGACTGCTCTTCCAAAGGCCCTGAGTTCAAATCCCAGCAACCACATGGTGGCTCACAACCATCCGTAATGGGATCTGACTCCCTATTCTGGAGTGTCTGAAGACAGCTACAGTGTACGAACATATAATAAATAAATAAATATTTTTAAAAAATGAATCTCCAGGCGGTAGTGGCACACATACTTGGGAGGCAGAGGCAGGCAGATTTCTGAGTTCAAGATCAGCCTGGTCTACAGAGTGAGTTCCAGGACAGCCAGGGCTACACAGAGAAACCCTGTCTTGAAAAAAAAAACAAAAACAAAAACAAAAAAGAAAAAATAATGAATCAAGTAAAGTGGCTGCTTTGCTTGTAACTCCAAGCCCAGTAGAGATTCAATGTGACACCTAATGAAAGTTGAGACATGGAAACCAGCAACTGTCCTCGGAATCATTAAGGTAACTCCACACTCAACCAAAGATGACCAAATATCTATCAATAATAACCTTCCAGAGATTACCCACTTTGGACAGGGATACACGGCTATGAAGCACATGTATCCCATAATGCGCTCACACTTTAGGAATCCCAGCACTACCCAGGCATAGTGGTATGTGCCTATAATCCCAGCTCCTCAAGAGGCTGAGTTGTGAGGATGCTAAGTTTAAAGTCAGTTTAGTCTACATAGCAGGTTTAAAACCAGCCTGGGCTACTTACAGAATGAATGAGAAAGGACTTGGGGTACACAGCTCAGTGGTAGGACACCTGCCTTTCACGTGTGACACCTTAGGTTCAATCTCCAAGATCTCTCTCTCTCTCTCTCTCTCTCTCTCTCTCTCTCTCTCTCTCACACACACACACACACACACACACAGACACACAGGGGATTGAGGAGAGCTCAGTTGTTAAACTTGAGAACCTGAGTTGGAGCTCTGAATCCATGTTAAAAAAAAAAACAAAAAAACAAAAAACAAAAAAAACAAGCGTGGCAGTGCATTGGAGTAACCTCAGTACTGGGGAGAAGGAGACTGAGAAATTCCTGTTGAGACATCCTATTTCAAAAAGCAAGGTAGAGAGGGACTGAGGAATACCACCAGAGACTGACCTCTGGCCTCCGTGTGTGTGTGTGTGTGTGTGTGTGTGTGTGTGTGTGCAAGCACACAAAGGTAATGCTCTCATAAATAAATAAATACCACTTTGGTTTCTGCTATAAGTCACATGACACCAGGCATTTTAATGTGGTTAAGTTGAAACTAAATTTGGCTGCGGTCTGGATTTGGGTCACAGGTTTATCAGTCAAAATCAAAACTTGAGGCAAATGTAAACAGAGAGCCAAACAAAGACTCCAGACATCTTGGAAGACTTCCCAACTCTATTATTTATCAACAAGGAAGCAAAAGGATTTTTAAGTAAATGTTGAGATTCAAAAATATCCTTGAGGCATTTATTCAGTTAAAAGTGAAGCAAAGTAGCTGCTGAATGCCTATAATCCCAGCATTGGGGCAGCAGAGGCAGGAGGATTGCCTAGAGGAGCAGCTCAGCCTGGTCAACACAGAGAGTTCCAGTAGCCCTTGTTTCAAAATGATTGATTGATTGATTGATTGATTGATAGACAGACAAATAGATGGTAAAGTCAGAAAACTTACATTTTAGAATTTTTGCTTATACATTTAAACAATAATCAACACTGAGTTACTTTTAGATGTACAGAAGAGACTCCAAAAAGGACCAATATGTCCTTGTTAATATACATTAGCTCCTCTGTTGAAAGCACAAACAAGAAAAGAAATCCCAAACATGTCAAGTACGCTTCTCATCTCTGCAGGAATTCTCTGCATGGCTGCACTTAACCCTCGCACCCTTTTCTGACAAATGCAGACCAACACCCCTCAATACACAAGCCGCTCCCAGGAATGTTATCCAGAGAGAGCTTGGGCAAAGGGCAAGTTATGTCCAGCTTTCATAAGAAATCAGGTTCCCATTCAAGAAAACAGTGGGTGTCCACCAGAAACCTGTAAGTGGGGAAATCTCTTTAACTTGAAGAATGTGTTTAAATTAAAATTAGGGAATAGAAGAAGAAAGAAAAAAGGTCAGTTCAGTTCTAAGACACATTTTCTGAAACTTCTAGGCCAATCTTCAGAGTAAAGGCGAGACATACAAAGTACCCGAGTGAAAAGCGCTGTCCCTCTTACTTCCTTTCAAAGGCCAGGGTCACTGGCCAGTAAGGCGGATCAGCTGATTGGGACTCGGCGATTAGTATTTTTAGAGTCCTCTTCTCTGAATCCTAATTCCCTGGCCCAAGAGAGAAAACAGTAGCCCATTTACAAACACTCCAGTAAAAAAGCAGGCATTTGTAAACGGCAGACACAGTTCTGTGACCTTGAGCCTTCGTGTCTGGTGTGGGGTCTGGGAGGTTCCCAGGCCCTCGAAACTCAGTGCCTGGGCTCCCCCATCCCAGAGAGCCGCGGCGCTGGGCGGGCGCCTGGCTCCGGGCCTCCGGCTAGCTGCAACCCGGGGCTCGGAGCCAGCAGCAAGGTCGCATCCCCCAGGGGGACGTGCCCAACTCCTCGACCACGCCCGACTTCTAACCCGGATCGTCCCATCCTGGACCGTTATTTAGGCATCCAGCCGAGTGCCCAAAGCTTGACGTAGAGAGGCCCCGGCGCTCCGGAATAGAGGAGCCCGCGCGCAGCCTGGCCGCCCGCCCGCTCTTTCCCCGCCTGCGCCAAGGGCAGGCCGGTGTCCATCCCTCCGGCGAACGCTGTTACCTGGCGGAGCGCACCGGGAAGCCTCCGGCGCCCGGGCGCCCACAGCCCAGGGCTCGGATCGCAGCGACAGGAAGCTGTGGGGGGGGGGGGGGGGAAGACTCGGCTGTGACGGCGGCGGAGGAGGAGCCGGGGGTCTAGGGGCACCTGCTGGCTGGGAGGACAGAGCGCAGAATGGATGCTGGGCCAAGAAAGGAAGCGGGATGGAGGGTCCTACTTTGGATAGGGAAGAGAAGGATGATCTGTTGCTCTTGTTTGTTGTTTAAGTCATTGTAAGACTGTAGATGTAGAGAGTGTCTGGCTTTTTAGTGGTGGACCGTTAGCCTAAGGCGTAAGGCCCTGGATTCAACCCCTGGCACTCTATCTCAATAAATCCTATCCACTCTGCCATCTGTGAGATGGAACAGGCTCTTCACTAAGCATGTACTGCGTACCTACTAAGACCGTCTTTGATCTCCCACTTAAATCTGGATAGTGAAACAGACACACTGAGTGTCGGAAAAGTACTTAGGCTTTGGAATTATGTTGATCTCTTTTTAGCACTGTCTCTAACTAGGTGTAAACATAAGGTTTAAAAGCAAGGGGTTGGAGAGATGGCTCAACAATTAAGAGCCTTAGCTGCTCTTGCACAGGGCTAGAGGTCAGTATCCTGCACCCATGCACACAACTGTCTCTAATGCCAGCTCTGAGGATCTGACACCCTCTTCTGGACTCTAGTAACACCACACTCATGTGTGCACATACCTGCAGACCCATACATATACACTTTAACAAAGTTAAATTTTAAAAAGTTAATTCTGCTTGGTATGCAGTTGGGCAAGTTAAGTCTATGCCTCCTTCCTCATCCACAGAATGGGGGCGGTGAAATGCCTCTCTCATAGATTATTATCAAAATTCAAAAAGGGTACATTCATAAATGCATAGAACAATAAGCACGTGGAAATCCGTATAAATATCATCTATTATCTTTATTTAACTTTAAAATATTTTCTCCCAATATTGGAATTAAACAAGAGGCCCCAGGCAGGCTAGACAAATGCTCTACCACTACGCTGGCTTTTATTTTATTTTTGGACAAATCATTTATTCTCTCTGGGTCTGAGGATAGTGAGTTTGAAGAAGTATGAACATAATGTTGTATGTGGTGTTTGCCTGTAATCCTACCTCAGCTTCTGGGAGGCTGAGGGAGGATAATTATAAATTAGAGACTAGCCTGCGTATTTTGTCTCAAAATCAAAACATACACAACCAGGGGTGGGGCTCGAGTGCAATAAATGAGGTGAAGGGGGGAGCTTGTTGATCAAGGCTGACAATGATGGGGTGCTAAAGAGCAGAGACGTGAAGCTCTTTAGAAGAGATGTGTTTAGAAAATGTGTAAGAACTGTAACTGTTCTCATTGTGGTCATTTGTTGTGCTAACCCTTCAAAGGTAAAGATGACACTGTTTTCGCCTGTTTCTCTAGAACCTAGTAGGGTAGAGGTGTGATGAAGGTTTGTCGGTTGAATTAATGAAGGAATAACTCAGTTGGGATGGTTCACACCTGTAATCCCGCACTCAGCAAGTAGAAGCAGGAAGATTAGAAACTCAATGTCATTCTCAGCTACATCATGCTCAAACCAGTAGAGTTACAGAAAACCTCCCTCAAAAGGAAGAGAAACCAGAATTAATAGAAAAAATGCATTCAAAGCAGCACAGGTGACTTCTAAATTTCGTTGGTTATCAGCACTACTTGGAGGGTGATTTCAAACACCCACGTACAGACTACATCTTAAATGTTGTGATCGGTAGGCAGGGAAATGTGTGGTTTAAAATCTGCCTGGGCTCATTCAGAGGATTAGTCACACTTAGGAGCCACTGCTGTCAGAGACCTTATCTGTCTTGATGCCAGGATGGGTATCTGGCCAAGGTTATCGCCTTCAGTGGCTGAGAGGAAGCCTATGGTGTTCTGAGCAAGACAACCCTATTGCTGTGCTCTCCCGGTTTTCACAGTTCAGTGTGTGGTCTGGGACCAGAGAAAGATCACCAACAATATCAACATTTCCCAGCCCTCTGCCAGACACACGCAACCCCAGAATCTAACTCTGCTCATACTTTGGAATCTGCATTTTTAACAGTGATTCTCTGGCAGTGCTGAACATTGAACCTAGGGCCTTGAACAAACTAGGTGTGCCACAGAGCTACTATAGCCAAGCCTTGGACAGAGATTCGCAATCTCTCAAAATAGAGCTATTTATAAGTCGCTTTTTAAATACCAGTGCCAAACAGCCCAAAACAAGAAAATCCAAATATCAGGGTGGACATCAATTGCTGATAGCTCCCCAGGTGATTCTGGTTTGTTATCAAAGTCAAGAACAGGTGCTCCAGAGGCATTTGGCTAAAATCAGTTACAATCAGTGTGAGGACAACAGGAAAAGACCTGTTGGGAGCGTCCTGAAACAGACTAGGTATCAGTGAGGTCTGAGACACAGCAGGACTGTAAGCAGCTCCGACCCTTCGTTTGGTTTCGCTTCAACATTTTGTTTTCATTCCAGTCTGTTGATCTGGGACTTTCTTCTTCATGCCTCAGTGTTCCACAAAAGAATGAAGAATGGATAATTAAGGACTTAAGGAGTCTACAGGTTCCAGTCGGGAATGTGTCTTTTCTTCTAAGGATAATGGACCTTTATGCAAATGTGACTGGGGTTCTGAAATGAAAAAGTACTGATTTATCTTTTTAAAAGATTCCTCATGTTTATGGGTGTTTTGCCGTCAGGTATTTCTGTCCACTGCATTCATTCCTGCAGAAGCAGAGGGTGGAGTCAGATTCTCTGGAACCGGAGTTACAGATAATTCTGAGATGACATGTGGTATTAGAGATCAAACCTGGGGGGTAGAGGGATGGTTCAGCAGTTAAGAGCACTGACTGCTCTTCTAGAGATCCTGAGTTCAATTCTCAGAAACCACATGGTGGCTCACAATCAACTGTAATGAGGACCCAATGCCCTCTTCTTGTGTGTCTGAAGACAGCAACAGTGTACTCATATACATGAAATAAATAAATAAATAAATCTAGGAAGAAAGAAAGAAAAAAGGAAAGAAAGAAAGACAGAAAGGTGACACGCTTGGTAGAAAGGAGTTGGGCATGAACTCAGACAAGATGAGAGGGGACATGCTGAAATATGGTACCTGGAGTCGGCATGGTGACACTGGAACATCAGGAGTTCAAGGCCATTCTCAGCTACATAGTAAGTTATTTCCAGCTTGGGCCAGATGGACCAATTCATCAATTACAGTGTTTTCATTGTACATAGAAAGTTCTCAGTTCTTATCCAGACCTCACCTCAAACAACCAAAAAGCAACAGTAATGACAACCGTGAAGAAAAGAGACAAAGAGGAAGTTGTCTCTGTGTGACTATTGTTCCCCACAGGTGTGTACTACATTTCTGCATTCACAATCACTTTCTCAGTGAAGGGCTTCCTAAACTGTGACACCCCCCACACACACATACACACACACAAACACACACACACACACACACACACACACACACGCCATCAGGTAAGGTGGTCATGGAAAGTTTAACAGTAGTACAATTTGGTTTCCGAATGCTTATAGATTAAAAAAAGGAACACAAGGCTCAGTGGTTAAGAACACTGGCCGCTTTTCCAGATGGCCTGGATTCAATGCCTAGCAACCACATAACAACTCACAACTGTCTGTAACTCCAGTTATAGAGGATCTGATACCCTCACACAGAACACAGACATATGTGTAGAAAAAACACAAAAGCACATAAAATATAAATAAATAAATCTTAAAAAATTAACTCAAAGTCAAGCACACAATTTTAGGGTGTTAGCCAGGTGTGGTGGGGTGGCGCAGGCCCTGAATCCCAGAACTCAGAAGACAGAGGCAGGTGGATCTTTGTGAGTTTGAAGCCAACCTGGTCTACATGGCAAGTTCCAGCTATCCAGAGCTATATAGTTGTTGCTACTTTGTTTCTAACCCAATTACCTGGTAAAAGAAATCTCAACTCAATCAGTTAACAAAACAAGCTATAAGCCTAGATTGGGCGACCTCCCACTATGCTCTATTTCTATGTATATCATCCTATAGAACTTGTGGTTTCTCCAGGCCACGAGCTTCTCTTCTCTACAGCCTCTCCGTTGATCCCCATAGCTCCTCTCCCTCCTATTGATCCTCCAAGGTACAGTGAGAATCTGAATTTAAAAAAAAAAAAAAAAGCCAGGCAGGTGTGGTGGCACACGCCTGTGATCCCAGCACTTAGGAGGCAGAGGCAAGCACATTTCTGAGTTCGAGGCCAGCCTGGTCTACAGAGTGAGTTCCAGGACAGCCAGGACTCCACAGAGAAACCCTGTCTTGGAAAAACCAAAAAAAAAAAAAAAAAAAAAAAGCCAAGGATTTTGTTTTTGTAAAAAACAAACAAGCAAATTCATGTCATTAGTATGCAAATTTGTTTATGTATTTTTCTTATCTTTAAAATATTTATTTATTTATTTACTGTATGTAAGTACACTGTCACTCTTCAGATACACCAGAAGAGAGAATCAGATACTATTACAGATGGTTGTGAGCCACCATGTGGTTGCTGGGAATTAAACTCAAGACCTCTGAAAGAGCAGTCAATGCTCTTAACCACTGAGCCATCTCTCCAATCCCTGTTTATGTATTTTGTAACTGGAAAGATTATATTTACAGCAAAGGTCCTAAAATAAATCAATAAACTACTTTATGGTCTTTCTACCAGAAATGCTTAACTTATATACTATATATAAAATGCATGGTGTCTTGTAAGAGTTTCTCTGCTGAAAGGGAGTTTTGAGTAAAAAAGTTTACAATTCCCTAGTTTAGATTGCCTATGTGCAACACTGTTTGAGACAAAGTCTAACTCAAGCCCAGGATCACCTTGAGTTCACTATTATAGCCAAGGCTGGCTTTGAACTCCTAAGTCCCCCTGCCTCAGTCTCCTGAGCGCTATGATCACAGGCATGTGCTGCTATGCCTGGCTTTAAAACTCTTACTTGCCCTATTATGTGCAAATATCAATGCTCATTAGAGACAGCAGAGACTAGAACAGTCTAGGGAGACAGAGTGCCCATGGCAGAGGGGCCACTTGGGGGCTAGAGGCAGGTTTCCTGACTCATTGTCTCCTGAGTTGGACCCGTAGTTCTTCCTTTGCCTTAAAGGGTGGTTGTTGTGGCATGGGCTTGTAATCCCCAGTACCTGATTTCTCAGTAGCTTGGGTCATCCTGATCTACATAAGAGTGTGCCAGGGTAACCTGTGCCTCAAGGGGTCCAAAAAACAAACAAAAGATTAGACAGACTCTGTACAATGTAGTAGTACTACATTGTAGTACTAGGCCATCTAAAGACAAGACCCTGCTGTAAATAAACAGACAGACGGACAGACAGACAGACAGATAGTATGAAACAATCAGCACCCCCCAAGTCTTTTCCTCCTTTCTTTATGCTTCCACACTGGCTGATGTTGCACTTAGGTGCCTGTCTCTTAGATGCACCCTAGATGAAAACCCTTCCATTAAATTTCTTTGGAATTACAAATTTTTACAGAATTCTACAGCTAGAATTGCCAAGCCCATGCCCACCTGCAAATTTGTTTCCACTCAGCAAATGGGCAGTGAGTCAGAGGCTGGACCAAGCTAGCTCTAATTCACAGTAATCCACCTGTCTCTGACTCCCAAGCACGCCACCACCCTTGCTTATTTTTTTATACAAAATATGGGCCAAGGGGTGAAAGTCAGAGTTTTGGATGGTGCAGGAAATGGTTTTTAATACCCACCAGGGCAGAATGCCAAGATGATCAGTACTGGGGCAGGACAGGTTCAGCTCTGACCTGCCAGCAGTACACATGGATGTGCAGTGATAGCTATGTGCAGGGATTTTGTATTGGCAATGTGTACTTTCATTAGACACTTAAGTCTCTGCTGAGAACCCCCTCTGATGTCTCTCTGCTGCTCCTCACATACATGCACTAGCCTTGCATGCCACGACTCAACCAACCTTCCTTCCTCAGCCTCATGTATGTGTGATTGGCTATCTGGTTGGTTGGTTGGTTGGTTGTCTGATTGGTTGGTTGATTGGTTGGTTGGTTGGTTGGTTTGTTGTCCGGTTGGTTGGTTGGTTGGTTGGTTGTCTGGTTGGTTGGTTGGTTGGTTGGTTTTTCGAGACACTGTTTCTTGGTCTGGCTGTCCTAGAACTGGCTCAGAATGTAGTCCAGGATGACCTGTCTTTGCTTTCCAAGTGCTGGGATTAAAGGCATGCACCACCACTGCTTGACTCTGCTCACCCTTTTTAACTACATCTCTTTCCTTTCAAAAGTAATCACCACCAACAGGACTTCCCCTACTTTGTGGCACAAAACAGAAGTCTAAGTACAAGCTGCATCCAAATACCAACAACAGTAGACTCTTGATGATTTGTGTGTATGCTTCCCGTGTGGAGGCTATTATTATTTGCAGCAAATGTTTAAGCCTATGATTGCTAATTTTTATTTGCAGATCAATTAGGTTTTGAGACATTGGCAAGGCACCCCTCTCTGTAGTAGTGTTTCCAGAAGAGGTCATGAGGACTGAGACCTAAGGTGAAATAATCTTCTGATATATCATAACATGATGTAATTAGTGGGGATTGGCCTACTTAGGGGAAGGTCTTTGAGGCTATCTAGCTATCACTCCTTCTTGAAAACCCTTTGTAGTTTCCTCTCTGTGATGTTGAGAGTTCCTTCACTCTGACTTGCCCTTCTAGCTATGATAAGACACCTCTGAAACTACAAGCTAAAAGAAATCTTTCCTGCCTCAAGTTCTTCTGTCAGGCATTTTGATTACAGCTAAGTAAAAGCAACATAAATCCAGATCCCAGTTTCTCCTCACTAGCAGTTATAGCTATTTCTTCCACACAAATCAATGTTTATTTTAGGAACTACAACTATTTACTTTTTAAATTAAGCTGGGTGACTGATTGTGGTAGCTTCCAGGACTGTGATTCTAGCCTTTAGGAGGCTGAAGCAGGAGGATTACAATGAGTTTAAGGTCAACCTGGCTAAATAATGAGCTTGAGAACAGCCTGGGATACAGAGTGAGACCCTACCTCTAAAAACAACAAAAATCCTCCCATCAGCAAAAAGCTCAACAATAGTTTCCCTGCATTTCAACTGTCTTGCTATATGGAAGACGTCCTGTCCTCTCAGGCTGATGAATACTGTCATGAAGTTGTCCTGTTAAGCAGCTTCTGCTTTCCATTGTAAATCACGACAGTGGAACAGTCAATATTTAGGATATGTGAGATAGACTAGCTTTGGCATCTTCAAGTGATGTGACTTGAAATATTTACACTTCCCTCTTATAAAATGAGGAACAATCTTTACCTACTCAGCTCCCAAAGCAGGTCTGCCCCACAGGGTAAGAACGTTGAGTTATTTGGAGACATCCCCAGAACCCATTTCATGTCCCAAGTCGAACTATTTCCCCATCCATTCCCACTGCCGGATTCACATCCTCCACCCTCACTCCCACCCCCCACACAGAGGCACAAAACACTCCTCTGACCATCTCTTATTAACAGTGCAATAGTTTATGTCATTGCTGTACAAATATATTTAGAAACAGAGAGATTCCTTTGAGTCTCAACAGTTTCCTGGATATTCAGTCTTTAGAAAAACAAAGGTACCATTTCTGAGATGGCTTTCATGTGACAGCTTTACACACAGATCCACAGAAGGAGACTCCACATATAATGTTTCCCCCTACGTCAGCAGAACCCCAGCACAAATGGGAACTCTGTGGGGTATTCCACACTTTGGTATCCCCCCTCCTTTTCTAATGGAAGATAAAATAATATAGAGATGTCTTTCAAAATTCACACCTGAGTTAAACATTTTGCTAGAAAATTACACATTAAAGAAAGGTCATAATAGTGCAGAATAAGAGAGGACTATGTACAAGAATGTGGCCATCACTTTTCTATGGCCAGGAGAAAGGAGAGGGGACAGGACAAGGAGACCCAGAGGGAACACAGAAAAGACAAGTGTCCTGGAACTTGGGTACATGTGGGAAACAGAAGAGTACTTGTGGATGGAGCAACATGGCCAGAGGGCAGTTCAGACATCTGTAGAGAGGAAGGGACTTTGTAGGACCCAAGAATAGACAGATTTGGTTGTAGAAAAAGGAGTAAGGTCTGAATGAAAGAAAATTGGGCAAAAATGGAGATTCCATGGGAAAACTGTCCTAATTTAACAAGATAAGGCTTTGGTGGAGACGTGAGATTTCAGTCTTTCCATAGAATTTGGGAATAGTTCAGGATTGTGGCTGAGGTCAGAGTCAAAGCCATAATCTACCCTTCTAGCAGTTTGGCACACTGAGCAAAAGGCTGTCCCAGAAGCCCACGGGTGAGCTGAAAACTAACAATGGCAGAATGCCCTTTCTCCAAGAGGTGAAGCCATCAGGAGAGCATGGTGAGGGGGAGGCCCTTGGCAAGGCAGGCGAGCACGGTAAATCCCAGCGGGATGACAAAGAGCCCGAGGCAAGAGTGTGGCCTTTGGTCACAGTTTGGTTCTCCGGAGGCTCTGGATCCAGGATATGGCAAGATGATGGGTTTGCTCTTCAGCATCGGCCATTTCTCTGCTCTTCTCAGAGTGTCCGTCCATATGTGGAAGGCATGACTCTCTTCCCCCTCTCCGGAAGAAGGGACCAGGTGGAAAGCGAGGGAGTTTTTGGTCTCAGTGGAGGTAGGTGGGATGATTCCAACGGTACCATGATCTGGAAGGAAGACAAAAACAGGCCACACTCTGAGTTACAAACCTGACAGAGAGGAACAGGGAGATGACAGCTAAACAGGCAGGCAGGGGGATTCTTAATGGGTGAGGGAAACATCCCAGAAAACAGTAATGGCTACACAACCTTGTGAATTTTATGGTGTATGAATCATATTTTCAATAGTAAACTACTAAAATTATTTGGGTCTCCTCACCCCGAGAAATTCTGACTTTCTAGTTATGAAACATCTAGACAATAGAAGCTAGATGCCTTGCTGAACTGACTGGATTTGGATAAGTGGATTCATCTCAAGTGGATAAACTATCACTCAACTTGGATTATTTGTGTGTTTAAGAGAGTCTCTCGCAGAGCAGTGGTGGCACATGCCTTGAATCTCAACAATTGGGAGGCAGAGGTAAGCAGATCTCTGAGTTAAGACCAGCCTGGTCTACAGACTGAGTTTCAGGACAGCCAGGGCTACACAGAGAAACCTTGTCTCAGAGACCAACAACAACAAAATAAAAAAAAAAAAAAAAAAAAAAAAAAAAAAACAAGAAAAGACAGAGTGATGGTTTATATATGCTCATCCCAGGAAGTGGCACTATTAGAAGGTTGGAGTAGGTGTGTCACTGTGGGCATGGGCTTTGAGACCCTCATCCTAGCTGCCTGAAAGTCAATTTTCTGCTAGCAGCCTTCTGATGAAGATGTAGAACTCTCAGCTCCTCCTGCACCCTGCCTGTCTGGATGCTGCCATGTTCCTGCCTTGACGATAGTGGACTGAACCTTGAACCTGTAAGCCAGCCCCAATTAAATGCTGTCCTTATAAGAGTTGCCTTGGTCATGGTATCTGTTCACAGCAATAAAATCCTGAGACATTCAGGGTCTCATTATGTTTAAAACAGGCTGCCTCCAAATTCACAGTCATCCTGCCTCAGATTCCTATATGCTGGGATTACAAGTGTGTACCACCATGACCAAATTTCTTTTTTGAAAATATGTATATGTGTGCATCTGTGTTGTTGTTGGACTAAGTTTGCCCCCCCCCCCCATAGACTCATGTGTTTGAATACTTGGCTCATAGGGAGTGGCATTATTAGGAGGTTTGGCCTTGTTAGAGTAGGTGTGGCCTTGTTGGAGGAAGTGTGTCACAGTAGGACTGGGATTTGAGGTCTCATATATGCTCAAGCTATGCCCATGTGGCACACAGTCTCCTTTTGCTGCCTTGGGTTGAAGATGTAGAACTCTCAGCTCCTTCTCCAGCACCATGCCTGCCTGGACTCTGCCATGTTTCCCACTGTGATGATAACAAACTAAACCTTTGATATGCAAGCCACCCCCAATTAAATGTTCTCCTTTATAAGAGTTGCCTTGGTCTCTTTGAAGTAAAAAACCTTAAGATAGTCTGTTTTTTGTTTTGTTTTGTTTTTGTTTTTGTTTTTTTGTTTGTTTTTTTTTGTTTTTTGTTTGTTTGTTTGTTTGTTTTTGGATTTGGTTTTTTCGAGACAGGGTTTCTCTGTGTAGCCCTGGCTGTCCTGGAACTCACTCTGTAGACCAGGCTGGCCTTCAGCTCAGAAATCCACCTGCCTCTGCCTCACAGAGTGTTGGGATTACAGACGTGTGCCACCACCGCCTGGCTTAAGATAGTCTTTGTGCACACATATGGAGGCCAGAGGACAGCCTTGGGTGTGATCTTTAGGAATGCTGCCCACTTTATTTGAGATAGGCTCTCTCAGTGGCCAGGAACTCAAAGGCTTCTCTCCTCACTCCTCTCACAGCCCTGGGATTACAAGCACACTGCCACATGTGGCTGGAGTTCTGGAATCCAGACTCAGTCTTCATGCTTGCAAGGTAGCCACTTTACCAACTGGACTGTCTGCCTAGCCGCCACACCTCTATCTTCTTCTGCACCTGGGAAGGCTCTCATGGCATCCCTTCTGGGGACACTTTGTCCGGTCGTCATCTTAGGAGCTAAGGCCCGTTATAACTGCAGACTCCGAGGTATAACTGATAGAAAGGACTCGGCAGCCCTTCTGTGTCCCCCTGTGTCAGCCACACCTGAAGGCCAGACTTGGTCAACGCCTGAGCTCCAGACTCAGGCCAGAATGTTGCAAAGTGACTCGAGTTACCCGTACGGAGTACTCCAGAGCCCAGCAAACAACCTGATCATTTCTCACGTGAGCCTTTGGAAATTTCCACCATTGAAGTGAGGATGGAAATTTTGGCTTTGTTGACATCAGCCCTTGCCAGGAGTGCTCACTGGCTACAGCTTCTTTTTAAATCCTTGATCCCCCAGGGGATACGGTCCACTCTCCCCCCCTCCATCCATCCCCACTGCTACCCCACTTTCTGTTTCCAGTTCTCACCTATGGCACTGGCCCAACCCCTCGAGTGCCCCTGAGCCTGCCAGGTGCGTCCTGCCTGCCCTCCACTTACCCTGAGGAGTTAAAGCCGGAGGAGGAGGAGTTCATTGCTGCTTTGGAGTTATTTTGAGATGCTGTGGGGCTGCTGGCGTGGAGTCCTGAGCCGGGAGACGAAGGCCTGCTGTTGTTCCCAGGGGAACAGGATGACGTTACTAAGGACAAAGAGAGACAAAAACAAGGCCAAAATAATGCTGCTGGGTTTGAGGACCTTCGTGACACAGCCCTTCCAACACACACGATTTCCTGATGGAATCCCCAAAGGGCACCCCTACCCCCATCCATCTGCCCACCTTCCACAGAGTCCATAGCAAGGCCCACCCATCAGCCCATCCCTGGTGGGGCTCTCATTTCAAGTGCTCTCTGCAGCCCAGGCCCTCAGAGTAGCGTGGCTGGTTCTGGCAGTCTAAGACTTGCCAAATGCAGAGGACAGATGCCAAAAATCATCCTACTGTGGGACACACCCTGGGTGGGAGAGGAAAGGAATATGAAGCCTAGGAAAGGAAGAGGCCCGGGAGAAAGCCAACCTGAGAGCAGAGGGAGGGAGCTGCCAGAACCCCGCATTCTCCAACTCCATAAAGAAAACACACGTGGTCCTTTGAAGGGTTCCTAGCCTCCTCTGGGCCTGCCCTGGCCCACCCCAAAGCTCACTTTTATCCTCTGTAAAATGCTAACTTTGGACTAAATAGATATTCCTTGAGTTGAGAACCCCAACAGAGTGCCATATATTTTACTTTTCAAACTAAGATTTAAAAAAAAAAAAGCCAGGCAGCGGTGGTGGCACATCACCCACCCATCACCATCACTTGGGAGGCAAAGGCAGGCAGATTTCTGAGTTCAAGGCCAGCATGGTCTACAGAGTGAGTTCTAGGACAGCCAGGGCTACACAGAGAAACCCTGTCTCAAAAAAAAAAAAAAAAAAAAAAAAACCAAAAAAACAAAAAAAAAACCAAAAACAAAACAAACAAACAAACAAACAAAAAAACCCACTGAGGTTTACTCCACCATTTGAGGAAGCTATTAGGGATTCTAGAGAAAAGCTGGGCATAAGGCCAGCCACTATCAAGCTCTTAGAAACACTAAAGGTGCTTATGGAAAAATAGACCCATGGAAATGTGTTTGGAAATCCATCTTCCTCTGGCTTTCTATAACACTCATTTTGGAATGCATTATACACCCTGAGGACTAAGCCACAGGGCAATTAAAATGAAAAACAAACACTTGTTTAATCTCTGCTTACAAGCATGTGATCATGGAGCCCTGTTCTTTTCTATACTGATTTTTTGATGTATTTCGAGACACGCTGAGGGAATGCTGACTTAGGTTGAGTGATTTAGGTTGTTTTGTTTCATTTGAGACAGGGTTTCTCTAGGTGTCTCTGGCTGTCCTGGAACTGGCTTTGTGTACCTGGCTAGCCTTGAACACCTGCCTCTGTCTCCTAAGGGCTGAGGTGGGTCCACCGCTCCCTGGTCTTTTCCATTTTAATATATTATTGAGATTTATTCTCCTGGTGTCTGGAAACCTCGTTTGAAAAGCTCACCTGTTCCAGGCATAGTGCTGTGGACAGGAGGGACTGAGAGGGAGCCCAGAGACCCTGAGGGAGAGACCTGAAAAACAAGAGAGGCTTGTGAGTGTCCATGTGACATCTGGTTTCTTCTCTCAGGACACTGGGTGAAAGGCTGCTGAGAGCACTCTGCCTTCCTTGATAACCTCCTACTCCAAAATTTTCACCATGTACTTCCTAGGAAGGCCTGTACCAGACCCACTTCCGGCCTGCTGCGGAAGCTCCCAGGTACAGACACAGACCACTCCCCCATCTGCTGAGGCCCCTGGCAGAGTTCCTCTGGTACTACCAGGCTGAAGGCTTCTCTGTGTGCCCTGGTGGTGAGAGGAGCGAGCGTGTGAGGCCCTTGTTCTGACAGATGCTGCCGGCTGCCTGCCCCATTTCTACATTCAGCGCTTGGGAGACTGAGGCAGGGAATGGCTGTGAGTTGAGCCCTCTACTGCAAGGCCCAGTTCCATAGTGGGAGGGGGAGGGGAGAGGCAGACAGGCAAGCAGAGATTTAAAGTGCTTGACTCTCAAGCCTGAGGACCAGAGTTCAGATGTCCAGCACCCATGTGAAAGCTAGGTACAACAGTCAGAGCCTGTAATCCCACTCTGGGAAGACAAAAGCAAGAGGATCCAGTGTAGCCAAACCAGGGAGCACCGGGCTCAGTGAACCTATCTCAAGGAAAAAAAAAAAGATGAAAAGCAATTGAGGAAAAATATCCAATGTTGACCGCTGTCCCCACAACTCACACAAGCACGTGTACACACACACACACACACACACACACCAGAGAGAGAAAGAGAGAGAGGATAATAAAGTTTAACCTCCCTGTTCAGGAACCTACCCCCTCTCTATGATTATTCCAAAAACAGCCTAGCACAAGAATAAGGAGCAGACAGATACAGGTGTGAGACCAGGCTCTCCCACCCACCATCTGCGTGACAATGAGTAAGTTATCAACCCCAGGGAGGCTTGTTTCTCATCTGCGAAACAGCAGCAGCACCTCCCTAATATTTCTCTTAATTAAGATTTAATGAGATAATGTCCATAAAGCTTCCAAGCCCGTGGCTGGCAAAGAGCAGCAGCTCGGTCCATGCTGGCTCCCTCCCTCCCTCCCTCTCTCCCTGAAGAGAGGGCTTCGGGCTCCTGCTTATACTGAGGTGTCCTTTTAGCTCCACTATTGAGCTGAGGCCTGCAGAACTTTAACCCTTTTGACCTTTCTCCTGTTGACTTGGAAGCTCTGAGCAGCATCTTCATAGGACACTGGTATAGGCACTCCTCCACTTAGGGAGCCGCCTGCTGCGCGGTCTTCCCCGCTGGATCAGCCTCTCCAACCAGATGTAGCACGTTCTCGCACCCTAACTAATCAGTGGCCCGCTTCCACGCTTCCACGCATCCACTAACCTTTTGTAAAGAGCTTGCTCAGCTGGCAGGGCTATGAGGGGCGGAGGCAGGGGTGGGACAGATTGGGAGGAAAAGCAGAGCAGTGAGAGATGCTATCAATCACCTCCATTCTCCCCCCTCCCAGATGCCACACCCAAGAAATTGGTTGTTTTCAAATAGATAATAAGGTAGGCAGTCACTGTCATTACTGCTTCCATTTCCAGGTAAAGACAGGCTATGAATATGTAAACATGCATATGGAGGGCTCCTTACTTTAAACAAGTTTGGTTTTTTTTTTTTTACATGTGGTAGCAAATGGTGCCAAACTGATATGTGCAATTATGTGGTGTATGTCTGTGTGTGTGTGTGTGTTTGTGTGTGTGTGTGTGTTGCTGTGACAGAGCCTATGTTCTTATGCAAGCTAAGCTGGTGTTATACCATTGAGCTTTGTATGTCTTCCAGTCCCTTTAAAACTTTGGGGTTTTTTTTGTTTTGTTTTGTTTTTTTTGTTTTTTTGAGACAGGGTTTCTCTGTGTAGCCCTGGCTGTCCTGGAACTCACTCTGTAGACTAGGCTGGCCTCGAACTCAGAAATCCACCTGCCTCTGCCTCCCAGGTGCTGGGATCAAAGGTGTGCGCACCACTGCCCGGCTGCTTGCTAATTTTTAAAAAGATTTTATTTTCAATCATGTGTATATGTGCTGGTGGGGGAGGGTAGGCATGGCATGTGCCTGTGACTGCAACACCCATGGAGGTGAGGAGAGAGCGCTGGATCCCCTGCAGGAGGTAGCTGGGAGCAGAGGTGGGTGTTGGAAACTGAACCCTGTAAGAACAGTAACCACTGAGCCATCTCTTCAGTGCCAGCCCTTATTATTTTCCTAACGTAACTATGTTGAGATTGCTTTGTATCAGAAACAAAAGACACCAGTTTTTATTCCATTAAGATGTGAGGATAGGAGCTAGAGAGATGGCTCAGCGGTTAGGAGCACTGTCTGCTCTTCTAGAGATCATGAGTTCAATTCCCAGCAATCGCCTGGTAGCTCACAACCAGTTTATACTGGAATCTGATGTCCTTTTCCAGCACGCAGGTATACATGCAGATACAGCACTTATATACATAAATATTTTTTTAAAAGCTTGTAGGTTTTTTTTTTTTTAAAGACATGAGGAAAAAGACAGGATCAGAAGAAGGTCTTTACCCTCTTGTGATATCTGGTATGGAACTTTGTCTTCCAGACATGATGTGGCCATTTTTATGTTGAAATTCTTGTTTTGCAAAAACGATTTATTTAGACTTATGTGTATGGGTGTTTTTTGCCTGTATTGCTGTGTACCATGTGAATGCCCGGTGCCTGCAGAGGCCAGAAGACAGCATAGGATGCCCTGGACAGTTTTAAGCTGCTATGTGGGTGCTGGGAATCGAACCTGGATTCCTCTGGAAGACAGCCGGTGCTATTAACTGCTAAGCCACCCCCACAGCCGCAGTTTGGGGTTCTTTAACAGCTCGGCTGTTCTTCTGCCTCCAGAACTACTCTTGCTAACTCACCATGTCCTTCAAGCAAATCACAGGCTCTGCTCTTGTGGCTGCCATGCTGACTGGAGTGCCTTTTATCTGCATTCCCATGATGCTGTTCCTGTGGGACTCCTGCCCAGCTCTCACACATACTTGGTTTTACTCTGAGCCTTCTTAGGCTCTTCCTCCTCTGGTTCTCGCTTTTAGTTGGCTGATGTCACCCCGGGGGTTTGGAAGTGGCCTTTTCTCTTTCTTCACTTCAACCAAATTTCATAACGGAGCTTCTCCTCACTCAGGACTTCAACTGCCACCCGTATGCTTGTGACACCCCCAGTCCATGTCTCCGTCCCAGCTTCTCTCCTGACCTCTGTATCCACCATTCCAAGTCTCTAGGGGCAGTGCCACTTGGGTGTCCTGCAGGCCTACATGCAGGCCTCCATCACGGTGAGGTGAAGAAGTGGAGTACTCCCCTGCCCACTCCAGAACCAGCCCATCCTGTTTGCTTGGCCCACACATCCTCTACCCAGCCAGCCCAGCCTGAACACTCTGAGTCATCACAAAGGCTCCTCCTCCATCACTCTCCCTGCTCCGAGCCAGCTTTCCGTTTACTAACCAAGGCCTCTCCTTTATCGTTTTGTTTGTCTGTTTCTGAGATAGAGCCCGGTAGAGCTCAAATTGGCCCATTATTCTCTAAGGCACTGAAGATGACCCTCCTGAGTGCTGAGACTGTACTGTGGGGCTGAGGGTGGAACCCAGGGCCTCACACACAGTAGGCAAGCACTCTACCCGCGTCACACCTGTAACCCTTGTTTATCTCTTAACATTCTCCTCTATCTCCAGTGGAGCCATCAGTCCAGGTTCTGTGAATGCGCTGCATATTCCCCCCACCCCCCACCGCACTGTCCTCAAGGCTCCCCTGGAGACAGCTCCGCCCCCCTCTTACCTGCCTCTTACAGACTCAATTCAGGCATTAATGACCTCCTTGGGGGAGCCTTCCTAGCCACCCTCCCCAGGGTGTGTCAGCTGCTGCTCCTAAGTTGCTTAGAGACCCTATTGTTTACCTCTTGTTTACTTGCGTGTGTCCTCTGCTAGACACAGAGATCCTCTTGGACTGGAAATAAAGGGTATTTCTCCTTCTCTCTCCAGTACTTGACACCAGCATAGACCTGGCCCATGGCTATTTGGGGGGCGGGGGCATATCAACAATGTGGTAGCTTTTAAGTCACTGCTATATCTTACCTAGCCTGCAGCCCCTCTGGGATGCTAGAAGACTAGAAGACATCATTCTTTCCAGCACTTGTACCATAACTGTTCTCAAAAATGGAAAACTCCACATCACTAACCAGGTCCCATCTCTTTCTGGGTGGGACAGACCCTTTCTAATTCCTAAACCTCCATGGCTCCCTAGAACCTCAAGATATTCCCACTCAGCCTTGGCTTTTCCCTGGAACACCAGAGGCTAAGACTTTTGCTTTTTTGTTTTTGTTTTTGTTTTTTCGAGACAGGGTTTCTCTATATAGCCCTGGCTGTCCTGGAACTCACTCTGTAGACCAGACTGGTCTCGAACTCAGAAATCCGCCCGCTTCTGCCTCCCAAGTGCTGGGATTAAAGGTGTGTACCACCACTGCCCAGACAGAGGCTAAGACTTAACCCTAACTAGGCACTGCCTCTTGGGTGTGCATCTAACATCCTGGCTCTCCTGTCCACATACACCAGGCTGGTCTTGAACTCATAGAGATCAGCCTGCCTCTACTTTTGAGTGCTGGGATTAAAGGCATGTGCCACCATGTCCAGCACAGTATTTTTTTTTTTTTTTATAAAAGGGCAGTGCCAGTCATACGTATGGTGGCTCAGGTCCATAATTCTAGTTCTCAGGTAGCTTGGCTGATAGAGCACTTGCCCAGCATGCAGAAAGTCCTGGGTTCCATACCTAGCACGAGAGAAACCATATGTAGTGGTGCATACTATAAACCTGGGGGATAGAGGTCATTCTTGACTGCATAGTGAACTCCAGGCTAGCCTGAGCTACATGGGACCCTGTACCTTAAAACAAAACAAAACAAACCAACAAAGCCACCTAGAAAAAACATGGCAGTGCCCTCCTGCCTGCTGTCCTGCTTTTTGAACCTCAGCCATTAGCACATCTTGTTGGCTTCATAGCTGAGAAATATACAGATCCAGCCACTTCATTCTCATCACCATGGCTACCACTCTCCAAGCCTCCTCCACTCTCAGCCTGGTGGTTGACTCCCGGCTGGTCTCCTGCTCCCCAATTTTTATTTATTCTCTGCTCAGTAGCCCATGTCCCAGCGTAGACTTATGCGTCTTGGCTTCTCCAATGCCTTCCCGTTCCAGTCAACTGAAGCCCTGGGTCCTCATTGAGTTCCAAGACCCCGGGGAATCTGCTCCTTGCTACTTCTCTGAAGTCGCCTGCTTTTTACCCCTTTTGCACAGCCTTCCTTGCTGGTCCCTCCAGTTTGAATACCCTCCCAATCAGGCAGGCTATTTCTAGACTTCCTGTTAAAGAGGCACAAATATCCCAGTCACTTTGTGCACCTTTATGCATGTTTATAAAAATTGGATCATGTTTTTTTTTTGTTATTTTGTTTTTTGTTTGTTTGCTTTTCAAAACGGGATTTCTCTAGGTAGCCCTGGCTGTCCTGGAACTCACTCTGTAGACCAGGCTGGCCTTGAACTAAGAAATCTGCCTGCCTCTGCCTCCCAAGCACTGGGATAAAGTGCCACCACTGCCCGGCTGAATTACACTCTATTATTTTACATATGTGTGTGGTTATGTGAGCGATACAATAACATGTGGGAGGTGACATTCCAGCTTTTGGGAATTGGTCCTCTCCTTTCACTATGGGGAGCCCAGAGATGGAAAATGGGTCATCAGGTCAGGCAGCAAGTGTCTTTACAGGCTATACTATCTCAACAGCCCCTCCCGCCCATGTTTAATCTCTGTATTATGCATTTTATATGACGTATCCATTTGTTTATTCACGTACAGAATCTCCCCTACCCAGTAACTAGCACACTCCGGGATGGAAGACTCTTGGCCTCCAGATACAAGTCAACCAAGCATCTGGCCGTCAGCCTGGCTCCAAGCCACTCACCAGCCGGGAGTTGTACATGGGTGGCTTGACAGGGGCGGCCACGGGGCAGTTGATCCTCTTTTCCTTTTGGCGTCGGTTGCAGAACCAAACTCTCACTACCTCCTTCTCCATGGACAACTGCTCGGCGATCATGGAAATCTCTTCCGAGCTGGGTTTAGGGTTCTTTAGAGACAAAGGGGTAGGGTGTGGTCAGGAGACAGAACAAGCTCAGGAATTGGAGGTGAGGGTCAGATGTTCCAAACACAAAGAATTGAATATATGGGGTCAAAGGTCTTAGAGTCAGAGCAAGGGTGGAATACTGGCTTTATCTCATGTGTACCGAGTGTCCTTAGAAATCCCCTTTTCCTCTGCACCTCAGTCTTTCCACATATGGAATGAGACAACCGGCCTAGCACATCAGACCTTGGTGAGGGTTACAAGGGAAAGCATGCATATACCATCAAGCACAGGGCTGGTACAGGAGAGAGAATACAAAAGACAGGTCTCTTCCTGTACTCCTTCCCTTGGGAGTGGTTCCACTACAAGGTCTCCATAGGTGAATGATGAAGAGCAGCTGGACTCCTTAGGGAAAATGCATCCCTCAGAGTCCTTCCTCACAACCCCTCCCTTTACATCTCTTAGAAAAGAAGGAGGCCGGAACTCTCAGGCCTACTACGTTCTGAGCTGCAGGCAATATGATGTCAGTCATCACTGTCCTGACCTGCCACCCAGTCTGTGGCTTGAGCCCTTTTCCCTCAGCCCGGCGTCTTCCTTTAACTGTACTAAGAAACCTGAAAAGATGGGAAACTCAACTCCAGTCAGGCTGCTGGCAGGATGCAGCCATGGAATGGGGTCCCCGAGCCGACTCATTGGTGGACCTGCTCCAGCGCATCGGTCCTAGCAGCCAGGACCTCCGAGGCTGGCTTGAGGAGTTTCCAGCATCCAGGGAGGCTCTGGGGACTGCTACCTGGGAGATTACTATAGAGGCCCTCAGTAGTCACCTGGGCATCCCGATTCTCACCCCCAGCTCGCATGACGCTCACAACTTGCATAAACTCTCTCAAGGATATGCTTCTGCTGTTCTCGAGAGTGTTTGTTCAGAATCTATGGCTGGAAGATGTAATTTAGATCATGGAAAGATTTGCAAACTTTTTTTTTTTTTTTTGGTTTTTTGGATTTGTTTTTTTCGAGACAGGGTTTCTCTGTGTAGCCCTGGCTGTCCTGGAACTCACTGTAGACCAGGCTGGCCTCGAACTCAGAAATCCGCCTGCCTCTGCCTCCCAGAGTGCTGGGATTACAGACATGCACCGCCATTGCCCGGCGATTTGCAAACTTTTAATTTAAAAAAAGACATTTTCATTGGTGAGGGGAAAAAAAAGAGATTTGCAGTATAACCACTGGTGTGAAAATGTGTAAGGAAAAGGAACACACGCAAATGCTACCGGAAGGCACTGTGAACTGGGCGTGACACAATCCTATAGTCCTAACACTTGGGGATGGACACAGGAGGAGGGCTGTGAGCTTGGGGTTAGCCTGGGCTACATAGTGGGTTATATGCAGGTTGGCCTGGGTAAACTCCAGTGTAAGACTATATCTTTAAACAGCAAAGGCAAACAAGACACAGACAGACAGACAGACAGACCGACAGACAGACAGGAGGCAAAACAAAAGGAAAAAGGTTGTTTTTCCTTTCTCCTCTCCCTGTGTTTTCCAAATTGTTGACAATGAGCATTTATTACATTATTTTTTAAGTTGAAACCCTTTTTAAAAAATTTAATGTTTATGTGTTTAGGAGTAGGGTCACACACCATGGCAGGGGTGTGTGGAGGTCAGAGGAACCTGGTTCCTTGAGGGAACTGGTTCTCTCCTTCCTCCATGTGGATCCCAGGGATTGAATGTAGGTCATCAGTCTTGCATGCAAGTGCCTTTCCCCCTTGCTAAGTTATCTTGCAAGCCCTTAATTACACTTTTAAGTTGAAAAGTTAAAATTTGCTTCAAAAAAGACACTTATTTAATGCACTAGCTTTCTCCCATTACCTCAAATACATAGACTCTAACACACACACACACACACACACACACACACACACACACTGGGATACTGTGTTCCATTCTTGCAGTGAGAGGGACCATGAGCCCCAAGTAAATATCAGAGGAAGAGGAAGAATTTTCTGGAACTTTGGGAGCTCAGCATTCCAGGGCTCCCAGAGCAGGAGGTGGCTTGGCTCCTTCCCAGGCAAGTGGGGGCTGGGGGAGTAGTGCTTAGGGTCTTGCTTCCTGACCTAAGTGAGGATCCACTCACCCACCACACCGTCGGGCCCACCCACTCCCACCCGAGGACGCTGCTCACATCTTGAAATCGCTTCTCCAAAGTCAGGCGGATGTTGGTCTCGATGCTGGTCCGTTTTTTCCTCTTCCTGCCAAACACTTCGCTGAGAGTGGGGTAGGAGCTGGGCGCGCTGGCCGAAGGGTCTGATGGGGAGGACTCTGGAGAGGGGAGCAGATGAGCTCAGAGATGGAGAGGTGCGGCTGGTCTAGCCTGCCAGAGTAAACCTGAGGTTTATTAGTCCCTCTCAGGGATCCTGCCCTGACCCCAGCAGACAGTCCAGAACGGACCAGGTGATGGTTTGTATATGCTTGGCCCAGGGAGTGGCAGTATTAGGAGGTGTGGCCCTGTTGGAGTAGGTGTGTCACTGTGGGCATGGGCTTAAGACCCTTATCCTAGCTGCCTGGAAGTCAGTCTTCCACTAGCAGCCTTCAGATGAAGATGTAGAATTCTCAGCTCTGCCTGCGTCATGCCTGCCTGGATGCTGCCATGTTCCCACCTTGATGGTAATAGACTGAACCTCTGAACCTGTAAGCCAGCTCCAATTAAATGTTGTCCTTTATAAGACTTGCCTTGGTCATGGTGTCTGTGCACAGCAGTAAAAACCTAGCTAAGACAGACCATAGCCCGCTTCTCCAGATGCTCTGGGCAAATGTCCCCGAGGGCTCCCACCGCAGAGTCTCCAGGTGTTTGCAGTCATGGTTCAGGGATGCCCAAACATCAGTGGCCCACGTGGGCATAAGGGATGCCAGTAGGACTGTGAGTCACACCACATGACCCATTTTAGAAGATGTGCCCATCTGTGAGTACTGAGTGAAATGAGTTTTCTCTGGCACCCAAGAACCTATGCTTGCTCTGAGGCCATTTGTTCATGAGTGTAAGGTTGGCACCAAGGCCGCAGGTGGGGAGAACCCGTATTAATAATTCTGTAAAATTCTTCCCCACAGACTCAAGGAGCTTCAGATCAGTTCTTCCATTCGGATGCTCTGGTAAAAGTTGTTTCCTGAGCAGAAGGTTGAGGAGAGAGGATGATTCTCAGGCACTCTTCTGAGTCAAGCGACTTCCTTGAAGAGAATCATCCTGGCCTCAGTCCACCCCTCCTGCCTTTACCAGTAGAAGAGTAATCAATAACCCATACACCCACTTAACAGAACCTGGCCTTGGAGAGAGAGGCCTGTTCCTTCCCTCTCCACATGGGCTAGAGGCCTCAAGCAGGGGCCACTCTGCACCACCCACTTCCCTGGGCACACTTGATGATGTATGGCGTTGGTCGACTGGGGAGATGAGGCAGTCACTATGGCCAATGCCCAGGCAGAGAGCCAGGCTGCTCACCTCCAGTGCCTCGGCGAGCCCCCAGAGAAAAACAGTTTTATTTGGTCCACGTGTCAGAAGCCCTGCCCCTCACTGTTTCTGCTGCTGTGTTCCCCTGTTCACCAGTCTGAATCCTCTGCCCCTTGGCTTCTGTCCTTGACCCCCTGGTAAGCCTGGATCCTGGCAGAATCTACCTCCTGATCACCCTTCCTTCTGACAGGTTTGTTTGACCAGTCCTGACCATGGCAATTGTCTGTCCTCTGACACCAGTTCCAGAATAGCCAAATAAACAGCTGAAGCTGGGCCTGAGACATCGTGCCTCAGGGGGACCCTACAGGGCCCTCTTCCTGGTCTTGTGACCTAGGCTGATCCTATACAATTTGTGTAAATAAACTGAATCTTGCCTCTAAACAGCAGTCTTGAAATATAAGTTAGCTCTAGGGTAGGGAATAGAATAGAATAGAATAGAATAGAATAGAATAGAATAGAATAGAATAGAATAGAATAATAGACAAGCTGTCCTGGCCACAGATGAGCCACATCTGCCAAAAGGCCCCCTCAGTTATAAAAATGGCATTTTCATCTCTGCTCGCCAGTCTCCTAGGTCTCACTTGTTGGTTCGCGCCAGGCAGAAGAGGAGGAGTTACCCTGTCTCTTGCCTTGTTCAAGCCCCATCACCCACACACCCCTAGAAAGCCCCCTGTGGAATCTCCTGGGTCCCTTCTATGCTCTCTTCTCATTTCCCTGCCACCTACCTGCATCATTCAGCCACTTCTCCAGCAGCGGCTTGAGTTTACACATGTTCTTGAAGCTCAGGTTGAGGGCCTCGAACCGCGAGATGGTGGTCTGGCTGAAGTCATTGCCGTACAGCTTTCCCATCGCCAATCCCACATCTCCCTGTGAGAGGAGTCGAGAGGGAGGGAGGTGAGGGACAGAGTCAGAGCCCTGAGCATCCGCCCACAGCCTTGCACCTTCCGTCTTGTTTTCCTCTGGGATACAGAACAGGTTTATTCCTCTCCTTGCTCTCTGCTGGGCCATGCCATTTCCTGGTCTTTATTCCTCTATCTCCCTGAGCAATATCCTCACTTTCCTTCCCACTAGCCACTCATGCTCTATTCACAGGGAACAGGATGTCGGGTCAGGAGGCTCCTGAGACCTGCACTTGGGAAGACACAGCCTCGATCCCACAAGCCAGTTCGTCCCACTCCGGCTCCCAGAGCACACCTGTGTGAAGCCTAGCTTAATGCGCCTCTGCTTGAAGGTCTTGGCGAACTTCTCCAGCTCCTCCAGGTCAGTGGGCTCATCACTCCCTCCGGGGCCAGGCAGATGCTTAGGCCCTGGCAGATGCTGAGGGGCTTCCAGGTGGGGCTCTAAAGAGGATCCTGACAGCCCAGGGCGCCCAACTGCCTGATAAGGAATACACACCACAGTGAGATAGGATCTAAGAGTCGACAGGCCACGCTGCAGTAACGCCTGCAGTTGTGACTGAATGATTCACATAGAAGGAGACAGGGCCTTGGGTTCACTGAGCCCTGCTGTGGCAGATGGGTGGGGATAGAGATTAGCATTTCTATGATCTGGAACAAATACTGGGTGCACAGAAAGAAGCAAGACAAGGAGGTGGTCACTCTGGCTTTTGGACTGTGACTCACTGACCCAGAGTAGGTGACTTCCTCTAGTCAGCTTTTCACCATAAAAGGAACTGGCAGGGTTGTTTACTGTGAGATCTCAGATCTCAGACTTGGGACAAATCTCAGCATGGGACAAGGAAAAGGTCATTTGCTTGGCCTGTTCTTTTCCATAGAACAGAGTGATGGAGCACACACAACAGTCACAGACTGAAGACAGCGGGGACAGTGCCACTTTACTGTTCTCTTTAATGAGAATGCCGTGGGATCTTCTTATGTAGCCCAGTCTAGCCTGGTCCTCACAATCCTCCTGCCTCAGCCATCACAGTACTAGGTTTACAGCTATATACCACTATTACTGGAGAGTGTTGTAGTTTAAATCAAAGGGATTTTTAAAAGATTTATTTGTTTTTATTTTATATGTTTGGGTGCTTTTGCATGCATATATATAATGTATGTATAATGTAATGTATGTATGTATATATATATATATATATATATATATATATACATACATACATTATATATATGAATTGCACCATGTGCACCCATGGCCTGCAGAAACAAGAAGGATGCTGTATCCCTTGGGAGTGGAGTTACAGATGGCCGTAAGCCACCATGTGAGTACTGGGAATGGCTAGACTGCCAAACCATCTCTCTGGCTCTAGTCAAACCTTGTCAGAAGACAGTCCCCCTTTAAACTTATCTCATAGGAAATTCTACCATTTAATTTAGAGCCATGCTGCACTCCAATGAGATCAGAAATATATCTAGCCTTGACATATCTACTTTCTAAAAAGATTTACTTGTTTATGTGTCTGAGTGTGTCTAAGTGCACCAAGGTGTGTTCTTGGAGGTCAGAAAAGGGAGTCTGATGCCCTAAAACTGGTGTTAAAGGTGTTTGTGGGCCACCCATTAATCCTGCCAGTCATCAGGAAAACCAACTACACTATTTAGGGCCAAATTCAAAGCAAGCATTTATTGACTATTAAATATTGACCAAGAGATGGACTTGGGTCAGGATGATTCCCTGGAATTTCCCAGCTAGAATCGCCTCAAGCACATTCAGCAGTCTATGGAAACAAACCCACAGGCCACCTGCACTTTCCCATGAGGCTTTGTTATTTCTCAAGAACTACAACTCCCAGCACCCCAGGAAGTTACCTGGTTCCTGGGCAGGTGAGGCTTACAGGTTAATTTCGGGTGTTACATACCATGTGGACTCTGGAATCTGAACCTAGGTCCTCAGCAAGAATAGCAAGTTCTCTTAACCCCTGAGCCATCTCTCCAGCCCCTGGAGTGTAACTTTTTCTACAAAGATGGGGTGCAGTCCAGATCTTGAAGGCTAGGCACTGTGGTCCAACACAGAGACTACTTACTCCCTGCCTTTGAAGACAATGAGTATAAATCCCCTTGTCTCTTCTTTGCTTTTTTTGCTTAGAGGAAGTTAAATCCCTCTCCTGTTCTGGTTTGCCAGAGACCGGCATCCTCGTGAAGAGGATAAGGAGGCAGTGTCAAGTTAAGAGTTTCCTCCTCATTTTTAGAAGAGGAGTCTCCTAGAAACATCATGGATGGGCCTGCTCTGCAGGAGCCGAGGGTGGGGAGGAGGGGGTAGCCCACACAGATCTTTGGAGCAAAGTTCTAGTATCCCTTGAATATGCCTTTTCGTCAATTTTCCTGCTGTTTTATTTGGCAAACTCATTAAGCAGCACAGTTGCCTCCTTCTCGAACCACACTGCCTAGCTATCTGTTAGTTTGATGTCTCAGAGTCATTCACTATCCATGTCTTTGCTCTCGTTTCTGTGACTGTTGGTCAGCCCCTAAAAGGACCTTTCTAATTTATATTTTTATTATTTATTTTATTTATTTATACATAGACAAGGTCTCTTTGTGTTCCCCAAGCTGGGGTCTTCAACAAGCAATACTACAGACAAACCACCACAGCACCCTGAGTAGAAGGATCCTAACCATCTTCTAAACGGCTCCTCTGACAATCTCTTTGTATTCTAATACTAGAAGCAAGAGCTGGACCTGCGTATGCTCTAGAACCTCATAGTCTTAGATCGGGGCATATAACGATGCCATGCTTGGTTGGGTACAGCCAGAAGGAAGAAAAGTTCATCATCCAACTTAGCTGTCCCTGTTTCTCTCAACCACTAGGTGGCGCTCCCCTTCTGGCTATCTTCTGTGGGATGTTAGACCTGGGAAAAGCCAGGGTTCTTCAGTGGGCCTTGGAGATTTTAGCCCAGAGAAAGAATATTAAAAGTCACTTCTGGTCATCCATCACTTGTAGAAACAAGTCATGCATCTGTGCAAGCAATTGATATCCCAAGAGATCCCTGGCAAGAAACAGACTTTTATTTCCCAATTGATAGTGGGTGTTCTGTGTTTGATCCACATCAGGTCTGCACAAGGCCCTAGATCTCAGCCTGCTTGCTTCCCAACACCCGCCCTTTGCAGGATGTAGTCAGGTGAAGTGGTCCTGAGGTGAGATTCTGCCTTTGATACCCTGGCCTCCTTGGGACTTGAGGGAATCTGGGTGGAGCTGGGAGATATCAGCGTCCCTGAGTTATTGGCTAAATTCCGAGAGGTGAAGCCAAGGATGGAAGCTGCTGGCGGGTAGCCGGCCAGCCCGGGAGCCTCATTCTAGTGACAGGGCAAACTATCTCCTTAGGAGTCATTTGAGGATTTTCCAGGTCCCAACAGGGAGAACCCCCAGAGCGAGTGTCCTGCTAAAAAGGGGAAGACTGAGGAGCTGACGTTTGCCCAGGGCTGAGACAATCTGTGAAGAATCTGGAGGGATGGAGAGTAGCAGTTACCTGGGAGGCGAGGCCGGGCCCTGTCTGTGGGAGGAGTAGAGTGCTTTGTTGCTGTGGAAAGGAGAGAAGATTCGGCTGCAGACCTGAGTGACAGGGGAGGGACAAAGGGACAAAGGAACAAACAAACAAACAAACAAAATCCAGGCCGTTTGAAAGATAAGCTGAGCATTGAGACCATGCTAACTGCCCCCTCCTCCTGCTAACCTAAAATCAGGTCCCAGAACCCACCCTAAGCCTGCCTTCTGCAAAGCCCTGTGGGCACTGCCAGCGATTGCCACATACTAGTGGAGGCCAACCAGACTCAGGAATAAACAGCTGTAAACAGCAGTCCCCAAACCTGTCCTGCCTGCCTGATTGCCTGCCTGAGAGCTGCAAAGGCATAGGAGGGTCAACATGCTCTCCCTGAGATCTGATTAGCAGGGTGAGAAGCCCAGAGAGTAGAGAACACAGGAATGACTGCTACAGCGCCCCAGGGGGAGCCGGGGATTTCAATCTGCCTGCAGGGGAAAGCAGCTGGGCTGTTTAGGCCTGCCAGATCTGTAAGGACAGAGCAAGCAGATGGTACCATATTGCCGGGAAGGGGACTAGGTCATTGGTCAGAGCCTCCTGCAGACCAGGTCATTAAATTCATGGGAGGGAGGAGAGAGCAAGAGGAAGGCCAGATGCTGGGGCCTTCAAACCCCCTTGGGCAGTGTGGACTCATCCAACAGGCTGCCTTGCCTAGGGACTTCCCTCTCCTTTTGTCTTCAGGAAAAATGGCAAGAAAAGGCCCAGCCTGTCTGATGACTGTGGGGTGTAGTTTCTGTCTTCTGGCGGTCAGAGTCAGTGCTTCTCACTCCTAGCACGAGGGAACCCCCAGATCACCAAAGCCAACAGTAGGAGCAGATCTCAGTCACTCAGCGTAGACAAGGTCCTTGCCTATCTGCCCTCCCCAGACAGTTCTGGGTCACTAATGGACCACACCGGCCAGAAGGTAAAAGAGGTCTTGGAGGAACCCTGGGCTGGGAACGAAAAGGCTTGAGTATTAATTTTGCTTACACTACATTCTGCAATGCGCAGAGGCTTGTCATATGAACAGAACCAGGCACCTATCGATGGCCTTGTAGAGTGAGGCTTTACTTTTTGATTTTTATAGGAGGAAACACGAACTTGCAGAAATTATGTAAATTTTCTACAGAAATGCAGCCAGTAATTTTATTTTAAAAAAATATTTCTCTGACGTCACATTTTAACCTGTTTCTCTGTCCCTTCTATTGTATAATCTGCCTATGCCCATGCATTCTGTGCCTGGGCCATGCTCACACCACAGAACAGTCTTCCAGAAACAAGCTGAACTAAAGCTTATCTTCTCTTTCCTAGTCCAGGAGCATGATGGGTTCTGGTTAGCCAAAATAAACACTCAGATGCATCCCCATTCATCCTAGTGCTATTCCGAGACACCCTGCAAGTGAAGCGAAGGGCCTGCGTCTTGGGCAGGTGCTCAGAGTGGGGTGCAAGCTACCTGGATTTCCTCTAGAGTATAAGCTATCTGCAGCTTGTATTTCCAAAGGCATTTTCAGCCCTGTTTGGTGTAAGTGGGTGGAAAGGCAAGCAGTACAGTGTGATAATCTTGGAGCATGGGGCTCAGACTATTCTGGAACTTTCTAGTAGGTCAACAGCATACAGTCAGGCTATCTATAGCACAAGTGTGCTCTGAGGAATAACTCAGGAAAACAACTCAACAGACTCCCGGGCATGTTAAGCAATGTTATACCTAGTGTTAGTAATACTCTGATCTGTTTGCTCAAGGCTTCCTGCCAAAGACAACCAGAACCTATTTCTATAGCCTGTGGGAGGCACTGCTGTTCCATCCGGACAGGATTACAGCCAGGCCAATGGGAGGGAAAAGGCTCAAAGCAAGCAGCCTTCCAAAGAATCGGACTTTCTTGTGTTACCTCCACCCACGTCCCCACCATTCCGAACCTTTAGAATCAGTTTCTATGAAAATGTAGTCCCAGCATGAGCCTGGGCAGGAAGGAGAAACAGGGACACTGAACGATCTGAAGGGGCCCCACAGGGATTCCTCCCTAGGTCTCAGGCAGAGAAGCTGGTCTCTTTCTGATACGATTTCCATACATAGCCCAGGCTGACTTTGAACTTGCTGTGCAGCCACAGGATGAACCTCCTGCCTCCACCTACAAATGTGCTAGGTTTAAAGATGGCGCTGTGCCTGGCTTTGTCTGATGCTGGGAATCAGACCCAGGGCTTTCCGTAGGCTAGGTAAGCTTTCTGTCTGCTGAGAGCTATTTCCAGCCCCAAGCTGGTTTTCATACCAGAGGGGTGAGTAACATCTGTGACACCCCCGTGCCAATAAGCAGTGACAGCCTTTTCTAGATTCTGGTAATGACTGTACAAAGCCCAGGGTACTTACCTTGCTGCCCAGGTGGGGTCTGGGAAAGCAGGAACTGCGATACAGACTGTAAGTGGCCAGGGACCAGCACAAGCTGCTGGAGTGGATGGAGAGAAGCCATGTCCTGCATGTGGGGAGATGCACAGATGTTATACCATCTACAACTGGGGGGAGGGGCTGAAGTCTGTTGGGCTACGACTCATATAGTTCCTGGGGTTGCAGACTCTGGAGGTTGTAGGCAGGATCCCTGCTTTATGTTGCTGGGTGTTGGGGACACGTAGCACAGGACAAGGCGCACAGTAAGTAGTTACTCCATTAGTGCTGGTGGTGCTCCTGCTGTCATCTAAGCAGTCCCTGCAGCATAGTCACTTAACTCTGTTCTCAGGGTTCCATCTGTCTATGCCCTGAGTCCCAACTGCAGATGCCCTGAGGACCGATAGATATCACCCAAATCGCAGAGGCTTATCCTAAAAGTGGCAGCAATCCCGACATCCATTTCCTTAAATGATCCTGTCACCTGATTATGCTAAAAGCCACCTCTTCAGTTATTTCCTGTTCCTGAGTCTTTCTAGGTGCTAGGTGATAGGGCAAATTATCAAAAAAACTATTTTTGTTGTTGTTTTGTATGTGACAAGCTCTCACTCCATAGCTAGGAGAGCTGCAACCTCACCGTGTAGCCCAAGCGGGCCTTGAACTTGTAGTAACCCTTCTGCCTCAGCTTCAGACTACTGGGATTACAGGCACGCTCCCCCACGCCTGGCTCTGTTGTTTTGTTTTGAGACACGGTTTCTTATTATGGAACTGGGAGCTTGCTCTGTAGAGCAGGCTGGCCTTGAACTCACAGAGATCCACCTGCCTCTGCTCTAGGGGTTCTAGGAGCAAAGGCATGTACCACCAAGCTCTGTCCCAGGCTTACATTTTAATGAAATCTATTTGATTAAACAGAAGGTCCATCAGTCTGAGCCTCTCTCTCTCACCTGCTCAAAAACATAGAAATGACAATCCCAGCATCTGGAGGCTCCAGACCCCACAAGACGTGTGTGTGTGTGTGTGTGTGTGTGTGTGTACATACAGTTGACAAACCTCATGGAATAAAGGACGTGTTACTTTCAAGTATGGTTAGGAAAGCAGACTTTTCTCCCCCAAGTGACCCACAAGAGGCTTTCAGTCTAATGGCCCAAGCAGATCACTGCTCTCCTGACACCAGTCTCCACTCCAGTTTAGTTCTGTTAAATAATCTTTAAAGGACACAGAGAAGGCCACTGTCTGTCACTGAAAGCCCTTGATATTGGACACACAACATAGTGATTAGGACCTTTAGTTTAGTTTAGTTTTGTTTTGTTTTGTTTTTCTTCAAGACTGGCTTTTGGTTCTGCAAAAGCAGTGATGTATCTATTTGTCCCTCACCAGGCCTCACTTCTGCAAGGACTGCTTTTGGAAACCCTGCATACATAATCCTGGGCCTCCGTTGTTCGCAATGGGGGCTCTTCGGATGGATTCACCGAGTGCCAGGAGTAGAATCCCAGTGTTTTGTAGAAGGGCTGGAATGAGCTCCCCAGCCCAGTAAACACCCCGGGGTCCATGGCCCGGGCTGGTACCTACCCCAGACATTTGGTTTCCAGGCATCATGGTAGGTCCTTGGCTCAGGTGGCATGGCCTGTGGGAAAGGGTCTGCTGTAGAGAGTCACCCAGATCCTCCGTCTTAATCTGCAAAGAGAGGGAGAGGGTGGGTCCGGGGCCTTCGAAGGCAGATAGAAGCAGAACCATGAGGGGCAAAGGAGGAGATGAGTGACAAGTCTGGAGAGAAAGAGGGGAGCCAAGAATTCCCTGAGCCGAGGGGATGGATGGATTCTAAGAGGATTCTGCAGGACCAGTGTGTAAGACAGAGCCATCTACCACCACCACCTTCTTGCTGGTGCTGTGCTCTTCCTTGGAATGAGAAAAACAGAATAGAGTAGCGCCTTATGAAAAGAAAAAAAGCTTAGGTTTACACATCTTTTTGCTATGATGTCCCTTAGCAGGTAAAGCACTTGCCACCAAGTCATCAAGCCTGATGACCTGACCTCCATATATGTGCTAAAACACGTCACACACACACACACTCACGAATGAAAAATAAATAAATAATAAATAAATATTTAAATTTTGTAATGAGAAAGCTAAACCAGGAATGGCAGTGCATTCCTATGGTTTCAATGCTGGGGAGGCTGAGATCAGAGGGCTGCTGCAAGTTCAAGGTCAGCCTGGGATACATGCTAAGTTTCAGGGCTGGTGAAAATTGTTGCCTTAGGGAGACATAACAAAAGTCTGTCCTCTCCCTGTAAGGCCACAATGACAAACCAAAGTATGAGTCCACCAGAGTATGCTCTGGGAAAACAGTGGGCTTAAGGGGCTTCCTTACGGAGCAGGAACAGGGACACATACAGGAGCCTGGGGGACCCCAGAGCAACCTCCTGGAGAGTCTTCTTCCAGCATTGATAACGGCTTTCCCACAGCTGCATAGAATACCCCCTTTCAGTTAATTGTCCATGGTCCATACACACACACACACACACACACACACACACACAGCAGAGTTAGGTCAGAATTACATACAACTGGCGGGAAGGAACAGAGGGAATCCGGTAAGCCTCTAATGACCCTCCTCCTCTCCTCCTGGGTGGGAACGCCATCAGTCTCCAAGCCTGATTTTGGATGTCTTTTACAAACAGCCTCAGCTACTCTGATAACAATCATGGCTGTTGTAACTGAAGGATGGCTCGGAGGATAACATGACCCTGTCACAAACAAACAAACAAACCCCAACCAGAAAATAATTTTCAGTGGCTAGGTGTATGCATGTACCCTGAGCACAGCAATTGGAAGGGTGAGACAGGGGGATCATATTTGAACTCAGCCTGGGCTGCACACAAAACCAACTAACCAGACAAACAAACAAAAGAAAGAAAACTTACTAGAATAAATGTTTGTAAATCCTTTGCTTTTCTACTGCACTGGGCTATCCGAATTTCCTTTATGAGATGACTAGGTTTCTAAATAGCATCTCTAAAACTCTCTGCCTCAAAAGAACAACAACAACAAAGTGACATCCTTTATTTAGCTGATCTCCAGAGTCTGTTCTTTATTTCCATGTGTGGATTGCCATCAATGAAGCCCAGAAGTCTGGAAACTGCCTCTCAGGGGACTCTGTCCATCCCTTTTCTCTACCTTCTCAGTGCTAAGTTGCATCTGCTAAGGTCCTCTGGGTCTGCATGATTCTGGTGACAGGGTAGCAGTCTCCCTACAGGCAGAGGCATGCCTTCCTTACAGGAGTCTGAGGGACCCTTGGTGTCCTGAGCGACCCTTTCCAGTTCTTACATCTCTACCACCCTTCCAGGAAACACATAAGAACCGCCCACTTCTGGGTTTCCCAGGAATCCCTGGGGAAGACAGGAAGTCCTGCTTGTGCCCCTCCCTCTCCTAGGCCAGAACAACTATTCTCTCTCAAAAACTTAGGAAGTCTACTGGGAGGGGGGCCAAGTAACTTCGAACGCATACAATATATCAAGGAATGCAGAGTCCACACCGCTCTTTGAGAAAGACTTTGGTGGGACCTTCTGAAACAGACCAACTGACTGCTGGCTGTTTTCTCTACAGATAAAACTCTGAACCACGAAGAGGCTGGCTTAAACCATTGTCTTGGTCTGTACAGGGACTATCACTGGTAGCTTGGAATCCTTCCTGTTGGGTATTTGCCCGACCCAAGCGAAGAGTTGAGAGTATGAGCTAGACATGGTGGTGCACACCGCTGCTGGAGGGCCAGGCGGGAGGGAAGGTCTCCAGTACAAGGACTGCCTAGACCACATCGGAGACCCTCCCCCAAAAACAAACAACAAAGATAGACAAACAAACAAACTGAGATTAACATCTGAACCTGTGCTGAATCCCTACATAAAATGAACTTTGAACACCAGGGAAGGGATTCTCATTGGCTGACAGGAAGGAGTTAAATAGCAGGAACCTGAAGAGAATTAATTGATTAAAAGACAATAATGGGGTTAGAGGGATCACTTATTGATTAGGAGCATTTGCTGCTCCTCCCGATAACCAGGGCCCACATTAGATGCTCATAGCAGCCTGCAGCTCCAGTGACGGGGGACCCAATGCCTTCTTCTGCTCTACAAGGGGCCCCTACACAGATAGGCACCAATAAGTAAATCGTTAAAAACAAATAAATCTACTGTTTAAAAATAAGACAAAACTCCCCTCTGTGGATCAGATGAGGCGGTAAGGAAAACCCAGGACAGTGAGCACGGTGGACCCCGTTCCTCATCCCAACTCAGTCTCTAACTTCCATGTGAACTTGATTGACAGACATTTCTCCACCTGTTAGGTGTTGTAATGTGGTTTGTATCGCTCTTGTTCTAAAGGGGAAAAGCCGACTCTAGTCACATGCACCGATGGTAGACTTGGTAGTCCAGTGATTACCAAGAGACCCCAGAGAAGCCCAGGACAGATGGGTTGGTAAGAAGCTGACTTTCCCAGCATACTTTGCAAGTCATTGCCCACACACAGAGAGACCATTCTGGAACCTTGAAGCAAAGGGGAGTAAGGAAAAAAATGGTAGTTCTAAGTGAACAGAGAGAACTCTAAGAATTCAAATGGCACAGCAGGTGGGTTGGTCTCTACAATTTCCTCCCTAGGCCCCCTTAGCTCTGCCCATCCATCTCAGGAATGCTGATACCCAGCTTCTGTCCACAGACCTTAGAGTCTACACAACCTAGATTCCACTGAGACATTTGTTAGCAGGTTTTTAAAAACTAGATAATCAATGGCTTCTTCTTCCAGAACCACTTCCACCAAAACAAATCTGCTCCAAAAGCCTCTTTGACCATCTTTCTGCCATACCTCTGGGTTCTCTGCTTTCTGCCCTGAGGCCTGCCCGAGGCTCAGGGAGGCCCGATGGAGGGAGAGGGACGGAGAAGAACACGCGATCGATCGATCATGGAGGTGGAGGAGAAATCACACTGGTCGAACCGTCCCAGGCAGCCTGGCATAGTTCCAGCTCGGTAGAGCCTTGGGTTCCTTTCCAGGCTCATTATGCTCCACGGAGAGAGATAAGGGGGTGTAGCTATGACAGAGCTTGGAAGCATGCGCTCAGCCTCCAACCTGGGAGCTATCTGTTAGGATGGCTGCCAGCTCTTCCTGCCTGCCGTCCCTGAAGTTTAGAAACCAGTACCACCATGAAAGAAAGAGCACCCTTTCATCTGTCTCAAAGATCGATGCTCCCCACCCCCACTCTTTTGGAGGGGGCCACACCCACCTCCCAGTTCAGCAAACAGAATGCCTGATGTTAGAGACCTCCTTAAGGTCTCTGGAGTTTCCTGGTAACATCCTATGTTTCTCTTCGGAGATTAATTTGTCTCGTTTTCACCCATCAGTCTTTTATTCATTCATTTTCTCACAATTCCCTCCCCGCCCCACACCCTGGGTAAGAAGTGCTGAGTGTAACCCCCAAAGAACACAGCCCCAAACAAAGAAAATGAAAGAAAAAAGACAAGGGAGACCAGGTGTGATGGCTCAAGCCATCAGTCCCAGTAGGGAGGCAGAGACAGTATATTCCTGAGTTCAAGGACAGCCTCGTTTACTGAGTTCCGGGACAGACAGGGCTACCCTATCTTGAAAAACAAATAAACAAAAAGACACAGGAATACTTCTTCCAGAGTCTCAGCTTGTGGGGCCAAGGTGTCCCTTGGTTTAAAAAAAATAAAAACAAACCAAATCAGAGCTGAAACAGCAGGACACAGGGATATGGAGCGCGAGCACTGCCGCCAGCGTGTTTTTTTGGACATTCTCAGGGGCTGAGGAACCTAAGAAATTAAGAAATAAAGCCCTCACTAATCCAAAAAAATCCCTTTTCACAGCTGTCGAGTGGAAAAGGCTGGAACCGTTCCAGGCAACTGGGTGTTGGCTGTGGGTCTGCGAGATGAGATAGAAAGACTTGTGTTGGGTCCCGTTGACTTCTAAGACGAGAACCGCAGGCAAATTGGACGAAAACCCAGTTTCCTCCCCCCCTTCATACTTGTGAAAACCTAACTGAACCCACAGCCTGCTTAGAGCACCATGAAGATGGTCTGCAGGGCCTTGTTGACAGTTCTTGTCACCTGAGTGGAAAGGCTCCTCTGTGCTCTCTGGGTTGGCTCCTTCCCGGGGACAGGGGCCACAGAATGCACTTGCCCTGGCGCAGGCACAAGAGCATCCATCCACCTCGCAGATGGTTTGATGGTGTAGGATCTCTCCACCCACGGCTCTGTGCAAAGGTATTGTAATGAGTCTTGGGCAGTGACCAGAGAGGTAAAGCGCTATCGTGAGTGATTATCTTTTCTAATCCAAGTGAACTCCCTGACTTTACTATTTTAGAAAGCAGTAGTCCTCTTCTAGAAGGAAGGTGCCCCTCCTAAGGAGCTAGAAGCCCCTTCCTGGACTTATTGGTGTCTTCCTCAAACTGGAGAATGCTGTGGAAACTTCTCATCCCACAGAAGCCCAGAGAGCTTCAGATGTGGGTAGAAAGATACATAGGCAGACACCCCGAAATCTCAAGGCTGTGCTCTCCTGACACCCCCAAATCTCAAGGCTGTGCTCTCCTGACCCTCCTTATCACCCCTTCCGATAGAAAAGACTAGAAGTAGACACATCCCAGAAATAGATCAGGAGGAATAGGCAAAGCAGTGCTGACACCTTGCACCTCCTCGGATGGACAGGTGCATGGTGAGGCTGGGTTCCTTTTCTTTAGCCCCCTCCACAGGACACAGTCCCCTGACCCTCTCTGGGGGGAAAACAGTCCAACACTAATGAATATATCACTGGCGATGAGAAGGATCAAAGCTGTTGCTTCGGTTGCGTAACTCGTTTGTGGAAAGTGTTTCATAAAACATTTCACAAGAAGGTATGTTTCAAAGCAGAACAACTCCCAACCTGCCTTCAATTACAGGCAAGGTGCTGCTCCCCCTTGCTCTCTCTCCTCCTTCTATGTTTCTCCTGAGCAGTGAGGCAGAGTTTCTGTAGCTTATCTATTAAGAGCTGGCAAAGGTTCATCTCAAGAAAACATTCTAAAAATATATTCCAAGTAAGGAATGGGGTAGGAAGTTTATATACCTCCAGCGAATAGGGTTTAAAGACCCCATCCAGGTGGGTGCTTAGTAACCCCTCTTTTTCTAATGATGCTGGGACTGAACCTCAAACACTCAATGAAAGTGTCCTAGCATGAACCATACCCCCTACAGGGCTGATTCTACTGGGAAGATCTTTTCTCTCCAGGGTTCCCGGCTTCTCCCTCAGAATCCAAGGCTCCTGAGAGCTCCCAGTACAATGCGGAAACAGCCTTATCCAGTCCTTGGTCTCACCTACAACAGGCTGGCTTGATTGTGCCGCTTCTTCTCTTGTGCAAACAGGGGTTGACTCTCTGAGAAAAATCAAGCTTCTGCATAAGAAAGCAATGGACGAGTGTGGGCAATGGTCCTTCACTCCTGTTCTTCATTGCTGTTTGAAGTCAGGGTCTCACATATCCCAGGATGGCCTCAAACTAGAGAGGTAATGGAGGACGGCTTTGAATTTCTGATTCTCCTACTTGTGCCTCCTAAGTGCTGGGATTGCAAGTGTGGACCACAATGCTAAATGTATGTGGTGTTGGGGGGATGATACCCAGGGCTTTCTGAATGCTAAGCAAGCACTCTAACAAATAAGTGAGAGCTTCATCTGAGGCCCTAGATCCTCTGATGTACAGATGTGGTGTCCTGTGTCCTGCCCCCATCCCCTCTTCCACCCTCCCACCCCAGCCTCACCACCACCACCACCACCAAGGTAGCTTTCTGATAGGAGGGTCTGGGTGTTTTCTGCTTGTTCTGCTTGTATCTTCTCAAGAAGGGCAAGAGACTTTTCTTTCACGTTCCTGGATCTTTGGCAGCAGGACCCAGTAGTGCTGGTGCTAAAAAACATGGAATGGGGGCTGTGCCCTCAGAGAAGCTCTATTCTAGCTGGTGTTTCCTGTGGTCCAGGACATGGACAATTTTGGGCAGGGTGCTGCTATTGAGCCACCCAGGACAACGCTGTAGGAAACTATATCCATGGACGCTCATTCTGACTCTCTGATCCCCTTTCCGCTAGAGTCTCCTGGTTGTCTTGCTGGCCACCCTGATGGACCAGAGGACAGTGGTTGCTCCACATCTTTAGTCAAAGAAGGGTACCACAGGGAGCCTTTGGATGGCTCTGGAGTCTAGAAGGCTGTTTGCCCGTAGATGAGGCAAGAGGTGAGCTGACGGGAAAGGATGACCATGATACTATGAGAACGATTTCTTAGCTCAGTGGCACTTGGGAGAGCCAGTGTACAAAATGCAGTATGTCATCACAGTGCCCAGGCTGCTTACCATGGAAGGGATTTGCTGTTCCAATCAGACCTGGGAAGACAGGAAACACGTGCAAGGCTTTGAACCAACGAGGGCACCTGACTCAGGTACAGATGCCGTTCCCGGCTGAGCTTCCAGTATCTACTACTAAGTCCTTCCTCTCCATCTTCCTTCTCCTTTTCAAGACAAGATCTCTCTATGTAGATCAGGCTAGCCCGGAATTTGAAGCAACTGTCCTGCCTCGGCCTTCCAGGTGCTGGAATTACACAGGTGAGCCACCACAAACAGCTTTTTGCTTCCCCCACCCTCTTTTCCCCTCCCTTGCTCCCTTCCTCCCTCTTGAAACAGAGTCTCATTATGTAGCCCAGGCTACCTCTAACTTAGCCTTCCTGCCTCAGTCTCTTCATTGCTAGGATTACAGGTATGAACCACCTTCAGTCTGTGTTTTTTTAGACCAATATTATTCCTCCAGCCAGGTGGTGGTGGCACACGCCTTTAATCCCAGCACTTGGGAGGCAGAGGCAGGCAGATTTCTGAGTTCGAGGTCATCCTAGTCTACAGAGTGAGTTCCAGGACAGCCAGGGCTATACAGAGAAACCCTGTCTCGCAAAAACCAAAAAAAAAAAAAAAAAAAAAAAAAAAAGATTATTCCTCCATAAAAGAAGGGAAAGATGTGAACACCTTAAGAAGTATATCACTTATAAAAGAGAGCAGAAGTAGGCCTTGTAAGAGTTTTTTTTGTTTTGTTTTTTGTTTTTTGTTTTTGTTTTTGTTATTCCTGGACCCATTTAACAAATGAAAAGGCTGAGGCTTGGTGCCTTAAGAAACTTGTTTAAAGTCACATCGTTGGCAGATAATGGCATTGCAACTTCAGCCCAAGCCTGTCTGACTCCAAAGCCCTTATCCATAATCCTGACTCACTGTATGTGATGGACTCACTGAGTTACAGATTCTTTAAGGTACCGGGGTGCAGTGTGCCAGGTACATGGCAGGTATTTGGGGAGTATGGCTTCTCCTCCTTCTTCATCAGAGCTGGAAGGAATTGCAGACACCACAGGGTTTACTTTACAGATATGACTTCAGACGGGGGAAGTGACCTGCTCTGTGGCTCTGCTGCCTATTTCTGCTGCTCATGCTGCTGTCTCCCCTGGCTCCAGTGAGAACGGAAAGGAGCCTGGCCTTGGTCAGTCAAGAAAAGACCCGATTCAGTTCTGGATTAGAACTCAGGGTGAGGTTCAGCGCAGATGCAGTGGTCTGCATCCCTGACTCTTGTATATGCATTTAAGCTTTAGGGTCATAGTATTTTTTTTCCCTGTTGCATTGTGAGGAAGAGAAGAAGAATAAGGAGGAGGAGGAGGAAGGAGGAGGAGGAGGAGGAGGAGGAGGAGGAGGAGGAGGAGGAGGAAGAGGAAGAGGAAGAAGAAGAAGAAGAAGAAGAAGAAGAAGAAGAAGAAGAAGAAGAAGAAGAAGAAGAAGAAGAAGAAGAAGAAGAATTAGAAGAAGGGGAAGGGAGGGAAGGGAAGGAGGGAGGGAGAAGAGGAGGAGGAGGAAGAGGAGAAGGAGGAAGAGGAGGAGGAGGAGGGGGAAGAGGAGGAGGAGGAGGAGGAGGAGGAGGAGGAGGAGGAGGAGGAGGAGGAGGAGGAGGAGACTGAGAAGAGACCAGACTCAGACTGGCCACCTTCCCATCTTGCTGTAGAAGTTGCTAGCTGGGGTGGGGTGGGATGGGGTGGGGTGGGGTGGGTCATATGAAACTGACAGGGATGGAGCAGATACCCTGCCTTCTGGTACACGCATGTGAGCAGCACCAATGTATGAATGTGAGCACTCCACAGGATAGCTATCTCTGCTGGGGAAAAAAACACAATATTTTTCAATCACCTTGAAGACTAATAGCATTTTCAAAAACCAACAAAAAGTATTCTCTCAAAGACTTTAAGGACATCAAAAGCAATGAGGAAAGTAAAGTTAATTTTTTTAAATTGTGCTTATTTAGTTGTTTAGTGTTTGTGTGTGTGAGAGAGAGAGAGAGAGAGAGAGAGAGAGGAGACACACACACGTGAGTATCATGGAGTGCACTTGGAGATCGGAAGCAGCTTACAGGACTTGGTTCTCTCTTCTCACCACATGGAATCCAGGGGTTAAACTCAGCTCATCATTCTCAATAGCAAACGCCCTCACCCACAAAACCATCTCCTATTTTCAGCGTTGGTAACTAAAGCTAAGAGAGCATAGGCCACATGCCCAGTGCCACACAGCTAGGCAGGGCACAGTCACACTGACCTCCACAGCACCCTCCCCATCCTTTCTCTTTACCACGCCCTGAGCTGTTGCTCCATTGTAGCTCCCCTACATAGTCTCGGGTGGCCTGGAACCCCCACAGGTATATGTGGCTGGGTTATTGAAAAGGAAAGCCAAGCTAGGTGGTCCCGTGTCCACAGTCCATCTGGGAGAGCACTGTCCTGAGTTCCAAGGTAACCTGGCTTGAGTGGTAAAAGTCTTGTTTCAAAATAAGTTCCAGGGGCTGGAGAGATTGCTCAGTGGTTAAGAGCACCGACTGCTCTTCTGGAGATCCTGAGTTCAATTCCCAGCAACCACACGGTGGCTCACAACCATCTGCAATGGGATCTGATGCCCTCTTCTGGTGTGTCTGAAGAGAGCAATGGTGTACTCATATACATAAAATAAATAAATAATCTTTAAAAAAGTACCAAAAAAAAATCTGAATGGGATTTTCTTTGATATTTTGTGGTAACTTCAAAGCTTGTCCTAAAAAGTCAGAGCACTAGATAAAATAAGTGGGTTTCCCTGGTAATCTTGGTCTTTTAGAAAAGCCTTGTAGTAAAGGGGAGGTTCTTGTCTTCCATTCTTTTTCTGTCATTTGTTTTGTTTTGAGATCATCTGTTGGCCTCAAATTCATGACGTCCTCCTGCCTCGTTTTCCCAAGCTCTGGGTCAACAGGCTTGTACCACCATACCTGGGCTTCTCTTATATGCCTGTGACATCAAAAGAAAGTGTGATGTCACCGGGTCTGCTCCAGCAGCAGTGCAGTAGGGCTGTCTTCCAGGAGCCAGGAGTGTGTAGCACAGAGCAGCCCTGCACCATCAGGGGCCCCTTCCTGGTACAGTCTAACTCACACATCTATAAAGCACCTACTGTATACTCACACATCTATAAAGCACCTACTATATACTCACAGGAACACAGATGCACAGGGAGCTCTGAGATTAGTCAGCCGGAAAGTCAATGATCACAGTCAAAAATAGGTACGGAGGTCGCTTGGAAAGGGCGGCAGCTCGGGGAGGAAGACAGGTGACCAATGGGAAGGAAGGAAAGGAAGGAAGCTGGGCGTGGTGGTGCACACCTGCCATCCCAGCACTTGAGGCAGAGGTCAAAGGGTAGAGAGTTTGAGGCCAGCCTCAGCTACATAGTGAGAAAATATGATATCCCTCTCCTGCACTAAGATATGAAGGAAGAGGGGAAGAAAGGAAGGAATGGAGGGAAAACAGAAAGGGAGGAAGGGAAAGAGAAGGAATGAAGGAAGCAGGAGAGAAGAAATGGGGGGGAGCAGAAGCATGGAATGGGAGATGAGACAGGGATGGCTTTCAGAAACTTCTTCGTAGCCCTGAAGTATGAAAGGGGCTAATACGCCGAGAAGGCAGGAAAGGCTTGGAGGGAAGTGGAGGCAGCTAGCCCGGAGTAAGAGGGGAAATGGGAACTCCCTTGCAGTCCCATTCAGATGCCTCATGGGCTGGAAGCAAGAAGAAGCAGCCATGGAGAAGACTGGTGGTGTGTGGGCGAGCTCAGGCTGGACGCTGAAGGAGAGCATAGACGTGGGAAGGAAGGTGAGGCAGCAGATGGGTCTGAGGAGAGCGCAGGTGTGCAAACAGGCAGCGGGTACCCTGCTCTTATTGCACAGGTCTAGGCCAGAACCCACTGGGGTCTGCAAAAGGCCAAGCAGCAGGCACAAATGGAAGGGACCGGACAGCCAGTAGCAAGCCTTTCATGTATTTATAACATAAATGTGTCGAAGCAGCGTAGCTCAGACTGTAGAGCGCTTGCCTAGCGTGCACCAAAGTGCTAGGTTCAGTCCCCACACTATGCATATGAACAAGTAGTGTGTGTAGACAATGCACACACACGCGCAGACACATTTAAAGCAACAACTGGGAGACTGCCACCTTGTCCCTCCACATCCAGGGTCTGTCACCTCCCAGCAGCCAACCTCTGAGGCATGACCTGCAGACCTGCTTGTATGTTTCCACCATGCTTCACAGTTTACACCACCCTCAAACCTTATCATGTCTGCTGCCTTTCAAGATATTCCCAGGAGACCGAAAAGGAGACCGAAAAGGCTGCCAGGAATTGGGATTCTGACAGTACCAAGTGAGGAGGAGGGATTTGTCCAAACTATGAGGCAGACTAGCAGGAGGGCTGTGTTCAGAATCTACACCATCTGACTTAGAAATCAGTCACCTTGTAGATGCATAGGCTTTTCCAGGGGGAAAATCTTCCTTAACAAGGGGACTTTTCAAAATTACTGAAATTTATTCCTTGAAGCCCCAAAGCCTTGTTCAGTCTGGGAGCTATTTATTGGCTTCTGTTTGAATAGAGATCTTGGTAAGAGAAATTATACACATTCCCACATTCCCTTGAAGAGCACCTGAAAGCTAATTTAGCCAATGACTCAGAGTCATAATTCCATCTCATTTGGTAAGCAAGCATTGCCTCAGGGAGTTTGAGGGCTTCGGTCAGTATTGGCCAACATGCCATGTAGCCAGACACCGCCTTTCTCCTGCAGCCTGGATCTCTGTTTTTCTGGGACCTTTGCTTCTTTCTTCTTAACCATGTTTTTCTCTGATGCTGTTTGTGTGTTCACTGCTAGCATCTCCCTATTCCAGGTGTTATTTGCCAAGGGCTGAGAAAAACTGAAATATTCCCTTCAAACCAGACTGACTATTATTAACAGTTTAGAGGCAGGATCTCACCACGAAGCCAAGGCTGGTCTCCAACTCAAAGAGCTCCCTATTTTTTGACTCACTGATTCTGAGATTACAGACAGATGCCACCACATCTGAGCTTTACCACTGTGTATACCACTGTGTATAAGCCTGAGATTCTGAGAAGCACCTAGCCTGGGGTTCTATTCCGTTGCTGTTTTCATCTCTGCGTTGGGTGACACAGCTACCTGTTTACTTCTGTCACCCCTTGGGTACTGGGTCTCTTTCTCTGGTCTGGAGTTTTCTGGGGGGTGGGGGTGGGCTAACCCTGAAAATCCTCCTTCCTCCCCAGGAAGTGCACGCCATACATCCAACTTTTTATTGTTGGATTTTTTTTCTTTTCTTTTTTATGTGTCTTGGAGAATCAAAGTGAAATCCTCGTGCTCAGTAAGGCAAATGCTTAACTGTCAAAACTATTACCTAAGCCCACTGCTGACATTTTTTAAGTTATATTCTCTGAGGCTGGCTGGACTCCAAGGCTCATTCATGCCTTTAGTCTCAGCACTCTGGAAGCAGAGGCAGGTATATCTCTGTGAATACGATCCAGCCAGGTCTACAAAACAAGTTCCAGGATAGCCAGGGTTGTAACACAAAGAAACTCTCTCTTAAAACAACAACAGTAAAATTCTATAAGGCTGGGGAACAGCTACCCAACTCCTTATCAAAAGGCTGAGTGAAGATGAGTCAACAGACAGACTCTCTTCAGGGCATATGGGTGGAGTGAGTATTCTTTATACAAAATGCTTTGGACCAGATTTAGAACATTATCAGATTTTGAATATTTGTATATAAATAATGAGATGTTCTCAGGAATGGGAATCCAAGTGTCATTATAATATCCATTTGTTTCATATACCCTTTATGCTCACAGACTGAAGACAATCCGATATATTTGTTGTGCACCTGTGAGGTGTCTGTAAGCAATGACATAAGGTCAAATGTGGAGGCTTCCATTTACAGGGACCAATATGACTTCAAAAAGGTCTTGGGTTTTGAAACATTTTGAATTTCAGGTAGAAACCCTCAACTTCCTTTCTGGCCTAGGATGTAGGATGATGCTTCTATCTCTGCCTCCTGATCACTAAGATTACAGATTAAGGTACCACACCCAACAAGATACCCAACTTGCATCTTAGTTTTCTTATCCAGCAATGGAGATACTCTGGGCATTTCCCTCGGCGGTTAGGGCCACAAGTCTATAAAAACCTATTCCACCTAAATTTATTGCCACAAAAACTATATACATGAAGATTGGTTTTGTACACTGGCTACACTGGTGACCCATCTTATAAGTGACTTACCAAATAGGTATGGGATGGGTATCTAAGTACATTTTTTTTCTTTTTTCCTCTGTCCTAGGGATTCAACCAAGAGTTTCATGCATTTTGGCAAGTGTTCCACCACTGGGCTACATTTCCAGTCGAGGAATACTTGCAATGGTTCTGAAATACAGGAAACCGGATCTCAGAGGCTAAATAATCTTCCCAAGCCTAGAAAGTGGCAGGACCAGAATTTGAATCCACATTTATGAGATCATGTTTATGAGATTGCATGACTTAAAGTTGTGCCAAACCACAGTCATCATATGTAGGGAGTCCCACGTGAGGAAACAGATATTGGATATCTGATATTGGACCAGGATAGAGTTGTCAAGATTAATGATGGGTCACTAAACTGGGTGTGGGTGTGGTGGGACATGCCTGTAATCCCAGCACTTGGAAAGCCAAGCAGGAGCAGTGTTGTACGTTGGAGGCACAGTGAGTATCAGGCCAGCCATGTCTAAACAGTGAGATCCTATCTCAAAACTAAAACCAAAGATTAGTGGGTCACTGCCACCAAGATGGTATGCAGTGACACTCAACAAATGTTCAGTTTTGTGGTTGATGATAAAGCAAGGATACATTGAAGCCATAGGAGGAGCAGGACCCAACGGCATTTTGAACAAAGAAATTAAGACAAAGAAAATGTAAAAGCTTGAACACATTTAGGATGGGAAGAAACTAACCACTAGACACCATACAGAAGCAAATGTAGATACCCTTTACTTAGATTATGGAAATTAACTGTACATATTAAGACAATAGTTCATAGTTAAATAAGATAACTGAGAGGCAATATCTGACTGTAAATGATGCGATCTGATTAATACAGGAGATGCTGGGGGCAGGGATATAGGAGGAGGTGCTAAGGTAGATGTCTGTGAGTTTGAGGCCAGCCTGGTCTACATAGCAAATTCCAGGCCAACCAGAGTTACATGGTGAGACCCTGTCTCATAAACAAACAAACAAACAAATAGCATTTATAAGAGCCTAGGGTAACACAGAGTCTCTGAATCAAGGGATGCTGAGTGGTTCAGGTGATTCTTCAAGGATAGACCCTGTTGCATGAGTGGACATCAGAGCATTAGAAACCTTACCTCTTGGTAAAAAGGGTTTGAGTGAGTTACTAGACTGATGTGTGATCAGTGGTCACAGAGTGCTCTGACCTCGCTGGACCACCTCTGAGCACACTGTTTTATACACTGTGGATGACAGACTTAAGGAACAACTGGCAAACTAAAGCCTGTGTATGTGAAGACAGCTAGACATAAAGGAGGCCAGAGAAGTTCAAACCTCAACTCTGCATGGTTGCAAAAAATTCAAACAAACTTTTTATGGAGGTTGACTTAACAATTACTAATGGGGGGGGGGAGACAAGAAAAGGTAAAATTAAGAACAATTAGAATATTACATGGTCATTAACAGAAGTCACCACTCAGCATATAGACACAATGCTAAGAAACAATCTACCAGTCATATTTTTAAGTTTAGGAAGAAAGGCACAAAAGAACACAGACCATATCAATTTTTACATAAATAGTTTTAAGTGACATTAAAAATAAGAGACATTTTTCCTTACAACTGTATTAAGAGAGAAAATCTCCTAAAGGCATACGCAGTGCACTGGTCTAAATTCGTTTTTCTCTCGGTGGGAAAGGGCATGATGCTCTTGGGAAGGCAGCAGGAAACAGGATTCGTTGAATGGATTGCGAATTCAGTGTGTTTGTACAGGAAGGTTAGGCGGTGTCAACTTCTCAAATACTGAAGAGCAATCTACTAGGTTCAATGCCAGCCTGGTCTACAGGATGAGTTCCAAGACCATTGGGGCTATACAGCAAAACCTGTCTCAAACACACACACACACACACACACACACACACACACACACGCATGCACACGCGCACGAGCACGTACACGCACACGCATACACACACAAAGGTACCCACTTCACCCTGCAGCATTGAAATTTGCTGCCTTTTTTTTTTTTAATGTAGTGAGCTGAAAATGCCCAGAGGAGATATGGCAGAGACACAGCCGATGTGGGGTCTGTGTGCTGAGCTAGCTAGGCTGGAGTCCCCCAGTCCCAGGCCTTTAAGGTTCGTGACTAGCAATACTAATTTTCTCTTGGGGAATTTGGGTAGGCTTGTTTTGCCAAACAACACTGTTAATTAGATGTGAAGATAGTCTGTAAAGTTCCACCCATGGAAGCATGGAGAACAGAGTGTAAGCCTCAGAACCCGTGCTAAAAAGCTCGGGAGTCTGCTAGTAACCCCAGCGCTGGGAAGGCAGAGGCAGGAGGATCCCAGGGCTCAAGGGCCAACCAGCCAAGCTTTGGTGAACTTCAAGCCAGAGAGACTGGGTTTCAGTAAAGAAAGAGAGGAAGAAAGAAAGAAGGAAAGAATGAAAAAAAGAAAAAAAGGAAGGAAGGAGACAATGTATGAGGAATGAGGCCCATATTTGACCCCTGACCTCTCCCACATAAGCATATTGATGCACCTATCCCCTGGCATCTGCACACGTGCACGTGTGTGTACACACACAGGGAAGATGCTAGAGTAGTGCCGTCTGCTTTCACCACTGTTTCACCACATAACACAAATATTTTAACGCCGGGATGAGCAAAATCTTGACTTATAAGAATGGAATGTCTCCAGTTTCACCAAACTTTGTTTTCTCCTGCTTGACTTTCATTGTATAGAGCATGAACTGAGTCATGAGATCAGACCGGGAATAGTAAACAGGACAAAGCACAGGATGAAGGGCAGGAAGAAGAAAGCCCCCATGCCGGCACAGGCAGCTCTGGGAATCAATACTGAGCCAGGGGTGTCAACCTTGTTGCCACTTTAGCCCTAAGAACCTGGGTGGCCCTATGCCCTAGAGTTGGAGTTTCAAACCAAATTTGTATCCATAGTTTATAAAAAGTCAAATCATATGTCAACGATGACCCCATACCCCATCCTGTGAGCAGAACCATCATATTCTTTCCATTAAAATGGCCAGGACAGCAGGAGACAAGGACTCTGTTTTGACTTGGGATAGTTAGCTGAAGGACCGAGCTCATACTGTGTTGGCAGAGCCCTATCCGCACCCAGGGGCCCTTAGAGGCAGGCCCCAGCACTCAGCACCCACTTGGCCAGGAGCTGGGGTGCCTCCGCAAACAGCTCCGGGGCCTAGAAGCAAGTGGTGGAGTTGGGAAATAGTTACCAGAGCTGACTGGCGTGTCTGTTTGCATAAACCCAACAAGCTCACCTTCCTGGGAAAAGGAAGTTTCCCGATATGACAGAGAAAAGACTTTGACAACAGATAGGAGGAGAGGGCAGCTATTCCCAAAACCCAGGATGGAGTGGGTAGTGGATGGGCACCTCACTTCACTGACTGCCCAAGCGGGAAGCATGCTCTCATATATCTGCATATACATCCTATACACACCACACACACACACACACACACACACACCACACTTACACAAATACACAGTAAGAAAAAGTGAGGTTATTATGTAACTCATGCCACAGCACACATCTGGAGGCCAGAGAACAGCCTGCAGAAGTTGGTTCTCTTGTGGTGCTGTAAGGCTTGGTTCTCAGTACCTTGTGGTGCTGTAAGACTTGGTTCTCGGTACTTTGTGGTGCTGTAAGGTTTGGTTCTCAGTACCTTGTGGTGCTGTAAGGCTTGGTGCTCAGTACTTTGTGGTGCTGTAAGGCTTGTTGGCAAGTGCCCTTACCTACTGAGCTATATGCTAAAAGACCAAATTTTCAAGCTTATTAGGAGTTAGGCACAGTGTCACATACCCATAAATCCTGGCACAGGAGAGGTAGAGTCTAGAAGATTAAGAGTTCAAGGCCAGTTTGGGCTACATAGAAAGGTTAAAGTTGACCTGGACTACTTGAAATAGTCTCAAAAACAAACCAACAAGACGAACACCAGGAGCTAGGGAGATGACTCGGCGGGTGGGGTGCTTTCTGCTCCAGCACAAGTTTAAAAGCCACGCATGCTCACACGCACTGCAATCCCAGCTTTGTGGTGAGGACAGGGAGGGGTAAAGACTGGGGGATTGTAGGCCACACGCCTAGTTCTAGAGAGAATCAGTGGGCTCAAAATAATAATAATGATAATAATAATGATAGTAATAATAATAATTATAAGGTTGAGAGCAGGAAGCACATTGTTGTCCTTTGCCTCTATTTCTTGTATCTGCATCTCACACACACACACACACACACACTTACACAAATATACAGTAAGGAAAAGTGAGACTAATATGTAACTCACATTCAGCAAATCCTATAAATATTTTGATTCCAACTGGCCCCTACCTCCCTCTATCATAAAAAAAAAAAGCATTGTTTTCTGAAAAGAATCAGCCTAGCATTTAAGTAAATATATTACATGTGTCTGTGTAGTGAGAGTTTCGGTTTCTTTAACAAACACAGAAATATTCGGGGGATATGGTCTGTTTTAATACCTAGCTGTGGTATGTGGGGCTGGTTCAGATTGTCCACAGCTGCTGTCTATAATTTGCCTGTGCTTTAGCGGGGGTGTGATTTTGCCAGCTGCCGATAGTTTCTGTGATTGTGTGATTCTGGAAACTTCTCAGTGTATGTAACTGGTAGGACCCCCTAGAAGTGGGGGTGATGGTGGTTGATGTTGATTGCTGTCAGTCAAGGCTTGTTAAGCAGTTGTGTGCAAAGAAGAAACAAGATATCCTAACAGCGAAGAAGATCAAACTTCTCCAAAGAAAGGCCCTAATCAGCAGGAAGTAGTCTAAGGATAATGGTGCTCCCCTTCCCCTCGGGGCTTTTCCTCTCCCATCTAGTGTTAGGGGGTTGAAAGGCTAGAAGAACCCACAAAGTAGCCAAAAGTCTGGTTACATATTTACTTTCCACATGTACATGTATGTGTGTGTGTGTGCTCAGGGGTGAGAATGTATGTATGTATGTTTGTATGTATGTATGTATGTAGGGTGATGTGTGTAGGTAACCATGTGCAAAGGCTCACATGTGGTAGCCAGAGATGAACTTTCTGCAGTCTCCCCACCTCCTCCCTTATGTTTTAAAAAAAGATTTATTTATTTAATATATATGCATGCTCAGTTTTCATGCACACCAGAAAAAGGAATCAGATTCTAATTATTACAGATGGTTGTGAGCCATCATGTGGTTTCTGGGAATTGAACTCAGGACCTCTAGAAGAACAGCCACTGCTCATAACCACCAAGCCATTGCTTCAGCCCAGTTTTCTGGTTTTTTTGTTTGTTTTCTTTTGTTGTTTTTGAGTCAGGGTTTCTCTGTGTAGTTCTGGCTGTCCTGGAACTCACTCCGTAGACCAGGCTGGCTTCAAACTCAGAGATCCACCTGCCTCTGCCTCCTGAGTGCTAGGATTAAAGGTGTGCGCCACCGCTGCCTGGCTTTTTTAAGGTGGGGTCTCATGTAGCCCAGGTTGGCCTCAAACTTGCTACATAGCTAAACTATTATATGTCCTTGATCGTCTTGCCTCTTCACTCCCAAGTCCTGGGATTTCGGACTTGGACCCCTGGCTAGTATTTCTTTAAATGCAGGCTCTCTTGGTCATGAAAAAATAAGATGCTACTTACCAAACTGATTTATGTAAATATGTCAAACTATCAGTCTCTCAGGTGCAGCGCGAGGCATGCCCATGTGTATCATGTACCAAGGCTGCGACGGCTTCCTCTTCGTTGCTCTAGGGGGACATAGGTAAGGAGACTGAGGGAGTGCAGCAGATGGGAAGGCCAGAACAGAGCTGTCAGCTGGGCTCCGGAGGACATGTAAGGGTAAGTTTTACCTTACGGAGGAGAAGAGGCTAATTGGAGGCAAGCTGGTGTGTGGCAGTGCATTCAAAACAACATGGCTCCAGAATCCAAAACTCTTAACAATGGCACTCAACGGTCAGGGCATTCCTTTTGTCCAGACACTTTATAATTGAGTCGATCTCATTATGTTTAATATTGTTTTTCCTTTCCATTTTACAGAGGGGAAACTGAGGCTAGTGACCTGGTCGCATAGCTCCTGAGAACAGAGCCCGTACAATGCACCCAGACCTACTATGGCTGCCGCACTGCCCTCTCGCAGGGCTGGACTAGCTCTCTATGGCAGTCCACGGAGTAGACAAAAGATGCCAGGCAGGGGCGGGGCTGCCTATAAAGGCAAGCGATGATATCACTCGGGTCCTGGGGAACAGGAGTCCAGGGGATTGTGGAAGGGTGTGCCCAGGAGGAAGAGTCTCTGCATACTCAAGGTTGTATCTCAAGCAGCAGAACCCTAGAGGGGGCTGCTGCCCAGGCGAAGGCAAGAGCGGTTGCTGGAACAACCTGGAATGCATGAATGGCCACAGCGCCCGAGACCAGTGCTCACTAAGATGGCTTCAAGTTCCACCCACTCTGCCACTCAACTGCAGGTCACTTTAGAATTCTATGCCTCAGTTTCCTTATCTATCAACGAGAATAACAAAGTTTGATAATCTCTCCCTCTCCCTCTCCCTCTCTCTCTCTCTCTCTCTCTCTCTCTCTCTCTCTCTCTCTCTCTCTCTCAGCAGTGTCTCTTACTGTGTAACTTGGCCTGCTCCCTGTCTCCTGAGTGGCGGAATCAAAGGTGTTTGCCAATGCACCTGCCACTTATTTTTGTTACCCCGTAGCCTAGGTTGGCCTCTCAGCCGTCCTCTCTCCTCAGCCTCCAGTGCTAGGTTCTGCCACCATACCTGACTTTTGCGCGGTCTGTCTTCTGTAAATCGTCAAGCAGGGGGACACACAATGTAATGGAACTAAGTGGTGAATTTCGACAAAATCACACCGTGCAACAGGTTTCATGTGGGAAGATTATATCAAAAGGAAGGGGTGCAGAGACTGGCTCTGGGTGGAGGAAGGGAAGGAGGCGTGGCTCCCCTCCCCCCCAGACTGGGTTTCTCTGTATAGCCCTGGCTGTCCTCGAACTCAGAAATCCACCTGCCTCTGCCTCCCAAACGCTGGAATTAAAGGCATGTGCCACCACTGCCCGGCTGGAGCGGGGTTTTTTATGGGGAGCAGGGAGCAGGTCTTGGTGCATGCACAGGAGGACATGACACAGAGGCAACAATGGGAATGTGTTGCTTCTGGGCAGCTAGTGAGGACGCGCGTCTTGCTGCCGGGTCCCTCAGGGCTGGCCGTGGAGGTGCCTGATTGCCAACAGATCTCGTCTTAGTATAAACTGAGCAAACACTGGAGCCCAACAGATGGTCCCAAAGCCACCAGCATCACAGGATGTTACAGGGATAGGTGAAAATAGGAATACTTCCAGTTGAAGCCATCATTCCTAGAGAATTTCACTAAGAGATGCTAGGGATGCCTTCCTAGGAAGCCTTCTGCCCCAGGGCAGAGAGAAAACCAGGCCCTGCCCCTGGCCTGTGGGCACAACATGCAAAAATGGCTCTCCTCCCTGCTCGCCCTTCTCACGCACAGCCCAGGGAGGTGGTAGCTAGCTCCCAGGGCCAGGGGAACCCTCTCTGGGTGGGAATGCTTCTGCACCCCGCCCTTCTCCTGGCAAACCTCCATGAGCCTAAGATACAATCTCTGCTCTCCCCACCGGCAAGCCCCAGGCAGGAGAGGTCTGCAGGAGTTAGTAGTGAGAAGGCTCTGTAAGCGTGGAAAAGTACAGGCCAGCAAGTGAGGGGCTCTGGGTAAGATCCGATCAATCAGGTATCGATCTAGAGCCTCCTTTCTCTCTTGCTGTCCCCTGCTTCTCTTTCTCAAACCAGCCTGGCATGGAGAGAAGTCAGCCGAGCCAGTCTGACACCCGAGGTCCTCCACCGGGAAGTTACCGAACCTCTCTGAGCTGGAGTTTCCCCAGCTCTATAATGGGAATAACAATACTTACCTCACTGCATGTTGTAAGGATGAAGCAATCTCAAACAAGGTAGAACCGGGAAAGTGCCCGGCACACAAGCACCTGGGCTGAAACCCGGGCTCTGAGCAAGTCAGTCACCTTTCCTCTTCCACATTCACTTTCCCCAATCTTAAAATGGGAATCAGGATGAAAAAAACTATTCTACCTCTCTGGGTTGCTGCAGATGTTTATGTTTGGTTTTGTGGTGTTGGGGCCTCGAGTTGTGTGCAGACAAGACAAGCATTCTCCCACTGAGCTATAACCCTTGCCCAGTGGGAGGTTTTGTTTTTGTTTTGATGTTTTGATTTTTATTTGTTTGTTACGAGACAGGGTTTCTCTGTGTAGCACTGGATGTCCTGGAGCTCACTCTGCAGATTGAACTGCTAGCCTTGAACTCAAGAGATTTGCCTGCCTCTGTTGGAGTGCTAGGACTAAAGGTGTGTGCCACCACACCTGACACAGTGTGAGGTTTTAATGAACTACCACTTATACAGTGCCCAGGCCATTGACTGCTAGAAACTAAAGGCTTTGCCTGTAATTTAGAACTGAACCAGTTCTCTTTAAAGACCTCTGCTCCAAGAAGAGTCTGTACAGGGTGCAAATTAGCTGGTCCAGCTTGTAGCCTCCCTGCAGCGTCTTTATGCAGAAAAGGCCACTCACATCTCCCAAGAGAGCCTTTTTTTTAAATGCCTAGAGAATAAGGGAAAGGACCTCAACACTTCCCTACCCTGCCTTCATCCTTAATGCTGTCCACCCAACAACCTGGGTTGAGAGAATGTTCCAGAATGAACCTACAAATAAACAGCAGTACTTGCCCCAGCAGCTAATCCCAACCTCCTCACTGCAGAAAGACTCTCTGGTGGTGCCTGTGACTGTCCAGACAAAATGGAGGACTCAGACAGGGCCTCCTGTTCTGCCTGCTGTTCACTACCCCAGCCGCCTCTCTAAAAGGAAGAGAGTAAACTCGGTTTACTTGGTACTGAGGGATTGGCCTAGGCTGTAAATATGAAACAGCTATTACCAGCCTTAGGCCAAAGCACCAAGTACGGATGGCAAAGGGGGACAAATATTCAGTTCTGCAAAAACACATGCATTTATTGTTACTTCCTTATCCAAACTTGGGGAAACGTAGACCAGAAGATGACAGGTCCAGGGGAGGGGAGAGGCATGACCTCTCCAGAAGCACCTGTAGCCTGATTTACCTGGAAGCCATACACAGGAGACAATAGTTTCCTGTTTACCGGAACATACTGAAGGCTGGTGACTATTGGCAAAGTACTATGTGCCAGAGAGACTCTTGAACACTGTATAAATCTGCATTCATTCTTAAGACTGGAAGTGGACCTGGTTACTGTTCTCAACTTTGGGGGAGCCAGTGGGACAGCTTGGCTATGCCTCTCTATCAAACCGCCCTACGCAAGACAGGCAGAGCATCGGGGTGACAGAACTGTGGACCAAGAGACTCCCTGACAAAGCTCTTAACCTGTGGATATTGTGGATGGTAATGATGGGAAGTCTCTCAGTCCCTCACTGCCTCAGTTTGTTCACCTATAGGCTGGGGATAATACCAACTACTTAACAGGGTTTCTAAACACAGTAAAAGAAGTGTTTTACAAACCCTTCTTGTTTGGTGTCTGGAATACAGTCAAATGCCAATGAATGTTATGTTATCATACACACGTTGGCTGTGGTGAGGAAATCACTACAGTCATTTGATCTTGTCAATTATCTTCAGCCTGAAAACTCTGCTCCACCCGTCCCTAGTCACCCGTCAAGCCAGCTTGTTCTCTGCGGAGGTGGCCCTGGCGTGCATGCTCTCCATTCAATGTTTTTTTTTTTTTTTTTTTCTTGACAGAGGATTTAGATGGGATTTCATGTAGCCCAGGCTAACCATCAAGTTGCTGAGGGTGACCCCTTGAACTTCTGATCTTCCTGCCTCTAGCTCTCAAGGGAGCTGAGGCCCAGCAGCGATGGATAAGCACCCATGCACACTTTTGGAGTGAAGATTTGCCCTTTGGCCAGCCATGCTTGGCACTCTGGCCTGAGGCTGGGTATCTGCCGTTCCCAGTCTGTGGCCTTGGCAGCAGCCTCAGTACTAAGTGGCTAAGGGTTACAGACAGTGGGGTAGCAAGGGACAAGAAGAAACTGAAGTGACTCTCTAGTTCCTCTGGTGTTATCCCTCTGACAATTTTAGGCTGGATAGAAAACCGAGTTCTAGGAAAAACAGAGGCTATGTCTTATTTCTGGGGAACCTGACTCCAGTGTCAGGGTGAGCCCGTGTCTTACTTCCTGTATCTCTATGTAGAAGGACAGCAGCCAGCAGTCCATCTGGCTCTGCCTCTTGGCGCAACACGGCAGGCTGAGGTCAGCTGGCTTGCTGAAATCCAAGGGGTGATTGATTTTCTGGCTGTCTTAAGGATAGGAGGCCCCACTCAACTTTACTGGGCAGAGTCTACATTCTAGCTGTGTCGTGCCGCAGGACACAGAGCCAAACCAGAAACATTTGTTCGTGTCACAAACAGTTTTAGCACTATCTTCGAATGCCCCACTGGACGTTTGTGTTAACAAACAGCCTGTCTTTAATCACAAGGTTTACACCCCAGTTTCATCTTGCATGCAATCACATGTGCATGTGTGAGTGCATGTGCACACATGTGTGCAGTCGTGTGCTTGTACGCATGTGCAGACATGTGTGCACAGGAATGCATGCGATATGGAGGCATGGTCTACATCAGGTGTCTTCCCCAATCATTCTCTGCCTTCTCTTTTGAGACAGGCTCTCTCGCTGAACGCAGTGTTCCCCAGCAGGCTTGGCTACTAGGCCGGAAAGTGTTAAGTTGCATATGAAAGCAACGATGCCCAGATTTTTTCCATGGGTGCTGGGGATCTGAACTTGGGTCCTCGTGCTGATCCAGTAGACTGCTCTGACTGGAGCCACCTTTCTGGTCCTTCTGCACTCAGCATGTACCTTGCCCAGGTATGCCGCCTTCTGTGTTTCTATTTTAATTTTCTTTTTGTTGGTGGTACACAGCCAATCAGGCCTTCACGCAAGTCAAAAAGATGCTTCGCCGCTGAACTACACTCTCGGGCCCCCGTTTCCTTTTTAATTAAAATTTTATTTTTGAGACAGGATCTTCTTTTGTAACCTAAGCTGACCTCAAACTGTTTCTGATGCCTGGTGCCAGGTTGGTGAGAACATTTTTGTTTCACCTGAATTTTACCAAATCTTAACACTTTTTGAAAACCGTGGCTTTTGAACGGCCACCGGATGGAAGCAAACCCTGTCTGCATTTGTGCTCATCAGGGTCAGAGAGGCATAAGCACACTTCCAGCTCCTTAATCCTGTGAGGAGTGTGCCCAAGGAGTTGATTGCTGACAGCGAATTGTTTTAATTGTAATTTGCTTAGCTTTCTCCTTTTTAGTAAAATTAGAAATTTTTATTTTATTTTTTTAATACAAGGTCTCACTATATTGCCCTGGCTGTCCTGGAACTTACCAACTAGACCAGGCTGACTTGAACTCAGAGATCCACCTACCTCTGCCTCCCCAGCAGTGGGATTACAGAAGTGAGCCATCACGTCTGGAAATTTTAAATTTTTATGTAAGTTTCATTTTAAGATTTTTTTTTTTTTGATTTGTTTTTTTTGCGAGACAGGGTTTCTCTGTGTAGCCCTGGCTGTCCTGGAACTCACTCTGAAGACCCAGCTGACCTCAAACTCAGAAATCCGCCTGCCTCTGCCTCCCGGAGTGCTGGGATTACAGGCATGCGCCACCACCACCCGGCTCATTTTAAGATTTTTAATTTTTATAATTTATTTTTAATTAATTAATTAATTAATTTTGAGACAGGATTTCTCTGTTAGCCCTGGCTGTCCTGGAACTCGCTTTTTAGACCAGGCTGACCTCAAACTCAGAGATCTACCTGTTGCCTACCACCACCACCACCACCACCACCACCCCACCACCCTGCGAATGCTGAGATTAAAGGTGTGCACCATCACCCACCAGGGCATTTTATGATTTTAAGGGAGCTTTTCAGAATCCTGTCATGCTGTGTCTGGTTTAGAAAGGAGAGTGAGAGGGTATGAGGTTCAGCTCCTTTGGACATCCTTTCCAGACCTGCCTGCCTGTTGACTAAGATGGAAGTTTCTGGTTCTTCCTCTAGCAAAGTTTTTGGGTGGTGGTGGTGGTGGTGGTGGTGGTGTGTGTGTGTGCAGATCTTAGGATCTTAGGAAAACACTCACGGCCATCCGACAAAGCCCTATTTCTAATGTAGCCCAGCCAGGATCTTCTATTCCCATTGCTTGGCTGCCTTGGAGTGCGGAGGGATGTTGTACTGGTTCTCTAAATCCAACTCGGCTTCATAGAGGTGTTAAATTGTGGCTTAGTGGCCCTCCTCCTCCTCCCCTCTTTTATTCGCAGTGCTGGGAACTGAACTTGGAGCCTTGTGCATACTAGGTAAGTCTATACCACTCAGGTACAACCCCATTTTCCGTTTTTTTGTTTTGTCTTGTTTTGTTTTTTGAGACGGGACCTTGCTAAGTTGTCCAGGCTAGTGTTGAACTCTCTCTGTAGCCCAGGGCGGCCTTACATGTGCCATCCTTCTACCTTAGTCTCTTGAATAAATGGACTACATCCCTGGCTACTTCTTCCTTTTATCCAGAACCTCCATCTTGGATAATCTATCTTCCACCCAGAAGGACGGTCCTGGAATGCCGCAGCATCCTCAGAGCAACCAGAACCCATCACCCCTCATCCTCAGTCTCCTGGGCCTTTCAAACAGGAGGGTCTGCTTCCTTTTAGCATGTTGGGCTCTCCCTGGGAGCTGTGCCTTCTTGTGAGATTCTTAAGCCTAGGGATTTGACACATGGATGCTACAGTACACAGGCTCCCCTTCTGTAAGACACACTCAGTTTCCCCACCTTGGACAGGGAGGGCGAGGGACTGTGCTGCCCTCCTTCCCTCCTCCATAGCACCCAGCCAAGCACAGGTTTGCAGACAGAGCCAAAGTCTGCGTGTATCTTAGCAGCCAGAGACAACTCGCTGTATGTTAGAGCACATCAGGATGATTGCTCTGTATGAGATGGCATGAAAGTCACCAGAAGGACACAGGCAAGCCATATATAGTGTCAGTGGGCCCCAATTACTGCCCAGCTGGGACTGACAGGAAACCCCAGGTCAGTGGTCCTCAGCCTGGAGAACAGGATGAAGGTTCTTTCTAACATGCTTTAAAGTAAGGGCAGTAGGATTCAAGGCCAGACTTGGCTACATAATGAGGATGAGGTTGGCCTAAGCTACAAGAGATCGTGCCTCAAACAAAACAGCAGAAAACTCCCCCAAACATTCAAGACACCCTCCATTCCCATCATAAAAGCCTTGCTCATCATCTAAGCCCTTTACAGGGGTCTCCTGAGTGCCCCCAATATGCCCCCCTTTCTATGTTGTATCTCCCCACCTTCCACCTCCTCAGCCCCAAAGCGTCTCTTCACACTCTCCTTTTTTGAACCCAATATTTTCATCCCTTCACAATGCCCTTCCTCAAAAGGGAATCCTGCGCACAAATCCCATCATTTCTGTAACTCCCGTTCAACCCTCACCAATGGTTGCTTTGGTATTTGCTCTCACCGAGGACTGCACTGCCCACCGTCGCTGCTTGGCTCCCCGCCTAGGCTACCATTCTGCTTTTAGACTTGGGGCTCATCAACAGCTCTTCTTGTCCTCCCCACCATCACAGAAGCTCCCGTGCCAGGCTGTGGCTCTCCTCCAGTCCCTTTGCCACCCCTTCTGAGACTCAGCTATAATCATCCAGTCTTGAGCCAGTCTCTGAGTGCTCCTGCACCCTGTCTGTCCTTGGGTGAACTCCCCACCCATCACTTCATGTAGCCTGAACCAGGGTCGTCTTGTCCTGACCCATCTCCATGTGTGGAGGAATCACACCTCCCTACCTCCCTAGACCAGTGTTCCGTCCTCCATCTGCCACTGGATAAACTGTCCCTGCCCTCTTGTTCTTTGATGGCAGTCTCACCAAAGCTCAGAATCCCCGCCAGAAACCTCAAGGGCACCTTTACTCATTCCTCTTTTTTTACGATCCACAACCAACCTGCTGCCCTAACATTCCTATCTCAAGAGGAGCTCTTTCCAGCCAGGCTCTCTTCATATCCAATAATGCACTCATCACAGAAAGTGCAATGGTCTATGTGTTCAGGTGTTTGTGTAAGGAACGCACACTCACGTTCACCTTTGATCTTCACAACCACCCCACACACAACAGATATCGTTATTCTCCACATCTTACAAATGAAACCAAGCCACGTGGAGATAGAAGAACATGCCCAGGGTCACACAGTCACATACACAGACCCAGTATTGGAGCCCAGGTAAAGTGGCCCTGATGACATGTGTACTCAGCGTCTTGGCTCCCATGCCTGGCTTACCCACCTGCGTTCATTACAACACCATCCCAGTTGGCATTTCCTACAGCAGTTCTCCATGCACCTTGCCCTCCTCACCCCCACGCCCCATCAGTCTTCTGCCCTTGACTGATGTTAGTTACATTTGAAATGCCACATGACCCTCTGTTTCCTACAGGAGAAGCTCTGAGCCTCATGGCCAGGCAATCAGAGACCGTCCTAATTTAGCCCGACCCACAGCTCCAGCTTCGAGTTCTGCCAACTCATCCCCCGATCCTCTCCAGTTCTGGCCAAATTGAGCCCTCGCTCTGTATAAAGTCTTCGTTCACACTGTCTTCTAGACTTGGGACACTCTCAACGCTTTGTGCCAACCAGAGCCCCACTGTTCCTTAGCCAGCCACTTCCAAGGACCGTCTTTACAGAGAGATTCTCAGGCAGTGTCACAGAGCTCAGCACCCTCATTCCTTACAGAAGTCTCTGCTCAGAATGTAATTTTCCTTCTCACAAGGGACACCCTCTGTCTCACATACAATAACTCATATCCAGGGAACCGGCAGAGGGTCCCAGCTAGGACTCGATGAGTCTTTCTGCCTTTGCTCCAACATTACAAAGAATTATTTTCACTGCATATGCAGCCCAAGATCAAAAAGTTAGAAAGGCCTTCTGGGACCTACTTTCCCTTGCATTCTACAGTTTGACTCCTTGGCCACATACATCTCTTTTATGAGGAAGTAAACAATGCCAGCTGTGGTAGCACACTTAGGAGTCAGAGGCAGGAGGATCAAAGGTTCAAGGTCATCATCAGCTAGGTGTCAGCCATGTGGTGAACTTGAGGACAGCCCGAGCCACTTTCTCAACAAGCAGAGGAATAAAACGTGGAAGCTTGACTCCAACCATTAGTCAGCATGTAGTGGGTGGTAGTCAGAGAAAAAGAGCAGTTCACACAGACTGTAAGAGTCTCGGAGACCATCATATCCAAACCTCTTCATTTTATCCATGAGGACACTGAGACCCAGAAGGAAGAGACACTTGAAAGGACAGCAACTAGCAAAGGGCAGGCAACACTAGAGGCCAGGGTTGCCTCTACCTGGGCATCTGGCCTGTGCCTGCTGCCTTTCAACCCCATTGTACCCACCCTGGGATGAAGAGGCAGCACCTCTGCTCCTTAAAGCTCTCCGCTCTCCTGAAGATGACTGGCTCAGCGTGGCCCTGCCTCATGCACAGTGGGTGAGCCAACAGCCCTGATTCATTCAACTTCAGGACTGCAGTCCCTCCAGCCCCCAGGCTGCAACCCTTAGTTGTATCAGCTAGCTTAGGGCTTGACACAGGGGCTCCAAGGGTAGCATGCTCTCCTGCTCTGGGGAGTCCACACCACCTTGTTTGTGTCTGAGCACAACCACATTTTCCTCCTGTCCTCTCCCCACTCCCTCTGCCTCCCATTTAGTCATAATGAGGTCATAGTCTCTGCTCCCAGGCCTCTCCCCAAGGATGGTGTGTTTAGATGGAGAGATGCAGAGGAGGATTCGACAAAGGAATCAGGGGAAAATAAGCTCTAGAGTCACAGGCATGTTTTTAAATCCTGCCCCAGCCAGTTGACCAATGGTATATGACCTTTGTCAACTTGCTTAATCTCTCAGGTCCCTGATTGAAAAGGGGCGGGGCTGCCTGGAAGGCAGTTTCCTCCCTGTAGAGTCAGGTTAGCAACACATAATTATCCCCTGGGCCAGGGTAGGAATGGATGAGATAGAGAGAGCCTGCAGTTGGTGGGCAGTGACTGCCGGCTGCCTTCCCTTGATGTGAAGGGCAGAGGAAGGAAACATGGCTGCCAGACAGGGGTCTACACCCCTACTTCATCCAACTGAGGTAGAACGAAGGTCCCAGCCTGTGGATGCTGAGATCTTGGAGGGTCCAGTTCAAAGAAGAGGAACCTTCCAGAGGCTGTGAATGCCCCCATGAACAAAGTCCCATGGAAGTGTACAACACCCAGGCTGCAGACTCCCCTCAAGCCCCTCCCCAGAAGAAAAGTCTGCCCCATTTGTTCTGTCAGTGTCGAGAAACCAGGGGCCACTCCGTGGCACGACCACTCGATGTAGAAAGAGCCAAGACTTCCATGTAGACACCTGGGCTGTCCAGCACAAGCTACATCACACAGGGGACCAAACACACTGCCTGGCAGCTGGCCTGGTGCCTTTTGGTGTGAGTTCACCTCCTGGACGATCAACTAAAGCCTGAAGCTGGCCCAGCCTTGGGGTCCAGAGGCCTCAACCTGCTTAGTACTCCTTCAGAGTTACAAAATCTTTGGGGTCTGTCTTTCTACAATCTAATTTGCCCTGTTGAATGCCCCACCCCTCCCTTTTTTGAGGGTTCTGGGAGGGAGCTGAGAAAGGGTCTAACTCTGTACCCCACCCCAGGCTGGGCTCAGGGCTGGTAATCCTCCTGCCTCCCACAGCACTGACTGTACCAGATGGGGAGGGCCTCCCATGTCTGCCTGGCTGGAATTTTCTCTCTGATAAGAATCAGTCTCCCATCTAACGACATTGTGCAAGGAGCTGATTCTGTAGCCTTCCTCTCTAGTTATTGCAGAATTTATTATACCACATAGACTAGGAGTCCTTCCTCATAGCTAACCCAGATCTCTCTTTAGTGGGGCCCATGGCCCTTGGTCTCCAGAACCCGCAGAGAGCAGGTGGTTTTCATTTGTTGGCAAAATCCTCAGGCTTCTTGATGAACAAAACTGGATTACTTGCCTGAGAGGTTTTGGTCTTAGACTGTAGATTATCTTCTTTTTTAACTGTGAAGGATGCTTCTAGAATGGACAGCCTTTTTAAGGAAAGGTTGGTAGTAACTTTTGATTCCTTCTTTGGATACGAGAACCCAAGAAGCTTGACTCGGTTCTTTCCCAGATTTCCAGCCAGGCCTGGACTGGGAGAATGAGTACGGTGGTCATCTGAGACCCGACACACACACACACACACACACCCCATACACACCCCCCCATACACACACACCCCCCATACACACACACACACACCATACACACACACACCATACACACACATCCCATACACATACACACACACACACACACCATACACACACACATACCCCATATACACACACACACCCCATACACATACACACACACACACCCCATACAACACATACACACACACCATACAACACACACACACACCATACACACACCACACACACACACACCATATACACACACATACCCCATACACACACACACACACACCAAGCTAAAGGCTGGCAGAAACCGGAGCAGACACCAGGCTTCCTGCCTTCTGTCTACCCTTAACTCTACTCCCTGACCATCTTCACAGCGTTGTCAGCAGCCCAGCCTTCTCCCCACCACACCCTGCCTTACCTCCCCCCGCCCAGGCTCCCTCCATCAGCTTGTCACTTAGAGGGACATGTCATTTCAACCTTCTCTCTAGCCATTCCCATTGATTTCTCTGCTATCTTCCAACTCCGTCTGGCTCTGTGCAAAGCCCTTCCAAACTAAGTCTAACTTCATCCACTTTGGGTGACTTCCAAAGCCCTAAGCTAATGCCTCCATTTCTCAAGCCTGGTTACACACTCCTTTTCTGAGACAGAGTTAAGCTTGCTATGCATGCAGCAAAGGATGACCTTAAATTTCTAATCTTCATTTGTCCTTCTAAGTGCTGGGATTTTAGGCTTGCAACACCATGCCCAGTCCCCATGTCACTATGGAGGAAATCAAGGCTTCCTCCCTGCTAGGCAAGCACCCTGCTCCCTGAGCTGCTGCCCAGCCCCAAGTGTTGCTGTCTGAATGATTCTTCTTCCCCTACTGTGGCCTCTATCAACATGTTTTTGATCAAGAGTTTCTTATGGAAGAACGACTACTCTGTCCCTTGGGGCTCCAAAAACTCCTCTCCATCATCAGCTAGTCACATCATAAATCCACTGAGGCTCAGTCAATACCTGGGGAGCTGAAGCTCTGTGGTAGTTATGCCAACTACGGAGGAATGTGAGCATTGCACTCTAGAAGGGAGACCCCAGCTCTGGAGTGTGCTGGTGGCTGAGAGGACAGAGTCAGGGTCCTTTTATCCTGAAAGCTAGATGACGGAGAAGAATCACCAACACGTGTTATATTTGTCTAACACCCCCAGAACTTACAGGATAAATGTCTCCCGACCGAAGTTCTTACCTGTCTGCTGAAATCTAGGCCATTTCGATCATTTCCTGGAAAGAGATAACAGATATATATATATATCAATCCCGTGTAACCAGGACAGAGGGAAAAAGGATGCTGGGAGAGGAGCTGACTTCGCCTATAGCCAGAATCTCACTGTTCATCCCATTTTCTGGAAACATAAGGGGCTGCATGAGCAGCCAAGGAAGGAGTCTCCTTGGAGAGCAGGCCTGACTTGCCCCGAGGTCACACGAGAAGACCCCGACTGCTTCTGTCATATAAAGCCTGCGTGCACCAGGTGTTCTGTCCTTCACTGATCAGCAAGAGTGGGCAGGTCAGAGAAACCAAAGGGGCCATCCGAAGCCAACTGAGACTTCCGAGTACTGGCCCTGCCCTCTGGGCATTATGATGCCTAAGTTCTGTCTGTTGTGTAGTCTTGTCCCTCCAACCCCCAGCCTTGTGTTGCTTGTTCTGTTGATCCTGTTTCCTTTCATTGTTGCTGCCTTAGTGTGGTTGGGCGTGGTGGTGCATGCCTTTGACCCTAGCATTCGAGGGTCTCCAAAACAACAGCAACAACAACAACCCAACACCACCACCAACAGCAACAAAAATGGTGATCGGGTGTAGTCCCAGCTGGTCTCTTTCCTGAGGATGACTTTGAACTCCTGATCTTCCTTACCCTCAATCTCCTAAATGCTGGTATTACGGCTGTGTGTCACCACACCCAGCCTTTTTCTTTCTTGACAAATATTACACTGAAAAAATAGATATGTGCAAAGAAGCCTAAGATGACAGGAACATTGCTCTGTAGAGACGTAACCAATACTTAATATTTGAGGGTATCTTGCAGGTTCCCCCCCTTCTTTTGAAGCAGGGCTTCAAGTAACCAAGACTGCCCTCAAATTTGCTGTGTAGCTGAAGATGACAGTGACTCCTGGGCCTCCTGCCCCTGTTTCCTATGTGCTGGGATTGCAGGTGTGCACCACAATTCTGGGTTTATTCCGTCTGTGACTGGAACCCAGAGCCCGCGTGCACTAAGCCATCATCTACCAACGAGCACATCCCCTGCTCCCTCTGCAGCCTTTTCATTCTAGTTTTGCTTTGTGGATGTTTATCATGGGTCCAGACGCTTATCCTCTTCTATATAAATGTGCCTTTGTGTGCTTTTTGAACTATGCCTACCTCTCCTATATTTGTAAACTTCACTTTAATTGCCAAATTATATTCTATTACATAGACATACCATAATTTGCTTAAACACATACTTAAATTACTAAATAAGCTGAAGGAGAAAAACAACTTCTGCAAGCTGTCCTCTGAGGAGTATGGGAAGATGGCTCAGCTGTTCAAAACACGGGCTGCTTGCTCTTCTGGGGGACCCAAGTTCAGTTCCCAACACCCACATCGGGCAGTGCACGGCTGTCCTTTCATTCCATCTCCAGAGGATCAGACACCCATTTTCAGTTAATGCCAGCAACACACACAAACACATACACACACACACACACACATACATATGTATACTCACATATATATCACATACACACACATATATACAAATAAAATAAATCTTAAAAAATATATTGTCACATGACCTTCACAAAGTACCCACTTGCACATACCCCACAAATAAATAAATGTACTAAAACCTTATTAAAAGCACTTAAGTTCAAGGGTGAGTTAACTCAGAACTTTGGTCCAGCTTACCTGGACCAAAGTATCTAACTCTAATTTTGCCTCCTTTCTGCAGGCTCTTTGCACTTTGTCTTTGTGTTTTTCCCTCTCTCCCAGGGGCCCTGAGTTCTGTTCACACAGAACCTTCAGACAGGTCCATGTTACCACGCCCCCTCAACACTGTGCCTTCAGACAGGTCCACTTGTTACCACGCCCCCTCAACACTGTGCCTTCAGACAGGTCCACTTGTTACCACGCCCCCTCAACACTGTGCCTTCAGACAGGTCCACTTGTTACCACGCCCCCTCAACACTGTTCCTTCAGACAGGTCCACTTGTTACCACGCCCCCCTCAACACTGTTCCTTCAGACAGGTCCACTTGTTACCACGCCCCCTCAACACTGTGCCTTCAGACAGGTCCACATGCTACCACGTCCCCTCAACACTGTGCCTTCAGACAGGTCCACATGCTACCACTCCCCCTCAACACTATTATGCCACACAGCCTTGGTCCCTCTCTTCTTGGGAACACAGAATCCTCCTCACTAATGGCTGGGAGATACACAGTTTTCTGTGAATTTCTTAAGAACTTAACACAAATCAGAGGCTTGAAAATGCCTGAGACATGCTGGATGGCAGCTAAATTACTTCGCCAGCACCTTAACTTACGAGCCCCTCAGCCTAGGGGGCAGCACCTTCCTGCCCATTATCTCTAAGGGTGCCTAGCAGGACAGAGCAGAGAATGAAGGACCCCAGGGCTCAGGGACGACGGAAAGAGTAAAGTAGGATACAAGGTAACCTATAGCAGAAGACGTGTTGGGACCGCGTATAAACACACAAGGGAAACTAAAATCAGAAGGGCCACCCACTAACCACTGTGCTTGGGGGTATAGACTAAAAGAGAAAACTACTTTTTTTCTTTTTAAATAAAATCCTTTATTCACATTTTATTTAAAGTTTGCCTAAAGAGGTTTTTGTTGTTGTTGTTGTTGTTGTTTAGATTTGGCAAAAGAGAGGGCTAGAGAGATGGCTCAGCACTTGTTGCTTTTGTCGAGGGCCAGGGTTCTAGCTGCAGTACCCACAAGATAGTGCACAACCACCCTTAACCCCCCCTCCCCAGGCCAGAGGTTTTCAACCTGTGGATCGTGACCCCTTTGGGGGTCAAATGATCCTTTCACAGGGGTCACCTAAGGCCATTGGAAAACACGGGTATTTACATTACAACTCATAACTAGCAAAATTACAGTTATGAAATAGCAACGAAATAATTTTATGGTTGGGGGGTCACCACAGCATGGGAAACCACATGAAAGAGTCACAGTGTTAGGAAGGTTGAGAACCACTGCCCTGGGCGCTCTTGTGGTATATATTCATATACATAGGATTTTAAAAACATAGCCGAGGAGGAGGAGAAGGAGAGGAAGATGAGGAAGAAGAAGGATGATGATTTGGCAGAAGAGAACCTATGACGTAGCTCATTAGGTAAGGGTATCCGCTGCGAAGCCTGATAACCAGAGTTAGATCCCCACACATGCATCTACACACAAACACACATAAATAAGGATTTGGCAAAAGAACACACTGGTCAATCCAACCAATATTACTGAACACAGTGCATGTCCAGGCACTAACCTGGGCATAGACTTTTATGATGAGGAGGCCTTATGTTGTGATTTCTGTCCAGTTCCCCTGATGGCCAGGATGGAGTGAACAGCTAATCTGGAGGTTGGGGCCTAGACAGGGTCTCCCTTGAGACAGGGCTCCTGGCCCTGGGTGCTCCAGGACAGAAGTAGATATAGCTACGCCTGTAGGTGCTTAGTAAGGGCTCAGCTGCGCAGAGTATTGGTTTGGTCTCTGTTCTTATTCTGATTCACATGGAAGCATGTGTCTGGGAGACAGGGCTTCCCGCCCGGCTTCCGGTCTGGGAGAAGGTGCTGGGAACGTGTGGAGGTCTAGGTGGAAACAAGATGCTGTGGCACAGCAGAGGCATGAGGTACGCCCTGATGGCCATCACGACCCACCTCTGCCAATCTGGACGGTGACGCTGCCTCAATCCTTCACTTTGTTCCTACACAAATCCCGGCTTTCCTCCCAGAGTCCCCTGGACTCGGTCCATCTGCCAGCTCCCCCCTTCAGGAAGGCCTGGGAAGTGACATCTGTGAATTTCAGGCTGTGACCTGGCTCACTGCTGCCCAGGTGCTCCAGATTAGAATGAGTGATGGGTTGGTTATTCCTGGCTTCCTTTCATGGAGAGGAGAGGAGAGGAGAGGAGAGGAGAGGAGAGGAGAGGAGAGGAGAGGAGAGGAGAGGAGAGGAAAGGATGAGGATGAGGATGAGGATGATGTATCAAGTACAGTCACCAGAATCTTCTTAGTCCGCTATCCACCCCTTCCAGGTGTGTGGCACAGCAGGGTATACTTAGAAGAAATTCCAGACTTTTAAAGAACCGTGGTCTAGGTAGCAAGCCATGTCAACCCCTCTTCAAAACAGGGACCACCTGAAGCCTCAGGCTTCTCACTGTTAAACAAGGATGTGTAAAGTATCATCTTGTCCTTCTCAGGGACACAAGGCCCTGAGGGAGACAAAGCTAGAGACTACACTTTTTCCTTTGGAAAGTATTGGGCCATGTCCCCACGGGTGGCACCTGTGTTAAGAGTCTTTGCCCATGCTGGCTGGGACACCCTTCTTTACCTAGAAAACATCCTTCAGGACCCAATCAAGTGTCACATCCTCAGTGAGGCAGTCTCAGGGCAAACCACTTCTCCTGCTGCATTTCCTGGCCTTTTGTTTGTGTTTCTCAATTACAGGCTAAATTGTTCCTTTTAATTTTCTTCTTGTATCCAGGGGTGGCCTTGAACTTGGACTATAGCTGAAGGTGATTTTGAACTTCTTATCTTCCTGTCTGGACCTCACAAGGGGATTCCATGCCTGGGTTCGTACCCTGCTGGGTACACATGACTTCACGCATGCCATGTGTATGTGGCTCTGCTAAATGAGCTACATCTCAGCCCTGTTTACTTATTTGTCTGTCTGGATGTCTGGCTGTCTGTCTGGCTGTCTAGCTGTCTGTCTGCTTTTTGAGGCAGGTCTTACTCTGTAGTCCAGACTGCCCTTATTCTCATGATCCTCCTGCCTGAGTCTCCTGTGTGCTAGGATTATGGGTGTGTGTAACACCGTGCCTGGCTGTACCATAATTTTTAGAGCCAGTGGTTTGTGCTTTAGTTTTCCTCATGAACACATGAGTTCCCAGAGTCCAGATTTATTAGAATCTTCATCTCTGGACCTTGACTGTCTAACACAGAACCTGGCATGTGGTGTGTGTTGGATGACTGTGCTAAAACACAAACGCACGCACGCACACACGCACAGACACACACACACACACACCATTTCTAAATCCCAGCTCCCTCTTCTGTCTCTTGCAGAAAAACAGGACAAGGATGCAGCCAGGAACATTCCTTTCAGAGTCTACACAGAAGTCTAAAATCAAAAGGAAAAACCCCTTCCCAAAGTCACCTGGCCTTAGAAAACATAAGGACAAGAGTTTGAATTTCTATGCAATGAAATTAAATTCTTGACCCAAAAGATCCAATTGAATCCTTTGTCTGATAAGGAAAACGGAAGCGGCCATTAAACTGTAATAAACAGCTCAGGCAAGTAAATAGGATAGATGTCGATTGACTCTGGAAGTGATTCAAACGGAAGACATTGCAGAAAAGTAGGCGACAGCTCTAATAGAAAGCCAAAACAAACATGGCAAATAGTAGATGTGTTTCCACAGTTTAAGACATTAGTGACATAACTCCAAGACGGGAAGGCTGAACTACATATTTAGAAATGGTCTAATGTTATGAACACCCGCCCTCCCTATCTCTCCAGGGCTGGGGAAATGATTCAGTGAGTAAAAGCACTTGTCTACAAGCTTGGCAACTTGAGTTCAGTCCCCTAAACCTAAGAAGCCTGGATGTGGTGGTGGCAAGCTTCTGCTATCCCAGCATTCCTGGAGAGATGAAAGGTGGAGTCAGGAGACTGGAGGGAAACTTGGGGGCCAGCAAGCCCGGAAGTGGGGAAAGTGAGGATCTACTCCAGAAACTTGATGTGGGATGTGAGTCTCCCTTTCCCACCCCCCACCTCCACCCCTGTAATCAATAAGTCAATTATTTTTAAAATTAGTTAACCAAGGGTTTGTTCTAACCAGGAAATTGTTTTAACAAACAAACTGGAAATCTGCTTTTGTATGCGTAGTGGGTAGTTAGAGAAAGCAGTGGAATTGCACAGATACACCCCACTTTTACAGCTGCTGCGACAATGCAGATCCTGATAAAGGCTTTTGTCAACAACGCTAATCGCCAGTGTCAAACGGGAACCAAGAACAGCGATAATCACAGCAGATACACCTGGCAATTAAAAACCCAAGTGGCCTCTTTTTAAGACACTTGACCATCAGAACTGCCCTGAGAATTAAACCGGGGAATTAATTTTGTTAAGTGTGATAATGATAATTGTGATTAAAAAGGGAAATGTCTTTATGTTTTAGAGATGTACACACCTACACATTAAGCTGAGAGTTCTGATGTCTATAATTTACAAGAAAATATCCCAGCCTCAGGAAAGGCGGACATTTGGCCACAGCTCAGAGTGAGGGATGATTATTAGGCAAGACGAAGGTGATTGCATTAGCCTCTACTTTGTGTTGTTGAAAGTGCACACAATAAATTTTTATTTTTTATTTATTTTTTTTTTCACAAAAGTAAACACAACCAAATCAAACAAGGCAGAAACAAGTGGCTGAAACAACTGTGGCAGATACTGAGCTGGTCCCCTCCCTCCCAGTGACAGGCCCAGTTTTCTCTCCCTAGATATCTTGGCTGAAATTTTTCTTGATGTGTCCATCTGAGGTATGGGTTGTAATCAGATGCCAATCGAGGAGCTTTTAGGAACTAACTATACCTGCGACAGACAGGAACATCTGTGGTAGCAGAACACAGACTCAAACCTCAAGTATAGGAAGTACAAAGACTGTAGATCAGGTTGGCCTCAAATTTGTGGCAACCCTCCTGCCTCTACTCACCAAATTCTGTGTTAAAGGTATGTGTCACCAAGCCTTGCTCAAAGCTTTGTGATGAACTATTGTCTCCGTTTTGGACTATTGGGGGCTTTACATGGTTTTTTTTAAAAAAAAAAAAAAAACAAAAAACCTAACTGTTGTTTAGGCTAAGGATTAAACTGAAATATACCTCACTGGTTAACCTTTTGGGCTCTGTTTCACTATAATCACTACTTTGCTTGGCAATATTTGTAAAAAATGGGCTTAGGAAGCCAGGTGCAATCCCAGCACTCAGGAGGCAGAGGCTGGCAGACCTCTGAGTTCAAGGTCAGCATGGTCTAGAGCAAATTCCAGGACAGCCAGAGGAGAAAGAAGGGTTAGGGGGACGACGGCGCTGTGGGCAAAGCTACAGGCCACACAAGCCTGGCAACTTGAGTTCGATCCTCAGAACCATGGAAATGGCTGGGTGCAGCTCTGTGCGTGCGTGCGTGCGTGCGTGCGTGCGTGCGTGCGTGCATGTGTGCGTCGCCTCTAAGCCTGATGATCTAAGTTCAATCCCCAGGACATGCTTGGTCGAAGGAGAGACCCGAATCCCGAAAGTTGTCCTTTGACCCTCACAAGAGGCAAGGTGGGCATCCCACTCCCAAATAAATAAACATAATGTTAAAAAAACGTAAGAACAGTGAGTGTTTAAGAACATCAAAGTAAAAATAAATTTTAAAATTAAAATAATAATAATAAAATACGGATGACCCGGGGATTGTGGTAAAGGCCCGTAGTTCCAGAACTCCAGAGGTGGATACACCAAGAATTTAAGTCCATCCCCGGCTATGTAGCAACTCTGATACCAGCTTGGGCTACATGAGACTATTTCAAACACACACATGCACACACGGAAACATACACACACACACACACACCACAGACAGACAGAGATGATATCATTCCTTTTGGGGGGTGTTGTTGTTATTTGTTTGTTTTTTGGTGTTTGTTTGTTTGGTTGGTTGGTTTTGTTTTTTTGAGACAGGGTTTCTCTGTGTAACCCTGGCTGTGCTGGAACTCACTCTGTAGACCAGGCTGGCCTTGAAATCAGAAGTCTGCCTGCCTCTGCCTCCCAAATTCTGGGATTAAAGGCGTGTGCCACCACTGCCCGGCTTTTTTTTTTTTTTTTTTTCTTTCTTTTCTTTTGGTTTTTTTTTTTTTTTTTGGATTTGTTTTTTTTTCGAGACAGGGTTTCTCTGTGTAGCCCTGGCTGTCCTGGAACTCTGGCCTCAAACTCAGAAATCCTCCTGCCTCTGCCTCCCAGAGTGCTGGGATTACAGGCGTGGTCTTTCTTTCTTTTTTGTGATGAGATCACTCTTAAACTATTCTTTTCCTTGTCCACATGACTAAAATTTTTTAAAATAGAAGTTGAAAGGGAATCAATGTTGAGAAATGTGAAAGTCGCTGCAGCATCTTGTGCACAGTGAAGGTGAAATTGGCCCTTTTTCTACCCTTCCCAAAGTCTGTGGTGGAAGAGAAGCAAGCTTAGCTGGGCCCCATTCAAAGGGAGGAGGAACCGGGGGCTCTAGGGCTTGTGGGAAAGCAGGCTTCATCTTGAGGTAAAGGGGAGTTCTGGTGGAATTGCCCACCAGGGGAGCCTGCAGTTGCTGTGGCCTGGGAACAGAAGCTGCCAATGTATCAAATGACCTCAGAGATTCTCTCCATCTCTAAAGCGCCAGGATCCGACAAAGTTCATTGAAAGATATCAAGGCCATTTCTCCCTTCTGCCTGGTCTGTGCCTCTTCAGATGCAGTAAGGCTTGCTTGTGTCAAGGGAGGAAAGAGAGTGGCGAGGCAGAGAGGGCTTCTAAAGCTTGTTCAGAATCTCCTATTTGTGACTTTCGTGATAAAAGTGGGTGGCATCTATGTTAAACTGGAAGAGGCAACTTCTGGGACCTCTGCAAGCTTCTTTTAGCTTTCACGGGTCTTTATGAATCCCTGGGCCAGAAGGTCTCCTTGGAGAGAAAGCAACGGGCGAGGCTAACTTCTTGGAACCTTGGCTCTTGGGCCTGCCAAGATCTCAGGGGATTACCCAGGTAGATTTTCAGCTTTAGGGAAGATGATGTTGACTACCTGTTTCACTTCCCAAATGGAGAAGCTGAGTCTCAGGTATTCCCTGAAACACTCTTCCAACTCTGAAGTCCCCAGATACACGTAGACTCGACAGTGTGCTGAGCTGATCGTAGGTGGGTTTACAGCTCAGGATGCTTGCACAGGAGACACTGTGTTCTCCCAGCAAATGTCTGCAGCGCTGACTGATGGGTCACTGCGTTGACCCATCAAAGTGTTGGTGTGTGTTGAGAATGATCCCCAAGGGAAGACCAAAGCTCTAGGTCTCCAACATGAATGTGGCGTGGCTTCCCACACTAGCACAGCTCCACTGTCAACAGCACAAACTCACAGAATGTCCACGCGTTCATCCGAGGCTCAGCTTAGCTCCCCAACTCTAGCACCACCTTGGTTTCACCTGCTACCCAAGACTTCATCTCTACCAAGAAGCTCTTAACAGAGTAAGAGGGCAAAGGCTACAGGTGAGGAGGGCACTGGAGTTGAATAAGATGCCAACATCCTAGTATATAGGCTGTACGTGATCAAAACAGGGCAAAAGACATATTGCATCTTGAGTCCCAGGATTCTAGGTAGACTCCTCTTAGGCCAGGGTGGTCATAATACCCAACAGATGAGAAGAAATCAAAGGGTTAGAATGCAGGAGGTTTGAGTCCTAGGGGAAGTTCCTGCTTTGACTCTCATTCCCTTAGCATCTGATGAACACTAGACCAGTGAGTTGGTCTGCTGCCTGGCCAGGCCTGCCCAACACCAGGAGCTGGGCCCTGAAGAAGGCCTGCTCTCCTACCCCTGAACCAAGAGCGCTGACATGCAGACTGATGGGCCTCCTGCTTTGCATGGCTTTGGCAACAATGGGATGTGATTTTGCCTGGGGAACAATTCTCTGGTAAGGGAGGTAGAAGCCAGACCAAGAACTGTTCCAGCAGGATTTTTCACTTCTACCTGGTAAACAATACAAGGAGTGCGCAGCCATGGGGCTGGGCCTCTCCCATTTCTGGATGGTTCTCAGCAGCTCTACTCCCCAGTATAACCCAGTAGGACATCCTGAGACACTTTTAGGACAAGTTGACAACTTGCTGGTACTTCTTAAGCTAGCAGTTATGAAGGTAGGCCCTTGGAAAGTTATCCTGAGACATGTGCAGCTCCCCCAAAATGATGATGATGATGATGAGGAGGAGGAGGAGGAGGAGGAGGAGGAGGAGGAGGAGGAGGAGGATAATTCCATTAGTAAACTGGGAATTATGGCCCACTTTTCAAGGTTCTGTCCTAAGAACTTGTAAATGGGCTGTAGGGTTATTTTCAAGACTGCTTTGCATTAGATTTATTGCCAGAGTTCATCATCCTAGCCTTCAATCTCTCTTTGATATGAAAATGAAAAGTTCTTAGAGGCTGAAGAGATACTTAAGAGCACTTCCCCATCCTCTAGAGGACCAGAGTTCAATTCTCAGGACCACCCCAGGTAGCTCACAAATACCTGGGACTCCAGTTCCAGGGACGATGATGTGATATCCTTCAGCCTCTGAGAGCCCCTGCACTGACACACACACACACACACACACAGAATAAAAATAACAAAAGCAACTAGAAAGAACCTAAGGACAACTTTTTTTTTTTTTTTTTTTTTTGGTTTTTTTGAGACAGGGTTTCTTTGTATAGACCTGGCTGTCCTGGAACTCACTTTGTAGACCAAGCTGGCCTCAAACTCAGAAATCCACCTGCTCTGCCTCCCAGAGTGCTGGGATTACAGGCATGCGCCACCACCGCCCGGTTCTAAGGACAACTTCTGAAACTGCTTGAAAAGAAGGACCCAGGAGGGCCTGAGATAAATGGAGAGAACACTGTCTTAGGAGTTAGGAGGTAGGAGGTTTCATTTCCCACTAGTTGAGTATCCCTGGTCTGGTCAGGACATAGATGGCAATGAGACATTCTATACATGCCCACAGCCATGCACACTGTGCCCAGGGAAGACCTCCCTAATGAATTTTAGCACCCTATCTGTTTCCCTAAAGTCGGTGCCATGCAACAGCACTGACGTCAGAGCCCACACTTCTAAAAGGAGGTACCCATTGCCGTAGGACTAGATGACCTCTCGAGTTCCCTCCAGAATCTCAGCGTGCGAACTCGTAATGTAAAACATCCCTTTCTCTAGTCTAAGGACATGAAGAGTACAGTTCACAGACTGCAATAGGCACGGCCTGTTGAGTTATCTGATGTGGTGCATTCACAGTGCGAGTGTCCAGAGGTCAAGCCTGAGGCCCGCTGGACAGGCGTTGTGGTGCAAGTCTAATATCTTAGCAATCTGAAGGTGGAGATGGGAGGATCAGATGTTCAAGGCCAGCCTTGACTACACAGAGAGTTCAAGGCCAGCCTGGACTTTATAAGACCCTATCTCAAAAATCAAAAACCAAGCCTGAAGTCTACTCGGCAGTTGCCTTCTCACAAACGTCAGGAGCAGGAGGCGATGCCATGGGCACAAGTGATCGATCGCTTCTGCATCAACTCTGCTGGCAGAAGCGCATCCCTCTCCCGGTTCCCAGTGCAATCCCTCATGTTATTCTTTGATAAACTCCACCTCACTCTAGTCTTCTGATACCTTGGGAAATATAATCCTCATTCCTTCTCCATCTGAGCTATGGATGGAGCTTTCTAGAACTCCCACGAATCTCCTCTGCATCTCCTCTTGGTGAAACATGTGGAAAGAATTAGGAGAGAGAACCCAACTGGGCAAGATGGTCAAGGAACAAGATAAAGGAGCACCCTGAGCTTAGAAAAGATCCAGGATCTCAGTTCACTGATGTAAGGAAGTAGGACCCCAGCAAACACCTGTAATCCCAGGACTTTGGAGGGAGAAGTAAGAGGATCAAGAGTTCAAGGTAAGCCTTGGATACTTAGCTCTGAGACACACACTAAACTCCAGGCTTGCAATTTATAGGTAAGGATGCTAAGTTCTACAGAGGCAAGTGACTGGCAGCCTACATGCCACCATATTACTACCAACTGAAACTTTATTTGGAATGGCCGAAGTAACTCAAGTAGGCAAAAGAGAGAAGAAGCCTTCGATTTTCTAGAATTTTAAATAGTATTTAGACTGTCTCCCATCTCCTTAGCACTCAGTGGGAGAGGCCTCTTTCCTCAGATCTCTCCCTTTTTCTTGCTTCCTGAGAGATGAAGACACACAAGCTAGGGCGAACACAGTCATCACAGGTGTGACGAGTGTGTATGTGCATGCATGCGTGCGTGCGTGCGTGCGTGCGTGCGTGCGTGCGTGTGTCCATTTAACCTTCCCTGGAGAATGGTTCTCGCTCTGGAGTCCTAAACTCCAGACCAGCCTGACCAAGAAGAGACAGTCTTCTAATGGAAGTTGCATAGATTGACTATTAGGTCATTGCATCTAGCGCATTTGTCCTCCAGGGATAAATACTAACAAATGACATTATTAACTGGCAGGCATTGTTCTGGGTGTTTTACAAACAAACTTTGATCCTCACAGAAGCTCTATGAGGCAGATACTATTATTAACCCCATTTTATAGATGAGAAAAATGAGCAGAAAGCCTTTAAATACTGAGCAATGAGTGAGCCTTTAACTAATGACCTGAGGTCAGAGTAGGCTAAGGGAGCAGCACAGCCCTTCCCAAGCCCTTTACACCCCTCAAAGAGCCTGGAAAACACAGGGGCGTGTGCACCAAGCAGACCATGGCTAGAGAGACTTCAATTTCACCATTCACCTGAGGCACAAACACAGCCTCAAAGAGGGGCATTGCCTGCTTAGGTGGGGTAATGGGAAAGATGAGGCCAGAATTCAGTCCTCTCATCTCCTTGGACAAACTACAGAGACTGTTTCCCCAACAATAAAAACTCAGACAGGACCAGTCCTGAAGCCATCAGAGGAAGGAAGGTCAAAACCTAGTTACAATTCAGTGGTTCTGACCCATGAGTTCAAATATCATCAGGCCACTAAGAGGGTGCTGGAGGGGAGAGACAGGTCCCCCTTCCACAGGCAGGTCCCCAGGGTCTGGGGAGAAGGGCTGCCAGAAAGTTAGCTAACATTGGGGACGCCTCCCTTTGATAACTTTGAGCCCCTGAGTCAACATTTGCCAGCTAGCTTAACCCCTTTTGTCCACACTTCCCTCCTCAAGAAAACCTTAATCAGCCTTATTTGAATTTCAAATGACCTCTATCTTCTCCCCACCTCCCCCATCCCAACAGGCTTTGAGGCAGGAATATGGAAATTCACCTGGCAGTATGGAAATCATCACCCTATGCAAATGATGAGCAGGACCCCCATCGTCATGGCAACCGCCCGGTTCCCTCTCCTCTCTGTACCCCTTCTGGGCTCTCAGATTTGACTTTTCCTATTCTCTTCACAGCTTGAACAAGGGTGGGGAGTGGACAAGCTCCACTGCTGGGGGCCTTGCTGGAACTGACATTGGCAGGTGGGGCATCCAGTACCTGAGGTCACCTGCCGGGTCAGACCTGCCAGGCCACCTGCTCTAGAGCAAGCCTAGGCCGGGCACACCCAGACATGGCCAACCACTGTTTGTTCCCGGGATAAGCCAAGGAGCCAGAGACAGCGTGTATGTATGGGGTATGAGGAGGTTCTAGATTCTAGGGGGCACGGTGAAAACCCCCAAGTGGACTCAGGAGAGAGGGGATGTGGGGGGCTCCAGGGTTGCAGTGGAAGGAGATGAAAGAAAGACCTGCATGGAACCTGTATGCAAAATACAATGCAAATGAGCGCCTATTATTGCTTGACTCAACAACGGTGTTTCACCGGTGCTTTTTGGGAGATGCTCACAGCTCTGTTTCCCAGGCGCCTGGCTTGGCACAAAGGCCTCTCCTCCCTGCCCTTAGCTATGACCACCCCACCCCACCACCACCAGTGAGCTCACAGGCCCCTGGAGAACTCGGGAGGGCATGCTGACCTGCTGGTGGCTGAGGTCCATCTTAGAGGATCTTGGTCATAGCCCTGTGCCTCTGCTCTGTACACTTGGACTCTCACAGGGAAAACCAGATGATTCCACGAGGCTCCTCTTTAAGGACCTTGGCTCTCAATCTGTCCCCATGCCCTCAATCCAGGGGCTGTTGGGAAAGGGACTGGGAGAGACCCAGGACCTCCTCATGCCTTTCTGTTCTTTTCCTTGGCAGGGCCCCTTTCCACAGCAAATGGCTTAGAAGATGGACTCCTTAGCTAGCAGGTGTTGGCTTGAAACTCAGCTTCCGCCACTGGGCCTCATTTTCATTTGTTTCTCGAGGGGGGAGGGGTTGGTAAAGGATGAAGGCTCAGGATGCTGCCAAGGCCTAGGGTCCTGACACTGCTCAACATCCAGTCTGCCTGTGTGCTGAAGGCTGGGGGCCATGAATATGCGGGGGCCTGCCTCTTACTAGAGCCTCATCATCACCCCAACTCCTGCTATCTCTTGATCAAGAGATGTCTTGATCTATGATCTCTTGACCATAAGAAGATGGTACACAAGTTCCGGTGTACCCACTGCTCTGGGAAGTCAAAGGCAAAAAACAAAACTACAAAACACAAAGTGTTCCTACACAGCACACCTCCAAGAATGGCCAAGGGTGGTCTGCAGACTGGCATTAAGGTCCCTGATGAGGTACAAACTGCAGGAGTAGGACCTTAGAGACACCAGTAGAACACCAAGGGTCTTCCTGTTGACTGGGGTGCAGAGCTGTTTGGATGTTGCCGAAAGTAGCCTTAAGTCAGACTTCAGTATTTCAATGCCATCATTCACAGCAGGATTGGATATTGATCCGGGACAGACTGGAAAAACAAATGGTCCTCTATCTGGGATTGTTTGGGAAACAGGGATATACTCAGAGACAAGGAAAGGAAGCCAGGTGGTAAAGACAGCTCACAAATCCCTGCCTCTGCCCCCTCAATCTGCCCTGTTAGGCTGGAAAGAAAGGAAACCATCTCCTTAAATAGACCTCCACAAGGAAGAGACAGTGGTATGGGGGGGGGGGGCAGCAGGCACTCATGGCTTGCCCAAGCCTTGCCTATCCTGCGGGGTGGGCTGTGAAGCCACAGACAAGCTGTGCTATACAGCTGAAGTCCTCGGGGCATAGGTGTGAGCTACAGTTCTCCAAGGGCTGGAGACTGGTAGGCACTGCCAGGCACCGAGGCCACTGCCTGAGACTGTCGGCACATACAGCCACAGTTGCAAGGCTGGGTAGTGAATTGTTACTTTCTAATTTACCTGTCATGGAAACCAGAAATAAGGGGAGATGGAAACCACTCTGAAGTTAGCCAAGGGTTGTAGATGAGGGATATTAAGGCCTTCTAGACAGTGGGGTATTGAGTCTTATATGAGCAAGGAGCCAAGAGAAAGTATAGGTTTGGCCTCTCTTTCTCTTTCTCTCTCTCTCTCTCTCTCTCTCTCTCTCTCTCTCTCTCTCTCTCTCTCTCTCTGGTGGTTTTTTGAGACAGGGTTTCTCTGTGCAGCCCTGGCTGTCCTGGAATTCACTTTGTAGACCAGGCTGACCTCGAACTCACAGAGATCATCCTGCTTCTTCTGCCCCTTGAGTGCTGGGATTAAGGTGTGCAGCACCGCCAACTGGTGAATTTGGCTTCTTAGGGATGAAAAACAAAGGGGAATGGTACTCTCATTAATGGGGGATCTCATTTTCCAAGGCACATATAAGAATGTCAGAACTCTACTACCAGAATCTATCCTGGTCTTGTAGTAACTTGGGGTTATAGTGGCGTATCCACAGAGGTGAGGGACAGAGCTGGGACAGACTAAGGCTCAGACCTAGAGAGAAGCTCTCCTTCTCTTTGCTTTATTTTTGCAGATCCCTCCTCCCCCCAACCCCCCCCACCCCCCACCCCACCCCCCCACCCCCCGCTGCCGCCATCACATGGAAACTGAAGTCCCAGGCATTTTCCCCAAGTCCCTCTCTTATAGCACATTTCCTAATCACCGTCCTATGACAGATGGTCTTTTCTCAGTGGTGTGTCCTTTTCAAGATGCGTTCACACCCACTCTTATTTAGTCATAAGTGCCCAGGATGTGTGTGTGTGCGCACACACACTTGTTCACACACAAGTTTCGTTAGAACAGGTACCAAGAGGAGCCTCTTTATACACCATCAAAGAGTCTCACCTGACCCTCAAGTACCTCTGGGTTTCTCTCCTGTCCTTCCTGCCTTTGAAAGACCACTGAACTGAAAGCTATCCTCCTCTCCCACAGCCTTCTCTTCCTCCCCCGAACCTCACTTCCTGGTTGCAATCCCCAGCTTAGTTCCCAGGTAACTTGAGGGTGAAGCCCAAGGAGGGAGCAGACCCTTACCCAAGAGAGGGAGACAGTCCTCCTCGGTCATCGCTATTCTTCTTCAAAAGCCTGAGGAGACCACTGGTTTGTCTATGTTTCACTGGTCCTCCCCTGGACAGACATACCCGTCATATTTAAAGCCCTGTTGGAAGTTCTTCAGTCCCCCAGACGATTGAGTCTCCTGGGTGTCTACACTGCAGACAGATGTTAGTCACTCAGGCTCAGAGATAAGACAAGGATGTCTCAACCTGGAGGAATGAATGACAAAGCTACCCTCCCTCCCCTCCAGTGAGATGAACACTGGTTCCCAAAGGAGGAGGGGGAGACAGTTCTTACCTAGGCCTACACTGCTCACCAGAAGGAGCAGCTGGCCCTGCTCTTTCCTGCTAATCCCCACTTGTGCTGGCTGGTCTTAAGTCAACTTGAAACAAGCTAGAGTTATCTGAAAGGAAGTAACCTCAGTGAGGAAATCCCTCCGTAAGATCCAGCTGTAGGGCATTTTCTTAATTAGTGATTGACGGGGGAGGGCCCGGCCCATTGCGGGTGGTGCCATCTCTGGGCTGGTGGTCCTGCGTTCTATAAGAAAGCAGGCTGAGCAAGCCATATGAGCAAGCCAGTAAGCATCATCCTTCCTTGGCTTCCACATCAGCTCCTGCCTCCAGGTTCCTGACCAGTTTGAGTTCCTGCTCTGACATCCTTCAATGATGAACAGTGATGTGGAAGTGTAAGCCAAATAAAATCTTTTCTTCCCAACTTTACCTTTGGTTAGTGTTTTATCATAGTAATAAAAACCCTGATTAAGACACCCAACAAGCACTCTGGCCCCAGACAGGCCTTTGTGTCTTAGACTGAATCAATCTTCTTTCTAGTCCTGCAAGACCACCCTTCATGATTTAGGCATCTGCTGTGATGACGTCACTCTCTTGCGTCTCCTCCTCCCCCCCACCCCCGGTTTCCCATAATGGGCAGCCCTCTGTCTTCCCACTAACATCTAAGGGTAGAGACACTAGAAAAGTCCACTCTGCAGCCAGTCATATTCTGGGTTAGGGACCTCGGGAAACTCAGCTGACACTCTCATAGCCATCCTCAATTTCCCGTACCTGGGGATAATGGCACCCACTCTCAGTGCCTATGTTACGAATATGCTCACAGCTTGTTAATAGACCCCAGTTATCAGTGTTATCCACAGCAAGGGCTCTGCCCCTGAACTATACTCCCAGCCATGGGCACATGCAAATGCGCACGCTCACGCACACATGCACGCACACATGCACGCACGCACGCACGCACGCACGCACGCACGCACACGTCCTATCCTTGGAGGAAAGTTCCTGGAAAAACTACATGCACTTAAAAGATGTTCAAATAGACGGGAGAGTGTACAGACAGCAGACGTTACACATCAGCCTTCCCAGATGATCTCGCACAAAGCCTTCCTTTGTACAGAAGAAACTAAAGGTCTACATTGGGATAGCGACCAAATGGTCATTTATGGCAGAGCCAAGACGAGAACCTGGTGACTTCACACAGTGTGAGTTCCAGTCCTGCTTCTAAGCAAGTTACATTTTGACTCTCGGCCACAATGTTCTCCATGGAGAGAACAGGGCTAACTAATCCCATCCCTGTTTACTGTATGTGATAAATGAGATGATGTCCATAAAGCTTTTACGTGCGGCTGGAGGGCAGGAGGGAGATGTGCCCCAGTGGGGTTTTCCTTCCTTCCTTCCTTCCTTCCTTCCTTCCTTCCTTCCTTCCTTCCTTCCTTCCTTCCTTCCTTCCTCCTGAAACATTGTTTTGTTGTTGTTGTTGTCTTTCCTCTGGTGTTTAAGGATACAGGTGATCAGCAAAGCCCCAAAACCCCAAAGTCAGCTGCTTTTGTGTTTTGGAGCTGTCAGTTACAGCCTGGGGGCTTTTAGTGCATGGATAAAGTTACATTTTTATCCAACTATTTAGTTGAGAAGAGAAAAGGAGGACCGGAGAAATAGCTCAGTGGTTAAGAGCACCAACTGCTCTTCCAGAGATCCTGACTTCAATTTCCAGCAACCACATGGTGGCTCACAACCATCAGTAATGAGATCTGATGTTCTCTTCTGGTGCATCTGAAGACAGCAACAGTGTACTCATATAAATAATAAAATAAATCCTTGAGAGAGAGAGAGAGAGAGAGAGAGAGAGAGAGAGAAGAAGAGAAAAGGAGAGACTGAGGCAAAAAGGTTTACTGAAGCACAGGCCAGTTAAGCTCATAAGTTGCCTCACAAACAGACAGCCTGGAGGACCACGCCGGGGACGTGCTTGCTACCGCACTAGCCTAGCCCACTAAGCAAAACAGTGAGAAAGAGACCCTGTGTGAAAACAAGGTGGCAGAAGAAAGCTGTGTCCTCTGGCTCCTTGTGCATGCTTTTGCAAGCACGGGCACGGCTGGGGGTATAGTTTGGGCAGAGCCCTTGCCTGAGACTCTAGGTTCAATCCCTGTACTGCAAATAAAGCCTGCAAAAAGGAATGTGGCAACTAGTTGGAGGTAATAGGAATTCACAAAAAGCCAACAGCTGCCACAGGAGGGGGTAGGCTTCTGTGCCTGCTAAGGGAAGGGGGTTTGAGGGGGACACGCAGACAGGACACACACACACACACACACACACACACACACACACCAAGAATCTGAGCTCCTGAGTATTTTGTTCTTGGCTGGTGGGGGGCTGATGGGGGAGGTGTGAATTGCCCCACAGGTCTGAGAATGCTCTCCAAGGATTTCCCTGCCAACTCAGAGTGGACCGGGACGACTCCCCTTTTCCCAACTCCCTAGCCCTAAAGCCCTAGGGGTTTCACACAATACTGTGGATGCTTTCCACTACACAGGGGTTTTCTGGGTCATCTTCGCTTATAGTTCCCTTTAAAACTCAAACACAAACCACCCATTAACTCATGCCCTGCTGGGGAGGTGAATGTGTCTTTTAAAAATTCAAAGGAAACCATTAAACTAAGTTGGTAACCATTGTAACTGGTAATAAGCTTTCCTCAGTTAAAAAAAAAATCAGAACACTTTCCAGGAAGTTTGTTTACTTTAATTAGCGACTTCTTTTTTTATTTTTTCTTGTCCTTAATTTAGGATCCCCTAAACATTAATCCTACCACTGAGCAAAAGCCTGAAGGGAAAGACAGGAAAACTTCAGAGGTCAAAGACATCACCGTCTTCTGGGGTTCTCCCTCTAGGACCCACACACAATCTTTTTCTTGATTGGTAAACTGAGCAGGTCAACTTCTGGGGATGAACCACTTGCTCAAGTGAAGGGGAAAGAGAGCGCCCCAGGTGCCTGTAGCCTGTGCAGTACTACCCAGAATTACAGAATCACAGCGGAGGTGATGGGGCTGGAGAGAAGGCCTGGAGGTTAAGTAACCTTGCTTTTACAGAGGAACGAGGTTTGAGTCCCAGTACCTGCCTCAAAGATTACAACCTTCTGTGTAACTCCAGTTCCAGGGGAGCTGACACCTTCTGACCTCCACAAACACCCGGGACTTTGAGTTGCCCTTTCTGTGGGGGCAAAAAGACAGTGGTAGTAGCTAAGTGTGGGGGTGCACACCTTTGATCCCAACCTCAGCAAACAGAGGCAGAGGGGTCTCTGTGAGTTCAAGGTCAGCCTGGTCTACACATCAAGTTACAGAACAGCCAGAGCTACTTAGTGAGACCTTGTCTCAAACAAATAAACCAAACCAACAAGACAGCGGTGCTGGCCTTCACACAGCTCAACTCGTCAACCTCGGGTCACTTTGTGAAAAGGATCAATGAGCAAATCAGGTCCCTAGTAAGTGGTCCTGTTTGTAGGTTTTCTTTTTCCTTCTTCATCTTCTTGACATTGTAGAGGGAGAGGCAGGGACTCAGTGTGTAGCCCAGGCTGGCCCAGAACTCCTTCTAGCCAGGACTGGGCTTGAACTCTCCAACTGTCATCAATCCTCTTGGCTCAGCCTGAGTGTTGCTTACAGGAGGGGCAAGCATCTTGTCTGGCTTGTTTACCAGCTTTTAGCCCAGGCTAGCCCAGGTCTGTTGGACTTGAAACCATGCCCTTCAAAGGTTTACCTCCTGAAGAGGTTGGCAGCATGTCAGGATGGATTCTGACAGTCCTAGTTCATCCCTGGATTCTCTCACCCTTAATCCTCAGTACACAGCTCCCACCATCTCCTACAGGAGGCTAGAATTTGCCTAGGCAACACATAACACATTGGACTTCCTGGTCTCCTCCTACCGTTGGAACTCCACTTTTCTTGGCTCGTTTTTTGGGGGGGTTCAGGGTGGCTCATTCTGACTCTTCACACCAATCCCCAACTGGGTCAGGATAACTTTTTCTTTTATACGAGTACAGTGTAGCTGTCTTCAGATGCACCAGAAGAGGGCATCAGATGCCATTACAGATGGTTGTGAGCCACCGTGTGGTTGCTGGGAATTGAACTCAGGACCTTTGGAGAGCAGACAGTGCTCCTTACCCCTGAGCCATCTCTCCAGCCTAGGTCAGGATAACTTATGGCAAAGTCCTGGTTCCAGCAATGAGGGTGGTCGTTTCCGTGTGGACCCTGCTGAGCTATATGTCCTATATGGGGTCTGGGTGTTAGTATTCTGTCTAAACTCCACTCCACAATTACCTGGCAACAGCCAGATATGTCCCTCCCATAGTTGCCTGGCAACAGCCAGGTACCCCTGGCCCACTATAAAAGAAGCTGTTTGCCCTCCTCTCTCTCTCTCTCTCTCTCTCTCTCTCTCTCTCTCTCTCTCTCATCACTCTTGCCTCTTGGCACTCTCACTTCTCTCCTCTCTGCCCCTTCTTGGGCTCTCCACCCCTCCCCCCTCTTTCCACGTGGTCACGGCTGACCTCCACTTCTCTACTCTCTCTCTCTCTCTCTCTCTCTCTCTCTCTCTCTCTCTCTCTCTGCCTTTCTCTGCCTCCATTACCTCATTAACGCCCATCCTCTGCCCTGAATAAACTCTATTCTATACCGTGACTGTGTATGTCTGGTCCCTCAGGGGGAAAGAGTTCCTGGGCTGGACCCGCCTAGGTACCCCCTTCCCACACCGCCATATACCATTCTCTAAACCTCTCTCTCTTTTTATGAACCCAACATTTGGTGCCGAAACCTAGGAACAACACTGGGGAAACACAGTAGGTTCCAGGAGAGGGACAGTTTCTCTAAAGTCACAGCTCTACTCTGGGGAGACCATCAGCACAGACACAGCCGACAGCACTTTTCATCTGAGCTCATCTCGGCTTCTTGAGACTGAAGAAAATTAACCATCACCCTTCTCCACCAACCTTAATAACACACGTCACCAGCAAACTGACTAAAGTCACAGGCCTGTGAGCTCAGCTGAGGCTGAGACAGGGGGATTGCGAGTTGGAGGCCAACCTGGGCTACAGAACAAGTTTAAGGACAACTCAGCAAGATACTGGGTCAAAAGGAATGAATGAATGAAGTATAAATGGTAGAGTGCTTGGTTCCCATGCACAAGTACTAAGTTCAATCACCAGTATGACTGAGTGAACAACACCCTGAGAAATGGATGTGCTGAGTCCACGCTGCTCCGTCCAGCTGCTCTATACAGAGGAGAACATAAAGGCTGGGACTCTGCTCTTGCAGCTCTTAGTCTCTCACTCTCAGCTTCCCTCTTGTCCTCTTCTCCCCTCCTCCTCTCCCCATGTGGTCATGGCCGCCGCCGGCCTCTGCTTCTCTACTCTTCCCCTCTCTGCCTTTCTCTGCCTCTACTAACCCCTTAACTCCCTTCCCCATGCCCTGAATAAACTCTAGTCTCAATGCTAGAGGGGAGAGAGAGAGAGAGAGAGAGAGAGAGAGAGAGAGAGAGAGAGAGAGAGAGAGAGACTGGAGTTCTACATGCATTGCTACCCAAACAAGTAGGCCTGCCTGGATGTTCAACTGAAGAGCAGACAATCCTGGATTGTAGCACGCACATCCTGAAGACAAGCCCTGGCCATAGTCCCCCCTCAAACGTCATGCCTCTCTTTTAGCTTCAAGAACTAGAATGTTTCAGAACCACCGAACAAGCTTTTAGTTTGAGAGGACATCGACTCTCTTCCTCTTCTCCCTTCTGTCTGAAATGATCCAGATGAAACACTAACTGGCCTTGTTGGGAGGCCACTAAAGTTATCTTTCTTCAAATTCTTTTAATTACACTCCTCTTCTCTTCTCTTCTCTTCTCTTCTCTTCTCTTCTCTTCTCTTCTCTTCTCTTCTCTTGTCTTCTCTTCTCTTCTCTTTCTTTCTTTCTTTCTTTTCTTTTCCTTTCTTTATCTTTTTTCTTTTTTTCTTTTTTCTTTTTTCTTTTTCATTTTTTTTTTTTTTGAGTCAGGGTTTCTCTGTGTAGCCCTGGCTGTCCTGGAACTCACTCTGTAGATCAGGCTAGCCTTCAACTCAGAAATCTGCCTGCCTCTGTCTCCCGAGTGCTGGGATTAAAGGCGTGCGCCACCACCACCGGGCACCACTCCTTTTCAAACCAAGGCTTGGGCTATGGTGGAAACAAGAGAGAAGAAAGAAATGACTCCATTCTTTTCTGTCTCCGTTCTTTTCTTCACAAGACAAAGTCCTATGTCTAAACACCAATCCCACCATCTCTGCACTACCCACACACCCTAGGAGCTATCTGTACGCCATCAGAACGCTAACACACACAGGCCTGTTTGCTGAATCCCTTAAAGAAGACTGTTTAGAACCTTGGATGGAGCAGGGTGTGGAAGTGTATGTCTTTAATTCCAAAGCAGAGGCAGGCAGATCTCTGAGTTTGAGACCAGCCTGGTCTACAGAATGAGTTCTAGGGCATCTAGGGCTACACAGAAAAACCCAGTCTCAAACAAACAAACACAGAACCTGGTCTTCCTCTACCAAAGACAGGTCCTCAAAGGAGCTGGGAATACAGTGTGTTGTTTCTGTGTTAGAGTGGAACATCAAGGCATGAATCACAGCCTAATGAGATGGGGTCAGAAATGCTTGCTGTGCTTGCTGTGGGACTTGAGTTCCATCCCCAGAACCCACAGAAAGGCGAAAGAAACTCTGAAAAGTTGTCCTCTAACCTCCACTCATGCGCACGTGTCACATGTGCATCCACGCGTGCACACACACATAATAATAGTAAAACAGAAAAATAAAGTCTTTTTTTTTTAAGATGAAACATGCACTTATAGCAGCTTCCCAGGAGGCTAAGGCTAGGAGATCTCAAGTTTGAGGCCAGCCCTGAGTTACATGGTGAGTTTAAGACCAGCCTGGGCAATTTAGGAAAACCTTGTCTCAAAATTAAAGACTTTGAGTATGGCTCAGTGGTCGAGCATCTGCCTACCACATGGCAAAGCTCTGGGTTTAATTCCTCTCTCTCTCCATCTCCCTCTCTCACACACACTCACACACACACACACACACACACACACACATCACAGGATGCAGTGGTCTAGCGTGTGCAAAGCCCTAGGTTTGATGCCCAGCACTGAGGGAGTGACTGCTCCCTAACTTTTGTCCTCTGTTCCTAAGGAGCTGGCTCCCTCCTGACCTGGCTCCAGAGGTTTGTTCTATCAAGGTCAATATTTCTTATTCCTGGACTCCAGAGTCATGCCCTGCAATCTCTAGAGAAGTCACTCAGGACCCGTGATCCAGCCTTCAGATCTGAAGTACTGAGCAAGAAGAGACACCATGCTGCTGGATAGTTTCCCCTAACTGCTCAGGCCCAGAAGAGAACACCTTACCTGACTCCACTTGACCGAAAGCACTTCGGGCGTCCGTGGAATCGGCAACATCCCCACTCATCTTGATCTCTGCAGGGAAAACACGCCTGGCTTTAATAAAAAGGTCACCATCGTTCTTGCTGTGACATACGTGGCTTTAGCTAAACAGCAACGATGAATGTGTAATTACGACAACCATCAGACTTTCAAATTCCTGATTCCCAAACACATAGCCATTAGAATATTCATAAGCTTGGAGGCACAGATCCCCTCCTTCTGGGCGAGCTTCCTAGCCTTCCCCCAATTTTCCACAGCGTCTGCAGGGCCTCTCACCTTCTGCATGATTCATCACCACCCTCCCAACGCTCAAACCCAGGAGATAAACTTGAACAAGGACAACAACTAGAAGCAGAGTGTGTGTGGCGGGGGCTGCCCATACCCCACTCTTAATTTCTTCGGAATTCGGGAAATGTGTTTTCTTAAAATCTCATAGAAATCCAGGTGTAGCTGGGTGGTGGTGGTGGCACACACCTTTAGTCCCAGCACTCAGGAGGCAGAGGCAGGAGAATCTCTTGAGTTCAAGGACAGCCTGGTCTACAGAGTGGGTTCCAAGACAGTCAGGGCTACACAGAGAAACCCTGTCTCACAAAACTTAAAAAAAAAATTTTTTTTTCATAGAAATCTAGGTGTGGTGGAACATGCCTATAAACCTAGCACCCAGCAGGCTAGGTCAGGAGGACCATAACTTGAGGCCAGCTTCGAACTTAGAGAGGAATACTTTGCCTCAAAAATTAATTAATTAACTATTAATTAATGATAAGTGCGGAATCAAGCAGCATTGGTCCGCTCCCCATGCTATTTAACACATCACCCTAGGAGGCAAGCACACTTTAACCAAAGTTTGCATTTGCTCTTCTTACCTGCCTGTTCCCAAGTCTCCTGTCTGTCTGGTTCTCAGAGGTCAATATCCTGCCTGCTGCCTGGGGAATCAAGCCCTACCTCCTCACCACCCTTCTCAAAGATCTCGCCCTTTGGGGCTCTTTCCCTTCTCTCTTATTCCTCCAAATTACTCAGTGAGAAATGAATGCTCGACTGAGAAAGCAGACCTGCGCAGGGTCCCGTGTCAGCTGGTCCCAAACGCTGCTGCTCTGGCCTCTGCTCCATTGCAATAAATTAAACATTTACCCATAAGAGCAAGCTGCCACCACCTAAGAGGCTTAAACCTCCTCTCTAGTCAGCTGAGGGAAGGGAAGAGGCAACTCTGAGCTCACTCTCTCCGAGCTCCTCTCCTTATTCAACCATCCAGATCCTGACGTTTAAGACAGAGAATACTTTATTCAAATTGTGTCAAACAACCCCCCAACACCCACTCCACCCTTTTCACTTTAACTCTTTCAAACTAGATAAAGTCTTGGTGAATTCATTTGCATATGAGGCTCCTCGGCCAATCCCAGCCAAGGAGGCAGCCTTCATTTGCATCAGGTAATCAGGCAGTTGGCAGAGAGGACAGCTGAGGTCTGGAGATGATCAGGATGGGGGAAAAGGGTGGGACCTCTGCCCCAGGAAAAGAGAGAAAGCGCCGCCCCTTTCTTTTCCGTAAAGCGCTAATGTGTGTAGCTCTTAAATGTATTTACAGCTCTGTAATGAAGTGACCATGGTGCCAGGCAAAGCAGAGATACAGACACCAGCAAATGCACCAGAAGTAGGGAAAGAAATGAGGCCACCCTAGGAGTCTCTGATTGTTGAGGACACCCAGGTATATAGTGAGAGCTCTGTAGGGCCTTCCTAGACAGCCACACTGCACACTCCGTGGTTGTGGAAGTCTCAGGGACACCCGCGCTGCTGCTCTGCCTTTGGGAGGCATTTGTTGAACCAAGCCCAAGCCCTTCCTTCTGCACTTGCTAATTTTCCATACAGTTAGCCCCGCATATACAGATGTATGCATGTACAGAGCTAGCAGGGGCCTCTGCTGCTGTTCAGTAGCTACTGTGGGTTTGCTGGGCTTCTCGATTTGTCCCAGCTTGGATCTGGGTCATACCCAACATCCGTCTGTATCCCACACTTGAGTGCTGGGGAGTGGTGGTGGGGTGTGGGGGAGCTCCAAGTCAGAACCTGCTAGAAAGACACTGGAGGGAAATCCTCTCCCTCTGCTGGTTTTGAACCTGCTTTAGCAGAGGTAGAATTCACTTCAGAGCATGGGTTTTGGCAGCAGAAAAACCGGAAGGTAAAACCAATGCCATCACTAAATAGCTAGGGGATCCGAGGTAGAAAGGACAACGTGAATTTTCTCACTCAGGGATGATGAGCACATTCCTCAGAAGCACGGGCAAGAGGAAATAAAGTGTGTACCTACAAAATGGCTTAGACACGAGTCTCGGTCCCCTCTTGTATCCCTGTCACGTCCTCTCCTTAGCCTTTTCTGATTCCCAGGGACAACTGTGGCTTTCAGTCTTGCACCTCTGTAACTCACCGAGGAAGCCATTAGAATTCTCATTCTGCCCACAGAGGAGGACCGCTCATGGGTACAGAAAAAGCTTCGGGGACTGAGGTCTCAACGTCCCTCAGAGTTTCCAGTCCAACTTATTTCAAGCCCTGCATTTAGACAGATAACTAAACATAGACAGATAACACACAGTGTGTGTGTGTGTGTGTGTGTGTGTGTGAGAGAGAGAGAGAGAGAGAGAGAGAGAGAGAGAGAGAGAGAGAGAGAGAGAATAGAATCATGGTCTTATTTCTAATACCACTAGACATATCCCAGGCCTCTCCCTATTTTGAGGCAAGGTCTCAACAAGTTGCCCAGCCTAGCCTCAACGCACTCTAACTCATGCAAGATTTGAACTTGTGATCTTCTTGTTTTAGCCTCCCACGAGTATCTGGGACTACATGCCTACACCATGAGGACTGACTGACACATAGAGCTTTTCGAGCTGAGCCTTATTTTGTTGCCCATCGCCCCAACTTTCCTTTAACACCATTCCTTCCATCACTTTACACTAAGAAAGTTTCTCACCTGTCCTTTAAATAAACTTAAAGCTTAGCCTTTTTAAAAAAGATTTAATATACACATACATACATATGTGTGTGTGTGTGTGTGTGTATGTATATGAGTACACTGTTGCTGTCTTCAAACACACCAGAAGAGGGCATCAGATTCCATTACAGATGGTTGTGAGCCATCATGTGGTTGCTGGGCTTTGAACTCAGGACCTCTGGAAGAGCAGTCAATGCTCTTAACCGCTGAACCATCTCGCCAGCCCTTAAAGCTTAGTGTTAATCATGTCTGAAAGTTAGTTCTAAAGACAGCCAAGACCCACTCATGCTTCTGTGACCTGATGACAGCCCAACTCTTCAGGCAGGGAGTGAAGCTTTTTTGAGGGGTAAGGTGAGATAGCCTGGAAACCTCGTTCAGTCCCCAGCACGCTCTGATGCTCTAAGAACCTGTTCCTGTTGGGTAGGAGGCTGAGGCTAATGGGTGGGACGAACCATTGGGTCTCAGCCTAAAAATGGGCCAACACCGAAACTCCCCGAGACGCTGGCAGTAACCCTTCACCTGTCGGACAGCACTGCCGGGGGTGAGGCAGAGAGGTGTGGGGTGGGGCCAGCTCGGCTGTGTTCTTATCTCTGTCTGAGTCGGCTCTCTGCCATGCTTCCTTCCCTGAGGAGGCTCAGGTGCTCAGTGTAAGCGCCCAGATATTCATGTAGACTGCAACCTGCCTCGCCTAGCGCCCGTCATAGAGTGAAGTCGCCCTGCCTTCCTGCGGCCTGGTCAGAAGTAGTTCCCCCACAGATACCTGGAAACACAGGCATTTCAAGGCCGTGTCCAGTGCAGGCTGCAGGCTGGGTGTCCTCCTGAGTTCAGGCTGTTCAGGGCAAACAGGAGCTTCACCCCTCTCTCCTGTTGTCCTTGTTCCTGTTCTAGGAGGGCACTAGTAAAGAACTAGCATCTAGGTTCTTTACTCAAATACTTGCTTTTTGTGGGTCCCTCCAAAGGGAGGAAGGACTTCCTGAGACCATTCTGTGCCACTTCTGAGTCAGCTCAAGCTCCAACTTTTCTAGTGCAGACTTTTCTTCTCTCTCCCTCTGACAGGCCTTTTGACTCAAATGCATTCCTGAACTCCAACTGGCATGGGTCTGGGTGTCTGGGCTTCCTTCCCTCCCTGACAGTGAAATACATAGAAAGACACCCGCAGCCAGACACTGGTAACCTCTGGCTGACTTAGTACCACTTTTCTCTTCTCCCTTCCCAACCGCCTGGCTCTTGTCTGTGTCTTTAGGCCTGACTGAGCACAAGGAGTCCCCCTCTCTGAGAACCCCCTTGCTACTCGTTCAGATCTCCAGGCTCCACCATGAAAGAAAGATGTTCTATGAGAACATGAGTGGAGACTGTGGCAAACCTGAATCAGAGTTTGTACCCAGGCCGTCAAAGAACTCAGAGCCGACTCCAGAGACCACACAGCTATGGCGCCCTCTGAATGGGGACCCAGGAGCAAGTCTATGTCCAGGTTTATGGACTCTTATCACACTGATGCCACCCAGGAAACCAACTCAGAGGCATCCCTGAGGGCCTGGTGCTAGGAATTCCAGGGGAAGTGGAAGCAGCAGAGAACAGGATTACTATGGAGGGACTAAAATACACAAGGTTTCTAAAATAAAGAGGAGTGTCCCTCCCTCCCTCCACGGAAAGACCCTACAAAGATCTCCAAAGCCTACAAGTGGCTTATGCCTGTAATCCAAAGAATTGGAGAAGCTGAGACAGCAGGATGAGTTTGACATAAACCTAAGCTATGTAGCAAGACTCTGTCTCAAATGACAATGAAGACCTTGAACCTGGCAAGCAAGGACAGCACAGAAAGCCCCAAGCCCCGAGAGCCTCTGGATGGGCCACGGAATGGTAAGCCCTTGACCTTGTGACTGACACGGAGGGAGATCAATAACCCTGGGGATGGGGGAAGGGGGTGCGTGTGGGGAGCCAGCTAAAGGCTGTAGCAGGAGGCCTTCAAGACAATAGGAGAGGTTAATCAGGCAGAGTACAGGAAGGCAGATTCCCCTATCCTGGGAAATCATCCACTCTGGGTTCAGCACACCCCACCCACAGCACTGTAGAGCTGGACAGACCGCGGAGAATCATCCACTAGGGGCTTGCATGGGAGGGGGGTGGGCTCTTCTCCCAGCTTCTCTCCTGCTCTCTACCAGACCCCCTCCCCCCAGTTCCCAGGTTGCTACCATGCCAGGATCCAGCTGTTCCACCTCCTCCCACTTCCTTAGGGAGAAGCCTCCAGGAGACAGGGAGGTGGAACACCCCCAGGAAGTCCCTGATTTTGGTTCTAGAGAACTCCCCACTTTCTACTGTGCTACCTTTGAATAGAGTTCCATTTGAACCCTGGCTTTCCTGATCGGAAATGGGGCACGAAATGCCTGCCCAGAGGACTTGTCCCTAGGTACCTCCAGGTCCACAGTATTGCTTTTGATCTGAAGACTCTTCCTCAGACACTGGATTACACCCAGTTGGATGGTTCCTTCAGCCTCACCTAATGCTTCCTGGCAAATCCTCAGGCACCAGCCACCGAGTGCCAACATCTCTCCGCCAGGAACCCTTGCACTCAGCCTGCTGGGAAGCAGCATTAGTGAAACTGGGCATCCTGGGCCCCAACTGATGCCTGCTTCCAGGAGTGATAGGATTCAGGAAGATCTAGCTTGTTCTCCTTCTGGGGGTGGTTCAGAAGATCTGCTTTCTTCCCCTGCCCCCTCCTTTTTCTCCTTTTTCTCCTTTCCTCCCTCCCTCCTCTTCTAGAGCAATCCATACAAACCCTACAGCAATCCTCAAGTCCTAAGGAAAAATTACTTGGCCCCTGCACTGTGTGTCAGAGGTAAGGTACTTTGAGTGGTCAAGTTAGGTATAGCTTTTCCCATTCTGATTCTGTTACTTGCCCAACACCTCAGGCAGCTGATGAGAAGATCAGCCCTTCCCCCCCAACCCATCAGCAAGTCCAACCCTTTAGCTTAGTAGCAGCATCCTTAGCCCAGCAGTGCAGAGGATCAGAGTGAAAGACAGGGCTGGGTCTCTCTGAACCCACCTCACATTTGTACGGTACAGGGGAAACTGACTCCGGACCATTCTATCTCCTCGGTTCCTCAGGAAAGGAGGTTCGTGGAATATCAGACTCACATGCGCCTGTTGACATCCACTGTGCCATATAGACCCATTATGCACTGAGCCCATCACACAGACGACCAAGGGATAATGAGTGGACACACCTCCAACACATCCGGAACATGTGTGGTCCAGGACTCATCGGGTTCTGTGGAGTTTACTCCACCAATTCTTCCAACACATGCAGGGGACAGGCAGACACTCATGACACACATACACACAAAAACACATGCTTGCACAAGTCCTAATCAATGAACGATCCCGTGGCATGGCATCTGCCCCAGGTGCGCCTGTGGGTTTGCCCCACCCTACACGCTTCCCCTAGGCACCCCCCATGCCCACTTTGCCTGCATTTCACACAGGTGCCCGGACACCAAACACGCAGCATGTGGATACACGTATGCACTCCCAGGTCCACACCCTAGCTGAGTGAGTGAACCACCCATCTCCTGCAACCTCCTGGGACTCTGGCGCTTCAGCACACCCAAGTCCCACGCACTGTCTAACTCCCCAGATCTAGGGCTTCAGGAACTCCTTGCCCCCCTCCATTGTTCTCCAAGGTTTCATATTCCAAAGTTGCTCCTTTTAACCCCTCTCCCAACACCTACTTATCCACACCGGCACAGAAGGACCCGCTATCCGTATCGCCCTCTCCTGGCCACCTAGGAGTTAACCCCTCAACTCCGAGCCCCTCGCGTGGTGCAATGGTGTCTCTGTCCTTGGTCCCTTCCCACGCGCAGTGACACCTGTCGGAGCTCACTCCCTCTGCCCCTTACCTGTGTGCATGGGCTCCAGATTCACCATCCTGCCCCAGGCGGGGCCAAAGCCAGTGCCCCCCCAGGTCCCTCGCTGCTGCCCCAGCCTGGCCCCCGGGGAAGCCAGGGTCTCCCTCCTCCAGCCCTCTGCCGCTGCAGCTGTAGCCACTACAGGAGCGGCTGCCACCTCGGTCGCGCACTCCGCTGCTCCGGCCCGGGCAGTACTCCCGCGGACAGGCTTAGCACACTCCCCAGGTGAGCACGCGGCGCGGGGCGGGGGCCTCGGCCACGCCCCCTGGCAGGGCCCTGCGCTCGGCCCCGAGCCCATGCAAAACAGGGATTTGCATACGTGGAACTGGGGGCCGGGAGAGGGGTGCCAAGGTGCTGCCGGGGCGGGTCCCGACCCCGAGGAACACCTGTCTGTCGAGACCCCGCTTGGCAGTCCTTCCCTATCACGCCCTCAGCAGCTCGGACTCCTGGGACTGCTTGCCTTTGGGGGAAACTTCAGGCTTCTTGCCTGGTTGGGCTCTAGAAAAGTAAGCAGTTCTGAGCAGAACCTGCGAAGGGGTTGCTGCGAATGGTCTTGACTTCCAACTATTTACCACCCCTGTGGCGTGAGTCAGGCTGTTCACCTCTTTAACCCCATTTTAAGCATCCATACAACGGGGCTGTGTTAATAACTGCTATCTACGAGGACTAAGCAGGTGACCAAACCAGGCTGGTTCCCCGTGGCTTGCCCTTGTTACTGACAGCAGCTTCTCCTGATTCTTCCAGAGAGACAGGGCTGCTCCTTTCCTGCCGTTTCCCACCATCAATCACTGCTGGTCCCAAGTTATGAGAGAGAAGGGTGTGGAGATATTCACCAATGTCAGCAGTTGTGAGAAAGTTCACTTTCCAGGGACTGGAGTGACTTCTCCAAACCCTGTAATTTGTCAGTGATGGAGCCAGAACTCCCATCCAGTGCGCCCCCTGCATAGGTAGACATCTCCTAACTCTTCTGGGCCCATGAGTGACTGTGGCTCAGGGGACATATCCAGCCAGCTCAGAAAGCCACGTGCAGAGCAGAGGGCAGAGCCTGCCTCACTTTCCATCTCTTCTCCAGATAGGATGCCCACTAACCTCCATCACCCTGAGCTCAAGCCATTTCTGGGGATGGCCTTGGGCTTTCTTGCCTTTAAAAAAAAAAGTTCTTTTCTGCTGAGATGTCCACTCACAATACCCCAAGTTTATGTGCTTCCATTCTGGACTGAGCATGGGGCTGAAAAACTTTAAGGGTAGCTTTAATGTTATTATTATTGTTGTTACTGTTGAACTGCTGTAAGTTCAAAATCAAGATGTTTACACACGTTAAGCAGTACCAAGCTATATCCCCAGTCTGTTCCGATTTTGAGATAGGGTCCATGTATGTAGTCTAGGACGTTCTCCAGAATTTAGTGCACATTAAATAAACCCTGTAAATAGTAGCATAGTGTCTGTTTCACAGATGGGAACACTGAAGCTTAGGGAGTTTAACATGCCATGCAACACAGCCCATAAATCTCCTCTGTTCTTCACAGCACGACTCTGTTTTCTCTAGTGAGCCATTTAGATGCCCTCTCCTTTTGAAGCCGGAAGTGATCTGGTGCCCAGGAAGTGGAGATGTTGTCCTCTCTGTTTCCCCCTTAGCACTGGGGATTGAGCCTCGAGCATCCTTTGCAGCCTGTGTGGAGGGTTAGGTACGCTCTTCTAGGTTCACCCCCCCCCTTCTTTTACTGACTGCGTGTGTTTCGTTCTGTTGCCTTCAGGTCCTGGAACAATGTTGGGCACGGCAGACATCAGAAGGTGTAAGTGCCAACTGGAGGAGCAGGGACAGCTTAAGTGAGTTCAGGGCTGGGCACACTGCCTGGCCCAGTCATACCCACCTGCCCCTCCTGACAAGAAGGAAAGGATTTTCTTTTCCTTTCTTCTGGTCAGGGCTTTGGAGGTACAAGTGATCCTGGGAGTCCCACTCAGGACATTCTCAGCCTGACCCTTCATGCCACACAACCTATTCCTTCCTTGCTGGGCTCTTTCCCTGTGCGCCCACAGGCCACCATCCCAGAAAAATGCCTGCTCCCAGTCTATGGAACCCAGCGTGCTAGTGATTAGAGATTTCCGTATCTCTATTTGCATACATTTGCATGGCATTGTGCGCTCAGGGTCTGGTCCTCTGAGCACTTTAACTAGGGCCTGGTGCAGTTTCCCCCACAAGGAATCTCCTTGTTCTCCTCTGAGCTTCGGTATTCTGGAAGCCAGAGAAGTTTATATCTGACGATGTCCAAGAGCCAACTACCTAGGACTCTGGGGTTGGGGTGTGTGTGGGCAGGGGTGTAGAGCTGTCAGGGGGGGAAGCACTGAGGGACAGGGTCTTGGAGGTTCACAGTTGGAAGCAAAGCGTAAGGGTTCCAAAGACAGGGACTGGGGTGGGATGGGATGGGATCTGGAGGAGGGGAGAGGTCGGCAAATATTCTTAATATATTACTGCTCTCTCTTCATTCTTCATCCGTCCATCTGTAGTACGTGCTCAATTAGGATGGAGAACCGTGCTCCGTACTAAGTATACAACACCTTTGGGTTTGTGTGTTCCTGGGTGGTGGTGACCGGGAGTGCAGAGCCACCCCAAGTGTCATCCATCAAGTCCTAGCCCCCTTCTTTCTTTCTAGAGACGGGGTCTATTGTTGCCCTGGAACACACCCAGCAGGATAGGCCACCCCACTCAGCTATTTTAACAAGGGCTCAAGGGATGGATTTTGGGTCCTCCTGCTTGCAGAGTAAGCATCGCTCTACCAAGGGGTCTCTCCAAGTCCCATAGGGCGTTATTTATTTATTTATTTATTTATTTTTGTTCTAAGATAACATTCATTTAGTTGAAAAGTAGTCATTAGCCCCCACCTATAGATGGGGCAAAGTGAGGGCCAGGAAGATCAAGACAGTCAGGAGATAATGAAGTTACGGGGTTAAATCCAGTGTGGCCTCTCTCTCTCTCTCTCTCTCTCTCCTGTGTGTGTGTGTGTGTGTGTGTGTGTGTGAGTGAGAGAGAGAGCTAGCCTGGTGAGCAACAGTCCCCTAAGCTCAATCCTCCTGCCTCTGTTAGCAAGAGAGAAACCAGAGAAGAGATTGAGATAGGAGGCTGCCTGGAGGTTTAAAAGGGGCAGAGCAAGGAAAGGCAGAAAGGAGGAAGGGCAGGAAATTTCAATGCCTTCGGACATCAAAAGAGTTGTATGCAAATGAAATGTAAATACAATGCAAATTCTCTCTCCCTCCCTCTCCTCTCTCCGCAGAGCTGGAGGATTCATTCAGAGAGTAGCCCAAGTTGAAGGCCTTGGTTGCGAGGTGGTGATCACTCTGACCCTTCTTCCCTGGGTCCCTGTGGTGTGACTGACCTCTGTCCCCTCCTTGTCTGCAGCTCTCTTGCAGCAGAAGCTTCCTCAGGCTCCATATGTATACTTGGTCAGCTTCTCTTGTTTCAAGGTCAAAGTCTAGAGTCTAGCTTCTTCCAACCTCGAGCTGGAAGTGTTCTGAGACTCCTGAGAGGGTGTGGGATGGGGGTGGGGGTGAGGGTGGCCGTCTCCAGCCTCGTTTTCTCCCCAGAGGGAAAAGTGGCCTTCTTGGCAGCTGGCCTGCTGAACACTCGTTTCCTGTCTTGTCAGCTGGATTGAGTTGTCAGGACTGGGAGAAGGGTGGAGAGCGAAGCGTCCTGGAAGGCCACCAAGCAACAAGTCCCTTCTAGCTCTTTCCTTCTGCCAGATGGGCTGCAGGGCCCTGTGCATGGGGCTGTGGATGGGGTGGGGGTGGTGTCTCTCTTTGTCTTAAGTTCATAAAAGCCATCCAATCCAAGCTCAGCTCCCCCACCTCAGAGAAAAACAGAAGAAAGGACAGTAGAGGCCAAGGCAGTCCCCCAAGTCTGTTTTGAATAACACGCCTGACTAAATGGGATGGCATCATTGCCTAGAGGCATATTGCAGAAGACAGACAGAGCAGGACAGTGCCAGGGTGACAAAGCCAGAGGTGTCTTGGGAACCAGGATAAAAGCAGCTACATCTGGGGAGTGGAAAGGAAGGGACACGAACACACGGTGCTGTGCTCTGTCCTGATGTCCCCAATGCTGACTGCCCTGTGTCATTCTCTCAGCCCGCTTCCCAACCGCCTGCCCCGATCCAGTCCTTAACCACAGCACAGAAACTCAAAGCTCATTTTGTCCTCGATGGCTTAAAAGAATAGATTTTTTTAAAAAGTCTTTAATTTAAAAACAGCAACACAAGAATTTTTTCCCTCAATCAGCTTTTTGACCTTGCGCCCTGCCCCAGGTGAGCCAGCCTTTCTCTTGAAGACCAGGTGATAGTCCAGGACACCTGCACTCTCGGGGCAAGCCTAGGCCCAGCGCGCCCTCTTGTGGAAGTTGAGAGTGTAACCTTTGCCTACAAAATTCCAGAACCTTTCTGTGGACCGGGCAACCACAGGTCCCAACCCCAGTTCCAGACAAACAGAGATAATGGTGCAGCGTGATCTTCCAAGTCCTTGATTCCCATCAAACACTGGACCTCTTGACGGATCTCAGGTTTGTCAAAACACTGAAGAAGCTCTGGGCTTTTAGAAATAGATGTCTCTTCCCACTGCCATCTAAAGCTACCAGGCGCGGCAATTACTGAGAGCTGAGGGGAATTAGAGGCCCGTGCTTCCATGGCTGTATCACCACAGGCTTAGGAACTAGAGATGTCACAGGTATTGTCCCTTCTCCTCTGCAAGCTCCCAGTGTCTGAAAGTTTATAGATCACAGATCTATAACAGATGAGTCCTTTATCCTGTGGTAGAGATCCTAACGGGGACGTCATGAGGCTCCAATGGGGAGGAGTGTACCCTGCTGGAATTGGTGGCAGAGCCCAAGAAGAACTAGCCCAGGAAAAGAATAGACAGACAGCACTGGAAGGTAGGGAGCCATCAGCCACACTAGAGGGGTATGGGGGGTCATGGGGGGCATAGGGGGACAGGAGACAAAGGCTTGAGAGAGCGGGTGACGGTAGCCATGAAGACAATCAGCTTTTTTATTTTTATTTATTATTATTATTATATTTTTTTTGTTTTTTGAGACAGGGTTTCTCTGTGTAGCCCTGGCTGTCCTGGAACTCACTCTGTAGACCAAGCTGGCCTCGAACTCAGAAATTCACCTGCCTCTGCCTCCCAAGTGCTGGGATTAAAGGCATGCGCCACCACCGCCCGGCTCAATCAGCCTTACCTAGACAGAGAAGACACTTGGCTGGCTTCACTGATGGCCCAGCTAACTGCAGCCCAGCCCACTGGAAGCATTTCTGGGGTGGAGAGAACGCTAGTAAGAAATCTGGTAAAGTAATTCCAGAACTTGAGAATTTAAGGCGGGGGGGGGGGGTGTGCTTTGGATTTGAAGCAATTCTGGTGTGTTGGCTTTCATATGCTTGGCCAAGGAAGTAGCACTATTAGGTGTGACCCTGGAGTAGGTTGTCACTGTGGGCGTGGGCTTTAAGACCCACTTCTCAGCTGCCTGGAAGTCAATCTTCTCTTAGAGGCTGACAGATGAAGATGTAGACCTCTCAGCTCTGCCTGCACCATGCCTGCCTGGATGCTGCCATGCTCCTGCCTTGACTATACTGGACTGAATCTCTGAACCTGTAAGCCAGTTCTACTTAAATGTCCTTATAGGAATTGCCTTGGTCATGGTGTCTGTTCACAGCAGTAAAACCCTAACTAAGACACCTGGACTACCTCCTGAGTTGTGGTTCGGCCACAGGGCAAGACCCTGTCTAAAAAACAAGTTTGGCACGGTGGTGTACACCTTTAATCCTACTGTTCGGGAAGCAGAGGCGGGTGGTCCTTTGTGAGGGAAGAGAAGAGGAGGTAAAGAAAGGGGAAGACCTGACCATGCAGGGAGGCTTCCAAGGACGTTTCTAGAGTTTATTCTCAATAGCTCAAAGACCCCAGGATCAATCGTATTGAATGTTCCCCTCCACCCTCCTGTTCTTTGAAGGCCCCAGAAGGCTGGTCTCTGGGCACATAGCACCTGCCCACTTCCTCCTCCTCAGGCCTCAGCCAATGTAAGTGCACATGGCCGATGAGGGCAGGACACGTGGAGAGTCAGGGCCTGTAGCCCCAACTCCTCAGGCTTCAATGTCACACATCTGATGTTAGCTTTTACTCTTCCCAGACCCTGGGGTTCCTGAGCCTTTCTCCATATTGCTTCTTCAGTCTTGCCCACCATCAACCTGTCCCCCCACCAGGTCCCCTTAGACCTGCTGGCACCCCATAAATAAACCACAGAGTCACAAAAGGTAAGCCTGGTTGATCCTGCTTCCTGCTGATAATCCCAGCTGGGGACCTTGCTGGATTGGAGGAAGGCCACTGGAGGGAAGACAGAGTGAGTGGAGACACAGGGTCACATGGCAGGGACTCCATGGATACCTTCGCTAGCAGACTCGAGAGCTTCCAGCTGAGAAGACTGTGTAGTGGGTCACACCGGAACCTAGGCTCAGCAGGCAAGACTGACCATTGTTTTCCAGGATTGGCTGCTTCGTCTTTGTCTTATGGAGTGAGGGTTCATTGTCTGGATGTCTTCTGCTGCATATCAGGCCTTGGAAGGCAGGGACAGAAAGACAGACATCCCACTCCTGCTGCCCGAAACAGAAGCCCCAGCTCCAGTCAGTATCCTCTCTCTCTCTCTCTCTCTCTCTCTCTCTCTCTCTCTCTCTCTCTCTCTCTCTCTCAAGTTTTTTTGAGATGATATTTCTCTGTGTAGCCTTGACTGTCCTGTAACTTCCTCTGTAGACCAGGCCAGCCTCAAACTATCTCTGCCTCCAAAGTGTTGGGATTAATGGCGTGTACCACCACCACCCAGCCCCACACCTACCTTCCTTCAGTCCTTCCTGCACTGGGAAAAACATACTTTTTCCTCCCATCCTCTGGATCTCAGCCCCTCCCCGATTCCTCGGAAGCCCCCCCCCCCCCCCCCCCCCGTGTGGGTAGATGTCCCCATCTCTTTCCTTTCACTTCCCCTTCCTACCCATTAACCTTTTAGCCCTGAAACTGTTCAACCCTCTCCCTCCTAAAAGAAAAACTGGAAACAGCAAATATGCATTGGTCTTTGCCACCCAGCCCTGCTTCTCCTGCTGCTTCGGCAAGCACACACATTTATTTTTGTTTTTATTTATTCATTAGTTTGTATGTTTGTGAGCTAGTTTGTGACAAGATCTCCCAATGTATTCCTGGCTATCTTGGGACTCTCTATGTAGACCATGCTGGCTTTGAACTCAAAGGACCACCTGCCTCTGCTTCCTGAATAGTAGAATTAAAGGTGTGCACTACCATGCCAGGTGTTTTTTAGACAGGGTCTTGCCCTGTAGCCAAGGCTGGACCACAACACAATAGGTAGCCCAGGTTACCTTCAAATCCAAAGCAACCCCCCTGCCTTAGACTCTCAAGTGCTGGGATCATAGGACAGACTCCTTACCAGCTCTGTCCCCACGTCAGGACTGCTCGGGTTAGGCTGGGCTGCAGTCAGCCAGCCAAGCATCTCCTCTGTCCAGGTAAGAACAGTGGCTTTATGGTCCAGCAGTGGCTTTATGGTGACACCAAAGATGGCCGGCAGGGTGGGATTTGCATGGGTTCTGGAGCCCAGCTCTTCGGTCAGACATCAGACTAGGAGTTGCCCTGGGGATGTTCTACAAAATACATTTAGGATCTTTAAGACAATATGCTTAGGATGGGAGCAGGTTTCCTCCAATCCAGTGAGGGCCTAAGAGAGGCTTAAAGAAGGACGGTGACCTAGAGGTTCTGCCTGAGAGAAGTAGGGTCCTCTGGCTGCCTGGCACATCGCGGCCTCTCCTCTGCAGCATTGCCACCCCTCCAGGGCTTACAGGTTTGCCAATTCCTTAGGAGTCTCTCTTCCTCTGAGTATATGTATTCTAGGGCGTCTGCCTCTCTGCAGAGCCCTGGCAACATGGGGAAATGGGAGTGTCCACGTGCTATCAGTGATAGGGTACAGTGAGAGGGTACGTGGGAGCATCTACCACAATCCCTTGCCTAAGACCCGAACGTTTCCTTACCACTTGGCCCTTGTGATCTCCAGCCTGGCTTGTAAGAGCGACTGCTAGCACTCCAGCTGTCTACCTGGAGCCAAGCAGCTAGGAGCCTGATGGACCATGAGTGGGGAGGGTGGGATGGAGGTCAAAAAGGAGGGTGGGATGGGGGAACAGGGGGTGAGGAGTTTAGGAGTATCCAAATGAGGGAAGAAGAGGGCTTGTGGGTTGTGACAGATAGGTATTGTGGGAGTATCTCCACCAGGTGACCTCAAATTTGTGATTCCCCCTCAGCTTCCCAAGGGTTGGCAACTATGCCAGGCTGTGCTTTAGTCCCCTTTCTCCCTTCCCTTCTCCTTTCTGAGACAGGGCCAGACTGGAACTCACTATGCAGCCTCTGAGTGCCGAGATCACGACTGCACCTCTGCTCTGTAGTCCAGGCTATCCTGGAAGTCACTATGTAGCCCAGGATAACCTTGAGCTCATGGTACTTTTCCTAACTCAGCCTTCCAAATGCTGGGATTAAGGCACGTGCCACCATCCTTGGCACTCAGTAAAGCGTTAGTTCTTAAGAGGTACTCTTGCCCACTTTGTGTGAGATGCGATTTCTATGCCCTATGCTGGATCTCAGCTCTGCCCCTTTTGTGTTATTCTTTGTTTTATTGAGATTTCTTTGTTTGTTTTATTGAGACAAAAGTTAGTCTTGAGCATCTTATCTTCTTACCTCTGCTTTACAAGTGCTGGGATTACAGGTGTGTGACCCCACGCTGGCCCAGCTGTGTTCCCCACTAGTCACTGGCCTTGGGCAGGCGTCTTAGTTAGGGTTTTATTGCTGTGAAGAGACATCATGACCATGGCAACTCTTATAAAGAAAAACATTTTTAACTGGGTCTGGCTTACAATTTCAGAGGTCCCCATTGTCTATCACAGTCTCAACAATGTTTAAAAGCCCAAAGTTCAAAGTCTCTTCTGAGATTCATGTAATCTCTTTAAATAAAAAAGATTTATTTATTTATTATATGTTAGTACTGTCTTCAGCTGTCTTCAGACACCAGAAGAGGACGTTGGATCTCATTATGGATGGTTGTGAGCCACCATGTGGGATTTGAACTCAGGACTGTCAGAAGAACAGTCAGTGCTCTTACCCACTGAGCCATCTCTCCAGGCCCCTTCTGGTCTTGAAGTGTTATGACCGTAGGCCTGAGCCTCCACACCTGGGTAGAAAGGTACTTTGCAAACCTTGAAATGTCACAGAGGAATGGCTACTGAAAAAATGGCCTCTACCAGTGGCTTTCACCGGACCTCTAAGACAGTGTGTGTGGTGGCTTGAATAAAAACGGCCTCCATAGGCTCATATTTGAATTCTTGGTATCCAGTTGGCTGACTGTTGGGAAGGATCAGGAAGTGTGGCCTTGTTGGAGGAGGTGTGGCTGAAGGTGGGCTTTGACACACTAGAGCAGTTGTCTCCCTCTGCCCGTAACCTACAGATCGCCCAGGACGTGTGACGCTCTCAGCTCTGGCGCAAGCAAGCTGCCAGTTAAACACCTTTTTAAATGTAAGAGTTGCTGAGGTCCTGGTGTGTGTCTCTTCACAGCAACACCACAGTGACTAAGACAGACAGTAAGCAGAGCCTTGTCTGCCTGTGCAGACCTGCCATAGCTGACCACCGATAGCTATCTAAAGGGCGATGACGTGGCACCACTCACCACTGACTGCTGTGGTGGAGCTTGCGGCACCGTGGCAGAGGCGGGGAAAAGGCTGGGTGGAAGTTACCCCTGCGGTCTGTTACTCAGAACCTGGAATATCAGTATGAGGTAAGGCCAACCCCAAAGTCTTACAGAACTTTACATTTTACCCCACCCTTGATGCCCAGCAAGGGGCCCTAGTCAGAGAAACCTAGACAGACAGCCCTTCAGAGCTCCGTCAGTCCAGGGGACAAGCAAGCTTGGAGCTCTCCAGCCACGAGGCTGAGAGAAACACTCCAGGTCTTGAAGCATTCATTTTGGGCCTGGAGAGATGGCTCAGTGGTTAAGAAAACTGACTGCTCTTCCGACAGTCCTGAGTTCAAATCCCAGTAACCACACGGTGGCTCACAACCTTCTGTAATGAGATCTGATGCCCTCTTCTGGTGTGTCTGAAGACAGCTACAGTGTACTTACATATAATAATAAATACATCTTTAGGCTGGAGCGAGTGGGGCCAGAGTGAGCAGAGGTCCTGAGTTCAATTCCCAGCAACTGCATAATGGTTCATAACCATCTGTACAGCTACAGTGTACTCATATATATAAAATAAATAAATCATTTTTTTTAAAAAAAGAAACATTCGTTTTATTTATTGTTTGTTTTTGAGATAGTGTTGCTATAGCCAGCCTGGGACTTGATATGTAGCCCAGGCTGACCTGGAACTCTCAGCAATCCCTCTGGTTTAACCTCTTAAATGCTGAGATTATTGATGTGTGTCATCACACCCAACTAGGACATTTTTAATTGTTTGGTGTGTTTAGACAGTCTCATGTAGCCCAGGTTAGCCCCAGACTTGCTATGTAGCCCAAGCTAGCCTTGAACTCCTGATCCTTTCCCTCTGCCTCTCAAGCACCAGGATTAAAGGCATGTGCCACCCTGCCTCCCTTAAAACCCTAGTTTAAAACATTCTTGATGTCTCTTTGTTTTGTTTTGTTTGTTGTGCTATGTTTTCCAAAGATTGATTTTTATTTTTATTTCTTTTTGTGCCATGCATGTGGAAGCCCTTGGAGTCAGAAGAGGGCATTGGGTCCCCTGAAACTGGAGTTGTGAGCCTCCCAAGATGGGTGCTCTGCTGGAAGAGCAGCCAGTGCTCCTAATGGCTGAGCCATCGCTCCAGCCCCTGTTGTTTTAAGACAGAATCTCAAGTAGCACACATTGGCTAGCCTTGAACTTGGTTTGTAGCTCAGGCTGGCCTTGAGCTCTTGATCAACCTGCCTCTGCCTCCCAAAGATTATAGGTAAGCCACCACACCTGGTTTGAAGCATTATTATTACTACTATTTCTACTACTACTACTACAAGTTCTCATTTTGTAGCCCTAGCCTATAACTATGTTTGGCAAACATATGTTTCATTTTGAAACATAGTGCATTTTGAAACGTGCTACTTCTGGACCTTCTCCAAGTTCCCATCTTCCCCCCAGAGCAGAGGTTTGGGATCACGAAGGGGACCTGCATTAGGCAGAAGGGAGAAAACAAAAAGGACAGATGGGTTTCCTTCCTTGTTGCAGCAGGCCCTTACAGATGTGCTTAGAGTAAAGGCTCCGTAGCCTGAGCAGGCTGTCTCCCCACAGACCCTGCACCGGACCTTGGTCCAGCAAACCTGCTCTCAGCAGACCCTCTGGCCTATAGACAGTCTTCTTCTGGAGGCATTGGATAGATGGAACTGTTCTGCACTCTGCTGCTTCCTTCCCCAGAGCCTTTGAAGAGGGTTTGAGTCTGCCTCTTCTCCCCTGAGAAGCTGGGTCTGCTGTGGAATCAGAGGCTTTGTTACCCATAAACCTCTGTGGTCTTCACCTTGCTAAACTCACTGTCCTTGAGCCTCAGCTCACACTGGGCCTCTCCCATGAAGTCTTCCCAAGTAAGCACAGCTGCCTCCAGCCTGCAATTTGCTATGCAGCTCAGGGATGGCCTTTAATTTGCATAGAACCTTCTGCCTCTGCCTCCTGGGTACGGGAACTACCGGTGAGCATCATGACTTCCGGGGAGGGCACAGATGTCGATGCTGGATGCCTGGTTCTAAGATCACCTTTGCCTTTGTTTTTGGCCATTACTAACTGGTTTATCTGTTCTCTTTTTTGTTCTGTTGTGCAGGACATTAAGTCCACGGCCTTGCCCATCCTGAGCAAATGTGCTATAAATGAGTGCCGTGTTCAGTCCTTGCCTCACCATTTATATAACTTATTTGTATTTCTACTGGTGTTTTACTTGCGTGTGGGAGCACCACTGGCAAGGTCTCTTGGAGACCAGAAGGGGGCAACAGATTCACCCCGTGGGCCTTGGGCATAGAACATGGGACCTCTGGAAGAGCAGCCAGTGTTCTTCATCACTGAGCCACCCTCGAGCCCCAAGGTTTTTATTTTATTTTATGTATGAGAGCACTTGGAGGTCTTAAGAGGTGGCAGATCCCTATTACGTTGACGTCACAGGTATCCGTGACCCTCCCACCCTGGAAGTAGATGTAAGGAATTGGACTTCGGTCCTCTATAAAATATGCTCTTAACTAATGAGTCTTTCCCAGTTCCCTTGTTCTATTATCTTTTTATTTATTTATTTATTTATTTATTTATTTATTTATTTATTTATTTCCGAGACAGGGTCTCTGTGTAGCCCTAGTTGTCCTGGAACTCACTCTGTAGACCAGACTGGCCTCGAACTCAGAAATCTGCCTGCCTCTGCCTCCCAGAGTGCTGGGATTACAGGCATGCGCCAACACCTGGCTTTGTTCCATTATCTTAAACACAGAGCCTTTCACAGAGCACACAGAGGAGCTTTAGAAGTTGCTTTGCAGCTGGGCAGTGGTGGCGCACGCCTTTAATCTCAGCACCCGGAGACAGTGGCAGGAGGATTTCTGAGTTTGAGGCCAGCCTGGTCTACAGAGTGAGTTCCAGGACAGCCAGGGCTACACAGAGAAACCCTGTCTCAAAAAATAAAAACAAAAAGAAAAAAAAAAGTTGCTTTGCCCAGCAGGGCATTATTCTGACACTATTCTGGCACATTTCTGACACTAGGTGGCAGCATCGGACAAAATTCTCTCAGAAAGCCTAAGCTAGAGCCATGAGGTGAGTGAAAACTTAGAGACTTTTATTTCTGGTACAAATGATAAATATTTTGTATTAAAAATCTGGATTTCAAGTTTTCCTTGTACTTCATGCTCCACCCCTGCCCCTGAACCTTGCCAAAGCGCTTCAGTCCAGAGGCAGGAAGAATCGGTGCCTGCTGAAATATCCAAATCGGATCTCAGGAAAGGCACGCGCGGTGCGGTGGTCTTGGGGCCGGTACCCTGCTCCCCGTTGCCCCCCAGGGTAGAGAGAAGGCACTGTAACCAGACACAAGAGCTGGGACATGAGTCCCCGGCTGTCCCTCTCTGGTTCCCTTGCTGGTGAAAAGGTGTGCTACAGGACCACGCCTCCGGAACAGGTTCCACAAAAGCAGCCTAGGCCGATGGCATTTGATTCCACCTACGTGGGATATGTCAGGGGAAAGGAAGAGGGGAGGGTACCAGTCTGGAGAACTGCTTCCCCCCCCCCCCCCCCCGCCTCAAGGTAGGACACAGGCAGGCATCAGGACCACCTCAAAGTTGCCTGTGCTGTGACACCCTTTTACAGGCCTGCAGATGAGGTCGTGGCTTCGGGGCCAGAGGCTCAGGAAGAGACCTAAGGCCTCAGATTGGGTTGGCAAGCCCTCTGGCGGTCAGCGAAGCAATCGTGGGCCCAAGCATCCATCCTTGGTCGTCTGTCTCCCATAGTCAGGGGTCCTCATCCCAGAGGCACAGCTGCCTCTGAGGTACATAGAAGTCAAAGCTGTAGCTTTTCCTGCAGCTTCGGATGCCACACTTGTAGGGTGCCGGCCGATCACGGCTGTGGCAGTATTTGAGCATGCACGGGTACCAGGCCAGGCTCAGACTGTAGTGACAGGCACAGGGCTTCCCTCGGTCCCCCACTTGTCTGCAGCGAGGTAATTCCGCCTGTTCTAATGTCTTGGGCAGAGCCTCGAACACAGAACTGTCCACACCTGGGGGGAAAGGCAAGCATGAAGAAGGCAGGAGCAACCTTAGCCCAGGATAGCCTTCACTCCTGTCACCCTTCCCAAGGCTGCCCTGGGGATGAACAGGGGTGAGCCCCGGGCCTGAGGCTAGGCTAATGGGCTACGTTAAATCACAGTCAACCTCACCCATTGAGTCTTTACTGTGTCCCAGGGATTCAGAATTGGTCCAGAGTTTACTGATGTGGTTGGGATTGTACAGTGGAAGGGGAGTCAGGACCCAAACCACACCTGACTTCACAGCCTGCACTGGACCATGTGGCCACCAACGCTTTAAATAAAAAGACTACCTAAAGGATACGGCACCTGATGAGACAGCAGGAGTAGAGTGGGTATGGCTATAAAGAGAACATGCGTGAGGAGTCCTGGGGCGGTGACGGGGCGGTGACAGGGCTCTGCTTAGCGAGCATGGGATGGAACAGCCTCTGAGGTACTAATGTCAGGCTTGTATTTTCATTCGGGACGTGTTTATGTGGAGACGGGTGTGTAATGGGAATGACCACAAAGTCCAGCGCTGCCTCAGGAGGGACGGGCTTCCTTGCGTGCAGCTGGCTGGGCAGAAGGCCCAGGGGCAGCTGGAATCTCCCTGTCCCTGTACACAGAGGACCTGACAGTCCTAGCAAAGGGACCTGGAGAGGGGCCAGTAGCGTTGCACAGGGGCCCTGCAGAGGTGGGAGGAGGCCTCGAGGGCTCAGGGATGGTGAGATGCTGAGCTCTGAGAGGAGCCCCGCAGACAGACCTATGGGAACATGCGTGTCCTCAGCACATGTAGTAATAAGAATGACGGAGAGGCTTTCACGGGACCTAGCAGGTTGTCTTTTGCGAGTCCTCTTATTCTAGCTACAGAGACACCACCTCCTCCAGGAAGCCTTTCTGACATATCACAGCCTACCTTGGGGGCTTCACCCCCCCCCAGGATGCCTGTCACTCATGACCACACACTCACATTTACTAGTGCTGTTCAGATCTACCCACTACCAACCAGCAACTGGGTGTGTCCCACCCCAGAAGGGACTCAGTAGCTCTCTCTCTCTTGAATACAACAGAGTCGCTCCCACTCCACAAGGCCTTTGCCCTCCCCACTCTGGGCTTTCCCTCCTGCCCAGCATGGGCAGCCCCCAGCTGACCTCGCTCTGTCCAGAACTGAACATCCTCCCGGCGGGTGTAGATGGCCTCGGTGGCCTCAGCGCACACGTTGTGGAGGTGGGGACTCAGCAGGTCCCCCTGGCTGAAGTTCACAGCGATGTCCATGTGTAGCTGCTCCGGACCCCGCACTTCCTCAGCCTGCCGCACCGCGCGGGGGTTTTTCTGTAAGGTGGGAACACGGTCATTATCCTCCTTTCCTCAGAGGGGAACCTGGCCCAACCCGAGAAACTGATACCCTAGAGGCAGTTAAAGCCTTTCTGGTTTTGCTTCTTAAATTTCTGGAGTTTTCTGGCGAGTTCAAGGTGGTTCTGGAAGACAGGGTGGGTAGGCTGGGCAAACTGTCCCAGGGTACACGACAGCGTGGGTTCTGTGTTTTCTGAATCCAGGGGACAAAGTCTTTCCAAGCAGGGTGGACAAAAGGCCCTGGAGGGAAGATGTCATAAGGCAGGCCTGCAGCACAGGTCAGCTTAGCACGCTCTGGAAAGCCGGAACTCCAGGGAGGGATCCACGCAGGTCAGTGGGCCAAAGCTCTGCAATTGGTGTTTCCCCACACACTTTCACAGATGGGTTCTGATTCTAACCTATGTCATCCATGTGGAGACTGAGGGGTTAAAGGCAAGGCCATTTGTCCAGTGTCACTAACGAGGGACAGGGGACGGGCGATGTTCAATCCCAATTCATAGTCTACACCTCTATCTCCAGCCAGAAAAGAGTGGAACCTGGATTAGTAGCTCTGTGGGTGGATGGGGACCTGAGAGTTGGGGCACAGTAAAGATTAGAAATCTGGAGCTCTGTAATCAGTGTGGTCGGGAGCAAAATGAGGGAATCAGGGACTCTTCATGGAGAGTGGGTGTTAAGAGAAGGCAGGGAGGAAGAGCGGAGGTGGGGTGGGGTGGGGTGGGGTGGTTGGGTTGGGGGTTGGAGGTATGAGGGGAGGTGGGGTGGGGTGGAGTAGCTGGGTTGGGGGGTTGGAGATATGAGGGGAGGTGGGGTGGGGGTGGGGTTTCCTAACTGGGGTCAGGGCCTGGCCAGGAGAGGGCACTCACCTGCCGGAGCTTGGCCATGGCCTCACTGGGGATGATCTCATTGTGGTGCAGCCTTGTGACAAAGCAGAGTCCCTGGAACTGACTCTGCCCCTTCTCCAGCTCCCCCAGGATCAGGGCTCGGAAGATCTTCACGTCCTGAAAGGGAGGGGCAGGAGGATGGAGACCAGTGGGAGGGGAAGACCCCAGACTAGCTCTGTACCAGTGCCCGCCCCTCGAGACAGCTCCTTCCTCAGATAATCAAGAAACTGCTTATCTTTTCCATTCACACCCGTGACTTCAGAGATCAAACGTTTCCACAGCTTTCTGGAAAACTGACAAAGTGAACCACCCACCAGGAGAGGTTTTCCAAAGAACCCTTTGACCAGACAGACCTTAATCTCAAAGAAGCCCGCACCTGTTTTTGGTTCTTGTCTATCTCTGATGCCTCCCCTTGGTGAGGACCCAAGTGTCCTTAATCAGAGCACCATGGGAAGAGGAGGGACTGCACACATTTCTTACAAGCACACATTCCAGAGCTTTCTCTGATTTTGTTACTCTGTAGCCCTTGGGGAAGGGCCCCAGAAAACCCCTGGGCATTCTGCAGTCAGCCTGACCCTTAGTCCCCCACCTCCATTAGGGACTGTGGGGACAAAGGCAGCAGGCTGCAGCTGTTGCTGTCTTCCAGGACGGGAATGGCTCACTCACCTTCCCCCTTCCCTCTCCGACTCCCCTTTCCCTGTGGGGATAGCTCACAGCATGACCAACGGGCCAGTGGTTCCTTCCTACTCTGAATCATAGTATGTGTGAGGGAGGGAGGCCGAGGCAGGAAGAGGGGGCAGAGCCTCAGGCACCTTTTGCAGTCGGTTTGCATCAAGAACCCTGAGAACCCTTGGCTCCATTTGCCTGCATGCCCCACGCCCCAGTCTCTATCTCACCAACCACAGTGCCTTCCTAACTTTGCCCAGGAAGTTAGTTAGTAGCTGCCACTCAGAAGAAGTCTCAATCTGGGAAGAACCCTTCTGCCAGGGGGGAGGGGACCCTGAGCTCAGCAAGTAAGGCTAGGAACCTTCCTGGTCCCCAGGACTATAGCTCTGCCCTGACACTAGCTGATGTAATCCTAGGGTTTTCATGGTCCCTTGGGCTGCCTCATCGAGGGCTTACTGCACAACGGCTAGGGTCCAAATGTCTGGAGAATGGGGTCAGAGTGTTCCCCAGGATTCTAGATACAGGAAGGGGCTGATGGTTCCACCTTTAGGCCATATGCATTAGCTGCCCCAGGCTTTCCCAAACCTCACTGTGACAGGGGACAGACAGCTCCTGTACCTGGCAGGCTTGGATGGAGCTGATGACCTGGAGGGAATGAGAGCTTTCAGCACTGTACGCAAGAAGTTATTGTCACCGCTGTGGTGACCAGCAAATGTCAGGGGTGATCTGCGACAAGTGCCCATTTTCTTTTTGCTTTTGTTTTGTTTGAGACGGTTTTCTATTGTAGCCCCAGCTGTCCTGGAGCTCACTCTGTGGACCAGGTTGGCCCCAAACTCAGAGATCTGCTGCCTCTGCCTCCTGAGTGCTAGGATTAAAGGCGTGAGCCACCACTGCCCTGTTAATAATTTTCTAATAGATTTCACCAATTCTGTAACTCTACAAGGGATCTTCCTGACTGCCTTTACTAGAGACGGCTTTATATAATGACTTACTTTAAATGCAACAACTGGGGATGGGCCTGTGGAGAGCCATATCTGAGAAAAAAGAAATTGAGGCCCAGCTGAGGAGAAAAGTTCCCTGAGGCTCCTCGTCCCAGAGCCTTGGAAGGAAGGTGAGTCAGCTGGGCTTAACACTACTTCCTCTAAACAGGAAATCCCTTCTTGGGTCACCGTGTTGGCATCTCCTTATCCTGCCAGCCTGGTTCATCTGATCCTCCATCAACTCAGGTCGGCCGAGGGGACAGGGGAGGGGACACAGGAGGGGACACGGGAAGGGTGATCTGCTGCTGGCAGATCCCATTCTCGCTAGGCACAGTTCTGTCAGGTGGGTTCCACACAAGCTCTCCCACTCTAAGAGTCTGAGTCAGGCCGTGCCTGGGAGGAGCCTTAGACAAGATCCAAAGTCCACACCTCGCCTTTGTGGGAATCCTATATGGACACCGTTGTCTCCTCAGTGACACATGAACTAAGTACCCAGTGTTCTCGGGGCTGCCGAGGGGCTCAGTGAATGGAGATACCCTCTGCCCACCACAAGGAGTGGAAGGCATTAAACGTTTAGAACCAGACCAGAGACTGGAGGAGTTCTGCTTGAGGAGTTGAAACGCTTCTGGATAAAGTGCTTGCCACACAGGCATGAGGACCTGAGTTCAATTACCAGGACCCAGGTTAAAAAAATAAAAACAAAACAGGCGAGGGGGAACATGCTTGTGATACCCGCATTGGGAAGGTAGAGGCAGGAGGATTGTTAGAACTTACAGGCCAGCCAGGCTAGTCTAATCCATGGACACCAGGTCCCAGTGAGAGACTATCTCAAAATACATGGTGAGCAATGGTACCTGAGGTTGACCACTGGCCTGCACACATGCAGGTGCACATATGTTCACATGTGCTCAAATGCTCAAGTGCATCTGTGCATACATGAATACATACATGAATACATACTTACATGTGTGCACACACAGAGACATAGACAGACAGACACACAAAACCTGCTTATAGTTCCTACCCTGTTTCTGAATTAGACACTAATAGCAATGACAACCACCAGATGCTACCAACATGACAAGCTGCTGCCTGGGCCCAGAAGGAAGTTCTCAGTCACTGTGCGGGGCAAAGAGTCACTGAAGTCAATAACCGGGAAAGAGAAACTGCTGTGACGGTGCCTCAAACAGATTGCATCATGGGCTCAGAGGTCATCTTAACAAGAGGCAGAGAGCTCTATGACAGCTTGGGCTGGGTAACTTGCTCAAGGCCAAGGACTTGGGAAATGTAGCCGGGATTTTAACCAGTTAGTTCAGGCTGTCCCACAGCTGAGCTCTTTCCCCCAGAAAGCACAGTTGCCTCCCGGACCAACTAGTCTAATCTCCCTGATGTCCAACCGCAGAAAGAGGCCGAGTGGGAGCAGGGTATGCCCAGGCACTTGGAAAGTGGAGGCAGAAGGATGGCCAGTTTGAAGGAAATTTGAAAGAGACATTTTGTTTCGAAGGCAAAATGGAAGGAGGGAGACGGAAGGCAGTAAGGCTGAGAGGGAGAAATGAATGAATGAATGAACCGAAGCGCAGGCCCACAGCACCAGTGAATGGCAGACTCGGGATTAGAACCTGGGTCCCTTCCCAAGATCCTCACTTGGCCACTATACCTAAACCCTTGGTGGATTGCCTAGGAGCATGACAGTTCTCACCCTGTGTGCCTAACCAACAGCCTGATACAAATAAGAACTACCTCGTAGCCACTGTCTGCCCTATGGAAACCCCCTTTATACCCACGTTCTCTGTTCTTTTTGATCCTGTTTCCCCCCCCCCCCCCCAAAGCCACATGTCCCAATGCTCCGGGAAAGGAGCGTGCATCATAACCTGACGGTAACCTTCCTGCACGACCCACCAACAAGACTCCAGAATACATGGGGCAGTGTGAAAGAGCTCGCCTGTGTTGAAAACATCTGTCCAGATGTTAAGAGCTGGTTGAATCCAAGTCAGATGGAAACCTGGCTCCCAGTCCCCTCTCCTTGCCTGGAGTCCCCTAGAATAATCTACCCAGATGTTGTCAAAAGCCCAAGACAGAGGGCACAACTGGGCAAAAGCCTTTGGCAGGGGATAGGGGCTTAGGGTCTGGGCTGGGACTCTCAAACTAGGAGCCCTCCACGAGGTCCTTCCTCCCTGTGACCTTCAGCCCATAAGGAGATGCTGGGACATACAGCAAGAAGAGGCCAGGCGGGGTCAGGGAGGGTTGCTGATGCCCTCTGTGTAACGTAGGCACACATAGGTTTGAACAAAGCGCTAGGACCGAATGCTAAGAACCAGAACTCTCTGCATCAGACCCTGGCCTTGCTGCTTCTGCCTGGTAGCCACGTGTAACCTCCAAGACTCTTCGTCTTCACACTTGCCAACGAGTCCAGCAACAGCACTGCCTTGCAGGACCCCAGTGAGCAATGAAAGGACCCGACCAAGCACTGGGTCACTAGGACCAGAACACGCACTAGGACTCCCGACGCTGCAAGCCCTTGTTCCCGATGTCATTTACTCTGGGCCTGAGACGTGGTAACGATTGTTCTGTAGATGGACTGGAGGCCCAGGCAGGTCAGATGACCCCTGTGAGGCCAGCACGTGTCAGCAGGAGAACACTGAGTGGCGATCCCTGAGGTAAGGCTTCCACGGAAATGGCCAAGGCCAAGGGCCCTGTCATTAAAAGGACTCCTGAGGTAAGGAAGGCTGACTTTACACAATCAGCTTCAGTGCCAGGGTGAAAGGCCTAGAGTTCAAGTTTATGCTGACTACCGTGGAGCTGAGGGATGGATAAGGGAACAGCTGTCCTTGTGAGGATGAGGTTGGGTGCAGGGAAGGTGGGAAGGCTCCCTGCAGTGAGGTTACTGAGTCAGTGAAGAATGCAGGTCTTTCTAGTCCAGAGTGCAGAGGTATTAAATCCAATCACTAGCCCCCCAGCCCCATTTTACTGTCACCGGAGCGTTTAAAGCCCTCTAAGAAGTATCACTGTCTTCACTATAATGCCTCGAGAGGCTGGCATCCGGTGCTACTTCTATATTAAACACAGTTTCCAGAATGAGCAGTGCTGGGTCACTCCCTGGACCTTCCTGCAAGCCCATTACTCTGTGGGGGATGCCTCACCCCCATCCGGCTGCCCTCTGTGGGTCTCAGCTCCTGGGAATCACCTGCTCTGACACGGTCCTGTGTCAGGAGGACCTCCAGTTCTGCAGAGCCCCCTTCCACCTGCTTCAGTTACCTTCCCTCCCAGACCCATTCTCCAAGCCGGGAACACTAACCAGAAACGCTAACTGTGCACAGACAACTGAGCGAGGAGAGTATGGCAGGGCTTTGAGATGAGGGAGGGGTGGGGGTGGGGGTGTGTTGGGGTGGGAGGTGGCTGAAGAGACAGATAGCAAAGGGGCTACAAATCAGCCCAGAGTCTGGGCTCAATTTTAAAGGTCACTGGAGTCACTGGTGGGTTGAGCCCGGGGCTGGTATAGAGTCAGCTTGACACTTCCCCGGAAAGCATTCACTGACTCTAAGGCCACTCACTGTCCTTACACTGTATCTGCCCGGAGGCAAGGACTCATCCAGGCCTTCTGGGGTCAAAGGCAAGGGGCTCCAGCCTGTTTATGTGGTAGCCTGGAGCTAGCACAGGGCAGAAGCTCCGCATTCACTGCCTCCTCAATCTCCAAACCTTATCTGCTTGGCCTTATCTTTGGGGGAGGGGATGAGGGGTACACCCCTGCAGGCCTGCTAGCCCAACATATACTATTTTGCGTTCTAAAAGGGCATCCAGAGGTAAGGGACTTTATCAGTCGCGCAGCAGTAAGGCCAGCAGTAGAAACTCAGACCTCCCAAGCCTCAGACCAGTGCTCTGCATCACGTGTGTGTGTGTGTGTGTGTGTGTGTGTGTGTCTGTGTGTGTCTGTGTGTGTGTGTATTCCACCCCTCTGTTCTTTCCCCACACCAGTCTACCTTTTGAGAGACCCTCTGTGTTTTCCAGAGAGAGGGGCTTCTTGAGCTCAGCTTCGATGAGGTTCCACAGGAACAAGGAAATGATGGCAGACAGCTGTCTTGGAAACACAGTCATGACAGGAGACACCCTGTGTGGGCCCTCCAGGACGCTTTCCCAAAGAGGCCCAGGGAGTGTTTCCTGCTGGGGGAGGGAAACAGCACTGGAGAGGGAGGCCTGGAGCTGTGATGGGCTAAGATAGGAGCAGCAAGGCCTTTCAGACCGAGTCAGGGGAGAAGGTAACAGGCTGCGTTGTCTAGCCTCGGCTGACTGCTGATGCACCCAGACTTATCCTGGCTTTCCCTACAGTTAGGCCACAGGCTGCCATCTTTCACACAGATCTCTTGTTCCTAAATGTCCTCTTTGCACAGAAAGGCTCCTATTACAGACACATATGCACACACACACACACCTGTGCACACACACACACACACACACACACACAGAGCAGCTGAGTTCTCATCCTCAGTTTCTCCACAATGAAACTTCCATCCCGTACCCTCTATCTCAGCCGCATTTCCTTGCTCTCCCTGTCTCCCTCCCTCTGTGAATCTCCTGCTCCACTTTCACACCCAGCAGGCTCTGGCTCACACAGCCTCACCCACAGCCCAGCCACTCTCCTCACGCAGGCCCTTCAGCCGCACATCTCAGCTCCCTTTACCCTCGCAGGCTCCCAGATTCCAGCTCCTAGCTTTCAGGGCTCTCATGATGCCCTGCTGTGGTACATGTTCTAGAATCAGGTAGCTAGGTGGTTAGTCCCAGACCCTGCCGCCCTCACACTTTCTACTACAGAGCAGTTGAACACCGAGGGGGCCCTGGGAACAGAGCTGCCTTTCTGGGGTGTGTGTGTGTGTGTGTGCATGTGCATGTGTGTACGGCACAGCCTAGGCCAGAGGCCACTGGCCACTCACCGCTCCAGGACCTCCACAAGCAGCACCTATCCCACCTCTGCTAGCCCCAAGCCTCCTTGCTACTGGACAGTTGGGGCTCACTGACTCCTGGGAGTGTGCTCTGTCATCTCAGTCTCCTTCTCATCACCAGACCGCGTGACTCTGGGGCCCAGGCTGGGCCAATCTAAATATTTATTCCTCCACTCCTGGCTGGGACTGCTTCATGACTAGACAGGGGCCAGCTTCACTGGGGTGGGGCTGGGGACTGCAGAGCTAGAGCCTTCTCTACTCAGGCTGCCCAATGGCAGATTCAGGAGTCCCTCTGCAGCTCTGCCTAGCTTTCCCCGGAATAGGAGGAGATGCACTCAACTCAGAGGCAGGATGCTACAGGAGCCTTAAGGCATCCCTCCCCGCCCCTCCCCTCCATGGCTGTATACACAGACCTCATCCAGGCCTGGACAGAGGCTTCTTGTTATAGGGTTAGTGTGACTATTAACCAGGACCAGTAGCCCTCACTGCCAGTCCCCAGCCCTTCTAACTGCCCCTCATGCTCTGTCAGCCAAATCCCAAAGGTCACCGCCATCCCGACTGCCCCAGGGGAACAATGGGAGGCTTTATGTGGATCAACTGCTCCCCACTGTCGAGCTGACTCAGGGCTCCTGACACGGGGTGTCATACTTCCCTCTCGCTCAGATTCCGGCCTCCCTCGTTCCCCATCCTTCATCTGAATCCCCAGTGACGGGTAGGTAAACATTTGCCAGTTTAAGGGACAGAAGCTCCTACTGATGGAACGGTCCCTAGTGCAGTAAAGAAAAGTTGCAATTACATGTGTGGATGATGGAGAGATGCAGCGGAGGGGCCTGCTTGGCTGCCTGCATTAGAACTACACTTCTCATGGGTCCCTTGCTCTCCAAAGTCCCCCTTGGTCACTCTGTCTAAGAAATAGAGCCCAGGCTCAGAGACACTAAGTGACTTGTTGCATTACATAGCTAAGAAATAGCGAAATAAATAATAAATAAACAAACAAAATAATACAGAGAATAACCAGAAGTATTTGGGACCTATTTTCAAAGCTAGCCTGGCCTTTTAGCCCCCTCCCACCCACCCCCAGGACCACCCACGGCACTGCTGTAGAACCAAGCCTCCATCCTCTGGCAATTATGAGTCTGGGAGACAGGGCCCATTCCAAGTGCACAGAGAGAGTGTTTGTAGGTCCTTGTTCTTCTGCACTCCCGACTCTCCACGGTGTGTCTCTCTCTCTTTTTTTTTTTAAGGAACTCACTTAGAGAACTGGATTAGCCCAGTTAGATCCCACAAAGTAGCCCACAAAGATCTCTGGGAGCGAATCCTGGGTCGACACCAGCTGTCAGACCTTGTTGCCAAGGTCACTGCCAAGCTCAGTTTGTGCATCTGCAGGGACAGAGGCGAATGTGCTTCACGGTGCAGCGAGGCAGGCGACTGAGCCATGTGGGATTTTGGAGTGACTGCTCAATTCAGGGTGCTATTCACCGATGTAGTCTGCGTCTCCAGGTTGGGTCCCCTGCCTGCCTGCCTGTCTGTGGAGAAAATGTCTGTGAGCTTACCCACCACTCATCTATAGTATGAGGCGTCCAAGAACAAACTCCACCCCTTCTCCTTTCAGCAGTCTCTCCAGCAGGCTACACCAGTGGCTCTGGGTGGCGGTTTTCAGGATAGCACTGTACCTGGACATAGCATCTCTCTCAGGGGTAGGGGATGTGCAAGCCAGAGGCCAGGGAGCATACTCGAACCACAGGTAAAGCTTTGCACCTCCGAAGCAAGAAGGACTTCCTCAGATATGGAGGGAGGATTAGAATCGGATCCAAGAGCCCCACATACACAGCCTGGTCTCTATTTCCTGTAAACTCCTGAGAAAATGATCTGTGCTCCAGAAGTTCTCCTTCTTCAAAAGCACTTCTAGGTGGGGTTGGGTGACGGTTCAGTTGGTAAATTGCCTGTTATGCATGAGGACCCGAGTTCAGAGCCCCAGTGCCCGTGTAAAGAACAGGGCACCGTTGCACACACCTGTAATGTTAGCACTGGGCAGGCAGAGAAGCGAGAGAGTTTATAAAGCTACACTGGTCAGTACTCCAGCCTCGCTGAAGCCATAAGCTCTAGGTTCAGTGAAAGACTCTGACTTAAAACTAACAAGGTTGAGAGTGACTGGGGAAGCTATCTGATGGTAACCCTGGCTCCAACATGCAAGTGTGCACACATGGACATGCACACTTGCATATGTACCCCCCTGCAACGTGTGTGCACATGTCTCTCTCTCTCTCTCTCTCTCTCTCTCTCTCTCTCTCTCTCTCTCTCGGCTACACCCCACGGGAACCCTGCCTTTGAGCTGGGACAGGAAATCTGATGTTTTCTGGATGGTTCTTTCCTCTGTCTCCCACCTTACCACTGGTACCCAGGATGAGGAAGCAAGTTTCTAATCTCCCTGGATCCTTGTGCCTTTGGAGTGACCCCGAGCTGAGCCTGAGCCGTAGCCCTCGATGGCTCTCGCTGTTAGCATTCCCTCTCAGCTTCCAGCCCACAGGCCCCCCAGGGCCCCTTTCCTCCTCACCTTCCCCTCCCCGCTTCTACATTTCCTTCACCCCCATGCAGTCACACATGACTTTCTTCATATCTTCCAGCACCACCTTCCCCTTGAGGCCACCCCCAAACCGGGCAGCTTGCGATGTGACTCATTCCTTCCCCTGCTTTTGGTCATCCAGCCAGGGGGGCAGAGAGCTTTGTCAGAGATACCAGCAGGGGGGAAGGAACTCAGAGGACGGTCAGATAAGCAGCCAGAGTAGGGATGGGGCCATGTCTGCTATCACTGTGTCGGTAGCTATATACGTGCAGGTCAGATTGCATATGTAGGGCCTGGATGATGACGTGTATAAAGGGTGTTGCTCACTATTTATTTAGGAGTTAGAGTTCCTATGGGGGGGCATATTGATTTAGGCCCAGAGTATTATGGCTGCTTACAGTACATTGGGGGCTGGAGACGGTAGTGTATAAGGCTCGCATGAGGCCCTGGATTCAATACCTAGAACCCACACTAACACCTTAGAGTTGGGGGCAGGAGTGCATGTGGATCTCATGTAGCCCAGGCTGGTCCTAAACTCACTATATAGCTGAGGATAACTTTGAATGACTAATCATCCTGTCTCTACTTCCCATGTACTATACATATATGCCTAACTCAACTTATGTGGTGTTAAGGATCAAACCCAGGGTTTCCTGCATGATAGGCAAGGACTGTCCGTTGAGCCCCATCCACAACCCCCACCCCCTTTTAATGGATTTCATGTAGGCCAGGCTGGCATCTAATCTCCTGCCTCTACCTTCACCTGACATTCCTTAAAGAACCCCAATTACCTGGCTCTCCTGTTCAGATGTCCTGATTTAGTGAAGTGGGGTTCGGAACTGGTGTTGAAAACCTGCAAACTTCCCAAGTGACCCTTCAAAGCCACTGAGGCATGGCACATAGGCATTCTTTCAGTTATAGCTCGGTGATCCTGGCATTAGCCTGAGGAAGGGCTCCAGGTGACACAGGACAACCATGTGACACAGGACATTCCATGCTGCTCATGGGATCTGCCAGCCAGGTCCAGGCTCTAGTGTCCCACGAATGACTGATTGCCTTACCAGCTTTGGGGCCAGGATGCAGGCAAGGTGAGGAATAGTCTATTGGTCCTGGATACTTAATCTTGGAGGAAGGCGGGGCTGGGAAGGGGTTGTGTAAGGGCTAAGACCACTCCTGCACAGGGTGTCTCGGAAGCCCTAGGTTTGCTTAGTCCAAGGTTGACTGCTGCCCTGGAGGGGCTGGCTAGCCATTGATACAACAGCTTCCAGGAGAAGGTGGTTGTTAGTGGAGGCTCACACCTGTGACCCTATCACTTGAGACTGTGAGTCAGGGAAGAGGTCCAGGCTAGACTTGTGTAACAGTTTCTAGGGAGATTGAAACATTCTACCTGCAGGGAAGCTCCTGATACAGGAAGTTAAGCAACTCAAAAGAGCCTTGGGAAGTCCCTGAAACTGACCGGACTCACTAGGCTCCTCCTTTCCGAGTAAATAATAAAAGCTAAGTTTCAAAGAAGACGCCCAGATCAGTCTAGCTCTGTGAAAGACTACAAAATCCAGACAAACTGCCTGAAAGAGGTTTAGAAATTTGAGGCACCTCGAAAGGACACTCTCCAGCCGGCTGAGCTGCCTTCAGGCTGCGAAGATGCTCCAGGTTCCCAGCTTCTGTGAGTGATCACCAAGGTGGGGTGAGGGAGTGGGGGAGATAGGGAGGTTGTCGGGGTGGGAGGTGGGCCTTGGTGAAGGATGCATCTACTTTGAGTCATTTCTGCTCCTGTAAATAACAGCTCATTCATATGCCTATAAGTAACCCCAAGAAAACTCACTGGACTTAGCGGGTATTGGGACATTGTTCTGTCCCAGGTTCCACATTTGGGGTGAATAGACTTGTGTGTAGCTTCTCCTCAGAAAAAGTGTTGTCACACTACATAGTGAGACTGTGTAAAAAAAAATTAAAGATAAAACATAAGTTTCAGACTAACCTGGACCACACCAAGAATTCAAGGCCAAAATCAGTCTGGGCTTTATTTGAAGACCTTGCCTCCAAGTCAGTAAGAAGACGAGAGGCAAAGAGAGACCCTAGTCTTCCCTAGGGTCCTCGTGGACTTTCTTTGTATCTCTTGCTTCAACCTCTTTAATCCAAACGACCAGGGCTGAGAAGTGGGTTGAGCCAGCCTCGGGGCCTTTCCTGAGCACTCGACAAAGCCCCAGCAGCAGAGAGGGCAAACCTATGCACTTTGCTCCACGTTCAGCTCTGCCCAAGGCCTCAGGGTAGGTGCCAAGGCTAACCCATTTTACAGATGAAGAAATGAAGGCTCAGAGAGATCAAACAGCTGGACGGCGGTTGACCGCCTTGACCAGCTCACAGGTGGTGGACTGGACTTGCCTCCTTCAGTCTGCACTGTGTCTCTCAGTGGTGATTAGATTGCAAGCATCCATATTCCCAAGAAAATTCAGGATTTTTTTCCCCTAAAGCAGTCCCTCATGGGCATGGTGCACAAAACACAACTTCTGGGCTGTTTTCTACAGGAAAACTCATTACTTCTGGACAGAACTAACCAAGGCTTTGAGGCAAGAGGCCTTGAGAAGCCAGCGATGAGTGGCATGAGGAAAGGACCGGCACTGAGTGGCTCTGGCCAGTGGAGGAGACATGCTGGCGTAGACTAAACACTGTCCTCCCTAGTCTCTGTGTAATCCCCAGTCCACCCTGGCCAGGGCCAAGGAAGTCCTCTGACAGCTGGCTTTCTACTTTCTATGCCTTTTATCCCCCTCCCAGATCCCCCATGAGATTGGAGATGGCAGGGGCAGGTGTGAAATGCCAACTCTGGGGCAGAGGCTAACCTGGAAACTTTTGGAAAAACAGGGGGTGGAGGGTGGCGGGTGGGGTGTTAAAGAATGTTTGAGCCACCCTGGGGATTAAAGGGAGCACTTGCCATCAACTCTGAATGTCCCCTCCTCCAGCCAGATGTCCCTGTCCCCATGCTCAGTCCAATCCCTGGTGTCCCACCTCCACGGCAGGCCACCACCCCATCCCAGCCTCTGTGCTTGCTTTCCGGGGCTCCTTTCAGAGCAGAGCCAGAACAACCTTTTGTAGCCTGAGGCTAGAAAAGCTCCGCTCCACTCCCAGCCTTTCATGCCCCACCCAGCTCGGCTCTCAGACTTCAAGCCTAGGGATGCATAAACCTTTCTTGAAGGCTCCAGGGTGGTCACCGCACAGGGCCACTGGGCAGGCGGTCAGCAGCACATTCTGTGGCTAGCTTTTAGGTCAGAGGCTTGGAGGGGAGATTAGATACCCACTCCTGATGGATTCTGCCCAGAACACCACAGATAAAATGTTCCTAAAGTTCAGCTGGGCAAGCAGGGGACGTGCCGGGCGGCCAGCTGCCCTTTCTCCACACAACGGTTCATTGGTCCTGTTTGCATCTAAGAACCCAGCTTGGGCCTGTGTGGCCAGCATGGGCTACCATTCTGCTAAGTCAGGATGACTCCCTGGGCCTAGGCTAGAACCTCAGTCCAGGCTCACCTCTACTCTACCCAACACTGGATCTCCCCTGTACCTCTGAGGACTATGATGAACTCACAGGATCCCTAACTGGCTGCCCAAACTCTGCCCTGCCCCTCCCAAGGTCTCCAAATAACTCCCAATTTTAGAATGGAGGGGAGAGGAGTGAAGAGGGGGGATGGCTATTTGGTCCTGGATATTCCTCACTTCCGTCCCTCCCTCCAAAGACAGAGGGATGCAAGGCCTCCTTTTAGGGGGAAGAGCTGAAAGTGGATGATTAGAAGCCGCTCTTCCCACCAACCATGAGATAAGGTCTCATTCTGTAGCCCTGGATAACCTTGACCTTGTAGTTCTCCTGACTTAGGCTCCTGGGATGACAGCGGTAGCGTTCACCTTCTTTTCTTCCAGAGTTTTCTGTTGTTGGGTCACTGTCATTCAGCACCCTGGAGTTCCATTCCCCGATAACTCTAGCATCCCTTCTCTCTCCACATCACCACACCCGCACAGAGACAGAGATAGAGAGAGATAGAGAGACAGACGGAGGGGGGTAGGGGAGCAGCAAAATTGTGGACTTCAGCAGCCCCTGGTGGGCTGAGACACCAACAACCCTTTGCAAGTGAGGGGAACCTCCCCCTCCCCTCCCCCAACTCTGCCTAGGTCTCCTTGCTTTAAGCCTTTCAGCCCTTCAGGTCACAAAGCAGATCGCTGCTACCAGACTCGGGAGGGATCAAGGGCAGACAGCTCTGCAGGGAAAGCGATCCCGGAATGGTGCTCAAGGTTGGAGGTCTTGAAATCGCTTCCTTGCCAAGAACAGCGGAGGAAAGGAAACTAACTTCACACGCAACAGCGACTGGGAAAGCCAAGGTCCTCATGCCACCTGTGGATTTCCCCCTTTAGTCACAGAGGCTGTGGCAAGAAAGGAGGCCTGGTTAACAAGAACTTTTGGCGTGGCAGCTGGGAGCGCTGAGGAGGGAGCGGGCACAGGAGCGGGTCTGTGCGTGAGAAGGGACTTGGTTACCCAGAGCCAAAGTTAGAGGAGTTTACTGAGGAGACTAAAGTCCTAGATCTGGGTGCTAGGGAGTGGGCAGCGAGCTAGAGAGGTGACCTTGGGCAAGTCACGTCCCCCTCTCGGCACTGCGTTTCACTTCTGCAGGCTTGACTGTGCCTGGGACGCCGGACAGCTAAGATCGCAAGCTTTTCGCCCGCTCCCCAGCCCCCACGGTGGGTGGGACAGGACCTATGATGGTACCTCACCTTCTTGAAATCCGCGATGTAGGAGATGAGGGTGCCGTCGGGTTTGCGCAGATCAAGGCTGATGCTGTCGGCGTCGCTGTCCGCCTGCAGACTCTCCTCAATCACCTGGCCGTCGGGCAGCCTCACCCGGACCCGCAGCTCGGCCGGAGCGCCGCTGCCCGCGCCCACGCCGTGAGGAGCCCCAAGCAGCAGCGGCGACAGCAGCAGCAGCAGCGGCAGCGGCAGCGCGGGGCGCGCCGAGGGGACGTCGCGGCGGCCAGGGGGCCGCATCCCCGGGGCCCCCGGCGCGCCGCGTGGGGGAGGGGAGACGCGCCTACAAAGTTTGCCCGAAGTTGGGGGTCCGGCTCGGGGGTTCCCGGCAGTCCCCCCTTCTAGAGGGGAGACTCAATCTGGAGGCTCCCCACGACGTGCTGCGAATTCACGTGGGCCGCGTACAGTCACACACTCCGAGAGTCCCGGAGGGCGCCTCCTGTGCGTGTCCCCCGCAGCCGCCCCGATTCCTGAGCTCCGGACTCCGTTCAGCACTTTTCATTCAATCCCACCCCCCGTCACTTCCTTCAGAAAACAGAAACCACCAGGACCTGCCTTAAAGAGACCGCGCACCTCTTGGCCCTTAAAGGGACCGCAGTGGCCCAGAGAGGGGCGGGGTTTGGGGGCCGCGGGGCTCAGCCGCTTTGTGGCCTAGGCTGGCTTTCTCTGGATCCCTCCCTCCCGCCGCGCCTGGTCACCGCAGGGCCTTGTCTAGAGTTTGCGCTCCGGGCAAATCCCTTCCTCTCTTTTAAGGGCGGGACGGGTGACTCCCCCCCCCCCCCGTCCCCCACACCCTTTCTGGCTTGTTCTAGTGCCACGTGGATGAAATAATCGGGCTAGGATTTTCAGAGGTTTTGCTTAGTCTTTTAGTTTCTCTGACACAGCGAATTTTCAAATACGGCTGGAAAAAAGAAATGAGGCTTCACCTAGCATTCTGGTCTTTTCCTAGGTCGGGGAGTGCAATTAAGGGTTGAGAGCCATCTGTGCATCCATCAGGTGTGAGCTGTTTTTATGAGTGAGGCAGCCAATCTGGATGCGACCATCAAGGAGCCTAACACTTTGTGACCCGTTATTCAGTTTTCTCTCCTGTGTTCTTTCAGGCTTTCTCCAGTCCAGCCCACCTCTCAGTGGCCCTGCTCTTTCCGGTAAGGGAAGCACCAGATTCCAGGCTACTGCGGGGGCATCGTGCTCCCTAGTCAAGGGCCACAAAAGATACTCCTGCTGTGCCAGAGACCCCAATAAGCTGAGTGAAGACTTGGGATTCCTTTCTGGTTGGTGATACACAAGTATACTTTGAAAATTGTTTGAGCCTAACTGTCCACTAGTGAACACAGAGGATTAGGGGTCCGTGGAGCAAAGGCCCGCTGGGGATTTTCAGGGCCGTTTGTTCCTCCTGTCCATTGCCACTTCTGTTTGTTCCTGGTACCCTGTAGTCTCTAGGGTCTTGATGATAGATGGCTGAAACTGTCCCCCGCTCTTCAGTGTCTTTTCTTCCTAGGGGATCCCCAGCACATGTTCCACCCTTACTAGCATGAGCCCTTCCTTTGGCATATAGGACTGAAGGGGACTTAAGACGTCATCTCACTCAGGGCTTCCCAAATTTGCCTTACTTCAGCTAGCACTTAGATGTTCATTAAGACTCAGCTTCTGGGATTCTTTTTTTTTTCCTTCTGGTTTTTCAAGACAGGGTTTCTCTGTATAGCCCTGGTGGTCCTGGAACTCACTCTGTAGACCAGGCTAGCCTTGAACTCAAAAATCAGCCTGCCTCTGCCTCCCAAGTGCTGGGATTAAAGGCATGTGCCGCCACTTCCTGCCTGGCCCAGGATCCTTAAGCCTATAGGTTCAGAAGAGGACAGGGAGCCAACCCCAGCAACAAGGTCCAGCGTGGTGCTTGATGTTCCGGAGGTTGGTAGACACTTGGTACCTATAGCATCTTCCGTGGGGAACCACCTGGCTTCTCAGGATCTTTTCCTCACCCTGGGGAGTTGGGGCAGGCAGACAATAACTGCACTGTTTCCTTGGGGGGGGGGGGGTCTTACAGCTCGAGTGGCAGCATTGAGTTGCCTGGGGCTTCAGAGCTTTCCTCCTGCCTCACAGGATGCTAGATCTCAAAGAGGCCTTCAAGCTGGGACTGCCCCCATGAGTCAGTTCCACAGTCATTAGAGGCCTCACCCACATTTCCTAACTTCCTGTTTCCGGTCCTGTCCCATCCATCACTGGTTCTGTCCTTGGTGATATTCCCAGGCCATAGACCCTCCTCTGAGTCCAAAGACCACGCCCCCCAAGTCCCCAACAAGAGCCAAGAAGTGGGCAAAGAGTCTATCTCTGTTCAGACTTTGTGCCTTGGAAACACAGATGGAAGACAGTTTCTGTCTTCCCTGTATGCGAATGGTCCTTCTCCATTTCAACTAGACCAAACCTAATCTGTCTTTGTTTGTTTGTTTTTGTTTTGTTTTTCGAGACAGGGTTCCTCTGTGTAGCCCTGGCTGGACTCTTCAAACTGTCCACCCACAGGGATCTATCTGCCTTTGCCTCTGCCTCCTGAGTGCTAGAATTAAAGGCAGGTATGTGCCTCCACTGTCCAGCCTGCTCTGTCTTTTAAAACAATAGGGAACATGCAGCCTCTTCCACAAGCCACAACCATGGCCCTAGTGTTTCTGGTGACTGCACCAGGTCTTGGGGAAAAAACCCACAGGTTTCCCAGCAAGAGTTTCTGAGTCACCTACTGACATATATATATATATATATATATAAACTCATGAGCTCCCTGCTTTAGCCTCCCAGTAGTACAGGGACCATAAGCATATGTTACCAATCCAGTTTCACTGTAGTATCAGGTCCAGGTTCTGTGACAAGCATTTTATACATATCATCTTAATTAATTTCAGGACAACCCTCCCAAGTACATTCTCTTCTTAGCCTCTTTTTATTGGCTAAAAAGCCCGGATTTAAGAGGTACCATACCTTGGGTCACACAGGTAGTGGAGCCAGCAGCGGCTGAAGCAAGGCTGCCTAACCACAAAGCAATTGCTTTTAACGACAGAAGCATCTGCCTGTCTGAGACCTTCACTTTCTTCCAGTCCGGAATGAGCACACACCCCATGCTATCTTTTCCTGTTATCTAACGGTTTATGTGGACAAGATGCTGTCAGTAAACAGGCCAGCCCTGAGCTGGAAACCACTTGCCTTCCACAAGTCACCCAAGTATAGAGATATCTCACAATACACCCTGACTACAACCAAACAGCCCTCGATGTCAGGGAGTCCTTTATGTCTTACCTTTATGTGCCACGCCATACTCGGATTGCTGGTCCTTTCTCATCGCTAGCCTGAAGGAAACAAGTTCTCAGTTCCCTACAATGGCTCTGAAAGGGAATCCAGATCTTAGTGCCAGTGCTTGGCCATCATGAGCTGTGTGATTCCCCAACACTCTTTCTTCAGCTGGGAAATGGGTGCATACATGCTTAGTTCACTTAAAGATTTACTTTTCTTGTTTTTAACTATGCGTATGTGTGTGGGTCTGTGTGGGGATGTGTGCTCGTGATGTGAATGCCCTTACACACGAGACTAGGGCACTGATCTCCTTGTAGCTGAAGTTACAGGGGGTTGCGAGCCATCTGACATAAAGGCTCTTAACCCCTGAGCCATCTCTCCAGCCCCCTCTAGGGTTGTTTTAAGAATTAAATGAAATGTTGTAACTGGTACAGGCTCACGGAAGAGACACTTTTTATAATTTGTGATCAATATATCAAATGCTAAATCTGACTACACATGACTTCCTGCCTTAGAACCATACAGATACATCAGCACTCAGCAGAAGATTTTGTCTACAGAGAGATTGAATCTTTTTGGTTTTAACTGCCTGTAAACTCTAAAAGCAGACCCAGACAGCAAAATTCCAGAAGACAATGTTCTTTGATTATGGTCTGAGTAGGTCTCTACCTGGTCTGTCAAGAAGGAAGTGTCACCCTGCTGTCTCTGTCTTCACCAGTAAATAAGTGCCCACAGGACCGAAGAAAAGAAAAACTCAGCCAATGGCCTGTGTGGAGAGAGGGGCAAGGGTCAGGAGACAGTGAAGGTTGTTTGCCCTTGTGGTTTCTCCGCAGTGACGGTGTTTGGGTTGCATTCCAACCCTATCCCTGGGCCCTTGCAGAAAGGGGCCAGTCATTTGAGCCTTGAGTCTGAGGGAGAGTCCAGAATGAAGTGGGTTGGCCCCTTCTCTGTCTCAAGACCTCCTGCAAAGCTCCAAGACCTCACTGCCTCAGCAGAAGCACACATTAGGCTGATGGTATCACCGGATTATACTTCCGTTCACCGAGGGTGTGGTGGGAAACAGGCTGGAGCAACAGTAGCCATTGCAGAGATGGGAAAACAGAAATGACTGGATGTCAAGGATAGCCATTCATCCTCGGGTGGGAACCCAGACCGAGGGGAGCCAGGCTGACTCAGTGGCTTTCAGGCCTGAATGATCTGAGCTTCAGAGAAAGGCAGATCGATCAGCTTGTAGACTGGAAGCCTAAGGACTCCTGCTGGTCCGGTCTCCCCTGTAAGCTAGTTTCTCCAAGTACTCCTTCCCTCAGGCAGGCAACTGGTGCTCAGACTAGCTAGTCCCTGGGCTGTGAAGTGTTACAATCAGGTGATCTGTCACAGCGTCACAGTCATCACAGTCACAGCGAGTGCAGAAGCTCCTTAGCTCAAGATGGAACCAGAGTCATCTAAAATGTTACAGTGGGCAGGTGAGATGGCTTATGGGTAAAGCCACTTGCTGCTAAACCTGAGTGAAGGAAGGAGTGAATACATTCCTGTAAATTAGCTGGGCAGTGGTGGCACACACCTGTAATCCCAGCACTCTGGGAGGCAGAGACAGGCGGATTTCTGAGTTCGAGGCCAGCCTGGTCTACAGAGTGAGTTCCAGGACAACCAGGGCTATACAGAGAAACCCTGTCTCGAAAAAAAAAAATTCCTGTAAGTTGTTATCTGACCTCTACATGAACACTGTGGGACACACACACACACACACACACACACGCGCGCGCGCGCGCGCGCATACAGAGTAAAATGTAAAAATAAAAATTTCAGCAAAACCAAAACTTTATAATTGTCACAACTGGTACCATAAACCAGAGGAGACTGACCTGGACCAGAAAGTCTGTTTGGAAGGTTCTGCTGGATCTTGCTTAGACTTAAAAACCCATAAATCGGGATTGATGGACATAGGTGATGCCCCAGTCACGAAGTGAGCAGTCCAGCTTATATACTGGTGCTGAGTCTGGTAGGTTTCCAGGCACTTCACCGAGTAGCTGAGGCGTGACTGGGGGGGGGGAGGGGGAGGGCAGCTGTCCCAAATCATTCAGTAGGAAGTTGCAAGGGCCAAGAAGTGCTGGGCCTTGTGGGAAATGCCAGGACGTGTGTTTGGTTTTTTTCTTCCCCCTAAGAACAGTGGGCGGCCACTGAAAGGCATTGTCGAAGGGGTGACATGATCAGACTTGTGATTTAGATACCTGGGAGGTGGACTGTAGCCATCCAGTGGGAGATGATAGCAGGCGGGGGATGAGGGGGTGGAAGGGGCGGGGTGCCAGGCTTCAGCTTTGGGGGTAGGAAGGGGAAGGGAAAAAGAAGGAGGGGCCGTGGTCAGTGCCTGCTCCTACTTCAGACACTTGGAGGACACCACGCAGGGAGAAGCTCTGAGATGGCTGTTCTTCAGGCCCACAGAACCATCTCTGCCTCGGTGTCAGGACTGCAGACCATCTGGGGTCTCAGGCCAGCTTCTGGTGGCACGGTCCGATAGGAAACCTGGTGTCCTGAAGCTGGGCTGTGTCCTTGCCCACACACAGTTCCCACTCTCTTCTCTTCCCTCTGAGTCACCGTGTCCTGGACGCGGTTCCTCTGTCTGTCCCCACTCACGTCCAGCATCGTGCCCTGTCCAAAAGGTTCTCAGGGGTGAGTGATACCTTCCATATCTCTGTGTGTCTGGGTTCGAACTATGGGGGAAGAGCAGCTATAGTCCCATGTCTGCCCCCAGGATCCTAATGGTCACAGGATCCTCAGAGAATAGGCCCCTCAAGGGCAAGTTGGGAATCTTATCATAACAGAAGACCTCAGGGTATTTTATGATAGCAGTGTCTCTGGGGCCTAAGAAACAGAATATTCTCTGGACACAGGTGTCTCCTGAGACCATCCTATCCTGTCCTTTGTACCCCAACCACCCCCATTATCAGGGCACTTATTGGAGTCCTTATAGAAAGGTCCTCTGCTCTCCACACGTTCAGAGAGAGCACCAGCAGAGACCTTCGACAAGTCCTCCCGTTGCCAGAGGATCGATCTGGCAAAGTGTGTGAGCTCCTTGTGTGCTGTGACATTCTCAGTGTGTGAGTACACTTCATGACAAAGCCCCGAGGAAATATTTTTCTTTTCTCAAAAAAGCATGTGGAGTTTTAGTCTAGTTTTTACCACTCCTGCAAAGTTAATGAACATGTTACAGCTTGGGAGAGAGGACCTGTCTTTTTACCAGAGGGCCCAGCATGAGCAGGCCAGGCCTGGAGAGGAGCCATCAACGTGTCTTCTTCCTATTGCTGCTTCCATGGGTCCTTGGGTCTTGGAATCTCCAGCTGCCATCTGGTTGAGACTCTCACTGGGGCTCAGGCCAGAGACTTTAAGGTTTTAACGCAGAGAGGGCAGAGCAGGGCCCACTTCCTCCTCTGATAGGAAGGCTCGCCCTTTCCCAAATCAGTCATTGCAAAAACACTTCTCCATATCTTTATCATTTCCTCTTCCTCTTCTTCCTTCTTTTTCTGAGAGACAGTGTCTCAAGCACCCCAGGCTGGCCCTCAATTTGCAGCAATGTCCTCCTGCCTCAGTTTCCCAGGTATTCCCTCCCTTCCCCACTCCTCCTCTCCCTGTCTCTCCTTCTCCCTTCTGTTCTTCCTCCTTTCCTCTCTCTCTTTTCCTTTACTACTGACAAGGTTCCTCAGTCTCTTTAATGCCACCAAAACCCAGAACTTTTTTTGTATTTACTTTCTGTTTTTTAAGAACCCTTCTGCACCCGCACAGGTAGAGTGGCCCCCCTGCCCTGCCCGCCCACCCGCCTGCCCTCCCTGCTTGCACAATGCCCCGCCTGAGCGCTATCACTAGTGAATGAGCCTGTGTGGACATGCTCTTATCACTCGAAGCCCACGGCTTCCATTACAGCCGCTCTCACATACATTTTGTGGGTTTTGAGGAATGCATCATTACACTATTACATGGTTTTAGCCACCAAACGCTCCGGGTTCTGCCTGTTCAGCCTCCTCAAAGAACTGGACATCGTCGAGGTGACTCAGCAGCTAACGGGCTTGCTGCACAAGCCAGACAACCTGAGTGGTGCAAGGTGAGAACCAGCTCCTGAAAGTTGTCGTCTGAGCCCCACACTCAGGCCACGCCTTGCATGCAAAAGCCCCACCCCAACACTAACACTAACAATAATAATAAAATTCTAAATGTGTAGAATGATTTTAGGTCATTTGCGAGAAAATAATACCTGACTAATATTTACTTCAAATTATCTTCTGAACTTTGTAACTTTAAGGAATTTAATACTGCAAGCTCTATATTTTCTGCTCTGTTTTTCTCAATATTCTTTCTCTTTTCGATTCTTTTCTTTCTTCCTCCCTTCCTTCCTTCCTTTCTTCCTTCCTTCCAGGATCTCACTCTAAGCCAGGCTGACATGGAACTCATTCTGTAGCCCCCCACCCCCAGACTTAGAAAGATCCTCCTTCCTCTGCCTTCCTTCCAAACACTAGGATTACAGATACAAACCACCGCACTTGACTTCAATATCAATTCAAACACATATGTCTAGGCATTGATGTTGACTGTGCGGTTTTCTTTAGAAACAGGGTCTGACTATACAGTCTAGACTGGCCTTGCCTTGTACCTCTGCTTCTGCTTCTTGGAAGCTGGGATTGTAGCCCCACCCCCACTCCCACACTCCATTCCCCTTCCCTGGTTTCTCATATCTTGTATCAGGCTTGTTTTGGATTTATCAAGTAACTGATAATGACTTTGAACCTATGACACCCCTATCTCTATCTCCCAAATTCTAGGATTACAGTTGTGTGCCATAGTGCCAAACTCCTGCTGTGTGTGCACGAGTGTGTGTGGTGTTTTTGTATATGTGTGTGTGTGTGTGTGTGTGTGTGTGTGTCCTATTTGGAATTCCAAATCACCCCCTCTAAATATTCCATGTATTAAAATAAGACTTCGAAAAATCATGTTAGGATTTACACTCTGCTAAACAGTGAGCCTGCAAGCTAGGTTCACTTAATTTTTTTTTTTTTTTTTGCTTTTTAAATGTGCTTATTATGTGTGTGTGTGTGTGTGTGTGTGTACATGCATACACATGCCATAGTAGGAGCATAGAGGTCAGAGGCGTCACTGGGCGTCACTGGGAGTCAGCCCTCTCCTACTCTATGTGTCCTAGAGATCAAACTCAGGTTGCCCAGCATGGTGCTTTTACCCACCAAGCCATCTTGCCAGCCTTCATTGTCTTTCTAAGTTCTTGTAAAGCCTCAGGCTCAGGTAGAATTGCTCGTTTTATAGGTAAGGATGTAGAAGCTGGCAGAACTGAAGGCGTGTGTCCAAGGTCGCACTATGAAATGTGTGCATGGGGCGCTAAACTTTGAGTCCAATCTGGTTCCTCTCTGTCCACGAAGCTGACAGGCATAGCTTTCAAACTCAAGACCTCCAGTAGGGCCAGCCTTGGCTCTCTGCCCCCAGGGCAGAGCCCAGGCAGCCTCCCCTAGTGCACAGACCCTCCCCTGTGCCTCCTTTATAAACTTCGCCCAGTTTGTGCTAGTAACAGTGACTCACAGATCAAAGAGTGCTCTGGCAGAGAACTGGAAATGGGACACAGGCCTTTGAGTGGACTGGCATTTTCCTGTAAATAGAAATTTTGGGGATCTCTGAGCTCCTATCGATGTGAGGTTAGAAGTCACGTTCTGGAGGTTCTTCCCTGTGGACTGGAACTTCTAGAATTTAGACAGCAATCTGCAATGTCAATAGTGAATGTTTAGTGCCAGTCGCTAAAGGGCATGCACCAAAGATGAAGGGGCCAGGTTGTCCTCAGAAGCAACTTTCAGAAGGAGAGCATCTTCCCACTTCCCTGTCCACTCACTGTCAGTGCACAGACGTGTGAGTATTCAAAGAATGCTGGTGGGTGGAACCCGGGTTTGAACCTGGGATTTTTCAAATGTTAGGCAAGGGTTCTAACACTGAGCCATTCCAAGACTTTAAGTTTTGTTTTGATATAACTTCCTTACTAAATTGCCCAGGCTGGTCTTTAATGTATAATCCTTCTGCCTCAGCCTCCAGAGTATGTATGTACCACAAGGTGCAGCAAGAAGGCAGGCCTTGTGTCCAAATTCCGCATAACCATTCACAGACTCTTTTTGTTTTGTTTTGTTTTGTTTTGTTTTGTTGAGATAGTCTTATACTATACTCCAGGCTGGCCTGGAACTCACTGTATAGTCTCCAGTCATGGAGATCCTCCTGCTTCAGTCTTTAGAACGATGAGATTATAGGGTTGATCCACTTCTCTAGGCTAAGCCTCACCCACTTTGGGGGTTTTCTTTCTTTTTTTTTACTTGCCTTTAAAACCAAAAACCAGAAACGAGATTTTGCCTAACTGAAGATGGCTTTTTGGATAGTGGCTAGCCTGGAGCTCCTCAACCTTCTTGTCTCCACCTTCCAAGAGCTGTGAGGACAGGACAGGTATGGCTGTCTCACTTGGCTGCCACTCCCCCTCTCTTTCCACCCACCAACATTCTTTGAATACTCACACGTCTGTGCACTGACAGTGAGTGGACAGACGTGGTTCCCGTGTAACTGATTTATTCTTATTGTATTTGGGCAAGTGTGAGTGAGTGTGTAGGTGCCAGTGAGCACATCCACTCGGAGTCCAGATGTCAACACTGGGCATCTTCCTCTCTTCCTCTCTTTTATATTTCCATGCTGTTTGTGTGTGTGGGAGCACACGGATGCACGGCATGTGTGTGGAGGTCAGAGGACAACTTGCAGAAGTTGATTCTCTTCTTCCAATTGATGGGTTCTGGGATTGTACTCAGGTCACCAGGCTTACGGCAGGCACCTTTATCTGCTGAGTCATCTCGATGATCCCTCCATCTAGTGTTTGAGACGGGGTCTCTCTCTCTCTCTCTCTCCCTCTCTGACCCCTGAGCTTGCTGTTTATGATAGTCTGCCTGGCTAGCAAGCTCTGGGACTCCTGCCTGTCTCTACCTTAGAGGAGTTGGAGTTATAGATGTAAGCGGCTGTGCCTAGTTTTAGACTTCGTATTGTTTGTGTTTTGTTTTTTTGCTTTGTTTTGTTTTGTTTTTGAAATATGGTCTCACCATGAAACTCTGGCTGGGCAGAATCTTGGTATGTAGATCAGGCCGGCCTTGACCTCTGCTGCCTGGGAGCTAGGATTAAAGGTGTGCACCTTGACACCTAGGTCGAGCCTTGTTATTATGTGGATGAAGGAGATCCCTACTCAGGTCCTCATGCTTGCCCCACCAAGCACTTTACCCACTGACCAGTCCTGTCTCATTTAAAGTACAGTCCTGTAGACTCTGGTCACTTGGAAGACTGAGACAGGAGGATCTAAAGTTCAAGAGTGGTTTCTATTTATGAAGATGCTGCTTCAAAACAAAGCAGGTTGTGGTGGCTCACACCTGAAGTCCCAGCACCGCAGAGGCTGTGCCGGAGGGATGCCAGGAGTTCAAGGACAGCCTGGGCTACAGGGTGAGACCCAGTCTCAAAAACCAAACCAAACCAAACTAAATCGAACCTGAACAAAAAAACAACAAAAGAAAACAAAACCTATAAAACACATTGCTGGTGGTCAAGAGTGGAAATGGGCAGTAGGACGTGTGCTTAGTATGTGTAGGGCCCTGGGTTCAATACTTAGCACCAATTAAAAAAATTAAAAAGGTTTCTAGATCTCAACCAGGGAGGTCATTGCCCATGACTGGGCATTTTAATCAGGTTCCTTGGGGTCATTAAATTATTCTGAGAGTCACTGTAAAGTTGGCATCTCCTCCCAAGCACTGTCCCTGGTATTGGGAGTTAGCAGAGTGTCCGTCACATGGTTGTACTTGAGAACAAGAATGCAATTCTGACCCTTTCATACACAATGATACCCCAACCCCCCTCACTCCCCACTGTCCAACTCACACAGCTGACTCTATGAGAGGTGGGGAAGGAAAGGGGGTCCCTGTCTGTCCGCTTCACCTCAGCCACTCTGGGTGAGCAGTCTTGGGTAGATTGTGAACCCCCAGGGCAGAGAGTCTGACCCAGCATGCAATGCTTTATCCTGACTGGGCAAAGATCTGATGGTACCAATTAATGTTAACGAGACTCCTTCTCCGTCTGGGCCTGTCTGGAGGTTTTGCTAATTAATACCTCTATGGTCTCTTGGGTCCCTAGAATGAGAGGTCTAGGAGACCTGGGAGAATTGCATGGTTTCATCCAAAAGAATCTGTAAGAAGGCTAAGGCCTTGACTGGGCAATGGTAGACACGGCTGAGGTTTCTTGAGCAATCCCTCTGTGGCCGGCACCAGCTTGACCGTTGGAAGTGAGGTAGCATTCCTTTCCACCTTATCCAGGAACTAAGGCTGCTGTGTGCCATCCTTTGTAGAGGAGGAAAGTGGGCACAGGTTTTAGGCCAAAGTCATAGGTGAGTGTGGCAGAATTAGGGCCACACATAGGCCACCTTACCGCCAAGGTTCAGTTCCTACAATCCAAAGCCTGCGGGACACATGCCATTCACCCTCAGTTCTCAGAGCTGCTGGCCATCTTGAGGTCTGCACAGGCTTCTCTTGCTGTGCCCTTCGACCTGAATGTGGACTTCCTGTTTCTGGGACCGTAATGCGTGTGGGGCAGGGCAGGAACAGGCCCGTCCTTCTCCAGCGTGGGTGTCCACAGCTTATGGGAGAGCCTTCAGCCTGTGCCCTCCTGGGTGTAACTCCGGTCCTTGAACTCCTCCCGCCTGATCCTTGAACTCCCACCGCCTCCAGAGCCACCGTGTGGAGAGCTCAGCCACTGTAAACACCCAGCCTACGTCTCAGCCCTAGGCACTTGTCTCCATCATGACTGTGGGACTCCTGGGAACAGCAGTCCCTGAAGGCTCTCACTCTAACCCAGCTCTTGGGAGGCAGAGGCAGGCGAATTACTGAGTTTGGGGCCAGCCTGGTCTACAGAGTGAGTTCCAGGACAGCTAGGGCTACATAGAGAAACTCTGTCTCAAAAACAACAAACACACACACATATATACACACACAAAGATGAATGAGGCCTGAAGTTCAAAATGGACATATGTCAAGGTCTGGGAAGTCACACAGGACAAAGTTGAGAGGAGACTGTTGAGGTCTAGTTAGATGGTTTTGGAATAGTGACTAAACTAACCTCCAGTTCCTATTGCCAATACAATATTTAATTTGTGATAAAAAAAAATAAGCCTTGGCCTGGCAGTGGTGGTGCATGCCTTAAATCCCAGCACTTGAGAGGCAGAGGCAGGTGGACTTCTGAGTTCGAGGCCAGCCTGGTCTACAGAGTGAAGACCTGGACAGCCAGGGCTACACAAAGAGAACCTGTCTTGAAGAACCAAAAAAAAAAAAAAAAAAAAAAAAAAAAAAAAAAAATCAAAACCAAAACCAAAACCAAGCCAAAACAAAACAAAACCCTCAGTTGAATCTATTATTAGTATGCACATGCAAGAAGGTGTGTCCTATGAAGGCCACAGTGTGGGTGTGAAGGTCAGAGGCCTCTCCTCCACCTTGCTGTGGCAGGTCTCTCTTGTTTCTGTTGTACTGTGTACTCCAGACTAGCTGCCCGTGAGCATGGAGAAGATTCTCCAGCCTCAGTCTCTCATCTTGCTGTAAGGGCGCTGGGTCTGTGGGTGTGGCCCATCACTTTGAACATGTTTATGTGGGCTCCCCAGGACTGAACTCCAGTCACTAGCCTTGCATGACAGCACTTTTGCCTGCTGAGCCATCTGTTTGGCCCTGCGTTTAGTTTTCTTTGAGATAGGGTCTTCATAGCCTAGGTTGGCCTCAAAATCTTTATGGATCAGAGGATAACCTTAGATGATGATCCTGCCTCTGTGAACCCCAAAGGCTGGGATTGTAGATATGCACCCACACCCCAACATTATTGTCATTAAAATGGAACTAATGATTTCTGGTCTTTGGACTGTAGGGGGAATTAAAGTATTGCACATAATGCCCAAGACCCCTCAGTGGACCTCTTGGCCACCATTCCATGATGCCTCAGGCCTTGACCATACAGAGACATGCCTAGTAACTGATCTACAAAGGGCTCTGCTTTTCCATACAGCTCAATCCACTGGCAATGGTGCCTGAGATTTTATGAACAAGAGACAATAGAGGCTGATTTTCGCTACATCTCGGTGTTCTCAAGGAGAGCTTGGGAGAGAAGGGATCTGTAGCAGCTCAGGCTCCTGAAGGGAATTCTGTTTCCCCAGTTCCCCTCCTCCTCTCCCCACCTCTCTCCAGCCCCCCTCCCTCACACACCCTCCTCCAACCACCACATCTGGATCCAACTAGGGAACAACAGGCTTTCTGTGAACACCCCCACCTCCTCTGCCCTCGGTCTACCACTTCAGAACTTTGGTTCTCACAGGGTGGGGGTGGGCTCCGGAGTCAAGAAAGCTCAGAGCTCTCTTTCCACAAACCTGTAAAATTAACTCTCTCTCTCTCTCCTCTCTCTCTCTCTCCTTTCTTTTTTCTTCCCTCCCTTCCTTCCTCTCTCCCTCTTGCTCTACCAAGAGGCCAGCCAGGGCTCTGGGTCAAAGTTGATGAGCAGCCTCTCTTCCTGACCAGGGAGAAATCTGATGGACTCCAGAGCCCAGGCCATACACTGCACACACTGGAATGCAGTCCCAGTGGAAGGCAGCTGTAACTCTCGTTAAAGTGACATCAACCCCAGAGCGAGAGGTTGCTGTAAATCCAGGGAAAGGGGGCATTCATCCAGGGAGAACCGCAGACAAAAAGAAAAAAACCCTTAACTAAAGGAGCCCTGGTGTCTGGAACTAATAGTGCGGCCCTCCCTACCCAAGTCCTGTTGAAGATGTGGGAGGGAGCTAGAGGCTCTGGAGATGATGTCTAAGCCAGGCCCAGTGCTCCGAAGGGATGTGAATGGAGTCCTCCCTATTAGTCTTTCCGAGGCTGGTGAGGTATAGAGTCGGTCGGTTTGTGTCTTGAGGGCTGCTTGGGGCTGTGTCGTTCGTTGGCTTTTCTAGGGACTAGAAAAGGTGTTGGCTTTGGTCATAAGGATTTTGTCAGTTTGGCTTGGGGAAAGCCATTTGTGGTCTGATGTCGAGGACTCATAGATGGCCTCTGGGTTTTGTCTGATCCTATATATGATAGGTGATATGTGATGTGATATATGCTATATCATAGCTATACGATATGATATGTGCGTGTGGTGTGTGGTTTAGGTATGTATGGGACATGCATGTGATTGTGTGGATAAGCACACCTACAGAGGCCAGAGCATATCTCTCTCTCTCTCTCTCTCTCTCTCTCTCTCTCTCTCTCTCTCTCTCCCCCACCCCCACCACCAACCCCACCCTCCACCCCGCACATGCATACACACAGGCACACACCGACTTTATTACCTTGAGACAGGGTATCTCACTGAACTGGAAGCCTTCCATTTTCCCTAGGCTGGCTGGCCAACTAGTGAGCTCTCAGAATCTGCCTGGCTTCATGCCAAATTCTGCTTGTCTTTCCTTGGGTCACAGACATGGTGCCCACTCCCCAATCTAGGGCACAGGGATATGCAGCTACCCCCCAGATTTTTAAATGGAGATTTAAACTCAGGTCCTCATGCTTTCCAAATGTATACTCTTACGGAGCCATCTCCCTCTTGTTGCTCTTGTTGTTGTTGTTGTTGTTGTTGATACAAAAAAGAGATTTGCCCCAAATTTCATATACAGCAGAGGATGACCTTGAACTCCTGATCTCCCTGCCCCCTCCCCCCGCCCCCCAGCGCTAGGACGGGAGGCAAACCTGCATCTGAGTTCCCAGATGGTGACATGGCGATGATACTGATGGCTTCAGGCAGCACTTTGAGGACTTCTGCCTCAGAATGGCCTCACCAGGACGCAGGCCTGCTTTCTTCCTCTGCCCCAGACCTGCAGCTGCAGCAGCACAGTGCTGGCTCAGGCAGACTGCAGGACTTGCATGGCACTGCACCTCACTGGGGTCTCCAGGAGCTGAGAGAGCAGCGTGGTGAAATATGGGTCTCCTCCGACCCGTAGTCATCTGCATGTCATGGAGTGACCCAGGGGGGCCGTCTTCACTGCCCGGTTTGGGAATCTGTGCTGTATGCTGTTCTGGTATTAAAACCCAGTGTCTGGGCTGGGGACATATTCCAGTTAGTGGAATGCTTGCCTAGTATTAGTCACTTTTCTATTGTTATGACAAAACACTGTGATCAAACCAACTTGGGGAGGAAAGGGTTTATTTCATCTTACAGGTCCACAGTCCCTGTAAAGGAAAGGCAGGCAGGAACTCCAGGCAGGAACCTGGAGGCAGGAACTGAAGCAGAGGCCACGGAGGACCACTTGTTGCCCCAACCACCTGCCCAGGGTGACACTGCCCGCAGTAGGCTGAGCCTTCCCATGTCAACCTTTAATCACAAAAATGCCCCACAATCTTGCTGACAAACCAATCTGCTGAAGGCATTGTCTCATTCGAGGCTCCCTCTTTTCAGAAGACCCTATCTTGTGTCAAGTTGACAGAAGCACTAACCAGCACACCTCACATGCATGAAGCCCTGGGTTAGCCTCTAATTCCAGTGCACAGGGGGTGGAGGTTGGAAGCAGGAGAAAGAAATTTCTTTCTGTTACAGTGAAAGTTTGAGGCTAGCCTGGGCTACATAAGACATTGTCTGAAGAAACAAGAACAATTGAGTCCTCCACCTCCACCCCTCAGGGTCCATCTTCATCCTCATACCAAAGAGGTTTAGTGAGGGCAGGAATGCTGAGAAAGGCAGGCCCAAGTCACATGGCCCAGGCTGAAAGGCGGAGCATCCAGGAACGATGCTCAGAAAGTGGTTTGGGGAGGAGGGTGTAACGTTGTTGTGGGTAGTCAGACAGACACACCTGATGTTGGAGGAGGCCCTGTTCACTTAAGGGATGCTTCAGGGGCTCTCGTGTTTGACTTCCTGGGGTCAGGAGCTTGGGTAGGAGGGAAGCGGAAGACCTGCTTCCCCATCAGGCCGGGCAGTCCAATGGATAAGACTCAAAGGGGCCACCAGGCTGTGATGTCTGCCACCTGTCCCGAGACCCAAGGGCCTCCAGGAGCTCTTGTGAAGGCCACATCTGAGTTTAACTTCCCTCAAGTGGAACATTTTTGTGGGGTTCAGGTCCCCGTTACCTGCCACCCCTCTTTCAGGTCCTTGGGGTGCAGGGATCCACGTGTGGGTTCCCTGTTTTAAGAGCTCCACAGGTTTCCTTCAAAACTCAGGGCATTTTATCCTCTCCTCTGCCTCCTAAGGAATAGATCCTAAATAAAAACGGGAAAGCTAAGCTGAGGGCGATAGCCTGTGGCTGCCATTCCCCCACCTGAAAGGTGGAAGCAGGAGATTAGCCACGAGTTCAAGCCCAGCCTAGGCTTCAAAGAAAGGCCCATTTCAGAGACCAAAACAAAACAAACAATAGCAACAAAACAAAACAAACCCAAAGCCAAAACACCACCACCAAAAACAACAGGCCCGTTCAAGTCTATACTAAGTAAGAGTTGGAGTTCTGTCACCTTTGACTTCCCGCTGACCTTTCTGCTAATGCAAGTTTGTAATTTCCTTTTGAAAACTAGCGTTAGGCTGGAGTTGGAGGAAGCGATTCAGGGTTGTGGTGGGTGTCCGTGTGTCTGCTGTAGCCTGCCATCCGTGTGGAGGCAGCCACTGCTTCAGCTGCTCTGTAACATCTAGAGGGCCCTGCAATCGCCATGTTCCTCTCCCAGAGAGGCTCTGTGCTGACAGGAGCTGGCCAAGGTCGTGCTCCCCGTGAAAGTGGAACCGCGTATTTGCAGTGATTGATTTGGAAAGAGTCCTGGCCTCTTTGCTTGAATATGAGCTATCTGTCTAGGTCCAGGCTGCAACACTCTCCACGGAGCTGTCAAGGCCTTGATGGCACTACAGAGCAGTCTCCTTAGCCCAAGCCTGCTTCTTCCCTAGTAAGCACATGCAAAGCTCTGTTTCCTGGGAGCTCCGCCTGAGACAGAAAGGAGCAACAGAATGCCGTGTGTGTGTGTGTGTGTGTGTGTGTGTGTGTGTGTGTGCTGGGGTGGGGGTGCATGTGTCATGGCACACATGTGGTGATCAGAGGATAACTTTGCAATCAATTCTTTCCTTTTACCTTTACACAGGCTTCAGGGATTGAACTCAGGCTGCCAGGCTTGTGTAGTGAAGTCAACACTTTTACCCACTGAGACATCTTGCCAGCAGCCCCTGTCTGTCCCTCTCCCCACAGATGCCACATGGTTGGAACTTCAGCTTGCAGTATCTCTGTGTACCAAAGAGGTACCTATACCCAACCTAGTCGTCAAGACCCGGATTTAGTCCCACCCTAGTGACAGATGAGGACACCACTGTAGGACTGTGAAAGGCAGTCTTGTTCCTGACCTAGCTAATGCTTGAAACCCTGGTGACCCTGAAGGAGCGATAGGCGTTTCGCCTGCTCCTGGGCACCAGACTCCTACCATTAGCCGCAGCCCTCCATAGATTTGTGGCCATCAGTCACGTAAGGGCAACACCCCAAACCCCTCCACAGGTAGAGGATATGAGACCTATGGTCACATGGTCTTAAGACAGATCTCCATTTTAATGAGGTACCTAAAGGCCTGGAGAACTTAGCCTATAAGCTTTCCTTCCCAGACACTTCTCCCTGCAAAAGGTATTTAACCTCAGGACACCACTGTAGGACTGTGAAAGTGGAAAGTAGCTTTCTACTTTCCTCCATGACAATAAATGCCTTAAAACCATGGACTGCCTGCCTGCCTCTTTTCATCAGGATCCACTGTGGGAGCCATGGAGAAGGCCTTTGCTCCACAGCTACCATCTACTCTCCTGTAGAAGGCCTCCACCAAGCCCAGCCCAAGCCTGCTGCCTGTCAAGCCATGGACTCTCCCAGCAGGACCAGCTAGAGTGTCCCCCTCCAGCCCCTCCACCCCTGGCCCTGGACTGGATCCAGTCCTTGAGCCCCCACTCCATTCTCAGCTCTTCCAAGGCATCCAGGGGCACCTGGCTGTTTGAGAGTCTGAGAACCAGACAGCCCTGGCCTCCTAGCAGGCCCCGTGAGGTAAGAGGGAGGGGGGGGTTGACTTCCCATGTCCCACCTCCCTGAGCAGCCCAGCTCTGTGGCGGAACAGACACGAGAACCCATAACCCTACATACCACTGATTTTTTTGGTTAATTAGTGTTCTCTACCTGGTCTCCATGCAACTAAGGAACGGTTCTTCTGGTCTGGTAATAGTCAAGGCAAGTTTAAAGTTAGCAGCCTACTGCCTGCCACAGTGCAAGCTTCTCTCTCAGGTCTGGCTCCAGAGCACTCCAGAGACCACAGCGTGAAGAGGACTCCCCGGAACTTTGTCCTTGTATACCACAAGGCAATTCGACCCTTGGCATATTCTCTATGAGAAGAAGCTAGACACCTTATATGGAGGAATGGCTGACCTGGAAGGGCATCTGGAAGCGGTTTGAAAGCAAAATTAGCTGATATCACGTTGGTTCTGGTGGACCTACTAAGTGCTCTCTTGATCCAGGTCTCGTTGAATGATGGCATGCTAAGCTTTGCCTGTCACTTGGATACTTTATACATATATCTACAGTTCACACACACACACACACACACACACACACACACAAAACTCTCTTGAATTTTCTGTATAGTCAAGGATGACCCTAACTTCTGACTTCCCTGCCCTACCCATCTAGATGTGGGGTTACAGGTGTGCTCCAACCATGCCTGTTTTATAGGATTCTGGGGGGAAAAATCAGAGACTCATGACGGTAGGCAAGCTCTCTCCTAACTGAGCTGCATCTCTAGCTAATATTAACCCCTTTACCTATTCCTGTTAACTTGGGGCTTCCAAATGGGAAGATGAGTTTGGGATACGCCAACTTCCCTGGGAATATAAGGCTCTGCGGGAGGAGGTAGGTGTCTAGAGGTGACTCCTTCCTACTAAAGGGACAGTTGGGAATCTCTTGGTTTGTAGGATGAAGTGGGACGGCTCAGTGGTAGCATGGTGGGTGGCTTGGTGGCTATAGTGGTTTAAATGAAAGTGACCCTATAGATTCTAGGGTGTGGTATTATTTGAAAAGATTAGGTGCTGTGGCCTTCATGGATTGTTGTGGTCTTATCAGAGGAAGTGTGTCTCTGGGGATGGGCTTTGGGCCAGAAATGCTTAAGACAGGCCCAGTGTCTGCACTCCTCAATTCCTTCTGTAGAACTCTTGGCTATGTCTCTAGCACTATGCCTGCCTGTGAGCTGCCGTGCTTTCCTCCATGATGACAATGGACTAAATGTTTTCCTTTATAAGAGTTGCCATGGTCATGGCATCTCTTCACAGCAGCAAACCCTAACAAAGACACCTAGAGTCTCTGTCTCTCTCTCCTGCTGCCCACAGATGCAGATGTAGAACTCCCAGATGCAGCACCATGTCTGCCTGCATGCCCCCATGCTTACGCCATGACAATAATGGACTCTGAAACTGTAAACCAGCCCCAATGAAATGTTTTCTTTCATAAGAGTTGCTGTGGCCATGGTGTCTCTTCACAGCATTTAAAAACCCTAAGACAGAGCTAGAGAGATGGCTCAGTGGGTAAGAGCGCTGACTGCTCTCCCAAAGGTCCTGAGTTCAAATCCCAGCACCCACACTGTGGCTCACAACCCTCTGTAAGGAGATCGATCTAATGCCCTCTTCTGGTGTCTGAAGACAGCTACAGTGTACTTGCATATAATAAATAAGTCAAAACAACCAAACAAACAAACAAAAGAAAATAACCCTAAGACAGTGGTAGTGTGGTGAGGTGGCTCCGTAGTTGAATGGGTCTCATCTTGTAGGGAATGCTCTTTCAGCTACAAAAGTGCCTTGTAACTTCTCTCTCTCTCTCTCTCTCTCTCTGCCTCTCTCTACCTTCTTTTTAATTTCTGTGGGAAGAATCCCAGCTTGCTTTCTCTGAGCTGTGTGTGTGTGTGTGTGTGAGCATCACAACTTGTATTTTCCTACTTAGCAAAATATTAATTATCCCACCCTGGAACCTTTCTGTCAGGTGTATTTTCTTCGTGCCACCCTCTAAGCTGTGGGGCACCAAGAAACTGCTGTGTTTTTCCCCCTCATCTCAGTGAGTCTCCTGTAGTGTGTAAAGGGAGACCTGCCCCACCTCGCTGGGTGCAGGCTGACCTCTGTGCCTCACAGTGGCGCCCAGTGCTCCTGCTGTCTCAGCACGGCTCACACAGTGTGGGAACCTGTCATTTTCTTCCAGGAGGCTGTGAACATAACTGCACCTGTATTCACAACAGTATCGGAATTCCCAATACCTAGTACAGGGTCCAGCGTTGACTCATGGTTCTCTGAGTATTTCAAATGAAGCAGGTCAACGAATGAAAATAAAGAAGAGTGAAGCAGGCACAGGTTCCTGTCCGCACCACGGGTGTCACCTCATGCACATTTGCATATGGAATGTATGACTTGAGCCCTTCCTGCCCTGGATGTCCAGTTAGTCCCCATCCTGTGTCCCTGCTTAATGAGGGGGGAAGGCTCCAGGGACAAGTGCAGCCAAATGCAGAGTTTGAAAGAGTCTCAGTGAACAAGCGATTGATGGTCACCTGGACCCACCATGGTAGAATTGGTAGCTGGCAGCTGAGAAGGAAGAGCCTCCTAATTCTAAACACTGGTCTCTCTGGTCCCACTTCCCACCACACTGTGTCCCAGTGAGCAGCAAATGGCTTGGTTTTTCTCCATTTTATAGATGAGGACATTGGGGTGTGGAAAGTGGAACTGAGCTTTACCCAAGGTGACAGAGCTGCCCAGAGACCAGGTTCAGGCTGAAGGGTTATTCTTTTTTGAATGAAAAATTTAAAAGTGTGTGTGTGAGACGGAGAGGAAGAGAGGGGAGGGAGTGAGAGGGGAGGGGAGGGAGGGAGGGAGGGAGGGAGGGAGGGAGGGAGGGAGGGAGGGAGAGAGAGAGAGAGAGAGAGAGAGAGAATGAGAGGCATGTGGCATGTGCTTGCTGAAGTACGTGAGTGGAGGTTTGAAGACAGCTTGGTAGAGTTGCTTCTCTTCTTCTGCCGTTAAGAGGATTTTGGAGCCCCAAGTCTGCTAATCCACTTGAGCTGTAGGAACTTTTACCCACTGAGCCATCTCACTTACCCTTTTAAAAACTTAAATTTTGGACTGGAGAGGTGGCTCAATAGTTAAGAGCACTGGCTGCGCCTCCAGAGGTTCTGAGTTCGGTTCCCAGCAACCACAAGGTGGCTCACAACCATCTGTAATGGGATCTGATGCCCTCTTCTGGTGTGTCTGAAGACAGTGACAGTGTATTCACATATGTAAAATAAATAAATCTTAATAAAAACTTACTTTTTTTATTACTGTGTATGAACAGCTATTATGATGGATGTGGGTTAACTTTGATGTGTATGTGCGTGTATATATGTATATATATACACACATATGTATATGTGTGTGTATATATGTACACATATGTATGTACATATGTGTACATGTATGTATGTATGTATGTATGTATGTATGTATGTATGTATTTTAAGAGTCGGTTCTCTCATCCCACCATGGGTTCCAGGGTTCAAATCCAAGCCTTTACCCACTGGACCATCTCACAGCCTTCCCTCCCTCTCCCGAGTGCTGGACTTAGACACATCCTACCAGATGGGGCCCCAGCTGCAGCTCTGAGTCTGGGGTTCATCCCTCAAGCATCCTGTGCTCCCTGCTGCCTTGTCCCCGCTCGGAGAGCTGAGGCGGCTGACTCAAGCAGTTTCAGAGCATGTCTCTCTCTCAGGCCAGGCCTCTACAGACAGTATGGCCTCTCTGTGGTGACCCCTAGCCTCTGTCTAGGCCTAGGAGCTGGAAGGCTGGGAGTCTTCAAATGGGTCTTCTCTGAGCAGCACATACAGTCAGCCCAGTTAAAGACCTAAACACTCACCCTGGAGCTCCTGACAGGGACTTCAAGGCATTTCCAGATGTGTTTGCTGAGATAAAAAGTCTCCTCCAATTGGGTAAAGTTTGCCATGAAGTCTCCCAACAGTGCAGCCATGTGTTCCCTCGGTCCTGTCTGTCTCCACTGAAGCCACCAGTTCTGCGACCCCAGAGGCACAGGGACTGACTTGATCCATACTCCAGTGGTAATGAAGTCTACAAGGAAGGAATGGGTAGCTAAGGTGCTTCCTGTATTCGTCGGGACCCTCTCCTTTCCAGCATACGTCACATGAAGCCATACTGCAGCTGCCCTGTATCCTCCTTTCTCTAAGACCAGGCTTTTGCATGTCAGTGTACCTCATTGGCTGCTATGAGGTTCTGAAGCTAAGGAGGGAAGCCAGCCTCCTCCCTGCTTCCCTCCTCCTCCCCTCCCTCCTTCCTTTTTCCTCCTCCTTCCTCCTCCTCCCTCTCCCTCCTCCTCCCCTCCCTCCTCCTTCCTCCTCTCTCCTCCTCCTCCTTCTCCCTCCTCCTACTTCTCCCTCCTTCCTCCTCCCTCCTCCTCCTCCTTTGTTTTTCAAGGCAAGGTTTCTCTGTGTAGTCCTGGCTGTCCTGCATCTTGCCTTGTAGACTAGGTTGGGCTGCAGCTCAGAGATCAGGCTGCCTCTGCCACCCAAAGGCTGGGATTAATGGTGTTTCATCATCCAGTTTGCCAAATTCTTTTAAACCTTTAAATATGTGCTCTGATGGAGTGCCTGAGAATAATATCATGCATTGCCCTTGGCTTTAGAACTGTCTAGAACTGTGTTGTGGTGAAGGGAGTTGATTCTGGAGTATGTACACAGAGCCACTGTGGGGTGGAGGGTGGACTCTGGGTGTTTGTGGGGTACATGGTTTAAAGTATCCTAACTTTTGACCAACAGGATAGCTCGGTGCAGCCTAGCCCCTGATTTGTAAACTTACTTAAAACACTAAAATACTGTGTTATTTTTTTGCAATTAAAAATAATTATGATGTGTGTATGCACAAGAGAGAGAGAGAGAGAGAGAGAGAGAGAGAGAGAGAGAACACAGGCACAACATTCAGGTTCAGGAGTCTCCTCTTCTACCACGTGAGTTTGTGAGTTCCAGGGATTAAACTCAGGTCATCAGGCCTGGTGACAAGTCCTTGACCCGTGGAATTATCCTGCTAGCTGCAGTTTGTGAGTTTTGTGAGCATGGACAACATGTGTAGCAATAACAAAAGTCTGGGCATGTCTGGGAGCATGCGTGCGGTGGTTATAAGGGCTCTGAACTGAAATGACAAAGAAAATGAGGGTGTGTAAGGGGTGGGTAGGTGGTGTGTGTGTGGTGGTGTATACACTGTGTAAGGGGGTGGGTAGGTGGAGTGTGCAGCATGTGTGGGGGCTGTGTATGTGTAGTGTGTGTGTGGTGAGTGGTGCTGTCTGTGTGCAGTATGTATGTATGTGTGTGGGTGGTGGTGGTGTATGCAGTGTATGTGTGTATGTGGTATACAGTGTGTGGGGGGTTGGGGGTTGGTGCTGTGTGCAGTGTGTATAGGGGTGTAGGTTGGTGGTGTGTGCAGTGGGTAGGGGGTGGACTGGTGTTGAGTGCAATGGGGGGGGGTTGGGTTGGGTGTGTGTGCAATGGGTGTGTGGCTCAGGCTGCATCCTGGAGCCTGATGCCTTCCAGCCTGTGCTGTGGAGAACAGAGAACGGCAGAGAAGCTCATCCTGGGTTTGGGCGGGGGTGGAAGGATAGGGAGGAGGGGGCTCAGGGGGTGGAGGTCGGGAGGGTGGGGGTTCCCTAGCTGCAGGCTCTCTTTTCTCAAGGTGGGCTGAGGCTCCAGTGAGGCAGTGTGGCTGGAAGCCGTGAGAGCCTTCTGTGCTCTGGTTCGTGGGATCCGCCGTCGTAGCCCAGTTACCTCCTGAGCCCTCAGGTTGGAAGCATCATCCTCGGGCCCCATCCCCACTCTTTCCTGCTTCCCAGATCAGACACCACCAAAATATTTCCACATTTCCTTTGGAAAAATCCTGGGAGGTCTGTTTATGACTATAGCGGAGAGGCACACATCTGTGCACAGTTTGGCTGGGACATCTGGAAACCCAGGAACTGGAGTGTGTGGGGGTTTGGAGCACATGGTCCCTACCTCTACCCCTAAAGAGTTTCCCTCTCTTCAGGACTGTCGTATCAGTTGGGTCCTGTTTCTATAAAATGCCCCTCACTGTCTTTATCTGCCTACGTCTATGCTCACAGACTACTTTCACACACACCTGGTTTCAGTAGGGTAAGCGGCACACGAGGGCATCCCTGACTTCGAATAGTGCATTTCTTTCATGATGCCCCAGCTCTAGGGAGCCCTTGTGGTACTCCGGAGTATCACCCTCGAGCCAGGTCACCAGCCTTAGACGGGGATGACAATACATGCTGACTCAGCAAACCCACGCAGCACACGAGAAGGTGTGACTCACTTCCAGCCACCCACAGAAACCCACCCCAAACTGGTCAGGGCCTACTCACTCAATCTCAGGAGAGGCCTGCCCTCCCCCGGGAGACCTGGGTACTTCCAGCTTGGAAATGGTCCTGTTCGTGCCTAGCTTGTTCCTAACAGAGTCTACTCCGTGAGGCTGCTATATCCCGCTCTGCAGGGCAGGGACAGAGAACTCCAGGGACCCCACTCCTGATGACTTTTTCCCAGAAGACTTTTTCCCAGAAGACCTGGGGCCATTCGTCTGGCCAGTCTTATCCTTCCCATTGCCAAAGACACGATGACGCCTTTGATCCCCACTGTGAAGCCTCCTTCTCTCTCTCTCTCTCATTCTCTGGGTTCCTTCTTTCTCAGCCCTCCCTCCCGGATTCCAACAAATCTTCTTGGTCAGGCTAGGAATGTATTCTTTAGGGGAGGTGGGGGAGGGGTGACAGAGGCAGCAGAAGGGAAAGAGAAGAGGGGAGGGGTAAGTGGAAGGAAAGGAAACCAGGGGAAAGTGGACAGGAGCAGGGGAGGGAAGCAGGTGGTGGAGGGTCAGGGACGGAGTCAGATTCCTAGACTCACTTAACTCTGCTGGGAATCCATTTGAAGACCCAGCCAGGCCCACATGACACTGAGTTCCTGGGCTTCTCCTGCAGTATATAGCAGATTCCTTCTCTTCCCAGTCCACACCAGGATTCCCCAGGGCTCAAGAGCAGTTTTGAGTTTCTTCTTCAATACGTCCCTCCTCCTCCTCCTCCTCCTCCTCCTCCCCCTCCTCAGTGGACAGGCTAGCCTCAGTGGAGGTCTAAAAGCCAGAGGAGTTGTGATCTCTCCCGCCTTCCCAGCCCTCCTGGGGTGCTGCCTCTGGCAAAGAGCCTAGGCCACCCCACCGCAGACCGGTGTGCGGAGCCATGGCCTCTGTAGGCTGGACCACTGAAGTTTCTGTTCATAGCCTAGGGGTAATTTGCGACTCTTCTAACCCAGCCATGAGCTAGAAACACCTTCAGATTCCACTGGAAACCTCAAAGCCTTTCATTTTAGCTTTTATGTGTAGGGGTGTTTTGGCCACATGCCTGTCTGAACATCATGTGTGTGTGCCTGGTGTCTGTGAAGGCCAGGAAGTGTCGTTGGACTCCCTGAAGTAACAGGCCACATGCCTGTCTGAACATCATGTGTGTGTGCCTGGTGTCTGTGAAGGCCAGGAAGTGTCGTTGGACTCCCTGAAGTAACAGGCCACATGCCTGTCTGAACATCACGTGTGTGTGCCTGGTGTCTGTGAAGGCCAGGAAGTGTCGTTGGACTCCCTGAAGTAACAGTTCTTTGTGAGCCACTGAACCATTTCTCCAGCCCCTCGAAGCTTTTTTTTCAATTATAAATTGGCTTAATTAAAAAAAAAAAGTGCAATGTGTGTGTGTGTGTGTGTGTGTAAGCCACAGCCTACATGTGGAAATCAGAGGACAACTTGAAAGGCCATATGGGTCCCAGGCATTGAACTCAGGTCATCCGGCCCTGGTGCCTTTCCTTACTATGCAATGTTGCTGGCCTTTGTTTGGCTTTTTGTTTAGTTATGGGACAGAGTTTCAGACATCGAAGGTTGGTCTCAAACTCACTGTGGAAAGAGGATGACCTACTTCTGCCCCTCCCGCCTCTGCTTCCCCAGCTGGGATTACAGTTCTGTGCAACCACACCTCTGGCTGGGCATCCGGGCCAGAGCTCTGTACAAGTTAGGCAAACTCTGTACTCACTGAGCTATTACCCCACCCCCAAGCCTCAACTCTTTTTTTTTTTAAAAGATTTATTTATTCTATGTAAAGTACACTGTAGCTGTCTTCAGACACTCCAGAAGAGGGCGTCAGATCTTGTTACAGATGGTTGTGAGTCACCATGTGGGTGCTCGGATTTGAACTCAGGACCTCCGGAAGAGCAGTCAGTGCTCTTAACCACTGAGCTATCTCTCAGCCTCACCTCTTATCTCAGAGTTCCTACATATGAGACAAGAAACCCATTTCTTCAAAGTTTTGCACCTCAGTCTCTTAAATGCAAAATGGAGACTTCACTCAGTGGGACAGCTTAGAAGCCAGTGTCTGCAGCGTGAGCACCCGGTCAGTTAGCAGTCTCCTGGGCGGATGATGCTGAGTCCGTTTCCTCCCCTTTCTTTCCCCCTTTGCTCTCTGAAAGCAGACGTGAGCCAGGGAAGAGCGCTGACCTCACTGCCCCGGGGACAAAGGAATGATGGCCTCAGTTCAAGAGCAAAGTACAGGAGTTTTTGATTAACTCGGAAACACCACAGACTTCCAGGGACCCAGCTGCTGCGGGGTGGGGCACGGGGGCGGGGCTCTTGAAGACTCGTGAAAGAAATTGGTTGATGTAGCACTTGAAGCCATGGAGGCTGGCAAATGCTGAGGCCAAGGCCTAGCCGAACTACCTTTCTCTTCCTGGGCTGTTCACAGCTGGAGAGGCAGAGCCTGGGTCTGCGTCTGTCTGTGACACTCTCTGTGACAAGGCTACACTGTGTGTGCCTGGGACTGCAAAGCCATGGGATCTCCCCTTTGTCCCTGCTTCACCCCCTGGCCCCTGACCCTAAGTGCAAGTGCGTCAGAGGCATGTTTTCTTCTGGACCCAGCTGGGACAAGGTCATCCGAGGGGAAGCTCCGTGTGTACGGGGTCAGTGCTCCTGGACCAGGAACGTGGCCAGAGGGCACAGGGTAAAAGTGAGTGAGGGGGTGGGGTGTATTTGTGTGTGTGTGTGTGAGAGAGAGAGAGAGAGAGAGAGAGAGACATACACAGAGAGAGAGACACACACACACACATACACAGAGAGAGAGAGACACACACACACACACACAGAGAGAGAGAGAGAGAGAGAGAGAGAGAAACCCTGTCTGCTCCCAGCACAAGTTTCTTCCAGCTCTTTGGTGTTCCCATCCAGAGGCGTCCAGGCAACCAGCCCTATCTAAGAGACATCTCAAGATGTTTTAGGAAGAAGGCCAAATTGCTGTGTTTATTCTATTTTATTTTACTTTAATTTATTTTATTTAGAAGGATCTCAAGTAGCCCAGGCTGGCCTTGAACTTGTCTTATTGTCAACAATGGTCTTGAGCTTTTGAGCTTCTGATCTTCCCGAGTGCTGGGATTTCAGGCTTTCGCCACTATTCACGGTCATTTATTTGGTCCTGGGGATTGAACTTGGGACCTCAAGCACGCCAAGGAAACGCTTAACCAGCTGAACTACATCCCCACCACTCTTTATGTTTCTGAGACCCATCCTTGACCTTGGTGGCTGCCCCTCTGATCTCTATAGTTTTCCTGATTCTGGTTTGAATCTTTCCTAGATAATCCGGTAGAATTTGTTATCTATTGTAAGGAATCATGACAAGCAGTTTGCTTTTCCTCCTGCGGGTGAGGCAAGCTTTGGGGAAGATCCCTAGTCTGCTTGTTTCTCCCTCCACCGCAGCTCAATCACCCCCTAGCCGCCTTCCCACCCAGACACATGGGAAAAGGTCCCCTTAGCCCTTCCAGTCATGCGAATGAGGCCGAGATTCAAAGGCAGTGGGCAAAGAGACGGCCTCATGGTGCAGCCAGAAAGAACCAGCCCTTTGTGCTGCAGCAGGGTCCTTGGGGGTAAGTACATTTTTGGCGTATTTAGAAAGATTTCTTTTTTAGAACAGAGCCAAGGAGGGAAAGGGAGGGAGAGACGGATGGAGAGGTCAAAGACAGGAATGGGAAGAAGAGACAGGGACTGGGTGGGGCTAGGAAGCATTCTTAGTGGGAAAAGAGGGGCCACGCCTGCCTGCAGAAGGAGCCAGAGAGAGAGAGAAGCCAGAGAGAGAAGGAAAAGCCAGCTCAGGTGACTTTGTGCAAGTCTGTCCTGATATAAATAATAAAAAGAAAGCCTGGGACTCAGCTCAGTGGGAGAGGACTTGTCCAACATGCCTGAGGCCCTAGGTTCAATCCTCAGCACTGAAACTAAATGAACACTCGAGTCAAATGGAGGTGCCAAAGTGGATTTGACTTCCACTCATTTCCTTGTAAATGTTACGCAAGGCTCACTAACTTCCTTACTCTGGCTTTGAACTCACTCTGTTGCCCTGGAGGTCTTGAATCTATGATGCCTCCTACCTAAGGTTCCTGAGAAGCTGGCATCACAGGCCTAACCACCAGACCTGGCCAGATTGAGTGTGTGTGTGTGTGTGTGTGTGTGTGAGAGAGAGAGAGAGAGAGAGAGAGAGAGAGAGAGAGAGAGAAAGAGAGAGAGAAACAGACAGACAGAGAGAGACTGACAGACAGACAGACAGACAGAGACAAAGACAGAGACACAGGAGAGAACATGTGCATATATTTATGCATGTCCATGTATGTGTGTAAACATACATGTGTGTGCACATGTGATGTGCGTGTGCTTGCACATGCAGATACAAAGCTGACACTGAATATATTTCTTAGTCACTCCCATCTTATTTTTCTGAGACAGGGTCTTTCACTGAATCTGGAGCCCACTGGTTCCTGGAGATGCTCCCAGCATTCCCATTTCCACTTCCCTAGCCCTGGGATTGCACATTCGTACTCTTTACACTCACCTTTTGACCTGAGAGCTAGTGAAAAGGTTTCATGCTTGTATGGCTAAGTCATTTACCGGTTTAGCCATCTCCCCAGATTCTTTGCTTCCATTTCACATGCAGGAAGACCGAGGCTGCATAAGGCACAGTGACAGTCAGTGCAGAGTAACTCCTGCTGTCCTGGACATGCTAAGTCTCTACTAGATGAGCCCTATTTAATCCTCACAGCCAGATGAGGCAGGTTCTAGCATTATTCCCCCTTTCACAGATCAGAGTACAACGCCTTGCTGATTCCTAACTTGAGGCCATTCACCAAAAGCTGAGAGATAAAGGGGTTGGGTGTGAGGCCAGGTCACAAAGGACTGAGGCTTAAAAAGGGGAGATATAGCCGGGTGGTGGTGGTGGCGCACACCTTTAATCCCGCACTTGGGAGGCAGAGGCAGGCAGATTTCTGAGTTCGAGGCCAGCCTGGTCTACAGAGTGAGTTCCAGGACAGCCAGGGCTACACAGAGAAACACTGTCTCGAAAAACAAATTAAAAAAAAAAAAAGGAGATATACCTTGCATCAAATTCTGGTAGATTCCCATCTTCTATTCCTTTCTATTCCTGTTTCTTGATTCTTAGGTAATTAAGGGAAATAAGCACCATCCATCCATCCATCCATCCATCCATCCATCCATCCATCCATCCATCCATCTATTCTCCTGAAAAAATGCCTCATTGCCAGTGCGGTACACGCCGGGCACTGCGTTAGTGTTTGGGAATCCCACATCAATGCTGCTGCCTTCTTGAGGTTCTCAGTTAAGTGAGCGAGGCCATAAGCAGGCAAGCAGTGACTTCTCAGAGACCGACCGACCGACCACATGGAGTCTGTGTCAAGGGTCTCTGAGCACATGGTGTCCTATCTCCTCCCGCCTAGGCATATTTTATAGGGACAGTGGCTTGCCTGGGGTGAAGGAACAAGAACACAGGGGTTCAAGACACTTCCTCATTCTCAGAATCCAGGCCCTGTTCCCTGATTCTTGCAGAAGGAAAGGGCTGCAACCCAAGTGCTGGGCTTTCAGACAAGAGATAAAAACAAAAGGTGTCCAGCGAGGAAAGGAAGAGGGGCAGAGTCACTGTTGGTGCCAAGGACTTACATATAGGAGTCCCCAAGGAATTTGCAGAACTGTTTAGAATATTGAATAAATAATAATAATAATAATAATAATAGGAACTGAAGTTCAGGATACAAAAATCTATACACAAAAAGCAATAGCAACTGGATGTGGTAGCAAGTGCCTGTGACCATGGCACTTGAGAGACCGAGGCAGGAGAATGACATGTTTAGGCAAGCCTGAGCTCCACAGTGCGACTCTGTCTCCAAATACCACGGGCTGAGGATGTATAGCTCAGAGGTAGAACTCAGCATGCCCATGGTTCTGAGTCTGATCACTAGCGCCCCCTGGCCACTCCCACACGCACGTGCAAGCCCAAGAACTGGTGGAACATCTACAAGTCATCTAGCGTGAGTCGTGCGGGGCTGGTGAAGCTGATTAGCAGGTGCCATTTGAGTTAGATCCCTAGGATCCACACGGTGGAACACGGGAGCTGACTCTTGAGGCTGTCCTCTGCCACCCGAGTGCCCTGACATACAAGGCCACCCACATACATACTCGCACAAAATAAATTAAACAAGGCCAGGGCATAGTGGTACACGTCTTTGAACCCAGCACTTGGAAGGCAGAGGTAGATGGGGTAGATAGATCTCTACGTTCGAAGCCAGTCCGGTCTACAGAGTGAGTTCCACTCCAGGACAGCCAGGGCTACACAGAGAAACCTTGTTTTGAAAGGGTCCTTCAAACAAAACAAGGGAAAAAAAGGAGTCAACTAAATGAATTTAATTGTAATACATTAAAAATGAATTATATGAAAAAAATGCATGAATACTAAGAGAATTCTACTGATAGGTTATTTCTCCTTGAATTGAAATGAGCCAATTCAGAACAGATTAGTTTATATTAAAGGCAGGTTTATTGGGAGGCTGCTCTTGGGCCCAGGTTCACTGGTCCCAAGGATTGAGGCTAGAGGAGTCACGGAAAAGAAGGGTGGGGGAGGGGGAAGAGAAAGAGCGAAAGGATGCATACTCAGAGAGAGTAGAGAAGGAGAAGGAGGCAGAGGAGGGGATGGGGAGGAGAAGGAGGAGGAAGAGGAGGAGGAGAGAGAGCAAAATGCCTGGATTATATAGGGAAAAGCCTCTGGGGGAAGGGCAGCCCAGTCCCTGTACTGCAAAGTTCAGGGTTGGGGGCAGGGTATGCCAGGCAGGGACTGAGGGATGCTGGGAGAACATGGAAGCCAGGTCGGCTTCGATATGGGAAATATGCACTTCAGTCCCTCGTCCCTGGGTGGGAAACTAAACACACACTATTTACAATAACTACAGAAATGGTTAGGATTAAATTCAACGAGGGAGTTGAAAGACTTGAATACAGAAAACTATAAATTATGAATAAAAAAGTGAAGGACACACAAATAATTGGTAAGCTATACCATATTCATGGAGTGGAAGAATTAGTGTTGTTAACTATCCACAGGTGTTCTCTGACCACAAGTCACAGGCACATGTGCTTGCACACACACACACACACACACACACACACACACACACACACACAGCAAATAGATACCAATTTTAAAACAAAAGAGTGCAATGTCTATGCTTGGGATTTTTGTAGAAACGTAAATAGTGTGTTCTTCCTGATAGACTGAATATCTCATTCTCATGCTCCCCTCCCCCATCTCCCGATAGAGGGGGCCATCAGAAGGGTCTGGAAGGGAAAGGCCAGGGGTAATACCGGCTGTTCAGTCTGCAGGGGTGGGTGGATTTCTTTCCTCCCTCCCCATCTTCCCAGCTCCCAGCCTCCATGTTCTCCTTCTGTCTCCCATTATTTTTCTAAGTCCTTCCCCCTCCTTTTCCTCCTCTCTATTTTCTCCTCCTACCTTTTACTGACCCATCCCCCCTCCCCATTTTCTCTGCCACCTTTTACTCACCCCCACCCTCCTTTTATTTACCCCCCCATCCTCCTCCTTTTCTTCTTCTTCGAACTAATTGCTTAAGAGGTGAAGACCAGGTCGACTTGTGAAAACCCCTATCCGTCACCATGGTGATGCTAATTCAAGCTGAGTTCAAAGGAAATGGCTCCAGTTAAACCTAACAAGCTGGAGCCAGGCGCCCCAGCAGGGACCAGTGCCAGGAGGAGGGAGCCCTCTTCTTCCATGCCAGTGAAAGATAGGAAAAACAACCCACGGGTGCTCATGCCTCTACTCTGGCACTCTCTTGATCTTCAGATTGGCCCAAGCCTAAAGCCGACCCAAGAGGTCATTGCAGTGAGCCCCCTGCCTCCAGATCAGACTCTACCTAAGCCACCTCAAACAACCAGCAACATTCCCATTTTAAAGACGTTCCGACTTCTGCTTGCGGTTCTGAGGGTTTAATCACCCTTGCCGGGGAGCTCATTATAGGGAGCTCCCACCAGCGCTCCCCCTGCTTTCTAGTAAGCACAGATTTGGGAATAACGCAAATAAAGAATCTGCTACTTCAAAGAATGTTTGTATTCACTCCACTGGTGGTCCCCACGTTGCCAGTTTGTAAGGATAAGGAAGCTTTTAGTGGGAAGGCTGCCTAAGTCTGGCTGGCTTAGAACGGCATGGTAAGCCCAGAGCTTGGGACAGCTACTTTAACATCAGAAAGGGGAGAGCTGGCACACGTAGGTGGGGGGACTTGCCACTAAGCCTGACAACCTGAGTGTGACCCCTGGGACCCTTGTGGAAAGAAAGTCCCAATTCCGTGACCTTCAAATGTTTGTCATGGTGTACACACACACACACACACTAAAAAAAACAGAGAAGGGGTCTCAATTCCATATTACAAGTGAGCAGAGCCATACGTTTTCTTAACAACCAGTCTCCACACTGTTCTTGTCCCCAAGCCCATGGGCTCCTCCTGCCCCACAGCCTGCTTGCTGCCTGTCCTGACACCCACACTGGTCAGTCACAATGTGGACCGATGCTTCCTCTCTACTGAGGGAAGGGACCATGGCTTCTTTGTCTACAGCCTGGGTTCCTTCCCAAAGCAGGCACTATTCATTCCGTGCCTGAATGTTGAATGGGAACTCTAGTGCAGTGGATGGTCTGTGGCCGCCTAAGAACAAGATACCCCAACGAGAATGATTTGGGTGTAGTACTAAGGCTGGCCTGGTCAGCTTCGTCTTTAGTAGCTGTTCCGTCTCTACCTCCTGGAAGAAGGTGGAGATTTCCATCTTCAGCCTCCCAAAATACCAGTGATCCTCAAAGGCACTAAAGAGAGAGCAGTCTAGAAGGGATAGTTGGAAGGCCCAGACCCCCATGCCTCTGCTGCAGCAACCACACCTCCATTAACCACAACATTTCATTTAAATGGGCGAGCTACGGGAGGTCTGGCTGCCCTAGCCGTGAGTTGGAAGGGGTAAATCTGCTCCTCAAATGTTTTCTGAGACCTTGCAAAAGAAACCTCCTTACCATATTATTCCTCTCCTCGGCTTCTTTAAAAGTAACCCGGGGACTCTCACAGCTGAGCCGTCACTGTCTGGGAAAGGATTTCAGGAAGCTGGGAACGCGGGATTGTCCCTACCCGCATCGAGGTCAGTGGCGCCTCCCACCCCTCCCATGTTGAGGAACTCACAGCCCAGGCTGGCCTGTGCGCTACATGGTTTCACGCGCGACCCCATCTCTGCCTCAAAGGGAGAGCTGGTGTGTGTGGATTACAGAGGTGACAGGAGGCTAAGAGAGAGGAAGTGACTCAGCAGGGGGCTCGGGAAGACCAGCCTCCGCTCCCGGGACAACTCGTTCTGTGCTTTATACTACCCTGGTTCCTTTTATCCCAGCATCTCAAAGCCCCTTTTAAGCTTAAAGCGGCCCTGGCCCAGGGAGTTGGGTCATTATCTCAATTAACTGGAGAATGCTGGGGTGGAGGCTGGTGGGCGGGGGTGGGGGTGGGGGTACAAACTTTCCTCGGAATTCTGCCTGGAGGCTAGTGCCCAGGGCTGCCAGGGTTTCCTTGTCCCAGACTTCTGCATTGAGCACTAGGGTGATGAAGGACTGCGGGCAGGGGCAGAAGGGAGAGTGGGAGTCACTTCCCTGCATGGTTAAAGTCCTCCTGTGAATTTGCAGCACTTGCAGCGACTTCCCAGGGAGAAGTTCCGCGGTTATAGCTGGGAAACATGGTCAACTGCAGGGGATGGGGGGGGGCAGCAGGACGAGCCTGGGAGTCCACCTTCCCTCAGGGATCGGAACATGGCAAGGCTGCCCAGCTTCGACAGCTGCACTGGCTCTGCCAACCATTAAGTTTCTCTTACCTTTACTGCCAGAGTATCTGTCTACATGTAGCCCAGCAACCAATAACCGCTGGGCTCTGTGTACCCTCCCTGAGACAATCAGCACAGTACTGACTTGGAGACTGCCTCACTGGGCAGTCTTGAGTTATTCTTTTAACTTGTCTGAATTTCAGTTGCACCAAAAGGTCCACTCGGAGTCTAGAGGAACGGAGAGCCAGCTCCCACCAGCACTGTTGTGGGGTGGTGTTTGGGATGCTGCTGCCTTGGGTTCTCACAGGGGACAGGACAGAGGGCATGCAGTACTCATGGTTCACACGGGCAGGCATAGAGCTTAGGTTATCACCAGAAAGCTTCAAAGGGAGCGTGTCCCAGCCTTCCTTGGCTTGGCGGGGCAGTCTCCTTCTGCTGAGTCAGGGCACAAAAGGTGTATGAGCTCTTGATCTCAGCTTGCTGGATCAGAGGGGCAGAGTTGCAGGGGTGTCCTGGGAAAGCAGGCCTAGATGTTGCACAAGGGTGAGCAGGGGTGGAGAAGGTAGGTTTTAATGATGATGAGGAGGATGTGACTGAAGAGTCCAGGGCTGGCTTCCTTGACCCAAGACAGCCAGCCACCCACCCCCTGCTGCTCCACGCTGCAGGATCAAAGTCACCCTCTTCTCCCTGTGCCCTAGGAGCAGGTAACAGTGCTAGGTTCACCAACACCCCAGCTTCTCACAGGGGCCGCTTGATGTAGCCGCCTTAGATTTTCTGAAGCCCAGCTCACCGCCCGCCCCCCGCTCTTTTCTGAAGAGGCGGGTTCCAGCCCTTCTCAGTACGCCTCCAGCTTGGGTTTGCTGACTCAGTCTGTTGCATTGATGTCCGGGGCGCCTCTGGCTGCAGACTGTCTACCTCATTAATGCCAGACTTCTTGCTGGCCTGTGGGGGCTCTTCCATCTCAGCCCCCTCTTGCTGTTCTCTCTGGCTCTCCACTAAGCTGGGCTGACCTATTCAAGGATCTCCATATCTGACTTTTGATTTGCCCTTGGCCTTCATATGGGTCAGCAAAATGTGTGCCACAGGCCTGGTCCTGTCTATAGCCAAGCCCTTCCTATTTATTTCGTTTATTTACTTATCTATTTACCTATTTCTTTAGTGTGTGCAGAATGTATTTGTGTGTGTGTGTGTGTGCACGTGTGCCTATGTGAGCAGGTGCATCTAGAGGGCAGATTGACACCTGGTGTATTCCTCAGTTGCTTTCTACCCTACTTCTTTAGTCTTATTGTGTGTGCATGTGTGTATATGTATGTGTGCATGTGTGTTTGTGTGCATGTGTGTGTCTGTGTGCACATGTGTGTACATGTGTCTATACATGTATATATGTGTAAATGTGCATATGTGTATGTGTGCACATGTGTATATACATGTGTACATGTGCATGTGTGTGCATGTGTGCACATGTGTACATGTGTATATACATGTGTATGTGTGTAAATGTGCATGTGTGTGCATGTGTGCACATGTGTACATACATGTGTACATGTACATGTGTGTGCACATGTGTGTACATGTGTATATGTGTGTAAATGTGCATGTGTGTGCATGTGTGCACATGTGTATATACATGTGTGCATGTACATGTGTGTCTGTGTGCACATGTGTATACATGTGTATATACATGTGTATGTGTGTAAATGTGCATTGTGTGCATGTGTGCACATGCATATATACATGTGTACATGTGCATGTGTGTGTCTGTGTGCACATGTGTGTACATGTGTATATACATGTGTATGTGTGTAATGTACATGTGTATACACATGTGTGCACATGTGTATATGTATGTGCATGTGTATATACATGTGTACATGTGTGTGCACACATATGCATGTATATATATCATTTTGAATGGAGACAAGAAGACAACTTACACGAGTCAGTTCTTTCCTTCTACTCTATGGTCGCCGGGATCAAACTCAGGTTGTCAGGCTTGGCAGCAAGCATCTTTACCTGCTGAGCCATCTTGCTAGATCCATCTTAATTTCTGAGGCAGCATCTTGCACTCAATATGGAGTGCACCAATTTGTCTAGACTGACTGGTCAGCAAGACTCTGGTCTCCTTCTGTCCCAGCACTGGGACTGGATACAAGTGCCTATCGCTGAGCTGGCTTTTTACTTGGTACCGAGGATTGAACTCAGTTTCCCATATTTGTGCACCAAGCATTATACTAATTGAGCCACCTCCCCAGCCCTATTTATTTACTTTTTGAGACGGGGTCTCATGTAGTCATGACAGGCCTTGTAGTAATGACCACTCTCTTGGCTCTACTTCCCAAGTCCTGTAAGTATTCTATGCATACACTTAGGTGGTACTAGGGATGGTTCTGCGCGTGCTAGGCAAACTACCAACTGAGCTATCCCTGCAGTCCCCTCCTGGACCCTTTACAATCTAGTTCCAGCTCAAATTTCCATTCCCCTCCTTTGGTTTTGCCAGTCCTCTCTCCTAAGAGCTGTTTTGTGCTGACTTCTCAAGGCCTGGTTTATGCCAAAGGCCTCGGTCCATCTTGGTTCTGTGTGTCTTTGGTTAGCTGCTTACTCCTGTGCCTGGAGCCCAGCTTGGGAAACTAGGAAGCTTGGCAAAACAGGGGCACTGCGAGCATCTTCTCAGTCTGGAAGACACATTAGGGTGGAGATCCATGGGAAGATTCTTAAGTGGGGAGAGAAGCTGGGCTGGACATCCCGAGTAAGGAGAAAAGAATGTGAACTCCGGCCGGCGGTCTGGGGAGTCTAGAGAATGCCTTCTTCAGTCTGACGTCTCAGATCATCGCCGGGGTTTCCAAGCCTCCCACCCTGCTTACATCCTTTTCTTCTCATCCTTCAGAAGCTGCCTCAGTGAGCTTCCTGGGGTCTTTGGCTGAACACTGATCCCCTCATTTTGAGGATGATAGAGAGTTACAAAGATGCAGTGACTGACTTATACCCACACAGCCAAACGGTTCCTTCTGGGAAACCAACCAGAGGTCCTCCTGCCTGTGAAGCTCATCCCATTACTGTCTCACGCCTGTGAGGTGTGTGCACATGTGCGCCTGTACGGTTGGTGCATCTCGGTGTAATTTCTCTAGAACCGCTTACAGGACTTTTTAACCAGCCCTCCAGTTTCCTTCCTCCCCTTCTCTTCTCTCTCTGGGCTGACTTGGCTCACGATTCAGTTTCTTGACAGAAGATAAGAGACAGTGGTGCCATCTGCACAGTTTCAGGGCCCCAAGCTTCTGAAAACCCAGTGGCTGTTTACAGGGAGTCCTGCCTGGGAAGGGGGGAAACTAGTGGGCCCGCAGTCCACACTAGACACTGATGCAGTCCTGGTTATCCACACGGCTTCCTGGTGAGCCTAGAAAATTGTTCTCTAAAGGCAAATTGAAGAAAGCAGGTGGGCCGGGGAACCTGTGTTCTGGCCTTGACTTGTTCTTTCTCCAGTTGTATGACCTTGGGCATGCCTGTCTAGATTTCAGTTTTCTTAGTGGGATATCAGTGCTATCAGCCTTCTGGGAGTTGGATCAGAAGACATAATGGTCAGGGGGACACTTGGAAGACTGCAAAGGGATCTCTCTCTCTCTCTCTCTCTCTCTCTCTCTCTCTCTCTCTATCTCTCTCTCTCCCTCCCTTCCTGCCCCCCTCCACTCACACATCCACTGGGGGAGTACAAAAGTTTGGATACATGCTCTAGTAGTCTTTTCTGTTCTGTTCTTTTCCTTCCTTCCTTCCTTCCTTCCTTCCTTCCTTCCTTCCTTCCTTCCTTCCTTCCTTCCTTCCTCCCTTCTTCTTTTTCTTTCTTTCTTGAGACAGGATCTAACTATGTAACCCTGGTTGGCTTGGAACTTACTATGTAGACCAAGCTAGCTGGCCTTGAACTCACAGAGATCCACCTGCCCTGCCCCCCCCCCACCTCAACAAGTGCTATGATTAAAGATGTGGGTCACCATGCCTGACACTTGCTAGCTACCCCCTTTTTATTGAAAATAGATTTTTTATACAATGTATTCTAATTATGGGTTCCCCTTCACCAATTCCTCTAAAAACCTGTTTACTTTCCTTTCTGTCTTTCCTTAGAAAACAAGCAGACATCTAAAGAATAAGAAATACAATAAGATAACAAAAACAAACAAATCAGAAGAGGAAAAAACAACTGAACAAGAAAAAAAGCCAAGGAGAAAGCACAGGAAACACATTCAGACTTAGAGATAGACATGTCCACACACAGAGATCCTACATGAGATATACATGTCCACACACAGAGATCCTACATGAGATAGACATGTCCACACACAGAGATCCTACATGAGATAGACATGTCCACACACAGAAATCCTACAAAACCACACAACTGAAAACGTAATTATACATGCAAAGGACCTGTAAGATTAAAAAACAGTCCTGACAAAACAACATGAGACAAAGAGACTCGTCCACAGATGCCACAGAGTTCCCTTTCTGTTGATCGTCTTCTGTTGGGTATGCCACCTGCCCTTAACAGTAGTTTGTAAGGGCTAGAGAGATGGCTCAGTGGTTAAGAGCACTGACTGCTCTTCCGAAGGTCCTGAGTTCAAATCCCAGCAACCATACAGTGGCTCACAACCATCCATAATGAGATCCAATGCCCTCTTCTGATGTGTCTGAAGACAGCTAGAGTGTACTTACAACAGAGTAGGACTCTGTTGGAGGAAACTAATTTTTCATTTGCAAGTGCTTCTGGGTTAGGAATGGGGGTGTATCCACTTCCCCTTTCAGCTCTTGAACCCCACCAGACTCAGACCCATGGAGACCCTGTGTATGTTGACCACGTTGCCACAGTCTCTGTAAGCTTGGTGTGTGTTTGTCCTGCTGTGCGAGGGCCTTGTTTCCTTGGTGTCCTTCACCCCCTCTGGATCTTACAATCTTTTTGCCTCCTCTTCTGCAGGATTCCCTGAGCCCTGAGGAAAGGAGAGGGGGATTTGATGGAGACATCCATTTAGGACATTAAGTGTTCCAACATTTCTCACACTCTGCAAGTCATGGGCCTCTGTATTTGTTCCCATTGACTGCAGGAAGGAAGCCTCTCTGGTGATGGCTGAACAAAGCCCTGATCTCTGAGTATAGCAGAATATTGGTAGGGGTCATTTTATTACTACGTTCCTTTAGCAGGACAGTAATATTTGGTTTTCCCCTAGGTTCCTGGCCTTTGTAGTCTCAGGTTGTTGGTCACCCAAGTAGTGTCCAGGACGGATTCTATCTCATGCTATGGGCCTTAAAGCTGATCAGATATTGGTTAGTTACGCTTTGTGCCGCCACAGCACTAGCACACCTTGTAGGTAGGTCACCATTGTAGAGCAAGGAGTTTGTAGCTGATTGGTGTTTACCTTTCTCCTTTGGAATCCTACAGAGTACCTTCCAGTATCGTGAACTGGCACTGGAAGGGGTAAAGGCTCTAGGTGGGCACTAGGTTAACATCTGTGTTCAATAAGCTGTGTAGGTACTGTTTTCAGCCTAATTTCAGTTTGTAAAGAGTGGCCCATAGCCTTGATAATAGCCTGGTGTGATAGCTATTCTTGGTTTTCAAGTTGATTACATCTGGAATCAACTAAAACACCAAAATACAGAGCACATCTGTGAGGAATTTCTACTTAATTTGAACTTGGAAGGTCTATTTCTAATCTGAATCTTTAAAGTAGGAAGACACATCATTATTTATTTTTAATTAATTAATTTATTTTTTTAATTTGAGTTGATGTTTGGTCTGCCTGTAGTCTATGTGAGAGTGTCAGATTTTGAAGTTACGGAGAGTTGTGAGCTGTCATGTGGGTGCTGGGAATTGAACCTGGGTCCTCTGAAAGAGTAGTTAGTGCTCTCAACCACTGAACCATCTCTTCATCCCCAAAGACACACATTTATTCTAGAGCTTTAATCCAGATCTAATCTGGGCCACACCTTCTGCTGGAAGCCTTTACAAGGATATGGAAGAAGGAAACTTTTGCTCTTTGCCTCTTTATTCCCTTTTTGCTAGTAAGTCCATTCCTTCACTGGCACTAGAGCCTACTTGTTTGCGAGTCCAGCATATACTGAAGACCATCTGAGACATCCAGCTTTGTGGGCTGAGCAACTTCTGGATTCTTGGACTTTCAATTCATAGGCAGCCATTGATAGATTAGCTGGACCACAGTCTGTAAGTCATTTTAATAAATCCCCTTTATATATGTATATGTATACATATACATATGATATACATATATACATCATGTACATACGCATACGCATACACATACACATATACATATACACTCATTCTGGATGTTCCATTACTTTAGAGAACCCTCACTAATACACTTGGGTTGTTTGGGGATCCCCATGGGGCCCCTCTGGCCAACAACTCAACTAGATATATCTCAGTCCCGGTACTAGAGGCTTCCATTGGTGCTAAGAGATGTCCAGCTGGGGCTTCATCCTCCCCTGCTAGCTTTCGATGAGATACTTTGAGAGCACATATACCTCTCCCTCCTCTTCCACAGAGGGTCTGATCACACTGCTTGTTCTCAAACACACTTTCCTCTAATAGGGGTGCAGCAGGAACTCGATTAATCACTGGGGATGCCGAGAACACTACAGGACGAATGTGGTGATGCTTCTGTTGTAATTGAAGCTCAGGGATGGGTGGTGCTCCTTGGGTGAACTCAGCTGGGGTCAATGTTTTATAAGAGGCAGACTCAAAGTAAAGAGAGTTCATGTCAGAGCTAGGTTGTTCATACACGAAGGGAAAAAACACAAGTACTTGTCATGGATGGACCTATGCTCGTTTCTAGACTAGTGAAGGGACATTGGCCATTGGCCATTGTTCTCCTGAGCTGGAAGGTACTACCAAGTGGATGGTATCTATGATGATGGTATCAACTGGCTAAATTCTAGGCTATAAAGAAGCCGCTGTCTTTGGAAGGGGTGGGTAGATGTTCTGTTGTAGACAGTTAGGGGAAAGAGACTTCAGGAAAGGTTGGGAATGAAGAATAAGACAGAGAAGTCTGGGTGGAAAAGGGATAGAACGTCTTCAAGTCCTTTGCCTGATGGGCTCTCTTTGTTGTTATCTGGAAGGCAACGCACGACTTTTCTCCAGATGCCGTGTAACTGGCAAGCTCTACCTGATCCTGAAAAGAACCCACAAGTCTCACTGTCTCTGAGCTTAGTTCTCCAGAGCAGAACTAGGCCACATTCTCAGGAATAACACACTCAGACAGGACAACGCCCCTTCCTCATTTTCATACAGAAGCATGCGTTGTGATGCTATAGAGGGGCTCTGGATCCTGGGAAATGGCGGTCTGGGGTTGCCATGGTTACTGGCAGACCGAAAGAGATCTGGCAGTGGCCAGCTGTGGTGGAGATGATGTCCTGTAAGAGGCTGAACGTCCCGATGGCTGTCACGATGAGCAAACTCCTTCTGGTTCCTGATGCGCAGGCAGGAAACAGAGCCAAAAGGTTTGGCTTTTGTGCATCTTCCTGCTTCAGGCAGGACTAACGTTTGATGTATGGCTGTCTGATTATTACCCTATGCTTCCAGGGCTTATGGTGCTGTTTATAGACTCCTCTAATTCTCTCTCCATCCATCATTTATTGAAAGAGGAATAAGGCATGGGTCCTTTTTCTTGAGGACTTAGAGTTCAATGCTGGGTTTGATGGTACACACCCGTTATCCCAACATTTGAGAAAGCAGAGGCAGGAAGGGAGAGAAGGAGGGTGAGTTGGAGCCTGGCCTGGAGTACACAGTGAGACTCCATCTTGAAAACAAAACATGACAACGAAACTCAGAACTGGAAGTGTTAATCAGAGGTAGAGGAAGGCCCTGGATTCCAACCTAAGCATTGGTAAGACGTGAGAGGAAGCCCTATAGCTCGGTATTTCTGAATATCTCAATGCCCACGAAAGAATAATTTCTAGTGTCCAATCTACAGGCTTAAACACATCTAGGGTTAATAACTAATGTCCTCATTTTATAAATAAAAATCGTTAAAGACGGGTCACACATGCAGTCATTTGTGCAAGCATGTATTTCTTTTGCAAGTATTTCTGAGACTATTGTCTGTTCCAGATGAACTGGACAGCCTCGTCTGTTCTGCACATTCAGCTAAGGCTTCAAGCTCACGTCATGTATCCTAACCTGGGAGATGGACCAACATTAAACCTGGAGAAAGCACCACAACTGGCAGCTGAGCTCTTGTTCCTGCCCAGCTCACGGCCCCTTATAGTGTGGCAAATAAACTTGGTTTCTTTCTATCCAGCTCTAAAGGGTAAACTCACTTACCACCCGCTAATCCCTTCTTCACTACCATGATGGCCAGCCTCCTACCGTCATCTGCATCACCGTGATCTGCATCACCGTGATCTGCATCACCAACACCAGGACCGCGATCCCCAACATCACCATCACCACCATCATCACTGCCATTACCACCACACCCATACAACAAAACCCAAAGAACTTCACAAAGATACAACCAAACTTCCCCTTTAAGTTTTGCATGGGGACTAAGGCAGGAAGATTACAAATCTAAGGCTAAGAATAATAAGAACCTATCTCAAAATAAAACTAAGACAATAAAATTAATTATTTTTTTTGAGACTTGTATGTAACTGAGGCTGGCCCAATTCACTATGTAGATCTCACTGGCCTCTAACTCACAGCAATCCTCCTGCCCCAGCCTTCCATGTACTGAGATTACATGCATGCAATACAACTCCTGGCAATACAAATGTCCCCATTTATAATGATGGATTCATATACTGTGGAGCTGCTCCTGCTTCTCAAGCTCCTAGAACACTTAAGAACAGGGTCATTGCCCCCAAGAGCATCAGTGTGGAGGGTGTCAGCCCCTGTGGCATAGGGTAGGTAGGCCCAAGACTTGCTAATTCAGTGCAATGAAATCCTGCACAGAAAGAAGCACAGGTGGCGGGGCTGACCCCTTTGCCCTGTCTGAACCTGTTCAGAGCCCTGCCCTTGGCTTCCCCTGCCTCCCTGGGGTCCTCTCAGCTTCTAAGGCAAGGAAGGAGTAGCCGGGCTGAGGAGGGGAACGGATTGTCCTGTGACTCATCAAAGAAGGGGTATCTGGCTGCAGGAATGAGTGGGGGCGGAAAGGAGGGAGAGGGCCACTCTGTAGGCTGGGGAAGATGCAGAGCCCTCATTAGCGTCTGACACCTCTAATAAAAGATGCATATTCCCCAAAAGCGATTTTTGAAAATCCTCTCCTCTTTGAAGCTTGGTCTTAAATAGCCACTCCTTCCATGAATCTAATGGGAAACCAAGCCCCTGGGCGAGCTCACAAAGGCTCTACCTGGGGCACCGGCTCTGTCCGAGCAGCTGAGGTTCTCCTGTGGGGACCCTTGATGCTTCTTGTGGCCGGGCATGAAAGGGAGTCAGTCCTTGGTCCTCACAGAACGAAGGCGAGCTGCCTCCAGGGGCTGTGACCAGAGTGGGTCAGAGCTGGGAGAAGACTTGGAACTTGGAAAGTGGATGGGGCTGAGACATGTGGTTAAGCCCCACAAATTATGTTTCATCGTTATCCTCTTCTCCTCTCCCTTTCTTCCTTTACTTGGTTAAGAGACACAGCATGTGTAAGACTATAATGAAAAATGAGCTCCCTTCACTTCAGACTAGCCATCTCTCAAGCATAGGCTATAGGATATCTGAGCCATTTTTATTTTTGTTTGTGTGGTTTTTTCTGAACCAGGCTTGGTGGTACACATCTGTAATCTCAGAACTCAGAAAGCGGAGGCAGGAGCATTGTTATGAGTTTGAGGCTAGCCTGGACTATTTAGCAAGGAGTCCTTGCCTCAAGCAAGGAAGCAAGCAAACACACAGCTAGGCATGGTGGTGTGTACCTGTCACCCTGATGCTTGCGAGGTGGAGGTAGCGGGGCCGGAAGTTCAGGGTCATCCTTGGTTTAGGTGGTCAAGCCTTGGCTAGTAGCTTTCAACAATACATCTTAGAGATCTTTGTATAAGCCGACTTTATTTATTCACACATTTTATTTATTTATTAATATTATTATTTATTTTGGTTTTTCAAGACAGGGTTTCTCTGGCTGTCCTGGAACTCTCACTCTGTAGACCAGGCTAGCCTCAAAACTCAGAAATCTACCTGCCTCTGCCTCCCGAGTGCTGAGATTAAAGGCATGCGCCACCACTGCCCGGCTACATTTTACGTTTTTATGTGAGCATCTAATTAATTTCACTTTTGCCTGGTATTATAGAGCATGGCCACCGTGACTTTTTGACCTCCTAAGGAAGGGCATTCCAGTTGATTTTGCAGATGAGGCTGAGGTACCAGCTTTATCCTCAGCCATCTGAGGCAGAATTGCTGCTACAGGGATATGCATGCCAAGATGGATGGGCATCGCTTGCCTTGCTTTCCACCCAGCGGAAAGGAACCCAGTGCCCCATGATGTGGCTAGCTGCTTTGCGGAGTACTTGAGAGTCGCTTCCACTGGGGTTTGGGATGGAGAGGACCATCCATCCTCCTAACTATGCAGAGGTGTTTGCTCAGCGATATTCGGATGTCTGCTTTGCCTGAGTGCTGCTGACAACCTGAGCCAAGCTACTGGCCCCCTCCAGGGAGTTCCTCGGAGATCCTCCTCACGCGCAGCCATCTTCTGATCGTCCGCAACACGATTTTAAGTTGTCAAAGCCTTTGGCAATCCACATTTCATTTGGTTTCAGCTGCGAGGGAGGCGGAATAGATGTCCTTGGTTTGTTAAGAAACCTAGATCCGGGGAGCCATGTGATGGATGGACTGGGGTGATAGGAAGAGTTGGGTTAGAAGAGTAAGAAGTCTAGGGTTCAAATCCAGCACTGACCAGTTAGCTATGTGACCCTGGGCCTATGGGAAGTGAGTAGTTAGGAGGATCACCAAACCCTCACCATAAAGGACAAAATTAATGTCAGTCCTAGATGCTTCAGTGAGGTTGGGGACCAGATGGAGCATGCCATGTTCAACTGACTGCTTGTGATTTGACAGCCACGTGTGGGCTGGCTGGCTCCAAGCTTGCTTCCATGATACTGACATGGCGCCTGCAGAGAGAGAGAGAGAGAGAGAGAGAGAGAGAGAGAGAGAGAGAGAGAGACAGAGAGACAGAGAGAGAGTCAGAGAGAGAGACAGAGAGACACACACACACAGAGAGACAGAGAGACAGAGAGAGAGAGTCAGAGAGAGACACACACACACAGAGAGACAGACAGAGAGACACACACAGAGAGAGACAGACAGAGAGAGACAGAGAGAGAGACAGACAGAGAGAGAGACAGAGAGACAGAGAGAGAGACAGAGAGAGACAGACAGAGAGAGAGACAGAGAGACAGAGAGAGAGACAGAGAGACAGAGAGAGAGACAGAGAGTCAGAAAGAGAGAGACAGACAGAGACAGAGAGAGAGACAGAGAGAGACAGACAGAGAGAGAGAGACAGAGAGAGAGATGGACAGAGAGAGACACACAGAGAGAGAGACAGAGAGAGACAGAGAAAGAGACAGAGAGAGAGAGAGACAGAGAAAGAGACAGAGACAGAGAGAGAGAGAGAGTATAGAGGCCTCTCTCCTTGGGGTGATAGTACACCCTTGGGGTGACTTTGGTGGTGAAGGGGATCCTGTACTGCAGTCAGGGAGGCAGGGTGGTGGCTGGGGCTGATGGGGTTGGTCAGGCTGCTAAGGAAGGGGTCCCCTCCTGTGGCCCTTGCAGAGGCACTGTAGGAAGCTCCCTCTCTTCTCTAAGTTCATGGTGGCTCCGCACAGCCAGCCTGTCTCTCCAGTCAGGTCCTCCACACGGCCCGGGGAGCCTAATCAAAGCCAGACTTGCCTGGCCTCCTGCTCCGATCCTGATCTGTTAGGAGCCAACTTTCAACTATCCTGGCTCCCGATCCGATCCCCTTAACCGCAGAATCCCTGGCTCTTTCTTCTAAGCACCCTGGACTAGGTCTCACCAAGCAGGCCATCCCACAGTCAAGGGTGGCTTTCTGGGGGAATGCTGTGCTCACATGGCCACTGCTGATGTCTGCGTGGCTTTGGAAGAGCTAATCGACCGAGCTTCGGGGTCCCTCCCCTGGCAATCAGTATCTCTATTGATACCAACAAAGAACTTTCAGAATGCTTCCCACTTCCACAGACTTATGGAATCTCTCATTGTACCTCGTCTGATGACCATCACAGAAGGGTGTCAAGAACAAGAAACCACAACAAGCAGTCACAATGCCAGACTGAGAGGGGTCCAGTAGCAAGGCCTGAGCCGGCTCCAAGCTGACAAAGGCTCACAGAGGCCCCAAGGTCGCCTCAGGCTCATTTCTTTCTTCTTCCTTTCCCACAATCCCCTCCTCATTTGGACACTAGGTCTCATGTGGTCCAGACTGGTCTCCATCTCTTGCTTCTTTGTCTCTACCTCCCACATTCTTCGTGACAGGTCTGCACCTCCGCTTTAAGCTCTTTCTTTCTCTGTTTATTTTTTCCTTTCTTCTTTTTTATGAAACAGGGTCTTCCTATGTAGTTACAGCTGATCTCGAACCCAGCAATTCCCCTACCTTAGCTTCCCCTGTACTGGGGTCATAGGTCTGACCTGTCGTACCTAGTTGCTTCTCCTCTCTCTGTTTCCGCTCTTCTTGCTACGCCCCCTTGCTTCTCGTCTTGATTCTGTCTTCCCCCTCAAGGTTTTGCTCAGGGTTTTGCTCTGCAGCCCAGCCTGATCTGGAACTAACTGTGTAGCTTAGGTCGGCCTCGAACTCTTGGCTTTCAACTTGCTTCCACCTTCTTAGTGCCAGGATTCCAGTAGTGAAGCACTCCACCTTGCTCTTTAGGCTCTTTCTCCGCGGCTCTTCCGGTCGCTTTGATGCTGCCAGGAGGCTTTCAATAGAACACAAAGATGGTGGGATTGAGGAAGGTCGCAGAGGAAGCCACCCGGGGCTTTAAGCTAGGGGCCTATATGGGAAACAAGACTTCTGTGCCAAGCCACCGAGCTGTCCTCAGGCTTTGCTGGAGACAGAGCCTGACAAAGCAGGGCATAGGCTGGAACCAGAGCCGGAGCAGGGAAGAGTTGGCTGAGCCTGCCCTGGGAGGCTGGTTGAGCGGTGATGTGGAGACATCCTGTGGTGGAAATGGGAACTACATCTTCGTTCAGTGAAGGGCCTGGGAACAAGCCTTGAAGGTGCTCTAGGCACCGCCCATCCCCGCGCCAGCAGCCCCCACAGTGAGGAGCAATGACCTAAGATCAGCTGCTTCCCACCTTTTGGTTACAATCACTAGAAGGTCCTTAATTACCCCACAAAGCCTCAGCTTCTTCACCTGTGAAATGGGATGTACCAGCAGGTTGTGCCAGTTAAGTTAGCCCAAGGTCTAGCATGGAAAACCAGCCAAGGAAAAGCTGGCCATTGCTAGAAAGGGGACCTCTTTCCCAATGTCACATAGTTAGAAGGGAACCTACTGTGTTTTACCGGAAGCGGAGTTTGGACCCCAAGCCAATAATGGTTTTTAGGATGGAGAGAGTTATATACCATCTCAGGTGAGGCCAGAGAGAGTAGAATGGCCACGTCTGTTTTATGTTTGCTTGTTTTTGTTTTGGCAAGCCTGCTCCGCAAACAAGAGAAGTGGATCCGTGGCACCTGGGATGATTTAGAACGGAGTGTGACCCTTCTACTCTCAAAGAGGAGATCACAGCTGCAGTGATCCCCGTGGTCTGGGCAACACGAGGTAGGGCCATGGAACTAGATGCTACCCCAATCCTCTATTTCTAGACTTAGCCAGGTGTGGGTGACTGTCGTCTTCACTCTTTTGGGTGCCTTTGCCACCTACCCAGCCCCTGTAGGGGTCTCCTAAGGGACCTTGGCCTGGATACCATTCTTTCCCCTCCCCTACGCACACTTCTTCAAGGAGGAAATTGTTCGAGAAAGAAGTCGGGTGTGGCCTCATGCCTCTGCGGCTCTGATCGCGTGCCCTAACTGTCTTCAGGGGAGCTGGCCCTGCACCAGCCCTTGTCTTCTCCCTTCATCTTTAAGAGGAGCAGCCGGAGCCAAGAAGGAGCTGGGTAAATCAAGCAGCCACTGGCTGGGTGATTCAGGGCCCTGGGGGTGGGGTGGCCTCCTGCGCTGGGATCCTGCCCAGAAGCAGGGTGGGACCTCTCCTGGAAACATGCTAGAACTGGCCCAAGGAGACGGGTCTAGCATGGTCTCCCTGCCCCACCTGTCCCCAGTCCTGGCACTCTTTGCTAGCTGACTTTGGCAGGGCTTGTCCCTTGTCTGAACACATCTGTGATGGGGCAGGGGGCTGCGATGTGGCCACAGTATGCCAGGCAGCCCATGCTGATGGATCATACCTGGCACGGGCCATCGAGGGCTGCAGACAGCAACCTGGATCCTAGGGTCTGTGCTCCTAAAGATTGTAGAGATGGGGTTTGAACCCAGGCCAGCTGCGTCCATACTTATTAGCATTGTACCTGGTAACTCTTGTGTTTGGCTTTGAATAGAGAGTGGGGCTGTGGGCTGGCTGGGTTGAGGGAGAGCTGGGGCAGGGAAAGGAGTCACAAGTCTGGGTGGTGATAGGGACTTAGGGAAATGGGTAAGGCTGGGAAGAGGGGCAGCAGTGTGGTTGGTGATTTCTGTGGAAAACCAGAATTCTTAGCCAGAGGTTCGAGGATATAAGTCCTACCTCCAGAGAGCAGAGTCCTGTGGGGCACATACTACACAGATGACCACCACGGAGTTATGAATACACATACGGTCAAGGCAGACCTCTGCTCAGGCCTCTAAGTGGTCCTACCCTTCTTGCTGCTTGAAAGCAGTCCACCATCTTGTTCACTGTGCCATTTCAGAGGTTGTATTTTTTTTTTCACCATGACAAGGGTCAAGAAGATCTTCCTTAGGGCACTCTGGGAATCAGGGGTTGAGGGGTGGGGTGACATTCAGTATCGAAATCCTGCCAGCCATAGGAGCTGTCCCTGCAGAGGCCTGCAGCCGCTACCTGTGCTGCTCTGGTGCTCTGTGGTGGGAGAGGCTTGTCTGTCAGGATGGTCTCTGCCCTGGAGCTAGTTATTTAAAACCCTCTAGCTCAGGGAATTGTCAGCGTCTGGCACCTTGCTCCGGTTCCTCGGTTCCTCGCAAGCTGAGTGCTCCTGGGTAGTTGGTCTCCTGGGCCCTTGGTTCTTTACCAGTTCATGATAACAGACGCCTGCCTCTGAAGACACTTGGGAACAGAAAATGTGCCACTGTGCCAGGTTAGCAAACTCTTGCTGATTGGTTCCTCCGTGCTCAATGTGCGTTTACAAAAAATGCACGAATTCAGTCAGATGCCTATCCCAGAGAGCCCTCCCTCCCCGCCAAGCCCTCTCTAGAGATTGAAACTCTGACCCGAAACCGTACCCTGGGCGAAGCCCCACCCCCAACACATGCCACAGAGGAACCTGGCTGGAATATGTATTTGAGAGTAGCCCTCCTCTCTCTGCTACAGGGAATCCGAGGGCGATCATAAAACGATTCCCGGCGCTGGCCAAAAACCAGGCCTTTGTGGGGGAGAGGGGGCCTGTCATCAAAGCACAGCGAGCCGAGGCAGGTCGGTCAGCGCTGGGAGCCAGGGAGGCACAGGCTTCCCACCGCTCCCACGGCCTGGCAGCCACGCTGCAGTACCTCACATCACCGCACGGGGGCGCACGTCCTCCCACCTCTCTGCCCCTCCTCTTTGCTGGCCCTTTGTCTCTGTTCTGTCTACATTTCACTTAGGCAAAAAGGATGTCTACTGCTTGAATAGCGTTTGGGGACGACCTCCCTTGGACCGAGTAATTTGATATGCTTCCCCAGGCCAGGAGCCATGAAGGTGACTTTTAGAGCTAAGTCACTGGTGCAAGAGGGTCGTCCATTCATTAACCGCCTACTCATAAGCTCAGCATGTGATAGCTTGTGAGACTTTGCCCAGCTGTTGGTCATCTTAGAGACTTCGGTCTGCCTCCTGAAAGCAGTGGGAGGCTCCTGCCAGAAGCAGGGCAGGGTGTAACAGAGGGAGGTGCTAGACAAGGCAGGTTTGTTTTGGAGAGATCCCTGTGGCTGCTGAGAATGGATCTAAGAGAGTCAGTCTGCTCTGAGACAGCAGCCAGGAACATTAGAGACATTAGCGACGTCCCTCCCTGCGGTGATGGTGTCAGGGCTATGCTTACTGAATTTATCTGGGTGTGCTAGCACACTCCTGGAGGTAGAGGCAGGTGGGTTACTGCAAACTCTAGCTCAGCCTGAGCTCCACAGCATGATCCTGACTCAAAACAAACAAACCAACCCACAAAAAGCCAAAACCAACCAACCAACAACAACAAAACAAACAACAAAACCAAAACCACCAGATGGGCATCCTGGCTCATACCTATAAATCCTAGCACTTGGGAGGCTGAGGCAGGAGGATTGCTTCAAGTTCAAGACCAGCTTGGGCTTCAGAATGAGGCCCTGTCTCAAAACAACACTCCTCTCCTGAGTAACAGTAACATAAAACAGCTCAGCACTGTGGCGCATGCTTGTAGTCCCATCACTTGAGAGGTTGAGGCAGGAGAATTGCTTCAAGTTCAAGACCAGCTCTGGTCTCAGTGTGACACTCCACAAGTCAGAACACTAAATCAGGCAAAGAATACCAACTGACTGACTAAGCCAGAACCCAATGGTGGGCACTTATTAGTGGGAGTCAGGCAGTGTAGCCTCTCCTCATTCCCCAAAGCACCTCACTCCCTGGGTACTAGACCATCTTCCCTTCCCAGAGGACCCTTTCCCACTCTAGGATGTGTTTGTCCTGAGGCTTCGTTCAAATCGGCCACCCTACCTCTAAGCTGTGACCACAGACACATTTCCCACGTCTACAGCCCCATGCTAGGCCCCAAAGGCTTTTACACGGAGAGCATGGATGTGGAGGACAGGGTCACAATTTTTAGAGAGTCTCTCTTGCTCCAATCTCAAGGCACAATCAGAGGCAACCCATCCCCAGGGAAATGACTAGTGATAAACGTCTAGAAGCCCAAATACAAAAGCATAATGGTGAAGCAGTATATGAAGGCCTTACAAAGTTGTGAGCACAATCCCAATTATGGCGATATATGGTATACACACACACACACACACACTCCACTAACTATTACTGCAGTGATTGTAGAGGACACCCAGGATTTAGGTTAGCCCTATGCAGTACGTGTCTGATGTGTTGATTATCATGTGTTATTATATCTTGTATGTCATATTCAGAAGTCCCAAGGTCTTTCTCTCATGAACTCTTCTGTCTCCCAGTAGAAAGCACCTCCATGGCACCTGGGGAGCCCCTGTTCTCTGGAGTATTGGGGTGTTCATAACTGTCCCCCAGGATCTGTCTTTGTCTTCTTCTTCCTGACTGATTTTGAACTCTTAGAGTCTTTCTCCAAACAGAGCATGCTTTCTCAGACTGCTTTTCTCCTTCTGATTCTGAGACAGGGCCTCAGACTGTCTGAACTACTTTGCAACCTTGGCAGGCCACAAACTCATGATGGTCCTTCCGCCTCAGCCTCTTGAGTGATGAGATTACAGATGTGAGCCACTACCGCTCTCTGCCTCTCACTCTGAGCATTGCCATTCTGCTCTGTGGGCACGCCGGTTCCTGGGACTGAATATAGAGGCCTCCAAATCCTTTCAGTTTCCTGTCTGTGGATGGTCCCTCGTGTCACTTCTAGACTCTCCTAGTGTGGTTACTACTTCCAAGGTCATCCTTGGAAGCTCTTCCTGCCAAATGCTGGCAAACTTATCCTGTGTGGCCAGGTTTACTGTTAGTCATCCTTACCCGGCCTGATGATGAAGGGGAGGAAGAGGAGGAGGAGGAAAAAGAGGAGGAAGAGGAGGAGGAAGATGAGGAAGAGGAAGAGGAGGAGGAGGAAAGAGAGGAATAGAAAGAAGAGGAGGAAAAAGAGGAAGAGGAGGAGGAACAAGAGGAGAAAGATAAGAAAGAAGAAGAGGAAAAAGAGAAAGAAGAGGAGGAGGAGGAAGAGGAGGAGGAAGAGGAGGAGGAAGATGAGGAGGAACAAGAGGAGGAAGATAAGGTGGATGAGGAGAAAGAAGAAGAGGAAGAAGAGAACGAAGAGGAGGAGGAAGAGGAGGAGGAAGAGGAGGAGGAAGAGGAGGAAGAGGAGGAGGAAGAGGAGAAAGAAGAAGAGGAAGAAGAGAATGGAGAGGAGGAGGAGGAGGAGGAGGAGGAGGAGGAGGAGGAGGAAGAGGAGAGCTCACATTTGTGAGCCTTACAGCTTGCAAACTACATACTTGTCTTTGGTCTTTAGAACAATACAATAATTCTGTGAGTTACATCAACCCTGGCACACCGTAGGGACTGGAACAATAGCAGTTTGTATCTATGATGTAGCCGGTTTAGAGTTACACCAAGCACTCAGGACTCAACACTTTATTTGCAGCACCCGTCTGTTCTTTTGTACAATTGGTCACCAAAATGCATGTGTTCTGTCCAGGTACCGCTGCTGGCAGTGACCCCATCAGCACACCACACTGGTGTGACCAAAGCCACCACAACAGTTTTGAAATGAGACAAAGTCAGTTTGTGGATGGCCGGTGGTCAGTGGCGTGTTCACACCCCACATCAGAGCCAGAGTGAAGCTGCGGGATGAGAGGAGGGAACATTCCAGACTAGACACAGCCCTTCCTCGCATCCCCGTGGAGGCAGGACCTGGATGCTGAAGCTGGTGATCAGTCACATGACTGTGCCAGTCACATCATTGCTGTGGCAGGCCTCCATTTCCTCTGGGCCAAAAGGAATAGTCAAGTTTTGGCTTCTAGTAATGGAAAAATAGCTTTGCTGGGTCAGTCCCCAACCTCAGTCGGCAGCAGTTATAGAATCTAGACGTGTGTGAGCATGTGTGTGCGCGTACACACACACACACACACACACACACACACAGTGGATGGGAGCATATGTGTGTGCATGGGTGCATAGGTCAGAGGACCATCTTCTGCGCTGTTCGTCAGCTGCCGTCCATGCCTGCTTACCTTGTTACCTCCAACTCTGGGGACTTGAAACTCAGCCCACATACGTGTTGATCAAGCACTCTTCCGCTATGCTACATCCCCAAGAGATCTACCAGGGTCTCTCTCACTGGCCTTAAATTCTCTGATTCGGGTAGGCCGGCTGGTCAGCATCAGTCTGCCCCGACCTACCCAGTGCTGGGGTCACCGCTCTGGGGCTATGACTCTGCTTTATATGAACTCTGAGGGTTGGGCTCAGGGCCCCGTGCTGGCAATGCAAATGCTGTCCTGACTGAGCTTCCCAGCCCTAGACAGATACATTTTAAAAAGAGATTTATTTTGTGCATGACTAGTTTGCTTGCATGTGTACCGCATGCATGCCAGGTGCCTGAGGAGGCCTGAAGAGGGCGCTGCAGCCTCTAGAACTGCAGTTACAGATGGTTGGGAGCCACCATGTGAGTGCTGGGATTCGAACGTGGGTCCAAGAGCAGCCAGGCTTTTAATCACCGAGTCACCCCCTCAGGTACTTATGCAAATATCTTTTAAAAGCAGTTCTTTGCAAACATCGTAGAATGATCAAAAGCAAGCAGGAACTGATATTTCGTTTGCTAGGAGTGAATTTGTGAGGGAGATTTGAAGACCTATGAGTTTGAGGTGTTAAGGTGGGGGAGCCAGAACCCTGGGGTAAGGCTTTGAAAGGCACGGCGATGAAGAGGGGGTGACTCTCCGAAGCAGTGCAATCTATGTTTGTATAAAATTGGCCCAAGGCCTTGCTGCTTACTAAGCTAGCAAGCTAAATAATCAAGTCTGTGAGGGAAATACACACACACACACACACACACACACACACACACACACACACCCCAAGTAGAATTTAAGTTGAAAAAAAAGAAAGCCTTGCTTGCTACAGTGGAGATGGTTTGGAGTTCGGGTTCAGCCAGAGCCACTGATATTTAGCGCGAAATCGGTCCTTCAGAAGAATGTGACACGATCTCGAGTCTCTGTGGCATACCATGATGCTCAATATCTAATTGGAAGTCACTGGGCATGCAAAGAAACAGCCAAATGTCACCTGCACTCATTCAAAACACCAGCTGATCCCAGCCCTGAGATGACCTGGCTTTTGTGATTAGTGGATAAAGATTTTAAAGCAGCTGTTAAAATATGTGCAAGATCTGGGCCTGGGGGCGCACACCTGCAGTCTCAGCTGTAGAATGAGGCAGAGTGATCGAGGGTTTGAGGCCAGCCCGTGTTGCAGACTGAAACCCTGTTTTAATAACAACATGTTTGATAACTTAAAGGAAAATATATAGATTATGTGTGGACAAGTGGGAGATCCCAGGAAAAAAATAGATGCTGTTTAAGGAAACAAATGAAAAATTCATAGCCTAAAAATGACTTAAAAAATGGAATAAAAGCATCATCAGATAGACTTAACAATAGAGCTGGAAATATTAGGAAACTGGGCCTGTAGGCGGATTGTGTACCAGGTGATGACCCACTTAACAGCAGCCGGCTAGTTAGAACAGAGCTGGTCTGGGGCAGCCACACACCTCTAATCCCATCACTTGAGAAGCAGAGGCAAGAGTCAGAAACTACAGAATTCAAGGCTAGTCAGGGCTTCGTGAGACCCGGCATAAAGAACAAAATCAAACAACAAACAGCAACAAAGAATAGGAAGCAGTAGGCCTAAATGAAAACTCACCAGTAACTACATCAAATTAGGCTGGATGATATGAAATAAATGAATTGAACACTTTAAAACAAAGGTATGGGTTAGCCAACTGGATTTAGAGGTGAGACTAAGTGTGCACAGACTACCAAAGACACACTTTAAATGCAATCTGGAAGCTAAAGGTTGGGAAAGGCATGTTCTTTGTGTCGGTTTATGGGTATTCTCAGCTTGACCATGGTATCCAGCTACTCCATCAGACAGTAACACAAGTGTCCCTGTGACCAGATGCTGTGACAGTTAGTGTTGCGTGTCAACCTGATTATACTGAGATATGCCTAGGAGCTCACTAGAGTACACTTCTGCGTGTCTGTGATGTATCTCCAAAGGTATTTAACCAAAGAGGAAGACCCACTCACTTTGAGTGTGTGGTGCCATTGCCCCAAGCTGAGGGACCTGGATGCGAGTCCAGGAGCACAGGCATCCTCTTGACCCACTTCCTGCAGAGACTGAGGATAGCTAGCCTGCTCCCCTTACACATCTTTAGCTTGTCCTTAAAATTCCTCCTCTCCTCTTTCCCCTCCCCCTTCACTCCTCCCTCCTCTCTGACTCTACCACTCAAACAGAATTCATCAAAAAAGCTGCAGTTACTATATTCGTATCGGATGAAATAGATTTCAAGATAGAGCGAAAGTGATATTTCACAGTCATAAAAGGGTCAACGCATTAAAGAATCACAATAATTACCAACATGTTCCAAAGCCTCGTAATAATAATAATTATAATCTGTACCAAATCTAATAACAGAGCTTCAAATACATGAAGCAAAAACTGACAGAACGGAGAGAAAAAAATAGAGAAATTCACATTTACAGCTGCAGATTTTATGCTTCTTGAGGTAATTGATGGTGTAATTGGACACAAATTTAGTCAGAATACAGAAGACCTGACTACTACTACTCTACCCGCTTTCTCAACTGAATTGATATTTCTGAAATATGACACTGAACAATTCATTCCCCCGAGGAGTCCAGGGAACACTCAGCATGATGCATGTGTGGACATGAGGACACAGCTCAGTTGGGAGGGTATCTGACCAGCACACACCAAGTCCTGGACTAGAGCCGCAGCACCACATAAACGAGGTGTGCTGGTTCACGACTGTAACCCAGCACGCTGGAGACTGAGGCCGAAAGATCTGTTCAAGCTAATCCCGGCTACACAGTGAGTCCTGGCATACGTGACACTTTTCAAAAATAAAAACAAAACAGACATGAAGAAGCAAAAATAAGTCACACAATGGATAAAAGAAAGTCTCAGAGTTTCCAAGATGGAACAGCGTGTTGACTCACAGCACTGGTCTTAGCACTGGTGGCCAGTTTGCATTACGTACTGAGTGCCAGTCCATCCCAGGTGTCAGAGTGACAGCCCCATCTCAAACTCCCCAACGGGTGGAATGAAACCATAAAAGCAATGGAACTGAATCCAAATCTATAAGCTCTTTAGCAAATATGGACACTTTACGGTCATTGTTTAGTTTAAGAAATTTAAATTTTTCTGTCTTAGCTTTTGTCTCTTTCCTCTCCCCTCTGTCAGTTTTTGCTTCATATTTTGAAGCTCTGCCATTAGATTTGGTACAAATTATAATTATTATTATTACTAGGCTTTGGAACATGTTGGTAATTATTGTGATTCTGTAATGCATTAACCCTTTTATGGTTATAAAATATCACTTGCATTCTCTCTATATATGTTTTTGTTGTTGTTTGTTTGGGACAGGATCCTTCCACAAAGTCCTGGCTGTCCTGGAACTCACTATGTAAGCCAGGCTGGTCTTGAACTTGCAGAGATCTGTCTGCCTCTGCCTCCTGAGTGCTTGGATTAAAAGAGTCTACCACCACACTCCACAAAGCTATATTGTTTAATTTCAAACTAAATCCAAAATACCCAAATGATGGGGTCTAAACACTTCCTATTTATTTGTATGGGTCTGTTTCTGTGTATGTTGTACTCACTTGTACGTGTGGGTGCACATGTGAGTGCACGTGTGGGTTCACGTGTGGGTGCATGTGTGGGTGTGGAGGTCAGACGTCTTTAATTAATCACATTTGTCTACTTCTCTGATGCTGGGTCTCTCATTGAACTTGAAGCTCATCAGTTCTGCTGCAATGATTGGCCCAATGAGCTTCAGAATTCTACTTCACTGACCGAGCACAGTCCCCACAAGTCTCCCCAGTCCCCACAAATGGACTTTCATCCACTAGCCAACCACAAGTTGAAAATTCTAAGTCAGGAATGTATTTGCTATGGGGCTGTAGGTCAGGGCAGAGCATTTACCCCAGCAGGATGGAAGTCATGAGGTCAATCTCTGGCAGAGCCCCAAACCCAAAAACCAAACAACAACAACAACAATAACAACAAAAAACCAAAAAAAAAAAAAAAACCAAAAACAAAACCCCAAACAAGCAAACCTAGAACAAAAAGCAAAACAGTGCTTTAAAAATCCATCAATGCACTTAACCTACCAACTGTTGTAGCTTAGTAACAGAGCAGAAGCGCATTAGAATGCTGGCCACGTCTCCTTGTGATCCCAGGGCTGACTGGGAATGCAACTGATTGGGAGTGTCAGGAAAGACAGTGGTGTTGTCCAGCAGTATCCCAGGAGAAATCAGGACGCAGAGTATGTACTCCTGTGCATTTCCCACCAAAATAAAGTAAGACAAACAAAACAAAACAACAAAACAAAAAACAAACAAAACACCCAAAACAAAACAACCCAGTAGGACTTTCCTTCCTTAGTAGGAGATTGTCCATGTAAACCAGTCCATATTGAATTAAATTAATAGAACAGTTATTGTAACCAGCCTTCCTTACAGAATCAAAGTGAAAAATGTTACTATTTGTTTTAGAAAGAAAGGAAGGAAGGAAGGAAGGAAGGAAGGAAGGAAGGAAGGAAGGAAGGAAGGAAGGAAAACTCTGTGTGTAGGAATCACCTGCAGAAAGATGGAGTTGCACAAAGTGTAGATATTAGGGACTTATAAACACTTATAAACTCTTATCGACATGTATCTTGGGCAGTAGCAAATGAGGATTCTTGTAACTCAGGACAGGAGGAAAAGGTTGTGTCCCAAGCTGGACACAGCAGGGCCACAGCCAGTGGAAATGTACCTGGGTTTTCTCAAAACCTATTAACGTGGCCGGCACGCATCAGGTGAGCCACAGTCTAGGCCTGGCACCAAATGCTTGGGTGGATTCTTAATGACTTTGTTTATCTTCTAGCTTATGGAATGGATGCCAAGGTTGCTTGGCAGACAGAATGGTGGTTACCACCACAGGGCTGGAGTCAGGTTAGGCTGCATCCTGACCTTATTACATCAGAAGGTAGTCAAAAATCATTTGGAAAAAAATATTCCAGCCACTCAGGGGAAAACTTTGGAAAGCTATAAAAGTTTAGTCAGTCTGATAAAGGGTATTTATTTAAAACTCCAGTAAAGTCACCATTACTGGTAAAACCCTTAACACATGCTTCTCAGCCCAAGACAAACTGCTGGGGTGTTCACCTTCATTACTGCTGTTACCAAGTGTGCTAGAGATCATAGCTTCAGGAACAAGGCAAGAAAAAGAAATAAGTGATACGGGAAGAAAAGACACAGTGTTTCTTTAACATGGAATGATGATTTCATGTGGATAAAAATCTTTCTTGAACTAATGTGTGAATTTAGCAAGGTTGCAGGATACAAGGTCATTATATACAAATAAACTGTATTCACACATACTAGTGTTCAGAAAAGCCACTGATTAGACAGGAATACACCTGTTTCAATAGAATTAGACACAATGAAACAGTTAGGAAAGTCTTCAATAAAGATATGCAGGACCTGTGCTCAGAAAAATCAGGGCTGAGTGAAGTGAAGAAGATCTAAGCCAAGGGGGAAATAAGCTGATTACGAATGGGAAGACACTGAGAGGATCATTTTTGACAAATTAATCTATAGATGTAATGTAATTTCTGTCATATTCCTGGGAGATTTCTGGTATATTCATTCTGAAAATATATGGAAGTATAAAAAAGCCAAAATAAACCTAAAAAAGGAATCAAAACAATGTCAAGGATTTAATCTCAAGGATCTTAAGGCTGGGTTTGCCTTAAGATCTTAAATAAGTGGAAACTGAGATGGTATTGTTTTGGCAGATAGACAGACAGATCTATGAACATACAACAGAAATTCTACACACAGGCTGGCATTCTACGTAGTTGATTGAATTTAGTCAGTGGAATCTAAGACATTCTGTGAAGAAAAGAAACTCTTTGAGCAAGTGGTAAAGACATAATTGAACATTTTTGTCCAGAAATAAATGAAACATAGCCTGGTGTGATGATTTAGACCTGGAATTCCAGCACTTGGGATGCTGAGGCAGAAGAGCTGCTATGAATTCCAGGCCATCTAGGACTACATTCTGTCTTGCAAAAACAAAAACAAAAACAAAACAACAACAAAAATCCCAAAACCAACAACCAAGACTGGGGATGCAGGTCAATTGGCAGAGTGCTTATCTAGCAGGCACAAAACCTGGGTTTGATTCTTAGAACCTTGTGAGCCAGGTGTGGCAGCACACACTTGTAACCCCAGCACTTGGGAGGCAGAGGTTAGGAGCACAAGGGGTTAGAGGTCATCTTTGACAATCAGCAAGTCTGAGTGTTGTCTGGGTTGTGTGAGACCTTGTCTCAGGAAAATGAAAAAATAAAAATAAAAACAATTAGATTCTTGGTTAAAACCTTTCAGAAGGTGGGGGGGGGGGCTGGTGAGATGGCTCAGCGGTTAAGAGCACTGACTACTTTTCTGAAGGTCCTGAGTTCAAATCCCAGCAACCACATGGTGGCTCACAATCATCTGTAATGAGATCTGACGCCCTCTTCTGGTGTGTCTGAAGACAGCTACAGTGTACTTACATATGATAATAAATAAATCGTTAAAAAAGAATAAAAAAACCAAACCTTTCAGAAGGAATGCAGTCCTGCCCTGAGTCATAAACCTCATTTTGGACCTGTGACTTTGTCGGGGTAAGCGTGGTCCACTTCATTTCTTATTTTAAGACTTGAAGCAAGGCGGCAACAGCCAAGACAGTGTTTTATAACATAGAAAAGTCATTTAGATGGCCAGAAGAGTCCGGGAATAGCTTTTTATAAACACGGTAAATGAGGTTTTCATAAAGACGACACTGTAATTTAATGGGAGAAGTAATAGTTTTTGTTCAACAAGAGTTTTTAACAGATGGCCCTATAGAGATTGGATGTCTGTGGACAATAGTTAAAAAAAAAAAAAAAACTACATTGTATCAAATCTAAAAGTTAACTAGGTTCAATGCCTAAAGTCTTTTAAACCTAAGTTCAAATTTTTTTTAAACATAGGATGCATAATTTCCATAAGAAAAACTATCAGTCTTTTGGATTTTATCAAAATGAAATTCTGCTTTTTAAAAGACACGGTTCTCAAGGTAGAAAGGCAAGCCGTCCTGGGGCTGAAAACATTTGCAAAATCTGTGTCTAACATGGGCCTAGAATATATATGCTTGTATTTCCTTACCTCAGCAAGAAAACAAACAGCCCGTGTAAGAACTGGGCCAACGGGGTAAAGACACTGAGCTCACAATGGCAAGGCAAGGACACAGCAGAAGCCCGGCATCATTCGTCACGGGATGAACACACTCCTCCATCACACTGGGGAGCCGTGACAGGGCTAGGAGCCCCACCATGGAACAAGACTCATTAGATCCTGCGTCGGCAAGACTTGGAACAAGAACTCTTGTTGAAGGGATGGGAGATGGCACCGCCACCCTGGAAACTAGTCTGACAGTTACATGTCCAAAGAACCTATTCGTAAGACATGAACACAGAGATTTCTAGGGGCCAGGAAGACAGCTTGGGTGTTAAAGCCTTTGCTGCAGATGTGTGAGGATAGATGTGTCCGTCAGGATGCCCAGAACCCATGTTTATGTGGAGTGGGTGTGGTTAGCCAGCCTGCAATTCCAGACTCAGAAGGTGGAGACAAGGGATCCCTGAACTAGGATCTGACTAGGGAGAGACTAGTCATGTCTGAGAGCTCTGAGATTGATTGAGAGTCCCTGGCTCAGTGAATAAAATGGAGGATTGGATAAAGGATGATTCCTGTCATCCTCCTCAGACCTCCATATACACATGTACATAGCATGTGTGCATTCACACCCACACGTGTGTGCCTACAATGTGCAAACGTGTATACACACATGCATACTCCACACATGTGAGAATGGAAAAAGGAAAAAAAGAGACATTTCTTCATAGTATGTTTTTTCTTTTCCATTTTCCTTTTCTTTCTCTCTTCCCCTTCCTTCTTTTATTCCTCCCTCCTCCCTCCCTCCCTTCCTTCTTTCCTTCCTTCTATTTTTCTTGTATTTTCTTTTCTTTTTTGTTTTTGAAATAGGTTCACACTTTGTAGCCCAGACTGGCCGGGAACTCATTCTGTAACCTACCCCCATTTGTGGCAAACCTCCTGCCTCAGCTTCCCAAGTGCTGAATTACAGGCATGAGCCACCAAGCCCGGCTTATTCACCGCAGTTGGTATAACATCTTCAAACTGAAACAAAGACCAAATGTGCATCAAGAGTTGAATAGATAAATCAGTCATGGTTCATTCAAAGATGAACGTTGAAAAGGAACTTTCAGCAAAATCGTAGATGGCTCTCAAAATGTTGTGTCAGAGAAAGAGGCCAGGCAGAGAAGATGATAGTCTATAAGTACCCATTGATATGACAGTCTAGAAAAGCTATGTCAGAAAGCAGGTCAGGGATATCCAGGGCCTGGCTCAAAGGATTGTGCATCTCACTTGTGTACACATTTATCAAGGTTTTGTTGATTGACACACTTTAAGTGAAACCCATTTTATGTATGCCTTATTTAATTTTATATAACTTATGTGAAGTATGCTTTAATAAGTCTTAAAAAGCATCCTATTAAGCAAATAGTCTGACCACATATTTAAAGAAAATATCTATACAGCATATGTCTGAAAAGGACTTGTCCCTACCCAAATGTACAACAAAATCTTCTCATTCACATCAGGGGCTGGGGCATAGCTTGGTGGTGAAATTTAGCAAGTGTGAAACTCTAGGGTTGATCTCAAGCATTAATAATAGTAACAGTAAGAAGCTTAAGAAGCCACATAAGGAGCTATGGTGACAGCTCTACAGCTGGGGGGCTCACCACATAAGTGTGAAGACCTACATTTGGACTTCCAGCACCCGTGCGAAGACTGGCATTGACTATACTTGGCTGTAACTCCAGTTCCAGGATTGCAGTGACCAGCCAATCCGGCCAATCAGTGAGCTCGAGGCTCAGCCACAGACTGACCCTGTCTCAGCAAAGAAGGTGAAGCGCCATCCAGGAACACACCTGACTTTGACCTTTGGCCTTCACATGTGTACACATGGGCACATACATTCTCATACCCACATGCATGCACCCACATGAACTTATACAAGAATCACATATGCACCCCCTAAAAAGGCAAGTTACCCTATTAAAAGTGGGTAAAAGAGTTGAAGAGAGTCCTCACACCCAAAGGGAAACCTATGCACATCATCATTCACATGAAGCACTGTGTGACGTCACTAGTCACTAGGCAGCTATGAGAGAGCACCACAGACCTCCTGGTGGCTGCATTGGAAACACTTATAGGGGCTGGAGAGGTGGCTCAGTGGTTAAAAAAAAGTCAGGCTGCTCTTGCAGAGGATCCTGACAGATGTTACCCACAAGATGACACAACTGTCTGTAACTCCAGTTCCAGGGGATCTGGTCCCTCTTCTGGTCTCCTTCAACACCAGACATACATATGGTACACAGACATACATACAGGTAAAATGAAAATAAGTAATTTGAGGAGGGAGGAGGAAAAAAGGGCCTACAATCAACAAGAAGTTGAAGAAACTACAGAAAGTGAATGCATGCTTGCACACCACTGTTGGGAATGCCACCCAGCACAGTCACCTCTGGAAAAAAAAAAGAAAGCCAGGCAGTGGTGGCACACGCCTTTAATCTCAGCACTTAAGAGGCAGAGGCAGGCAGATTTCTAAGTTTGAGGCCAGCCTGGTCTACAGAGTGAATTCCAGGACAGCCAGGGCTACACAGAGAAACCCTGTCTCAAAAAACCCAAAAAACCAAAAAAAAAAAAAAAAAAAAAAAAAAAAAAAAAAAAAAAACCAACCAAACAAACAAACAACAAAAAAGGATTCTTCCTCCCTCCCCTCCCCTTCCTCTCCTTTCTCCTTTCCCTCTCCCTCCCTCCATCCCTCCCTCCCCATCCTTCCCTCCCTCTTTCCCTTCCTCCCTTCCATCCTTCTGTTCTTCTGTCCTTCATTTATTTGTGTGTTGCACACATGCACACATGCCAGCATGCATGTATGAGCAAGAACATGTACAAGAGCACTGACAAGTGCCGCAGTGTTCACGCAGCGGCCAGAAGACCGCTTGTGGAAGTCACTTTTCTTTTCCCACCACCTAAGTCTCAAGAGCCAAACTCAGCTCCTCAGGCTTAGCGGCAAGAGGCTTTCCCTGCTGAACCATCTGGCCAGTCTGGCTGTTTCTGTTCAAGTTAAACACACATACTGTTTGAGGCAGCAACTCCACTCCTGGGTATTTATTTACCCAGGAGAAGTGAAAGCATGCCCACAAAGACAGATGTTACAGAGCCTCACACACAGCAGTCATGCACTGGAAACAACCCAAATGTTCACCAGCAAAGCTTTGAGATGAATTCCAATGTCCACATCCAGAGGAATAAAAAGCTACAGACATGAGACGGGTGAGTCACGGAGACGTGATGCTCAGAGACAAAGCGGGCCCGTGAGAAAGCTTGCTGTGTAATTCTGTTCACTCCAAGATCTAGAGGCGGCAAAGCGAACCCATCCATTGTTGGAGGTGGTAGTTTGGAATGGTGGTAACCTGTGGGATTACCTGGGAAGAAGTGAGAGGGAATTTCCCAGTAAGATGGTGACATACTGTGTTATGACGGAGATGTGGGCACCGGGATATAAACACTTCTCAGCACCACGCAGCTAATATTTGTACATTTTACTATGTAAATTTTCTTAGAAAAGCTGTGTCAAAGAAACATACAAATCGAGTGTGGGAAATCACTGCGAGAACGGCACAGTGTGATTGTCGTTGGCGCCGGTGATGGGCACACAGGGACCTCAATTAGACCATTATGTTTACTTTGTGTGTTTTTCAAGTTTCTCATAATAAAAAGTGAAATAAAATAAAGGGGAAGAAAAGGATAATTGCCCCTTGAGGGGCTGTTTCAGGTTTCTGCAGAGGTTGGGGAGGGTTTCGAGGCTGTGGGGTACATTCCGAGGCCTGTGCTCTCCCGGCTTGATCTGCTGTCTTCTCCCCATCGGGCTCTGCTGGTTCCTTCTTCTTCACTTCCAGCTGAGTTCTTTTCTCTTACTGTTGTTCCCTCCCCTCCCCCGCCCCGTTTCTCCCCTCCACCTTCTGCTTTTCAGAGACAAGTTCGCCTCATGGTCTAGCCCAGACTATCCTCTCTATTCCAGATGTCCTCCTGCTTCAGCCTCTCCAGTGCTGAGATTACAGGTGAGAGTTCCTTACACTCTCTCCCCTATTTTCCACCGCCTAGCTTCTGCTTAGAACCTCTCCCCAACAGCCCTTTGCCCACTGGGTTGACAATTTTGGGGGTAAATAATGGGGAAGGGGCTTGGCCCCCCCCTTTGAGGTTCTGCTTTCTTTCCTCGTCACCCTTTGCTCTCCATGCTGATGATGAGGATGGTGACACTCTTGCCGGAAAGCCAAATGCACCTGTAACAGGCTGGGCAGGCTGTAGGCTTGTCTGTCATCTGTCTCTGGCTTCCCCCCAAACTCTCAGATTAGGGGGAGTTTGATTCTGGTTCCCAGTCCTAAACCCTGGCTCATCTCGGTGCAGAAGCCACCTTACCCCACCCAATCTTGCACCTCAGCTTGGTTCCTGTTCAGACAGATTTAGGTGACAGCATCCCTTCTCTGTCAATGCCACAGTCCTTGTGCCCTGATTGTTTTCTTGCCAGGCACGAGCTCGGGGTGGTCTCATGAGACGCTGACCCTGTGCACTCACTCTTGTTCCTGCTAACCACCTGTGAGCTCAGCAGTGTTTAATGAGCACCTATTACTTGCTAGGCACTAATAGATCCTGTGGCCATAGCGATCTATGGCAAGGAAGGTAAAACAAGACACAGGGTTATGGTATAGTGTTGCCAAGCAGCTCCTGGGGTGTTTGGTGGAGCTGTGGGGCACACAGAGAGTTCTTATATCCAGCACAGATTGGGGCGGGCAGGTCAAGTCATCCTAGACAAAACATCCATGAAGCTAAGACCCAAAGTAGGCGAACAGGCCTGGACACAGCCTGTGAGACAGTGGAGTTAGCTCTCCTGGGCGGGGCTCCCTGGGAACTGCAGGCAGTGCAGGTGTAAAGGGAGGGTCAGGCTGAGAAGAAGCCTGCTCACACCCTCCCAGCCAGTAGCAGCCATGCACCGCCCATCTTCTCTCAGCAGATATGGCCTTTCCTGGGGTGGCAAAGTAGAACTGGTGGTACCCAACCTGCATCCATCTCCTATGGGGGTGCCCCCTATTCCTTGATCCACACACCCCAATTCCTAATCCCATTACACCGTTTCCCCAACCCCCTCACACCCCACGTGCCCCACCCAACCCCATTCCATCAAGCCTCTGGCTGGGCAATGACTCAGGAGGAGCTGGTCTTAGTGTCTGACATGTGACTCCTACCTCTGCCTCTGTGGTTCACCTGTTCCTCTGTTCCTTTGTCTTCTGGGGAATCCTGGGGCTCTGTCTGTGTATCTGGGTCATGTTTTGGTTGCAGCTCTGATGCCAATGCTGGCCCTGGGTACAGCAATGTCCCTAGCTGAGCATATACCCAGGCTGCCTGGCCTTGTTGGATGCTGACACTGACCTCACAGATACCAGAGGAAGAGGACCTGCATACTCCTGAGTTGGGATAGAGGGGCACTGGGCAGTTGTGGGGTGGGTGGGGTTCAGTGACTTCTCTAGGGTGGAGAGGCAGCTGGAGCAGGCCCACTCCCCGACACATTGGGAAGCTGAGAGAATGTGGAGCCATTGTAGGACGTGGTAGACACTTCATAGAGAAGCTTCTGGCGTGCCCAGCCAGGAGGAAAAAACCACTAGCAGAGTGTAGGGGATGAAAGAGAAAGTTCCGGGGCTGGATTATGCTGAGTTCAAACCCAGTTCTGCTAGCTATTAGCCTACTGACCTTGGGCCTGCTGCCTAGCCTGTCTAGTTCCTCTTATGTAAAATGGAGAGAATAAATCATGTCACATATAATGGTAATTCCATTTATTGATTGTGAGACTTCTAGCTATGACTGTCACCCACTGGGAGCCTTGCGGGGGATCGTCCCTTCCATCCGTGGGAATCAGAGCTGAATGGGAAGCCCGGAGCATCCTTGGGGTCAGTGAGTGAGAGAAGCAGCTCTTAGCTCCTTTTTAGTGAAGATGGAAACCCTGTCCTCAGAATGGCTCTAGGCTGAGTCCTGGCTTCTGGGTGGCTTCAGGAGGGTTGCTTTATATCTCCGGGCCTCTGATTCCTTACCTGTGTTTCGTAGCAGGCAGTTATGTAACCAGGGCTGGGTCTATGCAAGGTTCCTGGCAAGAGAATGCACTAAACCCCAAACAGTAGCTGGTTCTGTTCCTTTAAAAGCATCAGTAATGGTGAAGGGAGGAGAGCTGAGTCGGGAAAGATGGACACCGCCTTGCCTGGCAGACTCAAGATAAGAGGTCCTCCTTCCCAGCCTTCCTCAGAAGTTTACCTCTTGCACCCCGGCTGCCGTTCCAGGAAGGAAGAACGAGAGGTATCTGTGCCGGGACTCCGAGGAGCCGTGCAGGGTCTCCATGCTTCTCTTTGTGGCCCCTTGTGTTCGCTAAGGCTCTTGGGGGGGCATCTCATGATTCTCTGGGGCTAGGGCTGTTGGTCCAACCTCTCTATACCTCCAAATAGCTGTTCAGTTTGTGCTTAAAAAAAAAAACCCAAAAAAAACCAAAAAACCAAAAAACTCTATTCTCATCTCTACTTCCCGTGTGGACAAAAGTGCGTCAGCCATCTTCCTGCCCGGCCACCCTGCCTTCCCTCTCTGAAGCCAGTGCCTTTTCCGCCACCACCTCGAACTATCTCCCTCTGGAACCATAAGTCAAAACCAACTCTTTCATTTCCAGTCTTTTTTCTCCTCTCTTTCTCTCACAATTCTGCAAAAATAAGGATCTAGAATCCAAATGTCAAGGAGGAAATGCTGCCTAATCCATTTTCTACCCCAGTCACCGGCACCACTCCTCCAGCGTGGCACTATCTGTGGCAAGAGGCGCAATCTGTGGCGAGGTGCGCTCTACCTGTGGCGGGGCCTACACTTAGCTGTCCGACTCTAGCTGCAGTTAGTCTAGAGGGTAAGAGGGAGGCTGGCCCAGCCTTGGTCAGAAGGGTATCATTAAGCCACCCCCTCTCCAGGCTAAACAATCCTAGCGCCTTTAACCCTTTCCTCTTAGGTCCTGTTTTCCAAGCCTTTAATTATTTTGACTGCCCTTGTCCAAATTTCAGAACACAGCCCTATAATCATAGAACTTTAGGGCTCCAAGCTACCTGGATATGCTCCAGAGGAGGGCCAGCAGCAGAGGCTGCAAGCCTTGCCCTTCCCAGCCATTCCACAGGGGAGGGAATGGTCACTTGCTCTTCACAGACCCCAATGGCTCCTCCAGCAGGGGAGAACCTTGCCTGGATCCCTTTATAGGGTAAGAGCGACCTGCCCTGCCTGACCTGCCCGACCTTGGGGGGGGGGGGACTTTTGAATATCTGCAGCCAGTGCTACCATTTTTAACCCTCAGCAGTCCTTCTGGGTAGTGAGAGTCAGCCTTATTTTTTAAACACAGAAACTACATTGGAAAGATAGTGTAACTTAACAAAATCTGCCCACTGAAAAAGTCCCTTGTTGGGCTTGGTTGGAACATGGCTGCAACCTAGAACACAAGACTGGGGTAGGAGGATTGTCACAAGTTCAAGGTCAGCCTGGACTATTTAATAAGACCAAGGCCAGCTTGGGATAAGAGACTCTGACTCAAAACATAAAACAAAACAAGCAAAACACAACAAAATTAATTTCAGTAAAATGGAAGTCACGGGCTCCTCTCCACGAGCTCTGCCTCTTATAACCCTTCTCCCCTTCCCCACCCCAACTCCTTGATCTCACAAAGGTCCTGAGCACAGCCCTGAAGAAAACAGCTCAGGCCCAGGAAGTGGAGACAGGAGCCCAAACCAGTTTAGAATCAGCAGTATAACTGTGAACTTATGCCGGAGGGCCTTATTCCTACCAGGGACTGACTGTGGAAACCTAGAAGGCACAGAGAGTCAAGGTGATAGGGAAAAAGATCTGTTGTAGTCTTGGGCTGGATCGCATTTTCTTTAGGAAGCTCCTGTCTTTAACACTTCCGGCCTTTCAGTTCCTAAAAGGAGATACGCTATATTATCTGTGGTAGTCTTTATTTAACATCAGTCAGTTTCTGGGTCTGGTGATGCATGCCCGTGATTCCAGCACTCAGGATGCTAAAATAGGAGGACCTTGAGTTCCTGGCCAGCCTGGGCTACTGAGTGAGACCACCCTGTGTCAAAACCAAGAAGAATAAAACACAATGGAAAACAGAACAGAACAACAGGAAACAGTGGCCCCCACGTCAAAACTAGAGATGTTTTAAGACCAGCCGGGACTTTCTCTCAAAGTCCCGATGGCTACTTAGCTCATTTTTAGTAAGACCAAAACTCCAGTCCCACAACTCCACATGCACAGTAAACTGTCACTTCTAGAGTATTGAAGCTACTAGATTCAAAGGAGAACTGCCCGCAGCATAAGTAATCATTGAGCTTGGGATGCGTGGTAGGGGAAGATCGCAAAGTGTTTTCTTCCCATGTTTTTTAAGGGTCTGTCATCCTTTAAGAGACACACACATAAAAGACTCTCTAGGGAGAGTCTTGACCAGAGGCAGGAGAACGGGGCCCCATGACCACTCCCCTTCCACCCTGGGTTCCCAGGAAGGCAGAGGAGCCCTTTCCTTTTAAGGAATTTCCTCTTTTATGACAGGAGGGTTAGAGGCAGAGTCAGAAGCAGCCAGGCCAACAGAAGTAGGCGGAGGAGGCTGCTCCACCCGCTGAATCAGGAGGGAGACCCGCTTCAAGCTTCCTCTTGAAAGGGCTTTGAGAGGAGTCCAGGGTCAGGCGCGGGTGGGCGTGGGAATAGGCAGCCTGGTGGAGGCTGGCAGACGGGGCAGCCTGGCATTTGTCCTGAGACAGCCAAGAGAAGGCACAGGAGTTGCCCCTGTTCCAGAAGGACTCATCTCTGGAAGCCGCAGCTCAGCTCCCTAACCCTTGTTAGGCCCAGCATTGAAACCACACTCTAAGCTTTAAGGAGGACCAGAGGGAAGGCAATGGACGACCGAGGAGGCCAGACCTGGTCTCTTTTTCTTTCAAGGAGTTTTAAAATACAAAGGTCCTTCTGCTTTGGTCCTTGGAAGTCTTTTGCAGTTTGTGTGTGACACACAGGTTCAGAGGACCACCATCATGCAGTGACTTTTTCTAGGCTGCAGAAGGATGATAGGTGCTTGTCTGTAGTTAGGCCCTTGGGTAGGCACGAGGGTAGAATCGGAGAGAGAACCCCCAGGGAGTGAAGGAACTGTCATCTTTCTTTGGACCCCTGGGCCTTCCTCCACTTCAGTGCTGGAGTTTGATATAGCCCAGGCTAGCCTTGGACTTCCCAAGGAGCTGAGAAAGACCTTGAACTTCTGATCCTTCCTCTCCTACCTTCTGAGTGCTGGGATTACAGGAGTGTACCACCAGGCTCAGTTGATGCCGAGGACAGAACCTAGGGCTTCATGACTGTGAGCCAGGTACCCTCCCTACTGAGTTACAGTCCCAGCTTTAGCCTCACCTCTTTGGGTCAGCTCTGCAGCTCTGTTAGGGAAACTGAAGACTATGTGGTGGACAGGGAGGGTGCTTTTGAGCAAGACCTGGAACCTGCTCATCCTGGTAGCCAAGAGGTCACTTTCAGGATGGCCTGGGGCTCTCCCTCCTCTGGGCACTCCAGACCCCCTAGTGCTTATTCTGAGTCATTCACCCAAAATTTGAATGAATTTCTTACTCTTTCCCATGACACTGCAAGCTCCCCAGTGTGGATCAAGGACTCATTTCTGTCTGTATGATGGGTCTCTGCTCAGTGCCAGGCCCACAGTAGTACTCAGGAGTAGGTAGGGATGAACTAACACTAACAAACACAGGCAGGTGTGAGCTAGATGTCTCTTGTGGGACAGGTAGGTGCTAGGATGGAGGCATGAACTGTGAGGTCAAAGGGAAAGCCTCTTGGAAGACACAATGGCAGCTTTTTATCCCATGCACATGGAAGCCTTCGAACCTGCTTCCCCTCCTCAACTTAGGACAACTGAGGATGTCCTACTTCAGAACCTGCAATCTCTCCATCTTCCTACAGTTCATCTGTGTACCTCCGTCATCCATCCGCCAGCCCAAGGCCTGGGATGTGTTGGAGCAGGCCCGTACTGACTCAGGAGAGCACCAGGTACTGTCAGCATCTTGAGGTATTAGGTGAAGATTGACACTTCAAGATGGTGATAGCAGGGTGGGAGGAAGCAGCAGGTTCCACAGGCTAGGAACAGACAGATGCCAAGTCTCCTTTAGCAAACCTTTGTAAGTCGCTCACTCACCTATAAGCTGTGTGTATCTCTCCTTCCTCTCTCCATCTTCTCTCCTTCCTCTCTCTAGTCTCTCTCCCTTTCTCCTATCCTCCTCTTCTCTCCCTTCCCAATTACTTTTTAATCAGTTATTCATCTGTTTAGAAATCCATCTATCTATGCATCCAGCCATCAACCCATCTATGCAACCATCTATCAACCCATCTATGCACACATCCATCTACCTATCCATACATCCACCTATTCATCTATTCATCCATCCATACATCCATCTATCCATCCATCCATCCATACATCCATCCATCTATCCATCCATGTATCTACTAATCCATCCGCTCACCCACCTACCCATCCACCCACCCATACACCTACCCATCCATCCATCCATTCATGCATCTACTCATCTACCCACCCACCTGCTCATCCCTCTACCCATCCACCCATCCACCCATCTATTCGATCACCCATCCACCCACCCACACACCTTCCCATCCACCCATCCATCCACCCCACCCATTTCTACTCATATTCATCTTTTGTTTTCTTTTTTCCAGCCAACTATCCACAGATTTGGGGTTTTTTTTTGGTCTGGGCATCTACGTATCTGCTTATTCCTAAGGCTCATCATAGTACTTCCCTGATCTCTGGAGGCAGGTGTGTGAATGCTAAGGACCAGAGCAGCAGCTGGATGGCCGGGAGCCCAATGGCTTTCCTCCCATCTTTTCTTGCTCTTCTTCCTCTGTAGCTCTCATCATTTGGTCCTCAGGATGAGGAGACTCTCAGTGGGTGAGGGTGGGACATGTCTACACCAAAAGACCAGGACAACCTCTTCCTTTCCCTTTCTGCTTCTTCCGGGTCTCAGGCAAGAGTACAGTGTAGTGACACTGGCCTGGCTTCCCCACCTTATACCCCCCCCCCCAGAATCCTGTTTCCTCTTCCCTTCTTTGCTTTTTCTTTCTTTTTCATTTTGTTTTGTTTGGATTCATAAATCTACCCATCTATCTATCTATCTATCTATCTATCCATCCATCCATCCATCCATCCATCCATCCATCCATCCATCCATTTTTGGCCTGGAATTTACTGTGTGGACCAGGCTGGACTCAAATATGTGGCAATCTTCTTGCTTCTGCCTCCCAAGTGGCTAGGATTACAACCCCGAACCATTACAGACTCTGGTCTGGCTTTTTGACAATAGTTAGGTTTCCCAACCAAGAAAGTCTCATGAGTTCTTAGATAAAGAGTTCCCATGAGGCCTCAGGACAGGAACAAGTCAGCATTCTCACCCCCAACACACATCTTTTCTTACCTCTAGCTACTTTGCGCTCCAAGTGTGTCTGCCCTTTCCCCAGGGCTGCTTAGCTGCCAGCCTTCTGAGTCAAGGGGCGGGTTCCCAGGGTTTAACCTGAATTTGAGTGGAAGAAACAAGAGACCCTTCCCCCGCACATGCTCCAGAACCTTCTACTCCAGCCATACCCACATTCTACCCCATCTGTTCATCAATCTATCCATCCATCTATCCATCCATCCATCCATCCATCCATCCATCCATCCATTCCCAAGTGGAATGGGGGCAGTTCTGTACGCTGTATGGGAGCAGTTTCCAGGTTCTCTGGTGTCCTGTAAGAACAAAAGTTCTGGTGCTTGGCTAGGGGATGGGGGAGGAAGAGAGTTTGGCTGTTCTCATGTCTCTAGAGCTATAGAGTCCTGTGTTCTTCTGGAGGTTGCTCCATAGGGCCCGGCCAAGAGAAGGTGTGCAAGTTTTTCTGAGTCATACTGAAAACCTACTGTAGAGAAAGGAAAATCAAGTATCTGGTCTTGCTCCCCCCCATTGCCCCCCCCCCCCACTGCTCAGATTCCTTTCATTGCTGTGTCTCGGGCCCACAGGCCCCAAGCAGGTTCTGGTGTGCTCTGAGGGATACCTAAGACCTGCATGTGTACTTTCTTAGGGTCATGGACACAGGAAAACCTCCAGCAGTGAGATATTTAGGTAGCTCTAAAAACCAGGGATAGAAGAAGGGACTTCACAATTTCAAAAGGCTCAGACTACAATCTCAGCCCTGTAATGGGCTGAAGCCAGTGTCCTCTTAGTGCCTAAGTTTTATCTCTGTCAGAAAGCAGAGCTGGGAACTAGGGTGGCAATGGCAGCCAGGTGGGAGGTGGGGGTCCTCAGAGACCAGACATTGACTCTTCTCTTTCCCTACAGAAGGTTTTCAGTATATATGACTCAGAAAACCCGGCACACCTTCTCTTGGCCCGGCCCTACAGAACAACTCCAAAAGGACACAGTGGGTGAAAGGTTTGATGGGCAAGCATGAAGACCTGGTTCAATCTCTAGCACCATGCAAACACTAGATGTGGGATCCCGTGTCTGTAGTTCCACTGCCAGGAAAGAGATGGCAGATCCAACGGCCAACTCCGGCTTCAGCAAGAGCTTCAGCCTCAAAAAAGGGTGGGCAATTGAGGAAGATGTTGGACAGACAGACAGACATGTACACAGGCATGAGTACACACACACACACACACAGACACACACAGACACACACACACACACACACACACACAGAGAGAGAGAGAGAGAGAGAGAGAGAGAGAGAGAGAGAGAGAGAGAGACTGAGGATTGTAGGGAGGCTTAAATAAGCTCAGACATGTAAAATACCTAAGACACCAGTTGCAAATTGGTTAGAATCAGTTGTGCAAATAAGACCACAGCTTCCTTCAGAATGTGCTGTCGTAGGGTGGAGACTTGCTTTTGATGTCCAGCCCGCAAATTACAAGGCGATTTGGCTTGTGTGACCCAATTAAGAAGTCTTCTGTTCCCTGGACCTCTGCGGACACCTCACCTTCTGCCCCCAGGGGCACTGACCTTCTCAAAGCCCGCCCGCCTGCGAGGACAGAGGCCCCGCCTTCTAGCCAGAAGTGCATCTGACAGAAGCAGCCTAACTGGTTGTCAGTGGTGGGAAGCAATAAAACCGGGAGATAAAAAACACTTCTTTAAAATCCTAGGGATGGGGATGATTAAAATCCTAGGCTAGGGATGAATATGCAGGCGTGGCCCAGGTAATCAGCCACTCTGCCCCGCCTGTCTCTCGGGGCCGTTGTGTCAGGTTGCTCCTCCTATGGCTCCTCCTCCTGCCCCACCTTCTCCCCACAGGTGTGTCCCTGGGCTCTGGCTGCCAGCCCCACTCCGTGCCCGAGACATCCGCTGAAGCCACCTCCTACGAGACCCCAATCAGCAGAAACAGTCTAGCAAGTGACCTACCATGGAAGGTGCCGATGCCTCCAGGAGCAATGGGGCCAGCCCGGAAGCCAGGGACGCCCGCAGCCCACCGGGTCCCAACGGCAGCCTAGAGAATGGCACTAAAGCAGACAGTAAGGACACCAAGACAACCAACGGGCACAGTGGGGAGGTGACAGAGGGCAAGACCCTGGGCAGTGCCCTGAAGTCAGGGGAGGGGAAGAGTGGCCTATTTTCTAGCAATGAGTGGCGCAGGCCTATCATCCAGTTCGTGGACTCTGTAGACGACAAAGGTTCCAGTTACTTCAGCATGGACTCTGCGGAAGGCAGGAGGTCCCCTTACGCGGGCCTCCAGTTGGGGGCTTCCAAGAAACCTCCTGTGACCTTTGCTGAGAAGGGGGAGCTGCGAAAGTCCATCTTCTCCGAGCCCCGCAAGCCCACGGTGACCATCGTGGAGCCCGGGGAGGTCCGCAGGAATAGTTACCCCAGGGCTGACTCCAGCCTCCTGCTGCGTGCTAAGTCGGGCTCAGAGGAGGTGCTGTGCGACTCCTGCATCGGCAACAAGCAGAAGGCGGTCAAGTCGTGCCTGGTGTGCCAGGCTTCCTTCTGTGAGCTGCATCTCAAGCCCCACCTGGAGGGCGCTGCCTTCCGGGACCACCAGCTGCTTGAGCCCATCCGGGACTTCGAGGCCCGAAAATGTCCCCTGCACGGCAAGACTATGGAACTCTTCTGTCAGACCGACCAGACCTGCATCTGTTATCTCTGCATGTTCCAGGAACACAAGAACCACAGCACCGTGACGGTGGAGGAGGCCAAGGCGGAGAAGGAGGTGACTTGCTCGGCGCCTTGCTATCTTCCCTTACCCCTCCCACTTTGACCCTCACTGGGGACTTAAGTCTTCTTTGCTTTTAGAAAACATTTCTTCCTCCTCTTCACCTCCCCCTGGGGATCGGAGGTCACTCTCTGACTTCCAATGACATTAGGAGAGGGGCATCCCATAAGTGACCAGAAGCTAGGCAAAGCTGGATGAATCGAAGTCAGGCTAGAGTGGAAAACTGAAGGATTCGGAACTCTCTTCTGGACTCTGCTTGGCTGATCTGTCTCTGTCTGTCTCTCTGTCTCTGGCTTTCTATCTCTCTCTGTCTCTGGCTTTCTGTCTCTGTCTCTGTCTCTCTCTCTCTCTCTCTCTTTCTCTCTCTCCCTCCCTCTTTTCCTCCCCCCTCCCCCCAGGTGATCCTAAGGCAGGGAGACTGACTGTAAGAGGGGACTTGAGTTCTCCTGAGAACCCTTTTTTTCTGGTTCCAGGTTTGCATTGGCAGTCCTGGGGCTGCTTGCTCTGCCCTAATCTGGAAGCCACTCCCGTCACCCCACCCCTGTCACCCCACCCCACCCTATCCCTTGCTCTGCTCTCAGTTGGGCCCTGTGCCCTTTGTTTGTGTGGCTCCAGCCGACAGGTCCGTGCCTGTGGGTGGACAGCACTGGATCGAGAGCATGTGTGGGTGGGCGGATGTAAATGCGTGTTTTATACGCACGCGGGTGTTTGTGAATGTGGGTGTCTGCCCGTATTTATGTATGGGCTACGTAAGTGTGTTTGTGTGAATTCCCTGTGTGCGATTAGGCGGTACTTCCACGGGGCGGAGCGGAGGCAAGTGGCGACCTGTGGATGGGTTGCACCCGGGGAAGGTATTCTGGATTAAGGCCCAGCTGGGGCCACTGGCCTTGTCCCTTCCTGAGCTCACTCACCCAGCAGCATGTGGTCTCCCCAGTGGCCAGTGCAGGGCCTTTACTTTCTTGTCTGTTTTTGTACCCCCAGGGACCTCTCCTTACCTCTGTGATCAGACGCTTGCTGGTCACTCTGTGCCTCTTGAGTCACAGGTGGGAACAGACTCACACATCCTCTCTTAAACCTTCATTTGGCTCCCAAAGGTGTCTCCAGCTTCTCCTGTCCCTGGTCCCAGTGTCCTCTGTCACTGGTGTCCCCTGGCTCTAGCCTGGCCTTTAGCTTCAGGATGGGAGACAGAGGGAGGGAGTGTGAAGCCCCTCCTTAGGGACTGTGCTTGGGAACTCAGGACAGAAGGAAGGTGCAGGAACCGGTCTCAGGCCTGGCGTTAGGAGGTTGCCAGTCATGAAACGTAAGACAGTGACTAAATTCCCTCCATGTGAAACTGAGGCAAGGGTTAAGCCAGCGGTTCTCAACCTGTGGGTCAGATCCCTTTGATAAATCTGTCTTCAAATATATTCATGTTATGATTTGTAACAGTAGCAAAATTGCAGTTATAAAGTAGCGATGAAAATAATTTTATGGCGGGGAGTCACCACAGCATGAAGAACTGATTTAAAGGTTCGCAGCATTAGGAAGGTTGAGAACCACTGGTCAAGACTGTTTTCCCATTTCTTTGTGAAGCCCCAGGAGTTTTAGAAAAGTCTCTGAGAACTCTGGAGTAACAAGGGGTGGGTACAAAGTGGGTACAAAAAGCAAAGGCTTCAGGTCCTACCTCTCCCGAAAGCCTGGGGTACACACTGGCCTCTTTTCTGGGCAAACTTGGGTTCCACTGTGATTGTCTGCAGAAGGCCTGCTTACAGAGGGCAGGATGGTGTGGGCATCCTAGCCTGGAGATACAAGAGCTCCGAGTTTGCTATTCTCAGTCAGGGTCTGCCGTAGGGCTCAAACAGCCCTTGACTCCGAGGACTTGGTAGAGAAACAAGAGTCTCAGACAGACAAACAAGACGGGACACCCTGCCAGGTATGCAGAAGCATAAACACGGAATCGTAGAGGGAGAATACCAGGCTTAATGGAGCATTCAGAGTCTCACAGTCTTCTGTTCACCCCGCAGATGGGGGAGGGGGCACACCCAAGGATGGAACCTGGCTATGTATTCTGGCTGGAGAAAGATGTGCCTAGGTTCTATTGCAATATCACCTTGGGAGGGAAAGGGATACTGGAGTGGCTGCTATGGTGGGCACTTGGGGTAGCCGTGGGGCAACAACTCACCTGTCTGTGCTATTGCAACACAAGGATAGACAGAGAGGTGTAGGATTGACCATGCAGAAGACAACATCGAAGCAGCCTGTCTAGGGGCCAGCTATTATTGGATGTTGGGCTTGGGGGGACTTTGACCCAGAAAAGGGGAGGTGGTTTGATGGATCAGGGTGAAGCAGAGTGTCTATTCTGGCATCCTCTGCAAGCATCCGAACCAAACTCAAACACCAGGTCCCGCATGCCTTTGTGCTAGGAAGCAGGTAGAACCAGCTCTGCTGGCCTGCTGGTGAGGACAGGTGAGGTCATTAGGCAATGTCTAAGTTTAGTTGCACAAAGCTGAAGATGACACCCACGGCCATGGGTACTCAGCTCCCAGGCCTCATCCTATGTACAGAATTGGAGCACAGGCTGTGCTGGGAAAAGATCACATGTTGTGGCACATCATAGTGGCCCTTTCCTCTAGTGGATCTCAGTGTCTCCCTCTCTACTCTCAATGTCCCAGTGTCCCAAAGATGCTCACTGGAACAGCTTATTCCTCTTGGTTTCCTCAGGCTATGTTAGGAGGTAAGATGAAGAGGAATATGAACATCCTGTTTATCCATTGTCTTCTCTAACCATTCCAAGTCCCTCCAGCTACAGCTGCCTGCTGTAGGTGACCCCGTCTGAAGGTGCATTTGACCTGGTCTCTGAGTTGACATCATTGGCATAGGAAGGTACACGCTGATGACATTCAGACTGGAGTGCTACCCTAACGGGGCTCATACTAAGTGACTTGTCGAAATTCTAGACATCCTCATTTGGCTCAGTTCTCTTACTTTGATTTCTGTGGCTTGATTTCTCATCTTGCCTAATTCTCTGAGCAAGGCTGAGGCTCTAGGGTACCAGGCGAATGCAGCTGCTGGTCCTTGGGTTTCTTGCTATGCTCGTTTGGGGAGGTGGGGTTCCTTGCTTGAGCAGAAGGTGGGGACTGGGGTTCAGGACCCAAGCCAGACTAAAAGCTTGGGTGCCTAGAATCTCTTTAGGCATTTTCAGGATCTAGGTGTGACACAGAGGCATGATCAGTTGGACGACAAGGGGAATCGATTAAAGGATTGGAAAGTGAGAACCAGGCAGGTAGTTGGTGATGCAGTCTCTATGGAGCTCATGTGGGCCAGGGTTGGGCTCAGCATTTGCATGGTTACAAATGAAGCAGTCCTGAGGGATGGGGGTGGGGCAGGCTCAGTGATGCAGGAATTCATCACACAAAGGCAGGGATGGAGAGCTGGGGTGGGGTAGGATGGAGGGTTTCTCTCTACCTCTTCAAACCTCTTTCCCTAGTAGGATTAGAAGAGTCTGCTTGTGATCATCAAATCTAGGGGCCTCCAACAGGCTGCAGGCTGGGGTCACTCGGTGATTCCGGGACGTTCTGGTTCACATGGATTCTAATGTATAGCTGGGCAGAGGAAGGGGTGGGTAGTGACAGCGCTAGGGTTCCTCAGTGCTCTGCAGATGCCAGGATGAAGCCTCGAACTCTTGCTGGCACCATCCCTTGACCTGAGGCAGACGGAAGCAGAGGGAGTGAGAGGGGACCCTCACTGAAGCCAATGGACAGATATGTGGCCATGTGACATGCGAGCATAGAAATATGAAATCTATTCAGCATTTCAGATTCTTATCCAGGTAATTACTATGTGTCTGAGAGTACAAATTTGGCAATTAACTGGCTCATTTGGTAAATGTCACAGCCCAGGGCCCATGCAGTTAATCCAGGCTGACAGAACAGCTTGGCCAGCCAGGTTCTCCTTTCCCGGGGCCCTGCCGGTTCACCTGTCTAGAGCTTGACTACATCTACACTTGATGGCTGGTCTAGGCCGAAGCAAGCACCTCAGGACGTACCATCTCTCTCCCCTCAGGGGGCTTCTACTCACTCAAGGCCACAAGAATGTTGACACTGGGTGACCTGCACAAGGGCCACCCTAGCCATCATGGGGGAGAGGACCCAGACAGTGTGGGAGAAGGGAACAAAGGAAGCCTTTAGGGACAGGCCTGGGCAGGGTGCAGGGAAAGAAGCGAGGAGTGGGAGGAAGCCAGCAGGGAGGAGTGGGGAGGGGTAGAGCACTGGGGAGCTGAGGCCTGACGTCAGTCATCTGGGGGAGGGGGAGGGGAGTAGAGGTGATAGTTGGAGTGTGTGTGTGTGTGTGTGTGTGTGGTGTGGTGTGGTGTGCAGTAGGAAGGGTGAATTGCTGAACTTCACCAGCTCCAAAGAGGAAGGAATTTGGTAAAGGACGAGGTTTATGTCCTAGCAATATCTAGACACCTACCTGAGTGGTGCTTCTGAAGGCCACAGAATAAGAAGCGGGCCCCGTGATTACATCTTGTCTTTACATCTCTTTCTCAGTGTGCACACTCAGTTGCTGCTTCTACAATGTGTGGCTACCGCCACTGACCTCCACAGGGTCTTTGGCTTGTAGGAGATGCTCAGTAGCCCAATGCCTTTCCTCTACCTATAGCCATGATATCTTTGCGTATCATGTTGTTACTTTCTGTGCAGGAAAAAAACCCTGACAAACACTAAGAAGATCTGAGGCACATCCCTAGAGATCTGACCCTAACACCTGTCCTCAATGGGGCAGGACTCCTCCTAGATGGGAGAAGGGAGACCATTACTGTGACACTACTCCCGGCCTCAGGAATACACTGTATCCTGCAGGTCTGGTCTTGCTGACTGTGGCATGGGTACTGGGCCTCTCTCCCAGCCTGTGTCTGACATCTTCAGAGCCTTAGAGAAGAGAAGGGCCAGTCTCTCCTCTGCCCTGAGCCATTCTGCCGCCCACTGACGCAGACAGCTTGTCTCCGCTTCTGATCCTGCCCTCGCACGTGTCCAGGCTGGCCACCTCCTGCCCACATAGGCGGCTGGGCAACACCTCCACTCTCCTCTCCAGACCTCAGATGGCCCCTGCCCTCCGCCTCCCTGCCTGCCTTTCATAAAGTAGACTCCCAGGAGCTGATCTCTCTTTGTCTTCAGCTTAAATGCCTCATGGCCTAAACTGCACTGAGCCCAGGGCCTCTTTCCTTTCTCTCGGCTAGCCAAGCCATTCTCCTAGGAAGAGTCTTCACCAGCTCTGGGCTGACCACACAGCTCTGCTCTCCTCCAACTCTGACATTCATCTTTTCCCTAGCACTTCTCACTAGCAGGGTTTCACCTATCCTCAGCCTTTTCTACCTCGTTCCTACTTCCCCCAGGGTCCTTCTTGCAAGGGGATATCTTACATTGTAAGTCTGGTACCCCAGCCACTGTCCACCCCCCAGTCTGTCCACATCCTGACTATGTCAATAGCGCATCTGGACTCTATCAGGCCCCACGTACCAGCCTCACCGTCTAACACGTCTCAGTCACCTGAGCACATCTGCCACTACCCTACTTGCTATGTCTACTGCCTTGCTCCATCTGGGATGTGCCGTAGAGAAGTAGCGATGGGGACATTACTCAGCCAGTGCTAACTCTGGGCCAGGTGCTTTCTGAGAGCTTCACTTGGTGGTCCCCATCTTTCTTACACCCTCTGTAGTGGGTACGGGCGCTCAAGTTGCCTCCACAGCACAGCTGGAACTAGAGCACAGGGAAGCGAAGGAACTCATAAGACCCCACAGCCTGCCTGTGGGTGGCAGATAAGGGTCTCAATCTTGGATTCCTACTCATGAACTCTGGGTGAGCGGATTCCTACAGCTCAGTTGTGGAAGATGGGAGGCCTCCTGCTTGGACCCTGTCTCCCCCAGGGATTCTTTAGGGTTGTTGGGACACACCTCTTATTCCACTTTGTATATTCCTCGGGGTACAGAGCTGCTGCTCAGGCCTGGACCACGTTAGGTTCTTTAGATCCCAAGCTCTGCCAAGTGCTATTTCCTGGGCTCTTCGGCTCTTTGCCCTTGAAGAGCAGAGCTAGGGGGTGGGGGCTTGCTCTCTTTGTCTTCCTCCCCCTCCTGCTACTGTGTCTTCTCTCAAGCTTTGTTCCGAAGACCCAGCCAAGTCCCACCCTCATCTCTTCCTCTCTGGTGATGGTATTTTCCATGCTGTGGGGTTTTCAGATATTGGCAGTGGGACAGGCGCTTGCTGAGAACATCTTAGAATTTTTTTTTATTTTTGGCCTGGAGAGTCTGGGAGTGTGGTAGTGGTGGGACAGGCCATGGAAGCAGGACGTCTCTGTGTCTCCTGAGTCCCTGTTTTCCACACCTCTGGACACCATTTCTAAAAGGCCAATGGGAACCCATTTACCATTAGAAGCCATGCTCTGTGGATGGTAGCGAGAATCCCAGGGCACTTCCTCAGCCTCTGCCTCAGCACCTCATAGGCACTCCTCAGTTCTATGGTCTGTTCAAAAGCAGCTGTTGATGCTGCAGGCCCAGCTGCTCATGACGCCTTGCCAGGAGAGCTCATCTCCCTCATGGTTTGTGATTTCTTCACCTTAGCCAAGGTGTTCTTGTAGGTTCTTCAGGGAGATGGCTAGAGAGAGGGGTAAGAGTTTGTTTTCGAATCCCTAGTGGTTCTGGGAAGCTCTGAGTCATGAAGACCTCCTTGAAGGATCACCCCTTTATCCTCTAAGCTGGACAGGGCTTTGAGAGCCCAAGTGAGGCCCAGGAAGAAGACAGAGGTACCCACAACTCATTGAATGGCCTTGGTTTTAGCTTTATGCCTCCAATCTGCCTCAGTTACAGCTACTTTTCAGGGTTTTCCCCACGTGGAAGCCAAGGGTAAACTCGATCCCGATGTCTCAGTGCCCTCCTGATAAGCTTCTTCCAAGCCCACCACAGGGCTCACCGTGGTCTGTGAGCCTCTGAACAGGGGTCTCAGGTCCTCTCCTCCCTGCCTGGCCTCACCCTGTAGTTTTTTTCCTTCAGGGAGCCTGGGGGGAGTGTTCCTGTCCTGCCTACACGGCAGATACGCTCCCTTTCTTATAAACAGGTTTATGGCTGTGCCTGCCTAGACCGAGTCTGTGCCGGCGGCAATCCCAGCTCTTGCTTGCAACACCAGGCCTGCGTCATGCCACAGAAACGCTGCATGGGGTTTCTGCTGCAAGCCACTCCCTGGGCAGGGCCCCACTGAACTGGGCTGAGTCCAGATCCTCCTTTTTCACCAATGGCTCAGGCAGGCCTAATAAAGGGAACCAGAGTCTCCCACCTTTTGGGTTTGGTGGGAAGGATCTGGAAGGCTTAGACCAGGACACAAGCAACCTGCTCAGCCCTTGTGGTCCATTAACACAGAAGTATGGTGTTGGATACACAGTTGGATTCTTGGCCCCTAGCACAGAGCCCAGCAGATCTGAGGTACTGATAACTTTAGCTGAGTGCAGGGCTCTATGGTGAATCACCAGCCTGGGTCTCTGGTTCTGTCTCCCCCGCCCCTCTCTGTTCCTGACAACTTCAACCTCTATGCTTTCCCCACAGACCGAGCTGTCACTGCAGAAGGAACAGCTGCAGCTGAAAATCATTGAGATTGAAGATGAAGCTGAAAAGTGGCAAAAGGAGAAAGACCGGATCAAGGTGAGTGGCCTGAGGCTCTCCAGCTGTGCCCTCATTTGCCCAGGTTGCTTGGGAGAAGACAGACCTCGGCTGCTGCTCCAGGCTTTGGCCCGTGGTGATACCCATATTTAGGCTCCTCCCACCCCCTTTGACATTCCCTCCCACTTTCCTTCTCAGCCTAGGCCATTGAGGTGGGCTTTTCCCTATCACCTGAGCCAGCAAACAAAGACCCTGGAGATGTTCCTCCATGTATCTTCCAATGTCATCTAATGGCTGCTCTGCCCACCAGACTACCCAGCTACTAAATACATATTTTTTTCTACTTGGACCAGTATGTCTGCTGTGGCTTGGATAATTGCAAACCAGTCTGAAGTTACTGACTGTGGAGCCTGGTCTCAGGAACAGCCAAGAGATTTACTTTCCAAATAATGTTTGCTCTAGTTGGGGTTTCGACAAGCACGCCCTGACTTGTGGGAGACTGTGGGGGCTTGTAGAGAGTCCCTTGAGCATGGATTAGTGGCTCATGTTTATCTCCCCACGGGAAAGAGCCACAGCAAATAAGGAAGAGGTGGGCCATAAGAAACACCTGCAGACAGATGTGCAGGTGACACACACCTCTAATCCCAACACTCAGTGGGTAGAGGTAGGAGGGTCAGAAGCTCAAGGCCGCCTTTGACTACATAAGAAGTCTGAGGATAGTCTAGTTTACTTGTAATCCTGTCTCAAGCAACAACAATAACAAAGCAATCCAGCTAAAGCAAGAACGCACACACTGGCATGGTTATCCTTAAGGGGCATCGCCCAGTGATGCCTTCAAATGAGATTTGTAGACAAGTAGGCTTGTCAGGTCAGGGCCCTGGGTTCTGAGTCTGTTGGAAACCTAGGGTTTTTTTCCTTAATGCAACTCTTCCTCCACCCTCCTCTGATTCTGGACCTAGAGCTTTACCACCAACGAGAAGGCCATCCTGGAGCAGAACTTCAGGGACCTGGTGAGGGACCTGGAGAAGCAGAAGGAGGAAATAAGGGCTGCACTGGAACAGCGGGAGCAGGATGCTGTGGACCAAGTAAAGGTGATCGTGGATGCTCTGGACGAAAGGGCCAAGGTGCTGCACGAGGACAAGCAGACCCGGGAGCAGCTGCACAGCATCAGCGACTCGGTGCTGTTTCTGCAGGTAGCCGACCTCACTGTTCAAACCTTCAGTCTTGTTGCTCATCTCTTCCAGTGTCTCAGGCCCTCATTCATTACCCATCCATGCACAATTACACATTTACTCACCGCCTGTTATCCATCCATTTTCCCATACATCCACTCATTCCTTATTCCTTCACTAGCTATCCATCTACCCACTGTCAATCCATTTATTCTTCTTTCCATTTTCTACCCATCCACTCACCATCAATCCACTCACCCATTTCCTATCTGTTCACTATTCATTCACCTATCTCTCCACCCACAACACTCACTATCCACCCACCTAGCATCCACCCATTCATCCATTCTTCTATCCATCCATCCATACCCCATTCAGTGCCTATCAGTCTACCCACCACTCATCACCCATCTCCACCTCCACTCACTGCCAACCAACTAACCCACTCATCTGCTTACTCCCCACCCACTATTTATCCATCCTTTCATTAGCAATCCTTCTGTCTATTTTCCTATCCAGTCTACTCTCTCTACTACTCTTAAGGATAGCACACAAATGTCACCTTGTCCCAAGTTCAATTGCTATGGACCAGTGGTGCTCTAGGCTTGATAAGAAAGAGTTCTGTGATTAATTAGTAATGCCTACTTTGGGAAAAGGAGGCGTGGCATGAGTGCGCTTCATATTTGTTATCTTTGATCTAGTCTGTTTGTGTATTCATGCATCCATCTTTCTGTCTGCTAGAATGTTTTGATACTCCTGGGCAGGCAGGACTCTCTCAGGTGCTGTGGTGAATAGAGAAGTATAAGACATGGTTTCTGCCCCCAAGCAGCTGCAATCCAACTGGGAAGATAAGACGTGTACAATTAGAGAACAATATGGAAAAGCGTGTAATTAAATGATAAAGCATGTGGCTCCAGAGATAAGTGCCTATGGAAATTCAGAGAAGGGCTGGCAGGCTGGAGCAATCTAAGGACAGAGTAGAAGAGGAGGTGCAGTTTGGAAAGGGTCTTGCAGGCTGCTTAGGACTCGCGGAGGAGGGGTGCTCTAGAGAGGGAGAAGAGATGTGTGAGAACCACAGAAGGGTTGGGGCAGGATTGAGTAAGCCTGTCAAGATGGAAATACATGCCCTCTTCTGGTATTTTCACGCTTTTACCTTTTCCCCTAAAGTACCTCTTTCCCTTTCCCTTTTACCTCTTTACCTTTTCCCCTAAAGTCTACACAGTCTGTGTCACTTTCACAACTTCTGGGGTTACATACATTACATACACATCAATGGTGGGAGCCACGGAGCCTCTCATCTGAATGCTAATTTGGTCAAGGCTGATTTTCTCCGACTCATCTACCCAGTGAGGAAAAGTGAGGCTAGCTATTGAGCTGATCCTAGAACTCAACCCTTCTGGCTGTCAGTGCAGTCCCCGGCTAAACTTGGAGTTCCCTTGCAGACCAAGTTCCCCATAGCTCACAAAGACTGGCGAAGTCAATGACTGCTTTTCTTTCTTGGTAGGAATTTGGTGCATTGATGAGCAATTACTCTCTCCCTCCACCCCTGCCCACCTACCATGTCCTGCTGGAGGGAGAGGGCCTGGGACAGTCTCTTGGCAACTGCAAGGATGACTTGCTCAATGTGTGCATGCGCCATGTTGAGAAGATGTGCAAGGCTGATCTGAGTCGCAACTTCATCGAGAGGAACCATATGGAAAACGGTAGGTCCTCCCTTGTCCACAGGTCTGAGGCTGACTGTTTTTCTCAGTCAGTTCCCACTGCCAGATATAAACAAGGACTTGGCTAGCTCATGGTTCCTGCTCACTAATCCATCGGACATGTTCAGACTTGGGTTCAGGGATTCTAGCACCCCCACTGAACTGGCAGCTGTTACAAGGGGTCTCTAGAGCAGAGAGACTCTGGGAACTGCTGTATAGGTGCCTCCTCTGTGGGCCATTCATTAAAGTCAAGGACTGGTTTCATTCAAGTCTCCATCTGACTGTCATCTCTAATCTAGCAGCTGCATACTGCTGCTTGAATGGGCTGGCTTTGAATGGATGGGTTACAGACTTTGTAAGTAACCCAGAATCACATCTGGGCTTGGAGGGAGGCCTGCCACCATGGCTGTGATGAGTAGTGTTAAGTCCACAGGCTAAAATTGGCCTGGTGGTGGGTTGGAGGTGATGGGACTTGGCGTGTCTCTCTGACTCATCAGCCCTTCTCTGCGTCACGCTTTCCTCTGTAGAGATCAGCTGAATTATCTCACAGAAAGCCTCCTAACTTGAGGAACTGCCCTGTTAAGCCCTGTTCCACCCAATCCCAATCCCTTTAGGGCCTGAAGCCTGAATACTTTCTCCAAGGCAAAGCCCCAGTGGCTCAGGCCCAGTGCAAGATCTTCAAAAGCAGCTTGAATGGGCCTTGTATTCCTCAGCACCAATGGGAGTGATTCTGTCTGGTCTGCAAGTGCAGCACACCATCCTTTCCAGAGGAGAAAGCTAGGAGCAGGCAGGGGACCACACACGCAGTGTCCTTGTGAAATATGGGGGAGGGGGCATTCAATCACACCTAAGGACAGATAAGCCATTTGAGCAAGACAATCATTTGGCTTAGAATGGCACTCCCATCCTGACAGCCTTTTCCTAATGACAATAGCCATGATCCTAATGGGGATGGTGACAGCCAGTGAGATTGAGGGCATTATGCTGAGTTCTTTTCTTCCTTGGCCTTTCTCTAGTCCCTGGCAGGGGGCTGCATCTTGCAAAAGTCCAGGTTGTTAGTCGGAGAAGCAGCCTTTCAAAGGTTCCCCAGCCGATGGGGAGGACATACTCTTGGGCTTCCCACTGTTGACCTGGATGCTATGGCTTCTCATCTTAAACAGGGCCACCACCACTGTTGACAGCAGCAGCAGTGGCTTAAAGAAGGACCATTATAGTCTCTGTGGTACAAACCTTGCAGGAGATTCCCTGGGTATGGTTTGGGCAGATTTGAGAGGATAGTCCTACCTAGGGTAGGGTAGCATGAGAACCTTGTAGGAACCACCCAGCCTCCAGGTGGCTCATTGTCCCATTTCTAGGTCACGATGATTCCTGCCACAGTCTCTGTGCAGGTGTGGCCCGGCGTCCTGTGTGAGGTGTGTAGTGTGATGGCACCAGGAGCGAGGCTGAGTGTGCTGACTCAGCTGCCCTGCACCTGTGCCGCAGGCCCAGGGGGAAGCCTCCTTTGCCAATGTCATGTTCTTGTCACCGTTGACTGTTGGCTGGATGGTATCTGTAGTAGAAGTAGAGGATGGGTAGTTCTGAGTCAGACCTTGGGGTGACCATCTGCGGCTCCCTGATGATGGCTTGCCTACCAGACCAGGGATGCATTTCACTATCCCAGGCCCAGGGCTCAGAGGTACGAGGCCACCTTCAGAGATCCTTGATTGAGTGGGACCAGAGCTGGACAAATACGTTTAGTCTACTGGGTACCAGGATCCTGCTAGCTGCTGATGGTGATGGAGATGGAGATGAAGGATAGGTCTGAGCCATCTACTCCTTACCTGAGAGAGTGTGGGAGGGCTGGAAGGAACAGCAGTCAGGAAGTAGTAAGGGACAGGAGAGGGCACAGGGCAGCAAGGCAAGGGTAGAGTTGGACACCGAGAGACAGGGTTGGGGCTTGAGAGTCTGCAGCGGTGTGCTGCTTACCATACACAGCTGACTGGATCCCTGGCCCACGGAGGCCAAGAGAGAAGCTCAATCCACCGCCGGATGCTGCCAGCAGTGGCTGGGACTGAGGTGGACTGAAGAATCAAATCCTTGACTGTCCTACCGCCAGGGGCAAACCACTACCCTCTCCCCAAGCTTTGATGTCCTTTTCTGTCACACGGGGCTGTTCACATCTGCCCAAGAACTGATGTTGAGATCAAATAAGAAATGGGTATCTACCATGCACACGATAGCCTTCACCAGGAGGTGTGTGACTGGAAAGTAGCTCACTGGAGAAGCAGGGTGCGTGTGGACATGCATGCGATGTTCTCTGTGTCGTGTCATCATGTTCTCTGTGAGGGTTTGACCTCCCGGTGGGCCAGCCCCTCTTCCCCATCTCTCCCCTGCTGACAAACCCTCTCTTCCAGGTGGGGACCATCGTTACATCAACAGCTATGGGAACAGCTATGGGAATGAGTGGAGCACGCCCGACACCATGAAGAGATACTCCATGTACCTCACGCCCAAGGGTGAGGGAGTGCGCTACCAACAGTAGCGGTCCAAAGCCCCTCTCAGATGGGTTCTTCTTGGGCAGGGTGACCCTGATTCAGTGTGTCTGGCACCTGCATCGGTGCTTCTGTTCACCCAAGGGTGACACGTGTCCTGGGTTGGTGACAGGTTATCCAGTACTCTGCTCATCAGATGCAGCGGTCCCCTAAAGCAGCCCGTCACTCCTGTAGCCTCTGTCCTTCAGAGTGTCTTCCATACTCTCCTTTGGCAGGCTAGTCTGAACCTCTGCATTTTCCCCTTGAGTCACCTGCCTCCTTAGCCTGACCTCCAGGGGGACAGCCTGGTGGGCTCTAGGCCAGGGTCTGCCTGTCCTTGGTTCAGAATAGTCTGGAACATTCTTAGAGGCCAGCAACAAAGCACACATAGTGCTGGCTACTATACGGGTGGGCATCCCGGGCCACAAGCCCAGGTTAGAGGCGTGGTGTGCAGGGTCATGTGGGAGCCAGGGAGCTTAGAGCGAAGTGGGGGTGTTGGAGAACGGAGGGTGGAGCAGGAGGGGGAGGTCTGGGAAGGCATTTAGCTGGAGAGAGGAGGCAGAGGATCTGAGTAGTTACTGACAGACAGATAAATCCTCAGGGCTAGGTATTGGGAGAAGTGAGCTCATCAGACAGGAAGTCCTGCACCCCGCCTTTCATAATAACACCCGGACTTTCTGGAAGGTTCTAGGCAGCAGAGAAGTGCCAGGATTTCTCCTCTGACATTCCTGGGGCGAACCAGGCTCTGACATCAGTCCTGTTCCCTCTCTGCCTGGAGGTCTGTTCTTACTTAGCCAGTTCCATGAAAGGACAAACTACACTGGTCAAGTCCCCAGCGTCTCTCTCCCTAAAAGCCCCTGTCTTCCTCGCACCAGCCTGGTCTCTCTGCTTCCAGCCTTGCTTGGTTAAGGCCTAGCCAGATGACCGATGTTCAAACCCCGCCAATGGGGCAGACCCAAGCTCCATTGGCTTCTACTTGATTCTCCCTGCATGCGAGAGACCCAGGGACCCCACTGCTGTCTACCAGGTGTAGGGAGTGCTACCTCCTACAGCAGCTCCCTGAGAGTGCCAGGGCTGAATTAGCCCGAGGCTGGTTACTGTCACCTCTGGCCTGTGTCCTTCTGTGTGAAGAGAGGCAGTGAGACTCCAGGGCTAGAAGCTTTTCTGGTTCTGACTCTGGTCCTGTGTGAGTCAGTTGTGACATCTATAGGTGGAAGAAACAGGTTCCTCTGGTGTCCCTGCCCTGGGGGGACAGGATAGGCAGGACACCTGCAACTCCCAGGCTCAGGGTAGAGGAGAGGCATGGGAGGAGCTGTCAAGTGGATCAGAGAAACAGTGCCACCGAAGGCTACCAGGTTGAGCCTGGAAGCTTTGAGTGACTATGACTCCCTCCCTTGGGGAAATTAGTTCCCAGGCCCAGGAAGGAGGGGCTCTCGGCCCAGTGCAGAGGGCAGGGCTGTGATGGCAAAGGATGGACAGGCAGTGCAGGGCTGGGTGAGTCAGCAGTGGGTTGGGTGTGTGGTGTCTAGGTGAGGGGTAGAGACAACAGGAGGGCCCAGACCCGAGGAGGAGCAGGGAGAAGTCACAGGCTGTGTTGATTCGAGTGTTGGTCCATTAGCTTTGTAGGAGGCTAGGTTGTTGGGGGGAAGACGCAAAGCCTCCGCCCCATCCCCCACTGTTGTCTTGCCTCTCCTTCCTCCTACGACCCTAGATCTCAGCCCAGCCTCTGCAATCCAGTTCACACAGGCGCTGGCTCAGGAGTGTCGGCTTGTCAGCCTCCTGCTCTCGAAGCTCCTAAGTAGAGTGTCTGAGCATCTCAGCACACCCAAGACACCCAGAGTCTAGTGCTCTGGGCACCATGGCCAACAGTTTCCCCCCCTGCTCTCCAAAGGGTCCCCATCTGTGTGACAAGTTTTGTGACTACCTCAGACTAGACCCAAGGACTGTTCCTAATAGAAGAGTCCAGTGGGCTCTCGGCAAGATGTCTAGGATACTAAGATCCCCTCAGCAACTCAGAGTCCACAGGCCCAGAGTTGAGTCAGGAGCATGCTTCCGCAAAGATGTTTGTGCCACACAGGTGGGGGCCGGACATCCTACCAGCCGTCCTCGCCCAGCCGCCTCTCCAAGGAGACCAACCAAAAGAATTTCAACAATCTGTATGGCACAAAAGGTAGGAGGGGACTCAGGGCAGTGTAGGTGTGCAGTTGGGAACAGGGGATGGCGGTGGCTGAGCCGTGGATGGAATGTCTTTACTACTCAGTAAAAGACAAATATAGGGAGAGGTTGGGGTGAGAAGGCAGGATGGGTCTCCTGCGCTGAGACAGAGAGAGAGTCAGAGACAGAGAGAGAGAGAGACAGAGAGACAGAGGCAGAGAGAGACAGAGAGACAGAGACAGAGAGAGACAGAGACAGAGAGACAGACAGATACACACACATACACACAGAGACAGAGACACAGCGAGAGACAGAGAGAGATGTAGAGAGAGAGACAGACAGACAGACACAGACACACACACACACACACACAGAGAGAGAGAGAGAGAGAGAGAGAGAGAGAGAGAGAGAGAGAGAACAAACTGCACTGGCTTATGCGGAACTGCATGATGTCATCCTCCGTTAGGAGGGGGAGGAACTACAGAGACTCAGCCTCTTTAAACATCCCAGGCCACTTGTTCTTCTTGTCCCTGAAGGATGAGTTGAGGTGGGGGAAATGGGCTGAGGGTCTACCCCGAGGTTAGCTGTGGCAGCCTCTCCTAGCAAGTGTCAGGACTGAAGGCGCACAGACCTGAGCCGGGTTTTGCACTTGCCATGCAGTAGCTAAAATGGTTTATCTGAGATGCAACTGGAAAGGAAGACGTGAATTGGCACCACAACAGCTCCTTATACAGACCTGGGGGTGGGGGGGCGCCCTTCCCAGGGGAGCTGTCAAATGCGGGGTCTCCTGCTCAGTATGCTATGGAGGCCACTGCTCCAGGTCAGGACCGTGCGCTCATGAAGCCTTTGCTTTGGGGGGCCTGATTTTGTGCTGGAGCTCTTGGGCAATACCTGCCATGCACAGAGAGCACCGGGCCACTTCCGCCGGGCACCCCCAAGCCAGAGACAGCCCTAGGAAGACCCCTTAGTAAAGAACAGACCCCTGAAAACTGGAAGGTTACTGCACCGCCACCTAGTGGACAGGGCGCCACCCGGCCTCTTTATTGGTTGTTAAGATTCGCAGCTGTAGAGACTGAGAAGCTAGCTCAGTCAATCACAGGGACCTGAGTGTGGCTCCCACGGCTCACAGGCAAAAGCTCTGTGTGCCTGTAATCATAAGCAAGCTCCAGGTTCACAAAAGACCCTGTCCCCAAAACAACGTGGAAAAGTGACTCAAGACACCCGAGCGGGCATATGTACTAAGTGCTTGCACACCTGCCTGCCCCGCCCACTACATCACCTTCCTCCCCTATTCCACCTACAAAAGATTTACAGCTGTGACCACACCCAGCAAGACAGTTCACTTTAACCACTTCTTGGCCAGTACACGGGTCTGCGGAGGTGTGTCCTTGTGTCCTGACACTTGCTGAGAGAGGTCTCCAAATCCAGTTTCAGAGTGGCTACTTGCCCCATTTCTCTCAACCCATCCTTCAAGGACAAGAGGAACTCATGGGCTCGTGGTCACTGCAGCAGGGGAGCCTGACTTAGGAGGCACCCAAGGCTCTCTACTGCTGAGGAAGAAAGCACTTGAGGAGCGTGCCCCATTAGTGGGGACTCCAGTGTCGTCTTGGTGCCCCTGCTTGGTTCTCCCTATGTCCTCTTGCTCAACACCACAGAAACCTCCTCACACATAGCTCTCTCTGTCAGCCTGTTTGTTCTCCCCACAAAGAGGACGTCAGGCATTCCATCAACAGTTTCTGTCCCCAAGTGATAGGATGTGTTGGTATTTATGGGTGTGTGTTCATTCGTTAGCACATGGGTCCATCAAACGTGCAGTGAGTGTGTGCTAGAAATAAGGCATCAGTTTGATGCAGGGTTATACATCTCCCCAGCACCGAGATGAGCAATTGTTCAGTCAACTACTTCCCAGGGCCCAGGCAGGTCGGGGTGACAGGAGGGAGCAGGTAGAGGCTCACAGGGAACTCAGGGAAGGTGACAGGAGACCTGCTATGTGAATTTGCTGAGGATGGGGGAGAAAGGGCATGTCCTAAGCAAAGGCCCATTCTGGCAAGAGTGAAGCTAGTGTTACAGGAAGTGAAGTCACAGCTTGGCTGGGGTGCCAGGAAGTGGGTGAGAATGGGGAGCACCTTGGCTCCCATTCTGGGAACAGGAGATGACAAGATGACTTAGTGGGTAAAGGCACTTGCTGTGTAAGCCTGGCGACCTGAATTCGATCCTTGGGACCCCCTGTAAAGGTGGCTGGAGAGAACACAGAGAGGTATCCTCTTGATCTCTCCATGTGCTCTGTAACACAGGCCACTCCGCATCCCCCGAGACACACTCAAGAATACAAATCACGGTCTTATTCTGAGGACGGTGGCCTGCAGGAACATACCTGCCCTTTACACATCTTCCACCGCAGGGAAGACTGGGGACAGGTGATGTAGGCATAGTGGCATCCTGACCGCGGAGGTAGCCAAGGGACCAAGAGTCAAGGTCCAGCTGATCATGTCCTGGTCCTTCTTCATGCCAGCCTACCTGGGTTTGACATGTCTTCTCTGTCCTGCCAGGCAACTATACCTCCAGGGTCTGGGAGTACTCGTCCACTATTCAGAACTCCGAGGACATGCCCGCAGTGCAAGGCAACTCCTCCTTCTCCCTGAAAGGTGAGCTCACTCCCTGCCTCTTGCTCTGCTTATAGGAGGCTCTGCTTGAGTCTCTGTCCCCTGTCTGGCTTGTCCCCCCCACCCCCACTCTCCAGGTGAGGGGCCAACCTAGATGGAAGCTGGGCCTCTGGTGTATCCCAAGGCAGGGGAGGAGGCTGGGCTGTGGCAACGTCTCTTAGGTGTGACACACATGCCGGGTCCTAAAGATGGGCTGGGACAGCAGGAGACTACCCACTCTGCATCCCTACCCCCTGGCCCAGATGCTGCTTCTGGCTGCTTCCCCAGCCTCTCTGCTACAGAGGTGATCTAACTCCGTTTGCCCAGTGGCTCCCAGCAGCTGACTAGACCCCAGGTCATGTAGCAGCTCCTTTGGGAAGGAGAGATCAGGCCTCTCAGAGCTAACCCTCCTTTCCTATACTGGGCCCTACCTACTGTATCCCTGGGGGCCTTGAACAGGTTGAATGAGCTCTATCTCCTACTCCCTGGAGTTAGGGTCATCCTTCAAGCAGAGTCCAGTGTGGAGTAGGTCAGGGCCCTCCTAGGCCTTAGAGGCAACTCTGATGAGGACAGAGTCACTACACCCAAATGCATATTCTGAAAGGATCAGAGGCGTGTCCTTTGGGATGGAGAGGGAAAGGAGTTGTCTGGGACATCGCCCCTCCCTGAACCTCCCCTCCCCTATAGTAAACAGTGGCTTTTGAAGTGGACTTATCACCTTGCAGTCCAGTTCAGGCTAGGGCACAAGAGACCTGGGGAAGTCCAGTATCTGGGCCAGGCTTGGGACACTGTGGGACTCCTTGGCATGCTGGCTCCCAGCAGGTGCTTACCTGCTCTTTTCTCAAGCCTAGCCCGAAGGTCACATGGTGCAGAGGGTACCGGCTCTTAGCCCTGGCTCAGACATTTCCCATCAGACTGTGTCCAGGAGGCCCTCCTCCCCTCCTCGGAAGGACTTCCCACTTGCAGTGAGTTCATGTCACCTTTAAGCTGAGTAGGAATGGCCTAGCCAGGTTGCCCTGTGTGCCAGGATAGCCCGCAGTTCTGAGAACCCTTTCCCCATACCCTCTGCCAGGTCCACAGGCAGGCAGAGAGCATCAGGGCTGCCAGGCAGCACCGACTCCCTCCCTGCAGGTCTGTGCAAGCGAGGCTGAACAGTGCCCCAGTGAGGTGTTAGCGCCTCAGTCTCCTGGAAGTCTATATCCACATCGCTAACACCTCTCTCTCTCCCAGCAGGCACTGGGAAAGCCCCCTATCAGTTCACAACCTTGGGACAGGCCACTGCAGAGTTTTCCAAGCCCCTGGACCGCAGTGGGCTGTTTAAAAACAATCCCGGTACCTGCCTGATCCCCCCCCCTTTCCTCTGCCATAGTAGGGCAGGTGGGCCATGCTCTGGGAGATCTCTGCCACTTCTAGGGGGTCCTGGTCCCCATTCCTTAGAGCTCCTCAGAGAGAGAGAGAGAGATGCATGTCCCCTACCCCCACCATCCGGCTCCCTCTCTTTGGACTTCTGTCTGCTGCCGAGGCTGGTCTCCTGGGCCACCCCTGTCCCCACCCTTAGCTCTTACGGCTGGTATGGGTTTTTCTTTCTGGAAAGAGAGAGACGAGGTCTCAATTTCCAATTTTCATTGTCACCCAGGACCCATAGAACCTTCTCTTTCCTGGGCAGCTTCCACCCTAGGCACAGGGACAGCCCCTAAGGTTCTTGCTCAGTGCAGTGGGGAGTTCTGCAGGTGGTCGGGCCCACCACATGCAGCCACAGCCTCCTTGGACAGGGGCTGCCAAATACTGACCCTGTTAACCTCTCTAGCTTCTCATTCTCCAAGTCATGGACGATCTGCCCTGCCTCCGCTGAGCAGGCTTTCCATCCCACCACTCAGCCAAGCCCTTTTTAGAGGTCTCTGGACTGACAAGTAGGGCGGGGAGGCAGGCAGCCTCACCCTGGTGAGCACCTTCTCACCAAGTACTGAGAGCCACCTGCTGGGTTTGCTGTCTTAGCCTCGAGTGACAGTCACACCGGCCAATGGCTGCCCTTCTGCGGGTTCCTGGTCTGCTGCTGGTGAGATGTGAGACAACCAGAACCAGGCGGAAGGAGGAGTGGGATGATGGATTTAGAGGCTGGCAAACCCTGGTTTCCAGGCCTGATAGCTCCTTGCTGGCATTTGACTCAGGCAAACTGCTGAGCTAAAAGAAAGGACTGAACAGGGGACAGACACTCGCACAATGCTTGGCACAAAGTGTGGCTCCATAAATGACCCTCCCAGCACAGCAGAGCCAGGAGTCCCTCTTTCTGGGCAGGGTTGGCAGGGGCTGCTGACTGAATGGCTGTCCTGGACTCTGGCAAAGGGACAGGTCTATGGGTATTAAGCCCTCTGGGCCCAGTGGGTGGTGATCCTAGCAGCATATAGTGTAGACCTAGATTGGGAGACAACGTTCTCCTGCTGTCTGGCTCCGCCCATCTGGCTGGCTCCTCCCCCTTCTGTCTGCCTCGCTGCCTCCTTCCTCCACCTCTCAGGATTTCCAGTTGGCAACCGCACTACCCCAGCTGCTGCACAACCTCTGCAGGTGGCTGAACTTGGTCTTGGGCTGGATGATGCTTGGGGGTCACTTTGGGGCAGGCATCCAAGCTGCTCCGTCTATGGGGCTCCCTGGTTGGCAGCCAGGGCTCCTCCCATCTGGAGCATTCTTGTCTTCCCAGGCTACCCATCTCTCCTCCGGAGCCAAGTTCCCAAGGCCCAGCCTCAGACTTGGAAATCTGGCAAGCAGACTCTACTGGTGAGTAAAGTAAGGTACCCGGAGAGATGCCAAGCACAGGCGTGTCCAGGGGCCTGGCAACCGTGCAGACGTTCAGAGTCTGTGCGAAGAGAGTGACTTTTCTGGGCCATGCTGGGAGCATGGGAGGCAGCAATGACCCTTACACCAGCGTGTAGCAAAGATAGAGAAACGGACTTACAGGCGGGGGACACTGCCTTTGATCTCAATTTAGAACCCGTAACACGGGCATCCTATGTTTGTATTTGCAAGTGATCACTGGGTATCTATGGTGGCTTGGTCTCCAAGGAGCATGTGATTGTGAAATCCTCAGTCCACACCTTAGGGATGGATTTCACTCCCACTTTCCATCTCTGACAGCATATAGGCCATTAAGGGTGATGGAGGTAGAAAGCTAGAAAGGTATATTCAGGATTTACTCTCTAATAACCCTAGGCTGGGACTATTAGAAAGCAGCACTGGAGGGAGTGTGTGGCCAAGGGACGCAGACCACCTGCAGGCACCTCAGAACCACACACCCTTCTCCAGACTCTCTTCATTCTTGTGTTTATGGGTGCAATGTAACTGTCTTCAGACACAGCGGAAGAGGGCACCAAATCCCATTACAGATGGTCGTGAGCCACCATGTGGTTGCTGGGAATTGAACTTAGGACCTCTGGAAGAGAGCAGTTGGTGTTCTTAACCACTGAGCCATCTCTCCAGGCCTTCTCTTCATTCTTATAATGTGATGGTGAGAAGAAGCGGCTCCCCAATTCCCTGCAGACGGGACGGGTCTTATCCTTGCCCGGGAGCAGCATCGAGCCTTCATCTCCCCTAACGCTTCCCTCCCAAAGGCCTGCTAGGTCCTGCGAGGGCCATCCAGTGACCCATGCAGGTAGCACTGGGGTTTTGTTGAGACGGGGGTGGGTCAGAGCCCTCCCTTCTGATGCTTTTGCATTTTGAGGTCAGAGCACGGGATTTGCTCTGTTCTACAAAGAGCGGCTGGGGCTGGTTTAATTGAAAAAAGTCTTTAATTTGTGGGCGAGAGGAGCTAAGTGATTGCATGTAATGCGGAGCTGGGCCCAAGGGCGTTGAGGCAGTGGGACTGTGGGAGACAGATAATGGGAGCGAGTTGTCCCTCTCCCTCCTGTATCCCATCCTGATTCCCACAGGGAAGGCTCTCCAGCCTCCGAGGCTCCAGCAAGACAAGGCTGTGCTGTCCTACTGTGGCACCCAGTGTTGGGAGGATGGAGGCCAGGGCCAGGCGGCCTGGCATCTAGGCCCCAGCTAGCACCAGCTTCCTATGTGATCTTGTGGGAGTCCATCTTCCGTGCCTCAGTTTTTCCATTTCTAACATGAGTTCCAGAGCTTGGGTGATCTCACAGTCCTTCAGACTCTCACATATGGTGACCCTAACTAGGGAAGGATAGAAATGAGCACCCCTCTTCCCCCCTTCCCCCCACCCGCCCCTGCCTCAGACAGCAGCATCGTTCACTGGTCTGCAATCCCTCCATACGCTATTGACATAGCCTTTCTGAAAGAAAAGTTCTTACCTATCTGCCTTACCCCATGGACTGTTTTGGGGCCCTGCAATGGACTTGAGGGCCATAGAGACCTGGCTCCAGGCTCTGCTCTGCTAAAGCAGCCCTGTGATTTTGTCCCACGGCTCTGTTTTCCTTCTTGGGCCTTAGTTTTGTATTCTGTGAATCAATGGTTTAGCCCAAGTCTAGGCTGAAGATCCTCCTGCCCTGGCCTTTCGTAGGCCTGATTCCTACTATGCAAGAGCATTAGACCAGGGGCTTCTGGGAGGCCCAGAGAAGCTCTGTGCCTGACCCACTTAGGGACAAGACTGATTCCCGAGACCCTCTGGAGGCCGGCGGTGCTTGTAGTGGTCAGAGACAGCATCGGTATGCTCTTCCTTGCCAGCCTGGGGGACTGAGTTCTCAGTGGGGATTAGGAGGAAGGCAGGAAGGGGGCTGAGTTCCCTGAAATTGTCATGTGACATGATCCACAGAGGAGGTCAGGAAGGCTCAGGTGAGAGAGGCTGAGAGGCTGGGAGGCTGGAGCTCCGTGATTGTGGATGGCGGGGAGGGAGCACAGTGTGGGGAGGAGCTGGCACTGTGCTGTGCTCATTCTGGACCCTTCTGTCAGGGAGAATCTGCAGAGAGAGCGTAAGCCGATATGTGAAGAATAATACCAGGAAGTGGAGCGGAGCAGGGGGTGATGGGGTTTGGAGTCCAACCTCTGGGTCCCTCATTCTGTTCCCCCTTGCTCACTAGCGGGTGCCTTGGGCAAGTTGCCCAGCCTCTCTGTACCCTGGTTTGCTTATTTATAAAGTGGCTGTGATCATAGTCGCCTATTTAATTGGATGGTTGTAAAACCTAATTGAGTCTGTCGACGGCAAGCCCCTGGCACGGTGCTGTGTAGTTTTGTAGAACACCAACTGCACACGGTAGCTGTGGTGACATTAGGACGTGGGTGGGGGTGGGGAGGGCAGGATGATGTCCAAGCTCATATGCGAAGTGGCAGGGACAGACTCCAGTTAGAACTTGGACCCGGAAGTTATGGTATCACCAGCCACCTCCTGGGAGCGAGATAGGAAGATCTCACAGGCCGCTTCAGAGTCTAGGCTGGGTGGGCTGGCTACGGGGCTCTCTGACCACCTGGCTACCCTAACCACTCCTGTCTCCCCACAGTCTCACTACCGGCCATTCTATGTCAACAAAGGTAGCGGCATCGGATCCAACGAGGCGCCCTGAGTTCGGAGCTCCACTACCCACCCTCCCGTTGTTCCTGCTTTCTAAGCTGCTGCGCTTTCGCCTGGGCAGGAATCCAGCCCCACTCCGCCCCCCTCACAGCCTCTGACAGCACACCCAGGGCACCCTAGCTTCCTCTGCTCCTTTTCTGCTTGGTGACACACAGTCACTGCGACTTCTAGGTGTGAGGCCAAGTTACCTACCACAGGGGCACCAGACAGCTGGGCTCCTTTCTCATAAACCAGGACCCAGTGCCACCTGCCCAGCCAGGCTCTGCCGTGTCAGGCTTGGTGACCATTTCCATCCACTGGGTACCTTGTTAAGGCAGCCTCTTTGCTCCCATCCCGTGGGCTCAGGTTGTATTGGCAGCCTGAGCCTGTAAGGAGAAAGCGGGTCCTGTATGTCCTCCTGAATCCCCCTTACTGCAGTATGGCTGGTCTTGGCCACGCCTTAGGGGATGCTCTCAGCATCTTGGCTTTTTCCTCGTCCAGTGGAGAGGCTCTGCCATATCCTCTTTGAGGCTGCAAAGCCAGTGGATAGGAGATCCTATAGACGCTTCTCTGCCATTGCTTGGAGGAGCGGTTCCCCAGATGTACCACAATCCACTCATGAAAACTTGCCTGTAGACTTTCACTAATATGGGAATTTGGTGCTCTCCATAGTAATGGCCAGCCGGAGGGCTGGGAAGAGTGGCATTACCTAAGAGGTGCCACCCATCTCAGGAGAGCCAGCCTCCATCCATGTCACATGTCACTGGGCTTTGAGAGGGCCAAATTAGGAAGAGCACTGGGTACTGGGAGCTTGTCTCCCACTCTGGGCTGTGGGGCCTCATGGGTCAGCTTGCAGGGGTGGGAGGGGCACTTTTGGCTTAGGCTTCCCTCTCCCTGAATAAAAAACATTTGTCTCTTTACTTCTCTGCTCCTGAGTGGATTGTCACTTAGGGGACTGGTATAACAACCCCCCCCCCCACACACACATACCTGTTACTTCTTTTGTTTTGTTTTGCTTTTTGAGAGAGGTGTTTCCCTGTGTAGCCCTGGCTGTCCTGGAACTCATTCTGTAGACCAGGCTGGCCTCAAACTCAACAGAGATCCACCTGCCTCTGCCTCCTGAATGCTGGGATCAAAGGCGTGTGCCATCACCACTGAAATTCTCTGCTTCATGTATCTTAAAAACATGCTGCCTTTGGGTCTGGTCTGGGTCTCTGAAGAAAGAAGCCTGGAACTTTCTGAGGCACCCTTTCATTAGCACTGAACACAAAAGACAGAGGCCTAGGGAGCCCTTGCGGTCCCCTGAGAGCCCTAAAGCTGTGGTTCTCAGCCTTTGATGCTGTGACCCTTTAATACAGCCAGCCCCTCGTGATGTGGTGACTCCCCACCACAAAATTATTTTCATTACTACTTCATAACTGCAATTTTGCTACTGTTATGAATCGCAATAATATTTACGTCTCCCAATGGTGTTAGGTGACCCCTATGAAAGGGTCATTTGACCCCCTCCAAGGGGTCATGACTCCCAGGTTGAGAAATGCTGCCCTAGGGTCTTCCATAGGTGTTTTAGCTTGTGGCTTGATCCCAGTGGTAGAGGTGTACCAGAGGCATGGCCCAAGGACATTCTCCATGTAAGGCCCTGCGTAGTGGAGGCCACAGCAGAGTTCCCCTCCCCAAGAGACAACACCCTTCTGGGCTTGGAGTACGGAGGAAGGGGGTGACACCATCCAAATCCCTAGGACCCCAGAGAAGCCTATGGGACAGTCAGGGAGGACTTCCAGGAAGAGGTGACCAAAGCAGACAGAAGCATGGTGTAATAGACAGAGCACAAACTTGACAAGCTCTCCCCTGGTGGGGCCAGGGCGTCGTCCATCTTTGTTCTCATGGCCCTTACCCTCCCTCCTACCCCAGGCTGTCAGGGAGGGAGGGTCATTCCCATAGCGCACACTGCACACTGTGAAAAGAATCTAAATCAGCTTCAGCGCACGTCTCTGCCTCCCCCTTCCCTGTCCCTCTGCCTATGAGTTCAGGGGAGCTCTCAGATCTCAACAGTCAGGCCTCCCAAGAGAGGCCCCTGGGAGCCAGAGAGAAGGGAGAGAGAAAAGGTAAAGGTAAAGAAAGGGAACTAAAAATGCTCAAGAAAGGCGGGAGTGTGTGTGTGTGTGTGTGTGTGTGTGTGTGTGTCACAGGCTCCTGTGGAGTGCCCTCAGCACTGCTAAGGGACCTGCCATCATGTTCCGATCCCCTTGGTGGTCACCCTCAAGAGAGAAGACAGAGTTTCCTATACTTGACTGATGTTCCCTAGGTCCCAATCTTCCTGCTGTTTTCCCTAAGAAGTGCCCAGCAGTTGGGTACTTAACGCTAAGTAGTCCATCCGTGTATTCTAGGACCTATGCTTTGGAGCTGAGATGCCCAGACTCTGTGAACAATACTGGCCCTAGAGGCTCCCAGTCTTGGGGGCTCCTGTTCCCATTTCCCACTGCAGAGGAGGGAATGGGATAGGAGCCAGAGCTCTCCAGGGGGAAAGTTATGGAGGAGAGGGTGGGGGTGGGCTACTGCCACCTACAGCACAGAGGGAAGGATGGAAGAGTTAGGCCCTGCACCCTCTACTGGGACCCGGTGGTAACAGCACTGAGCGTACCCTCTCCTCCCATCAAACCCTGCCCCTCCCCACTGCCACCATCTTCACATCTTCACAGATGTGGTTATAAAGCAACCACAGAACCTTCTCTCCCAGCTCCCAGGCCACCTCCTTCTGAGAGATTGGTTGCCAGTCCTAGGGCACAGGAAGTGTCTCTCCAGAAGGAAAGGGAGAAAACAGAAGTAGAGCTCTGGGCACTCTGGGTTCATCTCGGACCCAGAGCAAAGGTCTGGGTTGTAGGAGGTTCTGGGTGACACAGGTACCTGTTAGCAGATAGGAAAGATGTGGGCTATCCTGGGGTACAGTAGGAAGCTCTAGTTAGGCAGTTGGGAGACCTAACTTCTCACCCTGGCCCTGCCATCTTCTCTGTGGAACTGGACAAGCCACTTACCCTCTCTGGGTCCAGCCTTTCCCAGTGTCCCCACTGGATCATTACTGGGGTCCATTCTCAGCTGTCATAGCAAAGAGGGTCAGAAGGGACTGGGAAATGTACCCGGCTCACGGGCAGGGACTGGGATGAAGACCTGGCTGGGATCTGGGCAGGGATTCCCATCCCTGGGCTCTCTTTCACCAGAGACAGCCTCTTCTCTCCTTGAGACCGTACTCAGGGCCTCAGGCCTCAACCCGGGAGAGACCATTCCATTCAGAAGAGAAGGCATGGGGGGGGCGTCTTGCAAGCTTTGGGGTCTGCTCTGGGCCTCCAGGATTCTAGGGACAATGCCATTGTGTCCCAGAGCACTGACCCCCACAGTGGGTATGCTTGGAGGCTCAGAAACAGTCTCCTGAGGAGAGGCAGAGGGCAAGGAGGGCATCAGACACAAAGGGGACCTAGGAAGATGCTCAGTGATGTGTGGGCCTTCTCTGCATGCAAGGAGCCAGGTGAGGGGGCAGAGTCAGAGCCGCTCAGCCCGGCCGGGGTCCTGGCTGTTCCATATACCAATTCAATCATCTTGGGCACGTTGTCCCACCTATATGTATGTCACCAGAAGAAGAACTTTTTTGTTTTTTTGTTTTTTTGTTTTTTTTGGATTTTTTTTTTTTCTCGAGACAGGGTTTCTCTGTGTAGCCCTGGCTGTCCTGGAACTTACTCTGTAGAGCAGGCTGGCCTCGAAATCAGAAATCTACCTACCTCTGCCTCCCAAGTGCTGGGATTAAAGGCGGGCGCCACCACCGCTCGGCAAAGAACTTTTAAGATAACAATGAGTTCCAAAACCCTTTTTGCAAAATTTATTCTGGTAAGTGATCTATAATTGAGAGATTGTGATTTTGTCATAATCATCAAAGCAACAGCAGTGACCAATGGTAAAGTGGTCAGAAGCTTGAGTCTACCCTTGTTGCTATTGTTAGTGTATATTCTTCCATATTTTCATACACTCCCATATTTCATAACACTTTCTATTTTTTGGAGACTCTCTTGTAGCCTAATCTGGCCTCAAACTCACTCTGCAGCCAGGAATGACCTTGACCTCCTAATCTGCGTGTCACATGATGGAATTACAGGCCGGTGCTAAGGCACGTACCTGGCGTTTTCATTTTTAGCTTCTGCATTTGGTAATGAGCGCTAGAACTCAGACTCCTGGGGTTCTAGAACTGACCAGCAGGTGGCAGCATTTCACTGTCATTAATGGGCACAAAAAGTACCCTGCCTAGGCGGCCTCTGGGTTACTCAGCTCTTCCACAGAGGGAGCCAGCCTGTGCCCCCCAACACCCTCATCATTAGCTAAACAGATATTCTTGTCCCGGACAAGACAGGCTAGGAAGCATTGTGGCGAAGTGTAAATCCCTGGCTTGAGCGGGAGTGAAGAACTTGTCCCTTGTCCCACCAGTGCATGACGTATTTCTGTGGGCTCTGCGGTGGGGCTGACCTGAGCAGGGGTGGTGGACTTAACCAGGTTCCTTTCCGCAGCCCTTCGCCCATCTCTGTTCTGTCATCAAAACTTCAAGCCATCTCCCACGAGTGACCAAGGCAGTTTTGTCTTTCTGAGTATTGACTATTAAGTTTGAAAACGAGCCGTTGTTCAGCCACATAAACAAGGGAGATAAACACTAATTACTTGGTGGATGTGCCAACTGCTGGTTCGGAACCCATCACCTTGCCAAGGCTGATGCTGAGAAGAGGCTGAGGGAGAGAAGTCGGGGGTGTGAGCCGGTCCCTTGGGACTGGTAGATGAGGGGTCTACAGGGGTACGTGGGCTCAACGCTCCCCAGGATGATGAAAATACTTCCAGAGTCCCTTAGATTCACCAGGATGGATAGGACTCTAGGGGAGGAAGGGAGGAAAGGAGGAGGGAGGGAGGGAAAAAGGGAGAGGGAGGGAAGCAGGGAAGGGGAGGGAGTGGGAGGGAAGGTGCAGGGAGGGGGAGGGAAGGAGAAGAAAGGGTCAGGGAGGGGTCAGGGAGGGGGAGGGAGACCTTTTGTTAGGCTCATGGTCATCTATACATCGATATCATCACATCAATATATTATTATCAATGGGCCACAGTGTTTTGTTTCCCTGGTGGCCTGTCAGCCCTTGGTAGAGTCTTGCACTTCTTTAACATTGGCCTATCACAACCTGAAGACCTTGATGGGCCACAAGCCCCATTTTGACAATGACCTACCTTCAGGAGGCTGATCTGGTAGTGGGAGGCCTGGCTAGCAGAGCGTGGGGTCAAAAGGACTCTACTGGCTCTGTGGATGAGGACCGTGTCTACAATGGCCAAGAGATGTAAGCTCAGCCAGATGTGTTTATTTCCTGGGCCTAGGTGAGACAGATGTACAGAGGTCACACTGAGAGGACAGGATTGGGGAAGACACAGACCAGAGAGTAAAACTCCATCCATTCATCGTCGAAGCCTGCCACTCATGCTGTTTGCAGCTGAGGGTCCGCATCGGCAGATTCACCCAAAGGCAGATTAAAAAAAATGTTATGGGGTGGAAAATCGCACCTATATGGAACATGGGAACTTTTTTTTAATCCTTTGTCATTATTCTCCAAATAATACACTTATTTGCATAGCATTTACACTGTATCAGATATAGGTAATTGGGAAGATCTGAACCGTCCAGGAGGATGCATGTGGGTTATATGCAAATCCCACAGCGTTTTACACAAGCAGTTTGTGCATCTGTGGATCTCGGGGGTTGGGTACTGTAATCAATCCTCGTCAGGCACCAAGAGGTGACATTATTGGAGCCGAGGTAAGCACAGGAGGGGTGGAGGGCTGCAGGGTAGAGGTGACCCGAGTTTAGCTTTCCCTGGGCAGAGACGAGCTGATGTGATGTGGTAATGTAGTGGCTGTCTCCACGGAGGCCGTGCAGAGCATTTAAGAGGAGGATTCAGCATACACCGAAAGCAGAGATCCTCGAGGACTAGGATGGCTGTATAGATATCACCCAGGAGCCTTGTTGTGGAGATGGAAGGACATGCAGTCGGGGAAGCTGACCCACACTGAGCAGGAAGTAACTGTGGGCAGAGTGCTGCTATGCAGGACATACAAGTGGGGGAGCAGGTCCCAGCTGCAAAGTGGGCTAGCACAGGCCAGGGATGCTTTGCCTAAACTGAGGGCTAATGAGGTTAGTATCCCAGAGATCACGCCTCCCTTATGCCTGCATGGCAGGGAGCATGTTGCGTCAATAGAACAAGATACTTTTTTTTTCTTTCTGATCTTCAGTCTTCTTGTCTGCAGAATGGGATTAAAACTGTGCCAAAACGTGAGAATTAAATACAAGCAAGGACTGGTCCACAAAGCACCTGGCACTTTGTTGTTGGTGGTGAATAGGTCTAAATGAATAAGGCAAGGGATGCCTTGGGTGGCCCCCCCCCCCCCCCGTGGCCCTGCCCTCCGGGTGGCCCCGCCCTCCGGGTGGCCCCGCCCTCCGGGTGGCCCCGCCCTCCGGGTGGCCCCGCCCTCCGGGTGGCCCCGCCCTCCGGGTGGCCCCGCCCTCCGGGTGGCCCCGCCCTCCGGGTGGCCCCGCCCTCCCCCTTCCCTGCTTTCCCTGACCATTGTTCTTGTGGTGATGGCTAGGAAACCGGAAACTGAACTTTCTCATGTAGGCAAAGACCTGCTAATCTTTGATGTTGCTTGACTGTGCACACTGTGGCCAGGCTGAGCCTGGGCCCTTCCTTTCCCCATGGGCATGTAGCCACAGGTCCCCTGAGGCTGAGTCTGGTGGCAGGAAGGACAGAGGCCAGGCTCCTTCCGGAGTGCAGGGCTGGCCGCTACATGCACGCACGGGTGACCGGGGTAATTAATTTACACATTTTATCCTGCTTAGACTAATAAGATCGCATCCACTTTCCCTGAGCCCTTCTCGCTGAGCGTGTGTGACGTCATCTCCGCTCTGGAGAAGCCCCATGCTTCCTGCCGATGTCCTTGTCTCGGCCCAAGCCTTTAGGTCCTGGGTCCACACACCCCAGGCTGCTCATTTTCCCTGCCCGAAGCCTGCTGGTCCAGGAATACCACAGAGGCTATCTAAAGATGCCAATCAACTTTTGTGCAGCCGGCTCACTGACTCTGCAGAGTCTGTATCGGTGCATCTAAGCAACTGGGGAAGAAAATTACTTGAAAAGGACGGCATCTACATTAAACATGTATAGGCATTTTTGTCTTGTCATTAGTCCCTAAACAATACCACCCGGCACCTATTTCCATAGCATTTGCATCGTCTGAGGCATCGTAAGTCATCAGATGCCGTGCACAGTAATAAAGGATACAGTGCAGGAGGATCTGCGTGGGTTGCATGAGAGGACACGCTGCTATACACACGAGACAAGCTCATCCGTGGAATTTGGTATTCACTATACGCCGGAACCAGACCTTCTTGGATTCAGAGGGACCAACGTGCACCGTCTGAAGGAAAACGAAGACCCAGGTGTCCATCTTTGCAGTTCTTGGCTATTGCTTTCACCCCTCTGAGCAGAGCCTGGCTCAGAAATAAGTAGAACCACGACGCTGTCCTCTGCATAGTGACATGGCGGCGTAGCCTTAGCAGAAGGTTCCCACGTGAAGATCAGGCAGTGGAGTAGTGTGTGTTGAATTCTGCTGTTATGCCAAGAAAGGGGGAAAGGGGCAGATACACAGAGAGAACGGCCCACAGGCAGGTATGCAGGACCACAGCTGTCCCCACAGCATATCTGGAAGCCACAAGGCAGGACAGCAGGGGAACTTTCCCCTGAGGTCCTCTGGAGGGTCTTGAGTCTCCAATGCATCGAGCATCATCGCGTATTCAAAAGTACACTGGCTGTTGAATGGTAACTTCAAAAGAGACAGAGACGCCATTTTTGCAGTGTGTATATATCAGGCACTGCTCTGTGTCTGGGGAAGGGACATAGGAAGGTGAGTCTTTGCTACGCATTTCCTGAGAGAGCGAGGTGAGGAAGACGTAAGGTCTCAGAGAACTGGTGGTGGGTGCAACGCCAGGGCTAGCCTGGGCTCCCTCAGCTCACACAGGAATCCAAACAGATGCTTGAGGTGTTTTGAAGGTAGCATAGGAGTTGCCTGGAGGGGGAAGGGCTGTGGGGAAGGGGGGAAGATGCAGGCTCCTCACTTCCATCAACCCTCCACTCAAACCTGCTCAAGGAGCTGGGGAGGAAAGCCAGCCTTAGCTCTGGCATTTCCGTGACAACTGTATCATTCAGACCTGTCTGTGAGTGGACACTTTGGGACTTAGTTCTATACCAGCTGCTCCGTCACAGCAAGGCTCCTCATTAGCTGAGGACAGCAGGCCAGCTCCTTCCGGCTGCTTCCCTCTACTTACGGATTCCATTTGTATGCTCTGAATCCAAATCCTGCAGGATTTAATATCCACTCTGTAATCTACTGGCACCAATAGGCATTATCTAACTAAACCTTAAATTGGAAATGCTAGGCTTCCGTTTCCCCCATGCCGTCGGGAGGAGCCGGGGCTCTGTTCGTCCGATGTAATTTACTCTTGCACTAATTAAAGCGCATCTCGCCGCTGTCCTCGCAGGCACGAAGCCTGCTCCCTGGGCTGCAGGCGGGAGGTAAGGCGCAGACCTGGCCTGGCTCATCCAGATCGAAGAGTGCTGCTGGCTTAATCCCAAATTCCTTTTGCTTTAGATCCACTTCATTTCCAGTCACACGACCCCTGGACAGGTCAGCAGGATCCTGGCTGTCCCCCACAGTATATCTGGAAACCACAAGGCAGGGCAGCACAGGAACTTTCCCCTGAGGGAAAGTTCCTCTGGAGGGTCATGAGTCTCCAATGCATTTGATCAACATGTCACTGGCTCTATCATTCATTCATTCATTCATTCATTCCCTTTCACCTGTATTCAGCACTCATGGCAGGCACAGAAATAAAATATATTAAACCTATGATCAGGCTCTTCCTACCTGGCCTCTCTCCTCATTTGCCATGATGGTTTTTATTTGACATAAATTCCCAGGACACACTGTCTTGTCAAGGAGCCCTTGGGGAAAAGGTAATGTTGTCATAGATTGTCATTCCCTGCTTGACATTATTCAGTAACTCGCATTTAAAAAAAATTAAAGATTTTATTTTGAGATAACTTATAGTTGTCAAACTACAGGTCATCGTGAGAAGCAGTGGAGACCCCAGGGTGTCCTTCACTGCGTTCCCCAATATTACCATCTTGGAACAGCACAAACCACGTCCAGATTGTTGAAGTTGATATAGCCAAAACACAGGCCAACGTTCTCACCAAAGGAGTCTGTGAGAGCAGATCACTTTCCCACAGGCCCCGTGTTAGCTTTTCACTGATGTGGCCACATGCCTGGGAGAAACCAACTTCAAAAGGAAATGTGTGCTTTGCCTGTGGCTTCACAAGTTTTAGGCCCCGGTTGCTTTTAGGCCTGTGGCAGCGCATTTTGACAGAAGCTGAAATCGTGTGTGTGTGTGTGTGTGTGTGTGTGTGTTGTGAGAGTGTGAGTGAATGTGTGAGTGTAAGTGTGTAAGTGTATGAATGTGTGAGTGTGTAAGTGTATGAATGTGTGAGTGTGTGAGGGTATGAATGTGTGAATGTATGAGTGTGTAAGTGTATGAATGTGTGAGTGTGTAAGTGTAAGAATGTGTGTGTTGTAAGAGTGTGTGAATGAATGTGTGAGTGTGTAAGCGAATGAATGTGTGTTTAAAAGTGTGTGAATGAATGTGTGAGTGTGTAAGTGTATGAATGTGTGAGTGTGTAAGGGTATGAATGTATGTTGTAAGAGTGTGTGTATGAATGTGTGAGTGTGTAAGTATATGAATGTGTGAGTGTGTAAGGGTATGAATGTGTGTAAGGGTATGAATGTGTGAGTGTGTAAGGGTATGAATGTGTGAGTGTGAGAGAGAGTGTATGAGCAAATGTATGTGTAAGTGTATGAGTGTGTGTGAGAGAGAGTATATGTATGTTTTGAGAGAGTGTGTGAGTGAATGTGTGTAAGTGTATGAGTGTGTGTGTGTGTATGTGTGTGTGTGTGTGTGCTGCTCCACTTCCTATAGATTCCACCTCCTCCCAACTGCCCTTTAAACTGCTACTCCCACCTTGCTCTGGCACACTGATGACGTCAGAGTCCTCACGATCCGGTGTCTCCCAAAGTCCCAGTCCAAACACTGCTGCAGAGGAGACCGAAGCAGCTGAAGTGATAGGGGTGTTTATGATCCAAGCCAGGAGCCGGAGAGATGCCTCCGAGAGCTTTCTGCTCTTGCAGAGAGCCCGAGTGAGGCTCTCAGCGCCCAGGTCAGATGGCTTACCTCCATGTCAGACAGCTAACTAACATCCACCTGTGGCCCCAGCACTGGAGAAGCTGCTCCATCCTCTGTCCTGACTGAGCACCTACGTGTGTGTGAACACACCCTTCCTGCCAATACACACACACACACACACACACATACACACACACAATTAAAAATTAGAATAAAAATGAATATTAAAAAAAACCCAACCATAACACCCCCTTTCCCTCCCCTTTCCCTGGCCCATAGAAACCTCTGGTCAGCAGTCTCTCGTCTTTTGCTTTTTTGCAGATAAATTCAATAGGCCATGAGCTTTGGAGACCAGCTTGAAAATTCATAGATCCTCACACCTTAGTAAGTGAGACACAGTTCACTAATCCATTTCACAGCAATGCAGGTGGGAGCCCAGGAGCTATGCTCCCTGAAGAGGCTGGAGGTCAGGATGGGTCACCCTGGCTGTCCCCCAACCCCAGGCTCCCAGATATTTGCAGGTATGACTTTGAATGATGGTACCGGATTTTCTTTCTTTCTTTCTCTCTCTCTCTCTTTCTCTCTCTCTCTCTTTCTTTCTTTCTTTCTTTCTTTCTTTCTTTCTTTCTTTCTTTCTTTCTTTCTTTCTTTCTTTCTTTCTTTCTTTTTTCCTTTGTTTTTTTTCAAGACAGGGTTTCTCTGTGTAGCCCTGGCTGTCCTGAAACTCACCCTGTAGACCAGGCTGGCCTCGAACTCAGAAATCCACCTGCCTCTGCCTCCCAAGTGCTGGGATTACAGGCGTGCTCCACCACGGCCAGGCTGGTACTGGGTTTTCCCCAGGGCAAAGGGAACTCATACTGCTTTTAGAACACAGTTCGAGGATGGCCTGGCCTGCTGTCAATTCAATCATCGGAGTGCCAGTGTCTGCATGTTCTTTGAATTCTTCATTTATGGATTGCATGTGAGTGCCCTCTGCACATACAGCTGCATGCCAGAAGAGGGCACCAGGTGCCTTTTCAGATGGCTGTGTGCCACTATGAGGGTGCTGGGAATTGGACTTGGGGCCTCTGGGAGAAGGGCCAGTGCTCTTTACTGCAGAGCCATCTCTCCAGACCGAGTGTGAATTCTTAAGGACGGGAGAGGTCCCCCCACAAGGTCCCCCCACGGAGTGGGTCCTTGCCATAGCTCTGGGTCAGAAGGGCGATCTTGCGAAGCTGAGGCTGCTGGTGTCTGGCCTGGGCTCGGGGTGTCTCTCGCCTTGGGTGTGTGTGTGTGGGGCTACATCAGCATCGACTCAGTGTTCGCTCTAAGACCGACCCAACCCCATAGTCAGAATGGCTTCGCTCCAAAGTGGTGTCACTCAAAGAGTTAAGCAAGGGTAGGGCTGCTGTGTGGCCGGCATGAGCATGTCTCCAATGGGCTCCATTGTGTTTTATTTGTTTTGTGTGTGAACTTTTTGTTTTGTAGTGTGTGTGTTTTGTTTGTTTTTCACCTTATTGGCATTTTTGTTTGCTTGTCTTGATTTTCATTTCTTTTTTGTCTTGGGAAAGCAGAAAGAACACGGAATTGGGTGGGTAGGGGGGATCTGGGAGGACTTAGGGGAGGGAAAATATGATAAAATATATTGTATAAAAAAGAGAAAGAGAGAGACAGAGAAAGAAATGCCCTAGCACCAAATACACACAGGAGCCTTGCGTATATTATTTCTATACGCAATTCTTTCTATTCTGTAGAGGATTCTATAATAAACACTCCACCATTAAGCATCTGAAGAAAAATCTGGGCCCAAGTCAGCCTAAATCAGAGCCGTGGTCATCCCCCTGCACCATAGAACTGGGCGCAGCTAGGCATTCAAATCTGCACCAAGGGGCTTGCAATCCAAGGAAATAAAGAACACAGTTCCCTAACAACAGGCAAGTGCCCAAGTCTAGTATGGACAGGAGCTCTGGATGCACAGCTTGCTAAGGAAGATACAAACAACCAAAACACGACCCAAAAGTGAGCCTCAGGATCTGCTTCCCTGGTGCGGGGATTACAGGCAGTCCTGGCACTTTAAACGTGGCTTCTGGGAGTGTGAACTCAGGCAAGCACTTGACTGACTGAGCCACCTCCCAGCCTGGAATTACACATTCTAAATGAGGGAGCTAGCTGGCATTTACAGTCTGTATCAGAAATTTTATTAAAAGGAGAAATGAAGCCGTGTCAGAACTTGAGCTGAGTGCAAGTTATGGAGGCTGGGGAGTGGTGGAGGCCGGAGGTGGAGGCTGGGGAGTGGTGGAGGCTGGGGAATGGTGGAGGCTGGGGAGTGGTGGAGGGTGGAGAGGGTGGAGGCTGGGGAGTGGTGGAGGCTGGAGGGGGTGGAGGCTGGGGAGTGGTGGAGGCTGGGGAATGGTGGAGGCTGGGGAGTGGTGGAGGGTGGAGAGGGTGGAGGCTGGAGGGGGTGGAGGCTGGGGAGTGGTGGAGGCTGGAGGGGTGGAGGCTGGAGGGGGTGGAAGCTGGAGGGGGTGGAGGCTGGGGAGTGGTGGAGGCTGGGGAATGGTGGAGGCTGGGGAGTGGTGGAGGCTGGAGGGGGTAGAGGCTGGGGAGTGGTGGTGTCTGGGGAGTGGTGGAGGCTGGAGGGGGTGGAGGCTGGAGGGGGTGGAGGCTGGGGAATGGTGGAGGCTGGGGAGTGGTGGAGGCTGGAGGGGCTGGAGGCTGGGGAGTGGTGGAGGCTGGGGAGTGGTGGAGGCTGAGGAGTGGTGGAGGCTGGAGGGGGTGGAGGCTGGGGAGTGGTGGCCTTGTTCATGGGCATTTGGATGGAGTCTAGTGGAACTTGGGCCTTTCTTCTGGGATGTCGTACATGCACAGAGACTGGAGTTAAGTGCTGAACTCAGACCTGTTGGTAGCACCCACTGTCTCTGTCAAGAAGGTCTCCCCTGAGCAATCTCTGGCCAGTTTTAGCAGAGCTCAGTATTCTCTCCCACCTGCTGCCTCCATGCAGAGGCAACCGCATCATTTTGATGCTGTGCAGACGGCTATATATGACCCTGGGTCTCCCAAAGATCGGCCACGTGTGACAGGTTTGGAGGCAACGGGTGGGGCCACGTCTGGCCTTGGACAGTAGCCAACCCTCTGACCTCAGTGGTGTCACCTAGCAGAGGCGTCTGAGATGCCAGTCCCCACGGCAGGCTTCAAGGCACAGCAAGAGTACAAATGAAGGCTGTGCTTGGTGGTGTAGACCAGACACCCCAGCCCGCAGCAGGAGCAGGCAGAAGGTTTGCTGCAAGTTTGGGGCTAGCGTTGTCTACATAGCAAAATCCTGTCCTTCGCAAGGGGCTGGGCATGTCGTTATATTGATAGAATGGTTGTACAAAGTTCTGTGTTTGATCCTAGCACTCCATAAATCCGGCACAGTGATGTGTATCTATAATCCCTGAAGAGACAGGTCAAGGCCATCCCTGGCTATATATACTGAATTTGAAGTCAGTTTGGGGCACATGAGGCTATATATATATGTGTGTGTGTGTGTGTGTGTGTGTGTGTGTGTGTGTGTGTGTGTGCAAATGACAAACAGGAACCGATTTTGTTGGCTTTGGCCTTTGATTTTACCCCTTGAATGAAGGCGGGTCAATTATCCCAATTATCAGATGAAGAAATGAGGGGCCATATGTGTGGTGGCTTTCAAAGGACACAAAGTCAAGATGAGACCCTGCTCCAACCGCGTGCCACCAGGCCATCCTCACTGCTGGATCCTGGAAACACTGGAAGCAGAATGTTTCCAAGAACACCATCAACCGCGACTGCATTTACCCGCGGGACACACCTCTACACACGGACAGATGCTACCAGCTCCCCCAAGGAAGGGGGCAGGGTCCCTTCCACACCTCTCAGGCCGAGATGAAAGTGTGTGGCTCTGGCAGGGGTTGAAGAAGGCAGCAGTGGAGGAAGGCAGTGGGTGCTCAGGTCTGTGAGCGGGAAGACGCCACACCTCCTTCCGCAGGGCAGAGTTGAGGGTCCAGTCATCTCTTCATGGTCCTCCTCCTCTGCCTGAGGCCGGGAGAGATGAAGAGACTGGCGCTCTGCAGTGTTCCGCGGCGCTGCAGATCAGGCTGAATCGCACAAGCACTCTTGATAAACAGCGGTAGCTCCGCTCCTGCCAGCTAACAGGATTAATCTAAATGCACGCAGGCACAGTTGGGGGAAATCAAAACACAGGACCCAGGCGACATGACACTCCTTAGCAGTGGAACCCTCCTAGTCTCCAGCCTTGGCATGTCAACCTGCCCCGTGTGTGCCGGAGTGTGCTGACGTCGGTTTCCGAGGGCCCCAGGATGCCCCGATGCATCAAGGGCTCAGGTGACCCTGGGGAAGAATCAGGGGACAAATGGCACATGAGGGAGGCTGGCCATATGGGCAGCCTCGGAATGGGCGTGGTGATGTCTGAAGTTTGGGAGCCATAGGTCGGGAGGACCACTTGCTTCGGAGGATAGGAGAGGCCTCTGAATACTCCTGATGCCACCCCATCACCCCACCACCCGGCCACCTGGCCACCCCCACCACCTCGCTACCCCCGCCACCCCCGCCACCCCACCACCCCACCACCCCACCACCCTGCCACCCGGCTACCCTGCCACCCGGCTACCCTACCACCCGGCCACCCTGCCATTGCACCACCCCACCACCCCGCCACCCTGCCACCCGGCCACCCCACCACCCCGCCACCCCCACCACCCCACAACCCCGCCACCACCCCGCCACCCCGCCACCCGGCCACCCCGCCACCCCGCCACCCCACCACCCCACAACCCCGCCACCACCCCGCCACCCCCGCCACCCCACCACCCTGCTACCCCCGCCACCCGGCCACCCCACCACCCCACAACCCCACCACCCCACCACCCAGCCACCCCACCACCCGGCCACCCTGCCACCCCACCACCCGGCCACCCCGCCACCCCGCCACCCCCGCCACCCCGCCACCTGGCCACCCCGCCACCCCGCCACCCCACCACCCGGCCACCCCACCACCCGGCCACCCTACCACCCGGCCACCCTACCACCCCATCATCCCACCACCTGGCCACCCCGCCACCCGGCCACCCTACCACCCCACCACCCTGCTACCTGGCCACCCCACCACCTGGCCACCCGGCCACCCTACCACCCTGTCACCCCACCACCTGGCCACCCCACCACCTGGCCACCCCACCACCCGGCCACCTCCACACCCTGCCAGTCAGCCACCCTGCCACTGTCCACTCTGCCAGTCCTGCTGATGGGAAGCGCTCACTCTGGTGACCTTCAGGAGAAGGAGAAACAGCGGGCACCTGGAGCTTGTTCTCCTTGGAAAGGGAGGATGGTATATTTACCCCATTCTACCCCATATCTTTTAGCCCTGTAACCCCACTGTGCTGCTAAAGAAACCGAGGCAGGGTTGGAAGTCTGTCAGATCCTGTTCTCCACAGAGAAGGCATTTCCTCCCAAATCACTGGCTCAGGGGAAAAGCACACCCAGGGCCAGCTCCAAGGCCGAGGCCAGAACAGAGCTCACTGCCTCCAGGTGGTAACCCCCAGCCCCAAGCATCAGGTCAGTCACCACCTGGGCACTTCCTGACTGTGAGGCCAGCACCCCATTCCCACCCCCACCCCAACCCTACCCCAGGTGCTGTAGGGGAGAGAGAAGATCTGGTGTGTGTGTGTGTGTGTGTGTGTGTGTGTGTGTGAAATCACTTCTGATGGTAAACTTAGGGTGAGGTGGGAGGGTTTTTTTTTTTTTCCTTTTCTTTGGTTTTTCGAGACAGGGTTTCTCTGTGCAGTCCTGGCTGTCCTGGAACTCACTCTGTAGACCAGGCTGGCCTCGAACTCAGAAATCCTGCCTCTGCTGGGATTAAAGGCGTGCACCACCACTGCCTGGCTGGAGGCTTTTCATTGAATCCACTTCCTGTCTCTGGAATGACAGACAAGACATAGCCACGCCCCCTCCCATGACCCGCCCCTTATTCTTTTTCTGGCCCCTCTGGGAGATAAACGGTCACTTTCTGTGCTGGATGCTTTCGCCTTCTGTACTCCTTCTTCTAACGTCTTCCCTAGCAGGCCTAGGAGGTGGCTGTTGCCTGTCCCATGAGCCCTACTGTCCTGGGGAGCCAAGGCCACACTGCTGGGGCCCCCTCTCTGCTCCTGGGAGTAGGTCAGGAGAAGAGAAAGGGCGGGCGGAGTGTGGAAACAGGACAGCTTCAGGTTCTTATTCCCTGAGACCTGGCTCCGTGGCCTGGCAGACCCTTTGCCTCCCTCGGCATGGAATTCCTGGTTTGTAAAACAAACAGGAGGAAAACACCGCCTTACCTAGGCTGCTTTGTTGTGGGAATCAAGTGAGAAAAATATACCCGCTCTCTCGCTCGTGGTCTCCATGCTGTGAGGCGTCACAGAACATTAGCTATTCTACCACACCCCGGGGGCAGGCGCGCTCCCCAGCTCCACGCAAGTTTTTCTATTAATACTGTTCAGAACGATAATGACTTAGTCATGATCCCACTGCAGCTCTTCACCGCCCTGCATGGGACGGGGCGGGCGGGGTGGGGGAACCTCAGTGGCCCTGGCCTTGAGACACTGTGGGGCTCTGTACGGGGGAACCAAGGGAAGAAGCACTGCTCTCCACGTTAAAAAACTCATTTATATACATAATCACACACACATATGATATGCATTGGTGTTTTGCCTGCATGTGTGTCTGTGTGACAGTGTCAGAGACCCCAGAACTAGAGTTACAGACGGTTGTGAACAGACACGTGGGTGCCGGGAATCGAACCAGGCTTGAAAGAACAGCCAGTACTCCTAACCGTTGAGTTGTCTCTCCAGCCCCCATTTTTTTTTTCTTTAGAAGAACAAAGGAGCTGCTGAGGTTCTGGCCCTCCAGAGAACATTCTGGGCTTGGAATCTGGACTCCCGAGGCTCCTACAGCCATGATGGTGACCTAGTGGCGGCTGCGGATCTACTTTTATTCTCCGACTTTGTCGCCATCTTTGTCCTGTTTATCTCCGGCTACTGCTCACTCCACCAGCATCCTCTCCTTGGTGCCCAAGGCTGAGTTAGACAGAGATCCTTGCTTCCTGGGAAAAGGGACAACCCTCTGTGCTTGTCTGAGGAACTATGAGTCTCTGATTCAGCTGCGGAATCAGCATTTGAGCTGTGGTCTAGGACGCCTGTGTGTCCTATGGACAAATCTATTATTTCCCTGATTGGTATGCAATTGGCATGTCTTTGGTGGCTAATTTGTCATCGGTCACAGCCATAGACTTAGCCATAACACTTCTCCATGTACACCCACCTCCACAGAGACCCACTATGGTCTGGGAGGGGGACTGCAATGTCAGTGTGGTTGTGGGTGCAGCACCCCACACCCAGGAGTTGCTGCCAGAATCCTCTCTGAAGCCCTAGCTGTCTCCCCTTCTCCTAACTGTCACATCCTGAGCCCCCCTGCACCCCAGGATGTGGCTGCTTGGTGTGTTGGGTAACCCATCTTGCCCCTTGAATCCCCAGTTTCTTCATTCTGGCCAGTGGTAGCTTCTTGATCTCAGTCAGGAGGCTGGGGGGCGGGGGGCTCTATGAATATCACATGGTGAGGGGTCGACACTGAGCTGGTTTCTGCAGGGTCGTGAATGTCAAGTGTTAAACTTTCAGTCATTTTGAAAGCTAGTTTTCAACCCAGCTACCACTACAAACTAAATTATATAAGTTACAATTAAACAAGTTGTATTAAACGCAAAGGCAATAAATACTCAAAACTCATTACTTTCTAATTATTTCACTTCGTTTTACTATTTTCTATGCTCTTGAGGTTATTTATATGTACTGTGTTCTGTCTGGTGGAACGTCTGTATAAGGGCACACAGCGACGTGCTGATTCCCAAGCTGACGATGGGTCTGTTCACTGGCTCTCAATGGGCCAGGGTGGGAATAGCCATGGGTAAGCAGGACTTCATTGTTTCACTCTGCCAAGGTTTGAACAAGCTACATTATTACACCTTAAACTTCAAAGTGTGCTGTTACATATATTGCTTCTGTGCTCGCTTGTGGGCATACACACACACACACACACACACATACACACACAAATGGGAAAATGTTCTTGCAGAAAACAAGGGCCATTACCTGAAACAGCAAAGAGGACGCTCAAACCCCTGATGCGTGAGAGACAGGCCATACATATTTTTGTCATTTCACTTTCCTTTTCTCCCCGTGATGCAAATGAAAATACCAGCCAATGTTCAGACGCAGTCATGGGCTGGTGACGATGCCGGCAGTTTTGGAGAAGCCATCTAGAATGTTCTGTGAGAACCTGTTGCACGCATGAACCTCCACAGTAAAGGGTGTTGTGTATTTGATTACTGCGTGTAAAATATATGCTGTACATCTTTATATTCCTGAAATTACAGTACACAGCTGAGTGTACCCACAGGAGTGGCTTAATATCTTCTTCTTTCTGCCCTTGGCCTTGGCACTATCAGTTCTTATAACTCTGTCAGCCTAGTGTGGTGATGCACATATGTAAAATCCCAGCACTTTGGAGGCTGAGGCAGGAAGATGAGGGAGTTCAAGGCCAGCTCAGATTACATATCAAGGACCATATCTTAAAAAAAAAAAAACCAAACCAAGGAGCTGGAGAGATGGCTCAGTGTTTAAGACAACTTACTGCTCTTGCTGAAGACCCTGGCTTGGTTCCCAGAAACCATATGGCATCTCAGAACTACTCGTAAGACTGGTTCTAGGATGCCAACACCTCTGACCTCTGAGGACACCCGCATAGATGCGGTGCACAACCTCACCCAAGTACACAGACATACACAAAACAAATTTAAATAAACAAGACAGAAATAATTCTTCTAGTTGCTAGGAATAAGACAGATTTGGGCTTTTCAGCTTCCCTAGATCCCACCAGAGAAAGCTATTTCAATCCTAGCAGTGACAGGAATTTTCCCTAAGACAGAAGGGCAGAGGGCAGGAGGATTCCTTTACCTGCTCAGCCCAAGAAGGGTCCCCATCCTTTTGTCTGACTCCATCTCAAACCCCATCACAGTACTCCTGGGGTTTTGACATGAGTTTTTTAGCCTACTCTTGTGTCTGTGTCCTGTACAGGTGGCCACAGGGACCATTTCCAGATGCTCATTAGATCACATGGCTCCTCTGCTGGAGCCCATGAGACACAGGGTGACCCAATCTGCGGCCACCTCATGCTTTGCACCAGCTGACTGACTTCCTCATGGTTCCTGGAGACCACCAGGCCAACAGTGCTGGATTTCACTCTGCCTGAGATGGTCAACCCCCAGATCTGTGTTTGGGTCAATGCCTCATCTCCTTCTAATCTTCTCAGATCTCTTTACCATATCGAGGTCTCCCAGGATCCCTTGACCTCACCCCAACACACGTGTTCACCTTGGCCTGGTCTATCCTCCCCCTCCTCCTCTTCTTTTTCTTCTTCTTCTCCTCCTTCTTCTCCTCCTTCTTTTAAAAGATTTATTTATTTTTATTTATTTATTTGAGTACATTGTAGCTGTCTTCAGACACACCAGAAGAGGGCATCAGATCCCATTACAGATGATTGTGAGCTACCATGTGGTTGCTGGGAGTTGGACTCAGGACCTCTGGAAGAGCAGTCAGTGCTCTTAACCTCTGAGCCATCTCTCCAGCCCTTAGCTTCTTTTTTAAACGCTGTTCTAAAATGTTTTCTGTTGCCATAACAAAGACCAGGCTTATGCTTCCAGGTCATAGTTCGTTACAGAGGTAGTCAGGGAGAGAACCAAGGCAGGAAGTAGAGCCAAAGCCGTGGAAGCATTCTGCTTACTGGCTTCCTCACCGGCTCATGCTTCGCTAGTTTTCATACACAGCTTGTGCCCACTGCAAGCCCACCAGCATAGGACTGTTACCGCCCACAGTGGGCTGGGCCCTCCCATGTCACTCATTAAACAAGAGGATTTCTCATGTTATTGGCCATATGCCAGTGTGGTTGAGGTAATTCTTCAGCTGAAGTACCCTTCTCCCAGGTGAGTCTAGGTAGTGTCCAGTTGATGATAAAGACCCAACAAGGGTTTTAGTAGCTCTCCTAACACAATACACTAATTTCCTTGTATTTGCAACATAATCTAAGCTGTTGTTTGCATTATTCGTTGATCTACTCAGACCCCCAGGGTCATGTGTATATGACATCAGTAAATGTTTTTGGAGAATAACTTTGTGGAAGACAGTGTCTCGTGAGAGGAGTTAAACTACTCCCTTTCTGTTGGGGTGCCAGGACTGCAAGTCTCTTGTCTCAGCTCAGCTTAGCCTGGCTTCCTGTTGGTTTACCAGCGCCCATCAGAGGCCTCATATTAACCACGGCTTCCAGAGGCATAGCCAGTAGGACATGTATGTCCACATATGTACAGAAGGAGATTCATTTCCCTCACAGGCTGACAAGCCCCAAGTTCCACAGGCAGTAATTTGGGGACCTAGCAGAACTGAGGGTGCAGTTCCTGGATGAAGACCCAGGAGGGGAAGATGCTTCTGCTCATTAGGAAAATACCAGAGTCCCAGCTTAAAGGCTGCCAGTCTGGGGAACCTCCTTCTCAGCCCAGGAGGGTCATTCAACTAAGCAGAAGAAGGGGCCGACTTTACTCATCTTCAAGTGCTAAGCTTACAATGTCCTTGAGCACACCAGGACAATGGGTGGCCAAGCTTCTGGAGACCTTGTGACCCAGTCAAGCTGACTCATAGACATGAACCCTGGCAGACTCTGCACCCGCCGCAGACCAGATCAGGAAGAAAGCCAGGCACGCATGACCTGTGGCCCTCCATTAAGAGGGCAACACTGCCACCAGTGTGGCCTGTTTATATCACTATCTTCTCTCCCATTCTCCAGGGACCCAAAATGTGGGGCAGCAGGGAGATAGAAGATGGCCCTTGGTCCAGCCTTCATTGCTTATCTCTGAAATAGGCTTAAGAGTATTCCTATGCCGAAGGTTTAATATGCCGATAGAAGGGGTTACCAAGCCTGGATGTCCCTTAACAGTCTGTTCCTGCTCACAGCTTGTGAGCTCTCAGCCATGCCACGGTGGACCTTACCTCCTTCCTGATTCAGACTCTCACATCCAGGACCAAGGACAAGACAAACACAGGACTCAGACTCAGGAGGAGGAGAAAGAGAAAGAGGAGGAGGCAGAGACCAGGACTTGTTCCACCATGGGCCCTGGGAGAGGTCACCCTGCTCATCTGGAAGGATGACTGTCAGGAATGTGGCAGATCAGTGGCTGTCATAGAACAGGTGTGTCTAGGGGAGCTAGTGTGGGAGCCTGGAAGCCAGGGACAAATGCAAGACGTGGGCTCCTTATGCACAGATAATGTGTGTACCCACCATCATTGCCAGCTATTGTTTGACTCTCCTGATTCTCTGCCTTGTGAGGTCAGGGGTCAGAGGTGAGAGGCAGCTCTCCCCAGTCCACATCTCTCTTTTCTCTACCTATTCCCTAGCAGAACCAATGCGAAGGAAGAACCATGCTAGTCCCTATCACTGAGACACCTGCCATCTGCTGCCCTGCTCCAACAGCTGTTTGGCAAGGTGAAGTGTAGACTGTGATGCTGGAGGCCAAAGGCACAAGATACACCCAGCCCAGATTCTCACAAGGGAGAGAGATGGTTGTTGGGAGTCCCATTGAGTGGACGTGTCAACAGTAGGCATGGGCATACCTCAGCCTTGTCCCCTGGAAGTGCCACAGCCTGATATATATCACAGCTACTCTCCACTCCGGGGTGACAGCACAAGTAGATTCTGGTTGGTTGCTTTCAGGACACAGTTAACATGGGGGGGCCAATCTTTTCATTCATAGCTATTTATTGGCACCTGTGCTCTACTTCTGGAATCCAGGAATGCACAGAAGCGATAAGGCCCCTTCGGTCACGGGGTGCATGTTCTAACTGGGGGTGGGGGGATGATAGTCTACACATAAGCATGTGTGAAGAGGAGAAGAAGATTGTCTGTGCCTAGGACATGCTGCTTCCTAGCAGTGTAACCTCAGGCAAATCACTAAACGTCTCTGAATCTTGGTTTCCCCCATGTGTGCAGTCAGCATGATTAAGATTACAACAATTTCAAATGATTATTTATTTGAAACTGAGCTGGCTCCTGGCACATGGACCTATCTGCACACACTCCCGTGTTATATTGGAATCTTACGTTCAGGAGTGGAACTAAAGACATCAAAATGCTGTTTTCCCCCTGCAAACGATGCCCGGAGAGGTCAAGGGTTGTATCTATATAGCTTCACAAATTTTAGTTGGTAAAACATCGACTTGTCCAAATCCTTGAGTGTTTGGTCAACCAAGACTCTAACAGCTGACATTCTCCCCTCGCTGGCAGGATCAGGTGGAGTTTGAATTGGATGAACCAATTGATTGTTCTAATTGAATGAATCTGTTCTTTGTTCTGGTATCATGGTGACCCAGTCTAAGACACGCTGGGATTTTTTTCCAAGGGCCTAGATGTGCTCTCTTTCACAATGAGCTTTTTGGCCTGGTTCCACCTTCATCTTAAAACCAACAAAAACAAGGGACAGTCGGGAGGGCACGCACGTGCCCCTGCATACTTACGCACACGTGCACACACGCACTAGCGGGCATGCCAACCCATGACCATCCTCCCCACTAAGTTGGGACCAAGGCTACCCAAACTCCATATTTCTGACAACCTCTTCTCCAGCCAGTTTTTTTTTTTTTTTTTCAGTGCAGAAGCTAAAGAGCCAAATGGAATTGTCTGAGTATGGTCAGTCTCCTGCCAGCCCTTGGGTAGGATCAGGCTGTTGGCATCCTATTCAGCCCATGGCGAGAAGCATGAGCTCGGCCTGGCATGGGAAGTGCTGTGTTGGCATTGCCAACCTGTGGTGTTTGTGGGGAGGAGGGAAAGGATGTTGGTTACTGGCAGGCAGACCTGTTGCCACTCCAACCTGGCATGTCTGGGCGGCCTCAGTGGTTCAGACATAGGGAGCAGGGAGGAGGACGCTCACCCCAGCCTGGGTCTGGTTTGCTATCCTGCCTGGGGGATTGGGCGGGGGTCTAGCTCTTTAACTGAGAGTTTGGTACATGGGCCACCTTGCTGTGTAGTGGAGCAAGTCCATTCAGAACCCTAGGCTGACGCTGTTTTCATCACCTAGGGGTAGTTCCCAATTATGTGACAACTTAACATTTAAAATTTTTTTCCTATAGGGTGACAAATGTTAGTTTTGCGCTCTCAGAAGTTGGGGAGCTGATGACATCCTAAGAATGATGCCCGCCTCCTCTGGAAGCCATGCCCTCTCACTGCCACTCCAAACCCTTACCTTGAGCTGCACTTTTCCAGACAATAAGATGGGCTGCTTCCCCCACCCGTTTCCACGAGCTGACATCAACGGCTCTGCAAACAGGATGCCGGAGGCACGGGACGAGGACAAGTTGTTTCTCTGCCTTGAACCTCAGTTTCCCTGAAGTCCTGTCTATCCACCATAGCAAAGATAACACGAAGCAGTGGGAGTGGCTGTGAATTGACAGGCTGCCCACCCACTCCAGGGATGTTACACTCATCTGCACAGCCTCCTCAAGCCTAGCTCGACTAAGCATCTTCTGAATTCAGTTAGAAAGCTGCAGGGTCAGTTAGATCCCCCCTCACCACCACCACCACCACCAAGGAGAAGCTAGGCATGTCTTCCAGGGGCCCCTACTCTCCTTCTGGCCTGGCTGCCTGATCACCTCATTTCTCTCCTTCCTGGTGATCTCAGACTTCTGCAGAGCAAGTCCCTGGGCAAGCAGAGACTTGAGAAGAGCAGGCACGAGTGTAACAGCCACAGACAGGGAAGATTAGGGATTCTCTTTCTGCTGCCTTCTTGCTTTCCTACTCTGAGATGGGTGAACGGTTCAATTTACTTTTTGACGAACGTATCTGCATTATGAATGATACCGGGGATGGAATTGTTACATTAAATCAAAGTTAATTTTCGACTTCTGTTCAGGGCGCCATAAATAATCAACTCCGGGGATAAGGTTATGGACTGAAGTCGCCCAAATTATGCTAATGAGGATGATTAAACTTTCGAATTCTAAGTTTCTGTAAGAATAACAATCAGTTAGCATTTGCATTTCCATCATGCCCCAGGATCTGTGGCTTTTCAGGGAGTTGTTATTAAATATAAATAACGACACCATTTTTAAAGCCATCTTGAACCCTTTGGGGCATAGTGTATTCTCTTTCCTGACGTGCAGCTGCTGTAGAGGTGTCTGAAGCAACCAGAGACAGAGGGGGCAGGAGGCGCCCAGGCAGCAGATACTCTGCATCTGCTTTAGAACTGCAAAGGCGTTTTCATGTTCTAACAGAGGCAATAATTAAATTTTGCCATGGTCCATTTGGTAAGGAACGTTGGGGAACCCTGTTGATCCTTAGAAGTGCTACTCAGAGCCAGTGAGCCATGATCTCCGAGGGATCTTGCACTCTGGATGGGGTAGCCATTCTTAGCTTTGCTGATGTGCCTCATGCCTCTGGGGCCAGTGCATTAACTCTCTATGCTTTCTTGTCTGTTCCTGCATAGGCTCGGGACACCAGTTTCAGAGGACTCCTAGCCATTCCTTAGTCTAGCCTAAGAAGTGGCAAAAGACCCAGTTGATTCCTGGCTGTATGTTTAGCCACTTGTATCAAAGCCCTCTCCAGGGGATGCTCAGCTCCCCATGTCTGCACAGGCCGCCCACTGGCTGCTATCAGAATGATGGGTCAGCCCAGAGGTTAGGCTGCTGGCTGAGTAGCTATTGTTTATCCCAGTTCCAATTTCATCGTCATGACAACCCACACAAGTCATTGTCCCAGCCGATGCTGCTGTGTGAAGGTGTGTGAGAAATGAGCTTTGTCCTGGCGCGCTCCAGTGACGGACGAGGACCCGACTCTGCACTCGGGTGGCTGCTCCTTTCTTTCCTCCGTGTGGCTAGAGTGCTCTTATTTTCCCCACCACTTACCCAGAAATTGTTTTTGAAAAGCATCTCATTTCGGCTGAGTTTGGCTCAGAGTGGTTGGGAATAGGCCGGGCCAGGGCTTGTCGTATCTCCTTGGCATTCTGGCAAGCCTGCCTCTCCCTGGGGGCTTCCACAACCGTGGGCTCCATGGGACACTGTGGGTGGGAATCTGTCTGCTTATCCTTCTCAGCACCCAAGGGAAGGGAGGCAAAGATTCTCTTACAACCTGATGCAAACATTGGCCTTCTGGTGGCTTCCTCCCTGAAAATCTCCACAGCGATGGATGGCCGGCCTCTGGTTGCTGGTTCGCTGTTTCTCTGAGAACTGCAGGCGGCTGTGGGGCTGTTAAGACACCAGCTCTGGATGCTAATACTGATGAGTCTTAGAAGAACAGGGCGAGCCCCCACTCCCACCCCACACACATACACACCCGAGCCTCTCGTCTGGGTTCTTGTGTGCTTTAAAACCGGATGTATAACTGCTTGCTTGGGGGTACAGGCTCTACCTCTGCCTTGCTTTGGTCTGGCATGATGCTGAGTTGTTGGAAGGAAAAAAGGGTCCTGGTCTTATGGGAGGTCATAAGTCCAAGAGGAGACCCTGAGGGTTCCCAGGACATGGCTTCTCTATGGGTAAAAGGTCACCTGCTGTACCTAGCTGACCTGCGTGGACAGAGTCAGAGGAGGAGCTGACCTGCGTGGACAGAGTCAGAGGAGGGGTTTTAGTTTTATTTGTTTTCTTAAGATATTATACTTTCTCTGCCTGAAACAGGCAGGGATGGGGGCCGGCAAGCCAATCAAGGGCCGGCCTCTGCTTCTGAGGGACAAGCTGGGGTTATGACCATGTGTTTGGTGTCTTGTCATGAGCAGGGAGAGCTGAGTCAGACAACAGCAGTGGGGAGAAAGCAACAAGGAAGCCAGGGGCAGAGCCAAGCAAACAACGGGGCAGAACCCAGTCATGGTCTCATTTGAGACTCAGACCAACAGTTGGCCAAGCTACAGGACTGGGGTGGGGGGAGTGGAGAGCTGGGGAGAGGGATGAGGGTGAAGGTGAGGGGGGAGGGAGGTGGGGTGGGTGAGGGGTGGTACATGTGGTTACCATTCTCCTTATCTGACATCATTCAAGGCATGTTCCTAGAATCTTTGCCATGTGCCTGTTTTCCCTCTCTGTCGGTTCTCATAACTGAGGGTGAGCATAAGGACAGGAACTGGAACCGAAACAACCTCCTGGTAGGTGAGGGATGAGACAATGAAACTGGGGGCTCAGAGGGGGTCTTACTGGGAAGACACTGCTTCAGCACAGCACTAGGGGAGCTGGGTGTTGGACTTCCCGGGCATCTGGGAGAAGGTTCAGGCAGGGGTGTAGCAAGTAGACAGCACTGGAGCCTGTGTGCAGAGAGGCGTGGGATAGCCCCCAGGGCTGCAGTGGAGTGGCAGGAAGAGACTTGTGGTGCTGTGGGGCCAGAAGGGGCTGGGCACCAGACTGCCCAGCCTTTGTGGCAACTTGTAAGGGTTTTTTGGGTACAATGAAAAGCTAGGGGTGATTTGAACAGAAGACGGGTATCTTAGTCAGGGTTTCTATTCCTGCACGAACATCATGACCAAGAAGCAAGTTGAGAAGAAAATGGTTTATTCAGCTTACACCTTCCATGTTGCTGTTCATCACCAAAGGAAGCCAGGACTGGAACTCAAGCAGGTCAGGAAGCAGGAGCTGATGCAGAGGCCATGGAGGAATGCTATTTACTAACTTGCTTCCCCTGACTTGCTTAGCTTGCTTTCTTATAGAATCCAGGACTACCAGCCCAAGGATGGCACCACCCTTGATCACTAATTGAGAAAATGCCCCACAGCTGGATTTCATGGAGGCATTTCCCCAACTGAAACTCCTTTCTCTGTGATAACTCCAGCTTGTGCCAAGTTGACACACAAAACCAGCCAGTACAATTGGCTCCTTGTCAACTTGACACACAAACACATCACTAGTAAGCCTCAACCCTTACTTTCTTATTCATCCCCAAGATCTAAATAACTTTAAAAGTCCCACGGTCTTTATAAATTCTTACATATTAAAATTTCAATCTCTTTAAAATATCCAATCTCTTTTGAAATTCAATATCTTTTTACAATTCAAAGTCTCTTAACTGTAGGCTCCATTAAAATACTTTATTTCAAGAGGGAAAAATATCAGGGCACAGTCACAATCAAAAGCAAAATCATACTCTAACTGTCCAATGTCTGGGATCCACTCATGATCTTCTGGGCTCCTCCAAGGGCTTGGGTCACTTCTCCAGCTCTGCCCTCTGTAGCACACTAAGCATAGCTTGATCCCAGTTCACTGCTGCTGCTGTTCTTGGTGATCATCCCATGATACTGGCATCTACAACACACTGGCATCTTCTGCTCTAACTAGGCTTCACCAATAGCCCCTCACAGGCTCTCTTCATGGTGCCAGGCCTCAAAACCTTTGCATGAACCCTTCAGTCACGGGTTGTCAACTGCGATTGAGGCTGCACCTTCACCAATGGCCTTCCATGGTCTCTCACAGTGCGGAGCCTCAGCTGCTCTTCATGACCCCTTCATGCCTTCAAAACCAGTACCACCTGGGTGGCTCTTACACAGTACCAAGTCCAGTTGCAGCACAAGATGCAACCTTGGCTATCTCTGGAACACAGCTTCGTTGTGCTCTCAGAAAACACTTCCCAGAAGATTTCACCTCAGTGATGCTGGTCTCTTCTTAATCACCACTAATTTCTTAGCTTCAGCTAACCAGCATCAATAGTCCTAGTAATGCAAAGGTTTCACTTTAGTAGTTCTGGTATCTTGCTAATCACATATGATTCTTCAGCCCCAGCTAACCAAAACTACAGAATGTTCACAATCAAAATAGCAACGGCCCTGATAAGAGTCTTTAATCTTTCCTCTGAAATTGCACAAGCCAGGCCTCTGTCTTCTGCACTGTTCTTAACATTATCTTCCGAGCTCTTACACAGCATCCACAAAGCTCATAACACCCAAATGGCTCTTCTAACCCATGTTCCAAAGTCCTTCCACAGTCCTCCCCCAAACATGGTCAAGTTGTCACAGGAATACCCCACTATGCTGGTACCAATTTGTCTTAGTCAGGGTTTCTATTCCTGCACATACATCATGACAAAGAAGCAAGTTGGGGAGGAAAGGGTTTATTCAGATTACACTCATATTGCTGTTCATCACCAAAAAAAGTCAGGACTGGAACTCAAGCAAGTCAGGAAGCAGGAGCTGATGCAGAAGCCATGGAGGGATGTTATTTACTGGCTTGCTTCCCTATAGAAGTTTGCAAAGTTTGCTTTCTTATAGAACCCAGGACTACCAGGCCAGGCATGGCACCACCCACAATAGGCCCTCCCACCTTTGATCACTAATTGAGAAAATGCCTTATAGCTGGATCTCAAGAAGGCATTTCATCAAGGGAGGCTCCTTTCTCTGCGATAACTCCAGGTTGTGTCAAGTTGACACACAAAACCAGCTAGATCACACCAAGGGGTGTGATCTCTGGGCTTTCCTAGGATCACAGCAGCTGGCTGCTGAGGTAGACTGTATAGAATTTGAGATATCATCTGCTTCTTTTAAGTCCTCATTCTGACCTTGTGATGGGACTGGAGGCTGTCAGTGTGATCACCACGCTAACGAGACTGTACTAGGAGCAGATACATTTCTAGGAAAAGGCTGGACTGACCACTGTGCTACATGGGGCCTCATTTGGGGATGCGGTACGCTTTCTCCTTAGCTGCCCTCCACACTGTAGTCTCCTGAGGGTTTGCCAGCCCTGAGTGTCCATGGGCCTTGATGACACTCTCCCTTTCTACTGAGGGATCTGCACCGAAACCCATGTGTGTAAGCAGATTTATTAAGCTCTGGGACTTTAATTCCTGACTCTGAACTAACCTCCAGGGCTCCTTGGAGCATCCCAACACAAGAGACTAATAGCATGCCACCACCCTGGTACTCTTGGTTTTGGACATACATGTTACACCTAAGGGCTTCTTCCATGATCTCCAGATAAGGAACCATTATGACATGCCTCAGGGGCACATTGCTGTGTCCAGTCTTCCTCCCCGTAAGAAGAAAAGTCCTTGGCCAACTACTCAGGACACGATGCTGCGATTGCCATCAGTGGCCCAGCAGGTTGGTGGGGTGAATCTTTGTGGAGAACTGGGGACTGGGGCTGTCTGACCTCCACAGCCACTCCTGACCCTGTCCCATCTGATACCGTGTTTATATGATGTCACCTGTTGGTGTCCAGAGCACAGGGACTCACTCTTCTGCTTTGCAGGCTAGGCGTGTCCGTGTCCTTAGGGATGTTTCTAACTGAATTTCTTCCACACCACCACCACCACCAAGGCTTTGTGAGTTGCCGACTACAGAGACATCTGAGTTGGCCAAAATAAAAAGAAACGAGTTCAGGAAAGATTCCAAATTACATTGAAGGATATCATCCCGGTCTTTTCAAATGGTCAAACACTCCCCCTTTTGATGGAATGGCCTTGTTATTAAAAACACATTAAAAAAATGAAATCGAAAACAAATCCCTTCAAATAAGATTTCAGCCTCTGTTCAAATCCAGGGGTTTATTTAGGAGTCCCATCTTCTCACCCCGAGTGGAACCAGGCGTGAAAGAGCTCAGGTCTTTGTCTTAGAGCATGCTAAATCAAGGAAGGAGACCTTGCCCAGGGTTTCTGAAGCAGGTGCCCAAAAAAAGAAATGCCCCTCTCAAAGATGCGGTCTGGGCTGCACGGGGCTGATTAACTCAACCACGTTTCCTGTCACTCCACAGAAACTCTCGAATCCCTACCCGGGCAGGGATTCGACCCACGATGATTGCTGTTGCAGTAGTAGCGTCCTGCTGTCTCCTCAGACACGCTTCTCTCCCCCACCCCCTAACTCACCTCCACTTGTTTCTTTCTATATGTTGGGCAGGTGTTCTTCCTCCCTGCTGAGCTGCATTCAACAGGAAGCTGTTGTTCTGAGCTGGGAGTCCATGCTGCTCTCTGGGACTTGTCCGCTTCCCTGGAAGGTTGGGAAGGAGCAAGAGAGGCTCTGTCGGCTCATGTTAATGCTGCTTAATTCTCGCTCTGTGATGAAAGGCTCACTCAGAGACCTGATTGAGGTGAGCATAGGTCAAACGAGAGGGGTTCCGTACAGCCTGGCATTATATTCACAGAGCTGGCTGGGGAAAGGTGGTAGAAGACTGTTTCTTGGTTCTTGCCCTCAGGCTGACAAACGGGGAGGGGGAGTTTCAGATATCAGTTCCAAAATGAGAGTGCAGAGTTGGGTATGGGCTGGGGGCAACTCAGAGGACCTGTGGTAACTCTGTAGGGGAGATACAGAGGCAATGAGATGAGGAGAAAGAGACTTGTGTTGGGTTTCAAATGTATGAGGTGGTTGGCCAAGAGACTGGCAAAATGGGTAAGACATTCTGGGAGGAAGTCCAGACCAGCACCAGGAGGTGCAGTTTGCAGCTCGGGTGCTGTGCTGTGACTCTGGGCAAGCCAGAGATTCTGGGCCTTCACCTCCTAATCTGCCAAATGGGAAACATCATAACAATGCTTGGCCTGCTGGTCTGTCTCATGGAGCCGTTGGAAGATCGAAGGACGTGAGGGAGGCACTTGAAAGCATTTTACAGGAAATAATGTCAGACTTGGGAAAACAACAGTAGCCTGGCGGTGGTGGCGCACGCACACCTTTAATCCCAGCACTTGGGAGGCAGAGGCAGGAGGATTTCTGAGTTCAAGGCAAGCCTGGTCTATAGAGTAAGTTCCAGGACAGCCAGGGCTACACAGAAACCCTGTCTTGAAAAACCAAAAAAACAAACAACCCCCCCCCCCAAAAAAAACCCCAAACCAAACCAAAATAAAACAAAAACCCCAAACCGACAGCAACGCAAAGAGTAGCCATCTGTTTTCATCTGCATTTATCTGCGCTTTTCCAGCTTCTTCCATATATTATTTATCCTTATGTCCCCTACTCCTGAACACAGGACACACAGCTATATACTGTGCGTGTACACTCGGTTTTCTTTTCCGGGTGCCTTGGCTAAGTTATGTGTGTTAGGACTCTTTACCCTGAATATATTTCCCTGTGCAATTTCCAAGACTAGGAACATTCTCTCACACACCTCAACATATTAGCAATTTTATAGAGCTAGCCAGACCTGGTGGCACGCACCTTTACTCCCAGCACTCAGAGGGCAGAGGCAGGCAGATCTCTGGGTTCTATAGCTTTAGATTGATATACTTCTTTTGGCTAACCTGTCATGCACATCACAGTTTTGTTTTGGATTTTGCCTAGTCTGATAATAATGCTCTCTGTAGAGTTTTTCCCTGCATACACATCCTGTCTGGGGACAGGTACTATATTTGTTTCCCATGTCTTTTTAACCTCCTTTAATCTGAAATATCCCCATAGCCCATTCTTTATCTTGTGTAATATTAATCACCTTGAAGAACACAATGCTGGCACTCACTGTTATTAACGGAACGGTTTACAGAGTTCCCCTGTTAGATATCTCGGCTCATTCTCTAACTGGCCAGGCAATATGGTCCTCCCTATTGCCAGCGTCTCTGCCTTCTACAAAATGGATTCTCTTTTCCTTTATTGCCCCTTATGGGGAAGGTGGCTGGGAGGCTCGCAGGAAGTTACTCAGTCCTTGAAGCATTTTTTCAATACTCCAGAGCTTGTGAGTCAATCTTCTGGGCATATGACACCATCCTTACCCAGTTGAACAATCACAGAGTCATCTGTGAAGGCAATTTGCTCCTCTAGGTTATAGTTCCTTTATCTCCTCCTTCAGGTTCAGACCCTCCATGTAATACATAGTTCCCGGTCCTCAGCACTGTAACTGAGTTGTGTGGAGCTTAATAAAGGTTTTGTTGAAGATCCGGGAGGGTTTAACACCCTGTGAACCTTGGGGCTCACACCACGGATGGCTCTGGAGGTGCGTGCCGTGCTGTGTTCTACAGGGCAATACACACTGCCAGCTTTTCTCACTGTCCTGGCCATTTGGATCTCCCTTCCGTATTTCTGATTGCTTTTCTACTGATGGAGCCGAGTTTTGTCAGAGATAAGCATCCTCCAGCCTTTTCAAGAGTCTTTTGGACAAATTTCACTCTGAGGTGTTTTACCTCTCAGCTCTTTTCCCTGGGGTGGGGGTGGGGTTCTAGCTTGCTTTTCTCTCTTCCTGGTTCCTCTGGGAAAAGAGACTGTTGGTTTCACAGTCCCCAGTTTTTATTGGCAAGTTTCCTCTTTTGTCTTGGTCTGAGGGTTCTCCATGATTTATCCTTGGTATTATTAGTGACAATATGACCCAGGTGATGCTGGGTTCTTCTCGGTCTATCACATCTGAAGACAGGTGACGGCCATCTGTTCCTCCTGCTTATCTGATTACGCTAGGAAGACCTAGGCCTCTGTGACTTTCTCTGCTGTTTATTACTGTTTCCCCTTCGAAGCTGTCAGCAGGAAGATACCATCCAACAGTTCCCATCCCAGACTCTCCTGAGTTAATGTCCACTAGTGATTCCTGATCATCCCGGTCATGATGGTTCCCAAAATACTAATCTCCCAACTCTAGTTCCCACACACTCTAAATTTGCCAGTCCATACGGACTACTTAGCCCTTGTTATTTTACAGTAAGAAAGAGTATCTGTCTGTCTGTCTGTCTGTCTGTCCGTCCATCCATCCATCCATTCATCATTGTGATGGTCAGCTTTCATTGTCAACTTGACACAACCTAGAATCACCTGGAGAGAGAATCTCAGTTGAGGAATTGTCTAGATCAGCTCAGCCTGTGAGCATGTCTGTGGAAAATTGTTTTGGTTGCCTTAATTGACAAAGGAAGACCTAGTCCTCTGTGGGAGGTACCATTCTCTGGGCTAGGAGTCCAGGCCAACTGAGCACAAGTAAGCAAGCAGGCAGGCAGGCAGGCAGGCAAGCAGGCATTTATTTCCCCCTGTTTCTGACTGTGAATGTGACACCAGCAGCTCTTTTAGACTCCTGCTTTAACTTTACCACTATGATAGCATATGAACCAAAATTGTAAGCTAAAATAACTGCCCCCCCCCCCACTAAATTGCTTTTTGTTACTGCATTTTATCACATCAACAAAAATAAAAAACTAAGATTATCTATCCATCTATGTATCAATTATCTGTCTATGTATCTATGTATCTATCTATGTATCTATGTATCTATCTATGTATCTATGTATCTATGTATCTATCTATGTATCTATCTATCTATGTATCTATCTATCTATGTATCTATCTATCTATCTATCTATCTATCTATTTATCTATTGACCTATCTGTCTATCTATCTACCTGCTATCATCTTCAGTCATCTATTTGTTATGGATCTATTATTGATATGGTCTCATGAATTTCTAATTTTTTAGGAATTAATGTTTATAGTTAATTGTTTTGTTGTTCAAATTACTCCTGTTTTGGCCAGTGGTATCCTTCCAATGTGACTCCTCCACTATGTGACAAGTGTCTTCTTTCAGAGGAGCATTTCCTTGCTTTACACACAGTAGGAAGGGGTGGCTTCTTTGATCTCAGTCCTGCCCTAGTCCTGGAATTGGCTGCTTCTTTAAGAAGATCTGGCTCCTTTTCATAGAGATAGGACCTGTCCACTGACATGTTCATTGTATGGGGTGTCTGGGCTTCCTGATTCTATAAGTGAATGGAGCCTGGAAATACATGTATGCACATGCAAGTATGCATGCACACATGCACATAGCTGTATACAAAGGTATGTGAGTAGGTTTACACCCTTTAGCAAGCATCAGTATGCACACACCCCTCAGGGAACATAAATTCACATCAAACTCAAGCACGTGCCCCCAGGACTCTTTTGCCCTCACTATTTTGTATTTGCAAGTCCTTTGTCCCTTTATCATCATCTTGGCAGAAGTTAAAGTTATCTGGGAAGAGGAACCTTTCATGAGAAATGCCTCCATCAGATTGCCTGTAGGCTAGGCTGAAGGACCTTTTTTTGATTAATGATTGATACAGAAAGGCCCAAGTCAATGCACAAGTTGCTATCCCTGGGCAGCTGATCGATCCTCAGTGGTATTAGAAAGAAAACTGAGCAATCCAGCAGGCAGCATTCCTCTGTGGCTTCTGCTTCCTGGCTTCTGGTTCCTGCCTCCAGTGTCTGCTTTCAGTTCCTGCCTTAGCTTTCCTCGAGGGACTGTGACCAGGACATGTAACCCTTTCTTCCCCAGGTTGCTTTTGGTCAGTGTTTTATCATAGCAGTAGAAACCTAACAAATACATCCTTTCTTGTCTGTGAGAACTCTGTAGCTCATTCCTCTATAAGAAACAAATCTACTATGGAGGAGTCAGCATTTGTTTGCATTTCTTTCCCTCCCCACTCTTTTTTTCTTCACTTTACTGCACACACAGCCCAGCCCACCCCACACCCAGTGTATATAGCCAAATGCTATCTTCATGATTTACCCAACACCTGGATAAGTTCTTTCTCTTCTTCCCCACTTCAGTATGATTATAATCTAAGAGAAAAGGGGGAGAGAGACAGACAGACAGACAGACAGACAGACACAGAGAGAGCCCTGCAGAGCAGAAGGGGCCCAGGAAATAGGGATCGCAAGGTCTTTTATTTTTTTGTGATGTTAGCACACATGTAAACATCTTGATCTTACTCTATGCACATTACACACACTGGCACATGCTGAGCACTTGAGGTCTAAGCTGACCCTCAGGCCTTCCTGATGGGGTCAGGGCATCTGTGACTATTGGAGTTGTTGGGCAACGCCTCTCCCTGTGTGTATTCATGGAATCACATAGGATTGGCTTGGAGTAGAAAGACATACTTAATCATGTGATGGATGGTGTGGGAAGCAGATCCTATGGGACAACAGCAGGGCACTCACTGAGCGAGAAAGGAACAGTAAGACAGACCACTCACTGCTCCAACCGTCACAGGGACTGCTTCAACCTCACTCCTTCCTAGCTCTTGGTGACCTGTATTTGGCCTGTGATGAAGACGCTCACTTGCATCCATGAAATATAATAATGAACATGGCTGCTGAGAAATCATTTCTGTGTGGCCCCCCTTATGTAGGTGAGAGGACACTCCCTCCACAGTCATGAAATCAGAGCTTCAGAGATCTCTATGCAGGCTGAGTTGGCAGTCATGTTTGCATGGAAGCCAGGGGTCAGGGGAAGCGAGTCACTGGAACGTGTCCTGTCCTGGACCATGAAACCTTTGCAGGGCCACTGGGGTAGGGAACCTTTGAGGATACCTCCATGTGACAAGTCTGGGGAGCAGGTGACCTTAGCTTGGCAAAACAAGACTAGTGTGGAGGATTTGGCTGACTAACTGGATAAGATTGTTTGGTACCAATCTTGAGTTGCTTTCTGTGATGTGAGCATCTCCTGTCTGGTTTTGTAAGAGAGGCACTGCAGTCGAACTATGGGACCCTTCGTGGATACCTCCTGGGAACCCAGCTCTGTAAATACTCAAGTCCCTTATGTAAAATGGCACAGTATTTGTGTGCACATGTTCCTATAATTTAAATCACCTTGAAATGCTCATAACACCTTTTACAACACGAACACTGTGTCAATAGTTATTTTGTTCTGCCATTTAGAAGAAAAAGATGTTTGTACATGTTCAGTACAGATGAAATATTTAAGCATGAGTGTGTGTGTGTGTGTGTACTTTGAAACGGGTCTAACAAGGCTGGGATGGAACTTGCTATATCTTCCTTCCTCAGTCTCACAACTGTTGCAGCTATAGCCCTGTGCCACCACACCAACTCTCGGCTATTAGTTGACTCTGTGGGTGAAGAGCCTGAGGATTCAGATGGCTAGCTGCACTGAAGGGCAGCTGCCCCTGTGGTTGCAGTATTTCTGCCCAGTGATTGGCCACAGGTATGCTAGTGGTGATAGAATGGAACTCACGCTTAAGGTGCTGTTGTTGGCCCTGGTGGGACTTGAAAAGCAGCTGAGTGAGCCTACGCTCCCCTGAGATTTACCTGAAGAGCCTTAGGTATATGTGAGGGCAGTGAGTCTCCCCACCCCCACACATCTTCCCCCCACCCCCTGCAAAGTATTAAGGCTGAATGGAAGGACTGTGACATTCAGGCTGCTCTTGTAGAGAGAACTGCCGTAGAGACCACTGAGCCCTATCCCTCCCCCAAATGCAGCTGTCCCTTGCAGCCAGCCTGACAGATGGCCAGCCTGCTTCATACTAATTGTCATTTGTTTCTCTCCTCCCAGTGTGAACGACTTACGCATACCCTCTTCTCCTGCGCCTGGCTACCCCTCTGAAGAAAGTGGCCATCGTCCTTCTGCTTTGCCTGTCTTCCCACAGACTCACCTCTGAACTTGGGAGGCCACCAGGCCCCGGAGCCCACAGATGCACCATGTTGCTCATAGATCTTGGCAGCTGAGCATCTGAGATCAGGGCCAGGACACAGTTTTCAACACTTCCCATACCCGTGTGTTCTTTTGCTTCCTGCCTTTGCCATTGGAATTGAACCCTATCTATTGAGGGATTTGTTTCTTACTATCACCTGTTCTCAAAGCCTAGAATGGTGCTAAGCACAGATCAGCCCTCTGCCATCTTTGTTACTGGATAGGATGAAACTGCCCCTGTTGGTGTCAATGGAGAAAGGTCTGATTCCCCCCCTAGAATGTGGATGCTCAGGCCTTTGGCTGCTGTCTTTAGGAAGTTTTCTCAAAGGTGTGTTATGATCTAGGATTTATGTGGAATGGGTTCTTTCGCAATCATAGCTCCCTGGAAAAGGAGGCTGCATAGAAGCCCATAGCTACATAGTGGCTTGTGTCTGTATAGAAGCCTGTGGCTGCAGAGAGGCCCTTGGCTGCCAAGCCTATGTCTGCACAGGAACCTATATCTGCCAGCCCATGGCTCATACAACTCTGCAAGTTTCAGAGTTCACACCAGGGTTCCCGAGAAGGCAGATTCACAGAGTCACCGCCTCATTGGATGCTCTGTGGATTTAGGAGTGCTCTGCTTCTGAGCCTGAGGAATCAGCATGGCCAAGGCATGTAGGGGCCAGGAGTGGTAAGCAGGCAACCCTTATAAAGGGAATCATTGTTATTGAGATGAGCTGCTGAGTTGCTTCCTGCTGTGTTTTTCTTTTCTTTTTTTCCAACAGCTTAGTAGCCGAGGCTATGTGGCACATTTTGGGCTAACCCCAGCTACACATTTAACATCCTTGGAGATATAGTTAGCTTCTTCTCATGACATCAGGAAATTTGGTGCCGGGAGTACTTTTCCAGTCACTATGCCTTTGTGCTAATGAAAGATCTACATCCTCAGAAGACCTGGGCTCATTATAATATCATTTGCATTGTGATTTTAGTCTCCCTTACCTGCTTTGTAGGCTCTTCAGAGGATCACAGGAAGAAATACCCTAAAAGGGAGATGTGGTCTACAGTGATTCTGGAGGGGAAAAGGGGGTCACCTTATCTGCATGAATATGCCACCAGCCATCTCATAAATATTCATAATTCTTTTTTTTAATCTACAGTGGAGAGTGCAGTGGGCTGACATCTCCTTCCCCGAGTTAGGTCATCCAGCTCCAAGCTCTCTAGGGTCTGCTCTCCATTGGCTTTGCTTTGTTAAAATAAACTTCTGCTTAAATGACATCTCTCAGCTGAGTTCTTTCCTTCTGGAAGATAAGAACAAACCTTCGCCTGCTACAGCAAGATGGGGAGTAAAGCACAGGGAACAAGCGTTGGGCTCTAGTCTCCTCAGGAAGACAGGCAGCTGAGCTTAGGCCTCCACGTGAGGTGTGAGGTGAAGGGACAGAGGGCAAGAGGCCGAAGGCCCATTGAGGGCCTGAGGGAGGACCAGGAAGGCACCGTCTTAGGGCCCATCTGTAGTCTGTGACCACTGGAAGCTCCGCCAATGTCAGTGATAAAATCTTCCTTTCCCAAAAACCTTTTGTCTGGCTGGAGAGATGGCTCAGCGATTAAGAGCACTGACTGTTCTTCCAGAGGACCTGAGTTCAATTCCCAGCAACCACATGGTGACTCACAACCATCTGTAATGGAATCCAACACCCTCTTATGGTGTGTCTAAAGAAATCAACAGTGTCTTAAATAAATAGAATTAATTAAAAAAAAAAAACCTTTTGTTATCCCAAGTCCTAAGTAACTGTTGTGGGTTACAGTTTAGTGATAATATTTCTAGAAGCTTCAGCTTAGTAGATTTTAATCATGTAATCATTAATTAATATTGAGGGCACATGGAAGTTAATACTGGGGATTTCCAGTTGTTCATCTGGTTGGTGCCTGATATTCTTGGACTACCTCACAGTGGTGGGGGACAGCGGAGGCTGTTATCAGTCACCAGTTTCCAGGAATAGAGCACTTTTTTGTGTGTTTTGTCTTCATTGCCGATGCTACATATTCATATACTGGGTGAGCAGATGTCCACCAACAGCACAGCACATCTGTATTGAAGAACCAGCAGGCAACTGGGTGTGGTGGCATGCACCTGGAATCCCAGAGTGGGGTTGGGGTAGGGAGGTTGAGGCAGGGGGATTTTGAGACTGGCAACTTGGGCTATGTAGCACATTTCAGGCCAACCAATGCTTCATAGTGAAAGGTATCAAAACAACCCATAAATATCCAAACCAAAAACTAAAACCATCAAGGATACATCCCGGTGATATAGTGCTTACTATAGGGGCCTAACACTCAAGGCCCCAGCAAAAAGGAAAAAAATCAATCAACCAATAGAAAGAAAGAAAGAAGTGTGTGTGTGTGTGTTTGCATGTGTGTCTGTGTGTGTCTTGAATTGCTTGAATTCTGTCTTTGTATGGGACCACTTGAATTTTTACCTGTATTTGAAAAAAATAATGAAAGTATAAACCGTAAAGTATAATTTCATTAAGTGCAGGTTTTTTAGTTCATATGTAAAATAGTTTGCTTAACTTTGATGTCTTTAAAATAATACCTTCATTATTTCTTTATATTATCTTTATAATCTCTTTAAAATTAAAATTCATTATTCTTTTAAAAGTATTAACTGCTGATTGTTGAGAGCTAAAGAATGAATCCAAAAATAAGATAAAATACTATGTCATTGGCACAATTCAATATTTGCATAAAGCGAGCCATTTGCAAATATTTGGGTTTTATTAAAATCCACTTATTAATTGCTAGACAATTATTTACCTAAATATTACTTTTAAGAATTCTTTTATTGGAATGATTATATAGATGAGGTTCAATGAGAAGGTTTTCTCACTGATTCTTTTCGGCTATTACTATCATTTGTTTTATTTTACTGTCATCACTGAAAATAATTTTATTGGGTAAAGGAAAGGATTTAAAGAAATCCCCTCTGAGTATCAACTGAGTCCTTGTGAGGCACCCTTAAATAGGGATGGTGGCCCCTGCTGCTGGTGTCCCTCCTCCTAGGGACAAGGTCACAAAGGACCCAGGCTCTGCTCTGGTGACTGGGAGGAATTACAGAACTTTCTAGGGAGCTGGCTTTGCTATGAAGTAAGTGGCCATGGTAATAAACACATTCCTAAGACCAAGACCCTGACACGGAGATACAAGTTCAACTACACAGCCACTGGGATGGACTCCAAAATAATGCTCTTTACAGAACGAGAGCTGCGTTCCCCTCCCCTGATACAGGCTGAGCTCCAGGGCGTGGAAATCCAGGTCGCATCTTCCTTCTGCCTTTTCACCTGGCACTCTGCAGTTGCCCTATTCTTGTGGCCCCATTGTGGCTGGCACAAGACTGTGTATTCCAACCAGTGAGAAGGGAAGAGGGCAGTGCAGGGCACTGGTCTTTCCCATATGCTACGTCTATAACTTGTGCATCTTTTACTCATATTTCATATGCTTAGTTTAGTCACATGGCTCTAGCTGAAAGGGAAGCTGGGAATTTGTTTTACTAACTCTTTTCCTTCTTTCCTTCCTTCCTTCCTTCCTTCCTTCCTTCCTTCCTTCCTTCCTTCTTCTTCCCTTTCCCCCTCTTGCTCTTCCTCCTTCCTTCTTTCTTCCCTTTTCTTCCTCCCCTTCCTTGCTCCTTCCTTCCTTTTGTCCTCCCTCCCTCCTTCCTTCTTCCCTTTCTCCCTCCTTCCTTTCCTTCCTTCCCCTTCTTTCCTTCCTTCCTCCTTTCCTTCCATTTTTTCTCTTTCTCTCCTTTCTTCCTTTTCAAATGTTTTATTCTTTATTTGTGGATGCTTGGCCTATATATGTGCTTGTGCATCACATGCATGCTTGGCACCCTAGAGGTCAGAAAAGGGCATCCGACCCCTAGAACTGGGGTTATGAATGGTTGTGAACCACCATATGGGTCCTGGGAACCAAATGTAGGTTCTCTGCATTAATTGCTGAGCCATCTCTTTGGATCCTTCCTTATGATTATATACGCAATGCTTTTTATTTTGTGAGATTTCTAGTTACATGGACACATTTAGCTGAAAAGAGAGATTGCTATTTGTCCAGATAAAAGTTTGGATCCTGTGGCCAGAGGGGAAAGTAAGTGTTTGGGAACAACCATGGGTTTCTTCCATTGAACAGACACTTAGCTCTTCTCTACGATGTCCAAGAGTGTTCCTACAGGTACAACATCGAGGTGGCAGCCATGCCAAAGAAAACTGTTCCAGTTACTAGACTATCCTGCCTGGGGCCAGAGGTAAAGAAGGAGGTAGAAGATGGGTAGGTACATCTCCTGCCTGGCTGGCCCCACCGTGGTCATACTTCCTGTTTTTAAGAAACTCAGTGTTGTACATTCAACTCAGCTGATTCCAGTGGGTGGATTAGGTGAGGTGAGGATAAAACAGGATATCCCAAATTTGTTGTGAGACTCACCCCAGGAGTCTGCTAAAAAATGCTTCCTAGACAACCCTGGAGATTAATTTTTTAAAGATTTATTTATTTATTTTATGTATATGAAAACACTTCAGACACACACCAGAAGAGGGCATCAGATCCCATCAACCCTGAAAATTCTCACCCAGCGCTTCAGGGGGGACCCAGGGACCTGCAGGATGAACACACTGCCACTGTGATGGCTTAGTAGTTAAAAGTACCTACCCTCTAGAATGCATCCTAGATGATCCAAGTTCAGTTCCCAACATTGAGCTTAAAACTGTCCATAGTTCCAACTCCAGGGCATCCAGTGTCTTCTTCTGGACTCCCTGGGTATTGTTATTTACGCGTCCATACCTACCACAAAGATACAGACACATACACATAATTAAAACTAAAATAAATCTTTAAATCCCAGGTAGCCTCAGTCTAGGTATGTAGTCAAGAGGATGGCATTGAGCTTCTAGTTCTGCCTTCATGTCTCCAATACTGGGATTAAAGGCATGCGCCACCAGGCCTGGTCTTATGCAATGCTCGAGACTGAACCCAGGACTTAAAGCATTGCAAGGTAAGCACTCTACCAACTGTGGTGTTTTGAATAGAAATGGCCTCCAAAGTCTCCTGTTTGAATGTTTGGCCCACGGGGAGTGGCACTATTAGGAGGTGTGGCCTTGTTGGAGCAGGTGTGGCCTGCTATTATAGCTATTTTATTGTGTTCTAATATCTACCAACCTTCCAACCCTTATTCTACCCCAATCCCTTTTAACCTCTCAATACTAGATAGGAGAGAAAGAAAGGTCAGAGGGTGGGGTGGTGGTGGTAGTGGTGGTGGTGGTGGTGGTGGTGGTGGTGGTGGATATAGCTCTTTAGGCTAATTCCTGCTGATTAGGGTGTTGAGTTTCTTGGGGGCAAGTCTATCTCTGTCTTCAGGATATCACCAACTTCTTCTTCTAGTCTCTTTATTCCCAAACATTTGACAAACTACAGTAATAGCAACCAGGAGCAGCAGGGTGGGGCCAGGGGGCAGCAGCAGGCTCCTAGGCCATTTCAGGGCTCTCCCATTTATCCCCTCTCAAGTCCCCAGAATTAAACTATGTGCAGCTGGCAAAGATCACGCCCCTGCTAGTGCATGAGGCGAATCATAATCACCCGCTGTGAAGCAGCCTCTTGTCCCACACCTGGTATTAAAACAAAAACATATTCACATAATATGACTGGGTTTTTAAACCAAAATTCTCACTAAAAGACATGTAGTATACCCACTGACTTTAGGACATGGAGACTCTACACAAAGGTATTGGTAATATTACCCCAAGACAAGTACTTTGGCACTGAGGACTTTTGGTGCTTGGAGTGAAAGACTGGGCAGGGGTGGCTGTTCAGTACAAATCTTGGGGCATATTTTAAGGTCCTTCAATACTGCAGCTGGCATCTTTTCCCTCTCTTGTCCTCTACCAGCAGGAGTCACATGCTTTCACATGTCTGCTGTCTGGTTGGTCTTGTCCCTCTCTGACAATTGCTTCCTTTCCATTTTTTATGAAGAGAGAGCTAGCGGGTCAAGCTAATTGCTACTGAACTATTGCTTTCTGCACCTGGTGCTCCATCAGCCTGTGGTCTGCTTTGGAATTGAATGCCCTTGAGCCAGGTGCCCATCCATGTCCAACTGGGATCTCAACTGCAGTAAGGCTGGGATTCAGCTACAGGCTCCATCCACAGCCAGACTCCTGCTTCAATAAGGAAAACAGAGTCTACTCCTACGTGATGGGTGATCTGATAAATGAAGAGAGATGAACCTGCAAACAAGGTGGGGGTCCTAAATGCACTGTCTATGTTTGGTCTTGGCGTTCCAAGCCTGTGATATGTGACGTCTTTCTCAAATAACTCCGGGATCTTCACTGCAGCCTCCTTTGCCTCACAAGCTTATTGCACAAGTTAGGAAATACACACGACAGTCATAGAGTTAATCAAACAAGAATAATTGTCATTTACAGGTCTTTCCACTGCACAGGGGAAAGTGCACATGACTGGGTCTTCCTAGCCGCTGAGGAGGAGGAGGAGGGGGAGGGGGAGGAGGAGGAGGAGGAGGAGGAGGAGGAGGAGGAGGAGGAGGAGGTGTAAGGAGCAATGGAGGGGAAACTGAACATGAGACATTGCCCTTCCTGACCGCCACTCATTTCAGCTGCCTGTCACATCTCCGCAGGATAGCAGCTCTCCTCTTGCACAGCAGGCATTGAGGAGCCAGGCCACACACCAGGATCTGTCCTTCCATCCTGCACCCTGTGCCTACTCTGAGGTTAGCAACAAGTGGCAACCTCTTCCTCTCTACAGACAAGAAGGTGACTGGTACTTCCCAGACCATTATTCCAGCCCACGCAGAGTAAGGTTAATGGAACTCAGATGAAGCTGGCAGGAGACAGAGAGCCCTGAGGGGACCACACAGCCCATTTTCTATACCTCAGCCTGCTCTTTCTCCCACCGCACTCCACCCCACCCCCAAGCTCTGGGCATCTCTGTCCAAAGACAGAGCAAGGGAGGGCAGAGGAATAAAGGGGTCTTCTTTTTCACACTCTTACCTACAGATTCTGCCGGGAGGGGTGCTGTCAGCTTGGTTATCATTAGGAAAGATCAGTTTGTAATGCCCTTAGACAGTTCTGTGATTGGCTTGTGGGTACAGACGGAGGTAGGCTTATCTCTGTCCACAACGAATCTGCTTCTTGCAAGACGTGGTCCTGAAAGGGCAAGAGAGAAGGCATGCGCCCACATGGCATGGATGGACCTGTCAGCCTGGCTTCCAGGAAAGACCTTTGATGCTTGAGTGGAAAGTGTTTGAAGAGCTACAGACAGGGCTGAGGTCAGAGGTAGTGTGTAGTGCAGACAGGAGGTGAGAAAGTCTTCGTCTTCCAGATGAACTGAGACCAGAACTACAGATTTCACAGATAAAACTGGCACGTTTTGCAACTTGAGCCCTGGGTAGAGAGGACATCACACTTGTTGATCTGAAAGCTGCTCAGATGACTTTCCTGCTGATGAGGAAAGAAACACCCTCCTGGCTTCACCCCATGACTTGTTGGGCAATCATGCAACACTGAGGTTCAATACAGTCTAGGAGAATCTTCCAAGATCCCATTCTTTTACCAGGCGCATCCTCCTATGGAATGTACACAACACAACACACACACACACACACATACATACACACACACATGAACACACACACACAGACACACATGAACACACACACATACACACAGACACACATGAACACACACACATACATACACACAGACACACATGAACACACACACATACATACACACACAGACACACATGAACACACACACATACATACATACACAGACACACATGAACACACACACATAAATACATACACACATGAACACACACACACAGACACACATGAACACACACACAGAGACACACATGAACATACACACACACACACAAAGAACAAATCACTACCTATACCTGAGACCACTTAGGATACAAAGAACAGGTTGTTTAGGAAGCAGTTTGGGTTGGATACCCAGAGGGGCTTTTAAACACAAATGGAACAATTCTATCTCTGACTAGTGCTCTGAGTACCTGATACTTCATCTACTTTTGGGAATGAAGAGCCACTTCAGAAGGCTCTGGGAGGTCCTGGCCAGCAGAGAGGACTAGAAGCCATTAACCTGGCCATCTTGGGAAACCAATAGCCTGTCTCAGTGCTCCATTTTGGGTCTTTATTCTTGACTCAGGGCCCTTTCACCAAAACAGAATTCAAGCTGGGGCTCGAGGTATGGACCTAGAGACTGCCGTGTTTGGAAAGCCTCTTTAGTAGGTGTGAATGTAGATAGAAGCACATAGGTGCTTCCTCCCAACATATGCAAGCTCTTCCTGCTCTCCCATTTTCAGTAGATGCTAAATGGAGACTGTTGGAAAACATGTCCCTGCATCCTGGTTCAAAGATATCTTCTGATCATTGGCTTATAAAAGTCTAGAATTTGAAACTACTGGCTCTGTAGATGTTTCTGTGTGTGTGTGTGTGTGGTTTCAGAGCACACAATGTCTGCTTCCTAATTGAAAAAAAAATCAGAACTTGATGAAAGAGGTTTGTTAAGTTGCATAAGGGTGTGTGGGATCCTCACCTGTCTTGCGTAGCAGCCTTTCCTCAGTGCATAGAAGAATAAGGACCACACGGGTGGAATCCATTCAGAAACTGCTGGCTTAGGAAACCCAAAGAGGAACCCCCACAAGGGCCAAGTCTGTGATCACCTCATTCCTAGAAGCTTGTTCCAACCTCTCCAGCCCCTGGGGAAATGGGAGATCTGCTTGTCTGGGGGAGGAGGAGGGAGTGCTGTTCCCATCAGGAATCTACCAAGCATATGAAATCCTGGGACCAAGCCCCTAATTTATCAGAATAGCTGGGACTTCTCACTAGACTCAGAGTCATCTTGGGGAGTGCAGAGATGCCTATGAGTCCTCCATGAAGGGGTTCAGAGGAGATGGGGAGCACGCTGATCCTTTTCTGCCCACTCCATTCCTGTGCACAGGATGGTGCTGCTCTAGAAAATACCCCCCTTGCTGGAAGCTTGGGTCTCTCCAGGTATCCCATGCTCCCATGCTCCTGTATGCTTGGGGGTTGGGGCTTGAAGAAAAAATTCTTGGAGTCTCCTAAGTCATAAGGGAGGGAGCTAAAGGGAGGGGGAGGGGGAAGGAGAGAGAGAGAGGGTGACAGGGAAAGGGAGAGGGAGAGGGAGAGGGAGGGACAGAAGGAGAGGGGGAGAGGGAGAGGGAGAGGGAGAGGGAAGGACAGAGGGAGAGGGGGAGAGGGAGAGGGGGAGGGGGAGAGGGAGAGGGAGAGAAAGAGGGATAGAGAGGGACAGAGGGAGAGGGAGGGACAGAGGGAGAGGGAGAGAGGGGGGGGAAGGGAGAGGGAGAGGGAGAGGGAGAGGGAGAGGGAGAGGGAGAGGGAGAGGGAGAGGGAGAGATGCTATCCTCAGGATAGGCTCTGGAGGCTGGGTTAAGATTAAGGAAAGATTAGAGAGCTGGAATTTTCAACTCTTCTTACCCCAGCTTCCACCAGGAATGGGAAGAGGGCATTCTGGGAATGGGTTCTCCTGGCATCTGAGGTGAAGGCAATTTAGCAGTATGAGTCTTGCCAACTCAAGTGGCAGGGAAAGAGCAGAAACTCCCTTTGTAAACTTTGTAAACCCTCAAGGCATACAAATGGTCAGCCCCCTTCCCCCCCCCCCCCCACACACACACACTTGAGCTCCAGTGGCTAGGACCTATCTCCAGACTTGCCTAAGGGCTGATAGCAAGCTCAAGGTAGCAGCAGTTCCCAGCTCAAGGCCTGAGAGTGGCCAGTCTCTGCCCTACAGGAAAAAGAAAATCCCACCAAACCCCGAGTTTACCCCAAGATCAGGGCACATGAGCCCTTCAATCCCTGCCCCCTTCTCCCTCCCTCCGCCCCATCTCAAGAAATCCTATATAGACCCTATATTCTGCCCAGTTCTCTGCTGTTTCTTGTCTGAGCAGAGGTAGCCACCCTCCCAGGAAATCTCATGTGAAGTTGGTTGTGCCACCATGTCACTTTGTGGTATTTCTTGGCTCCCAATCGCAAGGATACCTTTCCATCCAAGCTGTAATGGCATTTTGTGCCGACTCCAGACAGTGTCAGAGTAACAAACTATGTGTTTACACTCAATTGGTTTGGAGAATGACAGGATTAGTTTACCATTAACAAAATGACAGTGTGGAAAGAGCCTCAGCTCCTCCAGGTCCTTATGTACCCAGACATAAAACATGATACTTATGGAATGGAGATGGCTGGTCATGGTGACTGGAACGGAGGCTCAGAGAGGGCCTCTTTAAGATGGTGGCGTTTGAACTAAAACTTGAATACAGACCAGACATCATCCTGGATGGGCCAGGAAACAGAAATTCAAAGCAAAGACTTCAAGGAAGGAATGAGGTGAGTTCCAGGCACACAGAAAGGCCAGTGAGCAGGGGTTCTGAGTGTAAGCAGAGACTGTGGGAGAAGGGAAGGGCCAGCTAGCGATGAGCCTGTAGTAGGAGAAGGAAGCCTGCAGTGGGGGCCGGAGGTAGGTTAGCCATTGCGGCCAGATGTGCGGACTCGGAAAGGCAGTGTAGGATTTGTTACCAGGAATAGGATTTGGTAACCATCGGCTCGCTGATGGTGTGGAGCTGGCTAGGGAAGATGGGCATCCGGTAGAAGACACTGGTATTTTAGGCTTGTTGCAAGATTTGGAAAAGCAGAATCATACCAAATAATTTGGAGAAGGGTGGGAATTCATAGTCCTACTCTTTTGTCCCAAAAGGAATAAAGTCCCTCTTCACAGAGATGTCCATGATCTGACTCTCTGAACCTAGGAACATGTTCAGTTAGGAGGCAAGGAGGAGTTAATGCTGCAGGTGGAGTTTAGGTTGCTAAGTAGCCGTGTGGTGGGCAGAGTGCTCTGATGATTCAGATGGGTCTAACAAAGCCAAATGATCCTTAACACAAAAGGGTGAATCTAGAGAGCCAGGCCTTGAGTTATAGACACATGACTATGCTGTGCGGCTTGCTGGATTTAAAGATAAGGGAAAGAGCCAGGACCCAAGGAAAGCAGGCAAGCTAGAGATGGGAGAAGGTAAGGGTAAGGAAACTCTGCCAGCTTCTGGGAGGAAAGCAGCCCTGTCTACACCTTGGGAGCTCAGTTGGACTCCCAACTCGCAGAACTCTAAGCTGATAAACTGTGTTGTTTTAAGCTACTTAATTTGTTGACACACTACATTGTCTCTAATAATTCAACAAATATCTCTGAAAGGCACCATGCAGTGTGGTCGGGTGCTTTTTGTATTGGATATGAAACGTCCCCAGAGGTGTGTGTGTTTGAACACTTGGGCCCAAGCTGGTGGCACTGTTTTGGGAGGCTGTGGACCTTTTGGGCACAGGTCCTTGCTGTAGGAGGTCACTTACTTAGTCCCACAGTCTCTGTTTTCTGTTTCCCAGAGATGTGAGCACAAGGCCTCACATGCTTGCTGTCACAAACAGAAGCTGTGCCCTGCACCACAAATGTCACCATGCTGTTTGTGGCATAGTGAGCTAAACTCAACCCTTCCTTCTCTAAATGTCTAATTGAACATTTTTGTCATAGCAACAAAAAGGAACTAATACAGGGGTGGTAAGGCAGATAGGTCTCTGTCTCACAAATTTAGAGGCTTGTCCTTGTTTTCTTAATTAGATCTCTTGAGAGAGCCTGGTCCCCATAGCACCTGTACCCAGCACAGCTCAGTTTCCCCAGATAGACTGAGAAAAGCAGAACTGCTTTACAACTGTATGACCCTGTTACTATTCAGGTTGTGTCTCAGTTTTCCCATCTGCAAAATGGGAATCAGGACAGAACCTACATCTTGGGTTTCTCTCTCTCTCTCTCTCTCTCTCTCTCTCTCTCTCTCTCTCTCTCTCTCTCTCTCAAACACACACACACACACACACACACACACACACACACACACACACACACACACACACGCCTGGCTCAGAGTCGTGTCAATTGCTGTTAGTGTCTTTTCTTTCTTAACCTAAAGGGCACAGTACACCCACTGTGAAATAGGGACTCACTTCTACTGACCTCTTGGGGGAGGGCTGTATCTTACATGGATATAGTTGATGTAACAAACTACTGCAGTCTATATGACTTAAACAATAGACTGTCCCTTGCCCAGATGTCTCAGTGCCTGAAGTGTAAGGTCAAGGTGTGGCAAGGCTGGGTGCTGGAGATGGCATCTTTCTGCAGGCGACCATCTTCTCACTGTTTCTCATGTATATATTGGAAACAGAAAAGGATGCACTCTGGTCCTTCTTCTAATTGCATGAATCCTATTAAGATCAGGCCCTGGTCATTATGACTTCATCCAATCTGAATTATTGCCTTAAAGCCTCTACCTCTGAGTACCATCATGTTGGGGGGTAGAGTTTTAACATACAAGTTTGAAAGGGACACTCGCATTCAGTCTATACCCAGCAGGAGCTGGTAGATGGGTCTTGAGTCTGACCGGCCCCTTCTCTGTGCACAGGGACAGCAGGGGGAGCTGGTCCAGTCTACATGGCAGAAAGTCTCTCCCTTCTAGGCAACAAATATAGACTCAGTCCAACTTGTAGGTATCCAGAGCCCCTGAACCCCCAACACGTTCAGCCACGCCCTCTAACTGGGTGACCACCCTTGTCTACAGCCTCCATCCCTTTTTTCCCAAATCCATGGCAAGCAGACATGGAGAGATGGACAAATCCCACAGCTTATACTGGCGCACACAGCGTAGGGCAGCTGGATCTGGGGACAGAACTCCCTGTCTCCTGTTTCCTGAGAAAGTCCTGAAGCCACAGCCTGCTTCCCCCCTCCCTGGGAGAAAGTAGGTGTCTGGCCCCAACACCACCCATCCTTTCCTGGTGGCATTTGACAGGCCCAGTGTCTGGATCCTGTGACCTCTGAAAGAGCTTCCAGAAGTGTTCGACAGACCTGAGTAAGGAACACGATTGGCCCCAAGAGGCAAAAGGGGAGCTGTGAAATCAAGATTAATAAGTGTTTGATTGCATGTCTACAAAACATGTCAACTAGTCAACTGCCACTTAACTCCTGGTTGTTCCCAAATTAGAATTAATGTGGAATAAGAATGCAGTGCAGAGACTGATAGCTCGTGGAGCCTCCAGATCCCAGCCTGAATTACATACGGAAATCCTAAAGTGACCCCGTCTCTCTCCATCTCTCTCCATCCCTGCCTCTGCTCCATCAGAAAGCTTAGGAGGGGCAGAAACATATGCAGTCACCAGGGAGGGACCAAGTTCCACGCAGCAAACTGAACAACAGAGGGATGGCTGGCTAAAAATAACAACTCACTTGGCAGGTTCGGTGTGCATGACGTTCTAGGTTCAGTTCCCAGCACCCCATAAACAGAGTGGGGTCATAGTGCTCTCAGCACACGGAAGAAGGAAGCAGGAAGACCAGAAATTCTAAGTAATCCTCAGCTAGGTGGTAAAGTTAACCTGCACTAATTGAGATCTTGTCTTGAAAAGGAAGGAAGGGAGGAAGGAAGGAGACATTCCTTCATTTGAGGTTGGCTTTTCAGCAGAGTCAAATCTGAATATCCCTCATTTAATCCCCCACCTTCCTAGACTCAGCTTCACATCCACAGCTCAGGAGTGAACAGTCCCCATTACACAGAGTCAATAAATATCTGTACCAGATATTCTATTAAATGTAAAGGCACACATGGAATAGAGCAGGCCCCTCCCCTCTGGAAACTTGGACAGTCTTTCGCATGCCCTTTCTTATTTGTGTCTCATAAAAACTCCAATCACCCTCAGAGCTGGTGTCCGTTCAGGTTTAAACCTCAGTTGAGAAAGGATCAGAGACACCATTCCCGGTATCTATGGCAGCAGCTTCCCAGCCTGGACTGAGTCCCAGGTCCTGTCTCCACCTGCCTGGGACACTGGTACTTTTCCAGTGTCCCTGGCCTTTCGCAATGTTGGTGATGGCTGACGGCTGCTGTCAAGGGTCCTGGCTTTGAGACACATGCTTTGGTTGAGCTCAGAGTCCCTGTGTGGAGCAAGACAGGAGGCAGCGGCTAGCCTGCTCAAGCACTCTGTGGGTTCTTATGAATCTATGTGGAACTAATTAGTTATTATTTCAGCCAATTCATTACAATCTCTTTGGAGCAGCCTTCCCTTTTATAAAGACAGCTTTGGAACTTGGTTGGATGTTGCAGACAGAATGTGCTTAGGGACGGCTTCGGGAGGCAGCGTTCTGCTTGTCCCTCTCCTGATGGTCCTCCTCGTCCATCACTGAAGCAGGATAAATGAGAGCAGCCTAGCACTCCGTCCTTAAGTACAAATCCAGCCTGTCCTGTCTTCCAAGGCGCTAAGTCACTCCTGGCCCTGCCCCAGGCTGCCACAGCCCTATTTCCAGCATCCAAGTGCACCCTGCCCTCCCACCCCCCAGGCTCTGGCCTGGGCAGCAAATCCTTTGCTTCAGTCCTCAATCTCTCCTGATCTGTCACTCATCCACGCCCCGGCTTAGCCTGGCTTTAGCCCTCTCTGTTGGCTCTGTCACTCCACCACCCAGTCCTGATCCTGCCATCTGTTTCAGCGTATACCCCACCATATCCTCTAGATGAAACCACTACTTCCCGCTGTGCCTGCCTTCTCCCTGCTCAAGCTTTCACACACATCCCACGCCGCCACCACTCACTGTGCCCTGAGGGTCAATTCTACACACTTTCTGATTATGATTTGAGTGAGCACAAATGGTCAGAGGGGTGAGGGAGAGCTAGGGATCCATCACCTTTGTGATGGTTTGATAGCCCAGAGAGAGGCACTATTAGGAGGTGTGGCCTTGTTGGAGTAGGTGTGGCCTTGCTGGAGGAAGTGTGTCACTGTGTGGGTGGGCTTGAAGAGCCTCTTCCTAGCTGCCCGAAGATGCCAGTTTTCTCCTGTTTGCCTTTGGAACAAGATGTAGAACTCTCAGCTCTTCCTGCACCATGCCTGCCTAGATGCTGCCATGCTCCCACCTTGATGATAATGGGCTGAACCTCTGAACGTGTAAGCCAGCCCCAATTAAATGTTGTCCTTTATAAGAGTTGCCTTGGTCATGGTGCCTATTCACAGCAGTGACACCCCTAAGACACCCTCCTTACTCCCAGCTCTGTTCATGCTTCACCAAAAGCAAAGTGAGAAAGAACCCCTTAGCTACCATCGACTGTACCTCTTCCCAACCTTTTACTGGCCCTAAAGAGTTAACTTCCTCCAATATGATGTCACCACAGGACCTTCTGACCTCTAGTTTAGTGATTTTAGCTTGGGGATGAGCCACTGAGCCTTAGGAGGAGCACTGCAGGTTGAAGAACACAAGCCCACAGCCACTCCCCAAATGATAGTTGGTACCCATTGGCTGGCCTCCCTGGGAGTTCAGTTGCTATGGCAATGGGACAGTATCCCATAGATGCAGAGGGTCAAGGGCTGGAGCATTCTGGAGGATAAGACGTGGTCACTGTGGCTGTCTATGCAGGGTCTTTTGGGACCGCCTCTCCCTGTGTCAGGAGAGCTGGTCATCTGTGATACAGCGTGTCAAGAAGTGGATTCTAACAGGGCTGCTGCCCTGCATAAATGGCAAGGGAGCCATCAGTATGGCTTCACTGCAAATGCAGGGGATCATCTCAGGGATTTGGGGGAGCAGCGAGATGTGGAGCTCAGAAATAGAAGAGTTATCCCCTAAATCCAAACCTGCAATGCATCTGTCTCGTCAGAGCTTGCTCGTGGATGTGTTTCCAAGACCCTTCATGGAAAAGCTTCTAGCAGCCATGGACTGCAGGGTTAGGACCATACCCCAGCACCCACGCCTCCTCACCAGCCTCTTCAGAACTGTCATGCACAAGTGTTCAGAACCCGTTTCTATTCCCCGGCACGGCACTTCTTTGGCAAATGAACTCCCTGAATTTATGTGGCTAGCTGCACGAAGGAGGGCTTCCCTCTTTGCCTCAAGGGATCTCTTCATGTTAGCATTTGGAGATTGGATGAATTACCTCAAGTTTCACAATATCATACAACTTAACCTCATGATAAATTTCAAAAATGCTTGTTGAATTCCACTTTCCTGTGAGGTCACACTCAGAACCTTCATTCCAAAGATGAGGAAACCAACCTCATCTTTGTGTATATGTATTTTGGGGTCAAAGCTAAATCTTGGTCATTGTTCATCCAGGGCCCTCGACCTTGTTTTTTGAGATGTGACCATTGAGACAGATGTGGGGCTCACTGGCTTGTTTCTGGTCTCAGAGCTCTACACAGTCTCCTTTCTCTGTCCCCAGAGCCTAGAACTGCAAGCGTGAGCTCCTGGCTTCTCATGTAGGTGCTGGGGATTGAACTCAGTCTCTTATGCTTGTGTGACAAGTGCCTTGCTGACCAGCTGATCTCCCCACCCTCTCTCTGCCATTTAAAAATGTTTGCCAGTTCTCTACAGTGATCTAATAAGCCTCTTGCTGGTCTTAAAACAGAGGACTGGGTGGTGAGATGGCTCAGTGTATAATAAAGGCATGTGTTGCTTAGCCCAAGGATCTGAGTTCGAGTCCCAGGTAGAGGAGAACTGACTCCTGCAAGTTGTCTTCTGACCCCTTCATGCGCCTCCCCTACAAAATAAACACATAAGTGTAAAAAAACAAAAACAAACAAAACAAACAAAAAACAAAAAACAAAAACAAAACCCGAAGAACTATTTCAGGATCCTAGGACCAGGAAAGCACCACGATCTGTGTCTCCCAGATCCTGCGGAGGGTAAGAGGCTAACTTTGGGAGAGCGCCAAGCTCCCATTTGTTAAACTACAACTTGTAACATGAGGTTCAGCTTTTCCTCTAGATAAACCGGGCTCACAGATAGTTTCCTGGTAAAGTCAGACTGAGCTCGTGCTATCAGAGTCCTCCTACTGGAGGGCTAGTTATCATTGGTTCTGAAAACACATGCCGACTTTCTGCTGGGCCGTGCAGGGGGTGAGATTGCCTTCTGTCTTTGCAATCGTAGTGCGGAGCCTGTGATACGCATCACCTTCTGCTTTAATGCCTTCTCAGTAAGAGTTGTCTGTCTCTGCGACTGACCTTTGTAGGGAGCTTTTTCAACTGTACCCACTTTAAAAAGGTTTTACTTTTTAAATCCTGCTTCCCCAGCCAGCCTCCTGACTAGCCTTCTACCCATAGGTTTCCAGTCTTCTCTCCCGCCTCCAAGGCCCCAGCTATGTCTTGACTTTGGTCCCTGTAATCGAAGAGTGTGGTTTCCGCTAAGAGGCAAGCGTTGTTGGTGCCATATGGTGGGGGAACAAAGGCCACACACGGGGTGAGCAGATCCCTACAGGCCTCCCTAGCAAACGCTTGGCCCATGCACTTGAAAGGTTACAAATGTGAGCCAGGGGTAGGGTACTTTTGGTGGGCACGTGCCAAGGTGTGCCCCTGAGAAATTATGCCACGTAACAGATCTGGTGTAAGAAGTTAATTGGAGGGGAAGGGAGAGGAGTGGGGACATGGGGGAGAGATAGAGGCAGACAGCAGACAGAAAGAAGAAACAGGAGAGAGACATATGAGAGAAAGCAGGGAGAGAGACAGACAGACAGACAGACAGACAGACAGATGAGGGAAAAGAGAGGGATCTATGGTGGCTGGGGGCCCTTTTATCCACAGTACACACCTGGCTCACCCAACAGCAGGCAGATGATGACATGAGCCTCCTCTAGGTCCTTGGGAGCAGGCCAGTGGAGCTGCCTGCTTGCTAACAGTACTATTCCAGAGATTGGGTTGAGACAAGATCTCATGTAGCCTAGGCTGATCCTGAGCTCACTGAATAGCCCAGGCTCTTTTTGAATTCCCATTTCTGTCTCTAGCACCTCAAATGCTGTGATTATAGGCATGTGCCAACACACTTGACTTTCATCCCCTCCAAAAAAAAGACAGATTTATTAATTTTTGTTTTATGTGTGTGTGTTCTGCTTGTGTGTATGTATGTGCACCATGTATGTGCCTGGTGCTAATGGAGGTCAGAAGAGGGCACTGGATGCCCTGGCCTTAACTAGAGTTCAGGAGGGATGTGAGCTACTATGCAGGTGCTGGAAATGGAACCCAGGTCCTCTCTGAGAGAAGAATGCACTGCTACCCACTAGGCTATTGCTCCTGGATTAGCTGTTAAAGGCTAAGACTCACAATCAAAAAAACCCTCATCCACATTTTAATCTATTTTATTTTATTTTATTTTATTTTATTTTATTTTATTTTATTTTATTTTATTTTATTTTATTTTATTTTATTTTATTTTATTTTATTTTTTTAGACAGAGTCTCACTGTGTAGCTCTGGCTCTTCTGGAAGTCTCTATGTAGGCCAGGCTAGCCTTGAACTCACAGAGGTACGCTTGTCTCTGCCTCCCCATACCCTGGCCCTCATTCACTTAGTTTTATTAACTTTTAACTTTTATTTTTGTGTGTACCTGCATGTCTACTCACATGTCCCATGGTATACACATGGAGCTCAGAGGACGACCCGTGGGAGTTGGTTCTCTTCCCTGTAGTTCCCTTTTAATGTTGTTCTCAGCAGGCCAGTTCTGGTTCAGGAGCTCTCTCTAAGGCTATCACTGTTCAGAAGGCTTCACAGTTCTCTCTGCCTTCTAGACTTCCCTTCCTTTGTTTTCCGATGAATGTCCTCCTCCTACAAGATAGTCTATCCCATGACGCATTCAGCGGACATGACTTTGCTCACTGTAAGGGACAAGGTCCCCTTGAAAGCCAGCCTCAAGCTGGGAGTTTAGGCTCCCTCGATTGCCTGGGTCTTAGTCCTGTATCTCATAGCCTTCATCTCCAGGATTCCTCTGGGCAGTGTCTCCCTGCCATGGCTGTGACGTGACTTCTGGAAGTCTCTATGTAGGCCAGGCTAGCCTTGAACTCACAGAGGTACGCTTGTCTCTGCCTCCCCATACCCTGGCCCTCATTCACTTAGTTTTATTAACTTTTAACTTTTATTTTTGTGTGTACCTGCATGTCTACTCACATGTCCCATGGTATACACATGGAGCTCAGAGGACGACCCGTGGGAGTTGGTTCTCTTCCCTGTAGTTCCCTTTTAATGTTGTTCTCAGCAGGCCAGTTCTGGTTCAGGAGCTCTCTCTAAGGCTATCACTGTTCAGAAGGCTTCACAGTTCTCTCTGCCTTCTAGACTTCCCTTCCTTTGTTTTCCGATGAATGTCCTCCTCCTACAAGATAGTCTATCCCATGACGCATTCAGCGGACATGACTTTGCTCACTGTAAGGGACAAGGTCCCCTTGAAAGCCAGCCTCAAGCTGGGAGTTTAGGCTCCCTCGATTGCCTGGGTCTTAGTCCTGTATCTCATAGCCTTCATCTCCAGGATTCCTCTGGGCAGTGTCTCCCTGCCATGGCTGTGACGTGTCCTCTGTAATACATGGTTCTTGGAGGACCTGATTCATCTCTTTTTACTCCATCGTCTTGACCTGCACCAAGTCCAAGTAGCACCAGGCTGATGGCATGACTATTTAGGATGGGCTAGACCCTGACAGGTGGGGTGTGGCCATCTTAGGTCTAGGACCCAGAAGGCCAGGGTTTCCTGTACCTGAGGAGCTGGGAGGCATTCCGTCTCTGTTCACTGTGAGTGACCCACCCTTTCTCAGCTAATCAACGGGTGGAAATGTAGCTGTCCCAACTGGACCACCCAGCGCAGGAGCCCCTGGTTCTCCGCTTTCTCTCCGGAGTAATAAACAGAGTCGTTACCAGGTGCCTCTTGCAGCTTCCCGTGCTGGCAGGTTATTTATATGCAAATTTGCCCGTCTGAGGCTACGGAGGCTCATAAACACGATAACAGCGGCTTCTGTAGGAGCTGGACGTGATGGAGGGTGGGGAGAGGCCCTCTAGCTTCTGAGGGAGAAGTTAATATGGGATTAGCCACAACCAATTAGATGGTATCAAACCCAAAGGGATCCTGCAGTTTAGTTAAACTGAAGATTGGGCTGTGGGTAGAGGGAGGCTGTGGCTGTCAGAAGGATCTGAATGTAGGCAAACCATTCTTCCTCAGAAGGCAGGCTTGGGGCAGACTCCCTGTCCAACCCTCCAAACAGGGTGAAAGTGAGGCCTTAGTTGTGGCTCGGTGGTAGATCATTCCGTGGTATCTAACATGCTTAAGGTCATGGGTTTGATTCCCAGAACTTCAACAATGTGTGTGTGTGTGTGTGTGTGTGTGTAGATGTAGCTGGCACTAGTAGGCATAAAAGAGAATTTGCCTCAGTTGAGGCACACAAATATTGTGTGCCTTACACATTCACTGGTCCCTCTGGCCAGCACTCATGACCAGCACAATCCTTCTAGCAGATTTTTATTTATTGTGTGTATGGACGTGTTAGGGCAGGGCCACACACGGCTATGGCGCACACGTGTGGCAGTCAGAGGACAACTTGCAGGCATTGGTTCTCGCCACCATTTCAGATCCTGGCATTAAACTCAGGTCGTCAGGCTTGGGAGCTACTTCACCTACTGTGTAACTTACTGGCCTTTCCTTCTCCTTTATCACTAATTGTCCTCTCCCTGCTCCCATACCACAAGCCCTGGAAAGCTCTGCTTAGCTGGTCACTATGAGCTCCCACAGGATCTTCTGTACAGGTCTTGTTAGGATTCTGTCCAAGCTCCACCCCACAGTTACCTGGCAACAGCCAGGTATGCCCCCTCCCCACCATTACCTGGCAACAGCCAGGAAGGCCTGGCCTACTATAAAAAGGGCTGCTAGGCCCCTCCTCTCTCTTACTCCTCTTACTGCGCCTACCTCTCTCACTCTCAGCCTCTCCCTTGCCCCCTCTTGGGCTCTCCTCCCCTCCCCCATCTCTCCACGTGGTCATGGTGGCCTCTACTTCTCTACTCTCTCCCTCTCTCTGCCTTTCTCTGCCTCCACTACCCCCTTAACTCCCATCCCATGCCCTCAGTAAACTCTATTCTATACTATGCTGGTGTGTGTCCGATCCCTGGTGGTGGGGGATGCCTTGGGCATGGGCCCACTGGGGGCAACCCTTTCCCCCATAACTCCGTATACCATATTCTCTAACCCTCTTTCTCTTTTTATGATCACAACACTTCTGAGTGACTCTCATGACCCGTGCCTGTATGCTGTCAGCCTTTGCAGGTGTGAACATTACTGCAGTTGTGTTTTGATTGCCAGGTATATGGTAGATCAACAAATAGGTGGGGTTTTTTTGTTTTGTTTTGTTTTTGTTTTGTTTTGGAGGGGGTGGGTATAAAGAAAGCCAAAGCTTTAGACTTAATACTTGTTAAAAGTAGTGGGCTTTCATCCTGTGGAAGAAGTTCAAGCTTCAAGCCTCAGCTCCCTGACCTGGCAATGGGGACATCAAACCCTCAGCTGACTGGCAGTTAAGTTGGTTGCATTCTCTTGCTGTAGGAACTGAAGAGGTCAGCTCAGGAACTTTGGAAAGGTCATGGAACACATGTCCCTCCCAAAGGGAGAGGCTAATTAACATCCCTCAGACGTCAGAGAGGGGAACGGACCTATGGGTTGGGGCACATTCCACAGGACCATTGGCCACCTACCTCATTCCCTAGGGACCAATCAGTTTAAAAGTTACACTGTTCTGTCAATCACATTGTGCCTAATAGCAGCTGCCCTGAGGACTGTATAAAGGCCTGCTGGACGGGCTGCCCGTGGTCATTCTCTCCCCATGTGTAGGGAGACCCCAGCGTGCTGGATTAAATAAAATTCCTCTTGCTTTTGCATCGATTCCCATCTCCATGTTGTTCACTCAGGAGTGTCCATTAAGTTAAGGCTTGCCAGAGTCTTACAGAACCATTGAAGGCCCAGACACACATGGACAGAAATTTCTTAAGTGAGATAGGGAAAGTCATCTGTCAGGGAAAGTCTCCACAGAGTATCCCAGGCCAGTCTGAAAACAGCTCTTCAAGAATGGCCAGGCACAGAAGAAGCCAGCAGCCTGCTCAAAGACCTCTCTTGTTTCTGTGCTCCGTGCCTAACTTAAGAAAAGAAGGGTTTATTTTAGTCCGTGGTTTGAGGGGATCGAGTCATTCACATAGGGAAGACCCAGAGGCAGGAATACTAGGCGGCCTGGGTCTGCCCTTGGGTGGGAGGCAGAAGAAGGAAAATCCCAGCACTCAGCTTGCTTTTACTTTGTTTGGTTTTTGTTTAGTCTGGGAGACCAGACTATACCGGGGCACCATTCGCATTCCAGATGAGTTTTCCCTCCTCAGTTAAATCTTTCTGAAAACAGCCTCACAGGCAGGCTCAGAGATGCGTCTCCTAGGTGACTTCAAATCCAGGCAAATTGACAATGAGGATTAACCATCCTCCAGAGCATTATGGTGTCACGTGTTCAAAGCACCTTGTGTAGAACATAATCCCCCCTTCTCCCAGAAAGAATCATGTGCTTGTGAGAAGTCACAGACAAAAGAACCTAAACTACCCTCTCACCACCCAACAACCGCCCTATTATTTGTAGGAGGAACAGCTCAGCTGCAAAGGCATCTCCTGCAGGAGGACCTGATTGAGGACTGCCTGAGAGACCAAGGATTGCTGATGCAGATAATGCCAGCCAATTGGGAACTGCTGTTTAGAAGAGATGCTTTCTTGGGACCAATGGAGGTGCAGGTAGAAGGTATTAAAGGAGCTGGCAGCAGTGCTCAGAGGAATTTCCGGCATTTCTCACCTGCTCCTGGAATCTGTGCCATTTTTGCCACCTCAACTCCAATCCCCAAGGGCAAGTAGGGTCCAGGGCACAGGCAGTAAGTATTAACTGATCTGAATTCATATGTGATCATAGCTTCTGGCCTTCTTGCTGGTTGACCTCACAACCACGCTTTCTTTTCTTTTCTTTTCTTTTCTTTTCTTTTCTTTTCTTTTCTTTTCTTTTCTTTTCTTTTCTTTTCTTTTCTTTTCTCTTTCCTTTCCTTTCCTTTCCTTTTCGAAGCTGGTATCATAGTACTGACTTCTATGCTTGTGGGATGTTAAGTCCCTGCTGAACTTGACCAAGAACATCCTTCCAATCTGTCTAGGGTACTGATTGATAGGTTATTTCTTCACTAGTGAAATGAACCAATTAAAGCCAGATTATAATATATTAAAGATAGATTTATTGGGAAGCTGCTCTCAGTTGAGTTCACTGGTCCCAAGGACAGAGGCCAGGGAAGTCACCATGGGGAGGAGGGTGGGAAAAGGAAGGGCGCGTGCAGAGAGAGAAGAGAGAGAAGAGAGAGAAGAAAAAAGCAGAGATACAAATGTCTGGATTATATAGGGAGGAGCCTCTGGGGGAAGGGCAGGCCAGCCCTTGGGCTGGAATGTTCAGGGTTGGGAGCAAGGTATGCCAGGCAGGGACTGAGGGATGCTGGGAGAACCTTGAGGCCAGGTCTGCTTTGATATGTGAAATACATACCTCAATTCTTTGTTCCAAGTCCAAAACCAGGTTTAGGGTTAGGGTTAGGGTTAGGGTTAGGGTTAGGGTTAGTCTAGCCTGCCGGGGGATCTTATCTCTTAGGATAGTCGACCCTGGGGGAGCTCATCAAGAATTAATCATCTGGGGCATCATAGAGAGCATGAGCAGGGGTGGAATTGGTTGAAGAGAGGGGAAGGAAGGACACTCCTGGGAGGTAGCAGTAGCAATGGTGAGAAGCTGAAGAGAAAGGGTTGTGTGAGGAGTCAGAGGATGTGATGCTTCTTAGGCTGGTTGGTGAGGAGGACACAGAGGCTGTGTACCACTGGCCTGAAAGAACAACACAAACCCCATTTGTCTCCATTTAAGGACCAGGCCTGATTTAGAAAAGAAGGCCATAGATACCAACTCCAGGAACAGACCATAAAATCCAGAAACAAGGTCATAAAGTCCCCTCCTAAAGAACAGCCTGGGGATGACCACAAAAATCAGGAAATATCTTATCTCAGAATGGGCCATCTGTTCTGGGCAGCCCTATCTCATCCTATGGTTAAATGCTCATGACCGCTGCCCACCTGTGACTCCCTAGCACCCACCAATGAAATTTTGGATTACCTAATTCTTCTAGAGAGTTCCTCTGGTTCCCTATAAGAAGGCCTGCACACCTTTGTCTGGGGTCCCCTTTTGGGGGGAATTGCTGCCCCCCCCCCCTCCACACACATGCTGGTTGTTTCTTCAGAATGCATGTTCTTCGTCTTTGCACACTATCTGAGTCTGGGGTCTTCCTTCATCAAATTTTGGACCCTTCCAGGCCGTGCCAGGCAGCTACCCCCCACCCATCAGGGGAGCCCAAGGAGTAGAAGATAAGGCAGTAGACAACAGCTGCTGTTCTTGCAACAGCCATGGGTCTCCATATCAGTTCCCACACTGTCTCTGAATGCTCCCCTGGTGGCCTCTAGGGCATTTCTGCATATGGCTGCATGTTCCTGCAGTTGTGTTGTGACAATGTGTCCTGCAGAGGCTCTGACAGCCCAGGCTGCAAAGAATAGTCTAGAACTTTAGGTCCACAGCACTTACTTTTCCAAGGGTACAAGGGAAGAGTTCTGTGCATGGAGGTCTAGGAAGGCCTCCTGAGTCCATACTGCAGATCACGCTGCCTCTTTTATTTGTGCAAAGGGGTCATCTCCCTTCTGCACCACATGCTCTCACTGGCCAATGGCCCAACAGGAGACACAGATAGATAATTTAGTAGCATGGGACCCATGAGGTTTCCTCTCTCCCCAAGAAGTTACTAGAAGGGAGAAAGTCTCAGCTTTGGGATTATAGCTGTTTGCTGGTTGGATTTAAACAATTCTCCCCTTACCTGACACTATATCCCATCAGTCCCAGTAAAAGCCTGGGAGCCTAGTCTTCTCTTCACCTGTCTAAGTTACGTTTCTTATGTGACCAAATGTCTGAAAGAAGTGATATAAGGTGGGCCCAGTTTATTTTGGCTCACAGCTTGAGGGGAGACAGTCCATCGCAGCAGAGACAGCATTGCTGCACAGACAGCATGGCAGCAGGAGCTCAGGAGGCTGCTGCTCATATTGTATCTGCAGCCAGGAAACAGTGCACGAGCAGCAAGTAGGGCTGGGCTGTAAAACCTCTAGGCCTCTCTCCTGTGATCTACTTCCTCCATAGCTCAGGATTTCATCCTATCCCCTGGCACTCCATGTCTCCCTAAGTTCTCCGAGTCTGTTAATCCCCTCCTGAATTCTTAACCCCAGGGTGGGGTTGGCTGGACCCGTGCTTTCTAAAAGAGGCAGAAAGTCCTGGCAACTCCCGTTCTGCCTCAGAACACAGAGACATTGTCTGTTGCTGTGGGTAAGCAAAGCCTGTGAGATCCACCCCACCTTCCTGGGGGAGAAGGGAAGAGGAGGGGTGGAAATAGCTTTCATTCTTGTCCAGAGACTTACAATGAAGAAGACAAGCCGCAGCTAGTCTGTCTTCATAGGCTGTTCCTCCATGAGGCACTGTTAGCTTCCTGCCACTGTTCCAAGACAAATTCCATCATGCCTCTCTTCTGCACTTACCAGCTTTCCACGCATCCTATCGTCCTCTGGACAAACTGCAGGCTCCGGGCCACATGTGATGCACCAGGATCCAGCTGGGATTACCTTCTGTGGCTTTGGAATTGCTTCTCTCCTTTTCCGCTGTAACCAGAAGATCTAGAACTTAGTCACATGGTTGGTCCTGGTCACTCTGCTTCGTGTTACTTAGTTTATTGGATGTACAAATACTTCCCAGCCCTTTGCTTTCCCTTGAGATCAGGAGAGCACCTCCTGGTGCTTGTTAGATGCTCAGAGTGTGTTAAGCCTTGCTTTCTGAGATGCCCACACATCTAGAAAGAGTGCTATGGGTCATGCCGGACACCACGGCATGGCTTGATTGTTGAAGTTTCCAGTCCTCTTTTGTCCACGCCTCAGAACATGCTCATCTCTTTCATGAGCTTCACAGTTTCCTCTGTCATCTTTAAAATATTTCAACGGGAGAAGTGTTGTTTTAGGAGCAGTTGGGGCTAGCAGCCTGTGCTCGTGGTGAGGAGGTATCTGGCTCTTTCCATTAGTGGCCCAGAGAGAGCCTCTGTCTAAGACCCACAGCTTGCCGTCTTGACCCCAGATGAGGATCTCAGGTTTTCTGGATCACACTAAGGTTCCTGGCCCCAGAACTTATCAGATTTCCAACCATGCTGCTGGTGGCTCAGCACGGGTGCCCAAGAGGCGGAGCTGCTGAGTAGCTCCCAAATTCGGTTTACCTTTCTCATCCTGCAGCCCAGCTCCATTCAACTCAGAAGAAGCTGAGGAGCTGATCCCACTCCTCCGGGGCAGGCTCCGTGTGGTCCTGTTATAGTGCAGCCACTATTCTGAAGGGGACTAGACTCCTTGAGATGAGACAGAGGGATGGACTACACCTGAGGTGGAGATAGCATCTTTTGTCCTCACAGTGATCTGCACTTTCTGTTTCCTGAGACCTATCTATCTCTGTCTGTCTATCCATTCATAAGTCCGTCTGTCTGTCTGTCTGTCCATTATTTATTTATTTATTTATTTATTTATTTATTTATTTATTTGGTGGGGAAGGATGCACGTGATGAAGTTAGAGGACAACTTGAGGGAATTGGCTCTCTGCTTTGACCATGTGGGTTCCAGGGACTGAACTCTGGTTGGCAGGCTTGGGAGCAGGTACTTGAACCTGTTAAGCCATCTGAATGTCAACCCCCTCACACACACATACACACACACACACACACACACACTCCTTTTTCGACCATCTGAAACAAGGGATGGCAGGAAAGGAAGACATGTTTATGGCTAAGGGCAACTCTGGCACTTGTGACCTCCAGCATGTCTGAGTTCTGGTGCTGTGTGTGTGTGTTATCTAAAAAGTAAAAACAAACACCTTCCTAAATATTTAATGTATATGTTGTCATGCATAGTACTTGTCTTAGGGTTTTAATGCAGTGAATAGATACCATGACCAAGCCATCTCTTACAAGGACAACATTTAATTGGGGCTGGCTTTCAGGTTCAGAGGTTCAGTCCAGTATCATCAAGGCAGGAGCATGGCAGCATCCAGGCAGGCATGGTGCAGGAGAGGCTGAGAATTCAACATCTTCATCTGAAGGCTGCTAGAAGACTGGCTTCCAGGCATCTAGGATGAGGGTCCTAAAGCCCACACCCACAGTGACACATCTCCTTCCACACCTACTCCAACAAGGCCACACCCATTCTAGCAAGGCCATACCTCCTAATAGTCCCACTTCCTGGGCCAAGCATATTCAAACCACCACAGTAGTTATGAGAAAACACAGAGATATTGAAGGGTTTATGCCCCCAATTTTTTTTTTTTTTTGCAAAGGAGAGTGGCAGAGATTCCTTGATTGTCTTAGAATGTCCATTCCCCCCTCTTGTCCCTCATTGTAATAGAAAATAGTGTGCCTGGATGTCTGGGACAATGACAGTTTTACTCTGTCTCCTTTTTGCTTATCAGAAATTGGGGGGATTATCTTCGTGGCTATCAGTTGATCCTGGGGAAATTGGGACTCTACTCTTGGGATTGTAGTCTCATTAAGAAAAGAATTTAAGAATGAACTCAAAAGGAAGGAAGGAAGCTCCAGGACAATTTTATCAACGTTTAAGAAAAACTGCAGGGCAGGCAAGCTGAAAATCTCAGAAGCCACCAGAAGAAGAGAATGAAGAAGAGAAGGGGGAAGGGAACTAAGCCTGGGAGATCTGCAGGCCACATGAAGGATAAACAATCGCATGCAGTGGAGGAGAGGCAGAGTATACAAAGAGTTAGATAAAGGGCACAGACATGTGAAGCACCAGAAGCATGCTTAGAGCATACATAGAAAAAAAGAAGCAAGCCAACTTCAGAAGCTGCCTGGCTGTAGCCCCGTAAGGTACTGTGCTAAGGAGTAGGAACTCTTAGAAGAAGAAGTACATTAACTTGTTAAAAGGAAAGCTATCTCTCTCATCTCACTTAAGGAGAGTCTGTCTTTCTAGGGGTAATCCCACCTTTCTGTGGGGTGGACTTTCCTTAGTGTGGTGGTTTGAATATGCTTGGCCCACGGGAAGCGGCGCTATTAGGAGGGGGTGGCCCTGTTGGAGGAAGTGTGTCACTGTGAAGGTGGGCTTTGGAAGTCTCATTCTGGCTGGCTTTGAATCAGGATGTAGAACTCTCTCTTCTAGCCTCATGTCCACCTGCAGGCTGCCATGCTTCCCACCATGATGAAAATGGACTGAACCTCTGAAACTGTAAACCAGACTCAATTAAATGTTGTCCTTTTATAAGAGTTGCCCTGGTCGTGGTGTCTCTTTACAGCAACCTTAATGAAACCTTAAGTAAGAGAGGCAGGTCATTGACTCTGCCCAGCTAGAATGTTAAGTCTCTACCCAAGCCAGAGGTTCCATTCTCTCACCAGAAGGAACTAGTTTTCCCTAAATAAGCCTTCCCTGCTGTTAGGATGATGTCATTTTCTGCTAACTGTGCCATCTTGACCCACTTCCAGGATGTAAGCAGAAATGGTGGGCCTATTTCTCTTCCTAAAGGAAAGGCTTGACTTCCCCTTCTGCAGACATCCTTTCTCCCAGCATCCTAGAGCTCCAGAAAGCCACACTGACCCATAAACATATGTGGCTAAGGAAACCAAGTCTCACTAAGCCCTGTTATTTGGCTTGTGAAAGCAGCTGAATCCATATCTTGTCAGAGGCACATCAAATGTTTTGGTTTAGATTTCCTTTCCAAGTTTGCAACCCTTATACACTCCTGGCATCTGGAAGTCTCCACCCCTGGTACCCTAAGTACCAGATGTCAGAGGTCAAGCTCGATTTATTACTTTCTGCCTGCTGTTGGTGTATCAGCTCCATTGTGTGGTTTCTGGGGACTCCTGCTGAGATGCTCTATAGGCTGGAGCTTCAGGTGTAAATCTTCATGCCCTCAAAAAGTGGTAACAGGCACAGGACAGCGGAAGTCCTGAGTGTCTCCGGCTCTGATGGGGCATTTTCCAGGGTAATGGAGGCTTGTTGCTGAAGGGGCTATTCAGTGAGACTGTGGACTCATGGAGCCATTTCAGTCCTGGGCAATTGGCACTTCACCAACATGGACGTCCACCATGCTTTTGGACAGAGGTTTTCCTGCCATAGTGTTTGAAGGTAGGCCTTAGGGATCATCAGGAGATGGCATCTTTAGAGTGATATGAAGTGCTGCCTCCTGGGCATGACACGGCCATTGCCCTCTTAAACGGTCTGTAGCTGTGATTACTGTGAGCTGTCTTCACATGATTGAGTCCATTAACTTTCCATCATGGAGGAGGGGAGGGGCTTGAGAACTCACTTTTCCATAAGGACTTACAAACAAGGTTTCTAGGAGACATGTCTCATGAGACCCCACCTCTCTCCAAGATTTAGAGGCATTAATGGTTTAGAGGAGAGCTCTCATGAGGACATGTTCACCTAGAATAGGCAGTTGATAGGCAGTAAACAGTTGTTAGGGAGAGAGGCTTATGAGGTCACACCCCTCCTGAGGACATATAAATAGTTAATGGTTGATACGCAGGAGAGACATTATCTTTCTTTCCATCTTCCTTCCTTCTTTCCTCCTGCCCTCCCTCCTTTCCATTCCTCCCTTTCCTTCCCTTCTCCTCCTCTTCTTCTCCTTCTCCTTTTTTACTTTTTATTGACTCCTTGTGAGGTTCACATCATGTACCCCAGTCCCACTCATCTCTCCATCTTCTTATATCTACCCTTCACCTTTACAACCTTCCTCTCAAAATAAAACACACACACACACACACACACACACACACACACACACACACGAGAGAGAGAGAGAGACAGACAGACAGACAGACAGACAGACACACAGATACACACACACACACACACACACACACACACACACAAACCAGAGCATAGAAAACATCTCTTCCTAGAAACTGTAGTATGTCAGTGTGTCCCACAGTATACCCCTCTGTCCATACATCTTCACTTGCAAATGTCCATTGCAATGTGTGTGTCATTGGTTTGGTACAAGATCTTTGGCATATGTGACACCATCAATATTGGATCCTTACTGAGACTCAAGGTTATCCTGTTGTTTCCTTGTGTCATGAAGATTCTGCTGCTTTGGATCAACAGGACTGGCCCTTTCATGCATCCCAACTGTTCGAAGATGATACAGATTTTGGGGTAGGTCAACTCAGAGACCAGGATCTGATGGGCCTGGGTGGTCGTTGAGCTGATCAGCATATCAGCTCTCCCTATCTGCACCACTAAGGAGAGCTCTCCAGCACTGCTCCAGTTAGACCACCTAATGTCATCATCCAGGAGGCAGGGTCAGCTCTCCTGCTCTCATGCCCTCGGGCTGCCTCTCCTACACCTAGGCCTCCAGAGTCAGCTCTACTGTGCTGCTTAATGAAGGCATGGAGCCGATTTTCTCAAGTGCTGAAGCCTGTGAGGGGCTGGGCCAGCTCTCCCGCTCTCCCATACTTGTGGTTGGCTCATTTGTGCCTTTGCCATCAGAGTCAGCTCTACTGTGCTGCGCAGGCAAGGTGTAGGGCCCTCTCTTCTGAGTGCTGCAACTAGTGAGGAACAGGGCCAGTTTAGCCACTCTCATGACCCCAAGGCCAGCTTTCCCAACTACTGCAGGTGGTGAGGGGTGAGGGGCAGAGGAAACCCATGCCACCCCATAGCAGAGAAGATATGAGCTGTCCCTTGCTCTCTCCTTTGGGGCTGGATCACCTGTGCCCTTTCCACCGGGGCCAGCACTACTGTGCTGCATAGGTGAGGGCCCTACTGTGCTGCATAGGTGAGGTGCAGAGCCCACTCGCTCTCCCAGGTTGTACAGGCAGTGAGGAGCTGGGCCAGTTCACCCCCCTCATGCTCTGGGGGAGAGACATTTTCTTTGTAGGGCAGCCTACTGTGTGCTGCTCACGCTCTCTCCAACAACTTTCACCACCCACACCATAAGTCACTCCTCACCTGTGTTCCTATAAGGATTCCTAACTCAGTTCACTGGCTCACTGTCCTTGGTGATGTCTTTGCTTTGTTTCTGCCCTTTGTACATTATCTGAGGCAAGTAGATGTTTGCTCACATCTCAGAAACAGTGCATTCAATAAGTGGGCATGGAGTTTCACCTATGATGTGACCTGTGGCAGGAAGGGGACTACAGCAACTTACAGGGCGAGGCACCCATGGAACATAGGCAGAAATGACATGTCCTCCCCCCCTAGGCCACACCCATTCTTATCTCATACCACTCTACATCTCCCTCTTTCTAATGATGTCTAGAAAAATGCTGGGGTGACAATGAAGCATCAGGATGGGGCAGCATAGGTCCCTAAAGCCGCTGAGAGGAGAATATCTCTGGAGAAACACACCAGACCATGTTGATTTTCTCTAGTGAACAGACATGGCGATTTCCCCTGGTTAACAGACATGGTGTTTTCCCATGGTGAGCAGACATGGTGTTTTCCCATGGTGAACAAACATGGTGTTTTCCCATGGTGAACAGACATGGTGTTTTCCCATGGTGAGCAGACATGGTGTTTTTCCATGGTGAACAGACACAGTGTTTTTCCATGGTGAACAGACATGGTATTTTCCCATGGTGAACAGACATAGTGACTTAGGGAATGTTTGTTACAGTAGCTGCCACTCTCACCCTGATTAATAGCTTCCAGTGGTTTTGTGAGTGAAGACAATGGGAAAAGTTAGAGAAAAGAGAAGGAATGGGGGTTTTGATGACTGGAGTTAGCAGACAGATATCCCAGCTGGGGACCTCTGGGAGGTAAGATCTCATTAACTCATTTGTCTCAAAATCATGCCATGTATAGATGCTGATTAAATAAACCCAGATCTTTCTCTTACTGAAATGTAAACCGCATGCACATTTACACACACACACACACACACACACACACACACACACACACATTTACACCTTAAAATTTCATTAATTGATCTAATCTCCTAGAAGTCTTTGCTGGGAAGTTTAAGTGACACAGGCTCTTTGAAAAGTTATATTTGTTATCTTGTGATAATTGTAGATTCTTTTACAGTTGTAGAAAAGAATTCTCATCCTATGTGCCATTTCTCAACAACCCTGGAAAAAAGTTAAGATTTATGCAAAAATATGAATCTGATTGTTCTAGCAGACTTATTCATAACACCCTCAAGCTGGAAACGATGTAGCTATCCTTCAGTCAATGACAGGCCCTGAAAGTGACATCATGCAAGACTGTACACAGTATCACAATATAATACAGATATCCCTCAGCCAATGGGAAACCCCTGAAGGCAACATCATGCAAGACTGTACACAGTATCGCAGCAATAAGGATATTGACATAATAGCCATCAAGATCCTTCCCATTTTCCATGATCACAAGTACCCCTCGTATTGCCTTTGTATAGGCATATTTACCTTCTTCTTGTGTCCACCCCTTTACTATACTTCTTATTTCAGGTTTCCCAATTCAACAATGTCCTGTGAATAGAATCATGCAGTGAAGAACATTTTAGGTTTTTTTTGTTGTTGTTGCTTTTGTTAGTTCTGAGAGTTGGTTCTTTTTGTTATTCTTTTTTTGTTTCTGCTATGCAGTATTTCATACTATAGATATTCTACAGATTATTTCATCTTACATGGTATTGTGCTGTTACTTTGAGTGTCCTTATGTGTATCCAACCTCCCACAATTCACACATCTGCTGTACATCTTTGATGCTCCTTCTCAAGTTGAAGTTCTCCAATCCTATTTTCTGGCAGTTTTTCCCCTTCAATCACTCGTGGATGTTGACTTATAAAAAAAAAAAAGACCTTAAAAAATTACTTGGGGCTGGAGACATGGCTCAGAGCATATACTGTTCTTGCAGAGGAATTGTGTTCAGTTCACAACACCCGTGTTGGGTGGTTTAGGACAGCCTGTGACTTGTAAGCAGTCCATGGCTGCTTCTGGCTTCCATGGGCATCCTCACATGTGGCAATCACACACGTGCACACACACACACACACACACACACACACACACACACACACACATGCACGCACACATGCATAAAAACTATTTATGGGGATGGAGTGATGGCTCAGCAGGTAAGAGCACTGACTGCTCTTCCAGAGGTCCTGAGTTCAATTCCCAGCAACCACATGGTAGCTCACAACCATCTCTAATGGGATCCATGCCCTCTTCTGGTGTGTCTAAAGACAGCTATAGAGTGCTTACATATAATAATAAAAAATAAATCTTAAAAAATTATTTATGATTTTGCTCATGCACATGTGCATACCTACGTGCATGCATGCATGTGTGTGTGTGTGTGTGTGTGTGTGTGTATGTGTGTATGTGTGTGTGTGTATCTGGAGGACAGGGGAAGACTTTGAGAAATTAGTTCTCTCCTTCCACATTTAATGGGTTCTAGAGATTGGCTGCCCAGTTTGTGAGGCAAGTACAGCACCTACAGAACCATCTCACTGGCCCATGGAGCAAATGCTTTCACTGCATTAATTGATAAGATCATGAACCTTTCCTTCAGCCTGTTAATATTTGCTTTTCAAACATTCTACTAGCTTCTGAATCTTTGAAATATGCTCCACTACTATCACGTATAATTTACTTAGGTATGTGTGTGTGCCACAGTTTTGTTTCTGCTGATATAATAAAGTACTCTGATAAAAGTGGCTGAGGGGAGAGGCTTATTCCAGTTCATAATTCTAGGCCACAGTTTATTACAGCAGGGAAGTCAGTTAGCAGAGACTGAACACAGCTGGTCACATCCACACCAAAGGCAGAGAGAGTGAATGCGCGTGCGCTGTGCTCAGCTTGATTTCTGTATGCACACAGCTCAGAATCTCCCACCTAGGGAATGGTGCCGCCCCTAATGGACGGTATCTTCTCACCTCAGCAATGTAACAAGACAATTTCATGCATACACATGCCTATAGGCTAACTTATGTAGACAATTTCTCATTAACACTATCTTCCCAGGTGATTCTAGATTGTGTTACATAAAACAAAACAAAGCAAAACAAAACAAAACAAAACCCAGCACAGGATAGATAGGTTCTGTGCTGGTTAGCTTTAATTCCCAACTTTACATAACTAGAATAAACTTGGAAGAGAAAACAATAGTTGAATTGCCTCTATCAGACTGGCCTATAGGCAAATCTATGGAAGCTTTTTTTTTTTTTTTGATTAATTATTGACAGGGTTGGTAGGGTCCAGCCCACTGTGAGCAGTGCTACCCTTAGGCAAGCAGTCCTGGGTGTATAGGAAAGGAATCTAAGCAAGCCAGGAGGGGCAAGCCAGTAAGTAGCATTTGTCCACAGTCTCTGCTTCAGTTCCTGCTTCCAGGTTCCTGCCTTGAGTTCCCACTGTAACTTCCTTCAGTGATGTACAATAATTGGAAAACTGAATAAACTCTTTATTCCTCAAGTTGCTTTTGGTCATGTTATTTATCACAGAAACATAAGACAAATTAGGACTGACCATCTGTCTGTCTATCTGTCTATCTTTCTATTTCTCAATTATCTATCTTATTTTGAGACAATTTCTTATGTAGCCCAGGCTGACCTTTGAACTACTGATCCTCCAGCCTTTACCTCCCATATACTGTGATTTCTGGCATGTCCCATCATGCCATGCCAAGACCATAATTTATATATTTATGAGTTAGCATTTAATGATATTTTGTTAAGGTTATTTTACATTTATATTCCTGAGAAATATTGATCTCTAGTGTGCTATTCTTTATCCTATCTTTGTCTGATTTGTGTATTAGGGTAATGTTAGCTTCTAAAATAAATTGGCATTCCTGCCTCATCTATATTCTGGCAGAGATTGTATAGAGCTGGTGTTAACTCTTATTTAAACATTTAATAGAATTATCCAGTGAAGCCATCTGTGCCCAGAGAGTTCTTTTTTAAGGGAAGTTTTAAAATTATGAATTCAATTTCCTTAATAGTTATAGAAATTATTCAAATGAATTTGTACTTCATATTGGATGAGCTGCAGTGACTCGTGTTTTTCGAGAGATTGGTCCATTCTGTCTGAGTTGCTAACTTGAAGTGTACAGAGTTACTTGGATTCTCCCCTAATCCCATAAACTCACTTATCTCTTGTCGTTTTGATGATGTCTACAGGGCCTCTACTGCTGTCTCCTTTCATCCCTGTTACTGGAATTTAGGACCACCTCCCCACTCTTTCTCTTCCCCATCCGTCCCCACTCCCCCACACCCCCACTGTGCCTTTGTCAGTCTTACTAGAAGTCAATTTCATTGATTTTTCTTTTTAGAATTATCCTGTCTTTTCAGTGATCTTAATTCTGCTGCTTTGGCATTTGTTACTTCATTTGTCTTTCTTTGGGTTCATTTTGTTCTCCTTTTCCCCAGATTATTATCACTTAAATGTCTTAATGGATGAGTTAACTGAATGTGTGTGCGTGTGCACACACAAGTTTGTGACAAGTGTAGGGGTCAGAGGAAAACTCTCTGAGTGGGTTCTGGCCTGCCATTTTATGGGACAGTGAATTGAACTCAGGTTGTCAGTCCTGCATATAAGTGCTTTTAGACAGTGTCTTAGTTACTGCTTCTATTGCTGTGAAGAGACACCATGACCAAGACATATAAAAGAAAGCATTTAAGTAGGGCCTTGCTAACAGTTTCAGAGGGTTAGTCCATGATTACCATAGTGGGGAGCGTGGTGGCAAACAGGCATGCACGGTGCTGGCAGAGTAAAAATCTATACTTTATCTGCAAGATAGAGGTAGAGCAAGAGCAGAGAGAATTGGCCTGGCTTGGGCCTTTGAAACCTCAAAGCCCATCCCCCCACCATGACATACCTCCTCCAATAAAGCCACACCTTCCAATCTTTCTGAAATGGTCCATTATAGGAGACCAAGCATGCAAATATAGGAGGCTATAGTGGTCATTCTCATTCAAACCACCACACCCATTAAGCCATCTTAGACTCTTGGGGGGTTATTTTATTGATTTTTTATAATTTTATTATTTTTATTAATTATTGATTATTGGATCTTGCTATATGGATTACTGGATCTTAGCTGACTTCTAACTTGACAATCCTCCTGTTTCAACCTGTAGAGTATTACAGGTACAGTGCACACCACCACACCCGCCTTCCAATATTTCTAACAAAGATAGTACTTTAGGTGCTATAAATGTTCTTCTCTGTGTTGCTTTAGCTGCTACAAATTATGTGCTTCATAGCCACGTGCCATCGGAGAACATTCCTGTCAGTGACAGACTGCCATTTGATGGTGGTTCTGTGAGGTTATATTGCAAGTTATGTCATAGCTGTCTTATTTCGCCTAAGTACACTCTATGATGTTCACGCTATGGCAAAAATGTGTAATAATACACTTTGCAGAATGTGGTCCCATCATTAAGCAATGCATAATTAGATTTTCTTCCTCTCCCTCTATAACCCAGAGCATGTGAATGGTCCCCAAGGCTTGCTTCTGTCTTTGTTGTCATCCATTTTCTCTTTTGTTCATAATGGGTAAGTCCTCTATTCTATTTCAGCTCCTCATTCTCTCCTCTGTCCCTTTCATTCTGCTCTTGGGTCCATCCACCGAGATTTTAATTTAATTACCGGGTGTTCCTGTTCAAACATTTCCATTGATTCTTCTTGATAGCTTCCTTTTCTTTGCCTGACCTTTCTCCTTTTTCTTTCTTTTAAGCATGTTTATGCTTGCTTATGAAACGTGAAAAAAATATAGCTTTGGTATTATAAAAATGATTTGTTGTGTAAATTGCCTGTTGTGTAGCCATGAGGACCTGAGATTGGATCCCTAATATCCACGTAAAAGGTCGAGTGTGGCCACACATCCTTGTAAGCCCAGCACTGTACTGCAGAGACAGGTGGAGAGACCTGTCGTGGGAGACCCCGTCTCATACAGTAAGATGGAGAGGAATTGAAGAAAAAATCCAGTTGCCAGCCTCTGGCCTCCAAATGTATCTGCACAAGCAAGCACACCTATACACACCTACACACCTGCACACACCTGCACTCCACACCCCTGCCACAAATCATGGCTACTTAAACATTTTTGTCAGATGATCTTAACTTCTCGGGTGGTGCTAGGCTTCACTGATAATCATTTGTAACTCAGCGTGAGGTTACACTCGTTCTAGGTACAATATGAAACTTGGATATCATAGTAGAAAGTTCTGGATCTCATTTAAACCCTCTGCTTCTCTTTGGTTGCTGCCTGGTGGAGGTAGAAATTACATTCCCCAGTCAGTCCAAATATGGAGTCTATTTGGGTGGGTGGGGCAGGGATAGAAAGATCTAGCTGTCCACAGATCTTTCCTGAGACTACAGTGGGGATGCCTTGCTGCTAACGAGCAAAGGTCAGCGTCTTGACTCTCCACTGAGCCTCCTCTGGCTCCACACTAGAAGAGAGAGAGAGACACACATATCCTGCTGTCAGATGGGGGGTCACACGAATGATGGCACACCATGTGCTGGTGTCCTCTCTCTACTCTACTTTCTCTGATACAACCTCAGCAGAGTTTTGGGGGTACCTGGTGCAACCCCAGAAGCGTGGAAGCTGGGGTTCCTTATTTAGCTCTGCTGGCAGAGTGATCACCGTGGGGAGGAGGGAGAAAAACATTTTTTTTCTTTCTGTGATGTTTGATTGTTGGAGACATTGTTGATCTCACTGGAGAGCAGGCTTTGCTTAGAATTTTTTCTTTCCTGGATTGTAGAGACGGCTTAGTGGTTAAGAGCACCGATTGCTCTTCCGGTGGTCCTGAGTTCAATTCCCAGCAACCACATAGTGGCTTACAACCATCTGTAATGGGATCGGATGCCCTCTCTGGTGTGTCTGAAGAGAGTGATAGTGTACTCACATACATAAAATAAATAAATCAGAAGAAGAAAGAGGAGGAGGAAGAAGAAGAGGAGGAAGAGGAGGAGGAGCAAGAGGAGGAGGAGGAAGAGGAGGAGGAGGAGGAAGAGGAGGAGGAGGAAGAGGAGGAGGAGGAAGAGGAGGAGGAGGAAGAAGAAGAAGAGGAGGAGGAAGAAGAAGAAGAGGAGGAGGAGGAGGAGGAGGAGAAGAAGGAGGAAGAATTTTTCTTTCCTTGAAGCTGTTTCTGTTTTTCAAGTTACCAACTCCCTGCCTTACCATTGCTCAAGTGCTGAGGTCTCTCAGAAGTCTGTCTCTTTTTCATCTTTCAGAGTCTTCTTATGTTCGTTTTATGGTCAAGGCTCGGTTTTCGGTTGTTCTGAGTGAGATAAAAGGAAGAAAGTACATCTACTCTATTTTCTAGCAGCGAAAGTTTCCCTATTGTATCCTTAACAGCTTAATTGGAGTATAATTCTCCTGCCAAACAATCCACACAGAGTGTATAATTCAGTGTTTTTTTTGTGTGTGTGTATTCTCAGAGTTGTACAACCACCACTACAATCAATTTTAGAATAGTTTTATAACTCTAGAAGAAGTCTTCTACTCCACCCTCCGCCGAGGCTCCTAACTCCAGGCAGTCACTAATCTACTGTCTGTTTCTATAAAATCGTAGGTCGTAGATATTTCATATCCATGGACTCTTTTAGCACATGGTTTGCTGTGTCATAGTATATGTTGGTTATTTCTTCCTTCCTTCATTTCTATTTTGAGGTCATACAGATTGAACCTAGGACCTTGTTAGGCAAATACTCTACCACTGAACTACATCCTCGGCCTCTTTTCATTTTTGATTTAGAGACAAGGTCTCCCTAAATTGCTTAAATTCAGAGTGTCCTTGAATTCACCTCGTAGCCCAGGCAGGTCTCGAACTCACAATTCTCCTTGGTAGCTGGGTTTCCAGGCCTATATCACCAACCCTGGCTACCACCTCATTTCTTTTTCTCTCTGAATAATAGTCCACAGTAAGGACTGATTCCATTTCACTCAACCACACAGCACCTGAGGAATGGGCAGATGCTTGGACTGCTTACACAGTGTGACTACAATGAAAAATGCTGCTGCAAACAGTCCTGTAAAGGCTTTTTTCTCCGAGGGGGGAGGAGGAGACATGTGTTTTTACTTCTCTTGCATAAACGCCAATGAGCAAAGTTGCCAGATGATGCTGCGACACGTCTAACCATTTGATGAAGCGTCAGGCTGTTCTCCTCAGTGGCTGCACCGTTTTGCATCCCCATTAGCAATGGATGAGGGGTGCGCACTCTCCACATCTCGCCAATGCTCTGTTATCTGTCTTTTTGATTACAGCTATCCTAGTGGGTGCGAAGCTGAATCACATTGTGGTTTTGATCTGCATTTTCTTGATGACTAATGAGGTAGCGGCCTCTCTTCCTGTGCTCACAACCAAGTGTTTATCTTCTTCAGAGAACTGTCTATTTAGCACGTCTGCACGTTTTTGAATTGGGTTATCTGTCTTTTTGATTATTCAGTTGGTTTCTCTGTTTCTGTTGTTGTTGTTGTTTGGTTGTTTTGCTTCTTGGGACAAACAAGAAATGCAGTGGGTAGCCCTGGACAAAAGTTCAAGGCTGTCCTTGAACACATTATCCTCCTACTTCAGCTTCCTGAGTCCTGGGGTTCCAGACATGCATGTAATTTGCCTTTATACTTTCTTAATATAGACTATTTTTTGAAACAAAAGTTTTGGAAAATTCTCTCTCTCTCTCTCTCTCTCTCTCTCTCTCTCTCTCTCTCTCTCTCTCTCTCTCTCATGTGTGTGTGTAAGCACGTGTGCATGTGCTTTGTGTGTGTGTGTGTGTGTGTGTGTGTGAAGGTCAGAGGACAACTTGGGCCACAGTGCTTTGCTGACAGTGGCTCCATCCTCACAGACTCCAACTAATGCTGTCCAGTGTGCCTGCCTACCTTTTCTTTATCACTTATGCTAAAAGATAAATCTCTAAAGGTCAAAAAACTAGCACCGAAATCGAGAAGAAAACCCAATTTTCTTCAGAGTTTTGTAGTTTTATCTCTTACATTGATTCTACCCAGTTCGAGTTGATTTTGGTTTGTAGTGTGAGGAACTCCTCTGGTGCCACCACAGTGCAGGAAACTGTCCAGTGCATCTGTTGGAGAGGTGATTCTTTCACGGTTGAATGTCTGGACCTCCTTGTGACAAATCAATCAACCTTAAATGGGAGGTCTAATTTATGGATTTTTCAACTCGATGCCAGATCTATACGTTCTTGCTACATGTTAAGGTGCTCTGGACAGCAGCCAGGCCTTACCTCCATATTTCTGTCCTCTGTTGGGGTCTGGGCATATGTAGGGAAATGCCAGGATTTTTGTCTGCTAAGGGCAGAAACAACAACATGCAACAGACTGGATGTCTCAGAAGGATGAAATCATTTTCTCATGCTTCTGATGATTCGAAGTCCAAGAGTAGAGTCAACTGGGGTGGTTTGGGTAGGCTGTCTTCCTCATCTAACAGATGTCTGCCTTGTCCCGTGACCTAAGAGGCTTTACCTTGATGTATGTGTATCCATGGTGTCCCTTCCCAGAATAATGTCCAGCCCATTGAATTAGGACCCTGCCCTTGTACCTCATTTAGTACTCTTTAAAGGCCCCATCTCTGAAACAGGCACATGGGGTCTAGAACTCCAACATATTGGGTGATACCACTCAGCTCACATAGGTAAAGTCTATTGAACTGAAAAGAAACATGAACACATGAGTGGTACCCATGAGGGATGGAAGCAATGATGAAGGTGCCAGCAGCAGACAGCCAGTTGCATACAATGCATTAGAGCATACCCCGTAGGAAGAAGCCTGCTAGGAAACAAGATTGACTTCCTGAGGTCCAGTGAGGACCTGGCAGGGACAATAGAGCTGTGTGTGTGTGTGTGTGTATGGTGTGTGTAGAGTATATGGTAGTTGTAAGAGGAAGAAGTTGGCCAGAGAAGGGTCCTCTGTGGAGGAATGTGTACACACATGTGCTATGTCCTCAAGTGGATGGTCTACAGGGAATCCTGCTCCATTGAAGGAGAGAAAATTGGGGGTCTAGTGGCCATCACTTCCCCTGTAGTGATGGCTTCCGGTTACTGTTGGATATTTGCTGTGGACACAGATGGGGAAGGTATAATGGGCCAGGCCCAGAGGAGCCACACTTCCAGGTAAATGAGAGCTGGTGGAGGAGGGAGGCATCTCGCTTTTGCTTTCCTGGGTTCTCTTGAGCCCTTTCTACTGTCTTCCCTCTGTTCTGCATGGCTCCGAGAAAATATCTCCCTGAAAAATTGCTCCACCCCCATTATCCTGGAGAGAGGCATCGTGATACCAGCTTATCAACTAGTTTCCACAAGACTCGGGGGTTGGGCATGGAGGGGAAGAGTGAGATTGAGCTAAATGACTTGGGTAGAGGAAGACAAGGGAAGACAGGTCTTGCATCAGGAGCCACTAGCAACTCCCAAAGCAAGCCTAAGTGTATCATGATGCTGGATAGAAGCTTAAACAGCATTATTGTGATTCTATTGGAGAGCTCAGTGGTTAGCAGTCATGATGCTTTTCATTGTCCAGGGCCTTAACTTGCTCATTATGTGTAGGAAGTTCAGGTCAGGAATGGGCACAGAGTCAGGCAGGAGGGAGAACTGGGGAAATGAATGTGAAACACTCCTCTATTCCTTCCTTCCCAAGAATAGAACAGGCAGGCAGCAGAGCTTGTGTGGACATCAAAGCCACTTTCCATCCACTGAATTCACAGGAGACCCCTTAAAGTTACCCACTCTGGGCTGTGGAGGTAGGTTGAAGGTTGGAGTCCCAAAGGCAAGGATGGATCATGAAAGGCTGAGGTTCCCATCTTCCGCCTCCTCAGAAGAGACTGAGAGCTGTCTCTGAGTCATTTTTTCCACACAGGTGGGCCACTGTGATGAGGTATAGACCAGTCTCAACTGTAGAAGGGCATTTTATATTCTTAGACCCTTCTGAATCTCCTTGTCCTCTTCATGCCTTGCTTTCTGTTTGTTTGTTTGTGAAGGGAGCGGTACTGACCATGCCTATATGACTCTCAACCTTCTGCCACATGTAGCAAACCTGAGGTGAGACATGGAAAGACTGGTAAGGCTGGGAAGGACCAGAACTCAGGAGTTTCTCTAGTGTTTCTCATTTCCTAAATAAAAAATACTCAACTATCCCCTGGCACATTTAATTACAATCTTTTCTCCATCTCTTTTCACCATCTATGACATCTAGTAGGGATTTTCAAGAAGAGCAGGGGAATGCATCTTGAAAAGTATTCTTTGTGAGTCTGTCTCTGGGATCCTGGAATTAAAATAGGGCAGCACTAGTTTGTGAAAAGGCTGATGGATGCGACTGATTACAAAACATGGAACAATCTATGCCCATCAGACCAGGGAAGTAGATAAATGATAGATGGATAAATGGACAGACAGATAACAACTGCATGTACTGGAGAGAAGGAGAAGGAGAGAGAAAGAGAGAAACTCATTTACCACCAGTGGAGGTGACTATTGAACCAATTCCTTATTCAGAAAATTAGTAATTGAAAAGGAAGAATTAGCATTTATCCATCCTTTGTAAGAGGAATTGTAGTTAATTCCTGTCGATGAGGGAAAAATTCTTTCTTGTGAAAAACACTAGCCAATAAATATGTAAAGAATGGCAGAATTAGAGAAATCATCATCTTTCAATATTCAAAGAAATAATCTATTCAAGCAAACACAATCAATAGAAGACAAGGTATCAGGTAAAATTGGTTGAAAAACAAGATCTTTTAGGATGAAATGCATTGCTCTCAGTGCCTTGTCAGAGGGAAGATAAACCTTTTCACTGGCTGGGTCTGTCAGGGGACACCTTAATCAAACCATGAAAATTAGTGGGCCAGCGTGATGCTATCTGCTCCTTCTGATGTTTGTAATATGCATTTCACAGCATCGCCTGGGAAGTTGTATTGCTTGTAAAGGCTGGCACAGCAGCCTACAAAGACAGGCTGTCATATTTCCCTAGACTGGGAAGGCATAGATCAAGATGCCTGCCAACTCAGTTTCTCCCTTCTGGGTGGGCTGTCTTCCTGGCTTGAGACAGCCAGCTTAAGGCTGTGTTCTCACAGCTGGATGGCAGAAGCCTGCTCCTCCTCTGTTAGACTATCACCTGAAGTCCTACATCTCCTGTAGCCATATCACCTTCACAAGACCTTACCCCAAATATGGTTTTACTCGGGCTTAAGACATCAACATATGAATTTGGTGGTGGGAGGGGCTTATGGGGGAAGACACAATTCAGTCTATAGTTTATATGACAACTACCAAGTAGCCTAAAACAGCAATCATTTATGACTACAGTGTTTCTGGGAGTCAAGAATCTAGGCTGGGTGTCTTCAGGTCAGAGCATCTCATGAAGTTGCAGTCAAATGGTTGGCTGGGATTAGGCCCTATCTGAAGGCTTAACTAGTGGATAGGAGGCCTGCTTCTAGGTTGCCTCATGAGGCTGCTGGCAGGCCTTTACCCCCTTGCTCATTGGTCTTCTGTATAAAGCAGCTGGCCTCTGCCAAGGCAAAAAACAAAGATGGGATAAGAGAAACACAAGGCAGAGGCCAGTCTCAAACAGTCCTGTCAGATTGGACATCTAATAACTTTGCCATATTCTCTTCTCAAAGTCTAGTCTTCACTCAAGGGGAGTGAAAGATGATTAGAGAAATCATCATCTTTCAATATTCAAAGAAATAATCTATTCAAGCAAACACAATCAATAGAAGACAAGGTATCAGGTAAAATTGATCTCCATAAGGACAGATCCTAGAGTAGCTATCACAGAGGCCTTACTATGGAAGTATTCAAGCCACTAATCTGATTCAAATGTGACCAAGCTCAGGTTGGAACATCTAATTTATAGGAAGTGTGAGAGCAATGTAAAGGGAATTATCAGATAAGTCTAGAAGGTGGGACTTTCTGCAAGACCACTGAGGTGGTTTGAAAGAAAATCACCCCCACAGGCTCATTGGGAATGGTACTATTAGGAGGTATGGTCTTGTTGGAGGAAGTGAGTCTCTAGGGGGCAGGCTTTGTGGTCTCAGATGCTCAAGCCAGATCCAGTGTGACTCCCTCTTCCATGTCTGCCTGCATCCAGCCATGTTTCCCACCCTGAGAACAATGGACTAAACCTCTGAACTGAAAGCCATCACCAGTTAGATGTTTTCCTTTATAAGAGTTGCCGTGGCCATGGGGTCTCTTCACCAAAATAGAAGCTCTAACTAAGACAACCACCAGCTCTAGTTCTTCAAAAAATATCATGACTGACGAGACAGGGACTATCTCAGAAGTTCCGAAGAATCCCAACACTTCTGACTGGAATCTACTAGAAAACAGCTTGAATGGATGCTTCTGAGATAACCACAGGTATCTGAAGATGACTGCAGAGGTATCTAGTCTGCAGCCTGTGGGTTGCACACAGCTTAGGACTGATGGTTGCGTTACAATGTTATATATAAAAAAAAAATGTAGGTGCACTCTTGAGAACTGTGAGCTTGAACACTTCCATGATGTTACTCAAGGTAGTTCTTTGTCCAGAGAAGCAAGAAGTTTGGAGACCCTTGGAAATGATTTCTTAGGCATAATAATGGTGGTTGGAGTTAATAGCATGTCTTTATTTTTTTAAAAGAAATAGGCTGGGGTGGCCAGAAGACAACCAAGTGCCCGTCCTGTGGCTATAGGCACTACAGTGAGCCGATATGTGATGGAGAGAGGGAAGAGATGGGGTACACGGTGGGGAGAGATGGAGTACACAGTGGGGAGAGGGGAGAGAAAGAGAAGCAGATCTGTCCCTGCACTGTGGAGAAAGATGGAACCAGAGACACGAAAGTGGTGAAGAACAGACAGTTATGAGGGGCCTGTGAAACCATCTGAGGCCATGGCGATGTCCTTCCTGGGCTGCTGCCCAGGGCCATGTCTGACCCCACGGCCATAGCACGGCCAAGGTCTGTGTTGATGTCTGAGGCCCATATCACCACCAAAGTCTCTAGTCTGGGCACCACCTGAGGCCTTGTTGATGGTTGAGAACTATGCTGAACTGGTGAGAGCTGGCCCTGCCCCTGCCCGTCAACAGCTACCACACTCAGGAGAGCTGACCCTGTTCCTCATGGCGTGGGTGTGGGAGAGCTGGCCCTGGGGCCTGTGCACCAGAGAGCTGGCCCTGCCCCTCCCCTGGGTATTTCAGGAGAGCTGACCCTGTTGGTGAGGGCAGAGGAGAGCTGGTAGGTTGACCACTAAGGCCCAGATCCTGGGCTCTGATCTGCCCCACCCCAACATCAACCCCACAGCTTGTGAAGGGGCTGGTCCTGTAGAACTAAAGCTTCAGGGTCTCCATGACTCAGGGAAACAGCAGGATATCCAAGAGGATTTCAGTGGAGGTCCAGTACTGATGGTGTTGCAGAACTCAGAGACCTCAAGTCAGACCAACATCTCCCTGCAGTGAGCATTTACAAGTGAGTGGTCTGGACGAAAGAGTGTATGTACTGTGTGACACACCATGACACGTCATGGCTTCCATGGAAAGACTTTCTTTTTCTTTTGTGGGGTACATTACACGGGTGGAGGATAAATGTGGACAGGGTGGGAAATGAGTGGCCCTGAGGTGCATGACGTGAAATTCACAAAGAATCAAAAAAAGAAAAAAAATTGATCAATGAATTAGGACAGCTCCTCTAAATAAAACAAGATAAAACTGATAGGTATTTTCTCTCCCTCGGTGATGCAGACATAGGCCAAATTAGACCAGATAAAGATTGATAAAGGCAGGTTTATTAGGAGGCAGCTCTCAGGTGGGTTCACTGATCCCACAAGTGGATGAGGTCAGTGAAGTCACACATCCAGGCTAAAGCGAGGGGGTCTTATAGAGCTTAGGCGCGGAGTGATGACGTGTCAGCTAGGAGCTGGGATGGTGTCCGCACAGGGTCAAAAGCTGAGCCCCTGGGCGGGCACTCTTAGGTGGGTTGTCGGAAATGGGGAGACGAGGAGGGGTGACATGTGAGCCCCAAGTTTTCTCCATTGTTCTCTGTGAGGGTGGGGTTGGGGGAGGGAGGGCAGATGGGATGAGCAGGGGTTCCAGTCTAACAAAAATGTCCCACCACCACCAAAAAAAAAAAAGATGAGAGAAAATGAAGTCAGCTTTCAGACCACAACTGTTTAAACCTCAGAGCGGAGCACCAGTATATTTCTCAAGCTTATGGAAAATGTTCCCAATCTTTCACTGTCTTTTTTTCATGCCCAGTCTTGTTCTAGAAAAGATTTAATGGGGACTCCTTCCCTCCCCTGCTGTGGCTTGTTCCTGGGGCACCAGAACCTGGAGAGGAAGGGACCTGCCTGTAACTAACTACCCAGGGCCCTACCAGAACTGGCCTTGCACAGCGTTCTGGTCACATTGGGCAGATGAATGGGTAGACAAACTCAGATTTGGTTCCTGGCTCTGCTACTTGTCTGATCTGCCTTAATTGTTCTGAATATCACGTGTCTCTGTGTCTAAGAGAACATGTTCCCCATGCTGAGGGAGGGTCCAGAGCCTTGATGGGAGCTCTTGGTGCCTGTGTCTCCTGTAGTATGCTGGTTGGGCATTGTTTATGTCTGAGGACGTATGATATCCTTGCTTAGATGTCAAGCAGGGCAGAGAAGCTCTGAGGACTCCCTGAAACACAAGGAGACCTCTCTTAGGGACACCAAGTGTATTGGCAAGGGTGGATAATCAACAGGAACTTCTTCCAGGTCCCACGGGGCTCCGGACCATGTAGACTGTGGGTATAACTCACGTGGCAGAACACCGGCTCACAGTTCTTTTCATCCAGCCTAGCCTGGGATCACAGCATCCATTCTCCTGTGCCTGCCCCTCTCTGTGACACAGTTAGACACAGCTCAGTCCCCACCCCACCCCTCAAGCCCATCTCTAGTGACAGGAAATACCCAGCAGGAGGAGGAACTGGAGAGGTACCAACAGACCCGCCCCCTCTCGACTGGTATGTTAAGAGCTTTTGCTGCCTGAAGAGGGGGCAGGATGGAGAAGTCCCAACAGGGTGGAGGGCAGAGAATACAGGGCTAAAAGAACTGGCAGGTTCCTTATCTTTGTCTAAATCTAACAATTCACAAACAGGTGCAGCCTGGGACTTGGCAATGAGCCGGCAGGGCACAGAGATGAGACCTAAGCCAGGCCACCAGGGAGCCACTCTGAACGTGGAGAAATCAAGGAGCCCCAACACCCATCACAGAGCCACAGAAGGGTATCAGAGCTCACCTGAATGGCCAGGAGGCAGGACTAGGAGAAAGCCTTTGTGGGGCCCTCAGGACATATGCACAGAAGGCTTGAGAAGTATCAGGAAGCTTCCCAGGGCCACTATGCTTAAAATTCCATTAACAGGGTCTGCCTTTGGGCTAAGCAGCTCCTGAAATCAACATGAGCCTCCAGAAGTAAGCAACGAAGCCACTAACTCCGGCCCTCCACAGAGCCCAACGAAACCACTGACTCCGGCCCTCCACAGAGCTCACCGGCAAACGCTTCCCAGCTCCCTGGTCGAACCAGGCCAGTGCCTGGCTTTGCCGGTACCCCAGGAATAAGCTATAGCTCCCCTCTCTCCTCTCTCTGTCTCTTCTCTGTCTCTCTGTTTCTCTGTCTCTGTCTCTCTCTGTCTCTCTCTGTCTCTCTCTCTTTCTCTCTCTCTCTCTCTCTCTCTCTCTCTCTCTGTGTGTGTGTGTGTGTGTGTGTGTGTGTGACTATTGTGTTCTGCGGCAGCCTTAGGCTAAAATCTAGTTGGGGAGAAGGGTGCTGGGTGGGGAGGAAGAAAGAGAGAAAATTAGGAAAAAGGGGAGGTAGGGCACAGAGGAAGTGGGAGGCCTATCCATCTGAACTCTACCCTCCTCCTCCTCCTCCTCCTCAAAAAAAAAAAAAAAAAAAAAAAAAAAAAAAAAAAAGCCTGCCAGGAAGAAGCTGGTGAAGAGGAGATTTGACCTGCTGACCTGACTGAGTAGCTAAGGACTGCACCAGCTACCCTCTTTCTTTGATCCCTTGTCCTGCTGATGGTGACTTTAGTGTGGACCTGCTGCTATCTAGGTCTCAATTTGAGGAGGCATCAGCAGTATCTTTTGGGGTTTCTCTATCAGCCCAGACTTACCCAAGCCCTGTCAAGACCTTGAACTCTCCCTGTCAATGATGCAAATATCCCCTCCCCCAACGTGACTGGGCTGAGGAGGCTTTGAGACCTGGGATTTGGCAATCAGGAAAGAGGCAGAGAAGGAAAATGGAGAGGGAATGAGGAAGTAGATGTCTTCAAAGCTTTAAAATCCCAGGACTTCTTTGTGTAACTACCCAGAATCCAAAGGAGTCCCCTGAGGGAATTCAGAACCTCCTACTGTTGGATTAAATGAGATAATGCTACCAAGTGTGGAGCATTTACATTGAGCTCAGTAAATATGCATCTTCCTTACTCCAGTACATCCCTAGCTGAACGGCTGGGGGGGGGGGGGGCGGGGGAGGGAGGATCCTCACAGAAATATGGCAAAACACGTTCCAGTATCTTCCAAGTGGGAACGGGAAGGAACGGTGGAGATTGCAAGAGCCTTTGTGAGGTCTCTGGACAATTTTTAACTCAAGACCAGTGGCAGCATTGGTTTGCCTGTCTGGGGTAAAGGAGACGCTCAGTAGGTGAACTGTCCGGTAGTGATAAGATGGGAAAGGTATCAAAGGCTCCACAATAAAACCGGAGGTTTGGGGAGGCATAAGAACAGGGAGCGAAAAGGCTTTTCATTTCCCAAGAACTCAGGGAGTCATGATAGGAGGCAGCCTCTGCTCAGAGTCTTGATGTGGAAGGTGTTTCAGTCCCAGACTGTCTCTGTTCTTAGAGCTGAGCCTACAGGGTGGGGGTGGGGGGAATCTCCCAGCATCCTCGCTGCTGCAGACCAACTTAATCAGAGTAGGATTTCAGTACATTCCAGGTAGGGATCAGGACCCATGCCTCTGGGGGAACTTGGGTGTGGGGAGGCAGAAGGCAGTCTTTAGAGAGAGAAGGAGCAGGGAGTCAGAGAAAGGATGGTATTTCTGCCTCACCACAGGGCTACTGAGCAATGGCTCCAGTCAACCAGAGGCTGAACTGTGGGTCAAATCAGCTTACTTCCTTTGAAGTTGTTCGTGTTGGATGTTTTGTCACTGTCAAAGAGGACCATATTCTCATTGTTCTCTCTGAATGACCGACATATCTGGCCTGTTGGATCCACACACCCCATCTGATCCCCAGACATTTCCAGGCCCTTGGCCCCGCCCACTTTGTCTTCAGTGTCGTCCTTTCCTGTCTGTGCTGTTCGAATCTCTCCCTTCTTCCTGCTCCACAGCTTTAATGACACTCTCCTAGAAAACTTCAGCGCATGCATTATTAGCTTTTGTTTATTTGGTTGGGTATTTGTTTGTTTGTTTTCTTTTGTTTTTTTCATTTTGATCACAGTGATCTTTTGCGGCAAGGTCTTGCCCTGAATCTTCAGCTCAAATTCTCTTAGCCAGGATGGAAACTGGCAAGACCCTGAAATTCTCCTGTTGCTGCTTACCATGGCTTGTTATGTGGGTGCTGGGATCTGAACTCTGGGCCTCATGACTGTGCAGCAATCACCCTTCCTGCTGAACCATCTCCGAGGCCCCTTAGTAGATTTCGGGAGAGGATGTGGGCATGGAGCAGAAACCCACCGATCGAAGGGACGTAGCAACTCATTTGATCCTCGTGCCACTCACCCATTTTACAGATGAGAAAACAGACACGGAAGTGGAGGGTTAAACTGCTCCCCCATGTTCACATAGAACCAAGATCTAGCAGCAGAGTTCTAGTTTCCTGAGGCCGACTCCCCCAGGTATCTCAGGTACTGGAATCTGGAGGCTGAAGTTGGGCTAGGCTTTCCTGGGGGTTTGTCTCTCTCACTTATCCCACCCATCTCTTTCTGTGCAGTCCTCACGTGTGTTTGAGCTTGTCCTCTGTGTAATTGATCTATCACTCACACTGGAATCAGTTGGGCATTAACATCAAATATTTATTTAAAATTTTCCTCTCATGTCACCGTTTTCAACTGGCGGCTGTTGAAATCCTATGCTTTTCTGTCTCTTTGACAACATGTTGAGCGGATTCGATAACTTCTTCTCAGTTAATAAATAAATCAAGCTTCAGATTCCAGAATCACGAAGGACTATAGCTCATCTTTTTGCAGGCTGAACAGCCTAGGCCCTGGGGTCTAGCCTTCAAGAACAAAGAGTTAGGAATCAGCTTTCCAAAAGTTCCAGGCCAGCTCTGCGCTCTCTAACCCTATAAACTCCTGGTTCCTTTTCCTTAGGGCTGACTGGATCCTTCACATTACAGGTTGCCTTTGGGGATTGGCTACCGCAGTAGAGACTGCTTAGACCCAAGGAAACGCCCACTTCTAATCTTCTACTTCCTGTGCAGATAGACTCAGCCAGTGTGCTGTCTAAGCACACATTCTGGCCAGAGGAGGTTCCTAATTTCCTTCTTGCAGCTCTGTCCATCTCTAAGGGCATCTCTGAGAGCTGCAGATGCCCCACCCCAAATACAACATCCAGTGAGTGTAAAACATGCCCCCTTCATTATGTCTTCTACCACAGAAGGGTAGGGCGAACCCTTGCACTTCCCCAGCCTTGATTCTTCTATCTTGACAGCACATCAGAGCTAGGAGTCAGGAATCAGGACAACTCCTCGTTGCTCTGAGGAGCAAGCTGCACCCATTTATTTGAAGACACGAGGTCTTGCTGCTCTGGTTTTCAGCTTTGGGTCTCAGTTGTCTACTCTAGGGTAGCAGAAGCAGGTACATTTATCCAAGAAGCTCCAGGATCCAGCTCTCGCCCCAGGGAAGCTAGACACTCAGGGACAGGCTGACTCCTCAGGGCTCAAGGATGATACTGGCTCACCTTTGACTGGACTCAGTGCCTCTGCTGAGGGAAGACTTCCCACAGAATCCCAAGAGCATCCCCCAAGAGATCAGGAACTGGACCAGACCCTCCAAGGTGTGGGTCCTGAGCCCATCACCCATGTCATCTGTCATCTGGTTCCTTCTCTCCTCTGTGCCTGGGCTCTGCATCTCCCTTATAGATCCTTCCGTGTTGTTTCCAGTAAAGCTGCCGTTGGTTCTTGGCTTCCCATGCTTTCCCTCTCACCCTGCAATGCCTACCTCCATTGCTTCCAAGTTGCTGTGCTGCTCCCTGGGCACTCTTCCCCTTTCTGACAGGCTGAGCAGGTCGAACCCAGGGCAAGTCCTGATGAAGTCAGCCTTAGTGGAGCTGGCTGCATTTCTAGCGAGAGATGCCCTACTGTTGTGTAACTATTCCATTTCTGAGGCTCCAATTGGAGGAATCAAGAATGGGGAGAGAGAGATTGCCTGGTGATTGTGGCTCCTGGCCTAGAGCTCATTCTGGTCCTACTGCCGTGACCAGTTCCTTCCTTGGACCTGTCAAAAAAGTGTATACACCCTAGTGGCCTGCTGGTGCTGAATCTGCCATGTTCTTCTTCAGGGAGAGAGGGAGGGACACAATAGAGGAGAGAGAGAGAGAGAGAGAGAGAGAGAGAGAGAGAGAGAGAGAGAGAGAGAGAGAGAGAGCGCACCAGGAAGCCATACAGTGTGCTGGAATGTTGTAGACAGGGGAAAATGATAAGGTTCATTTAGAAAGCAGTAAAGTGGAGATTTCAATTTCCTTTGAAAATCACAGCACAGTTATTCTTCCGTGGCACTTCTCAGAAACAGTGGAGTTCTGCTCTTGGACCCACTCAGGGGAAGCTAACAGGGAGAGGGGGTGGGGCAGGGGTGTCACACAAATGTGAGGCTGACTCTCTGGAGGTCAGGGGTGGTTCAAGAAAAAAGGTGCTGGGCAGCTGTCCACAAGGGCAGGTTTGCAGACCTTCTGCATGCACCTAAGAACTAGAATATATATATATAGAGAGAAATATAAATATAAATATAAATATATATGTGAATAGAAATAGAATATATATGTGAATTTGCTTGTGTGTATGTGTATGTGTGTGTGCATACACAAGTGTGCATGTGTGTGCATGTGTGTGTATGCACAAATGTGTATGTGTTTGTGCATATACAAGTGTGCATGTGTGTGCATATACAAGTGTGCATGTGTGTGCATATGTGTGTGTATGCACAAATGTATATGTGTGTGTGCTCAGGCAAATATGCAAGTGTGTGTGTATGTATGTGTGTGTGTCCCAGTTATGGACTGGGAGGTCTGTATATGTGGCTCTTCATTTGCACAGGGTGCTAGCACTGTTCTGTGACTACTTGGTTAGAGGTGAGCATGTACTTCATCTGTCTTATGACGATGCCCTCTCTACATTTTTCTCTCTGCGTGTGCTAAAAGCAAACATGAAAACCACATCTAGAAACACCAAGCAAACATCCATCCACAAGCAAATGAAGAGAGTAGAGGCCTTGAGGTTGTTATCATTAGCGGAAATGGATTCAGACGTCAGAAAGCGCTTCTGGACTTGGGAGGGAAACCTGTACCAGCAGGCAGGTGAGCTGGGGGTGAGACCCATCCCAGAGCCTTGGGGTTGGACCCCAGTTCCTGCTGGCTTCTATCTGTGTGGCCTTGGGTAAGCCACTGGGCTTCTCTGGGGCTTCATAAAATTCCAACAAACGAGGTTGTTGTCTTCATGAGATGGTATGAGAGACTGTGGAGCACACTCATGCCCATACAGACAAGAGCCGCAGCCTGGGTGTGGTGGTCAAAGGACAACTTTATGGACTGAGTTTTCTCCATCCGCCTTTATGTGGATTACAAGGGTTTAATACAGGCCACCAAGTGTGCATGACAAAAGCCCACTGAGGCATCTTCCCAGAGCCATCTGTGGGCTTCTTGAGAGTACCTATGTATTACACAAGGAGTCACTCCTCATACAGTCAACCAAGCCTTGCTGTTGTTGACTTCAGAACTGGGCTGCCCCCTTTACCTGGCTTCTGGGGATCAGCCGTCAGAGGACCTGCTGGCCTCAGGCCCTTGGATTAGGTGAGATTTCTATCAGGACCTTCAAGCTGAGCAGGAAAAAAAAATACCGAGCCCCTTTGCATGCACCTAGGCTGTCTGCTCTGTGTCACTAAACTTAATGGCTTGTGACATGACTGATAGGGAACTCAAACTCACTATAATCCATCTGTTGAGCAGGCAATGGTGGCAGTGGCAGGTTCCAGGGAAAATCAGGATGAGAGTTGCTGGTGCTCTGGACTGGGGGTGAATGGCGGGAGAGTAGATTCCAGCAGGGTTTACCACCCCACCCTACCCCTACCCCACACCTAGCCTGGGGCAGACTTGAGAGAGTCAAAGGGAGACCACAGAAGTGAGGAGGAGAGCCAAAGGGCACTACCTAGAAGTCAGGAGCACTGCCTCCTCCATCCGCTGCTCCTGCAGGGCTTAGGGTAGGCCATTAGCATCTCTACTTCCGTGTAATGACTTAGGCTCTGGGCTTGTGACTCCACCTACAGCCCTCAGCACATTGCCCCAGGGCACCCCAAACCCCACAGCTGGGCAGCCAGGATGTTAATTATAGATGTTGGTTTTCTGCCACAGTTCCTGGCATGTGACTCCCTTCTCACCGTGACCTGTAGGAAGTAGAACGTCCCATCCTCAAGGTGGTGCATAGAAGCTTTGACCTTTCCAATCTTTTATTACCAAAAAATTCCCCTAGGCCTGGAGAGACCTTCAGTGCTTCATGGCACTTGCTCTTACAGAGGACCAGGGTTCAATTCCCAGTACTCACAAGGCAGCAAACAATCGGATGTCCTCTTCTGATCTCTGTTTACAATGGGAATTCACTTGGTGTACATGAGGGCAAAATGCTCAAACATATAAAATAAATCAGTCTTTAAAAGAAGCAAAGAAAAAAAAAGAAGCAAAGAAAAAAAGGGTGAGGTAGCCAAGGTTAAGGCAATGGACTGAAAAAAAAGAAGGAAGGAAAAGGAAGGGAGGGAGGGAAAGAGAGACAGAGACAGAGAGACAAAGATGAGAGGGAGGGAGAGGGGAAAGGAGGGGAGAGAGAGAAAGAGAGAGACAGAGACAGAGACAGAGAGACAAAGATGAGAGGGAGGGAGAGGGGAAAGGAGGAGGGAAGGAGGGGAGAGAGAGAGACAGAGACAGAGACAGAGACAGAGAGACAAAGATGAGAGGGAGGGAGAGGGAGAGGGGGAAGGAGGGGAGAGAGAGAGACAGAGACAGAGAGACAAAGATGAGAGGGAGGGAGAGGGGAAGGGAGGAGAGAGAGAGAGAGAGAGAGAGAGAGAGAGAGAGAGAGAGAGAGAGAGAGAGACCCAATCCGCTCTTGTCAAATGGGAGCCATTATAGACTCTTCCTCAACACAGAGGGATCACTTGCAGGCATTTATGCCTGCAGGATACAGGCTCTGCAGAAATTAAAGGGTACTGGGGTGTAGGGAGCCTCAGGGGGACTGAGTTCCTGGAAGGTGCTGAGTCTAGAGGGGAAAATGGAAGCCGATGCTCTTCTGTTCCTCACTCTACCTGTCCCTTTCTGTGTCTTTCATAGTGAGGTGCTAAGCGGGTTCCCTGAGTCCTTCGAGCGCCATAACAAACAGTGGAAACAGGGCCTTGTAGAACCCAGAGTTTTGGAGAAGCACAGGCGAAAACAACCTGAGAGGGGTTCAGGGGGATCTTGAGGAACTGAACCCTGGTCTGTGGAATCTGAACCAATACAAGGTAGACATTGTTAAAACTGACTGAAATTCTGGGACTTTCCCTTGCTATACCCACTAGGGTTGTTTGGTGAGTGTGGACAGAGGTCATCTCTGACACCTGTTCTGTGGCAGTAAAAGGAGAAATCAAGCCTTTTTCCCCCTCAGCACAGCCTACCTCTCCCTTCAGCTGCACCCACCACTACTGGAAAGGAGTGAAAAGCCCTTGCTTTAAAGGGCTTGATTCAAGGTAAGATGGAGAAACACCAAACTCTACATGATATTTGCCCTTCAGAGCTCTGCATAAAATCAGGCTAAGACTGGGACTCCCAGAAATCACAGCCCTTTAGGGTTCCTCTCCTTGGTAACTGTCCCTGCCTGCCTGGTCTCCTCTGGTAGCACTTCACTATTAAATTCCCCGCCTATCTAAACTCCTCCAGGGTCTGCTTCCTGGAAGGTAGAATATGCCAATATAGAAAAGGGTCATGGCCAGTGACAGCTTTAGTTTATGCCAGATTATAGAGTATGATGATCTCTTACAGTGTCCCATGGCCAGGGACACTGGGAAGAGAATTCCAAACTTCATTCTGGGAGGCTTAAAAACAATTTTACAACACATCGTAATTTGTACACAGTTCTGGGGTGCAGTATGACATCTCAGTCTGTATGTACAGTGTGTCATAATCAGAATGGATAATTGGTAGATCCGTCACCTCAAACATTTATTTGTTCTCCGTGATGGGAACATTCACAATCCTCTCTGCTGATTTGAAACGTTCAATTAATTGTTGTCAGCCTTAGCCTTCCCCTGGGCTGTGGAACACTGGGAATTACTCTCCTGAGGAGCCGTGTCTGTTAACTCTTCCCAGCACTTCCGGCTCCATCTTTCCCTGGGAGGGTTTGCAGGGCTCTCACCGGCCCTTACTGAGTTTGTTTTCTTTGTGTGCTTGCTCAGTTATCAAGTGAGCCAGTATTCCCTGGCAAGAGATGGGCAGCTAGAGGATGGGCTGGTTTGCTGAAGGAAGGGACTGTCTGAATAGAATCCTCTGGGGAAGAAACTGGGGGACTCCAGCCTCCAGTTAAACACCGGGCATGGATAATTGAGAGAGAGAATTCTCCACACCCGACCAGTTGAGAATTCATTTTAAATGCAGTCTGGTTTCTCAGGACAAAGCATTCTTAGCTGCCTTAGACTTCCTGGAGTAGGGAAATAAATAAAACCATGGTTTTCCTCTTTCCAGGGCGCTTTCCCCGTTCCCTGTCTCAGAGGGAGAGTAGCTCACGTGTCCTGTCTCACAGTAAATACTTGTTGAGCATCCAAGTGCAGACTCCTGTTGTTTGGTTGCCACTGTCTCTTCTTCGCCCTGCACAAGGCATCCAGTGCCCAGTTTCTCTCTGAAAAAGACTCTTTTCTTTAACTGGTTTCTTTCAGCTAGAGTTGACTCCACCTCGAATTGGACACATGATCAGGCCCGGCCAATGAGAGCACCATATCTCCATTGTACCATGCAGCAATACAATTTTTAGATGAAGATATTCTAAGTAAAAATGCATCAAGTACACCTAACATCAGGATGCTCTCCTTAGCAATGCAGCATACTGCAGTGCATTGGTGTTTGTCTGGGCCATCTTGGCCTGACCAGCTGCTTTGACTCACTGCTGTTGGCCAGCATCAGGACAGGACAGAGGACCATCATACCTTTTTTTTTGAGCCCAGGAGTGATGGTGATGGATGGTAGATAGATGAGTGGTGATGATGGGTGTTGAGGACACATAGGCCCTGGTATGGAAATCTGGAGTCCTTATCAAACAGCAGTGACCTTCTTGCAAGTTTCCCGGGAAGCAGTAAGCACAGGTGGAAATGGGCTCCCTCGCAAACACATGGCATTTACTTTAGGCTTTGCCGAGAGAACCACTTCCTGCCTGTGACCTGCAATCTGTGACAGCTGGGGATCGGAGACGTGGAGGCCGGCAAAGGTGGAAAGCTGAGTGAAGACACACAGGCTGGAAATACACAGCTTCCACAGACCCTCCACAGACCCCATGATGAGCTCCCTTGTTTGTATAAAGGACACCCTTGGAATCAGAGAGACAGGCCATCTCCTCCTAGGGGTCGGGGGTCATTAGTCCAAGCATCTTCGGGGGAGTAAGATGGGATGGAGTGATCTGCTGGCTGGGAACATGGCCGAGTACTGGCTTAAAGTTGTGAGCGTAAAGCCTATGGCTTACTGAGAGGTGGGGTTCAGTATTAACCCAAGGAGCAGACCGAAACAGAGGTCACAGCTTACTGGAGATCTGTGAGAAGTCTACAGAGAAGCAATGCATCTGATCTGCTCCCTGCCATAGACATACATCTCATGAGGTCCAGAGTGGCCCACAGCATCAGGTAGAAGACTGTTCCACACTCAGCCTTCAAAGAGCAGACAAGCAAAAAGACTCTCACTGTCTACTAGGTGCCTTTGGGAATGGTGTGTGCTGTGGACTTGGCAGAGGTGATCGTGCTATTCTTTTTTGACATCATTCTGCTTTGTCTACTACTGTTGACATCACCGGTGGTAGGGAAGGGGTAGTAATTTACCATAGACAAAAGTTGTCTGCCCCTAAGAGGCCATGCCTAGAGCTAACCAATAAATGGAACAGCATGAGGGGCAGAGTGACGACATTTGATGTAACCCTCATTCTTTGCCTCACAGCTGGGTATTCCAAGCAAGTTCCTTCACACCTTCCTGCCTCTGTTTCCTCATTTGTCAAAGGGTTTAACCTTGAGGTGTATATGTACCCTGGATCATCTCTCTTTGGCTGACATCTTGCTACCACCTGGGCACCACAGGGGGTCAAGCACAGTGGAGGGGTGAGGTGATACAAGGTATGCCCAACATTGTTTGAACTCTAGGCTCATACCCAAAACAAACCTGTGGCTTCCTGGTCACTTAGATGGCACGTACATATAGTGACTATTCCTGGTTATCAACTTGACTATATCTGGAATGAACTACAATCCAGAATTGGAAGGCTCACCTGTGATCCTAATCTGGAGGCTGGGAGGTACAAGTTTCTGACCTGGATATTGGCAAGGAAATCTTGAGGCATAGTGGCTATGAATTCCAGAAGATTAAGACAGGGAGATCTCTGAGTTCAAGGTCATCTGGGACAAGCAAATCCCAGATCCAGACGTGGTGGCACACACCTTTAATCACACTTTCTGCTGGAGACCTACATAAGAACATTGGAAAAAGGAAGATTCTTCTTTGCCTGCTTGTCTTGTGGGACTGAACAACTGCTAGATCCTTGGACTTCCATTCACAGCTGCAGCTGAATTGTTTGTGAGTTGGACTACAGACTGTAAGTCATCAACAAATTCCCTTACTCTATAGAGACTACTCATACATTCTGTGACTCTAGAGAGCCCTGACTAATACAGTACATTTACTATGGTACTGAAGGGACCTGAAGGGACGTTCCCACCTCACTTTCAATCAGGACATGCCACCTGGCATCCCCACTGTGTGTGTTAGTTACTGGATTCACAGCTTGGCTTTCAGAAGCCCTTAGTCTTGCAGAAGATGCATAGATTTGTACAGTGTGGAGAGAACTGAGCTAAGAGAAGTTTGAGGTGGGGGTTGAGGGGGATCCAGGACAGAGACAGGGTAGGGATGAGTTAAGCTTCCGGGGATGTGAAATGTCTTGGCTGAGTCCTGCAGAAGCCCAAGACCAGCTGTAGCAGGGATAGGAAAAAGGAGCCAGACCTGAAGGAATGGCAGATCTCACCCTTGCCAGGGATTTCAAAGATGGATGGTGTAGCTTTCCTAGGGTGTAGAACATGGGGTTCATGCTTGACTGGAAGGCTAAACTGAATCCCTAAAGCAGAGAACACAGCCCCCGCCAGCACCAGGGCCACTGCACACAGGGGCTGTTCCTCTCTCTAGCATTGCCACAGCCTGGTGAGACCTCATGGCTTCGGCTAGGCGTGTGTTTTGTTTGGCCCGTGCTTCATTTAAAAGTGGTTTTGTCATTGCTGTTACTTTTATTGTTGCTACAATGTAAAATTGAGAAAACTCACATGAAAGTCTAAATTGGGTTCTTAAAAACAACAACAACAATAGCAACAACCACACAAAACTCAATTCCTAGGAGTACCAGCCCTGCATTCCCACAGGCCAGTGGTGGATTGGCTCTGAAACCTGGTACTTCTCTGACACAGGATTTGCATGATTCTGAGTCCAGTCCAGTTCTTAGCACTTCTGGTCTCACAGTGGCCCACCTCACCCAGGACTTTACAATTCCTCACCAGACAAGTAGGAACTAGAGTCTGTGGGCACCACTTTGGAGTAAGAACTTGGTAGATATAGATTGGGCTATGAGGACCCCCGACAATACCCTACCAAATGAGCCTGTAGGGGCCAGAGCCCCTTTCTGGCTTCTTCTGATCTGGGATGGAGTGTAGCCCAGGCTGCCTTACAATTCATAAGAATCCCCAATTCTTGAAATTATAGACATGGGGTACCATGCCATGTGTATCCTATATAGCCTATCTGTTTTTGGAGGGTGGGAGGCTGTTGGTTTGTTTTGATTTTGGTTTGAAACAGGGTCTCACTATGTACTGTTGACTGTCCTGGAACTCACTATGTAGACTAAGCTGGCCTTGAACTCACAGAGATCCTACTGCCTTTTCCTACCAAGTACAGCTCGTCTTTTAAAGGAACTCTCTAAAGCATTATTCAAATGTTTCTGGATCACCAGGAAAGAGCCCATGATAATGGCTTCTTTGTGTTTGTATGTGAACACATGTATGTAGGTACATGTGAGTTCTTGTATGTGTGTGTGCATATGAGTACATGTATGTGTATGTGCATGTTAGACATGAATGAGTATAGAGCATATATCCCTCTTTGAACATTTATTTGACACTTGTTCTTTCTGTTTTAAATTTGGGCTGGATTTAAGTACTACTAATGTAAAACTGCCTGTTTAAATCCAAAGTTAAGGCTGTTTGTGATGATCTCACCCATGGCCTCTCCCCGTCTTTGCTGAGGTGTAATTTATGGGCCTATTTGAAGCATGGAGAGCCCAGTGAGTTTTGATGAATGAAGCCCTCACAAAACCAGCACTACAATCAAGATACCAACTTTCCCATCACCCCCCGAGCGTCCCTGATACTCTTTCTCCTCAATCTCCCCATCGCTCTCGGTCCCAGGCAATCACCGATCTGCCTTCTCGCCACTAGAGATTAGATTTCTCTTTTCTAGAGGTTCAGATAAATGGAATCATACAGCACGTTCTCTTTTGTGTCTGTCTCCTTTCACTTGCTGCATTTTGGGGATCTATCCATTGTGTTACACTTAATATCGCTCCTTTTCTATTCTCCAGAACAATATCCCACTGGTTACATAGCTAGTGTGGGATCTGTTTATCCATTCATCTGCTGAGGGTGCACATTTGGGTTGTTTCCAGTTTGAAATGTTAAAAATAAAGTCATTAAAACATGCATATACTCATCTCCACATAATTCACAGCTTTCTTCCTTCTCTCTCTCTTTTTTTGAGATAAGAACTCAAACTCACAGAGAACTACCTCTCCTACCAGAGTGCTGTGATTTTTAAAATATCATCTATCAATCTACCATTTACCTGCCTGCACGTCTGTTTGTCTACCTATCTACCTATCTATCTATCTATCTATCTATCTATCTATCTATCTATCTATCTTTAGTAAATGTTTCTTTATGTATCCCTAACTGGCCTGGAACTGACTATGTAGACCAGACTGGCTTAGAACTCACAGACATCCTTCTTTATCTGTGGGATGCCTATAACTGAAAGCTGTTTTTTAAAAAAAGGTCAACAATGGAAGATTTTTGAAAGTGTAACAATTAAAAATTAATTCAAAGTCAAGCGTGAGGTGAATCTGAGATGTTCCTGACAGGACCTACTCATCTTGCCTCTTTTGACTTCATTGTAGCCTTGATTCTAGAGTGTGCACACCACATAGGCTATGAAGCCACAGAGAGTCACAGAACACTGCCCAAGGCCCCTCAGCCAGACCTGAGGCTACTGTGTGTTGTGAACTGCAGTGTTTGCACTGGACACCAAAGCCTTCCGCTCTCACAGAAATGTGGCAGCTTTTGTATGGAAAACAGTGACTTTAAATCCTTTCTTACCTTCATCCCTCAGCAGGAATCCAATCAGTACACCTTTGGATTGGATTGTGTTTGATTTTTAAAATTGTTGTTTAAGTTGTTGACATGAGTTTTACCAAAAAAGAAAAATTACTAAGGGAATTCCCAACAATTTCTGAAGTGCTGGGGCCCATCAATGTGTTTCTGCCATTCTGTGTTTATGAGAGGCAGGATTTTCATTATTAACAATTATAAAGTCAAAATAGCAGTCAACTCTTAAATGTGTTGATGTGCTCTATATTTTGCAGCACTAAATATACATATTTTAATTCTTCTAAAAATTATTTTATTTATAATTATAATATGTGTGTGTATGTGTATGTGTGTGTGTGTGTGTGTGTATGTGCAAGTGTGCAGTACAAATGTGCAGTTCAAAGGACAACTTGTAGCAGTCTGTTCTCTCCTCTACCATGAAGTCTGCAGGTGAGCACAGGCTCTAAGCCCTGCGACACCTACAATGCCATTCTCTCACACCGAAGCCACTCTAATGAGTGTGTAGTAGCGTCTCCATGTGGTTTCATTTGCATTTCCCTGATGACTAGCAACACCGAACATCTTTTCATGCACTTATGGACCATTTGTGTGTCTTTTTGAGCATAATAGCATCTTAATGCCAACTCTTTCAACCTCTAATCGAGGCAATGGAAGATTATGCAGATAATTAGTGCACAGTGTAGTAAATCACTTCTATGAAAAGAACTGATCAGCCATGGGGGAGAGAGAGAGAGAGAGAGAGAGAGAGAGAGAGAGAGAGAGAGAGAGAGAGAGAGCTTACACTTGATCTCTGAGCTGTGGCTGGAATGCTGGGACCAAGTGGCTAAGGTAAGTGACAGGCAGGGTTCTCAGACTTGCTTTCTGTGATGAGAATGATACAGAGCTTGGCTGATGCTCTGGTGGGCAAACTTGCTGAGCAGAAACTGTGGGCAGAGTGCTGATAGATAGAGCAGCAGGCTGCAGCTCCAGTGAGCTTTGCCTCCTTTGATTAGGTTTCCTTGTTCCTGGGCATAAGGTCTGAGCTGGCCTGGACTTCCCAAGTCTCTGAAGCCAGCTCTGCCCTTGGCTGCAGAGTCAATATGGATTGACTCTGATCCTGTCTCATCATCGAGGTCCCAGTATGCCTGGCTATCTGAGCTTGCGAAGGCTCGTGTATCGGAGTCGGGGTTGCTCTAGCGGTCTACACTCTGATGGCTGGGCTGAATTCTGCAAGATGTATGCATAGCTGTGTGTGTGCGGACATGATCCAGACATCACTCAGCAGTCAGCACCAGACTTTCCCCTGACCTGGATGAATGACTGACTTAAACTGGTCAGGTGTACATCAACTGACCAGTGTGATCAGTTGGAAAACTGCTTTGATTGATTTTTTTCCCCTCCTCTCCTTGACTAGGTCTGCTGACTGCTGGCCCTGATCAAAATGAAATCTGGCTTTGCAAAGTCTCTGCTACGTGGAGTATCTTAGTCTACACCTTACTACACCTTGCTTATCTCATTTGTTTGTGGGGGCTCTCAGATTTGGCACATGCATCAAAGTGCTAGAGTTTTCCGTGCTGCCAACAGGCTGTGTTATCAGCACAATCCCACGGAGGAGGTGCTGGCTCTGGAATGCTCTGGAATCTGGGTTTAGCCAAAACCATGTCACTTAGAGCCATTAAGACCTTTGGCAAGTCACTCTTAAGACCCTGTCCTCCTCTCTAACGGGAGCAGTGAAAGTTACCTCCCGATATTCTGAGGATTAAAGCCGGCAGTGCACCCTATGTTCAGGAGTACATATCATTTTGTCAAGGCTCTGGGTTTCAAGCCTCTGCCTCTAAAAGCTGAGTTGGATAGACAGCTCTTATGCACCCGTTTTGTACGTTATATTGGTAAATTGTGTGTTTTTAAGCTTGTCGAAAGTGCTCTCTGGGATTGAGGAAGGACCTCCTGTCTCTGACTCGGTATGTTTAGGTCAAGTGTTTTTTAAAACATCTTCCTTGGGTAAGCAGGCTCCCTAAGTCTGTGCCAAGGAGAAGGAGAACAGCCAGCTAAGGGTGCTGAAAACACTGTGCCCCTGAGAACAGCTAGGAGGCAGACTATTTCCGACAGGGTTTACCAGCACTTGCCTTATGATATAAAAAGGCCCGCAGTGGGATCTGGAAGCCAAAAGTTCAGCCTTAGGAAACCGATCACTGCAGAGAGAGGCCAGAGAGGACCCTCCCTCTGCCACTGAAGCCTGGAACCCTGGCTCACTGCTTCCGCTTCCTCAGCTCTGTCGGCTGTCTGTAAGCTCCCGAGTTGATGGTATTTTCTCTCTAGCCACTGCTCCTCTGTAGCTCTATTGCTATTTATTCTTTCACTTTTGCCTGCTATAGACTTAGTAAGCTTACCCATTCAAAGCCAAATGCGGCTACAGTAGATCATTGTCTCGACCATACAGAATGCTGCCTTTGGTGAATGACTAGGGAAGAGCGAGAGAGGTGCTTTAACTTAGATCACAAAGTAGCCCTTCCTCACAGCATATTCTCACAGCAAAGTCTCAGGAGAGAAGGTGTGTGATAGGTGACAAAAAAAAAAAATCTCTGAAATTAAGGGGAACTCTGAACCTTAATCTTAGCTAATTTGATACCCACAAAGTACTAGCTCTGAAGTAAACTATCTTTCTCTTCAGGCCACGCCCCCATTCAATATGTCCATACACTTGAATAAGCATTCTAAGGAGTCAAAGCCAAGTCTTCAGTTCAGTGGCTTTCTCTTTCACAGACTTGTCGATGGTACCCCACAGTGCCTCAGTTTCCCTTTAGTCTCAGGAGTGCTATGGTAGAAGATTCCAGGGTCACAAAGCTGTGGTTATTGTCTCAAATGCCCTCCAAAGTCCTCCAGTGGGAGCTGACAGAATGAGTAGCAAGAATTATTACTAATTAGTGAAAATATGTATAATCGCATAATTGGAGTATATAATTGATGCTTCACTGCTGCAGGCAGAAATGAGGGCTGGAGAGATGAAAGCCCAGGAAGAGGAGGTGCTGTGGCTCCTAACTACTGAGCAGGCAGGAGCAATGTGGAGGGGCCGGCACTGTAGCTTCCCTACAATGCATGCATTGGATAAAGGTCATGGGCTGGGAGCCAAGAAACACAAAGAAATACAAGATAAGCCCTTACCCAGCACACACACACACACACACACACACACACACACACACGCCTCCATACACACCCCCATATACACACATACTACATACACATAAACTCCACACATAATACACACATATACATATATATACACACATATGAACCCCCATATAAACATATATACTTCACACATACACACATATACCACACACATAATACACACATAAACATACATGTATGCATACAATCATACATACAAACATATATATATACATATATACACATATATACGCATGCACATATCTCATACATATACATACATATCCCATATATAATACACACACATACATGCATATATATACACACAGATGCACCCCCATATACACACATGTAAAATTCACACATACACACATAATATACACATACACATATGTGTATTCATACAATCATACATACATGCATTGTACTGGCTAGTTTTGTGTGTCAACTTGACACAGGCTGGAGTTATCACAGAGAAAGGAGCTTTAGTTGGGGAAGTGCTTCCATGAGACCCAGCTGTGGGGCATTTTCTCAATTAGTGATCAAGTGGGGAGAGCCTCTTGTGGGTGGTACCACCTTTGGGCTGGTGCTCTTGGGTTCTATAAGAGAGCGGGCTGAGCAAGCCAGGGAAAGCAAGCCAGTAAGAAACATCCCTCCATGGCCTCTGCATCAGCTCCTGCTTCCTGACCTGCTTGAGTTCCAGTCCTGATTTCCTTTAGTGATGAACTGCAACATGGAAGTGTAAGCTCAATAAACCCTTTCCTCCTCAACTTGCTTCTTGGTCATGATGCTTGTGCAGGAATAGAAACCCTGACTAAGCCAAATTGGTACCAGTGTAGTGGGGTATTCCTGTGACAACCTGACCATGTTTTGGGGAGGACTGTGGAAGGACTTTGGAACTTTGAGCTAGAAAAGCCATTAGAATATTAAGAGCTCGGTGGAAAGTTCTATAGGAGCTTGGAAGACAATGTTAAGAACAGTGCAAAAGATGGCAGCCTGGCTTGTGAAATTTCAGAGGGAAGATTAAAGACTCTTACTGTGGCCATGTTTTGATTGTGAAGATTCTGTGGTTTTGGTTAGCTGGGGCTGAAGAATCAGCAGTGAGTAACAAGATACAAGAACCACTAAAGCAAACCTTTGTGTTACTGGGACTATTGATGCTGGTTAGCTGGAGCTAAGAAATTAGCAGTGATTAAGAAGAGACCAGCATCACTGAGATGAAATCTTCTTAGAAGTGTTTTCTGAGAGCACAGAGATTGTGTTCCAGAGATAGACACAGTTGTATTTTGTGCTGTGGCTGGACTTGGTACTGTGTAAGAGTCACCAGATGGTATTGGTTTTGAAGGCTTGAAGGGGTCATGAAGAGCAGCTGAGGCCACGGAAGGCCATTGGTGAAGGTGCAGCCTCAGTTGCAATTGATGGCCCAGGACTTGAAGGGATCATGAATAGGAGCAGAGGCTTGTCACCATGATGAGAGCCTATGAGAGGCTATTGGTGAAGCCTAATTACAGTAGAAGTCAGCAGTGTTTTGGAGATGCCAGTACCATGAGATGATCACCAAGAACAGCAGCAGCAGTGGAGTACAGGCAGCTGGAGCCTAGAAGACAAGCTGTGTGCTACAAAGGGCAGAGCTGGAGAAGTGACCCCACGCCCTTGGAGGAGCCCGGAAGATTGTGAGTTGGATCCCAGACATTGAACCATTGGAGTTTGAGTTTTGCTTTTGGTTGTGACTGTGCCCTGATATATTTCCCTGTTGAAGGAAGAAAGTATTTTAGTGGAGTCACAGTTAAAAGACTTTGAATTTTAAAGATATTGGACATTTTAAGGTGATTGAACTTTTAATATGTAAAGACTGTGGGACTTTTAAAGTAATTTAGATCTTGGGGATGAATAAGAAAGTAAGGGATGAGGCTTAATAGTGATGTGTTTGTGTGTCAAGTTGACAAGAGGTCAATTGTACTAGCTAGTTTTGTGTGTCAACTTGACACAGGCTGGACTTATCACAGAGAAAGGAGCTTTAGTTGTGGAAGTGCTTCCATGAGACCCAGCTGTGGAGCATTTTCTCAATTAGTGATCAAGTGGGGAGAGCCTCTTGTGGGTGGTACCACCTTTGGGCTGGTGCTCTTGGGTTCTATAAGAGAGCAGGCTGAGCAAACCAGGGGAAGCAAGCCAGTAAGAAACATCCCTCCATGGCCTCTGTATCAGCTCCTGCTTCCTGACCTGCTTGAGTTCCAGTCCTGACTTCCTTTAGTGATGAACTGCAACATGGAAGTGTAAGCTCAATAAACCCTTTCCTCCCCAACTTGCTTCTTGGTCATGATGTTTGTGCAGGAATAGAAACCCTTACTAAGACATGCATACATACATATATACACCCATACACACACCTCACACATATACACAATATACACATATACCCCATACACACACACCTCACACATATACACCCCCATACACACACACATACACACACACACACACCTCTCCTAGGAGAGCACTGGAGTCTTCTAGGAGAGCACCACAGTTTGAAGCTTCTGTGTATTTCTGCTGTTGTTTACCAGATTCTCATGCAAGGTCTCAGTTGATTGATTGCCACAGCTGGGAACAAGAGATGCTCACCAGCCTTGATGACCTCTTGGGACCTCTTACATTTGGTCTTTGAGTCCCCAGTGCACTGTCAAAATCCCAGCAGAGTTCCTCACCCTGCCTGGTCTCCATACAAGTTTTGATATCTGGAGTCTCTGTTTCAGGGTTCATTTGCTGGAGAAGAGGCAAACATGTAGAAACTGGAGTGTTTTCTCAATGCCTGTGCTGAGGTTGACTTGTGCTTGAAGGAAGGAGGTAGGGCTGGAGGCAGGAAGTGCGTGCGGGTGATCTTGGAAGGGCATATGGTCATGAGTCTATCAAGAACAGCAGTGAGATGACTCAGTGTAAAGGTGCACGCTGACAGACCTGATGATCTGAGCTCAGCCCCTGGAGCCCACATGGTGAAGGTGAGAACCAAATCCCCTCTGAGTGCCACATATACACCATAACACTGGAAGGTACACATACACACACACACACACACACACACACACACACACACACACACACACTCATACACATACACTCACTTATTTACACACACATGCACATACACACATGCACACATTCTCACACATACACACACATACACACATGCACACTCACACACACATACACTCACACATTCACACACATACACTCACACATTCACATGCATACACTCACATATTTACACACACATGCACATACACACATGCACACACATATACACGTACACACATGCACACACACACATATACACTCACACACTCACATGCATACACTCACATATTTACACACACATACACACGTACACACATGCACACACACACACATATACACACATGCCCACACACACCACACAGGGATAAATAAAGAAGTGTAGTTTATTTAAAACCAACCCAAAGATCCCAGTAACAATTGGTGCCATATTGTGTCAGGTGTGTTGAGTTAGCTCCCGGTGTCACATCAGTTGAGAATGTGGATGCTGTAATTGTCCCTACTTCATAGTAATGTGAATGAAACCCAGGGAAGACAGCCAGTTGCCCAAGGTTACCCAGCTGGCTAGTGATGGAGCCAGGACTCTAGCACAGGTCCTACTCCAAAGCCACCACCTGCTCTGCTCCCCTGGTACCTGAAACCATCAGAGCCGCCGCTCCCCATATTTCCTCTTCCTGCATGAGCTCCCATCAACCCCACAGGCTTGTTGGCAGGAGGGAGAGAGCTGATACTTAGTAATAAGTATCTGGAACGATGGCTGGGCTTTTAGAAGCATGCAGACCTTCCTTTCTTCTTGTGTGCTGTTACTCTTCCTCTGTGCCAGATACACAGTACTAGGTGCTTCTGAATTAAAGAGAAGAATCCTGCTCTCCTGGGTCTTGCCGTCAGACATAAAATGGAGAAGGTGCTGCTCAACCCACAAGGCTCGCACAGGAAAGGCAACCCAAGCCTAGGGTGAGGACCGAAGACCTACCCTGCGTGTGGGTTGAAGATGGAAGGCTTCTTGGAGGAGTTGAGATATGACTTAAAACCGAAGACAGGGCTGGCATTTTTAAATGTCAAGATGGAATGCATGAGACCAATGCATTTAGATGGGACTAGAAGTCAGGAGGTCAGTGTTGTCCCCATTGCCCAAGAACAGGGCATGGAGGCAGGCTGTGAGGTTTTGGTCTGCTTTGTGTCTGTGGCATCTCCGATGCTTAGACAAGGCTAGCTTTAGTGTCAAAACACACGGGTTAAAAGAATTCACAAGAGAAGAGAAGAGAACATTGACAGGAAGTTGTATATGTCTGGTGAGGACTGCAGATCAATTGGCCAGTAGGAAGTGGGTGCTGGGGAGGACACGCCGAGACAGGGTTTACATGGAACTTAAAGGCCCAGTCAGAAAGGGATGACAGCATGAGCTTTGAATGAATGCCTGGAGAACAAGGGGGAAACTCCAGCATGTGCCAACCTGGCACTGGTTCTCCACCCCAGACACCTGGAACAGATGAGGGGAGACGACGGGAGCAGAAGCCTTCCTCCGAGAGGTGTGGCTCCGGGGCAGTCATTGTGAAGACAGCAGACGCAGCACACAGACACCTGGTTCTATCATCCCGAGGCCCATTGGTGTGCATGTCCCTGTCATAACCTGCAGCGTGCGACATTTGTCTGTTTGGCTCTAGGCAGCATCTTCACAGTTGCCAAAGGCAGTCTCTGCAACTCTCCAAGGCCCTGCTTGGCAACTGCTCGGTGGATTCCATGTTCCCTCTTCCCGGCAGCTGCTTAGGGACAGCTCTGTGCATCTCTCATCCAGTGCGATGACTGAACTGCTCAGGTGCAGATGCAGTTCCCTAGCTAGGTCTTTGCTCCGGGGTGGGGGTGGAGTGGGGATTCTACATTACCATTTCCTGGGGAGATTTTTTTTTTTAAGTGTCTACTCCTCCCAGAGAGGGCATCAATAACAAACCAAAGTAACAATGCCACTCAAGTCAACAAACTGATGTGTTTATTGGGCTTACTTACAGAGTGTAAATAAGAAGTTATAGAAGCACAAGTTATCCCAGAACAGCCACGACACCAAAAAGTCTCAGCCCAGCTGGATGACAGCTTCTCCATAGCTGTTTAAATGGCGTCTTCCCTTTGGCTAATAATCCGTACTTGTACTTGTACTCTGTTACCTAAGACCCCAGACCAAGCGGAGCTAGGGGAAAAAATACAGACCTCTGCAAGGGAGGTAGGTGTAAGAAAGAGAGGCGGGGGTCTCAGGTAAGAGTGTGATGACCCCTCTGCTCTCTCCTACGACAGGCTGGCTCTTGAGGGTCTCTTGCTGGCAGTCACAGCTGCTCTGATGAAGAGGGCAGTGGCTGTTAGGTTTAGAGGACAGACAGCATTCTGTAGCACACAGCATCTGTTTCCCATGCCTTGCGTTGAAGTTAGTGATACTAAACCTTGATTTGGGGGATGGGGGAATTTCTTGCCATCATGTTGGACCAAGGCGAGGTTTTCAGCTGCAGTATTCGTAGACAAGGAGTGGGTTAGCCTGGAGCAGAGCAATCTATTAGCCTATCTCAGCAAGGCATAGATTAAATGTCAGGGTGGGGAGCGATAAAAGTGGAAAACATAATGACATGGTCCTGGTATTTTCCCAGATGAGACTCGCAAGCCCTTGTATGGGGGCAGGAGAGAGAAAAGTCTTAGATGCGGACAGATCTCAGTTCAGTCTCTGTTACTTACAAGTTGATTGATTGTTGGAAAATTCCTTTAACAAAGTAGTTTCCGATTTTGAGGGGGTGTTAACTGCTCCCCCCAGAGGACATTCCATAATATCTGGATACATTTTTGTCGTTGCTGCTGCTGTTGCTACAATCCTCAGGAGGAAGTGTTTGCTACTGTGTCAGGTGCTACTGGGCTTTCCATATAGCCTAGCTAGGACACTGCTTACCTCCCCCAGATGATCTGCCCACAGCTTCACAGGGGCTGGGAAGACTGTCAGCCCTGCTGAGTCTCCTTTGCCATCTCTCCAGGGGGGTAAGGAGCAGCCAGGACTCCTATGTGTGGGGAAGAACGATGCCCACACACAGTAGGCCCTCAGTGTAGTTCTCTGTGTTTCTCCAACAAGTTCCTTCTTCTTTCTGGGTGTGGAGACTTTGGAGAGAATTCAGAAGTGTTGCCAAGCTAATTACAGGGCAGGGTGTTCCATTTTGAAGACACATGAAAGGACCTGAGGTTATTTAGCCTGAAGAAGAAAGGAGGCTTGGAGGTGATTTAATAATGGTGTTAAAGCCTCAGAAAGGTTATGAGCTCAGTGAAGTCAATCCATTTCTTCTCATCTTCACTGGGGAATGAAAATGAGCGGTAAGTAGGGTGGAATGGGGCTAGATGTGAAGCAGAACTTTATTTCCTCAAAGGTTATGGGGAGAGAGAGCCTTCTGCAGCGTCAGCAGTCTAATGATGGTTTCAGATCTCTCAGGATGACCAGCACTCCTTAGTGACGTCAGTGTGTCGGAGGAGTTGTGGCTATGGAGGACGGCATATGTGTGGGCAGGATGGTCTCTGCCTTACAGAGCTTACAGATTCATGTGGGAGTCGGAGAGAGGCCAATGCGACAGGTCAGCCTTAAGTGATGGCTCCCCAGATGCCAAAGATCAGCGGACACGGGAGGATGGGACAGCATTTGAAACGGGTTTCGGGGATCCATCAGCAGCTGGAAGATAAAGAACAGATCATGGAAAGGTGGGAGTGGTGGACTGGAAATGGAAGAGAGGGGGCAGTGGCAGGGGACACTCTGGAGTCTGGAGCAACCTGGGGCCCTGGGAACAGAATGGCAGCTAGGGCTTGTCCTTGGACGGGGCAGGTAGAGGTACACCTGGGAAGGCAGAGTGGCTGCAGGTGACACAGGGAGCAGGGGAGTCAGCTGAGGAAATGGCTTGAGGACATATGGCTGAGGACAAGGCTGAAGTAATGAAAGAGGCGGCACCTGGGGGAGGTGCCAGATCTTTCCTAAATCTCACTTCCTGGGTGCACCTCTGGTCTCTCATGGAGAAGACAGGTTGGCTCCAAGCTGGGCCACCTGCTGATGTCATCTCTGGAAGCCATCCCAGGCTGGATCCTTTCCTCCCCACTCTGGAAAGCTGGAGCATGCCTGGGTGCCCCGGCTGCCACCCGCTCTGCTTCTGCAGGGGCTCCCCTCCCCCTCCCCGTCCCCACCAGCCCGATCCAGGCAGGCACCTGCTCTCCCTAGTTGCCATCTCTTATGTGTCCTATTGTTTCCTGTGTGGTCCCTGGAGCAGCTGGGCTGTACTCCTTGGTGATGATGTAGGTGGGAATATGTAAGTAACCGGGCACTGGGGAGTGGCGTCAGGCTCACGGAACCATCTAGACCTCAGAGGACCTCTGGCAAAGATCTCTGTTATCGCCCACTGTGCAGTTAATCGGTGAATATGTGCAGAACATCTAGGTTGTGCCAGGTCACTACCAGAGTCACACCTGACACCTGGGGCAACATGTCTTCAGAAGCGGCTCCTGCTGCCTGAAGTCCAGTCTAAGAAGTAGTATCATGGTGTAGCTTGTCTGCCCAGGGCAGGATGGCCTTACAGTCTTTCTCAAGGCTGAGGTGTGAGGGGTGGGGTTTGCAATAAAAGGCCTAGGGATCAGGGCAGACCTAAGGGAGGAGTTCCTGATTCTGTAAGGTGCACTATTGCTGCCAGATCAGATGATGCCTGGGAACTAGCTAGAGTGCTGGTTAAAAGAAGGCCAAGGCCTCGGCTGATCACAGTGGTCCAGCTGAAGTGAAGGTGGGGTTGCTTGTAGAAACCACTCGCCTCTGCCTCTTTCCTGTCCAGAGCTTCTGGTTCTGCGGAGACAGACATTTTTTCATATCCCCGTATCTAGCCTGGAATGGCACTTTGCTAAGGCCATTAGATGTCATCATGAGCAGGCCTCATACCAGGAAGATGTGGAGTTGCTTCTGGCCCTATGGTATTCATCCTGGGACCATCCACATGGTACGCAACTGTAACAAGCTTGGTTTCTTCCTGCTTAATAAATGAGGGTGTCACTTCAAAATCTATTGGATTACTATGAGGATAAATGAAATATCAGAATGCCTCTACCTTGTTGGTCCTCAATAATTAATATTCTTTCCTTTTCTGTCCCTGAGGGCTAGTGCTGGAACGAGCCAGCTGGGAAGTTTGAAGAATGTTCCTGAGGCTTATGTCTCAGGGACCCGCTACAGGAGCCCAAGAATGTCCCCCTTTTTGAATTTTGCACACTGAGAGCTCTCTTGCTTATCTTTGTCTCAGGCTTGCCTTTCTCATGAACGGTTTATAATCTCCAGCCCAGATGTAAAGGTTGAATAATACTCTGAAGGATCCTTGGGGGGGGGGATGTCTTAGAATCTACCAGGTAAGTATATAAGCATACCTGTGTAGTGTAGAACTCAGGGATGAGCCCACAGTGACAAGGACCAGGGCTGACATCTGACTCTGATTTTGGCAGGACGAGCTAAGATGGGGAGAGCTTCACAGAGGAAGTTAATCAGTATCACAAACATCCCTGTGATGGGACCCCAGCCCAGTTCTTCTTCTCCGTTCCTCACCAGGAAGACAATTTAGCTCTGCCCGTTCTGGGGTCCCATGGCTATGCCTACAGCGCGCCAACCACCTGTGCTGAGTGAAAAGCTCACCAGATCCTTCCAGCGATCAGAGGCTGGCATGGCAGAGGCAGGCATCGGCCAGTGTTAGCTAGCACGTGGAAGCCCTAGAGGGCGTCTGGCTCAGGCTGTGAGTCCCACAGATGCCTTACAGTCAGCCTACTAGCTCCTTGCTCCTGGGAAGCAAAGATACCGCAGCCTGAATCACACCACTCCCCAGTTATTTTGAAAGGAGGCTTCCCGAATGAAGGAGAGTTGCAGAGCAACAACAGCATTGAGAAATCATGCCCAACTTCCCTCACAGCCATCACTGCGATTCCCTCCTTTCTCTTTGCTCAAAGTGCAAGAGACGGGACCTTCCACAGAACCAGTGCAGGACGCTATGAGCATGCGCGTGACGCCATGAGCATGCGCGTGACGCCATGAGCATGCGCGTGACGCCATGAGCATGCGCGTGACGCCATGAGCATGCGCGTTCGTCACTGAGCCACTTTCATTCGCCATAGGTTCAGTAGGTCTGCAAGGCACGCCCACAGCTGTTGAGGCGGCTCAACATTGAGTGAGCTTGTTCCTCGGCATCCAGCTGAGCAGGGCTCCCTTATTAGCACCAAGCGCTCTTTCTTCAACACAGAGAACACTGGAGAGATCCCAAGGCACATGCGGGGCCTTCTGTAATGTTTTCACTACGTGATGCCCACCCCAGAAACATCCCTTCCTCTCCACCTCCATCCATGCCCTGCGGCTCACCACCACCTCTCTCTAGCTTTATAAAAACTCCAGTTAGCTCTAGTAGAAACGTTGGGGCTAAGCATAGTTGATGAACAGTACTGGGCAGGGTTGCCTAGGGATGGGAAGTAGAAGGGAATAATGGATGGAACCCTCTCCAGACTTTCTGAAGCCATGATTAGAGAGCAATTGTTGCTGGGGGTCTGATGTCATTCCCTGGGTAGCCTTGCCCATCTCTAGTAATGTCAGGGTCGCAGAGATGAAAAGACTTTCTCTCACATTCCTCCCAACCCCTGCTGCTTTCTCTGCTTATTCGAAGCTGGAATCTCTGAAATGTGGTCCTTGTGAGGTTAGTGTTAATTGTCAGCTTGAATACATGTAGAATTCACCTGGGGAGCTAGCTATCTTGAACATGTTCATCGAGGCGGGAAGACGCGTACAGCGTCGGCGGTGCCATTCCCTGCCCGGTAAGTGAAGAAAGAAAGGGAGCTGAGATGCTGTGAGCATCCACTGGCCTTTTCTCCCTGCCCGGCTGCTTCACGCCCCCACTGCCTTGATTTCCTGGCTGTGGTGCCTGTACCTGTGATCTGTGAGCCCAGTGAAGCTCTTTCTCCCATAAGCTGCTTTTACTGAGGTTACTTTACCACAGCAGCAGGAAAAGAAACGGAGACAGACCCTTGTCCAGTTGAAGCCTCTTTGTATGAGGGTTCTCACCATAAGAGGCTCAGGGCTTTCCCCATCAGCCCTCAGTGTCCCTTCTATTGAGCAGAAGTCTGCGCACTGGGTTGATCCTCCTCATGAACTCATGCTTTGCACCAGGTGAAAAACAAAGTGGATTCTGACCCCTCTTCAACCACAGCCTGGGTTACGCCAGAAGGGGGCTGGCACATACTCAGCTTATTTTTTCCAGAAGGATCGGTAGGTCGATTTTCTTCATGTACAGATTTGGAAATCTCTTGGGTTGGAAGTAAAATTTTGAGACCTACTTCAAGTCATGCTTTTTCCTGGGGGAATAGGGCAGGAAACATGAACATCTTCGATCCCAGCATGCTGGCTTATGAAGGTGATCATTTATCCCAGAAAAACCTTGTCTCATTGGTAGAATTCAGACTTCCAGTTGGCAGTCAGCTGGCAGATCAGTAATTCTGCCCAGAACCCAGTGACGGTATATCCAGGCAGTGGGGCAGATGCTTCTAGGGGAAGCTGAGCCAGTTGGTAGAATAAAGCTAAGAGGAAAGAGGTGGTATTGCTGGTGGTGGTGGTGGTGGTGGAGGAGGAGGAGAATGATAATAGGAGAAACATGATGGCAGTTTGTGTTTGTGTATGTGCGCATGCATGTGTGCATGTGTGTATGTATGTTAGAGGGGTAAGAGGTTCAACACAGGATCCCAATGCTTGGCACAGCTGTTCTTCTTGTCTTTCAAATGGATGCAAGGCTGACTCCCTAGGGGACTCTCAATGGAAGAGAACTGTTTAGTGGAAGAATGTTAGGAGGCCCAGGCCTGCGGGACGCCTGTCTTCGTTTAGTGTGCACAGGTGTGTGTCTGGCCACCAGCACCTTCTGTGAAGTCAAGCTAGATGTTTGCAAGGATGGCCAGGCAGGCCTTTGTCTTATCAAGAAGTCGCCCTTTGCAAGAGAGATCACCCGTCTGCTGAGGTGACTGGGTCTGCAGGTTGACTTACAAAGGACGATTCTAGTTGGACAATTCAGCCCTCTGTTGCCCAAAGCAGCTGCAGCGCCCAGGACTGCCTTTCTCCCCAACTATGTGGTTCATATCTACAGGAGCTTGGGGCCTCTCTGCAAAGACCAACCAACCCTTCAGGGACATGTCTTCTTGCTCCAGAGTTTCCCAGTTCCTTTTTTCCCCACCTCTGGGTAAGGTCTCTGATACATCGTCATTGGTATTTTCCATTTGGTTTCCTCCTGGTTGCTCACCGTTCTTTGCTGCAGAATCATCTGGGGCTTTGCTCGTTGTTGTTGCTGTTGTTGGAATCCGCGTTTCCTTTGTATCATAGTCACCCCTCACTCCTATTGCCCTACAACACCGTGGAAACAGCTGCTTCTTGCATCTGGCTGTGCCTCCTAGCCTGGGAACAGAAGGCTGGTACCCAGTGGCCCTGCTCCATGCGGCAGCTCATCACCGCTAGTGTCCGGAAGGCAGGGTCTGGGTCATCTGTGTCTGAGATGGGGGCTTGGAGAAGCCATCATATCGTCCCTGGTGGTCTGCCCAGTATCTTGGCAACCGAAAGCTATGATATTCCCACAGTTCCCTGGCTGATGGAGATCCCAGCTTCTGTCCTCTTGCCTCAGGCAGGACTGGCCCACAGCCAGTCTGCACAGATTGAAGAGGGGTGGTGGGTGTGGAAGAAGTCAGCTCCTTGAAGAAGTACAGAGAAAGAAGTCCTAGCATCTATCTTCCCTGTTCTCCAGTTTGAAGTGATCTCTGGGGAGAATGAATTGGTCTGGCTTAAATCCTGCTTTCTGTCATTTGAGATGAACTTACCTTAGAAAGATAGATCTGGATGTGTTCTCTTGGGCCATTGATCTTCAAGGCTGGTCTAGCCAGTCACCTAAAGGGAATCTCTGTGTGTTTCATAATTATATCCATCTGACTCGGGAATTTGGTTCAGGTCTTACAGACATTTTCCTGTGTCGGTGCGTGTGTGCCTGCATGCCCTGTGTGTGTGTGTGTGTGTGTGTGTGTGTGCATGTGTGTGTGAGCACAGATGCATATGGGAGCAGAGCATGACATCAAGTATTGTCCTCAATCAGGCTTCATTTTATCTATCTGTCTGTCTGTCTGTCTGTCTGTCTGTCTATTTATCTATCTATCTATCTATCTATCTATCTATCTATCTATCTATCTATTTGAGGCAAGGCCTCTCTTTGGCCTGGAGCTCTCAGGTTTGTCTAGACTGGCTGGCCAGTATGACCCAAGGATCTTATCTCCACCTTCACAGTGCTAGGACCACAGGCGTGTGCTCTCGAGCATCGCTTCTTGACTTGGGTTCCGGAGGCTCGGACTCTTCATGCTTTTTTTGGCAAGCATATTATTGGCTGAGCTGTTTCCCAGCCTCTGCTCGTTCATCTCACACAATCCCCCACAGTAATGGACGGCGATGCTACCTCAGATCAAGCACAGCCCTGGGGACTGTGTACTGGGAGATGAGATTGTGGTATCAGTGAAGCAGGCTGAGATTCTGACCTCTGCTCCATGCCAGAGAGAGTTCAAAGCAAGGGAAGGTGCTGGTCTGCCCATGCTCCTGTTTCCTGAATTATTCATTTGAAAGTACTCCGACTTTCTAGTCTCAGCCAGTCACTTCGCAGAGTATGGGGGGGGGACAACTGGGGTGACAAAAACATGGGAGAGAGAGAGAGAGAGAGAGAGAGAGAGAGAGCGAGCCATGTGTAGAGGTGTATTCTACAACACTGTGATAATGCCACAGATGACAAAGGACCGTACGAATGTTGATCATGCCTAGGGCTTCAAAAAAGACATTGGACAGCAATGGCATTAGAACTGGGTCTCTATAGGAACTCTACAGTTGACAAGAAAGGAAAGTTTAGTGTACAGGCTGGAGAGATGATTCACTGGTTAAGAGCATTTCCTGCTCTTCCAGGGGACCCCATTTCAGGGTCCCAGCTCCCGTGTCTGGTCTGACAGCTTATGAATTCCTATAATTCCAGCTCCAGGGGATTCAGGGATCTGACATTGTATTCTGGCCTCTTTGGACACACACACACACACAAACACACACACACACACACACTTTTCTTTTAAGTAGGAAAGAGGAAGAAGGGTGTGAATCACCAACTCAGGGCAAACCTGGTGCTGTGGCGTGTTGAGTATCGTCTGCAGGAGTATGAGAAACTGGCAGAAGAAGAAAGATCAGTCACTCTGGCCTTCTCCTGCCTCTCCTTCCCAAAGCAGACCATACACCAGCGTGTGAGAGGTGCTCCTCCTATCCCTGCAAGGAAACATGCACCGGTCTCTTCAATGATGAAGGAACACAGGGATTGGAATGTGCAAGCCTTGCAGGTTTCTCCTGGCTCTCTATGCTCAGTTCAGTCTCTGCCTCGCCCTGTCTCTCCATGGCTGTCTGCTCTTCAACAGTTCTGCTGCGACACACACCTGGATTAACTACTTTGCTAGGCTTTTATTTTCTTGCAAAAATAAAAGTCAAATATAATGTCAGATAATCACAGATTAAGCTTGCTATGTTTTCCTTTCTTGCTGATCTCTCTCCTCTTATGTGTAAGCCAGCCAGTCTCTTCTGGCACTACAGCGTGAACTAGCTTGTTGTCATATGCAACAGTCACTCCGTCTGATGTTCTAGGTATGCGCCAGCTGGTCATTCTGATATTGTGATGTAGACAACCCGGATCCTCTCCATCACGCACCAAAACGACAGAATTTGAAGTTATAAAATGCATCATCAGTTATTTCAATCAGGTGGTGTGTGTGGTCAGGGGTGGCCAACTATGCTGGTTAGGTTTTTGCCAACCTGACACAAGCTGAAGTTGTCAGGAGAGAGGGGATTTTAATTGAGAAAATGTCTCTATCTGATTGGCCTATAGCCAAGTCTATGAGGGCATTTTCTTGATTAATGAGTCATGTGGAAAGGCCCTGCTCACTGTGGGTGGTGCCATCGTTGGGCAAGTGGTCCTGGATTGAATGTTACAGAAAAGCAACCTTAGTGAGACTCAAAAAGCGAACCTCTGTGGCCTCTACTTCAGTTCCTGCCTCTTCGCTCCTGCCCTGCTTGAGTTCCTTCCTTAACTTCTGTCAATGGCCGACTAAGATAGGATCATGCAAGTCAAATAAACTCTTTCTTCCCCAAGTCATGTTTTGTCATGGTCTTTATCACAGGAACAGAAAACCTAATTAATACATCAACTCTGTATGCGTGAGCATGTATGTTTCATGTACTGGCTGCTGTTCAGGAAGGCTGGGGACATCCACCCACCTAGAGAACTCAATAGGTATGTATGCCTCTGGAGCCAGGACTGTCCTCCATGCATACTGAGCCAATGCATGTTCTGTGCTCCCAGAATAGAACAGAGAGAACTGCTTATTGTCTGATCCTGAGTTCCCAGGTGCCCCAAATGTCCTAATTCAAGATTTAGAGACAAGGAGAACATAAATCCATCCAGTTCTAGGGCCAGAGGAGGGTGGATGTTGGTGTTTGCTCTTTAATCAATAGCATTAGGCTTTTGGATGGATGGGTCTTAATTTGATAATCTCCCCGAGGAGTCATTGCTTTTGACATGGATGTATTACATGGTTTCCTGGCTTCCAGGGAGCCTGGGCCAGCTTCCCAGTAGAATGGGAATGCTGCTCTTTATGGTCTCTTTGTTTCCAGATCCAGCAAGGGGCTTGGTTTGCATCACAGCTTCAAAGGTTTAAAGCTGGAACACATCTTGGTTAGTTTTCATCTCTGCTCCCAGAAAGACCACACAAGGCTCTGGTAAACCATCCTCACCGGGTGAAAACGCTCACTGTATTCAAAAAGAACCAGATGTCTCCTCGTGGGCTGGCGGTGGGACCTTGGCACTGAGGGTGAGGAGCGGAAAGGTGGCTGAAGCAGGGAGTGGGCAGGCCATGTCCAGTCAGCTCTCAAGATGAGTTCTTCTCTGACAGAGGGCCACACCCTGCAGCTCTTCATTCTACCACTCCTAAAGTCATGCTCTGTTTTCCCCACTGGAGTGTTAGCTCAGTGAGAGGCAGCAGCAGGGCCTCTTAGATGGTCAGGTCCCCTGCTGTGTTATATGCATGTACAATCAATATGTGAGTGGACAGTTTGTACTTCATGGAGCAGGGTAGGGGGTAAATATCTAGGGTAGTTAAAGAGCCACAAAATTAACACCCCACCCTGACTCTTCCAATCAATATATGTGTTAATGAACAGGATAGATACTAAAAGTTCTTAAACGATGGACCACAAATGGCCATAAATATATATAAATGTTCAAAAATCTTTAGTAGTCAGAAGTCTGAAAATATGCCAATAATTATGACAAATCCTCAAACTATTTGAGATTCTATCTAATTCTAGGCTCTATAATAGCTACCATTGAGACACACACACACACACAGAGAGAGAGAGAGAGAGAGAGAGAGAGAGAGAGAGAGAGAATGGTGAGGATGTAGGGCAAAAGAACCCTTATTCACTGCTGGTGGGAGTGTAAACTGATACAATCATTATGGAAATCAGTGTGGGAGGTCTCCAAAAACTAAAAATAGACCCTCCATAGACCTTGCTATACTACTCCTGGAGTATACACAAAGGACTCTAGGTCCTACCACAGAGATGTTTATTCACCCGTGTTCATTGCTGTATTCTGCACAATGGCTAAGAAACAGAGGCAACTTAGATGCCCATCAACAGATGACTAGGTAAAGAAAATGCACACACACACTTTGAAAGGAAGATGTGCTGTAGTGGAACACATCTCCATGCCAACACAAAAGTGATTCGAAGAAAATTAAATTTAAACACAACAACAACAAAACTGGGTAAAAATTATTCTTGGCTCTGAAAGTACAAAATAGACATGCATTTTCCTAAATTTGTGGTTCAAAGATTCTCTCCTGGTCATTTTAAACAAATTTTACCTAACCTTTGGTTCTAACCAAGCCCCTGGTCCTTGTCTGTGAAATACATCAGGAAATATGTCCCAGTTCTAGGAAGAGAGGATAGGGACATTCTGTAATGACCTGGTATCCCTTCCTTTGGCTGGTCCCGACTTGTATCTTCTGTCCTAGAGCCATATATACAACACTTTGTAGAGTCTATAAGTCAGTCTAGAGAATCATAAAATCTGACAATGCTGTGGAGACTCTGGCTCATGTGAACAGTTGACCAAGAGTGGGGGGGTGTCATTTGAAGAGGGAACAATCTTCTTGGGAATTATGTGGAAATTATGCCCTTGCTCTGTGGACTCCGTGTCAGGCAGTCAGTACCAGAGTATCTATTGTCTCACACCCAAGAAGGATAAGGAAATATGGACAAGGAGTGGACAGAGAAAGCACAGATTTCTCAAGGTAAGCTGAGAGTGGGAGGGGCTGTAGTACTGGCAGGAGGAGGAGGAGGAGGAGGAGGAAGACTACAGCGGTCTTCTGCCTAGTGGGCTTTTATGGATCTTATGGTGGGAACTGGATGGAGTCTGTGGTCATCTTTATTGGTCGTTTTTGAGCTCATCATAGGCCGAACAATCCATCCATACGCATGCTCCCTAAGCTCAACCAGAGACGGTTCAGACATGACACAGGATGAGCTCACGATCCACCATGAGCCCAAAGGGGAACTTTCTTCTGTTTCATTAAGCCCCCTTAAACGTCTCTTCCACAGTCTGTGCTCTCGTACATGCTACAGTCGTTAACTTATGGTCTGTCTTCCCGCCGAGCCATTCTCCATAAGAGAAGGGACTGTGTTTGTTTTGTTTAAAAGAGTACCAGAAATATTAGTCATCAGTACAACGGGCTTTCAGAATTACTAGGACCAATGTGAAAACATTAAGCAGGTTAAGAGGTACCCCCCAAAGTCACCACTATAGTGAGTCAGAGAGGAAGGTGACCAGGAGCAGAGCCAGGCCTTTTATGTGATGAGAATGAACGGAGGAGGAGGAAGAGGAGGAAGAGGAGGAAGAGGAGGAAGAGGAGGAAGAGGAGGAAGAGGAGGATGGAAGTGTACAGCCAATTTAGGGACAAGAAAAGCTCACTTTACCCAGCTGATTGCCTTACAGAATGAGAAGACAGAGGGCAGTGGGGGAATGCCTTGAGGCTAGAACTTGGAGGGTGTGAAATATCCAATTAGTTGGTGGCCAAGGGGAGCCATTGAAGATTTTTGAACAGGTGAACTACATAATCAGCTAAACTCCTCCTGCTGATTCCTCCCACCCCCACCCCATCCCTTCCTTCTCCCCACCCCTTCCCTCCTCTTTTTGTCTTCTCTCTCCTTTCTTTCTTCTTCTTTTTGATAACAAGAACTATGAGAAGCAACACAATAGACATTAGGAAGGAATAGAGACCGCAAGTGAATGTCTATAACTTGGAACACTATCCAAAGATTTGGGTCTTGGGTTTGAATGGAAAGGGGTGGGCGGGGTTGGGGGGGGGGAGAGTCTATCATGAGAGCAAAGGAAGAAAACAGACAGCACAGACCAGGCCCGACATCTGATTACTTAGGGAAGATGAAGGAAAGCGACCGCGGGAGAATGAATCAGCTCTTTCAACTCTGTTTCCCCCCCAAGGAAGACGGTATCTTTATTAAGTATCACTAGAGAGCAGATCTGGTAGGGAGTCTGGACTGCGTTAGGGAGGGGAGAGAGAAAGCATTTGGAATGAGCTCAACCTTTATAGCCACGTGAATGCAATACCTCATATTCTTTGATCAAGAAATTCAGAGACCTCTTTCCCGCTGTGCTCCAGTCCTCTGGGAGCCTCTGCCAGTCAAGAGGACAGGATCCGTCTTCTTCACTGAGAGATTTCCCCCTCACCCTCCTGTAATAAATAACAATGCAAGTGTGTGTGGTGGGGAGTACCAGAACTCAGCTCCTCAATCCTGCTATTGTGTTCACGAGCTGGGTAATTAGTGTCTGATAGTTTTAAACAGATGGGTCTCTCTGGCAGCAAGGATTACGGCTTGAAATCAATCCTGAACAAATATTATATTAATTTCCCAACTCCCTCTCTCTGTGGACAAAATGCGTTCTTTGCCTGCGACCGCTGTAATGACGAGAACATTAATATTAGATCAGTTAGAGATGAAACGGAAGTGGTAGGGGAGAAAGAAGGGACGGGACTTACCGAGGATTGAGGGGAAGAGGCAGATGCTAAAAGTTTCATGGGGCTGGATGTGGGAAGGGGAATTCTGAGAGCACCCTGGGTTGGTGGGGCTACTGCCGGCGGCTCTTCTGGGTCTTCTGGCTCTCCAACTGTTCTGGTACGTTCCGTTTCGACACTGGCACCTGCTTTGATAACACAGAGGGCTTGTCAGGCGGGCTGGGTAGCCTCTGATGTTTGTTTCGTCTGTGAGAAGAGACCAGTTGCACATAAATAGGTCTGCAGGGGGCCTGGCTAGACTTCTGACTTTCCAATCAAACTCAGCAATCTACAATTCAAAAACAAACCGGGCTGCCTGGAGCGAGCCTGCAGCCTCCCCCCCCCCCTCTTCCTCCCTCGCTTCCACCACCTGAGTAGCTCAGCCTTCCTCCTACCTAGACAGTTAAAAGAGAAAACCTGCTACCTACAGCCCCACCCCCACTTAGGGGTGAATGATGAACCTCTTTCTCCCTGCCTTAGGTGAGAGCTGAGTGGGGAGAGGTTTAAATGTATGGTCGAATGCTAATGTAGCTCCGTGCCATTTCTCTTTAGCTTTACAGGCTCCTTTTTTTTTCTTTTTAAAAATCTTTCATCAAACCTTACCTACCTAGCCAAGCGTGACTCAGGTTCATTTAAAAAAAAAAAATACAGCATTAAGCAGCAAACTGTACCACCGGTGAAAAGGGCACAGACCTTGGGGGTGATCCTGCTCTGGGTACCCCAGTTTCCCTCTTAACAGGATGGGACTCTGCCTTCATTCCCACGGGCAGGGTTAGGAAGATTCGATATAGCGATGCGTGCCTAAATTCACAATGATCTGTGTTAGTCCAAGGCCAAGTGGGGTCACAAGAAAGATGCTGCTTCTAACACCGACCCCCTGGGGATAGGGAATAGTGGAGAGAGGATCCTCCTGCAAGTGATCGAGTGAACGCAGCCTGGATGCAAACAATACCAATGTGGAGTCCCACAGGGGAGTCAGTGGCAGTGATGTCATCTTGTGAATAGAGGGGCTTGGAGGACAGGCCCGCAGAGGGAAATAGACTAGCTCTTATAGGTTCTGTGTCTTACCGACTCTCGAGCTGACATGATAGCCTGCCATGATTTCATGCATGTTGCTAGAATGCACAGGTCTCCTGGGTCAGAGACAAAGGACTTAATCACACTGCTGAGGAAGCTGCCCGAGGGTTAGGGTTGAAAGGGATCCCCTGCCCTGCTTCCAACAGCAGGATCGGAAGATGGCTAGGGGACCCGTGTCCATGCAGTGAGACATGCTTCTGGATGAGCATGCTTCAGGGAACCTGAATCTCTTTTGAGAGGGAAAAACCTGGTTTGACTTTTGCCCGATTACCCCAGGAAAAAAGATGTTTTAATACTCGGCACTCAGTTTCTTTGCCTTTGCCTTGGTGAGACTCTATCTCTATCTCCCAAGGCTGTTGGCTATACAAACATCCTTGAGGAGATAGTTCCCAACAATTAATTAGCAGGCAGTGCAAATCCAAGAGGCCTAGGGAAAATTCTCTCCCAAGGGAAGGCCATCTCTGGAAGTAGAGCAGAAAGCTCTCTGAACCTGAGAGCCTGTTTGTGACTTCAGCTGAGAATCATAGGAGTGCATGTGCATGAACACACACACACACACACACACACACACACACACACACGCCCACACACTACCATTCTGCCCCCATCTTAGGGAAAGGTCTTCACCACTTAATGTGGCATAGAGCAATTTAACATTGAACTATTGATGGGTATCACCAGGAAGCCATTAGAAATATAAATTCTCAGGGACTAGTGGAGCATCAGAAATTCTAGTGGTGAAGGGTATCTTGTCCTTCCTGGTGAGTTGAATGCTCATTTCAATTTGAGACCTCCAGACTAGATCTTTCCCAGTCTTGTTCTTGCTGGCCACGCCCTTCCATATCTCTCAACAGTTCTCAATGGTTCCTTAGAAGTTATTGGCACTCTGTCTGGATTCCACCCCCATAGTTATCTGGCAACAGCCAGGTATGCCCCACCCCACAGTTACCTGGCAACACCCTGGTGGGCCTGGCTTATTGTAAGAGGGGCTGCTTGGCCCCTCCCCTCTCTCTTGCTTCTTGGCTCTCTTGTTCTCCTCTCTCTTGCCCTCTGGGATCTTCCCTTCCCCCCCCTCTCCAATGGTCATGTCCGGCCTCTACTTCTCTACTCTCTCCTTCTAGGGCATGCAGGTTCAGGTGTATATGCATGGAGGTACATGTGTGTGTGTGTGTGTACATGCAGGTGCATGTGTATACATGCAGGTACATGTATGTGCATGCAAGTGCATATGTATGTGTGTGTGCATGCAGGTATATGTGTGTGTGTGAGTATGCAGGTACACATATGTGTGCATACAGATACACACATGTGTGTGCCCATGCACACATGTGCATGAGTATGGAGGCCAGAGGAAAACCTCAGGCGAGGTGTTACTCAGGTGTTGTCCACCTCGTTTTTTCTGAGACAGGTCTTTCCTTGGCTTGGAGCTAGCTCACTGCTTAATTAACTGAGGCTGGCTGGCCAGTGGGCTTCAGGGGTTCACTTGTCTCTGCTTCCTCAGTGCTGGGATTGCAAGTGCAAGCCTCCAGGCCTGTCTCCCTTATTTAGGTTCTGGGGAATGAACTCTGGTCTTCTTGCCCATGCAGCAAGCACCTTGCCAACAGAGCCATCTCCTCAGCCCCTTCACTTAGTGACTTCGTACCCCCTCTCTTCCCCCATATAAAAAGTGTCCCACTCTCATTGTCCCCATCACCTAATCGTCTCCCCCAAAGGCCCCATCTCCTAAGACCATGATTTTGGGAGTTAGATTTGGGACTGGAAACAAACACCCGGCCTCAGCATTCTATTCCAACCCCCCAGCCCAATCCACATCCCTCTCATATCCATCCCTAAGTCTTAAGTCATCTCAGTTTTGACTCCAAAGTCTGAAATCCAAAGTCCCATCTAAATACCATCTAAATCAGATATGGAAGAGACTTGAGGTATGATTCATCCTGAGGGAAATTGCTCTCCAGCTGTGAACTTGTGAAATCAAACATTACTTGCTTCCAAATTTCTATGGTAGAGCAGGCATAGAATGGCTGTTTTCATTCCAAGACGGATAAATAGAAAAGAAAGGGGTCACAGGTCCCGAGTAAGTCTGAACCACATGCAGGGTAAACAAGAGTAAATTTTAAAGCTCCCTCTGGCTTGGTGTCCTGTTTTCCGCGCATGGGTCTTGCAGACTCTGGGTGGTTGTATGCTGTGGCTTTGCTGGTGGAGATTCTGTGGCTTTGCCATGCACCTATCTCTGCGTGGTTCCCAGTCTCTGTGCATGGGCAGAGATGGGACTGTGTGGAGCAAGTGGACCGTGCCACCAGACAGGAGAACTGGTAAGGTTGAAGCAGGTTCAAAACCCTGGGGAATCTCAGAATTGAGAATGGATAGGCACGGAACCAGATCCCTGCTAAGCTCTTCCTGTCCTGGAACTTGTAACCACAACACCCCATTGAGAGGGCCACAGTTGAAGTCCTTTCCCGTGCAAATAGGGCACCCCTAACATCTCAGTCTGAGCCAATAAGAAGAATTTACCCCAGGATCCCACCCTGCTCCCAAAATATTTGTAACGTCTACCTGGAATAAAATATACAAATTGTTTCACTGAGAATCGTCTGAGAGTGGCTGTTTTATTGAGCTGTAACACTCTGAGGAAGAGTTTTCTCTCCCTAAGCATTCATAGCTGGGCCTCGGATCTGTCCAGTAGGCCAGGCCTGAGCCCCCTGCCCACAACTACTCGCTGCTCTTCATTACCCACCACTTACTTAGTGGCTCTGGCTCTGGCTTTTAGCCGACCTCCACAACACCCGCTACTGTTGCTATGGTAGTGTGAAAGTCCATGGCTATCTGCCCTGCATGGGCTTCCCTTTGGAGAGCTGTAACACTTTGGCTTTTCAGGCTAGACCATAGCCCCAAGAAGTTCCAGGCCAGAGTTTCTTGGATTGCATTTTGTCTCTCTTGAGAGGCTTGCCAGTGGTCCTTAGTTACCCCAGCAGCAAGGCAGACACACAGCCCTACAGGATTGCACAGGTTTGTCTACTATTGGTGCTTGCTAGAGGGGTAGCCTCCATGCCTATACCACTCCTGGCCCTGCTGGAGCCAGCCTTAGGACAGCCAAGGGAGGTGAATGGTGGTCCTTGGCAGTAAGTATCCAGTCCCTTTCCACATCTATGACCTCTTCTTTGAAGACACTCTGCTTGTAGTCCTGGATCTCTGGGCATTGGAAAAATGGTTCCAAGAATATTCCAGAATACCTTCAAGGCCATTCCTCAGTGGTTATGACAAGCAGCACTTGTATAGAGTCTCCTCTTCTCATGGAGTGGACACTTGGCCACACCCTGGGTATTTTCTCTCTGACATGGTTTCTTTTCTTTTCTTTTCTTTTCTTTTCTTTTCTTTTCTTTTCTTTTCTTTTCTTTTCTTTTCTCTTCTTTTCTTTTCTTTTCCTTTTCCTCTTACTCCCTCCCTCCCTTTCTTTCTCCCTCCCTCCCTCTCTCTCTTTCTTTCTTTCTCTCTCTCTTTCTTTCTTTGTTTCTTTCTTTCTTTCTTTCTTTCTTTCTTTCTTTCTTTCTTTCTTTCTTTCTTTCTTTTTTTCTTTCTTTCTTCCTATAACACAGGCTGAGGATTCTCTCAATCCTCAGGACTACTTCCCTTCTGATTAGAAATTTCCATCTTAAATCACTCCTATCATCCCACATTCTGTCCCAACCATTCAGGAGAATTCAAGTTGTGCCTTCAATACTTTGCTTAGAAATGTCTTCAGACAAACATGCTATTTTGTAGCTCATACGTTCTTCCTTCTACAAACCACTAGAACATGAACACAATTCAGGCAAGTTCTTTGCCATTTTCTTACAAGAATCACATTTCCTCTAGTGTCCACTGAATTATTCCCTATTTCTAAGACCTTAGAGAATAGCCCTACTGCCCACGTTTCTCCCGACATTCTGTTCATGGCCACTTAAGCTATTCTCTAAGAAGACTCACGCTTCCTCTGGAGCTCACCCCTTTCCTGAGCTCACTCCATGATTGCTCTTATGGTATTCTTATGACAATGTGGGCTTTGGCCGACAAGTGCCTCACCATCCTAATTCCACAGTTTTAGGTATCTGATATAGCATCTGTGGGGTCCCAAGCCAGGTGATGGATGGTAGAGCATCACCCATAACCCAGATATCATTGAGGCAGTTCGGCCAAGTGGGGCTGCTCCCTACCCAAAGCAGGCTTGGGTCTATTCACCTCCATGGCGACAGAGGCCACATCATGATAAAGCCAGTTTAACCTCTGTTTCCTTGACAGAGAACTGGTTTCTCAGAAATCATGTGACTGGCGGTCTGCTAATCTAACAATTAGGCTCAGAAGGTCCCCGCCCCCGCTGCAGCAGCTCCCCCCTTGTCCTTTTTCCTCCCCACCCCCACCCCCACTGACTGGAGCTATATAAGCTAGCTCTGCTATTTCAATAAACAAGCTGTCTTACGAAACAGTCTCTGGGGTCGATGATACCTGCCACACTCATTGCTGCCTGAGACCCTGCTCCCCAGTTCCTCTGCATCCTGAGACTGCTGGTGCCCAATGGTCCGTCTGGGGTGGGGTACCCACAAACATCAACCCCATTGCTAGGGACCCATTTTTTGTTCTAGTCTAATGAGGCTGTAGTCCCAAATGCAACAGACTGAGTGGCTTTTAAGCATCAGGAACATATTATTGTTCATCATCAATATTGTTCATCATCATCAGCTTTTGAAGTCTAAAATCAAGATGCTGGAAAACCCAGCATCTAGTGAGAGCTGCTGCCTGGTTCAGAGTGGTTTTCTCTGACCGTGTCCCCTCCCCGCAGGATGTAAAGGGGAAAGGATCCATCCAGGACAAATTTCACAAGGATGCTAATTCTGTTTTGGTAGAACAGTCTCCTCCCAAAGGCTCCCTCTCCAATTGCCATCACTTGGGGGCAGAGTTTGAACACATCAGTGCTGTGGTGAACACAAGTCAGATGAAACCCCACGGGACTCTTGACTTGGAAGCCATGTGAGCAGGAGCCACGCTGGCCTTGTCACTGAGGCCTGTACTCCTGGCACCAAGGAGTTATTGGTAATTGTTGAAAAAATTATTATTTAATTTAATTCCAAGTCAGTTGGGATGCCATAGAATGGGGTAGAGCTCCAGTCAAGAAAGCTAAACCTTCTACATAGACATGTGACGTCTGGGAGCACATGGGTGAAACTTGAAGGATCTAGCTCTACTCTATGGTAATGCAAGGGACTGTCTAAGGGGAAAGAGTACAGTCCCCAACCTCCCACCCTTTAGGACACATAGTTCAGGTCAGCATGTCTCCTGGGGCTATGGGGCATGGTCTGTGGGTAGGAAACACCATCTGGATTCTAGAAGACTAGAGAGAAGAAAGGGAAGAGAGAAAAGTAATTCTCTCATCACTGACAGCATGGCTCTGGGACTCTATAAACTTGTTTCATTTGAGCATCACTTAACAACCTTATATGAGAGTTAATCTTTTCTCTTTCTTATAGATGAGACAAGCAGAAGCCAGGAAGGGTCAAGACAGGGTCAAGAGCAGAGCGTCTGTATGGCAAAGCCAATGTTGTATATAGTTCTATCCAACATGGGACCTTGCGACTCCCCTCTCTGGGGATGCACTCAGTGAGGAATTGTCAGAAGCTAACAGCTTGGCTGGGCCGGCACGAGTGAGTTGAGTGAGAAGACCCACTTCTCCGCAGGCACAACTGAATAAGAAGAGGATTCAAAGACCCTGACAAGCAGCTCGCATTGCTGTCCTCCTCTGCGCCATCATCTATAGAATGAAAGTGACATTAGCTCTGAGTAGTTTTCAACATCCCTCTCAGATATGGTTCAAATGTGGCGTGTCCCGAAGCTGCCGTGGACTGCTCCCATACCCTACTAAACCTCATAAGACAGAGCTGAGCTGGTCTCACCATGCCTAGCAGGGAGTGAAGGATGGATCCTTAATTTGACGTTCTTCATAGGCCATCCCTACAGCTTCCTACTTTATGTCTAAAACAAAGAACGGGAGTGAAGATAGGTGGGTAAGGAATTCGAGAAAGATGAGCACTCTCACCTTAGCCTCGACATTAACTTGTAAGCCCCACCTTCCCAGTAACCAGGTAACTTCCTGGAATGATGGGAATTGCAGTTCTGGGTGATAACAAGGCCTCATGGGAAAGTACGGTGGCCTATAGGTTTGTCCTTATAAGCCCTTGCAACACATGGCTCCAGGATGTTCCAGCTGGGAAATTCCAGAGAATGGTCCAGAACAAAGTCCATCTCTTGGTCAATATTTAATATTTAGTAAATGTTTGCTTTAAATTTGGCCCAAATGGCAGAGTTGGTTTTTCTAATGAATCACAAGATTGGCAATGTCGCCCATTAAACTCAACCGTCGCTACTCAGTGCTCTTGGAAAATATGAGCTCAATTTGGAAAAATGTTGATGACTAAGTCTACTCACTAAAATGCAGATTAATTGACCTAAACTTTTGGTTTTTTTTTTTTTTTAAGAGCAGTGGGGGCTTTCCAAATTGTATGGTTCTTTAAAAAAAAAAAAACCAACTGTGTGTGTGTTCATTCATGTATGTGTGTGTACATGTTCATGTGTAAACCAAGGGTTGATGTCAACCGTCCACCTGTTTTAGACATTTAATTTTTGGGGATCGGAGGTGAAATCCACAGCCTGTTTGTTGAGATCAGAAGATAGCCTTCAGGAGTTGATCAACTCCTTCCACTGTAATAGATCCTGAGAACTGAACTCAGGCTTGAGAGCAAGTACTTTTACCCACTGAGAGGACAGAGTCTTAGTAAGGTGGCTGGACTGGCTGTCCAGCAGGCTCCAGGGGACCTTCTTGTGTCTGTCGACACTGATGTTCTAGGCACATACTGCTTTATTATGAGGGTTCTGGGGCCTCAGAGCCTCATGTTTACCTAATAAACACTTTGTATCCTGGAGTTCTCATGTTGGTCTGTCTTCCTACAGGCCAAATTTCCTGTGGCTGTAGGGTGGTAGCCCCAAAAGACAGGTAGGAAGAAAGGTGACAGCTAGGCAAGCAACATGCCATTCACCAATCAGGTATCCGGAAGCTAGAGCTCTTGCATAGCAGACACAGTAGGATGAGGGTGTGAGCTACTCAACAAGTAAAGGCCATTTCCCTGGACCTGGGTGTCCCAGAGACAACTGTTGGCAGTAGGCAGTCTTGGAGCACTGAGCCTTCATTTGGTCATCAGAGGGAGGGTACGGGATGGTGACAGTTCAGTTGGAGTGGAGCCAGTCCCCCTGAGAATGTCTGTAACGTGAGGCCCTTCCCTACAGCACTGGCTAATAGGCCGCTCCAAGCTATGCAGCTGGGACACAAAAGACTTAAAATCTCTAGCTACAGCTGCCCAGAGTGTGTTGGTGGGAGGAGAGGACAAACTAAATCCCTGTTTTCACTCCTTCCCCCCAAATGGAGCTCGCATAAAGCCTTTAAACCATCAGCTTTTATCTGTTTTTAGTGTCCAATTTAGGGCTTTGTAGGGGCTCCCTCCAGGGCTCTCTCAATGGATTTATATCACAGCCAGATAGCATCTTCGAAAGCTCATCTGAGCTGGAAAATAGAGAAACATCCTTCTCCATTGTCAAGTGACAAGCGATGGTACCCAGGCTGCTGCTGAGAGTGCACTGGGAATCCACTCTGAATGCCTTGGCTGGGGTATGCCTTGCCCAGGGAGGGGGCAGCTGGATAAGGTGGGGGGGCATTCCTAGCAGGGGTCTGAGCTGCCTTCTCTTTTTAGGGTATAGACTCTTCAATCCTGAAAGTCTTGAAACAAAGACTTCCCTGTCTTCTGGGCTTGTCACCTGTAGGCATGAAGATGTCAGCTTCCTGGCCAACCACCAGGTGCCATTTACAAAGAAGTGTGCAGGGAGTGTGTGTGTGTGTGTGTGTGTGAAGATGCCTGCTCAGGCTTGCCTGGCAGGAAACAGCAGATCTTTTCTGCATTTCTAAACTGGCTTCTTTAGCATCCTACTAAAGCTGCATTAACCCCTGTGGTCTCTGAGTAGGGCACTCTGGGCTCTTTCTTTCCATACACATTCATTGAGTCCAGTAGTGTTGAGGAGGTGGCTCCTGCTTCAGGTTGCTCACAATGATCATGAGAGGTGGGAAAAGCAAAGGCAAGATGCTGGGGCAGCAATCAGAGGTGAAGCAAGTGCTGTGAACCCAAGTGGTCAGAGCCAGAGCAGAGCAGAGCCTGGCCTGTGGGCTCAGGGCTCTCCCCAGAGTGACAGCCCAGGACTGTGAGCAGCCCAGCCAGAAACATGCAGCAGAAGTAGAAGCCTGAGGTCTTGAGGATTTGTAGGATTCCCAGGACATTTCCTGGTTTATGCCTGTTGTCCTGGCAACACTTTCATTCTGAAAATGTCAGAGTTGGGCTGACAAACAGGTGTAAATCAGAACCATTCCTGAAAACCTATGAATGTCATATTCACAAGACATGTGTCGTACAGACTGAGACTCTATTTTGTGAAGCTAAGTCAGTGTACTTGGTGTGTATGTGTGTGTATGTGTTTGTGTGTGTGTGTGTGTGCACATGCGCATGTGCATGTATGGTACATGCATTTGTGCATGTGGAGTGTGTATATGGTGTGTGTGATATGGTGTGTCCATAGGTATGTATTTAGTGCCTGTATGTTTATGTGTATGCATGCATGTTTATGTGTGTATATGCATGTGGATAGTGGGTATGTGCAATGTGGTGTGTGTGTGTACATGTGCATGCTGTGTGTGGTATGTTATGTATGTGTATAAAGTATTTATGTATGTATATTGTGAATAATGTATGTGTTGTGTGTATGTGTACATATGTACATGCATGCATGATACAGCAGTGTTTTGTAGAATGTGTGTGCTTGCTCTAGTAGAGATTATAAAAGTGACCTTGTGGTTAGAAATAGTGGTCATAAACATGAGCGAATCCATGAAAGCTTCTCAGACTTTTTCAGTTCACTAAACTGAAATTCAGAAAGAGAAGGAAGAAGGAAAATGGAGAAGGCAACTGTGGAGTATGTCCAGTAGGAGCCACATGGCCTGTGGCACGTACCACAGTTGGGCTCTGGCTCATTCTCACATGGAATTTGGGCAGTGGATTTGCACACACACTTTGCAGAGGGGAAAACTGAGGCTTGGGAGATTGCATAACTGTGGAGCACAGGAGATAGGCAGCAGGTCTGGCCTCCGGGATCCGACAGAGTAGCAGGACTTGAGCAGTCCTGGGCGAGACTGTGTTGTGCTGGCTCCAGCTGCCTCCTCTCCCAGGCTTGTCACAGTCCTCAGTCCCCAGGGGGCTCTCACCACCCTCTGGGAATCTTGATTCTTGGAAACGTCCTCCAGAATCCATCTTAGCCTCCGACCTGTTTGCCTTTCCTGATTTCATCCTAGGAGTCTGAGGGACAGGAGGATGTGAGATCTGGAGCAAGGTGGAGACTAGTGACAGTAGGGGCTCCCTTTTAGGTCACACCAATAATGTGCTCATGCCTCTGGGGCTCATGAGCAGAGATGAGCAATGGATGACTATCAGGATCCTTCTGGCTTTGGTGTGACCATCGCACTCCTATTCATCCTGACTCTGGTGGTGAAATATGGGAAACTGACACCTTTAAAACCTGCCTTATCACTGCAAGATCTGCCCAGTGCGTTCCCCAGATACAGCTTCAGAAGAGGACCCCACACCCCTGGCCAGAGGCTCAGACACCTTTTAATGGGGGCATGGAGACCACCTTTGTCACTATGAAGACACCCGTGCCTGTGTGCTGCAGGGAGCTGCTCGGTGGACATTGCTTGGACTATGACTCTTAGAAGGGTACAATGGTGAAACCCCTGCAGGAAGCATCTTCCTGGGGCAGAGCCCGGGAGGAGGCCACGGGTGCTTGCTTCAGACGGCTAAACAAGTTGCCCTGCTGGGACTTGCTTCTGCTAAGTCGCACTGGCATGCACCCCCTTGGCTGGCATCCTTCCCTTGCTTCAGACCCATGATCTGCCCCCTCTTCAATGACAGTTCTCTGGCTGCAGGCATCAAAACACCTGCATTGTCCCTCCTCCACGGGGCTCAGTTTCCTGCTTGCTAGTCAAGGGCCCGGCTAGGGATGATAAAGGCAGGAAATCTCTAATAGACCCAGATTCTTTGCTTGGGTGGTGGTGGTGGGGTGTGCCACACCTGAGCACTCCCTTGCCTCTGCCAGGTGTGAAAGCTGTCCTACTGTGTGCACCAGGTGGAGCTCCTCTTAGGTGTCCCTGGATAGGATTATGACTCAGAGTGGGGAAGTGTGCTGCTCACATACCTAAGGATCTACAGCTATTATCTGGGACCTGAAGAAGGACAAGGGGAATCTGTTGCTATCTTCACACCTCATTTCTGGCTGTGATACTAGCCTCTAGCCAAGGGTGTTTGCAATCCTGGAGTGTTCTTTTCAAATAGGGACCACCAAGGGTGCTTGCAAACAAACTCTACCCTCTGAACAGTTTCACATACTTTTTGGTGTCTGTGATATTTCTTCCTGTGGCTTCATTCTGTCCTGGCAGTGGGTGGGTGTCCTGTTCTGTAAGACCCCCCCTCAGTGTCAGAGAGCTTGCCCCAAAGCAACTGGATCAGCTCAGGCCTGAAATGGGGCCCTTGTGGTGTGCCATTTATGTGGAAAAGAAGCAGCAGTGTGCATCTGGACCCTAAGTGCTGTTTCCACACATGCATTCTACAGCCCCCCATAAGATGTGATCCACTTGTATCTCATTGATGAGGAGAGCCAAGAACTCGAAGAGGAAGTGACTGACTGGCCATGAGGCACTGGGCAGGACAAGAGCCCAGGCCTCTCCATCACAGACTCCCTCCTTCTCAATGTGGGTTCTGGGCCAACCTGGGTCCAGGAGACCTGTGACTGTCAATCTACGGTGCTGGGACCTCAGGAGGGTTCCAGAATGGAGGAGCCTGTGTCTATGTCTGCTGCCCAGTAGAGAGTCCAGATGGAGTAGGGGCTGCACCCAGCTGGCTGCTCAGTATAAAATGGAAATTTGGAGCTGTTTGCAGGTCGTGTCACCCCCACACCGAGAAGAGAGCTGGGAGACGCTGCGCCTGGAGACAAGAACACAGTGCTGGGTAACACAACCAGCTGGTACTGATGTAAATATTGACGGAGTTGCTACCCTGGTCCTGGCAGTGGGTGGGGGCCCTTTGATGGTGAGGAGAATGCCCACAGCCAGAAATTAGGAGAATAAGGTGTGAGGTAAGAAGGACACGGGGCTGAATCTGAGTGCAACAGAACTGTGGGCTGTACAGGATCACCATGTGCACCCCAACTTGCTGCTTACTACGTTCTCACCTTCTACAGATCTCTGGTTCTGGTCTGTCTGCATGGGATCTACCTCAGCGGATAGCAAGCAGCGTATCAGGTTCCTGCCCGCACGGCGCTCCCATTCCTATGCACAGTCTTTCTCCGACCCTTGCTACAGTTCCTTCCTCACTTTCTTGCTGCCCACTGGCCCCTTCCCATCTTCCTGCCCAGCTCATCTTCAGCTTTTTTTTTTTTAAAAGATTTATTTATTTATTGTATGTGAGTACACTGTAGCTGTCTTCAGACAAACCAGAAGAGGGTGTCAGATCTCATTGGATGGTTGTGAGCCACCATGTGGCTGCTGGGAATTGAACTCAGGTCCTTCGGAAGAGCAGTCAGTGCTCTTAACCACTGAGCCATCTCTCCAGCCCCCATATCTTCAGCTGTTTTCACTGCGCCGCCACTGTTTGTTGATTGCTCCCAACATTTCCAGCCTGCCAAGGATGCTCCCAAGCTCCTCCTAATCCCAGCCTGGGAATGCTCTGATATCTCTAGCACCTTTCTCAGCTCTAGGATCAGGGCTCAGTCCCTGGAGAGAGGTCTAGACTCTGGCCAGGCCCTCTCAGTGTTGCCAGCAGCAGGTAGGCTGGCTGTCACATGGGCAAACGGCCTGTCCTCAATCTTCACTTCACAACCCAGGTTTTCTCTGTTAATGGTATCGATTTCCTCCGCTGAACTGCTAGGATCAAAGGCTGCCTGGGCAACTCAGCAGTTCATTAAGTCTTGCCTGTCCCAGGGGACTGGCCAGAGGATAAACATGTGCACTGCAGGCCAGGCCAGGGCCTGAAGGACAGCCCACTACAGGGGGTACTTGGCAGTGTGTGGGATCAGGGCTAGATGGGTGGGAAGGGCAAAACGCTTGCAGGCTGTGCTAGAGTCACTTTTGCATAGCCGCAACAGTCCAGTCTAGATCTGCTGTTTCATGACCAACAGGGCATAGCACCTGCTCCTGTCTCCTTCCCTCCCCTCCCCCTACCATCCCACCAGCTTGCCAATCAGCCAGAGGCCTCACAGGCCCTGTACTGGGCACACAAGGCCAGACTTCCTAAGAGTATGCCCTACCTGAAGCAGAGAGTCGCCGGGCGGGGCAGTGGGGCCTAGACTATGCAAACACGTAGGTCTTCCCACCCCAAATCTTTGCTCTTGTTTTTCAAGTGACTCATTGGAGAAATTTTAGATGATTTGGTTTCTGAAGTACAAAGTAGAAAATGAGGTTTACAGCTGTTGGGCCTGTTGGTTTTTCCATTTCCTTTCCATTTGCCCCATCAGGCAGTTGGCCCAGGGAAGGGAACACCTGGATGGGCTAGTTCTGGCAACCCCAGGTGAGGAACATCATTAGTGGTGAGTGATCTGTGGTGCCAAAGAAAGAGAGGAGAGAGAAGGAGGGAGAAGGAGGAGGAGGAAGAGGGAAAGGAGTGAGGGGAGGAGGAGGAAGAGTAGGAGGAGAAGGGAAAGGAGTGAGAGGAGGGGGGAGGAGGAGGAGGAAGAGAAGAAGAAGAAGAAGAAGAAGAAGAAGGAGAAGGAGAAGGAGAAGGAGAAGGAGAAGGAGAAGGAGAAGGAGAAGGAGAAGGAGAAGGAGAAGGAGAAGGAGAAGGAGAAGGAGAAGGAGAAGGAGAAGGAGAAGGAGAAGGAGAAGGAGAAGGAGAAGGAGAAGGAGAAGGAGAAGGAGAAGGAGAAGGAGAAGGAGAAGGAGAAGGAGAAGAAGAAGAAGAAGAAGAAGAAGAAGAAGAAGAAGAAGAAGAAGAAGAAGAAGAAGAAGAAGACACTATTCCCTTAGTTTCCAGTCCTCGGAGTTCCCACAAGCCTTCCATCTGATTTGCCTTCTTTCATTGTCCCCAACTCACATGAAACATGAACTCTTACAGAGCTAGAAGTCCTTTGCTAGGGGAAAGAAAGGGCCTGAAGGTCTATTATGTCTTTCTGAACAACAAGGGGATTTGAAGGGTCAACACTCCTAAGGGCCCAGCAAAGGCCAGGGGACAATGGTAGCTGATAAGAAAAGACACGCAGGTGGGAAGAGGGCTCTCCTGCCCAGCCTGCACCATTTGATGTCCTTGACCATGTATGGCCTGGGGTTTCTTGATGAGAGCAGAGAAACAGCCTTAGACAGGCCAGGCTGTCTGGGACTCTCCTCTAAGTGAAGCCTAAATCAGAGACACAGACATGTCTGGGGCTGAGAGAGCAGATGGGACGCTTCTGTTTTTCTCCCAAAGTTCTAGTGATGCAACCGAATAGGCCCCTCCCTTGTTCCAAAGCGATTGCCAACAACAGTAGTCAGAGGTCACACCACACAGCCCCTCTCCTCTAGTCACATGGAGGAGGAGATGACATCATTCATTCGGTCCTCCAATCAGCAGCTGATTTTCAAGTCCAAGGCATTGTGTTGGCCCTAGGGATGCAGAGGTAGACAAAATAGACACGTCTGTCTCTATAGAGGGCCCATCCTTTGTCAGCTTGAAGCCTCCCACAGACTAGAGGTAGGACAGGAGGGTGTGGATAGATAGGAGATTAAAGTTTATGTCAAGACTGCAGAGAGAGAGCTAGGGATATAGCTCAGTGGTGGAGTGCTTGCCAGGTATGTGTAAGGCCCTGGCTTCGAAGGTGATGTGGGAACTCAAATTAAATCCCTATTCTATGCCGTGCACTGGTCTCATGTTCTTTATCTCAATCACCAGCAAACTCAGAATGGTATGAGCCCCATTTACAGACTCAGAAGCCAATCATCTCGCCCAGAAGCCAATGATCTCGCCCAGAGTTGTGACAGCACAACACAGCAGGTCTGCCTGTACTAGCTCCAGCAAGGGTTCTTACTCAGATATATACAGCTTCAAAGGAAATCTCAACCTCTGCTCCTAGACCCATGCACCTGCCCTGCAGTTTTTGACACTGCCTCCCTCTTAGGCTGGGAAGAAAATCCGCTGTGGAGAGCCAAGAGCAAACTTAATTTCTTTTCCTGTTTCCTTCCTCTCTACAGTTTGTATCTGTTCCTGGAAAATCCCTCTTGTGCCCACCCACCCACCTTGCCCCAGAAAAATCCCAAGAAAGCTGCGCAACTCTATTTAAACACCACTCAAGTGTTCAGAACCAGCTCTGGGCTCCTAGCACGCTCTGGGGCTCCATCTGGCTTGGGGGCTATTTTGATCCACAGGATGTAGAGCAGTCGCCGAGATCTGGGACTGGGTGGCTAGAGCAGCGCCTTTATCTACAGAAGGACAATTAAAAACTAACGCCAAGCCCAGAGAACAAATAAATACATTCCTCTCTCTGTTCACAGTGCTCTCTCTGCCTGTTTCTACAGGTAATTGCGGCAGGCTTTTTCATGTCAGTCTCTTAGGTGTATCAAGCTTAGGACACTGCCAAGGGGACCAAGGACAGGCCACTCTGCCTGTAAGTGCTGGTGAGAGAGGTACCACTCTAGTGGAGACAGGAGACAGGCATCTTCTGGGCTCCAGAGCTTATCTGAAGGTGGAATCAAATCTTCATTCACTCACTTTAGCTGGGGGGGGGGGTGTCTTCTTAGGGTAGGAATAATGGTCCCCCTCTGTCACAGGTGCTCTAACCTAAGCCAAAAAAAGATGGTGTTATGGCTGGCTGTTTGTGGTACCTGAAACTATGCGCACATGTGTCTCAGGTAGGTGGTGAGGGTGTCTCGGCTTCAGAGGCAGAGCGGTGGGCAGAGGTGGTGGGGGTAGGGGTTGGGGGAGAGGGTTTACAGCTTCTGAGAGGCTGCCAATCCAAGGAGGAAGAAGGCGGGAAACAGAAAGCCCGAGCCTCCACAGACTCACAACAACCTCCTTCATTGATGAACCAGTCTGCAGGTCCAAGTTCACGCGGAAATGGAAGAGACAGAATTTAAATGCACAACTTCTAGAAGAAGTTCTGCTCTCTGTGTCACACTGCTGGTGGGGGAATGGCTCTCCGCTATCCAAGGTGTGGACCAGCTGGGAGGAACTAGGGTAAAGACAGAGGAGAGAGAATGTCTGTCATCCCTCTCCCTTCACCAGCTTCCACTCTGCCTTCAGCTGGGGAAGCTGATGATCCCTCTGCAGACTGCACATGCCCTGTGTCATGGCTGGGGATGGTTGTCCTCAGGGTGTGGCCACTGGAGGGTGGGTTCTGTTCTTTCAGAGATGCTGGACTCAGGATAAGTAAGAGTGACCATCAAAACACATGAGACCCTCTCGAGGGCCACCCTGGGATGAGCAGAGTAATGGAAGTGGGGACACTACAGACCTAGACCTTAGCTGCGTGTGTGGCCCCTTACCTTGGACACAGGCAAGCAGATGAATCGTGAGTGCATTGAGGGCCTTACTTTTAAATCCTTGCCTGATTGGCCACAATTATCACCCTCATATCAGTGAGAATACAAGGTGTCTTAGTCAGGGTTTCTATTTCCTGCACAAACATCATGACCAAGAAGCAAGTTGGGAAGGAAAGGGGTTTATTCAGCTTACACTTCCACGTTGCAGTTCATCACCAAAGGAAGTCAGGACTGGAACTCAAGCAGGACAGGAAGCAGGAGCTGATGCAGAGGCCATGGAGAGATGTTCCTTACTGGCTTGCTTCCCCTGGCTTGCTCAGCCTGCTCTCTTATAGAACCCAAGACTACCAGCCCAGAACTGGCACCACCCACAACCTGCCCCCTTGATCAGTAATTGAGAAAATGCCCCACAGCTGGATCTCATGGAGGCACTTCCTCAACTGAAGCTCCTTTCTCTGTGATAACTCCAGCCTGTGTCAAACTGAGCCAGTACACAAGGCTTTAGAAGTCAAGGTCATGTACGTGGTAGCTATAGATCCGGTGTTTGAATCAAGATCTGTGTCAACCCTAGAATTTCTACCAAAAACCATGGGGGGGGGGTGGATTTCTTGTACATTCTGCCGAGCACTTTGAAGATATAGCCCCACACAATCTTTCTCTGGCTGGAGATAAGAAAACTGATATTGAGATAGGTTCATACTTTGCCATGTGTGACATAAATTTCAAGCCCGGGCCAGCCACAAATCCTATGCTTTTAACCTGTGAGCTGCTTCCTATTCCAAATGGATACCCACATTAATGGGATAGTGAGCTTCAAATTGCCAAAAGAGCTTTGAAAAACTTTCATTTCCATCCCCTGGGATTTTGAGAAGGGTGTTGATTTGGGGATCAGACTTGGGCTAGCTGTTCTTTGTGCATTTGTGTGGTGCATATGTGTGCACACACCGACAGAGGTTCAACGTCAGGTGTTGTCCCCTGGAGCCTTTCACCTTATTCTTTGAGCTTCTCTCATCAGTCTGGAGCTAACTAGGTTGACTGTCCAATAAGCCTCAGGGACCTGCCTGCTGCAGCTTCCTCTCACTGAGATTGCAAGAGCACGCCATCGTACCTGATTTTTAAATGTGTTTTCTGGGGGAATCAAACTTGGATCCTTGTGGTTGGGCAGCAAGAGCTTTAGCAATTGAGGTACCAACCAGCCCGGTGCTTCTTTAAAACTCTCTCTAGTTGTCCACCAAAGACTGAAGGCCAAGGACCTAATGTGAGATGTCCGGTCTCCCAGCTTTGTAGCATCTATGAGGTCCTCTCAGTGCTCGATCCAGAGGGAGAAAGTAGCAGGGAAAAGGGGGGGGGCAGTGGAAGGGAGAGGGGGAGCCCAAGGAGGGAGGGGAAGGGGAGGGAAGAGGAAAGGGAAGGGAGGGGGACAAGGGAGGAGAGAAGAGAAGGGGGAGGGGAGGAGAGGGAGGGAAGGGGAGGGAGGGGAGGAAGGAGGGGAACAATGAGAGAATGAAAAACTAAACGAGAGAATGAGAATAGAAGAAGAGCAGCCAGATGGGAAGGAGGAAGAGTCTGAAGATAAGTTAGTAATCAAGGGCTTTGGACTTAGGCAGGTCTGGCTTTGTGTTTTGACTACTCCTGTGCTATTAGGTATGTATCACCCAACGAGGGTTTCTATCTTCTTTGATACTGGATGAATTACATAAACTGGTGCTAGGAATCAGAATCTCAACATGCTGTCGTGAGGTTTAAATGCAACAATCCCTGTAAAGAAGTTAGTACAGTTGGCCAGCGTACTTGAAGCTTCTAGAAAGTACAGATTTACAGCATCACTTAAGCAGGCAGAAGCCAGGGCAATCTGTGGTTAGGAAGCCAGAGACTCGGGTGGAATATTCCTTGGGTAGAGAAAGAGTTCATTAACCAGCTCGGGATTCAGATGGGCAGGCTCTAAGGAAGAGCTAGGCTTAATTCTTTTGCAAACCCAGGGGAAGGGGCTCTTTTGGAGAGATTTGCAGTGGCTTTAGCTGATTGCAATTATGCCGTCCTGCACCGTGCCGAAAATGAAATGAAACCCTAACAAAGTTCCAGGTTTAATTGAAATTTCCTGGGATCTGTTATTACATCGCTGTGATTGTTCTGTGCCACTAATGAGCCTGTGCTAGCTGATTAGCCAAGTGTCTCTTCAGTCACTATTCCATTATTGCATTATTAATGATCAGATATGATTGTCACAGCCCAGGGCTTGAACATCCAACAGGCAGGAGACAAGCCAGACAACCAAGCAGACGGACAGATGGCCCAGTGAGTGGGTAGGTTGTGCTAGATGACAACCTGGAACCCGGAGTAGGAGGAGGCTGGGTTGTGGGATGGGTGAGGAGCCAGGCATGGGGCGGGACAGTGACAGAAGGGTGTGAGTGGATGGGCCAGCAGCTGAGACTGGATCCTTTGAACCTAAGGTTCTCTGGATTTCTAGCTCTGAGTCCTCTGATTATCTGGCAGAATAGCCAAGGACTCCTTGGTTTTACTATTCTTTTTATAGTCAGTGTACAAAATATTTTATTTTGTTATGAGACATTCTTGTATATACTTTGTATATACATGGATAGCATGTATAGCACCCCTTTCCCATTACTCTCTCCCCATCTCTAGCCTCAACCTCAATGATTTCTTTCCTCCTCCTAGATGGTCTCCCTTCTGATTTCACACACATACCACATATAGAGTTAGATCCAGAGTTACACATGAGAAAAAATAAAATCCACATATGCATACACATAGCCTTTGGTCTCTCTTCCCTCTGTTACTCTTTCTGGTTCTCAACTCCATTCTCCACTTTTCATTCATTCATTCATTCATTCACTGACTGCTTTTGTTTTGTTTTGTTTTGTTTTGTTTTGTTTGAGACAAGGTCTCTCTATAGAGCTTGGCAGCCTTGGAACTCACAGAAATCCACCTGCCCCTGCCTCTCAAGTATTGGCACTGTAGGTGCATGCCACCCAACTTTCATCTCCCTGTAAATTCCTTCCTTCTCACCTCAGCATCAAGTCAATGAAAAGAGACAGAATTCAACCTGCAAGCATCAGCATCAGCATCAGCATCAGCATCAGCATCAGCATCAGCAGAGAGCCTTGAAAGTAAATGTGAGGTCAGAGCCAAAGGCAGGGAGGAGAGGCTGGGAAGGGACCATTCCACATGCTGCAGCCCTGGCAGGCATTGTGAACAGCTCCTTCCCGCTCCCCTCCATACCCTCCATTTCATGAGCCTGGGTGTCCAGAGCTTGAGTGTGGAGAAGGTTAACCACAGTATTTCGTCCCAGGCACTGTGACACTGTGGGGGACTGCCTTACACCTGCAAGTCCATGCTGCTCATTGTTTAACCAGTTCCCTCCCTGTACCAGTGGAGGGGCTGGAAAGGAAGGGGTGGGCAGTAGGAGAAGTTTGAAGAGTTTTCAGGAAACTGCTGGCTGGCTCAGGCTGATGGTCAGATGGGCAAGGAGCCAGGGGTCAGACCAGGAGTACCCACACGCCACGCTGGGCATCATGCCCATGGCATGTTTAGACACCTCTGCTCCTGTTTCTAGCCCTCTCACCCTAAGCCTCCCTCCTTTGATCTACAAGACATCTTTTCCGAAAATGCCAGACACTATGAGGTCATACCAGGCCCCCAACTGCTGCCAAATTTCATTCTTCAAAGACCGGTGTTGTGCCGACATGAAATGTAAACCTGGAACACGGGAGGAGGGGGGTGGATTGATGAAATAGAGGGAAAAGCTCACGAGCAGGAGGGAAGGAATTGACATTTGAACACGGGTTTGTAATCGGAAAATTGATCCCAAGGCTGCTCCCTCCCCTAGGAAAAGGCCAAGGCTGCATAGAGGTCTCCCAGAGCCTGTGGTGGGGGCCACCTGTTCTGTTACCCCTGCTGCCTACATCTTACTGTCTCCATGGCAAAGAGGCGAATGGCTGGGGGCTCCCACAGCCATGGTTTCCCTGGCAACCCTCAGGCACTCCCACCTCCAGCCACATGACTGGTCTGTCCCCACTGCCCCCCACTGCTGCACAGCTATTTGGGAGGAGAGAAAGGAGGTGGCCCTGGCTATCCACCCACCCACCATCCTGTGAACATGTACACAGGTGTCGCCTCTCTGGGCTCCTGGTGTCCACCCACCCATAGCACCCACCCTGAACCAGTCTAACCTGCAGGGGGCTGAGCTGGTTAGCCAATCACAGCAAGATGCCTCCAGTGTGGGATGGAGGCTCACTTGAGGCAAGCATCTGAGTACCTCCTCCTGTCTGTGAGAAGAGACCGAAGAAGTCAAAGGCAAGAGCACTAACAAGGAAGATGTCCTCTCCCCTCAGGCGAGACTCAGAGCCATCATGACTCAGGGTCATGGTGATGTAATCCTGAGGATCCCGTCATGCCAATGTGTCTTCTAGAAATAGAACAGCCCTTGCTATTATATCCAAGTTACGGGAGAGGAAGCTGAGCTCCGGAGAGAGACTGTGACCTACATTCCTACAGTTAGATAGGATGGGTCCCTCGCCCAGTGTGTGGTACAATGGCTGGTGGGAGAGTGTGTGGGGTGGGGGAGATCTTTGCCCCCTGAATGTTGTTTTCATTATGTGTAGGACAGAAACAGGGAAAGATTGAGGAAATAGTGTCTTTGCTTTCAGGAAACTTCCAGAGGACAGGTGTGTATACACGTGGGACCCATGCGGGCTGACTGAGTCTGTAGCTAAGACCTGAAGCTACAGAGGATGCCCTTGGGATGGCTTTCCTTGGTTCCCAAGAATTCTTCACGGAAGGCCAAGGCCATCTGTATCAACTAGCATCACATTGCGAGCTAGGAGTTGTTCCCATTAGGTATTCCTTAGGTCCAGTGGGGACCAGGACCTCAGAAGAGTGCCGTGAGCCAAGCAAGAGGAGAAAGAGAAGAGACAGGAACTGTTGGGTGTGCTGGGCGTAGAGACAATAAGCTGGAGGGCGTGACCGGGAGGAAATATGTCTGTGGAGTTCTAGGTTCTCAGAGATTTGTTTCATTTGCGGCAGGGTCTCCTTGTGTTGCCCTGGTTGGTCTGGAATTCATCGCGTAAACCAGTCTGTCCTTGAACTCAGAGATGTGCCAGCATCCTTCTCCTGAACGTGGGGATTGAAGGCACGTGCCACCATGCCAAGCCAAAGCTTGGGCAAATTTTCTCCATCACCTCCCATACACATGAGAAATGGTCCTGGATGACATTCCTGGCACTTGCTGGAAAGTTCTGGAATGGGCTAGAGAGTGAAAACTCCGAATGTGGGATTTGAGGATTGCTCAGTAGTGTGACATTTGTCTAGCATGTGTGATATCCTAGGCTCCATCTCCAGTGCTGAAAAATGACAAACCAACAAACCCAAGATGCTGCTTACCTAATGTGCACACCCAGAGCCCTGTGCTCTGCAGCTGAGGAGGCCAGGCACCCAGGACAGCCTCCCTTTCTCACCTGGAGGAAAGGCCCTGCCCATACCCCAGGACCTGACGCTCTCCTAGGAGAGAATGTGCCTTGTCTTGAACATTCTCTCTGCAAGAAGATCCACCACGTGTTACTGCAGCTGCTTTCTGCACCTCTTGCTTTGCCAGGGAATTTTAATCCTGCAGTTTTCCCAGAACTAGCTCTGTAGAAGGGGGCATGGTATATGCACAGCTTATATTTGGTGAGGATCCCATACTCTACAAACTGTGTGTGTGTGCGTGTGTGTGCGTGTGTGCACACACACACACACACACACGCACACACACGCACACACACATGCACACATGCATGTGCATAAAACTCAGCACATTTCAGTCATCAGGAAACCCAGGTTTGTGTGTTTTGGGCAAACAATCCCCCCAAGGCACCAGGTGAAGAGGCTTAGAGGTAAGATTTGAACCTCACCTTCTACCTCCCCATGAAGAAGCTCAACACGTCTAATAGTGCAATGTCTTTAGTGTCTCTCCTCTGTTGGGGAACTAAGCAGAACTAGGCAGTTCTACAGCCCCTGATCAATAGCAGTCACCTCCCTAGGCCAGGGACCTGCCAGACATCTGGGCACTAGGGAGACAGACTGGCACCTCATCCAAGCTACTTCCTTGCCAGTCTCTGGACTAAGAATAGAAAAGAATCCAGATCTGTCAGTCATCGCCCCTCTGCCTGTCCCCACTTCTTACTGCTCTAGCCTGGAGATGTTGAGTTGATTATATTCTACACTCAATCACCAGAAATAATCAATCTGTAATTAAAAGCACCCCCAGCCCTCTCCCACCCTTCCCCAGCCTCCCACTCTTCCAGTTCCCCCTCCTCCCCACCCTGCCTCTGCCTCCTCCTCACTTCCCCCTCCCACTTGCCTTTCCAGCATGGAATCGTTTTAATGAGATTTCTCTGTTACAAATGGCCAGTTTGTAATAATTATATTTTGTGCAGCAATCGTGGTTTAAAAAATGATTTAAAACAGGGAAGGCTCCAATTTATTAAGCATCAAATTTTCTGTGGTGAACTTTTAAGTAGGAGCTGCCGCTCAGGCACGGAGGGGGTTATCTCTGCCACCCTGGGCTGAGCAATAGTCCTGAAATATTGATGGTTTGTGGATGGAAACGGTGCCGAAGACATTTAACTTTTATTAAAATAAAGGAATCTTGCAACAGCAGTGCGGCTTTCCGGTGCGCCCTACTTGAAGAATAGGGGGAGCAAGGAATCCTCATCAGAAGGAAGTAAGGCAGGAAGGGTTTTAGGGCTCACGGCTTGAAGTGTTTTCCACACAGGGCTGTGTGTGGAGAAGGGCCATTGTCGTGTGTGGTTGTGAGCACTTCCCTCATAAATCTGTGAGATGCTTTAGGGCCAGCCAGTGCTGGGCAGTCCTTGGACTTAGCTTGGGTTCAAATCTGGGCCTTACTATTTTCTATTCACATAGCCTTGGGCAAGCTGTCAGTCTTTCCAAGCTTAATGGAGAGAGAACAGGTACAAAAGCCTTTGCTCAGAGCATGGTATATATACCTCAGAGCCCAGCACATAATAAGAAGATTTTCACAATACCGCTGCATATAGATGTCATCATCCCCATGGAGAAATGAAGACCAGGTAAGTAAATGCTGGCTGAATCCATGGTCCAATGGGGTCACAGCCACAGGACCCCAACCAGCCTTCAGCCATCTTTCTTCACAGCATACACATAAATGGAAATTTCTAGAGAAAATGGCCGTTGCAACTAAAATGAGTATGGTGTTGTTTAAGACTTAACAGCTATGGGGACTGGAGAATGGCTCAGAGGTTGAGAGCATTTGCTACTCAAAAGAGGACCAGGATGTATTTCCTAGAACCCATGTGTAGGCCGAAACCATCTGTATGTCCAGTTCCTGAAAATGCAGTGCCATTTTCTCCATGGGAACCAGGCACACACATGGTGCACATACACACGCCCACACACAGACAAGACACTCATACACATAAAAAATTTTGGGGGGGGGGGTTGGATTTGTTTTTTTCGAGACAGGGTTTCTCTGTATAGCCCTGGCTATCCTGGAACTCACTCTGTAGACCAGGCTGGCCTTGAACTCAGAAATCTGCCTGCCTCTGCCTCCCAGAGTGCTGGGATTACAGGCGTGCACCACCACCGCCCGGCCATAAAAATGTTAAGAATAAACTGCAGCTGGAAGAGAAGGGAGATGGCTGGGTGTGTAAAGGTTCTCAATGCCAAGTCTGACAACCTTTGTTCAGTCCCTAAGACCTACACAATAGAAGGACAGAACAAACTTCTGCAAGGGGTTCTCTGTCAGTCAAGCACTGGGGCATGCACACACCCGCACTAAATAAATAAGCTCGTAACATTTAAAATTCTTGCTGCTAAAGAAGGTCAGGATTAGACATTAGGAAAAATATCTTGATACAAAGAGTAATACAAAAAGAGAGGGTATTTGGGGGTTGGGGTGGGAATGAGGGGAACCTCCCCCTTTCAGGATGTAGAGGCTTCTGTAGGTGTCTCTGGCACTGTCTTTGGAGACCTATTCCAGTAGCAGATCACACCTCACCAGGACCTGCCCTGTCTAATCTGGCATTGGAGCTCCTGAAAGTGAACGCATACAACAGGCTGGGACTCTGCTGCCCAGCTCCAAGACAGGTGCATAGCCATCACACAGTGACTATTTATATAAGGTTTCTGAGAGTACCAAGACACCTGTGTACTATATCCAGAGGCTAGCCCAAGACCAGGCACATGTGGGTACTAAGAATACATTGATTGATCAATGATTGATTGATTGAATGAATGAATGAATGATAAGTGAGTGAGTGAGTGGGTGAGTGAGTGAACAAAGGCTTGTGGTATCAAATAGGGTCTCCGCCTTTCAACTTCACTCTCAAAGAAAGCCGTCGTTTCTGTTAGAACATCAAGGACCACAGATGTTTATAAGGAAGAGCTGGTCCACCCGGGATTGACAGAACTCCATCTTGGGATTCTATGCCTGGACTGCTCTATGAAACCAAAATGGGTCAGTGATTTGTAGGGTAGGAGAGGAAAAAGCCAAGCAAACTGATTCCCTTCTGCCTGGCAATCCACTCTTCCCAGTTCTAGGAGGAGAACTCATCTTCCTGTTTGGGGGCTCCTCCTCCTGTTTGTTACCTGCCTTCTGGCCCACCGCTGGGCCCCAGGGCCTCCTGTCTGTCCACAGCCACATGCTTGCTCCCTGGGAAGGTGGAGGTCACATGCTGACTCCTGGTACTGAGACCAAGGCTTGTGTTCACAGCATACCTTGAAGGATGCTTTTGCAGTTGCCAATCCGGAGGAAGGATTGGTACACCCAGTTCCTCTCACCACCTGCTGTCTCCTGGGAATAGGAGATCTAGGAACCCCAGGAACTGTTAAGCAGAAGTCCTCTGTTTGAAGGCTGGGGCTCAAGTGTAGCACTGCACTGTCTGAGTTCCTGTTTTGAATTCAAGCAAGTTGCTCATCCTCACAGCAGGGCCACTAGAGGACCAGAGGTCCATCTGCCTCTCCACCTCCTTCATCCTCACCTTGGGCCTCCTTACAGAATGTGTAACTAACTCTTGACCTCAGAGAGGGTTTCGCTAGCATGGGGTTGCCTGTCAGAGCTCTCCTCTGAGCATCTGGGAGAGACAGAGCCAAAGCTGCACCTCATGGAGCAGATTTTAGTGGTGGCTTTGGCTCCAGAGGATCGTGTAGTTCTCCTGTGTCTTCACTTCAACCCTCTTCTAGGCCTGTGAGTGTCTTGTGTGGAAAGGTAGGGCCTGTTGCCCCACCTCCCTCCCCACTCTCTGCATAGATGCCGGGCCAGGGTGAGTCTGAGGAAAGGATTCCTGGGAAAGGAACCGAAGTTGACCTTTGACCCTCAGGAGCGCTACATCAGAGGGAATCCTTCTCTTTTAGTTTGTGCCTTTCCTGGATGTTCTTGCCCTGGTCACATCTGCTTGCTGGGTCCCGCCTACACAGACTTACCTCATTTCCCTTCTTTCCCCATCCGGTAGACCAGCCACACCCTCACTGTGTTATTCTTCTGCCTCTCCACAGAACTGAAGGTCTTGTCCCCGCAACCCTGGATCAAGCCTCTGGGGTAAATCCTCATGCGGGTTCCCCTCTCCGTATTATCCAGAGGGATCCCCTGTCTTAAAATCCTCCAGAACTGTGCTATCTTTTAGTTCAGTTACAGTATTGACCAAGTATCTACTGCGGGACCTAACTTCTGGGTACACACACAAGGTCTTATATGAGTCGGTTCTGACCCCACCCACCTAGCCCTCTCTAGGCACAAGGGTGACTTTCAGGTCCCTGAGAGTACAAACACATGTACTCTGCTGTGACATCCGGCCTCTCCTCAGACTCACCTGCTTATCCAGACTCAGCCCTGGGGTTCCTTTCCCCTGCTCACCTCCACGCGGACCATGGGTTTCAGTAGCCCCGCCCCCAGCCCACATATCACACGTTCTTTGTATTCTGTGCTTGTGACAGAGGCCTCGCCTCCCTCAGGGCTCCCTTCAGTACAGCACCATATCACCTTCCTTACATCTCCAAGATCACCATGTGCCATGGATGCTTGGGTCTTCCCAGATGGAAGCAGTTAAATCCTACCTTCAAGACAAGTGCATGAAGAGGTATCCTTGAAGGGATTGTTGGGACCCTGCTTCCCTCTAGCCCCTCTCTGCCACCCTGAGGTGAGCAGTTCCTTCACTGCCTGCTCCCACATGGCATTCAGCTCAGGCCCCGACAGCATGAGCCCAAATAAACCTCTCCCGTCTAGAAGTTGTTTATCTCAGTCCCTGCCCCGTTATCCTTTTCTTCACTTTTGATCATGAGGTGAGGAGCTTCGCTTCCATCCGTGCCTTCCAGAACAGTCTACCTTGAACCATGAGAAAAGACTAATAATTATCCCCAGCACACTTTCCCTCCTAGGGAACCTGCTCCATGTTAAAAGCTCTACCCAAGCTCTTAAGCCAGATAGCACAGGGCCAACTGACCTGGACTGAAACCTCCCAAAATGGGAGTCAAGTTAAACCCATTGTTATTTCAAGAATCTTCACCTCTGGTGTTTGCTACAATGATAGGAAGCTGCTAAACACAGACTGGCTGGATAAGATGGTAGGTTCACTTAGTAAGTACCTACTGTTTACCCATCACTTGGTAAACTTTTAACTTTTATTACCATGCTCATTAAGTCCTCATCCGACAACATGGTGGGTACAGGGCATTATTTTATTCATTTTTTTAGACAGCAATATCAAGGTGCAGAGAGGGTAGCTGACTACCTTGCCTAGAGCCAGACAGTAACTACTAAAGTCTATACTTAGGATCAACTGTGTTCAACTCCATAGCCTGGGCATATAGCCTCTGGCCCCTGGACGGGGCTGGGTTGGGAATTTTGGTATTTTGGATATTTTTATTCTTAACCAAGGCTTGCTGCCTGCAGCATCCTGTGGCTGATGTTTCTCTGCCCTGGGTAACTCTGCACAAGTGCCAACTAGAAACCCTGACATCTAATGTCCCAGAGGCTTCTTCCTGGAGGAACATGCTGCTCTTGTGATGAGGGAGGTAGAGTCAGAGGAGGAAGTGCCTGGGGCCTTTCATCTCGTCCTCCCCCATTCCCAGTCCCCCACTGCCACCTTCGCTACTGAGTGGCAGTCAGCTAGAGCGGCAGGGTAGGAGGAGAGCTCTAAGGACCCACGAGAGACTGTTAATCTTGGCTCCTAGCCCATGGTGGAGTTAAGTGACTGGAAAACTCCTAATTGGGGTATGGAGGTGCATGGCCAAGGCAGCTGCAGCTGTGACAGCTCGACCCTGTGCCAGCCCTGAGATCAAACCACTTAAGGGATGTGTCCCACAGGAGAGGTGTCTATGCCCAAACAAATAGATGCTGCAGCCAATCTTACCCTGTGTGGGGACAGAGCCAGAGACTTCAAAGTTGTCTCTGGCCCCAGGAGCTCACACAGTCTTCCCAACTGGGAGAACTCATGAGGGAGTGAGTTCAGAATTGACTGCCCAACAAACAAGACAGGATAGCTTCATCCTCCTCTCTGGGAAAAGAGGCTGGGAGTCTAGGCTGTCCTTGCTGCAAAACCTGGGATCCAAGGCTTCTGAAATTGAGGGTAAGTTCATCAGGAGGGATAGCCCCTGAGAATAATTATTAGATTTTTCTCAGCACCATATATTGGGATTTGTATTTAAACATTTTTATGTTAAAAAAAAAAAACCAACCAAACAGAGCTAAGTCATCCTCCGACATTGATCTCCTAAGTAACACAGATGTCACAGGTCCTGGATGGTGACCCACTGCTCAATAGTCCTATAAAGATGACCATAGCAGCTACCTGTAGGCTTCAAAGAACAACACTGTAACTATTCCATAATTACACCATTTTGTTCCTGTTCAAACCAATTTGGCAATTTCCGTCTCATTTGTGCCCACAGCAAGTAGAGTCGACATTACTCATCTCTTTGCGGATATGAAATTGCTGAGACACTGCGCTAGGGAGACTAGAACCTGGAATCTTTAATCCAGGCTCAGCACCCTCTCACAACAAAGCATTTCTGTCAGAGCTGTTTGTCCACCGGCTGCAAAGCAAGCGGATTCTAAACAGTGAGGATGTAACTGTACTGCAGAAATCTGTGCCGGGCTCTTGCTGGGCAGGCAGCCACGCTGGCCTTCTGGAGTCCTGGGAGACAGCTCAGAACTTGGAAGACAATGTTCTATTACATGGTTTCCCACTGGGCCCACATGTTGAGCTCAACAAACATTCAGAGAAGAGTAAATGCTTGGGCCATTTCCCCCCACGGAAAGATGAGACTGTCTCAGAAATGAAACGTACGCTGCTGCTGCTGTCTTCTCTATGGCTTTGTCGTCTCTTCCTCCTTCCCACCCCTGGCCATCAACGGCATCTGGATAGGCAGGGCTTGGAGAACAGGAGTGAGACCTAGCAAGGCTTCCCATCTGGCAATCACAGCTCTGAAGGGGCCGAAACAATTCATAGCCCTCCGCTGCCTCCAGTACACCTTGTTATATGTCACTCAGCTCCTCAGTACTGGACAGCGCCTGGGAGGGGCTTGCCAAGACCCTTGGATTCTCAACTGGTTGGATTCTCCCCGCCCAGGAGATCCCTGGAGTACAGATGTCAATCCTGCAGTTCGAAAACACAGAGAGGAGCCCAGAAGACAACTGAAGGCAGAGAGATTTGGCTTGGGCTGCAGACCCAGTGACGCATTTGGAGTTGAGCCCTGTGTGAGCCATGGTCTCCAGTTCTCATGCAGACTCCAGGGCATGTGTCATAAGGGAATCCCAAAGGGCAGTCCTGGATCACACATTTCCGCGTCAGCTATTTATTTGTGTTTCCGAAGGTCTTCCACATGTGGCCTGTGTCGTTTTGCTGAGGCAGAAAGGCAAGGTGCAGGTGTCCTGAGTCTGGTCAGCATCAGTGGATTTAATGAGACTCCAGGCTTCAGCCTTGCTCTCCTGTCAGGCAGCCTGGGCCCTTCTAGAGGAGGTGTCCCCACTTCCCAGGGAGACTAGCGCAGCCCTGCTGTATAGAGGACTCAAGAGTATAGCACAGCCTTGAGTTTCAACAAGAGAGATTAGAAAAAACTTTAATTGAGGCCATCACCCCTCACAATGCCCAGGATTTCCTACTCCCCATGAGCAGGGGGAGAGAAAGGGGAGACTGGACTGTTGTAGAGGCTACAACAATGGTCTGGTTTCCAGAAAAAGACATCAGGCTGCCCCCTTCCTGCCCATACACTCTTAAACTGCCAGTACTGATTCTAGTTAACTCTATGACTGCCCTGGGGAAGACAAGTCCCCCAGACATTATTATCAGTGCAACAACCCAGGCTCCCAAATATCCTGACATGTGTGGTTTCACTGGCTCTATACATCAGGTTTAGTGTTGTCTTTGTCTACTGGGGCTGTGGTGACAAAATACGACAAACTGGGTTACTCAGGAATCAGAACATCATTCTCATAGTTTTGAAGGTTGGGGAGTCCAGGGTCAGAAACTGGCAGACTCATTGTCCCATGGGTGGGTCCTTCATTCCTGACTCATAGATGACAATGACACCTCCTTGTATCCTCACATAGTAGAAGGGGTAAAGGGTTTCTCTTGGGTCTCTTTCCTAATGGCACTAATGTCATTAAGGAGGTTCTTGAAGGTCTCTTAATATTATCATCTTGTGGAGTAAGATTTCAGGACCTGAATTTTTTTAAGATTTTTTATTTTATGTGTATGAGTGTTCTTGCCTGTATGTATATATGTGCACCCTGTGCATGCAGTGTCCACAGAGACCAGAAGAGGGCACTGGATCCACTGGAGCTGGAAGTTACAGACAGTCATTGGCTGGGCGAACATGCTGGGAATACAACTTGGCTCTTCTACGTGCTGGTGTATTGAGCCATTTCTTCATTTCCATTTATACTTGAATGTTGGAGGCACATAAACAACAGGTATAGTGAGAATTTGTGTTTCTTTAAAGACATAGAAATGTTATGGGAATATGTTTTAACAAGGTGTGGGTTACGGGGCTGCTTCAGATTGTCCACAGCAGCTGACTGTGATTTGCCTCATGCTCTGGGAGGGGCGCGATTTTGCCAGCTGCAGATAGTTTTCACAGGTGTATGACATTTGGAATTTTGGGGACTCTTGAGAGGGAGGGTATATAAATGCAAGAGCCCTGAGAGGAGTACAGTGGCTTGCTGCTCCCCCTGCTGTAGGGGACTGCTGCTGCTGCTGCTGTTGCTGTTGCTGGTTGCTGGTTGCTGGTTGCTGGTTGCTGGTTGCTGGTTGCTGGTTGCTGGTTGCTGGTTGCTGGTTGCTGGTTGCTGGTTGGAAATATCCTGAAAATGAAGTTCAAAATTGCCCCCAAGGAACTTGATGCCCCTGATCAGCAGGAAATAGTCTAATGGTATCTATGGATGTTCCTCTTCGTCTCTAGCCTTCTTTCTCTCCTCACTAGAATTGTAAGGGATAGGGTGGAGAAGGGTGGTAGAAATAGGAACCCATGAAGTAGCCAAAAGTCTGGCTACAGCAAAGTCCTCAGAGTATAAGAATACCAAGGAGCAAAGGCAGGCGTTCTGCTCAGGCATAGGAGGAACTCCAGCTGTTCTACTTTCATTTCTGTTGCTGTTATAAAATACTCTGAAAGAGATTGCTTTAACTTCTAGGTTCCTGTTCATCATTCAGGAACAGTCAAAGCAGGAATTTCAAACAGCCAGTCACATCATATCCACAGTCAAGCACAGAGAGAAATGAATGCACACACACACACACACACACGATAGCTTGCTTGTACAAAGCTTGAATTTTCTACTCCTATAGAGTTCAGGACCTCCTGCCTAGGGAATGGATCCACCTACAGTGGGCTGGGTCTTACCACATCAATTAATGTAATTAAAACAATCTCCATAAACTAGCTAACTCAATGCAGACAATCCCTCATTGTGACTCTCTACCCAGGTTGGTTATAGGGTGAGCCAGGATGACAATGCTGTCATTTCAACTGAGGTTTTCACATTTTCATGGCAACCAAAGCTGCTCTTAATGCCATCCTGTAGCGTGAATAGCTTGAAAGTAGATACAGAGTCCTCCCTCAGTATGTGCAGGGCAATGGTTCCAGGGCTCCCTCTCCCCATCAGACACCAAAATCCATGAGTACTCACATTCCTTATAGAAAACCTACACATGTCTTTCATGTACTTAGATTGTCTTTAGATTATTTCTTATACTCAAATCAGTGTGATACTATATAACCCCAAGAATAATGACAAGAAAATCTGTACATGTTAGTATAGGAGTACATTTATTTCCATGTCTAATATATATAATGCACAGATATAATTAATATATAATATAATTAATATAATGTATGTGTATATAATATATAATATATTCATATGTACATATATGTGTATACTAATATAATATAATAATATAATAATTTAAAATATACATAGTGTGTATATGTGTGTGTGTATAATTGTTTATTTTGAGACATGATCTCTCTGTATACTCTAAGCTAGCCTCAAACTTACAGTTCTCTTGCCTTATCCTCTGAAGTGCTGTTCTAGGCACACCTTACCATCCCCACTTCTTGACTGGGATTTTTGACTTGCAGCTGGTTGAACTCTTGCACATGGGACCTGAAGATACAGAGGGTGACATAGATGCCATTCATATTTTGCAGGGAGAAAGCAGTCTGATGTGATCCACCTGAGTCTAGATGCTTCTGTTCTGGAAATCAGGACATGGGTTCAATACCAGGAAAAGGAGAAAAGGGCAGGAGCTGTAGTCCAGCCAGACCTTGATACATATTTAGAAACATCTTTGCTATGGTAATCTTACTACATGCACAGAAGGTTGTTAGGTAAATTAATTATACTTGTTAAATGCCTTGGTGGGGTAGCTCCCAGGGTAGCCCAAAAATCTAGCCAATGATGTTGACTTCTGGAAGATTGCAATGCTCCATATCCCCAATGGTTAAGGTGCCTATTCTTAGTTTGGTGGTTCTCTTGCACCCACTGAAGTTTAGCCACCACATGGGTCCTGGCATGTTTCTGACCTGGAAGGCAGAGGGGGGAAGGACTCACATGCAGTGGGTGGGAGCATAGCTTGGTCAGAACTTCGCGCTATGCATCTGTACATAAGCATGAGTTCAACCATCTCACTCCTCATGTGTATGAACATTTCCATGTATGTGCACAGCACTACATATGTGGTCACGTGTGAGCCTGTGATTAGTAGACATGGACAGCTCCCCTCCTCTTCAGATCCATGCCCAGGAAGCACATAGCTGATTGCTTTAGCCTTGGTCTGTCTTGTACCTGCAGCAGGGTGTTTTGGTGAGCTGTCAGATGTAAACATCATCCCCCTAGTATCTCCTTTATGAGGAGGCCAGGACAGACAGGTAATTTATCAAGCATTACTTAAAATAGTCCCCCAGCCTCTCACTTCCTCTCCCTTGTTACTGTCTCATTCTTGATTGTTTCTTCTCCTCTCTGTCTCTGGTTTTCCTGTCTGGAGATTGACAGCCCCCTGCTAACTCAGCTTTGGAGATGCCAGGTGTTGGTGAAACTGACACCTCGCTGCTTGGCCTCTCCCCCTGAGCTGACTGCTCCTTGGCTAACTCAGGCACACACTGTGGCTCCTGTCTGCAGGCCTGTACTGGGGCTGGTGGGTGATCGGCACCTTGCATTGCAGAAGCTTGGGAATTGGGTACTGATGCTGCTATCTGCTGAGTGATGGACCAGCTAATGAGACTCCTGACACCCGCAGGCCCACCCTCCTCTTGCCCTCCAGCCTTTTTCGTAGGCCCAGTTGTTACAATGCTGTGTACCAGTGCACAGCCCTCTAACTAGATTTAAAGGGGGTGGTGCATTAGGATTCCCTGTCATCTCTACTTCGAAGACAAAGTGACAAAGGCCAGTGGAGGAATAATAACACTGTTTAAATTTCATACTGCTGATTGCTAAGCATGGAATCAGGCACTAGAAGCTCCTGCATGCTCTCATTCTGCTTTGTGTGATGGTTACTACCTCCTCATATAGCCGAGGAAACTGGGCTGCAGAGGAGGGTACCAATCATCTGTCCAGGCGTCACCCTTACTCCAAGTATCAGTTGTCTCTGATGACCACAAACAACAAGATCACTTCTAGCTAGTATAACAAAAAAAGACATTTGGGAGGAAGATACAGAAAGCTACAGACCATGTGAGAACTTAGCAAAAATGTGTAAGCCAAGAAGATTAGAATCAGAAGCAAGGTCACTTTAGGAGGAATCTGTTAGGAAGACACAGTCCTGGATGCTGGGTGCCACCAGGGCCACTGTCAAATGCATTTCACACTCTTCTTCTGTGTGTACCCTGGTGTTTGAGGGTCAACAGACATCACATCACCCCTCAGTGTCTGGAGACAGGGCACCTTGACTCTACCCTGCCTTTGATGAGTCACAAATGCAGATTAGGGATCCCAAGCTGAGAAGCCAACACCAATGGACCTGCAAACCAGGTGAACGGTCCAAAGGGCTTAAACTACCTGGCTGCCGGGCAGGCACTCTCTATTACAAAGTCTCAAACAATGAGGCTTCAGCCAATCAGAATCGAGGCCAACAAAAACTGAGTTTGGCCATGATTGTATCATGCCACCAGCTGCCTGTCATTTCTGTATCAATAAAGCAAAATTCAGACTCAGGATTCCTGACTGCCTGGGCCAGAGTCCTTGGAATTGAGACTATGTTTCTCCAACTTTTTCATAAAAAGTGACCGTCTTTGATGACACACTGGAGTGAACTTGAGAGAAGTAAGGTAGGTAGATAGATAGATAGATAGATAGATAGATAGATAGATAGATAGATAAATAGATAGATGATAGATAGGTAGATGATAGATATGATAAATGATAGAAAGAAAGATAGGTAGATAGATAAATAGATGATAGGTAGATGAGAGATAATAGATAGATAGATAGATAGATAGATAGATAGATAGATAGATAGAGGATAGGTAGATGGTAGATAGGTTAGATAAGTGGTAGAGGGTTAATCTACATATTAGACAGCTAACAGATAATATATAGTAAACAACTATATTAAATAGATTAGATCAGATTAGGTCAACATAAAAAGGCATGTGGTAGGGAAGAAGCCCATTACATATTTTTATATTTTGTTATGATAAAAATGAAACACAACCTTGTTGAACTTCAGGTTAGGCTCAATTCTTCAGAGTCATCTTTGACTTTTCCTTGTTCTCTGTCCACCCATTGTCTATGTCTCTGTTATGGAATTCCCATACACATCCGACATACGGTATGTCACAAAGTCTTTGCATGAGCACCTGTAGCCTCTCTGTCCAAACTTGCTACCATTTGGTTCCAATTACCATCAATTCCTCCTTGGATTCTTACATTACTTTTCTAAATCAGTTCTTCTGTTCTTTGTGGCTTTTCTTATCACAGTGGCTAGAGTTTTCCTTAAAAAGCCTACATCATGAATGTGGCTCCATTGGAACAGTGCTTGCCTAGCCTGCCTGAAGCCTGGGTTCAATTGCCAGCATGGATAGAGTGTGGCAGCACACACCCGCAAACCCAGCATTCAGGAAGTGGGGCCCGTGTGGTTAGATGCTCCATGTCAGTCACAGAGGCTTGGAAACCAGCTTGCACTACATCAAGCTCTGTCTCGTGTGAAATAAAACACACACCACAGGATGTCACTTCAAATTCACTCAAAAGGCAGGAGCAGTGTTCTCCAGGTGCCTCCTCCCAGACTAGGCTCCACCATCTCTAACATCATCTGGTCTCCCTGCCGTGCTCGCTCGGTAAGCTCTGTGGCCGCAAAGCCTGCTTCCTGCTCTAGGGCATGGCGCTCTTGCTGTCTCTGGGCCTTTGAGCTTGCTCATGTCTCATCCAGAACACTCTTCCCCGCACATCTACATCCCTTCCTTGGTTTCTTCTCCCATCTGTTTGCTCGGTGCTGGCTACTGATGAGACCTGCCCTGACCCGTTTTCCTGTAGGCCTGATTATCCCACAGTACTCATCATCACCTGACACAAGGCATTCATTCCTTCATTTTATCTCTTGCTCTTTGTCTCATTCATTGTATTTGAATGTCAACTCTAAGAGGCGGAGGCTTTGCCTGTCCAGTGGCATGTTCTCTGGAGCTAGGGCATTGCCTGGCTCTCAGTTCATAGTGTTTTTGAGAGAATGAAGAAAGATAATGAAGAGGATATGATTTAAATTTGCCTGAAATGTAGATATTAGCCAATACGACATAGTTTCCAAGTCTTAAACAATAAACACTGCACCCATACGCACACACAGCATTTTCAACCCAGCTTTTGTGCCTGCGACGGCTTCATGTGATTCTGACTCCAGGTTTGCAATACATTCTCTTCAAACTGTTGATAATCTCCATTGACAAGAAGCTTTGCGTGCAAAAACCAGCAGCACATTCAAAAATTTGCCGCAGATGAAATTATGTTTAAAGACTCTCGGAGCTCTTCCTTTTCTTTCATTGGCAGATGTAATGGTGAAATACCCAGGGATAATGCTAATGGATTTGAACGCTATTGAACGTTTTCATACCAAGCGTTTCACAATAGCGCTGACACTCCAACCTGGAACAGGTGGGTGCATTGTCATAGCCTGCAGCTGGCTTAGACGTCATGAGTGGCAAAGGGGCCAGCCGTGTTTATAGTCGCCTCAGCCTCCCTTCCTTCCTCCTGCTCACTAGCAGCTCCTTGGAGTCTATACAATGCTTCTGCTCAAAATAAAACACACCTCATATGATGCCACTCCAGAAGTCCTTTGACATCTCTGCAGGGCCTCTTGCCTTAAAGGACAGGAACCTATTGTCAAATCATGGAATCATCTGTATGGTAGAGGCTCTCCCAAGCTGTGACATCAGGATGTTGATGGAATTGTTCAGGTCTCTTCATAGGGACTCTGAGAGCCACCGTAGCCTCCTGTTCTTCACCCTCAGCACAGAAACTCCAACACCCTCCTCCTGCCCATATGGGAAGCTTTGAGGCCCAGTGGCCACAGACCAGTGTGCCAGGGCGCATCACTCAGGGAACTGACCTGTGAGTTGAGTCTAACACTGACCAGTTATGTGTCCTTGGGTAGGTCAGCTTCCTACTCCAAATTCAAGCAACAAGGGAGAGTTCGTTAAAAAGGTGTCTGTAAAGGAATGGGCGTGTCCTCCTGGGGTTGTGGGGCGGTACTGCAGAGACCAAGTTAGGATGGAATAGGAGGGTCCATCTGAGAAAGACATTCGTCATCCCCCTCCTAACAACCCACAGTGCCTCCAAATGATCAGATTTCTATCTTGGAATCCCATAGAAGCTCCTGGTAAAAAAGAGACTCCTTCCGCTAACAGAAAATTTGAAATCAGTGCATTCTGACGGTCTCTTGCCCCTGGGGCCTCTGCTTCCCAATGTCCCTTTGTTCAAGGAGAAGAAAATAGTTCAGAATGAACTTTTTAATATATTTTACCATAAAAATGCCATATTTCCTTAATAAAAGTAAGACAAGAACCCCCAAAGTGACCACTGGGAAGGATTTTCTCAGCGTGATGGGCGGGATGGCCCACGCATTTTGTCACTGTATTGAGTCAGCTTCCCTTGGGAGCTTCCGTGCAACTCCTATAACACAAGCCTGTCTCCTGCATACTGCCTCTAGGGAGTGACAGAAAAACCTCCTCCTCCCCACCCCCCATGGCACAGGGAAGATAAAGTTCAGGGTTGCTTTCAGTGAAACATTATGAGGAACACTGGGGAAGCACAGGAACAAACAGAGAATAGTGACATCGCTTGGCCATCTGGTTTGCCAGCTGTGACCAGCCCGCCAGAGCTGAAAAGCCATGTTTTATCCCATTGGTCCTAAAAGTTTCAGCTCTCGCCATTTCCCTCCACAGGGAAGCCATCATCTGACAGAATCCAGGAAAGTCGAGTACAGTCCTTGATATCCATGCTATTTCATAAGCCAAAGCCAGCTGTAGGCAAAGACCCTCCTTTTTAAGGATTACTATCTGCCTCTACTTAAGCAATGCCACCTTCTAACAGGTGCCCCCTACTGGTTAACTTTAGCAACAGCATTAATAGTGCTCTCAAAAAAAAAAGGATAGATTCAAAGGACTGTTTCCTCTACAGATGCTGAAGAAGAGAAAGGTGTAGCAAATTTTCTAATACTTCCTTCCTTGATGGGAGCACAGAGAGGATTAGAGACACTGATGGCCTATTCAGGGTCCTTCCTGGCACCTGTGGGCAATGGGGACAGCCCTTGGGCTTATGATTTCCCTTGATATCTCTCTCTCTCTCTCTCTCTCTCTCTCTCTCTCTCTCTCTCTGTATGTGTGTGTGGTGTGGTGTGTGTGTATGTGTCTGTATGTCTTTACATATATAGAGAGTACACATACATGCATGTTCATGCCTGTGAAGGTCTAAGGACAAACGGGTATTGTAACTCGGTGCTCTCCTTATTATGAGACAAGGCCACCAAAAAACTAGGCTGGCTAGCCAGTGGGCTCCAGAGTTCCATTTGTCTTCACTCCTCCACACTGGAACTACAAGCCTGTGCCACTACACTTGACTTTTTGTGTGGGTTCTGGGGTTCAAGTCTGCATGGCAAGCACTTTAAAGCACTTTACAAGCTGATTTACCAACTGAGCCATCTCCCCAAGTTCTTTAGATCTTTAAGAAAACCCGTCTGGGAGTGCTGGTAGGGGTGAGATTGTGCTCCTTTGTCCTACCCAAAACTTCTGTCCAGAATCTAGACGCCCTAAGGGATGGGTTTGTCTTGAATACGGAAATGCAGCTCTGCTTGTGTCTGTAGCCCAAGTTCCCTCAATAGGCCATTGTGACTTCAAAAGGCTCCGGGCCAAAAATGCAGAGAATGTCAGAGCCGGGCTTCCTCTCTCTTTGTCTCTAAGACTCTGATATTTGCATGAACACTTTTGTTTGCTTATTTCTCCTGTTGTCTCAAATTAGAAGTGAAAACCAGAACAAAGCAGCACGAGGCGTTCCTCGGGATGGAATTACCTTCCTAGCCTTGGGGTTTGATCTTGCCAAGACAATTTGGAATCTGTTACAGCCTTTCGAGCATCCTAAGGTTTCCTTTCATCTGCTGGCCTCTAGGGATGCTATGTTCATTTAGGAGAAAGGAGGAGGCCTGACCTTTCTAGGTTTCTGGGCTCACTGCACATTTATGTAGACATCCACAGGCAAGACCCCATGCCCAGAACCCTTCCTGCGACCCCATGCCTGGGGACATGCTGGGAACTGGAGGGGGGGAGGATGCTAGATTATCTCCCAGTATCTTTTTCCCCCCCAGCTAGAGGCACACCGTTTGAACTCCTGCCTGCCCAGGAGCTCATATTTAAAGGGATATGAGGAAAAGCTTAGGGCATACTATGAAAAACCAACTTAGCTTTAGCAGTCCAAGTCTGCCCCTCGCTCAGCAAGTGAGAATGCTAACAAGACAGCGTTGGTCCCTCTCATGGAGGGAACAAGGCTCAGATGAGATCATACTTATTCAAAGCTTTATAGAGTGATGCACAGAGTTCTCTAGGACTGTGGTTCTATAAATGCATGGATTCTATACGACATCCAAGAGAGAGAACTGGTTCCAGAAGTCTCACACAAAGCTCCTCCAACTCATTGTCTTTCTTCCACCCAAAGATCTTTCTAGGGCACTGTTGTTATGACGTCATTGTTGTTGTTATGTCTTCATTGTTGTTGTTGTACTGTTGTTGTTCTTTTGAAGGTGCTCATGAGAGGGCAGCATTCCCTACCTCCAGCCAGCCTGGTCCCTCCCAGACAGATTTCTGAAGAGAGATTTAATTCAATTCCTCAAGGATTTTCTTGGGCCGCAGTGCTCCACACTGCACATCGACAAAACTAGTATTGATGAGCGAGCTCACTTTGATTTTCATGGTAACCCTGAAAGGCAGGTAGCAGATCCATGAGAGTTCTTAAACTTGAGAAAAACGGAAATGAGAGTTAGGGGTTAAATGGGGTCACCAGGCTTGCTGGAGCAGCGGGGAGAAACTCAGCAGGAAGCTCTGGATGCTGTTGGAGGCTGGCCCACTGCTCCTGAGTCCTGGAGTCCAGATCTCAGCTCCCTGCACTGCATGCAGGGTTCCTTGCACCCCTCCCATTGCCCTCGACTCAGAGGTCTCGCCAGCTGACCTTCAGCTGGGCATCTCTGCATGCTCTCTTGCAGCTCCTGCTCTCGACCCCTCGCCTGACACATAATCCATATTTATAGATAATGAAATTATAAAAGAGCAGGTATTAATAGCAGGAAATGCTAGAAACACCCTGGCCAACAGTACCAGAATGGCTAAGGAAACTGTGACATATCTTGTGCATGGACTATCAAGCGGCTGTTAAAAACCACGCTAATAAAAAATTAACTATCAGTGTGAAAAAGTCATAGGGCCTTGCCCTATGAAATGCGAATCACAACCTGGACATGGCAATAATCTCAGCCCTTGGGAATTTCAAACAAGAGGACTGCCATGAATTTGGGGCTAGCCTGGTGACATAGTGAGCTTCAGGCTAGCCTGGACTATGCAGAAAAACTCTGTTTTAAAAACAAACAAAAACACTACCACTGCCACTACCAAAACACACTATAAAGTCATGCATAGATTATGATCATAGCCATATAAAATACAATAACACAGATACAAGCATGTATCTTGTTTTATGAAGAACACAAGACAGATATCAGGGGTATTAAGGGAAGTCTTAGTTTTCTCTCCCAAGTCACATGTCCAGGTTCCTGGTGGACTTTTGTGGTTGTGAAAAAGGATAGGATCTCAGAGCCACTATCAAACAGACTGAGAACTCACGGGCTGAGCTTTCACTCAGCTTTAGAAAACACAGCTGTAGTCATTAGGAGTTCCACCTTGGATCCACAGAGGAGAACGAGACACTTCTTCCTCACCTCGTTTTCCTCGATGGGGCTCTGAGGCTGGTAGATAGAGAATGTTATAGGCTTAATGGGTATTGATTCAGCAGTAGATTTGACAGACTCTCCATCCCCATGAACAAGGTAGAGAAATGTGGGGCCAGAGAACAGCGCCATTCGCTGTAAACACGCATGCAAATGATCAAGGTCAGTGGCTTCCAGACTGGTCTGGAGCAGGCCCTGTGAACCGATACTTCCGCTCATCTAACCCATTGCTCCTTTCCCCTGAGTCCAGTGTGGCTCTATAATCCTCAGGCCTCCCGCAGAGCAGCACTGAGTATTAGGCTTCTGAGGTGAAACTCACTAGCCATCAGGCCAAGCCTTCACACTTAAGGAAATCTGTATTGCGGGACTGCCTCTTCTGATGGGACTCCATGTGGCTCACGATCCAAACCCACTAATAAGGTAGTATGTCCACTCCAAGGATGACTTGAAGTGTGGGAGGAAGGGTGAGTGTGTCAACGTTGATCAACATGTAATCAGAGTGTATTATGGGATGGAAGCTACAGTGTCACGATGAGTAACTTGAATCTGAATGAATCTGTGTTTGCCATCAGTTCATCGAGACAGTGGGGGACAAACTAGACCAGGAGCCCATTTGAGGCCAATAAAGCTTTGCACAGTACAACAGGCCAGGATGGCTTAGACTCAGGAAGGCTTAACTTAGAGTTAAGGCTAAGCTATGAACTTTAAAGACCTTTATAAACATCAAAAAAAAAAAATCGAAACAAAACAAAACTGTAAAGGTACACCCATATCCCAGCACACTTATATAATATGAAATCAATCAATATAATATAAAGCCAGAAATAAGGTAAATAAATTTAGGAGACTCTGCCCACCTCTCCCCATGAAAATGCTTTTGCTTATCTTAGAGGTTTAAAGGATCAGAAATTTAAGGGTCTCTTCTTCCTTCTCCTCCTCCTCCCCTTCCTCTGCCTCTTCCTCCTCTTCTTCTTCCTCCTTCTCTTCTTCCTCCTCCTCTTCTTCATCCTCCTCCTCCTCTGCTTCCTCCTCCTCCTCTTCTTCCTCCTCCTCCTTCTCTGCTTCCTCCTCCTCCTTTTCTTCCTCCTCCTCCTCTTCTTCATCCTCCTTCTCTTCTTCCTCCTCCCCCTTCCCCACCCCTTGGCTGTAACCTGGGGCATTTGATTCAAGTATTCCCTGGACATCAGTGCCAATGCCATGGGTAGCATGTTGAGCCTGGAAGACTCCGCTGGAGAGGGGGCTTGCTGTATCATAGTCTTCATCTGCTTATGTCTGTCCGAGAGAGAGATCCCAACTCGCTCCCCCCCCCCCCCGCCCCCCAGCCGTTCCTGTGCATACAGAGTAGGGTGCAATTTCCTTAGTCTGTAAACACTTAAAGCTTGCCAGGACCTGAAAGTGGCTACTTTTTTAAAAAAAAAATCAAAATTAGAGAAACGTTTTAAAACACAGAAGCCTCGAGGCTTCTGATGAAGCATGGCTGTTCCTAGCCCTGTGCCTCTCAGCAGCCTCTGCACTGTTCCCCAGCAGATACCGTTTTGACAATATTTATGTCTTTATTCTGGAATTACTTTCATGTCTCTAAGCAATGTGTTTTAACTAATACATCTTGATGTATGTGCCGTACGCATTATCTATTGATTATCGGGTATGCTTGCCAAGTGCCGGATTTTCTTATATTACCCTTTGAATGTTGCTCTTTTTTTTTTTTTTTCCAAACTGGTAAATGGTGTCAACTGCTTTGCCCAGGAAAATATGGATTACTGTCTCATCGGGTTAGTTACACATCCGTTCTGTACAGTCCCACCTCCCAGTGGCCAGTCTTTTCCCCTGAGCCTCACCTCACCTGACGTACAGACCTCCTTGCTGTCTTTCATCCCTTGTCATTCAAGATTTACTCACAGCTCTAACTCTTTATTTTTTTTTTTTTCTTTTTGCAGGTGGTGTGGGGTCTGGCATGTAGCCCAGTCTAGTTTCTAACTCCCTGTGTAGCCAAGGATGCCCCGACCTCTTCCTGCCTCCTCCATCTGCCAAGTGCTGGGATTACAGGCATGTGCTCCCACACCTGTTTATTGCAGTGTCGGGGATCAAACCCAGGTCTTTGTATAAGCTGGGTTAGCACTCTCCCAACTGAACCAATCCCCAGCCTCCCCCATATCAGACTCTCCCTCCCTCCCTCCCTCCCTCCCTCCCTTCTTCCTTCCCTCCCCCTCCCTCCGTCCCTCCGTCCCTCCCTTCTTCCTTCCCTCCCCCTCCCTCCGTCCCATCCCTCCCGCCCTCCCTTCTTCCTTCCCTCCCTCCCTCCCTCCCTCCCTCCCTCCCTCCCTCCCTCCCTCCCTTCCTTCCTTCCTTCCTTCCTTCCTTCCTTCCTTCCTTCCTTCCTTCCTTTTTCTCATCTCATGCTTTACTTGGGCTTCAACCCTGACCCTGAGGCATTCTTGAAACCTCCCTTTTAATTTCCCCAAAGCTCACTCGTCTTTGCTTGTTGGGCTGGAGACAAGGTTCTCTTCAGTCCATCTCTTCTCTCTCCTGATTTCCTCCAGGTTCTCTTTAAGTAAATGCAGAGTAGTACAGGAGCAGAGATGATCTGAGTCCTTAGAGCCCCAGTGTACTGGCTCTGCTCTTGTAATGCCTTGGATGTGGGGCTCTGACTGAGTTTCTGGCTGGAGAATGTTTTCATTTGGATCTCTGAGGCTGTTCCACTCTTGCCCAGTGTCAAGATGAGGAGCGTCTGATGCTAGTGCTTCCTAGATGAGCTGTCACTTCCCTTCCCAGCACACCCTTCGCCACACCCCACCTTTCTTTAGCTTTGCTGTTCTGAGTCTTTACTCGTTTTACTGAGCACAAAACTGGTCCATCTGAATAGACTCTTCAGCTCTGGAAAATTCTTCTGCAGTATTTTTTTGAAACTGCTCTCTCCCATGTTTACTCTCTGAGATTCTCTTAGTGAGGTCACAGGTCTCCTGATTTGATCCCTTGTCATTTTTGCTTTCATGTTTTTCTTCTTCTTCTTTTTCCTTCTCTTTCAAAAAGATTCCTGTGACCATATCATCTCGCTTTCTATTGAATGTTTTAAATCACAAAATATCGATCATAAATATCACATATTTCAAAAACATATTTTTATTTTGTTTCTTTTTAATTGCATACTGTTCTTGCTACACACACACACACACACACCAGCATCTTCATTTTCATGATGTTCTAATTAGAATCATTCTTAGCATTTACTGTAAAATTTTTTTTAACTCATTCTATTTCTTTCATTCCTTGATTACAAATCACTGTTACAACTTTGCTATTTTCCATCTCCAAATGTTTTTATGCTTTTATTACATGCACATGATATACGAGGCTCTTTAGTGTGTGTCAAATTATCATTTAAGTGTCTGAAGTTAGGCCTCTTAATCTTCAAATTGTCTCCTTCAAAATTTGCTTTGGTCTATAAGTGCCCCTCATGTAACTTCAACACTGTCTAGTATTCAGTCAGTCAGTCAACTATCCTCCCAGACATGGAGGCTTAAATTATTTCCGGCAGCTCACCACTACATTCAGTGTGTTAGTCTGATACGCTATTTTCCCCTAAGCACATATGAAAATCTGGATATCTCCACTGTGTCCATCCACAGCACAGTTCCTTTGGCTTCATTAGGCAGTGTCAAGTTGCTTTCAAACCTGCTTGTACCAGTTCCTCCTGCCCCCCCTCCACCATTAGAGCTGCACCTCCACCCTGCTCCCACCTCCCACCCCTCCCACCGCCCACCCCGCTTTTCTTCTTTCTCATCGGTGTCAGGCTCAATCCCAAGGCCTTGTGTATTCTAAACCTCCCCCCAACTCCACCTGCTGGAGGGCTTTCGTGTTCTGTGTGTATTTATGTACTGGTAAATTTGCTCATTTGCACATTCGCTAATTGGGTCGGTAGAAAACAGGATGTCGCTTTTAGTCAGCATTTGTTAATAACAGCGGAGCGGAGCATGTCTCCGTCGGCCTTCCAAGTTTCCTTTCCTGTGTATGGAATGCGCATACCTTCCAACCCGTTTCCTATTGAGTTGTTGACTTACTTCATTGATTTATGGGAACCTGTGTGTCTGGTATAACCTGGGTGCTTGTGAGAAATGCTGGATCTCAAGTCTCCCCACAGCAACGGAAGGACAATATTTATCTGAGCAAGAGTCAAGAGATTACACTGTACAATTTAGTCTGAGAAACACAATTTAGGGCATTTTGTATAAGACTGGAATTCTGTCTGTTGAATATTTGGTACACATTTCTCTACAGCCCCCAGAAACTTGTGTTTGCCAGACTGTAGCTACTGTTGCTGGACACAGGACACTTCAGTTGCTTATTCAATTTCTTTAATGATGATGGAATTAAAATAAATCCATTCTGGTTTTTAAGTATCTTCTGAGTGAGGGTTATTGGTTCATTTGTCTAGAAAATTGTATTTCCTATTTATAATTTTTTTAGTAACGCCTTATGAAGATATTCATTTTAGCCTTAAGATTTAAACTGTCTCTCCTACATCCAAAGCCATGTTTCTGAGTTTTCTTCCCCTCCCCCCACCATTTCCCTTCCCTGTCCCCCTTCCTCCCACACTTCTTCTCAAGGTTTGTAGCATTTTCATTAATAATTAAGTGAATAAAAAACAGTCATTAATTTCTGCCATCATCTTTTTACTTCAACTCTGTAAGTGGAAACCTCTAACTTTATAATCTTTTTTTTTTGTAATGATTTTGACATTTAAGGCTGTATATTTTAGACTAATAGCTATTGTAGGTGGATCTCGTGTGTTCTGATGTGTTATGTTTTGATTGTCCTTTATAGACAAATGTCTTCTAACTTCCATGTTTACTTCTTTTTGACATTAAGTTACATGGAAGTGTGTTTAAATGTATGGCCATGTAGGATATTCTAAAAATAGCTCTGAAGAATATTTCTAACTTAATTAGGCCATGAACAGAGTGATCTAAATGACACTAGTTCCCTGTTTGGTCGAGACTTGTTCCAGACTTGCTGTGCGTCCTTGAAAAGAATGCGAGTTCATCTCCTGACAGGTACAGTCAAGCCTATTGGTGTGTTTTTCTAACCCTTTGTCCTCACTTTTCTTAATTGGCTTAACCTATCAGTTGCTGAATCCTGGATTGCACTTATCATCATGATTTTAGATAGGCAAATTTTCCCTTGTAATTGAGTAGTTTTGAATATATACACTCTTCGTGTATTCCAGGCTGGCTTCAAACTTGTAATCCTCCTGCCTCATCTTCCAGGTGATAAGATTACTCCCGCCTAGCTGCTTCATGTTTGTATTTTAATGCAAAGCTGTGCTGAGGTAGGTAGACCCTGTTTCAGGCTAGCCTGGGATATTTAGTCAGGTACTATCTCAAACCTAACCAAGCAAAAAGCCTACATTATTAGTTTCATGCAAATTTTGGGTTACTATATATTCACAGCAATGGTTCCTTTTAATTATGCGATGGCCATCTCTTTTTAATAATGTACAACAAAATAATTGTACTTGAGTGCTTTTTTTAGGGTAGACTATGCCTGGAATAGTCTTTTCTAGATTGTTATTTGCAACTTTTCCATGCCCTTTAGCAAGTGACATTTATGAATTTACAAAGTCTCATGTATCTCAGGTTGGCTTCAGACCTCCTATATAGCCAAGAGTGCCTTCTGATGCTCGTGGTTCAGCCTCTCAAACGCTGGGTTTACAGGCATGTACCCTGTGCCCTGTTCTTGTGGTTCTAGGTGTCCAGCTGATTTATTTACTCTTGGGAAGCATTTTATCAGCTGAGCCACATCTCCAACTCCATAACTTAATTTATATGTTTATTGGGACAGGGTCTCATGTAACCCAGGCTAGCCCTGAACTTCTGATATAACTGAGGATAATGTTTAATTATAATCTCCCTTTGTCTGCCTGCTGCTGGGATTACATGTAGGCTTACAACACCATACCCAGTTTATAGCAGGTGACTTTAGGCCGCTTGCATTTTTGAGACCACCAGGAAATAATCAGTGTTTTATCAGGCTTAAAATCATTGTTTTATTTTGTACATTTGTTCTTTCTGTATGTTCCTTAATGTGCCTATTTATCAAGTTCTCCCAATCTTCTTGGTCTGAGACAACGTTTTGACATGCTCATAAGTGCTCTTCATATTTGGGGCCTCATATGGAGACTCAAAGGCTGATATCATCCCAGGATTCACTTATATGTGTTAAATAAGAATTACAGGACACCATAATTTTGAGCTAGACTCCTGTGCCCCAATAGATCAGACTAAAAATCAAAAGCATGGTAATTGCCTGACATGATAGATACACCAATTACCTTAATCTGATCATTATCCACTGTGTACAAGCCCTGAGATGTGGTGTCCCAGGAATACGTTCAATTACTGCATGTCGGTCCAAAATAAGACCGCATCTAAAACAATCAAAATAAAAGATCACCCAGATGGAGGCTTCAAGTTACCAAACAAGAGTGAAGTCACTTCCTGACTGTCCAAAGGCTTGGGAGAATGAAGGCCACCTAGATGTCTGCTAGCATTAAGCACATCCTTCACACACAGGACATCCCTTGCACACAAGAACATCCCTTCCACTTGAAACCTTCTGTCCTTTTAACTCTCGAAGGAAGTAACTGGCGTGGCCTGATGCTATTTCCCAGTATCCTGCCTCTCTGTCCCCGTCCTACAAGGAAAGGTGACCCCTTGTTCTTTCTGCTTTCTTAAGCCCTTCCCTGTCTGTAAAGCCATCCCCTTGGCCCAGCCCACTGGACCAGGCATTCTAGTCTGTGGAATGAAGTGTTGCCCAAGCCTAGAATCCTACAAGAAAACCATATAAGCACTCGGTTGTTGTAGTTTTGTCCTTTGGCATAAGTCTGGTGTAGTAGAAGCTGGTTGGCTGCTGAGACTTTACCAGTTGAATCTACCAGTCCAGGTGACCTGCTGGTGACCTTTCTGTGTGCCTGGGCTTCCTCACTCACTGAGGTAGTCAAGTTTGAGGCCAGTCTGGTCTACATAGTGAGATCCTGTCTCGTGTGTGTGTGTGTGTGTGTGTGTGTGTGTGTGTGTGTGTGTGTGTGTGAGAGAGAGAGAGAGAGAGAGAGAGAGAGAGAGAGAGAGAGAACAGAGGATCATAGTTCAATGACTGGAGCAAAGGACTCAATCTTCAGATAGGCAGCGTCAAGTTCCAGAAGAGTACATGAAATTAGGCATTTTTTTTCCCTAGCATTCTATTGAAATGACTGGGGCTTGTAAAAATTTATCATCTCACATTCCGCCTACTATTCTGGGAGCTCTACACTCTTATTTTTTTTTTTAAAACAAATACCTTTAAAATGTTTGTATTTATGCATCACACAAAATACAAAGTGAATCGCCCTTTCTTTATCCCCATCTAACGTAGGATGTCAGGACTCGCTGAATGCCCACCCCTTCCTCACTTTCTATGTTAGCTTGCTGGAAGTTTAATTCCACTTCGATGTATAACCACAATAATTATCACATATTTGTTTTTTTTAATAGCATAGCCTGTTTCAATTTACCAATGCGAGCCCCGCGCCGCACCACGCTTTTATCAGGTTTTCAGGCAGTTACTCCATAATAGCACTTGCCGCAAAGCTCCGTAGACATTTTCCTTTTTTTTTTTCTTTCTTCTTTTTATATATCTAGAAATGTCTTTATTTTACATTCTCTCTATAAAAAAAGATGCCCTAGCTATGCATGCAGTGAAGGGTGGCGTTCTTCCCTCTGAGAATGTTAGACGGAGCCTTCTGGAGTCTCACTCTCCGGAAGGCTGCGGGCAGTGAGCGGTCCTTGTAGATACTGCCAACCCTTCGTTTCTGCTGCTTTGCTTTGTGGCTTTCCGGCTTGCCAGCAATGTTGCCGGGCAAGCATTTAGTGTTACCTGTCCCACTTGGGATCTGTCAAATTCTCAAGTACCAGGGTTTACAGTTCTGGAAAGTTCCTGTTTATCATCCGGAAACACTGCCTCTTCGCTCACCCAGTTACTTTAACTATTGCGCATGTGCTGAACATTTGTACCATATCTCTGTCTCTTAGCTGCTAAGAGTTTTTAAACGTCTCTTTATACTCTGGGTAATTTCATATGATTTATTTTATAGTTCACTAATTAGTTGTTTGTTCATTTGTTTTATTGATTCATTGGATTTTTGTTATTGTTTTGTTGTTTGTTTGATGGGATCTCATTATATAGTCTTGGAACTTTCTGTGTAGGTCAGGCTGGCTTTGAACTCATGGGATCCTCCTGTCTCTGTTTCCCAAGGGGTAAGCTCACAGGCATGTCCTGCCACACCTGACACTCACACCTGGCTTACTTCATTGAATCCTTCAGCCATGCTTAAAGGTACTTTTTGTTCCATTTTCCTGAGATAGCATCTCATTCAGCCTCACACCCGATGTAGCAGAGGCTAGCCTCGAACTCTTAAGCTACTTGCCACTGCATCCTAAGTGTAATGGATCACAGGCACAGCGTAGGTTTGTACCATCACATCCAGCTTAATATGTTTTTCTAAGTTTTTCATTGAATTTTCAACTTTAGTAACTGTGTCTTTTATTTCTGAATGTGTGAAGGTCCAAACTTCTTGTCCTATCTTCTCAGTAACTTTCGTGTCTTTAACTCTTTCTTTTATACCTGCCTGTATCCAAAAATAGAATATTTCTATTACCCAGAGTTCTCGTCTTTCTCTTTTTAGTTACAATCCATTCTTTTCCAACGAAAACAATCTCTCAACTTCTGTCGCAACCATCCCTTCCCGTCTTCTTTAACTCTTGACTCAGCTCTCGTATGAGTTTTTACTTCACGTTGTTTGTATTCCTGGTGCTGGGTAGCAGACATGGATTCTTGCCCTGCTAGGCAAGTGCTCATAGAAAAGCTGACATTTCAATCCATGCACCTATACTTTCCAGGTAGTTTAATTGGTCCTTGACAGGGTCTCTGGAATCCTGGGGAAGTTTCTAGAAGGATACAATATTCTAAGGACATTTGTTGGCTTTTGTTAGAAGTTTCCATACATCACTAACCAAAGGCCCAGTTTTTAAATATTATAGAATTAACTCATCACATCTATGATAAGACACTAGAGTAAAGTCAAAGGCCAAATCTGCAAGCCTGGTCCTGCAGTCCTGAGGTACCCTGTAAAAGCTTGAAGAAATCAAGGCAGACCATCTGTCTATCCTCCTCACCCAGCAGTGGACATTTTTCTACTGAGTTCTTTCATGGGTCTACAATCATTTGTAGGTAAAGGGTCTATTAAAAAAAATCTCAGTTCCATCATCCCTTTTCAGAAAACTGAATGCCCCTACCCAGTGCCTGGGTCCCACGTAAACCTTATCCCCACGGATCCGGTCCCGCAGCCCACAAAGAGGATGCAGGGGCCACAGTGTTAACACACACGCTTCCGCTCCAGATTCTTTTGTGTCTGGCTCCCGGGTAAGTTGTACTTTCGTAAAGGTCAGTTATGCATTTAAAGGATGCTCGCCTTTTTAGGTCGTTGTCATGGACAATCTGCTGTGACATTGTGGATATCTGGGCCATTACATCGCAGGAACCAACAGTCTTGCCCTTCGTCCTCAGCTCCGCATCTCACCGAGACCCTGCGCTGTGCCTTTCTCGCCCGTGTATGAAGCCTGCTGCTCCGCCTTAAGGGCTATCCTGGCCGTTCTGGAGACTAATAACCCTCCAGGATTATCACTGGTGGAGCAGTGCGGCTGGACCGGCTGGCTCGCTGTCAGCCCTCCTTCTCACGTGCCTCCTCATCAGGTCCCAATCCCTCCAGCTGCTTCCTGTCTTCTTGAAGTGGTTCTTGTCTTTGATTGCTGCAGTCTCCTTTTTCTGTTCTTTTCCGTTCTTGGGAGTTTAAGGTTTTCTTTTGGGTTTTGCTTCCATTTCAGTAGGAATGCAGGAGGGAGAGAAAATAGTCTCACCCTCCACGTGTGCGTGGTATGTCATTGTCTTTATGCTTCTTGCACTGTGCCTGAGTTGGCCCTCTTGAATGTGTATGTCCCTTTTTTCCCCAAGTCTTCTTACCACATAAAAATCATTACTTACATCCTTTGCTCTCCTTTCCCATCCCCCACTTCATGTTGGCACCTAGACCATCCCGATCTATTTACATAGTAATTGTTTATTCCTAAGACAATAATACCTCGAAATGTTGAAAGCAAAATGTTTTCTTTGGTTCCCCATTCTGCACAAAAGCTATCCCTCATCGTGTTGAATTCCCCTGGTGTTCGCCGTGCTGTTTGACCATTCCTAATTTCAGCAGTGGCTTAGAGAACACTCAAGCTGCCTGCGCTGGTCAGCTTTCTGTCGCTGACACAAAATGCCGGAGACAAACAGCTTCAAAGAGCAAAGATATGGTCTGGCTCCCAGTCTAAGAGCCTGCATGGGGGCCATGCGTAACTGGCTCCATTGCTTTGCGACCAGCGGAAAGTCAGAACATGGTGGGGGGTGAATGATGAAGGAACTCACTCACGGTGGGTGGGAAGGAGGTGGGAGAGGGAGTCCTAATAGCCCCCTGCAAGGGTGATATGACATAACCTTTCCTCACTAGGATCTACTTCTTAAAGATAAATATACCTCCCAGGAGTAACATGGGCTGGAGAGCAAACTTTCCACCCACGGCCTTTGGGGCACATTTCTGATCCAAACCATAATATTCCCTAACGCCTCTCTGGCTGCGGCAGTTTCGAGCTGGTTCTATGGAGGCAGGAGGCCCTAATGGAAAAGCAGAGAGCCGGAAATGGGAGGTGTTTTCTTTCTTTCTTTCTTTTTTTTTTTTTAATTTGAACAGGTCATCTGTTAGTACATGGATAATTGAGAATTGACTACAAATGAAATTGACAAAAACAACCTCCTTAATTATGGACCAATAGACCCTATTGTTCTCTGTGGGCCGGAAAGCAGTTTCCACACTGGCTCTTAAAGGCACGCTCACTCACCCTCCTCCTCTCCATCTTGCACTCTCGACCTGCTCTTCCGGTAAGTTCCCTTTAAGACCCGTTCCTCCCCAGTTGCCTAAAGTGTTGAAGAAGAGAGCAGCCTCTTTATTGCTGCCTGAGTTCCTGAGCCCCCAGCCAGTGTGTAAAGAGGAGGCAGGATATATCTCCAGCGCCTCTGATGATAGCTGGCATGATGCTTGATAGCAGAATCTCTCAGACAACAGGCTTGGGCTGGGGAATTTTAATATTGTCTCTCCCTATAAGTAATTTCCAATGTTTATGCTCTGCAGAGCCCCTTTCGAGTGTCAGAGCAGAACAAACGCCAGTTTTAATGGACTTGCTAAATCATAAAAACTGCTTGCAAAATTGCATCTGATTAAAACAGGAAAATGGTCCATTATTCAGAAAAATCTCCCTGCAGAGGTTCACAGGGTGGCTGAAGGTAGAGAGATGCAGGGAGTGCCCGGATCCTGTGGCATTTCTCTCTCCGTAGGAAACAGGAGGCAGAAGCTCCTTTCCCCTACCCCCCCAGTCTCCTCCTGTCTTCTCCCCAGGTCCTCAGTCCTTCTGCCATCTGTGATGAAAGGAAAATTGACATTAATCATTTTGTAATTGATTTATATGACAACACATGATTAGGCAAAGCGCAGCATGTGTGACAAGGTACAGACGTCTTAGAAGATGGTGACATGGGGGTAGGCAATGCTCTGAAGTCTCCGGGTTGCCCCTTGCCCAGGGATCTCTGTGGTATAAGCACCAGTACAGTGTCAGTGAGAAAAACCTTCTCTGCCCAGCTAGACCAATCTTTCTTGGCTAGCAACAAAATATAAAAAAAGGAAATTGAATTATCCCACTGATAAAAGCCACTCACTAGAGTGCCACTTGCAACAAATTAGCAGTCAGGTCTGATTTGGCCATTTAACCTAATAGCTAGACCAACTGACACAGGACATCAAAACCAAGCATGCTTTGTGTATAGAGAATTATCCCTAAGTCTGGAGAGGTAGCAAAGCAATGTTTGACTCAGGGATCTCAATCTGTGGTGAGTAACGGAACATAGCTGGAAAGGAGCAGGGAACTCCGCCTCAGGTGTATGTATATAAGGGTTAGGAGACTAAAGGCATTGTGAATGGCAGCTGAGTCTGTAGATCAACCCTGGTTGGCACTGTTCTGACAACGGAACCAGAGAGGCAGGCAGGGTGAGTCTTTGCAGAGTCAGGAAGGAAGTCTGTGCTGATGAAGTGCTTCAGTTATCCAATGGCACAGAAGAAGAGACTGTGATTCTTATCTTCCACGATTCTTCAGGGGTGGCTGGGTTAGGCTCTTCCATATGGTATCAGGTTAGATCATTCCTGAGACATTTTCTGTCTGAGGGTTGGAACATACGTGTGGTTTGGCTGGCATATCTGGCATCTGGAACAGCTGGAGGGTTGGTGGGCTGGCCAGACGTGTTCCTTTTTATGGGACCCACAGATCTGTGAACCCCAGTGCTTTACGATACCCTCATCTCACCATGCTTAGCACAATGCCTGTCAACCTACTTTCCATTACCAACAGTGCAATCCTACAGACTGGGTAGGCTCGGGGCGGGGGGGGGGGGGTTGGTTTATTAGGGCTTAAGGTACGGGAGGTCTAAGGTTAATGAAGGCCTGAATCTTGATGGCCTTTTTAGTGGCAGCATCTAGAGGTGACATCAATTATTGTATGGTAAAAGCAGACAGTAAACATGCATACATGTCTTAGGGGTGGTTCTATTGCTTTAGTGAAACACCACGATCAAAGAGTAGGTTGGGGAGGAAAGGGTTTATTTGGCTTACACTTCCACATTGCTGTTCATCATCAAAGGAAGTTAGGGCAGGAACTCAAGGTAGAAACCTGGAGGCAGAAGCTGGTGCATACATAGGCCACGGAAGGGTGCTGGCTTGCTTCCCCTGGTTTGTTAGACCTGCTTTCTTATAGAACCCAGGTCCACCAGCCCAGGGATGGCATCACCTTTGCCACTGCGTTTCACGGAGGCATTTTTCTCAACTGACACTCCTCCCTGTATGTTGACCCTAGCTTGTGTCACGCTGACATAAAACTAGCCAGCACGATTGACCCCATGTCAATCTGACACACAAACACATCACCATTAAGCCACAATCTTTCCTTTCTCATTTATCCCCAAGATCTCACGTTAAAAATACAAATAACTTTAAAAATCCCATAGTCTTTACAAATCCAAACACATTAAAAGTTCAATCTTTTAAGAATAGCCAATCCCTGGGCTGGAGAGATAGCTAAATGGTTAAGAGCACTGACTGCTCTTCTGAAGGTCCCGAGTTCAAATCCCAGCAACCACATGGTGGCTCACAACCATCTGTAATGAGATCTGACGCCCTCTTCTGGTGTGTCTGAAGACAGCTACAGTGTACTTACATATAGTAATAAATAAATTAAAAAAAAAAAGAATAGCCAATCTCTTTTAAAATCCAAAGTCTTTTAAAATTCAAAGTATCTCAACTGTAGGGCCATATAAAATTTTTTAAAAATTAAATACTTTCTTACTTCAAGAGGGAAGAACCAGGGAACAGTCACAATCAAAGTCAAAACCAAATTCCAACAGTGTAAAGAACTCAGTGTCCAATGTCTAATGCCCATGGTCTTCTGGGCATCTCCAAGAAAGGGGCATGTGCCACTTCCCTGGCTGTGACAGCTGGAACGTACACAGCTTGTCTTCTAAGCTCTGGCTGTCCACCTGATCGCTACTTCTATTCTTGCTGGTCATACCATGCTACTGGCATCTCCAAACTGCTAGAGTCTTCTGCTACCACTGGACTGCACTTTCACCAATAGCCTCTCAGAGGCTGTCTTCATGGTGCCAAGCCTGAGCTTCTCTGTGTGACCCCTCCAGTCCTGGGCTGTCAACTGCTACTGGAGCTGCATCTTCACCAGTGGCCTTTCTTGGCCTTTCACAGTGCCGAGCCTCAGCTGCTCTTCTTCATGCCTTTAAACCCAGTGCCACTTGGGTGACTCTCACATTTTACCAAGTTTCTGCTGCCAGCACAAAGTACAATGTTGGAACACAGCTTCTGTGTGCTGACTCTCAGGAAACACTTTCCAGAAGAGTTCACCTCAGTGAGGCTGGTCTCTTCATGATCACAGCGAATTTCTCAGCTCTAGCTGACCAGCATGGAATATCCTAGCAAAGCGAAGGTTTCACTTTAGTAGTACTGGTAGCCTGCTAGTCATAACATATTCCTCAGCTCCAGCTAACCAGAATCAAAGAATCTTAATTCAAAATAACAACTGGTTCCCAAAGACTCTTTAATCCTCTCTCTGAAACTTCACAAGCCAGGTCTCCCGCATCTGCACTGCTCTCAATATTCTTCTCTTCAAGCTCCTACAGAACATCTAACAAAGCTTTGTACACTCAATGACTTTTCTTGCACAAAGTTCTAAAGTCCTTCCACAAGTCTCACCAAACCAACATGGTCAGGTCTTCCACAGCAAGACCTCACAATCCTGATACCAACTTGTCTCAGCTGGGGCTTCTATAGCTGCACTGAAACACCATGACCAGAAAGCAACTTGCAGGCTGGCATCTTTTGGTCTACTCTCCTCTTTTTCACAAAGACACATTACAAAGCTCCACCCAAAGACCTTCTCTAATTCCATCATGCCTCTGTAATCAGATTAAGTTTTCATTCTTCTAACCCAACAAAAGAGTTAGCTTTATTAGGGGACAAGTTATGCTCTAACGGTAGCACCGTGGTGTCTGGCTTAAAAGTGGAAGCTGCCCGGCCTCTTTGCCTGGGACTTCAGTGATACCATATCTACTTTCTGATGCCCAACGCAAGTTATAATGCCACACCGGATTTGGAAGGAATGGCAATATATTCCCCCTTTTGATAGCAAGAGGCAGCTGTGTACAGATATGGGGAGGGAACGTTGGTGCCCACCTTGGTAGGCAGTGAGGCTACCTAAAAAAAGGTGAACCTGAAGCCAGATGGTCAGCACTTGAGTGCAGTTTCCCCCATCCTTGATTAGAACCTTGGGCAGGCAGGCAGAGCTCTGAACTGTAGGTACCCACCTCACTCCACTTTCCATAAGGGGCACTTTAGTGAGCCCTGACTTGGCTAAGCACCTTGCAGATGAAGGATTGTTATGGGGCCTGCCCTCCCCACTCCATGCCCTCCTTTTTGCTTTGAGAAACCCATACTTTTCTCTGCTTCTGGATTACCATCTTACCCTTCTCCTCCACCTCCACCTCTACCTCCTCCTCCTTCTCCACCTTACTTTCCTCCTCTACCTCCTCCATCTTCTCCTCCTTCACTTCCTCCTCCCCATCTCACCTTCCTCCTCCATCTCACCCTCCTCCTCCATCTCACCCTCCTCCTCTTCTTCCTCCATCTCCTCCTCCTCCATCTTTTCTTCCTCCACCTCCATCTCACCCTCCTCTTCTTCCTCCTCCGTCTCCTCCTCTACCTCCTCTTCCTTTTTCTCCTCCTCCTCCACCTTCACCACAACCACCATCTCCTCCTCTTCCTTTTCCATTTAAAGGGCTGCCTTTTGACTGCCATACTATCCAGACTGTTTATTAATGGCCCCATTTCCCAGAATGTCCTTTGGACAGGCCTCTGTCTCTCCCATGGGACTACTGTGAACAGGGGTGCCGATTCTTCCTACCCCCAGGTTCCAGGACAAAGAGGGAACTTGGGGGATGTCCTGGGTATGATCCTTGAAGCAGAGCTGCATCTCCTAGAGGAAGATCCCCTGCCCTTATGCCTAGATATGCCCATGCCTGATACCAGCCTTACTAGCTCAAGAGTCTACCAGCAGAAGGCCAGGCACCAACTGGGGCATCAGCCTGTGGAGCTCCCTTCTGCTCCATGTTTCTTTGCACCCAAGAAACACTGTGTATAGTGAGGCATCTTCCACTTGACTTGGAGGCTAAGGGGCCTGCCCAGTTTACCCAGCAGCTTTTGCTTCCAGCCTCCTTCCCAGCCCTTTCAACCCTCACCCAGCTGCTGCCTGTCACCCCTGTCCTCCTTGCACAGAAATTATTTTTATAAACTCCTCCTTGACTGAAGAGCCACTTTAAAGCATTTAAAATACCACTGCTCTCTCCTAATGAGAGGGAGAAGAGGCGCCGAGGCACTATATTCTCCAGAGCTTTGCTGTGGCACTCTGATGCTGCGCTCTCTGGAAATATTTCTCTTCTAGCAACCGACAACATATTGGCTGGGGAGCACCAGAGTCTATTTTAGAACCAGCCCCTTGAGTGCTATGTCTCCCCCTGGCAGAATTTCCAAAGTATGTTCTGTCGATACCCCAGACTTTAAAAGTGGGGTGTGCACAGGAACATGATGCTGGCTGCTGATATTAGTCATATTTCCCCAAATCCCACATGGGCCTCCTTCCAAGCCAGACCCTGAAGAAGAGACAAAATCCACACTCGTGCCTTAGCTCACCCTAGAAAGATGCCCTGGTCCTCAAGAAGGATAACGGGAATTCTGCAGATAGCCTGAACCCTGCCAGACATTTTCAATACCAGGGCTTGAATGTATTCCCCCAAAGTCTGTGTGTGTTGGAAATGGAATCCCCTGTGGGGCATAGTTGAGAGATGGGACTTGCAAGGGCTGAGGAGACCAAGAGAGCGACAGCTCATAGATTAATGAAGAGCTGTGTTATCATGGAATGGACTAGTTATTGTGAGAATCGACTCTGGGCAAAAGGATGAATTTCTTTAGCCTCCGAATCCCATATGCCCTCACCCTCCTCATGCTCTGTTGCCCATCTGCCTTTCTCTGTGGAATGGTGCAGGATCAAAGGCCTTACCAGACTTTAACAGTCAGTACCTTAGCACTGATTAGCCTCCTAAACTCATGGGTTAAAAGCCCCTGTTGCTTATGAACTACCCGGGACTGTGGTTTGTATGTGAAGTGTCTCCCACAGGTTTATGTGTTTGAATGCCTGGTCCCAGCTGATGGCACTGTTCTGGGAGATTACAGAATCTTCAAGATTCAGGGACTGACTAGCAGAAGACAGTTCCTGGGGATGAGTCTTGAAGGTGACATCCCCTTCTGCCTCTGACCTAAGCTTCCTGCCCCCCTGACCTACCCAAATGTGAACAGGCTGGGCCACAGCTGTCACAGACACAGGCAGAACTGGTCCAGCACTTGGCCTTTCCCATCACAATGGATGGTCTCTGAAACCGGGAACTCAGACAGACTCCCCTCCCCCTTATGCTGCTTCCACAGGGTATTTTGGCGAGAAAAGTAATGGATGCACCCAAGCCTGCAGTGCCCTGTCACAGCATCAGCTGAACAGGGAAAGCCCTGGAATTGTAGCCTCGGTACTTCGTACACCAACTCGCCAGTGTTGACCTAAGCTGTTCATGTATTCAGGACCACTGAAAACACTTCTCCTTACACCACTGGGGAAGCAAGGCTGTACTAGGCACCTGCCTTCTCTCAGAGCTGTCTCTCCTGGAGTGAGGCACCGCTCCTGCAGACCCCAAGGTGTTGCTTGCTGAGATCCCAGCAGTTCCCTGCCAGTCAGAAAACATCCTCTACGCAGCACCCACAGAGCCCTCTGTTTCTCTCTAGTCTGGTGGACAGGGACCAAGGGCTCTTCAGGGGCTCTGTCTGATTCTGGAGCTGGCCTCTGACTAGTTCCTTCCCCTTCCTCTGTGTGTGGTTGAGGACCGATCAGGTTCAAGGTCACATCTCTTCTTCTCAAGCCACAACACGCTTCTCAACTTTTGCTTAGATCAGAGCGCACCCCCTTCATGCACCTCCCTGCTTCCAACTGTCCCCGCTTGAGTCTGATGTTCACCATGAAGCCTGGACACTCTTCAAAACCACAACCATGAGCCTCCCCCTTCCTGGCCACCCGATGTACCTCCCAGTCTTTTTATTCTCCTTGCGACATGGAACGGGGACAATGCAGTCATTGTCAGACTTCGATGCTAGCATGCATGCAAAATTTCTACTGTGTTCCTAAAGAGAAGAGAAGTACTGTTACCACTGAACCGTTCCCCACACTCAGAAGTCTAGGCATGTTTTTGCAATGCCTTGCCCTTTGCCTTCTAAGTTTGGGTCATTCCCATCTGCTCATGTCTGATGTCACTTCCTCCAGGATGTCTTCCTGGACTCTACCTGTGCTAAGCGCTGCTTCCATGGATCCCTGTTCTGAGTCCTCTACTAGAAAAGGCCTTTCACCTGAAATCACGATAGCAGTCTCCTCGTCTGCTTCTCGCACCAGCCTCTGAGACCCCAGGATGGTGTCAGCCTCTCCCAGATGCCTGGCATTTCTGGATGAAACCATTCAGAGTAGGAGCCGACAAAGGCCTGGCCACTCTAGGTCCCTGTCTCTGCAGCAAAGACCAGCTTTGTACAGCCTTGAGGATGTCTTCATGCAGACAGGAAGGCAGGGAGAATAAGTGTCAAACACCAGGGACTGGCATAAGATGACAAGCACTTACAGCGTGATGAGGACGGACAATGCGCGAGCCGAGTGCAGGGAGAAGAGAGCTATCACCGCGGGCACACTGAATATCGCCGAAATAAGTGGGCCGTCGGCCAGGCCTGGGAAATTGCTTTTGTCATATGGAAAGTTTCACTGCCGTGCTCCTTGCATTAGCTGGATCTGACTGGTAATACGGAGCACGGACGGGACCTCTGTGATTCCCAGGCACTTACCGTCACTTCCTGAAATGCAGTGTAGCAAAAAAGAAAAAAAAAAAAAAGTACCTCGGTTGTTAAGAGATTGGTAGCTCCAATTTCCTGTCACAGGTCTTCAGATGCTCCGGATCACAACTTCCCACTACAGCCTGGGGTGACAGGAGCCTCCAGCCAGGAAGGAATGTAACCGGCTGGGACACATGTGGGCCTGCCTGGCTCAGAATGAGGACTCCAGTGTTCCTGAGGCCCAGAGATGCTGGCGCAGCTGAGCACGGACACAGGCTTGAAGGACAGTCCTTCCGCTCTCACAGCTCCTTCTCCGTGCTGGTGGAGAGGCTTCAGCAAGCACAAGTCAGAGGAAGGCTGTGTCTATCTGCTCTGTCCAGAGCTTGGGCACTCGGTTCATGGGACTTGCTCAGTGTCTACTCTCTCTCTCTCTCTCTCTCTCTCTCACACACACACATTCTTGTTGCTGTGATAAAATACACAATCAAAGCAGCTTGAGGGAGAATGGTTTTATTTAGCTCATGACGTCAGTTATAACCCATCATCCCAGGAAAGTCAAGGTTGCAGGAATGTGAAGCAGCTAGTCACAGCCACAGTCAAAAGCAGAGAACAGTGAAGTGATGGCTTTCAAGCTGGTCTCTTATCTACTCATACACAACCTAGGCTTGCCCTACCTAGGGAATGGCACCACCCACAGTGGGCAGGTCTTCCCACTTCAACTAATGTAATCAAGAAAATCCCCTACAGGACAACCTGACTGAGACTCCTTTCCCAGTGATTCTATAGCATGTCAAATAGTTTACACTGACCACCACAGTGACCACTCCGAGTACGGACTCTGATCTATGCCCACTTTCACAGAACATGACTCATAGCAAGAGAGATGGCTCCCACCAGAACACAACACACACATACTCTTGAGACAAGTCATCATAAAACAATTCCCTCACTATAGGCAGAGAGCCTCACCTTCCCACCTTCCCACTATAGGACCCAGCCTCCTCTTTCACTCCATCTCCAGGGCCCTCCCTAACCCCCCTCCCCCCTCCTCTCACCCGACTTCTTTTTTCCTCCGGCTTTCTTTCGCAGCCTGACTCACCACTTCACAGCACTTGCCAGCAAAGTGCCTTGCAAGCATTTCGGGGGCCGTGTGTGTCACTTCCAATATAGGTCAGGCACCAGGTGAGGCGGCACGGCTTCCACACGGCCTCTGCCTCCTCTTGGAGTAAAGTCTGATAGTGGAGCCCAGCCAGACATCACTCTGTACACCACCCCCAGGCCCTTTTCAGTCTTCGCTGCCCTTGGCCAGCACTTCCTCTCCCCCTTCGCCTCTGGGACCTTCCAAGGACCTTGGCTGCACACTTCACAGATATGTCTCTCGCTGTGATTGATTAAGGCTGCAGATGACAAATATTTACTACGGAGAAAGAACTAGAACGATCTAGAGATAGAGATCCTAAGCTTTGGGGAAGGAGAGAGGGGATGTGGTGAGGAAGGTGGGGCTTGGCTGGGCTGGCCACTTAGTGGGTTCTGTATGCTCTTTCAAGATGATCCCCAAGAACAGGTCTTTGACTGCCACCTCCTCCCCAGGGAATCCCTGTTTGCTGTCTGGCCAGGCTCTGTGAAGTTGTCACAGAATCTTTCCACACCATCATAGCCTGTTAAAGGAGGCACCATTACCCTCGTTTCCCCAGAGAGGTAAACTGAGGCAGTTTTGGAGCTTTTAAAAAGACAGTAAAAGCAATCTTGGTGGTTCACATATGGAAACCCAGCCAGCCAGCCAGAGGCAGGAGAAGGCCAATTTGGACTACATAGTGAGACTTCATCTCAAAAAGACAAAATAAAAACCAGGCAGCAGAGACGGATCTGTGCTTAAGGTGCTTGCAGCTTGTGTGCAAGGCCCAGCATTTGGATCTCAAGAGCACACAAAAGGTGCTGGGTGGGTGTGGTGGCCCACCTGTAACTCCAGACTGCAGGTTCCTACAATAGGCTGAGTAGCAAGACCATCCGTACGGTGGTCTCTGGGTTTGACTGAGACTCTGCCTAAATGAATAAGGTATAAGCATGAGGGAGGATGACTCTAGACATCAACCATGGTCCTACACCCGCATGCACACACATATGCATGTACACGCTCATCCATACCTGCGTACCCCACACATGGGCAAACATTCATAAACCACAAAAAATGGAAAATTCAAAACAAAACAAAGAGCGGAATTCAGGGCCTTTTTCTCTTGGCTGCCACTGGCTAGAACTTGGGAGATATATGCAATTTAAATGTACCTCCCCCACCATGCCCAGACTTTGTACTTGAATTGATCTGGGCACAACTGAGCCCAGCTGCATCATGGGTAAGACACACTCGTGCAGAACCAGGCCACTTCTGTGTGATCTAGATAACAATTTGAAGGGTGCGTATATGTAAAATCACCTTCCAGGTTGTCTGCCAGCAGAGCAGAAGGAGGGGGACTCTGCACAAGAGAAGACAGTGACGGGCCAGCCGTCATAAGGATTGCTGCTGGGAACCAAGACAGCCATGCTCCTTGCCATCTTTGGAAGTTTCTCTCTGTTTCTGCGCCCCTCTTCTTGTCTCCAGTGAGTCAGAGGGCCACACCCATGTTGGAAGACTATTGCGTCTGATGATAGGTATTCCTGTCTGCATACAATGACCTCATTCCAGGAAACTCATGCAGATGGCATGCTTATTAATATTGCCAACTTGATGGGATCTATGACCACCTAGGAGACAACCCCCTGGGTGTATTTGTCATGGAGTTTCTAGTTTGGGTTAACTGAGGCAGGCAAAGCCACTCTAAATCTGGGCAACACCATCCCATGGACTGAGTGAAAAGAGGAACGCAAGATGAGTAACTGCGTTCACCTCTTCCCTGGGTGTGGACACATGCAGTCTGTTCTACACCGAGCAAGCTTGTTCCTCTGTGACCAGCTCACCTCGAACTGTGAGCCAGGACAAATCCTCCCTTCCTTAAGTCCCTTTGGCAGGTGTTTTGTTGCATCAAGGAGAAGAGTCACTAATACAGATAGTGAGGTTGGTGGGACAGCCCATACCAATGGAATGTGCCGTGTAAAAACTCAGTCCTCAGCCTTCTCTCACAGATGACAGGATGGACCTGAGAGGGAAGACCTATGCATGACTACACTTTAAAGATAATAGTGACATTCCCCTATGTAGGCACAATCTATGGACTCATGGCTGTGATGACAGTGACTAGTCAGGGATTTCCACAGACCGGTGCCTTGTGAATTCTCTTACTTGTCCAGGGACACTGACTATGTCACCAGCTTCCACTGGCAGATGAGGACACCAACGCTTAGGGAAGCTAAAATGTTACCAGGGGTTCTGTAGAAAGTAAAATATCAGCCTGCATCGACCCCCGCAGTCAGTCCAGAGAGCTGGAAGAGTGAGTGTTGCCACCCATGAGCTATGAGGTAGTTCAACTCCTCAGTACTGCCTTCCCTAGCCACTTTTTACAGTTAATAAATTTCTAAGTAAATCATGTAGGGGCCTGCGAGGGCCCCTCCTTTCTGTCAACAGTGTGGACTCTGAGAAGCACTGGAGAGTGGCCTTCGGGGGAGCAGCCATCCGATGTGGATGGATGAGGGGCAGAAGTTTATTATGAGGGCAAAACTGCACATGGCCCCTGGGGATAGCTGCCTCTGACCTCAGCGTCCTTTTTCATCTCTAATTTCTGTGACTCTGGATTCAGAGCCAGTGCCATTCCTCACACAGAGCCTGGGGTCATCGCTGAGATGGATTTTATGAAGAGTATAAAGACATCAGTTCTATCTGCCCCACCGTGATTAGGGAGAAGGGAAAGAGGACAGCCAACATCTGCACACATGCTGTCCCACGCAGGGCTGGTATGATGCCGGGCTAGACCTTGTCCATGAGCTTGGTCTTTTCCAGCCAAGGGTCAGGGTTGCTCTTTCTTGACTCCTCAGAGCCCCAGCTGACCCATCCAGATGCCTGCTGGAGCGCTGGCCACAGCAGATGGAGCCCTGCCCTCAGAACCCACGTGCTGTATTCTTCGATGCCTGCTCTCTCTTAATCTCTGTATCATTTCTTGCAAAGGATTTCTGGCCAAAGGATTCCCCAGTTCAAGGGGATTCACAGCTGTGTCAGAAGCCAGAGAGAGGGGCACAAGAAGGCTGAGTTCGGGTTGGATTCAGAGTTGAGTAGGGAAAGTCACAAGCATGACATTTCTGCGGCTGAGGCTCCCGCGGGCCTGACTTGTGGAGCCTCAAATAGGAGCTGGCAACTGGGGCTGGAGCTGAGGATCCAGGTCCTTGACAGGGGGGAAGTGGTAAAGTCTTGTATTTGAGGCTAGTGGTGACTTGAATAGCTTTAAGAGATATACCAGTATTTCCAAGTCTCAGTTAAGTGGGTATAATAGTTAAATAACAACCACCCTGTCCAACTATGTGGACCACACATAGGTGTGTGGCAGTATCCTGCCAAGTAAAAAATACTAGGCAAACAGTAGTCAAATTTTATATATTTAAAATGCTCCCCTGCTGGAATCTGGGGTAGAGGGGATGCTCCCACACAGCCCCGCCCCCACTCCGCCTGACCTTACCTCTGTCAGTGTTTAGACAGAGACTTAAGAATACCAGAGGCCAGGATTTGTATCCTCAGATACCCAACCTCCCCTCTCCTTGTCTTTGAGTCATGACCTACCTTCCTCCTCCTCCTCCTCCTCCTCCTCCTCCTCTTCCTCCTCCTCCTCCTCCTCCTCCTCCTCCTCCTCCTTCCTCTTCTTTTTTGTTTGGGTTTTTGAGACAGGGTTTCTCTGTGTAGCCCCCGCTGTTCTGAAACTCATTCGACAGACCAGGCTAGCCCCAAACTCAGAAATCTGCCTGCTTCTGCCTCCCAAGAGCTGGGATTAAAGGCGTGCACTACCACTGCCCAACTCTTGACCTTCCTTTGTATTGGGGAACTCAAGTCCTCTGAGAAGTTCTGGAGAGAAAGAAAAACCAGAATTCTCATAACCAGAATAGGGCTATCAGGCCCTGGCCAGCAGCCTGCCAGAGGCCCTGCCCATGGTGGCTGGAGTCTGGCATTTGCTGTGAATTAACGTGCACTATAAAGTTGTATGTGGGCCCTTGACGTGGAGGGACGGACACCCACATCTGCATGGGCCCTGGTGGGCCAGTGGCCAGGACCTGTGTACGCATGGTCAGGGCAGCAAGGACTCAATGAACTTGAAAAACTAGCTTTGCACCAGGTTAGCAGGGAGGAAGGATCTATGGTCTGTGGGTCATCTCCTGTTTGCCTTTCTGGGTTTCACCCGAGGCTCGCCTCCTCTGAGGCTGAGGAACACCAGGAGAAATGTAAGCAAGTTTTAATTGACTCCAGAGGCTTTCTTCACTGTTTCTCAGCTGCTATATTTTTAGAGACAGCTATCGTCACCAGACTCCCCAGAAGCTGCTCTTCCTAGAGTCTCCTATTCCCAGCCAAGGTGGAGCCTCCTCTGCTCAGGTAGAGCTAGGATTCCAGAACGGCCTAGGTCTGGAATCTGGGAAATACCCTCCTCAGCACTGAAAATGTCTAGGGAGGCTGAGGTTGGAGCCTGCTGGAGTGTGGGGCCCTCCCTGGGGCTCCCTGGGCTCCCCGAGCCCAGAAGGACTAACTTCTCCTTGTGTCTTTATTTGTTCTAAGAACAAGATAAGAAAAGACACTGGGGGATGATAAACTCCACATCTCGGTTTTCCAAGCAAACGGTGTTGATCCTCACAGATCGTGGCTATAGAAGAAGTTTTAATCATCTTCAACTCCACTACCAAGCTTTGTAGGCAGGGGAAGCTGGGTGCAGAGAGCATGGATGGTCTGAGGCCGTGCATCGAGGGGCAGAAGAGCCAGGGGACAAACACGGGTCTCTGCCAGGCCAGGCTCTCAAGGCTCTGAACACTTCTGGCTGAGGGACAGATGACAACCACATACACTGGCCAGAGATTGGGGATTTCTTGAGTTTCTCCAGAGCTATGAAGATACTCCCAATGTGTGAAGACAAACAGGAGCCCCTTGCCAATGGTCCTGATGACTATTCTGGGTTTTTAACCATTACATAATATGTTCCCAAGTCAATTTAGTGACTCAAGACTAACGCACACAGTGCTCTGTGTATTCAGTGGATGCAGCTGCATGGTTTTTGTCTGATTTTTTTTTTTTAAAATGGGGTCTTGTTCTGCAACCCTGGCTGATCTAGAACTCACAAACAATACAATTTTATGATTATCCTCCTGCCTCAGCTTCTTGAGTGCTGAAATTGAATCTTCTTGAGACAGTATCTTCTTATGTAGTCTAAGTTAGCCTTGAACTCACAATCCTTCTGCTTCTGCCTGCTAGATGCGGGGTCACGGGCATTTGTCATCATATCTTGCTATTTTTAAATTGGAGTCTCTCATACAGTGAGAGTTTGACAGAGGGCTGGCACTATCTGAAATGGTTTCTTCCCTCACTGTGAATGCCTGACTAGGTGGCTGGAGACACCCAATCAGGCTCCTTCCTCACCCCATGTCCTTGCTTATCCTATGAAGCTTGCCTGGACACACCCTCTCCTCTCCTCTCCTCTCCTCTCCTCTCCTCTCCTCTCCTCTCCTCTCCTCTCCTCTCCTCTCCTCTCCTCTCCTCTCCTCTCTTCCCTCCCCTCCCCCTTCCCTCCCTCCCTCTCTCTCACTCACACACACACCACACACACTTTTGTTTGATTGTTTTTTTTTTGTTTTTGTTTTTTGTTGTTTATTGTTTTTTTGTGAGTTTCTTCTTTTGAGATTGAATTTCTCTTTGTAGCCCTGGCTGTCCTAGAACTTGCTCTGTAGACCAGGCTGGCCTTAAACTCACAGAGGTCTGCCTGCCTCTGCCTCTGGAGTGCAAGTCTTAAAGGTGTGCACCACCACCGCCCCGCAAGGCCTGCCGTCTTTAAGTGCACTATCACAGGGGTCAGCTTTGACAGACCTGTTTACATGGCAGCCCTGCAGCCGTAGAGAGCCTCCAGGAAAACAGGCTTGTTGTGGCCGGGGTTCTTGAGGTGTTGCAGTGTTGCATCCACTGGCCAAACTCAAGGGATGGAGTTGGCTCAGCTCACCAGAAGGCCATCGCGCAAGAACACGATAGGGGAAGCATCTTTGAAACCTGGCTCCTGAAATTACAGAGCGGCTGAGGATCAGTGGCTGAGTTACCCTCTTTGAAGGCTTAAGGACCTGCGTTGGAGTCCCTGGCAAATGTGTACAAAGGCCAAGCATGGACTGCATGCCTGTGACCCCAGCTTTGGTGGTGGGTGGGGCAGAGACAGGTGGATCCAGAGAGTTTGCTGACTACTTGGCCCACAAGTTCAACAAACTTGTTCAAGTTCAACAAACTCTCCAGTCCATCGTAAGACACCAAGTCAGCAAGGGAAATAGTAGATGTGACCCGACACCATGCTCGGGCCTCCACAAGTGCATACATATGCACACACATTTGCACACTCACGATTGAGCACTACACACTCACTGCCCACCACCTCACATACACATGGAGAAATACATAGAAGTACTGTTCACGGTGGCACATACCTGTAATCTCAGCACTCTGGAGGCTGAAACAGGAGGATGGAGAGCTTGAGGCCATCCTTGGGCAGATTGAGAGACTGTTTAAAAAGGAAGGAAGGGAAGAAGGGAGGAAGAGAAGGAAGGAGGGAGGGAGGGAGAGGAGAGAAGAGGGGTATTGTTGTCTCATCACATCAATAGACCACTTGGAGCTCCACACAAAGGCTATTCTCTGTGCCTGCCTCTTACCTCATAATCCCACATCAATCCTAAAAGCCCCCATCTCCTCGGTTACTCTGTCACCTCTTGTGGTTTTGTGGGCTTCTAGGTGAATCTGCACAGCGTTTGAATCCTGGTGCTTTCATCTGTGTGACTGGAACCCTCTAAGACCCTTGCACCCATCCTTTTCTTTTCCTTACTGCTTTAGATAAACATCAAAAGCACTGGGTCTCCCCGTGACATCTTCGTATGTGTATAGTATTCTGTGTTCTTATTCATGCTCCTTCCCTTCTGCCCTCTCCCTGTCCACACTAAAAACAGGAATCATGTAAGCAGGCGGAGTGGCATGAGCCTATAACCCCTTCCATTCTTTCCCGGGGAAGGAAGACAGAGGTAGGAAGATGGTGAGTTCAAACTCAGCCTGGGCTACACAACCACACCCCGCCTCACCCACTCCAGGATCTTCACACTTCTTGATGACATCAGACTGCTCCAGCAGAGCAGTCTCTTCCTCTCTGCATCTCTGGAGACAATGCATTTGGCACATCCACAGCTGGTCCTGACATTACACTAAGTCCCACCCCCCCCACCCCCCACCCCCCACCTCCCACCCCCGCGTCTCCTCTTCCTGTCAGTCAGCAGGAGAGGGAAAGGGAAAGAGCTCGGTCTCTTGGCTGTTGGCTCCAGTAGATGCTGAGCATGGAGTTTGACCAATTTCTTCCTCTCAGAAGCCATAGATCTCGGAGAACTGCATTAGAGCCAGCTCTGGCAAATACCACTACAGGGAGCCTGTCTAGTGTTCTTTAATTTGGGAGGCCTGGGTTTGGTCAGAAGCTTCAGGGTGAGCCCTGCCTCTGATAAGTACCAGCTGTGGAATCCTGGCCTGGCCAGGTCTTCTCTTCTCCTTCTCCTCCTCCTTCTCTTCTTCTTCTTCCTCCTTCTCCTTCCCCTTTGTCTTCCTCCTCTTCTTCCCCTTCCTCTTCCTCTTCCTTCTTCTCCTTCTTCTCCTCCTTCTCTTCTTCCTCCTCCTTCTCCTTCCCCTTTGTCTTCCTCCTCCTCTTCCCCTTCCTCTTCCTCTTCTCCTCTTCCTTCTCCTCCTCCTCCTTCTGCTCCTTCTTAGATTTATTTATTTTATGTATATGAGTACACTGTCACTGACTTCAGACACATCAGAAGAGGGCACCAGATCCCATTACAGACGGTTGTGAGCTACCATGTGGTTGCTGGGAATTGAACTCAGGTCCTCTGGAGGAGCAACCAGTGCCCTTAACCTCTGAGCCATCTCCTCAGTCCTACTGGCCAGGTCTTTGAGCTGTTTCCTTATCTGAAAGATGGTAAGTGCTAATTCTTCCTTATTTCAGATAAAATAAGATCATAGATCATTTAATTAAAATTTTTATTTTCATTGAAAGATAAGAATTGCCTGTATTTTTAAGGTGATGTATTTGAGAGGACCTTGAATCCTACAAAATGCCAATGAACACAAGGAGAGTTTTCCCAGTAAAGATGACCATGTTAGTCAAATATGGAAGCAGGGAGAAGGAGAAGGAGAAGGATGTTCATAATCATCTTATGACATAGGGCAGCCTCATTCTACAGAGGTACCAGAACCTACTCTGTAGAGATGGAGAACGCAGCCTGCCTGTGGATGGGGCTACGGGCTCCTAACTGAATGTCGAGGCTGGCCCAGCCCTTACTCCCAGTCAGCTGGAGTGTGTGTCTTACGTGCGTTGTTACAGTGGCTTTGTCTTGCAAGTAGGTTTTCTCGGCCCAGACCTACTGAATCGAGAAGCCAGTAAAGAAAAATAGTTGTTCAAAGGTTTGACCAGAGCAGAATATTTTTAAAAAGTATCTATCTACAAAATTACATTTTGGAGAAGATAGTCTGGTTTTTTTGTTTTTTTTGCTTTTTGTTTTTGTTGTTTTTGTTTTTGTTTTGCTAAAACATCTGAGAATCGGGGGCTAGGGTTGGGTACAGGGAACATAATTGGTACCGAGTAAAGAGAATACAAATGTGTTTGAAGTGTTTTACAGCTTTAAACCTGACGCCGTCAGTTCTTGCCATGTGCTGTGCTCCATGCCGTGTGCTGTGCTCCATGCCGTGTGCTGTGCTCCATGCCGTGTGCTGTGCTCCATGTCGTGTGCTGTGCTCCATGCCATGTGCTGTGCTCCATGCCGAGTGTTCCATGCCAGGTGGGGGAGGGAGGTGAAGCTGTCTCGGCAAGGCCTGGTGGGAGCCCTGCATCAGGCAGTGGACTTCCTTCTCTGCTGCCTCTGGATCTGGGGTCTCCTGCTTCCCAGGACCCTCTATGTACCTAGAACGTGCCCCCTCCCTTTCTGTCCTCATCCATGCACTTGTCTTAACTGGCAGAGAACAGTCCCCTCCTTGTACATCTAAACCTTCCCCCTTAGACTATACTGCCTACCAGAGCAGGGAGACACAGGACAATCTCCTATGGGAAAGATTATGGCTCCAGTTGAAAGATTCCCATATGCACTTACCTTCACTTTCCCTCCTGTAACCGCGACTTTTAGCACCATTTTTAGAAGTAGAAGCGAAAGTCACGGGGCTTTTAAAGCAACTTTTCCAATGCTCCATGCCCAATAAATAGTGACAGCAGCAGCGTTCAGACCCAGATCTCTGACTTTGTAGCCCACGTCTAACCATTACGCTATCCTTGCTCTGTCTGGAAGGCAGGGCAACCAGTGTCTTCCCCTGGTGATGTGCAGTGTGGAGTAACTGTTCACTTCGCTTCCTGTTTGAGGTATGCAGGTACTGATTACATGACTGACACTAACCACTGTGCCTCTAGGAGTGTACTTCTGCTTGGAAGCTGAAAGTGTAAGTTCTGAGGTCCCACTTCATGGCTTAAAATCCCAGTCCTGCTCCTTACTGTCTGTTTGGCTTTGAGCAGGATTCTTTTCTTCTTTTTAAGATTTATTTATATTTATAATATTATTTATTAAATTATTCATTATATGTATTATTTATAATATAATTTATATATTTATTATTATATTTATTATATTTATTATTATATTATTTATAATATATTTATTTCTATTATTTATAGATATATGAGTACACCACTGCTGTCTTCAGACACACCAGAAGAGGGCATTGGATCCCATTACAAATGGTTGTGAGCCACCATATGGTTGCCAAGAACTGAACTCAGGACCTCTGGAAGAACAGTCAGTGTTCTTAACCTCTGAGCCATCTCTCCAGCCCCACCCCCCACGGGATCCTTAATCTCATCATACACCAGTTATAAAATTGGAAAGCAGTCACTTCCTTCCGGGAGTGCATAATGGATTAAATGAGATAGTACAAATGCTTAAGTCAGAGTTGGTCGCATGGTGAGGAATGCAGAAATGCTGCCTGTGGTTAGGGTCACTTGTAGAATCACCGTTCAGATGCGCATGTGCAGAGTGAGACATGGGCTTGCGCTCTGAGAAGCACAGCAAGTCCTGAGGGTGCCGGTGAGCAATCTGGCACTTGGATTAAGTTGGATCACAACTGGAAGGCTGGCTGAGAGGCCGCAGGAATGGCGCAGCCAGGAAGGGATGTGTACCAACATCCACCGGCAAAAGTCGGGTGGAGTGGGCATGTGAGAACCCGTGCACTGAGGGTCACTTGGGGACAGGAGCATCCCAAAAGAGTGACTTATATCCCAGAGCACTGAGAGGACACAAGGCCAACGGAAATTGGGAGCAGAGGCTGCCGGAGGCAAGTGTCACACAGCCTCCATTTGCACAGAGCTGGGAAAGGGAGTGCCCCACAGCAGCTTTGCAATCGGCCAAGATAATCCAGGTCAGAGAGGCCAAGGCACAAGGGCAGAGACCTCTTACTGCCCCCAGAGGAGACCCAGGTGGAAATGTGCTTTCCACAGCTAACCTGTACAGTGTCCCCTTCCAAGTCCCACTCTCACTCCGTGTTTCCCTGTCTACCTGCCATGTTCTTGGAGAAGAAACTTAAGAAAGGAAAATTACCGTTGGACCTCAGCTTCCCCACTGGTCTTTGGGTGTGGTCCACATCTGTACCTACCCTGACCCCCAAACTCTTACCTCGCTGAAGTCTAGGTGCCACTGACATCAGATGGATAGAATTAGGTGGTCGTGTTGAAGACAGAGTCACAGGATGGTCAGATCTACCAGGACTGACACGGGTGAGACAGGGTCTGGGATATGGGACCTTTGGGTCTGATTGGCAATGACTGAGCTAGTGCCAGGGTGACCTATCTACCTTGTTTTCATCCCCAGTCACAGCTCAGCACTGACAGTAAGTGCTCAATAAATTACTCATTGGATGAATACACAGCTGCCGGGTTGCCAAGCCTTCTCCACTCGGTGCACAGAGAGAGGGCTAGAAGGCTTGCCACCCTGTCCCAGGGATGCAGAGCTGTGAGATACATTTGCGCTATCATTCCTCAAAAGTGGGAAGCTGAAGAGCCCTTCTGAGGGACTTTAAAAGGTGGTGATGCGGCCACTGTATTCACAGCGAAGAGCTAAGGGGAGGACATGGCTATCTGCCAAAGAAAACCAGCCCGCTAGCCAGTGTGGTTCCTGGACAGAGGTTGCAGACCCTGGGATAGACGGCAGCACAGGATATGCTAATCTATGCAAATGATGGCACAACCTCATTCAGGCTTCCCAGAAAAGAATATTAATGGATGTCATTGGACAGCTGGCCTCCTGCAGCCAGGATTCCAGTCATCACACTACCATCCTGTGGCAAACAGCCAGATAAACAGACCTCCTTAAAATCATGCTGAATTCCGGTCCCCTTCAGGTCTGCTGGTGACAGGAAGGAGAGCAGCAACTGAATTGCAAATGAAGCATCTATACTGATCGATGCCTGTGTTGCCTGGATGAGACCCTGACCCTGGGTTGGGGACCGGGCAGCCGCACGATCTCTGGGACCTTGCTTGTGAACGGGTGGGAGCTGTGGTTGAGAGGACCTGGAGCAGCCAAGGGTGGCAGACATGGAGCAGGGATGCTGTCAAAAGCCTATCCTGGCAGAAAGAGCTCAGGGAGCTGGGGTCCTGAGTCATTAAGGTAACTTAATTTACTCTGAATCAAAGCAGAGGTAGGTGTGAGGTCCCAGAAGGGTCTGTGCATGGCCAGGGCCCAGGAAAGATGGCTAAGGCTGCGCAGTCTTCTAAGACAGAAGTCTTTGATGGTAGGGGAAGAGTCAGAAGCTGGGAACACGGAAGCTGCCGTGGGGCCCACTGTGTAAGTCATGGTGGCGCCTCGTTTGTTCATTCCACAGAGGTCCCTGTGGTAGGCCCTGCACTCACTTCAGGGCCAGCAGCAGCAGCATGCACAGACCTCACTTCATGGCTGTAAAGTCTATCGGAGAGAAGGCATACAAAGTTCACTGAATGACTGAAGGGTAAGGTGGGGGAGATCACACTGTATCCACTTTAGTCTGGTAGAGCAGGAGAGTGTTCTCGAGGACCTGGTTGTAAGGCTGAGACCCGAAAGAGAACAGAGGCTGACTAAAATGGGAGGCTGGGTTTGCAGGTATGGTAGAGAGGCCATTTTGCGTAGAAGGACCAATGTGTGCAAAGACTCTGGGGTGGAAAAAAAAGCAAATAGCTCTCCTGTTATGGTGCATGAAGACACGTGTATAACATGAACAGGGATGGGGCGGAGTGTTCATGAGTCAGGAGCGGTAGGAAGCCAGGTTATACACCCGGATCGTGGTCAGGACTTGGGACCTGAGACCAAAGGCAATGAGAAGACAGTCAAGTCAATCCGAGGCGCGAACTGCTCAGTTTTATGATTTCACAGATAGCCCTTTAGTTATGGAGAGTGTCTCTGATAGGAAAGAACCAGATAAACTGCCCCTGGATGCTGTACATCATGAGTGCTATATGCTAGGGAACTTGTGGGATGAGGCACTTCTGGGAATGAGAAATAGAAAAGGGCTCGGACACACGAAATTCAGTTCAGAGAAGAGTCTCTTCTTCCTGGTCCTCTTATAGTGATGTACAAAACCAAGCCTTAGTCTACAGACTGGCTAAACTGGAATCTACAATCCTCTCCCCAGCCCCCCTTGTCTGTACAGGGTGACAGGATAGGGTAGTTCTCACCCCATGTGGTCACCTTCTTGGGATGATATTTGGGACACCATATATGGCTGAAATCATCACCACCCAGTACCCAGTACCTAATACCCAGTACCTGGTACCCAGTCTAGTGCCACATTGGCGTAGCTACCAAAGGTAGCAGAATCTGATCAATGAGCCTTGTCTTGTCATTTTGATGTTGAACTGTTCCAGGTCCCTCATTCCCATTGTAGGGATAATTTTATGCTCTATCAAACAGAGAAGGAATGGGGACAAGACTGGCTCTCCAAGAAGTGGTCCCTGGTCAGTAATATCTTACTCTGTAGTTACAGACAACACAGACAGACGCGTACGCAGGCCATAAAAGAAAGAGCCAACTTGTGACATTTAATTCAAGATTAAAGGAAACTGTCAACTGGATCTGATTGTGCTCATCCAGATGTCACCAGAAACAGCTGTATGCCATCTGCTGGGGTGGGTACCACCAGCTGGAGCAGCCCCACTAAGCCCCCGTTTGCCTTGCTCCACATCAGGAAGGCCAGCTGAGGTTGGGGGCTCACCCACGGCTGAGGGATGATGGGAGGAGCAGGAAGTTCCGCCTCCCCAGCCCTCTTCACAGGCCCTTTCCGTGCTAACAAAGGTAAGTAATGAATTACTGATAAGTGGCCTCTTTTAAAGGGAAATTATTCAGGAAAGCAGGTGAGACTCTGTAGACATTTATCTTTTGGCTCCGCGAAGCAGGCTGAGAGATGGAGAAAGGTAAGGGAGATGATTCATAGCCAGGGCCTTTCATCCCTCACTCTGGGTGTCTTTTGCAATGGGGAAGCAGGATTGATGGGTCTCAGGCAGGCGCTGTGGTAGAAATCTGCCAGCTTCTGTTGTAGCCAAAGAGGCTGAGAATCAATGGGAATAAAGGGCCAAGCCCTCAAATGGAGGCTCAGAGACAGTCTGGGTCCCGCGTGGGACGGAGGATGATAATCTTTGGTCTCTGGACAGACCGCTGAGCTCACTAGAAGCCATGAATGTTAAGCCCCATCTTCTAGAAGTAAGGACAAGAACACAGGTCCGGGGTGCAGGAAATTGGGTTCCAGGCCCTTGGCACTTAGCTCTTCTCTTCTCCTGGTCCAGTTGCATAACTGTCACAATCCAGTGGGCACTGAGGGGCAATATTTGGACCCGCATTCTTTGATGTCATGATGTGAACTTTAAAAGAAAACTTGGAAAACTAGTTGCCTTCAAAGAAATGAAACAAAAGAAAACAACAACAACAACAAAACCCTTCATATGCCATTAAGCCCCCACCCCCTCTTCTTTCCCATGACCCCTTTCGTCTTTCTTCCTGTCCCTCTCAGCCTCTTCTGCCTCCATTTTTCTAGAACATCAGCAACTCCCAGCTCTTAGTGTCCCCACTGGCCACATGCAGGTAAAAATAGACATTCTTGCTACTGCCCGCCTCAGGTGCCCTGGGCCCCATGCCTCAAAGCTCCAGGCTTCTCTTTTGAGAGGCGGATGCTGAGAACTCTGCTCAGCACCCACTGTGCACAACCCGAAAGTGCCTGGGAGTTAATGGCCAGCGAGGCAAAACTTTGATCAATGGGAAATGGGAGCGAGTGGAAAATTCTTCCCTCTTGCTCCCTCCCAGCAGATGTTCCCAAGACATACAGCTTTTTGAAATGGTCTTGCAAGATTGAGCAATCAGTCGTACTCAGCAGCAGCCAGCTCGGCTCCGTAATGCATCCTCAGAGTGGTTCCCCACCCCCTCCCGTCCCAGACTGCTTCCTCAGGCAGCAGGAGGGCATCAACCCTGCCATTGTCTCAGGCTCTGCTTTTGGGGGTGGGAGCACGGGAAAAGGCAGTGTGCATTTTTTTTTTTTGTGGTAACACTAGAGCTTGGCCCTTGGGAAGGGATTTTCTGTTTGGACTTGATACTGGGGTATCAACTAGAATCTCATTGCTGGTGAGAAGAGTTGAGTGGCAAGAACTTTGACATGCAGTGGCATCAGGGTGGCAAAAGCGCTCGCTCACCTGTAGCATGTGGGCAAGGGGTGCTCATGGAAGACAAGGCACTGGGTTCTGCAGTGAACTTGGCACTAGATACTGCCATGGATGGATAGGAGAGGGAGGTGTTGAGAACTCCGTATGGAGTCAGGTGTATTGATACGGGGACATTGATTCTTGACATAGGCTCTTCTGGTCCAAACAGATCTCAATCATGACACATTCCCAGGCACAATACCAAAGAGGGCTCTGAAGCTCAGGCAGGTATTGGTCTAGGGCAGAGTTCTACACTGTGGCTGTGGGTTACTTGGGGGACCCCTCCCTCCAAAGGATGCACTAAAATCTGACACCTGGACTTTATAAAGTGACTTATGTGGTAATAGCACCTCGGGAGACCCAGGCAAGCTAAATTGCAGCCATTGGCTAGAGAGGAACAAATGGGCAAGAAATTTTATAGTAGCTTCCCTCAGTGGCCTGGGGCTGATGGGGGTCTTGGGTAGAAAAGGATTCAGGAATGGTGGAAGCCAGGGGTGAGTGCACTTCCATCTCAGAGGCATTGTGGGCAGCAAGGCTGGGATGGCACCTCAGGCCTTGACCAGTCAACCAAGATGGGCAGCTGCCAAGGGAGTGGCTGAACATGTCATTTAAGAAATTCTCAAGAGACAGTAAGCAAAGGGAAGCATCAGGCTCCCTATGACTTGCAGATGTGTCATTTCCCACAGCCAGAAGCGACCAGGGGAAGGGAAGAAGGTTTCCTGGAGAAAGGGCCTCGCCACGCCAGAGCAGAAGCGCGGGACTACTCCCTATCCTCCTACAGGGACCTAAAGACTCTTGGATGCAGGATCTAGCCTGACACCAGCAATGCACCAGAGGGTCCCATGGGGTCTCTGGCAGCCTGAAGTTATCTCACTGTCTCACTGGAGTGTGTAACAAGTACAGAAAAGAAGCAGAGCCTGCAGAGACCTCCCACATGGTCTCACAACCAGTGAATAAAGGCCCATTATGGCTGGATGGGCCAAGTGGGAGACCCAGAAACTACCCTGCAGGTCAGACAAGATAATAAATTGGAGGAATTATTGGCACATTCCGGGCAAAACTGCAGAGATTAGTGCCACATTACCAACTCACAGGATGGAGAGTCAGTGCCCCTGCCCTACTGCTAACATGAAATTAATCTTACGAGTGACCTTGGATGAGCATACACTGACCCGGGTGGCAACACCGACCGCAGTTTCCATGCCAGAGGTGGCCATTTTACTGGAGCAGGTCAAACTGCCTCTGGCACCTGGGTAGGGCTATAGCTCAAGCAAACACATTTCTTCCTCACCCACACATGGCAGGAATACATCTGCTGTCTCACTCTAGGGATGGGGACATCTTCCTGGTCTCTGTCACAGTGTAGTCCAAATGGACCTCCAGTTGTGGATTCTGTGGGGGACCATACTGTGTCACGACAGGGATGATGATTTGTAAGTTGTTCCTGGTGAGGAAACCCCAGAAAACTCTGGGCGCTCCAGAAAGGTTTAGGTGAACCAGAGGGAGAAAACTACAATGAGAGCCTCATTGGGGTATTGGGGTATTTGGGGTATTTGGGGTATTTGGAGTTCTAGGGCATACCTTCTAAGGTAAGTAGGGTATAGTTTTCTCTCTCTAAGGAGAAACACAGTGTTTTGAGGGCAATGACTTTTTGAGATAGTGTTTAATATAATACAGGAGGGATACTACAAGATGACTGGAAAAATCACCTTTTTCACTTTTGTTTGTACAAATGTGTGTGTGTGTGTGTGTGTGTGTGTGTGTGTGTGTGTGTGTGTGTACTCACTCAAGCATGCGTAGGCTATGGCACTTGTGTGGAGGTCAGAGAACATCTTGCTAGAGTCAGTTCTTCTGTCATGTGGGTACCTGAGATAGAACTCAGGTCATGAGGCTTGGCAGCAAGCACCCTAACCCAATGAACCATCTTGCCAGCCTAAGTGACCTGCTTTTAATAGGATCCATATTGACAGAGAGCCCTGTAGGAGGATTAGCCACTGAAACAAGCTGCATTCAACTTGTGTGTCTCAGCATATCGTCAGGGCCCTGTGTGGTACTTAAAGATATCTATGGAAGTCATGGACAGAAAGCCTGTCTGTGGAGTGGGCAGAAGAGGAGCTAACCAATCAGAAGAAGGGTGATGCAGCCTGGGTGTGTCAGCCAGCATCTCCATCAGTCACCACTGGGCTGGTACAGAGTCATCATGGTGGCAGGAAGGAGGCTGTACCTGAGCCAGCAATGTAGACTGCTCCCCCAGATCAACCTTGTCACTGCCCCAGGTGACTATGCCAGCAGCCATCAGAAGAGAGTGGTGCTGATCTCTTAGTGTGCCACGGATGGATCCTTAGGGAGATGAGCTGGCAGCTGATCACACATGCTTGCACCTGGCCCCAGAACCCTGCCAGGGGGCAGCCATTCATCCTCACTATGACGGACGCTAGTACAGATGTAGGTCTATCTACGTGATGACCGCTGACGAAGGCCAAACAGTGCCAGTAACCAAGAGTGCACAAAACACTCAATTTTCTAGTATAATATCCCCCAACACGGTTTCCCATCAATAAACCCATCATCCAGGGAGGAGTGCCAGCCCTGACGGGAAGTCAGGGCATGACAATGGTGTCGGGTGCTCTGCCACAGACATCTAAGTGCTTCGAAAGGTCCCGGAGCCTGCCTACCTTCTGTTTCACCTGAGAGAGCAGCTCTGCCAGGAGGTCCGTTACACACACGTGACCCGACACACGCTTCTCTCCTCCCGCACTGTGGCTATATGGTAAGGAACACCAAGGTACACACAGTGGCTTTTAAGCTCGCAGACCAGAAGACAAAGAAGCATAGGCCTCAGTGGGCTATTGGAGGCCTTCTGCCTCCCTTGAAGGAGTTTTTACAGTTTCGTGGTGAGGGGGTTGTCCACAGGTATCTAGTGTGATGCAGACAGCATGGTCTGTCAATCCTTCCTGCCTCAGCCTCTTCCTATAACCCTAGCATCCCCCAAAGCACAGAGTACAGGCTCTATTTTCTGAAGAATCTGGGTAAAGACCGTCTCCAGACTAGGAGCTGAATGTCTCTTGTCACCTACTGTCTGAACCCCACAGTGCTGCTTAGTCTTTGTGTCATCTAAGATTAGACCCTGGAGGGAGCAGATTTATTAGCCCTCTGCTTTTGTATCTGTGAGTCAAGGGTAAAAAGATTTCCCCCCAAGTTCATTGGTCAAATGCTTCTGCTTCCTGGAGACTATCTCTTGCCTTGGGCTCTACAGGATGGAATCCTGGGATTTCAGTTGGTCTTGAGTTCAGTGTTAGGGAGGACTCTACAGGGACTCCTAGAATCAACCCGTCTCCCAAATGAGAAGTTTACCTACAGCTAGAAAAAAAGGAGGGAGCCAATGATGTTGCAGAGCTGTGGAAAGGAGTTGGGAGGGGCTTTGGCTTTGCAGAGCTGTGTCTCCAAGAACTTGGACAAGTTCTGGAAAATCTGCATCGAGGGAGAAGAGCCAGGCCTCCAGAGCATCTCTGGTGTTTCTCCACGGGGCCTGGGATCCAGGCTGGGAGAGCAATGCTGTTTGGACAGCTTTCAATGAGGCAGGCAGGCTGGTTACCAAACTCCTTCAAAGGCAGAGAGTGTACCCCAGCAGCAGCCGCCAGCAACATGGTCCACAGCAGGCATTTTGACCAGCATGCGTCTTCCCCTGATATCTTAGGAATGGGGAAGAGAGTAGAAACAGATCTAGACGGGAATTATGTCAAATCTGAACTTTCACTATATTTATAGGCAACAGGAACAAGGACAAGGCAAAATGTTCTGTTACCAAGAGTAGAACAAAATATAAGTGACATGGTCAGGGGGATTTCACCAGAGAAGAAACATGGCTCAGACTATTGGACAGGCACAGATTTCAACCAAAATATGATAACAAGAAGATTTTTTGATTGCCTGGGACGCATAAGGTAGCCCTGGGCTCCAGGTGTGGGCTATGGAGTGTGTAGAGAAGAGGGGAATAAATGCACCAGCCCACTGTGGAGCTGTTCCACCAGACTCAATAAGGACAATGAGCAGTCATACTCCAGGTACACGCAGGATGGAAGGGGTCAGGCCAGCATAAGCGGCATCATTCACAGAGGGTGTGAAAGAAATTTCCTATCAGCAGGTGAAGAAGGGCAGAGTGGGTGGTCCAGGTAGAGGCTGGACACAATCTGCTCAAGTCAGAACATCAGCATGGGGGTGTCTCCATTAGGATAATAATCAGTGCTGGGTTACAAAAACACCAAGGAAGGGTTAGTGAGGAAGGCTTAGGGGAGAAAGGACATCTCTGTTGGTTCCACGTCATCAGAATCCAGAGGCTATAGCTACAGACTTCATGATGTCATTGATGTCCCCACTTCTTGGCATCTCTCCACTCTTGTCATTTAACATATGGCTTACTGTCCGTGGTCCCAGATGGCTATTTATCCTCTAGCCCCACAGGAAGGGAAGGAGAGGGGAAGCAGCAGTAATGGTCACCATGAAAGAACAAAGCTGTTCCAGGGGCTGTCAGCCTGTAGTCTGTCTACTGGCCAGGTACTGGTTCAGTGGCCATTCTTCCCCACAAGGAAGCTGAACCTACAGAGACAGTCTCCCAAAGATGGCCTAGAAAAGCCATCAGCCCAGCTGAGGAAGAGTAACACAGGGACACCGATCACAGACCAAAAGAATGATTCTATTCTATTAAGGTTTTTGTTGTTTGTTTGTTTTGTTTTTTGGTTACTTACAGAAGAATGGGTGTCTCAAAAGTCAGTTGCATCATGGGAAAGCCAATCCCAGCACCAGCAACAACTCAACAAAGCTGTATCACTAAAGTCCCCTCCCTACTCTGCAAGCACCTCAGCTTATCAGAGTCCCCTCTCCCTAGCAATTTCTACTGTTTATATAATCAGGGGGTGGGAGTGGGCACCAGTCTTATAAGTTTCAGGAGTTTCCTGAGACTTGTGAGTTTTCTTTTCTTCCTTAGCCTTGTAGGTTTTATGTAACTTCTGAGTCTTTAGTAGCTTCCTTAAGATCAAATGTTTCCATTCAGAAGAAACAGCTTCATAAGTTAGCAGGCTGAGTCCTGGAGGCCTGCAAAGGCAAGATGCTGGTGAGATGAAGGGGAAGCAATTAGGAAGGCAAGAGACACCAGTGAGCAAAGAGGATGTCCAGGAGCCAGCAGGATCTTCAACTTTTGTGAAGGAAGGACATCATCAATAGTGCCATGCGCTATTACTAGACCAACTAAGATGGGCACTGAAGTCACTACTGAGTTAACACAACAGAGAACAGTGGTGTCCCAGACCATAGAATGAGAACCATAGAACCTAAATGACATGGAAGAGAATAAGAGGAAAAGAATAGGAGACAACTCTTCCAAAGAGGCTTGCTATACATAGCTAGAAGGGGTAGATGGGCCTAGAAGGTCCTAGTCCCTCCTCTAAAGACAAAAACAGCAGGCTTAGATGCTGATAGGGAGGAGGGATGAGTAAACAAGAGGTGATACAGTCATACCAGAGAGGGTACCATCAGTGTCCCTGAGTTGGGGGAGGGTGGCACAGGTACAGGAATTGGGGTCTAAAAATGCTTCCGCCTTTGGCTGGAAGCAGATACAGTGAGTCCACAGAACTGGGAGATGGAAGAGTTAGAAACAGACACACAGGCAGGAGGGCAGCCGTGGGAGTTTGTGGAAGTTGTCTTTGTCCCCGTTTGTTCAGTGACTAGAAAGCAAGGTTATCAGGAAATGCAAGGACAGAGGAGGAGGGACTTGAAGGCTGGAGGAGAGCAGGGAAGGTATGATCCCTCATCTAAGAGAGGGGAGGGTGACTGGACAACAGGAATGATGGATGATACAGCAGCCAGCAACACCCACCTGAGTTCAAGGATCATAAATCCAAAGCAAGATGACCAGTATAGTTTTGAGAATGTTTCCACAGCTGTGTTCCGTTGGTAGAGGTGCGCCATCACAGACAGGCAAAGGTGGATTTGGCTGCTGGCGGACTGGTTGAGGTGATAGAGGCATAGGAGTGGCGTGAATTGGTTGTGGCAACGGCTGATCAAAGAACAACACCTGGGTTAAGTGGGGGGCTGGCAAGAGGAAGAACAGGGATAGGGAAGCGAGCTGACAAAGTACAGTTCCAGTGTACCTGGGCAGTGATACTTGAGGTGCAAACTAAAGCCCCTAGATGTGGGGTCTTGAGATGGATTTAGGGTCTTGAGATATAGTCTGGGGTCTAGAGGCAGAACATAGTGTCTTGAGGCAGGGCATGAATAAGATATGGGGTCGTGAGATAGGGTCTGGGGGTCTTAAGATTAAGGATCTTAAGGTAAGGTATGGGGTCTGGCTGGGATGTCTAGTTTTGAGGTAAGATGTGGGGTCTTGAGATGGGATGGGATCTTGAAAAGGGGTATGAGTTTTGAGACAGAATGTGGGATCTTGAGGCAGGGTATGAGGCCTTGAGATGAGGCAAGGTGTCTAAGACAGGAGGATGCCAGGTTCTGAAGTGTGGTCTTGGGATGAGGTATGAGACTTTTAGATGAGGTGTGGGTTCTTGAGACAAAGTGTGGGGGTCTTGAGATGGGGTATGAGGTCTTGAAATGGGATGTACGTTATTGAGACAGAATGTTGTGTATTAAGACAGGGTATGGGGTCTTGAGACAAAGTGTGGAGTCTTGAGGCAGGGTACATTCTTGAGATAGAATGTGGAATTTTGAACTGGGGCATGGGGTCTTGAGATGGGGGGTGTCTTAAGGCCAGGGTTTGAAGTATTGAGATGGGGTATAGAGTCTTGAAATAGGAATATAGAATTATAGAAATTGCTGGCAATGACAAGGTCTGGGTCAAGCCCTTTGAGTCGTGGCCAGAGGAAGACTGAAGACTGGCCCAGCTCAGGTAAGGAACTGCAGAGGCCAGGGGGTTTGAAGACATTTTGCTAATAATGCAGGAAAGAATTGGAGAGCGTCCCCATGATCCAGGGGCCAAAATGTTTAAGCAAAGAGGAGAGGGGCCTGTGGTGGGTAGATAGTTGCAGCCAGGAGCGTCTGACTAGAGATTCAACTTGGGTTGTTTTTCAAGAAGAAGGATGGATGCTGGCAAGATACTGAGCAGTTGGAGCCAGGAGGACTCCTACTCCGCCTCCAGGAACAGGGACCGTGGAGAAAACATAGCCCCACGAGAAAGGGCTGTGGAGGAGCAGGACAGGAATTCCAGTAAGAACTGGAGGATTCAGGGTGGGCGCGGGGGTGACACAGAGGCTACTGAGCCCAGCCCTGAGACCGATTCCATCACGCCCAGTGTGCCAGCAACGGCTCTGTGCACCGTTTTGACCCAGGTGGAAGGAAGCTCAGAGATAATCATTTCAGAGGCGCTGAGGTGTTCACGAAGCAGCAGATCTGACCTTGTTAATATCACAGTAACACAGCCCACGGGAAGGGCCGTGCACGGCCTGAGCCACCGAGGCAGCTTATCTTGCAATACGTTGCTCCTTACAAGGGACACATGGATGCCAAGTGCCCACAGGATGGAAATTAAAGAGGGAAAGACTTGGGGTGGATGGCAGAGATATTAAAAAAAAATCAGTATCAAGGTTTATTTTTAGGTCTACTGAAGTAGAAAATAAGTGCTCGGACTGTGAAAGCGGGATCACAAGGCCAGCCCTTGGCCCCAGGAGCAGCTTGGGTCCTGGGCTGCAGAAACCTACCATTTGTAACTTTTGATTTACTGTGGCACAGACAAGAGGCGCTCACATGATGCATCGCTTGTATATTCTTCTATCGATCTGCAAGACTTCGTTTTCTAAACTTCCCATCCATCAGCTGGATCTGTTCCTGCTCCCCACCGACCATCAAGATGAAATAGGGGGTGGGCCCCTATTTCACCACCCCACCTTGCAAATGTGGCACGTTTTATGAGGCTGGAGGATTACAAAGATTGGGCTTGATTCGTGCTCGTTTCTACAACAGGAGAACCTTACAGTGATGTTGAAAGGTGAGGTGCAGAAGAGAGGATGCTAGAACGGGGTGTCTGAGCCTCAAACACAGCAGAGCCAGGAAGAGAGAGGGGACGTTCTGAGGAAGAGGCATGTTCGTGGCACTTGTCATTCCCCTGTGGAGGCCATCCTAGATCTTGCTACTATAAACACTTTTGGAGTTGAACGGCGACACGAACACTGCCCACATTCACCATCCGCTTCTACCCCACAACAGAAGGGCCCGGATGGCAGCGCTGCTGCCGGCCTGTGGGCCTGGTGAAAAGAGAACCTGTTTCCCACTGGCTCCCACAAGAGGTTACTGTGCCCCCACCGGAAGACATGTTGTTCTGTGCATATAAGGAAACTCGGGTACCCACGTACCACCTTAACTCTTCTTCTCCTGCCAATATTCTCAGAATGAAAAAGGCAAGCATCTGTGATGTTACATCCACCCCCAGCCCCACCCCTCCATTTACAGAAAAGAGTCTTTTCAGTTTTTTGCAAAACAGATCTCTGTCCCTGGGGGTGGGGATGGAGGACAGAGGGGAAGCTCCCCTTTGCCTGTGGTTTGAGGCTGGGGCACAGAGGACAGAAGGCAGGACTGAGGGCTGCCGGGGCCTGGAGGCAGAAGGAAGGCCTATAGTCTCTCCTGTAGAAGGAACCCTGCTTCTGTGGGTGTAGTAAGCTGTGAACAGCCCTAGGAACTCAGCAGAACTCAGAGCATCCTTTAGCCTAGAGGAAGGGAAATGGCAGACCAGGAGTCAAATAAGCTAGTGATGTATTAGGAGTCTGTAGCGAGTTCCATTCTGGGGCCTTTGGCCAACCTTCACATCTCCGCGTGCCTTGGTTTTCCTAAGAGAAGAGTGCTGACTTTTCTCTTGGGTCTTGAGAGGTATCCAAAGAGTGTCAGATGTAACAACCTTACAAATAAAGGAATTATCGATGTAACTGATGGTTTAAATTGAGCCCTGGGACCTCTGCTGTTTAGAGGATGGATCAATAGCAATAACAACAATAAGTAGTGTGTAACTCAGGAGGGAGTTTATAAAGGGCCCAATGGCTAGGACTAGATAGCTCAGGAACAGAAAGAGACTTCCCCTCTGCCCACACCATCCCTGCCACCAAGTTTCCTGGCCAGAGGGCCTAGTGGCCCTGCCTGTTACAGATGGGGAGGGGACCTGGCTGTGCACAAGGGTTGGGCTGGAAATGAAGGAACAGGATAAGCCAGGAGGTCCCCAGGGATTGCTCTCAGGGCTGGTCCAGGAAGAGGTAGCCAGGTAATGTGCCCCTGAGGAGACATCTAGACACCATGACAGCCAGTTAGGTTAAAGAAGAATTCAGCCATGGAGTGGTGGACCAGACATGGTTCTGCAGCTCAGACACAGAGCAGATGCGTTGGGACTGCATAAGGTCTGAAATGTGAAGTCCTCGTCTGAAGCGACGACTCTGTCACATCCATACAGTGTGGGATGTATACACATCAGTTATAGTGTGGGATAGCCTCCCAGGGCTTGGGCTTCTTATTAGCAGTCAGAGACAAGGCTAGCTCTCTATTTAGTGCCCGTGGGAACACCACCTACAAGAGGACCCAGAAGCTGCCTGTAGTTTTCCAAGGTATTTTTAAAAAAAAGAGTTTTATTTATTATAATTTATGTGTACGAGGTCTTTGAGTGCATGTATATGTACCACGTGTGTGCCTGCAGAAGAGAGCACCAGATCTCCTGGAATTGGAGTTGCAGACAGTTGTGAGCTCTCATGTGGGTGCTGAGAACCAACCCACGTGTTCTGCAAAAGTCGCAAGTGCTTAGCGCAGAGCCTTGCCTTCATATGCATAAGCCTTCAGTCTTAAGTTATGTATTTATGTGTGTGAGTCTGTGCACACATGAGCATGCTGTCCTCACTGTGCAGAAGAATCCCTTGGATCTCCTGGAGCTGGAGTTACAGGTGGTTGTGAACGCCAGTCATGGGGAATCTTCGAGAGCTGAAGGAGCTCTTAACCTCGAAGCCATCTCTATGTCCCCAAGTTCTGCATTTTTATCAGAGAGTTAGTTCCCCACATGGATTGATGAGAAGTGTCCCAGGATAGCTTCACCACTCTTCAGTGATCACAGAACCAGATTCAATTCACTAATCTTTACTAAGGTGGGGCTGAGTCTGGAGACCAAACCCTCAGAGAGATGAAACTAGTCTCTTACCTCCTATCCACCCTGAGCTCAGCATGGGTGCTGTGGAGTTTTTCCTACTTTGAGGTGGTTTGCCTCTGATTTTCCTGCTATCATAGTCCTACTGGTTGGCAATGGGCTCATCATGGGCACAGCCCTATGAGGAACTCGCTACCGAGAACTCATCTGGCTGTGCAGGGCTTTTTCTCCCAGAGAGAGGGGTTACTGAGACAGTTTGGCAAAAGAAACAGAAAGATTTCTATTGGGATAAGAAAAAGCCTTTGAAAAGGCACAAAACAGTCTAGAGAGATGGTTCAGCAGTTAGGAGTCTGCTGCTCAGGCAGAGAATCTGAGCTCAGCTCCAGCACCCACACCAGGCTGCTCACAACAGCCTATAAGCACGGCTCCAGGGGCCTGACTCCCCCTTCTGGTCTCCTCAGGCACCCTCATACTCATGACATATGCTCATGTGGATGGACACACACACTTAGAGATTAAAAAAATAAAACAAATTTTTAAGGGTGGAAAACGGACACAAAAGGGCCTCCTGGGCAGGATGCTGGTCACGTGCTATCAAACACCCCCCACCCCCACCCCCCGAACCCCCAACCCCCGCCAGCCTCCAAGCCTGACCTCCCCCCCTCCACTGTTGAGAAGAATCAACAACACTAAGGACCTTATTTATAATCTCTCTCTCTCTCTCTCTCTCTCTCTCTCTCTCTCTCACTCTCGCTCTCTCGCTCTCTCACTCTCGCTCTCTCGTCCAAGCATGACAGTACTCAGTCAAGGGGAATAATGCTTGGATAGAGACCTGGACAGGGAGCTGAAGTAAACATGGACCTGGTCATTTAGAATCTGTGCTGCTAAATGGAATGTTTTCATGCATGGTAACTGATGATTCAGAGTGGGGTGCAGTTCCCTGTGAACACACACACACAGACACACACACACACACAGACACAAACAGACAGACAGACAGACAGACACAACTAGAATTTCTCTCTCTCTCTTTCACACACAGCTAGAATTTTCTCTCACACACACAGGCATGCACACATGTGCAACTAGAGTTTTCTATTTCTCTCTCATATACATAGCTAGAATTTTCCCTGTGTGTCTTTGACTCTGTCCCTCTCTCTCTCTGTGTGTGTCTCTATCTGTCTGTATCTCTGTCTCTGTCTGCCTGTCTGTCTCTCTCTTTCTCATGCACATACACACACACACAGATATGCCTGTAGGTACAATTGGGCTAACACAAACAGTAATTCAAATAGAGAGATTTCTGGACCCTCGGGCCAGCAGGAAATTTTGGTTTCCATAGTAGATGACTATCCTCAAGCTGGTCAAAATCAGTTATTTTAATCTCTATCCTAGAGATCTCAGACATTCCCGATGTGTTGACCTGAAGCCTCTGCTTAACTCTCCCCACACAGGGAACCTACTCCCATATGGGGAAAGCACTTGGTCTCTGTGGTTGGTGCGAATTGCCATAGGCCAGTGGTTGCCAGCCATGTGCCTGGTACTGTGTTAAGCCCCCATGACAGACTATTTCCACTAGCAAGCTGGCCATTCTTCTCTCCATTTAACCAAAATTGAAACTAAGTCTCTGGGCTGACATTGCTTAATGATGCATTTTAGCAGGAAGAAGAACTGGCTTGAAACTGGGGGGTGGGAATGGTGTGGGGTGGTGCTGAGTCTTTGTGCATTTTGAGCCCTGAGCACACATTGCATAGGATGGTGCCTCTGGATAAACTCAGCACCCTGCTCTTCTGTTAGTCTCACTGGCTGACCCCAGAGTGGGGCTCCGGAGCTTTGAAGAGGCTTTCCCCTTCTCCCATTGTCCCTTCCCTTTGATGTCATCTTGGAAGCCTTTCCCAAATAAGGGTCTCCAAAGGAATTCCCAAAGGATTCTATCCCCTCTTGCTTGAACACTAAACTTTGAATCTGTTCCCTAAGATGCCACTGGCTCTTTGGACAGCCATATCACATCTTTTACTGTTTTAAGAAAGCTGGAGATTTTCATTTGATTTTAGTTAGCCCATTTTTTTTCAATATAAACTGCTATCAGCTACTTCTATAGTTGGGATGAAAAAAAATGTGCTTGGCTTATTACTTCAGCTTCTCAGAAGAGCGTGTGAAGTTCTAGCCTGTCAGCCAGTGCTCTAGCCAGCCTAGCAGCTTTGAGACATTTGCAAATTGGCTGGGCAGGCTTTCTCAGCCCGGTAGTGATCAAAGTCAGGGCCAGATTCAGGGGGCCAAGTCCATCCCATCAACTAGTAAGACCACCTATCTAGTGACATTGACCCACAGAGCATGCTCTGATTCAATGCCAAATACCAGCCACAACTGTAGGTTTGGACTCAACACAAAGGCGTGCCAGGAGTCCACTTTAGAGGGCAAATCTCATGTCTGATGTAGGAGGAAAGGAAAATGTGATAGGAGAGATGCCAAAGTTAAGAACCTTTGGCCCATTGACCAGGCAAAAGTGCAGTCATGTTGTCAGTGAGTCTACACCATCAGCAGCCAAAGGTAGCATTGCCAAATGTGGGCGGGGGCTAAGGAATACACAGACACAATAAGGTGCTTCAGGCGATGTCCATACCTAGGAGGCTTCTTAAAGGTACAAACAATTGATCTTTTGAACGTGTACCCAACTGTCTGAATCCCCTGACTCTGGTCAGCTTGGGGCCTCCGGCTGTGACCATGTCTAGCATTATTCAAGTCTAGCAAGACTATCTTTAAGTCTGTAGTCAATTTTTAAAAGTCAAAATGCATTGCATTTGGGGCATTTCCCTAGAAGTATATTTTTTCTGTAGTTTAGGAAAATCTTAAATCACCATTTGCTTAACTAATAAGGAATCTGATTGTTTCACATAACAAGATTCCCAAAGAAGGATGTGGATTCAAAGCTGGTCAACACAGTAGCTCAATGATGTCATCAAAGACTGGTGCTCTACCCAGCTCGTGTCTATCATAACAGTAGCATAATCTGAAGTCTGAGTCCCTCGGGGTCATCAGGCATCTATCAGTTGTCACAATTGACTTCTTTGTTTCTGTCTGTGGAGATGGAATGTGTCTCTTTAACTCATTGGTTCAGTTCCCTCAACCTGCCACCAAACTGAGCCAGTCACCAGTGTCCAGTCGGTGGAGTGGATGTTGGGAAATATTAGCCACTCCTTCCATGCTCTGTCTAACCTTGCTCTCAGTGAGGCAGTGAGCCCATTTGGACTTGGTGCATGCCAAATAGCGTCATGCTGCTTCTATAACTCTTAGGGACGACAGCCATTTTCCCGTGTTGTGGCTTTCCCGAGGATAACAGAATCTAGAGTCTTCTTTTATTTCTCCAACTTAAGCCCATACCCCACCCACTACCAGAATTCTCAAGAATGGCTGTGTATGTAAGCATGCAGGGGCAAGTCTGTGTGGCTCGTGCACAATGGACAAGTAGCAGCAGAGCTTACCTGATAGGAATGGGGCCTAACTGGCTGAGATATTCATGTTCTAGGCCCAGCTCTCCTGGTTTCCCTTAGCTAAGATCGATGGGTGTAGCTTTCTTGTCTTTAAAAGACAGTCAGTACCATTTGAACATCTCTAATCCCCGAAGAGCTGAAATGCTCCAAACTCTGAAGTCTTTTGACTATTCTGACTCAGATTTCTAGTTTTCAGATTAGAGATGCTCTAATGTACCTATGGACACATCCAGATCTTCAAGAATCAAACCAGGAAGTACTCAGGTACCCAAAATTTCAGATCAAGAGTACTCAACACCAAAGATTGTCATGGAGACGAAAGAAAACAGCGTCCACGTGTTTGCTAAATATGTTCGATCTCACCCCACCCCAGCCTCAGAGCCTTGTATTATCAGTTGGGCAGGGAGTTGGGGAGGCTGTGGGCAGGAATCTGTGCTCTTGCCAAGCATTTCTGGGGGATCTTGACGCAGACAGATGGACACCCCTGAGAAACATGTCATCGCAGTGAGTAACAGTGTGCCCACTGTGTCCACGTCTTATGTGAAGCTTGGCGATGAAAGACACTTTGGCTGGGGAATTGAGAATGCCGGAGCACAGCTATGTGTACCACCCGGCCTTGTCTTAAAGGGCCTTCAGCTTTTAGACCTGTTGTCTTCCCCTTCCTTCGGACTTGGGGGTGTTTTTATTGACAGGAAGCAAATAAAGGAGTATCTACTTTCCCTCCAGCCTTCCTCACTCGGCATCCCAATGCTCACCATAGAGGATGGAATCGCCTCTTCTCGTGCTCCCGCATCAAGTTCCGAGTGTGCTTTCTTCATTATCCCTGTAATTCCCAACTCACTGTCCTGTGGAGTCACTGGTACTCTTCAGCGGAGCTGTGTTAGGCTTAGGTTTGAGGGATATCTTTCCCTCTTCAGCTCCTTTGTTATCTGAGCTCAGCATGGGGCCCTGTCCACCCGGAGTTTTCTCCCTTGTGCTCCTTGGCATCTTGTCTAAGAAACTTCTCAACCTTCCTAAGCCATCTGTTTCTTCAGGAGGCCTTGTCCCCAGACTAGTGACACTAGTGATGGCCTTTTCTTTGTACATAGGCAGTCCTGAAACTACAGTCTACTCTGGCTGTGCCTACATTTCCTTCTTTTGTCTCTTAGGAACTCTGAGATGAATTGTTCCCAGTCTTCCGGTCTTATTTATCTGATGATGAGGGAAAGAAGAAAACACAAAATCAAACCCTAAGATGGCTGAAATAGCAACCATCCATTTGCTGTAGATTCTGCTACTGAGGCAGGATTTGTGGGTCACCTCCAGAGTTGTCACCAATGGGTGAGCTGGAGACCCAGTTTCTCTCAGGAACCTCACTCTTAGGCCTGGAATCTTTTTTTTTTAAGATTTGTTTGTTTTATGTATATGAGTATGCTATAGCTGTCTTCAGACATACTAGAAGAGAGCATCAGATCTCATTACAGATGGTTGTGAGCCACCATGTGGTTGCTGGGAATTGAACTTAGGACCTCTGGAAGAGCAGTCAATGCTCTTAACCACTAAGCCATCTCTCCAAGCCCCTAGGCTTGGAATCTTAATGGGTAACTGGGATGGCTGGCATAAGTCCAAAGACCTCTCAGCCTCAGTTGTGAGGTAGGGCACAGCTCTGGACTTCCTTTCACAGCAGTAAGAGACCAAGAGTAAGAGCAGAAAGGTCTCTTAGGGTTCAGAGGTCACACAGCATCACCTCCATGGCCTTCTACTGCTCAGAATAGTCTGGTGGCCCGTCTAGACCAAGGACAGAAAACGGCCTCCAGCACTTGAAGGAAGGAGATGCAGATTGAACCATTTATTTATTTATTTATTTGGATTTTTTTTTTCCCGAGACAGGGTTCTCTATATAGCCCTGGCTATCCTGGAACTCACTCTGTAGACCAGGCTGGCCTCGAACTCAGAATGCCTCTTTCTCCCAGAGTGCTGGGATTACAGGCGTGTGCCACCACCGCCGCCACCACCGCCCGGCAATTGAACCTTTTATAATCTTCCATCCTCATTCTCTTTTGACTCTTGGGAGGCCTTGCATTGATCAGGCAATGAAGAATACAGGTCTGGTCTCTGGAAAAGACAAACAAACAAACAACCCTCAAAAGCTGGTTGAAGACATAGCAAAGGAGCACCTTGCAGACTGATATGGTGATAATAATGCCATCAAGTTGGAAGTATTTACCACAGTCACTGGGCTTCGTCTTGTTCAACCATCACTGTTACATTCTGGGGGAGCACATGTTGCTATAATCATTTGTCAGAGGGTTATCTTAATTAGCTTTCTATGGGTGCAATAAATACCACGACCAAAAACAACTTGGGGAGGAAGGGAGTTATTTCACTTACACATCCACATCACAGTCCATTCTGGAAGGAAGTCAGGGTGGGAACTCAAGGCAGGAACTTGGAAGCAGGCACTAACTGAGAAACCATAGGGAATGCTGCTTACTGGCTTGCTCCTGGTGGCTTGCTCATTTGTTTTCTTGTATACCCAGGGCCACCTGCTAGGAGTGGCACCATCCTCAGTGGGCTGAGCCCTCCCACATTAATCATTAATCAGGAACATGTCCCACAGACTTGCCTGCAGGCTCAGCTGATGGAGGCATTTTCTCAATTAAGTTTTCCCCTTTCTGATATGTGTAGATTTGTGTCAGGTTGACAAAAACCAACCAGGCAATCAAGGAATGGTGTTAGGTGTTTAAGAGAGAGGCAGAACTATGCCCTGGAGTCTCAGACACTGTGACTTCACAGTGCTCTCTTGAAACAGCTCAGCCAATAAGCAGATGGGGGCAGGGGGAGGAGGGAAACTACAGAAAATGTGTCCATGATAGACACCTCACGGCTGCTCTCCCAGTCCCTTGGCAGGCTGCTTGTGCCTTTTCTGTAACTTTGGGCTGAGAACACAGTCCAGGATGTCCTAGGGCTGGAGAACAAAGGAGTCACCTGCTGCCTAAGTGTCCTAGGGTCACGTGATCAGGGAAGCCTCGTCCCCCTGCCAAGCCACACAGGAAACCGCAGCTCTGAAAACCCACCCATGACGTCAGCGCTGCATCCAGAAAGGCCCCTGCGCCTTCCTCCCACGCATTCCCCGCATTTACCAATTACTGAAAACAGCTCAAAATAGCACCTGTCCCTCTGCCGCCGCCGGGGCTGCTGCATGAATACTGCTTGTGATCATTTTCGGGAGGGAGAGAGTCTGCAGGAAATCGGTCCAAAGAGAGGATTATTATCAGGCATGTGTTCCAATGCCAGGTCTGGTTTTAACTGCCCAGATCCGGCCAGCATGCACTTTGTGGTTTTTCCTGCAAGACCTTCATGAGTAGCTGTGGCTGGTTGTGCCTTGAGAGGCCGTAATATCAGCAAAGACAAGCTCCTAGCTCTGGGGTCTTCTGGAAACCATTCAGTGATCTGTTTTCACCTTAGCCCAGAATCTCTACACTCCAGGACTGTCCCAAAGACCCAAGAGACTCCTGTACCTCCCAGTTACTCATAAGCTTGTTGTAAAATCCACCAGAGTTGTGGGGAAAGATGCTTTTTGCAACACAATAAATAAAACAAACATAATGAGATAAATAGCCGTCAGTAAGTTTGCCTGGGTGCCCTTTGTGGATGAGGCTCCACAGAACAATTAAGTGAACGAGTGGATCTCTCCGTAATGGAATTGGAAGCACACCAAGGACTATTGTGAGCTGAGTGCTAGCCATACGAATATGCTCTACCTCTCTCTACATCTGTCTATCCATCATCTCTCTGCCCACGTGTCTATCTACATGATAAATCAGTTAGTGTTTTTTCCTTTCAAGAAGGCCCTAAAATTGGGGAACGCGAAAGGACTTGCATGATTTGAATAATTATAAGAACGTGTGCATGCTGATATCATTAAAAATTAAAAAAGGAAAACGGCATTGTAGTTGGTTGCAGTAGTGTGCATCTGTAGTCCCTACACTTGGGAGGAATCACTTGAGCCCAGCAGTTTAAGACCAGAGATGAGCCTGGGCGACACAGTGAACCCTTGTCTCAATAACAATGATAAGATAATAAATCCTCAAGCCAAACAAAGCTGGAGAGAATAAGCCACCAACAAGTCCTAATGCAATTCATCCCTAATTTGAGTCTCGGCTTCTTTGGGTGTCTCTTCTTCCTGGGCATCAGTCCTGCTCTGAAATAGATCGTCTGGCGCCTTGCCTCTCCCCTATGTCTTCCTCCTCCACCTTCTGCTTTCATTTTACCTCCAGGCCCTTCCTTGCCCCAACAACACTATCCCAGACTCTAGAAGGCAACAAGTACAGTTCAGTAGCCTTGGGCTCTAAATGCCAGTTTGGCCTGGAGTAGTGCTCAGCCTTGTAGCCAGTCCCCCAACCCTGAACCACTCCCTCATCAGCCCTGGATGTCTTTGCCTGATGTTCCCCAAGGGCCTTTCCTAATGATTTTTGTTTGTTTGTTTGTTGTTTGTTTGTTTTTGTTTGGGGGTTGTTTTTGTTTTTTTTGTTTTTTTTTTTTTGGTCACTTTTTGCCTGGTGAGCTCACTTCTGTTCCCCTGGCCTCCTGCAAAGCTCTCACTAGGAGTGGGTATGTGAAGTGGAGACTCTTGGCACACTGCAAGGACAGGTGACAAGAGATACTGGACTTGTCCCCCAAGCCACTGGTTGGTCTATACGACCCATAAGTGGCCTCTTCGACTTGGAGTAAGCAGCCTGAGTGACCCTTTCAAGGAGCCTGAAGGGCTCAGGGGCCCTACACTGAGAAGTGGCTGAGAGCTGGTTAGAGTCTTCCTGTGGGACATCCTGGGAGCAGAGCCAGTGCGCAGCCCGAGTGAGGAGAAGGAGCCATCATGAGATCCCTCATTGAGCACCACCATCCTATCTGCTCAGACCACCCCGACCCGGCTGTTCTGGCTAAATCTACAGGGTGACACTCTAGGGAGGGTTTCTGGAGCAGGGGCTAGGGCAGGGGGCTGCCAGCTTTTTAGCATTTGACTATAGGGAACTGTGCCTTGTTCTTGTGCAGAAAACTCTAGAAGAAAAAGTACTTGTCTCTTGAAACTGACTCTTCAGACTACTTTATCGGCAGCTGTGCTCAGAGGCAGGAGGATGAATGATATGACCTCTAATAATGACCCCATGTGAGGACCCCACAGTGCCCAGGAACAAATGTTGCGACTGTAATCAACAGGGTTCCTGGGGCCTATTTTCCCTTGGCTAGTTGGGAACCCACAGCTTCTCAGCGTTATGTGAGGCAGTTCCTTACCTTCCAGGCCTCTGGGTCATCTGTTTTTCTTCAGTGGCTTGGGTATGTCCACTCCAAGGGCCGCCTGCAGAGCAGGTTCCTCCCTAGTGAATGCTATGACTTTCTTCCCCACCATTAGTAAAGCACAGTGTAGCTAGACTTCACACAGACGCCTCCTCTTCCCCTTGCCGAGGCTCCCTGTTCCTCTTTGGCTTCTCCCAGATCCTCTGGCTATCATCACTGGCCCAGGACTCTGAATATCTATTAATAATCACCCCTGAGATGATGCAGTCCACAGATAAGCAAAAACCCACAGTATTAACCGCCGTGGTGGGGTGTGGGACAGATGTATACACTCTTTTGCTTGCTAGGTGGGGGGTGAAGGCACAGAGCGGCAGCAACTGAGAATCCGAGGACATGAGGACCCTCATCAAACAGTAATCAGCTCTAGAGACAAGGGAACAGAGGGGGGTTGGTACCAAAGCCGCCCAGAGAGCTGAGATACTTCTTGGGTTATCATCAGCTGCCAGTATCTTTTGCATAAGTACTGGTAGGTGGATGTCTGGTCAAAGCTGATATGTGGGTGTTGGAAGAAACAATCAAATTGACGTTATTTAAGAACTGAGGGTTATTTTGAACTCTTTCGTTCCCATTTGAACGACCTCCTTTTTCAAAAAAAAAAAAAAGAAGAAGAAGAAGTTGGTTGTGTGTGTGTGTGTGTGTGTGTGCAGGAAATCAGGGAAGGTGAAAGAGGAAAATTGGTGGAGAGGGCCTCAATTTGTTCCTGTCCTTGGACTATTGCCTGGATGCAGGGGCATGGCCAAAATGACCCTCAGCATCTTCTCACAGGGCTGGAAGGATCTTGGCTAGTGGTTTCTTGGAGTCAAGAATGATGGATGGCCCTGAAGCTTGAAGAGAAACTTGTAGTTATGGTAACCGTGCAATTTAGTTTCCCCATGTGAGTGGGTGGTCCTAGTTTATGAGAAGCAAAAACTGGGGTTCAGAAAAAACACTCAAAAGCCAAGCACCAAAATGACCAAAAGGAAACTAACAGGGCAGCTCCTGTTCTTGGTGGAAGTGCAGCGACCCTTTTGCCAATGTGCTGTGCCTTTCCTGTGGGGAAGGATGGTCCCACAGATAAGAAAGGGACCTGGAGACTGTGTGTGTCAAGAATGGGAGACCTGTGAGGATAAAGGAGGGGCGGCGAGGAAGCCTATTTCACAGAGCGGGGCGGGGGTGGGGGTATCAACTATTGTTGATGAAATAAGTCTAAATAACAACTGGGCATATTGAGCAGATTTGGGGTGTCTTGGAGGAAAGAACAGTCTAACAAAATGCTTTCAGAGACGCTTTCCTATTCCATGCCAACCAACTTAGGCCTCAAAGATTCCATGCTCTCCCTCTCATCTTTTCTGACCAGAGTAATGCTCTTAGATGTGGGTGCTTCCTCCTACACCGGGACTTTCCCGGACTTTATGACCCTAAGCACAGCTGCTGTATGAAGCCTGAGAGCCCCTTGTCCAAGCCCAGTTACCCAGAAAAGATACCACTGTTTCACTTGGCAGCCAACAGAATCCTCCAATCCCACATTGGACAGGGAAGCCAGATTTAACTCGCACAGTGTTTAAGACACCCAGGAGCAGAGACATGCTACTGTTTGCATAAATGTCCTCCCACTGAACTTCCTCCCTGTCCATCTGTCCCCTTAGCTGTCACGCTGCTCAGACCTCCTTGTGGATAAACACGAGAGTCCCAGGAGCAGAGCAGCACAGAGCCCTTGATCCCGCCTGGCTCCCCATCACCAGGCCAGCCTTGCCCTGGTCTTCTTCCCTCTGTTCCTGCTTCCATCCCTTTCTCACTCCCTTTATCTCCATCCTCTACAGTTCCATTTCTGGCCCAGCTTAGCCCTCTATAATGACTTAATCTTGCCGACAGGGTGACAAGCGGATGAATCGAAGTCTGAGACTTTTTTTCTCCACTCTAGATTCATTGGAAGATTTCTCCCAGATGCGGCACTAAAACCCCAGATTCAATTTCCCTTTGACATAATAACCGAATTAGTCTCATATTGTCATACATAAATTACTAGCCAGTCAGGGTGCCACCAGAGGGAGAGAGAGCTGGAGAGAAAGCAAGACATGAGCATCCGAAGGGGTGTGACTGTGACAAGCAGGGACCTGAATAACAATGGGACCAGAAGGGTAACAGCTAATCATATCTGACAAATGAGGAGAATTCCGGGGCTGCAACAAAGGTAAAGAATATTTACCTTCCTCCCCATGCCCCTGGACATTAAAATGTCACCACAGGGAGCTAAGCACCTTATAAGTGATTCACAGATCTAAATATCTACTCGATTAAGAACTGCACTGTTTGCAAAGGCTGTTTTCCAAGAGGATAATGAGGTTTTGGTGAAACTCCATCACGGCTTCTGGGCCTGCTGGCGGAGCTGAGCTGAGTAGGAAACTTGTGTGAGTCTCTGTTTGGTGGAACAGACCTCATCCCGGTTGTAGGAGCGTTAGCCTGGGCAGTTCTGAGTGCAGAAGCTGGCTTGCATAACTCTCCTGGGAATCAGATCCTGGGCAGAAGAGGTTCAAATCTGACCCGGCTACAGTGGGGCTCCTCACCTGTTCATCAACTACTCCTCTCAAGTTGGAATCCCGAGGGCTAGCCTTATGCCTCTCCCTCTGTAACCCTGCCCCCAACCCATCTGTCCATCCTGTTCAATTGCTCCTCCAGGAAACTCTGGGCTTTACTTCTGTATCCCAATGCCACAGTAAAGCCTGTTGAGGCTGTCCCGGTGGTCTTACTCCCTGACGACCCATGTTCTACCCACCTCCGAGTGTACCTTGCCCAAATGCAGATTTACTGGCAGCAGTTAAACCAGCTAACTGGTTTCCCCAGTTAAAACTTTTCACTAGTTCACTAAAGAATAAAGTCTAAGCTCCGTGGCATTTGCTAGTAAGATGGTCCACAGCCTGTCGCCCTGTGCAGACCCTTTTACCAGGGCCAGGCTCCTTGTCCCAACTGTTTCCAAGCAGGACCCTGGAGAGTTAGCCTTCTCTACTTCAGCGCTTTCCATGGAAAGCCTAGATTCAGAAGCCCTGGACCAACCCACCACTGTGCACAGGCCTCCATTGCCCTGCCTTCTGGTATTACTGCTTCTAAAATGTGTTACTGCTGCCAGTGGCTTTGTTGGTTCAACTTTAGGGCTGTATATCAAATTCCTCAATGCTAGCATGAGATGTGGACACGGGAAACACCAGATTGTCTTAGGAGAGGTGAACTGGCCCAGGTTGGGAATGGAGCAGGTCAAAACTCCCATACTGATCAAAGCTGAGCATAAGGTCTTACTCATTGCTACATTCTTCCATATCTAGCACACAGAAGGACTTTTGCAGATGTTTGGAAAATAAAATTCAAAGAGGTGCAGTGAAGCCAGTCCAGGCCAAGCAATGATTCAGTAGATGCCTTGTCTCACATACGTTGCTACCTTGTGGGTGTGCAAGCCCATGTGGGTAGGTATGGTGGCCCAAGGTTGCCATCCAAGCTCTTCCTCAATTTCTTTTTCAACTTGGTGTTTGAAATGGGCTTTTCACTGAACCTAGAGCTCGCCATTTCACCATTGGAATCTACTTGTCTCTGCTTCACAGATCTGGGGCTATAGGCACTCACCACCATGCCTGGCTTGCACACGGGTCTTGGGGTTTGAACTCCCAGCCTTATGCCTGCATGTCAGGCACTTTACTCACAGAACCATTTCCCCAGCTCTAGAATTTGGTTTTTGGTTTTTAGTTTTGTTTTGTTTTGTTTTTACTGCTGGCCTGCCATGAGTCCAACAGGGTACAGAAACCATGTGACTTGGGACATGTTGGGTCTCCCAATGACCAATGTGGAACACGCCCTACAGTAAATCCTCAGGAACTGTCTAAGAGACGATCTTCTGTGGATTCTGCTCTAAGGAGCTGACCACTGGGGGGATTATAACCAGCAGGATATGACAGACCACAAACAAGAGCTGCACTCTCTTCCGCTCTGCATCTCTGTCTGAAATGAACAGCATTTTCTGGGAGTGCTCAGCACAGCCCCTGCTCAGGAAAGGCTGGCAGACCTACACTCACGGCTTAGGGGACAGGTTGTGACCCATCCATCTCCATCCAGCGTTGTTTTTCTCTGTTGGTGTCACTGTGACCTGATCTACTTGTTTTTTTGGAGTACATTATTTTTCTTTTGTATTTCTACTTTATCTGTAGACCCACAGAGTTGCAAAGACTTAACTGGATCCAAAGCCAATGCATTAACTCACTGGCTCAGTCGGGGTTGAAATGAGGAAACAACCCTCCCTCTCCTTATTGCGCCCACTATTCGCACCTGCTCTCCACGGTGGCCTCCTCACCTCCACTTGCGGGACGAAGACCCTCCAACCTTTCAATCAGTCCAGTGTTGTCAGGGTTTGCCCTTCCAGTTATTAAAAGTCCAGTTCCAGACAAATGCTGCATGTCCTCACTTATATATGAAACTAAAAGAGTTCATCTTATAGGCATGAAAATGGTTTCCAGACGGGGAAGAGGGAGCGAGCGAGCGAGCGAGCGAGGGGGGGGCTGGTTCACAGGTGCAACCGGATAGGAAGAATAACTCCTAGCATTCTATGTCACAGTCAGATGACTGTAGTTGGCTACTAATTGATTATTTCCAAATATCTAGTAGAGAGGATTGTGAATGTTCTCATCGCAGAGAAACAATAAATGTCTGAAGTGATGGATCTGCCAATTACCAGGATCTGATCATTACAAGTGGTACACATGTATTGAAATATCACACCACCCATAAATATGTACAATTACCGTGTGTCATTTACAAAAGAAAGCAAGCTCAACCTAGAACAGAATTCATGCCTCTTACCTAATGAGAAGTGTCTCTCAGCCCTCAGCCTGACTCAGACCCAGAGCCAGGGCCCCTGTAGCAGGAAGGGGCTAGCCTCCTCTACCTTTCCTTCTATCTTTCCCTCTGCTCTGCCTCTTTCCCTTGATGCTTGGGGCTGACAGGAGAAAGAAGAGCTTTAGCCGAGTTTAAACTTCTGAGAGTTCTCTGTAGCTCTCAAACAACCCGGGAGATGCCCAAATACAGCTTGCAGAGTGATTTTGTGTGCTTTTAGAGAAGTTACCTGGGGAACCTAGATCACAGTTTCCTGATAGGACAGTGACTTCCTACTGGCTTCTACAACTCCCTCATAGTCAATTCTAGAGTGATCCACATAGTCTGCCCGGGCTGATTCTTAGGGCAATGACGGAATCTTTGGAGGCAACTCAATTACAATCACCCTCTAACAGTCCTTCCAGTGTGCAGGATATGTTGGGGCTCCCCAGACTACAGTTAGCTCTGGATCTCTCCTGATGCCCAATTATTTAACATTACACCCTCTCCCTCCCCCTCTATCCCCACCCCTGTGCACATACACCTGCACCTACATGCAACAACATATGCTGTATGCCATTGCATGTATAGACCACCAGAGGTCAATCTTTAGTGTTACCAAGTTGTAATTAAAGATTGCTCTGAGCCACAATGAAGTCACAACATCGTCTTTCTGTAAGAGATTTTGTTTTCCTTTCTTATTTTATTTTATTTTATTTTATTTTATTTTATTTTATTGAGACACAGTTTTTCTACATAGCCATGGATTTCCTAGAATTCATTATGTAGACCAGGCTGACCTCAAACTCAAGAGATCCACCTAGCTCTGCCTCTCACGTGCTGAGATTAAAGACATGTGCCACTACACCTGGCTCTAAGTGACGTTCTTAAAGCTTCCTTCGGTGGCCTAAGGTGGTACAGGGAAGGAATCTCAGCTCTCAGCCTCGCCTTCTCCTCCCTGGCTGGGAGCTTAAGGCTGCTGGGGGCGCAGAGACTACCTTGCTCTCTTGGAAAGTCTACAGCTATGCTTGACACTGTGCCTACTGGGAAGGGTCCTGGTAGACACAGATGGCATGCTAGGGAGAATAGAAAAGACTATCCGATAACATGAGCAGACTATGAAAGCCACCATCTTGGGCAGAGAAGTCAAGGGGAAGGAGATGCCTCTAGATCCTGGGAAAATTCACATCTCTTGGACAAGATGGTAACCTTCAATATATGGATTATGCCATTCAAACTATGGGCATACAGGGAATCGTGGAAATAAACAGCCCATCTCTCCTGTCTTCAGCTCTTCTGAAGGCAACCCTATTGGCTGAGTTTAGCACAAAGACTCAGGTTGAAACTGTGTCAGGATGGAGAAGCAGGGCAATAAAGGGGTGTGCTGGGTGTGGGAATTCATCATCTTGTCCCCAACTTGGCCCCTTAATGAAACACCAGGGAAAGTTCATTTGACAACTGTTCTCCTTTGCCCCTAATTGCGAGGCGTCTGCATCCCAGTGTGCACTGCTAGACAGGGTGAAAGGTCTGGGGCTGCGTGGTGCTCTCTCACATGCCAAGCCTTACTCCCTAGACTTTGGATATCACTATGAAGGCCATGTCCAAAAAGCACTACAGAGCTAGCATAGAAGGGGAGTCTGGATGAGAGATCACGTGCCATTTCAGGTCCTCTGGGCCACACTACACCCTTTATTGGCACTTATCATTAGAACTGGCTCAGCACAGATGGCTGAGAAGCCTTCAGGGGACGGCAGGGAGAAAAGACAACTGGATCAGTGATGCCCATGATGGAGGCAGTCTTGGGACCTGAGTTTGGCCACGCAGGGTGAGATAACGGTGCCTCTTCCTGCTTTGCCTCTCCAAGGACTGGTTCAGACAGGGTCCAAGCCCTGGTGATGCAACCATGTGGGCAGAGCTGTGGGTTCCTGTTGGCACTCTCACTCCCCACAGAGCTGGCTCTGCCTGAAGAGTCCGGCCCAACTTTGAAAAGCTCATCCATCAATGTCAGGGCTCCCGCTGACAGCGCCAGGCCAGCCTTGCTTAGGATGAGAGGAGGAGGCTTGCTGACACATTGCATCCTTGTCTTCAGGTCTTCCTCTCCCACAGCCAGGTGGAAGGAAGGAGTTAATGGGAGCACAGATGAGGGAGGACTGGACACTGGGTACCTCAATTACTACTAAGTGCCTAGGAAGATATTCGTGGTTTGCCTCAAAGCCTGCTGGGAGTCCAGACCTTGCCTGGGATGGTTGAAGATGATTGCGCGGGTGGTGGGGGTTGGGGGAGAGGATGGTATGGGAAATCCAGAGCCATCAGGCACCTGTCTGCCGCTCACCTCTAGCTGGTGTAAGACGCTGATTAAGCACAGATAGTTCCTTTCAGATGTGTCTCTGCTCACTTCTCCAATCAGCTACTCCTCCCGCCCCCGCCCACATACCTTCAGAAAACCATACCTCTGGTTCCTGACCTGTAAAACAGAATGACAGATCATACAGGCCCCGGGCTGAGGATTAACTAAGCTAATATATGTCAGCTGCCTATCACCATCCATGCCCGGCATCCAGTTTGCAGGCAATACGTGGCAGCCATTATTGTTACCGTTGGCAGGCCCTCATTATTCTTGCCAGGTCCAATCGTATGTGGTAGCAACCACTGGGCATTGTTTATTCAAGCAGTCTTTTCTCATCGCCTCTCAGAGGACACCAGAGGAAGAGATCCCAAAGAACTCCAAGTTCTGCGGTGAGGCCATGACTCAGGGCACGTGCAGAAGAACTTGGAGAGTGAGGGCTAGGCAGGTCAAAGAGGCCAGGCCACTGCAGCTGAAGCAGGGTACGCTGAGCTGTTTCAGGCAGAGGGGAGCCAGCCCTGATTACAGAGACCGGAAAGTCACAGTAAGGTGTCTACAGGTCAGGGACAGGAGAGTGAGTTCCAAGGTAATCAGAATGCTGGACCGAGGTATCTGTATGGCAAGCTGTGGGAGAAGACAACCCGGCAAAGGAGCTGGTGTCATCTAAGAGACCTCATGGGTGTATGGCCAGGACATAAGCCAAGGTTACTGAGAGCTACTATCTGGGGCTAATGAAGGAAGACCTCCGTCCTGACCTTGAGAGGTTCCTCACTGTCTGATCTCCTGGGTGTTGTTCTCTGGAAATGGATTGAGGGCAGGGGCCCCACCTACCTCATTCATTGAGCTGCTTCTGCTGTGGCTGAGAGCCATTACTGTCTAGGAGAAACAGTCCCCACCCATGAGCTCCCCTCTGCCCCTGCAGGATCAGGAAGCCTGGCAGGGGACAGCATTCTGGTCCAGGATGTCCAGGCCTGATACATCTTCCAGTGCTTCCAGACAGCCCATTCCCTGCTGAGAACATTGAACTCACCCACCCACCATCACCCGCACCCCCTGCCCCAAACCTCCAGCACAGACCACTGTCCTCCTTGGAGCGAGCAGCAGAACAGCTTAAATATCCAGTTGAGAAAACCAGAGGCCATGCCCCCTTTGAGCTAGCTCATCACTTGGTGACAGGACAGTTGAGGACCATCCCCTGTGCAGTGGAGACACAGAGAGTGGAATGGAGGCTTTCCCCGCGCTTTCTGAAATGGAATATTCCTGGGCAGCCTCCCGATCCGATCCGGAGATGCTTCTGCAGGTGGCAGAGATACAAGCCTGTGTTAAAGGCAGAGACTTCAACAGGATGGGAGGAGCGGGCAGAAGGATTGGGGAAGGAGTTTTTACATCCAGGTCTCGGGTACTCTGAGGAAGTCACTTAACTTTCACCACCCTCGGTTTTCTCCCCTGCTTCATGGAACTGGGCTGCATTACAGGTGGACATTAATCATGATAATTAATGTCTCCATGCCTCAACTACACAATGCTGGCCCATGGCCCACATGGTGCTGTGGTGTGTGACATGTGTATTCCCAAGATTTTAGAGCAAAGAGTTAAAGGGAGTAACTTTATGATCTGGAGAAATATAAAGCCCTCTACTAAATTACAGACAATAATATATTTGTATATATTTAGCAATAATATAATAGACAATGGGTAGTAACAAAACCAGTTCTAAACCTGTTATAATCTCTTGAACTCTAGTTAGACCCCTGGGCCCTGCTTTGCTCTTTCCTGTCATTGGGAGTCTACCTCCTTGAAGCCACATAAAAGGCACAGTTTGGGGGATGCCTTCCTTGACACACACCACAGAACAAATGCCTGGGTTTGTACCGTTCCAGGCTTAGCTTCTTTAAGACATACTTAGCACATAAGTTAAACTCTTGAATATAAGCTCATCTAGCTGGTTTTCCCACCCATCCACCCACCTATCCATCCACCTTTAATACCATCATAGAAAACTCTTTAGATGGTGAATATCCAGGCAATAAGCCGGAAAGGCAGACCAGAAGAAAAGAGCAGAGGGTAGGAGAGTGAGCTAGAGGGAGGGATGGGGTGGGGGGAGGCAGCTGCTGTAGAAAGACACTCAGAGAACAACAGGGACTAGCAATGAAGGACTGAAGGGCTTCGAGGGGTGGGAAGAATGCGGACCTACTGTAAGATGGAACCCATCCTGATGGGGTGTGGTGGTTTGAACTTGCTTGGCCCAAGGAGTGGCACTATTAGGAGGTGTGGCCTTGTTGGAAGAAATGTGTCACTGTAGGAATGGGCAATGAGACCCTCCTCCTAACTACATGGGAGCCAGTCTTCTCCTAGTAGCCTTAAGGTGTAGACATAGAACTCTCAGATCCTCCTTACCATGCCTGCCTGGATGCTGTCATTCTCCCACCGTGATGATAATGGACTGAACCTCTGAACCTGTAAGCCAGCCCCAATTAAATGTTGTCCTTATAAGAGTTGCCTTGGTCATGGTGTCTGTTCTCAGCAGTAAAGTCCTATCTAAGACCAGGGGTGGGGATGCTAGAGAGGAAAGGACTGCTGCAACCAGTTAGTCACTGTGGGTCACAGCCCCTTTGAGGGTCGAACAGGGATTGCCTAACACCACTTTGGATATCTGATATTTACATTGTGATTCATCACACTAGCAGAATCACAGTGAAGAAGTAGAAACAAAAATAATTCTGTGTTAGGGGTCACCACCATGTGAGGAACTGTATTAAAGGGCCAAAGCATTAGGAAGGTTTAGGACCACTCAGCTAGCAAGACATGACGGCCATTGCTAAATAAGCAAAAGAGCTCTTACTGCTCCTGAGACTGGCTCATTCCAGCTGCTCTTTTGCAGACAGGACTTAACAGTCTGTCCTCAGGGCCTGGGGACCACACTCTACCGGGTTTCAGATGGAGTCTCCTCTCAGACTCGCCTTCTGATTGCTGCCCCCTCCCTGCCACCAAGCTTAGCACAGAGCCATCTGCTCGCTGGAAGCACATTAGCCTAGACACCCCAGATTTTCAGTTGTGTGATTGAAGGCACAGGCTGAAGGCAGTTTTGATGAACAACAACAGTGAAGTGCATTTTAAAGTATAGATTTTTAACCTCACACTGTACTGTTCATTAATTTTATTCCTACTGAAGTGCAGTTATAGGCCTGGTGCCTGTCATCGATCAGGTTTGATCTGAGAACATTCTTTGTTAATGCCTAAAATTATTTAAAAAAAAAAAAAAAAAAAGAACTGCAAGGTGTGTTTAGCTAGCAGACACATCATTTCCACCTTGAAGGTGTTTTCCTGGAGTGGACTGTTGCCCAAAGGCACAGATTTCAAGAACTCTGCCAGAGTCATGGTGACAAGCTTTAGCATCTCAGAATGTCCTTGCACCCCAAATAACAACCCCAAAACTTAAAACTCATGCTCATCCAAACTTGAATCGCCCCTCAAGCTGTCACCCAGACGCAGCCGTCATCTGCTCACGCCATCTTCCCGCCACAGTTGAGTCTGAATGTCTACATGTTCTAGAACAAATTGGCACTCTCTCTACTCCCTGTAACTTCAGGTTCTCTGTGTTCAGATTTCTTCAGGAAAAAAAAAATGAGTCACAGGTTGTCCAATACATCGGGCTTCTTAGGGTTGGGAAAGCATTTGAATGAGTCTCTTGGGCAAGTGCCCACCACCCAGCAATGGGAAGAATCAAGAGTGAAGAAAATGTAGGAGCTGGGACTCCCTACCCCACTAGAGCAGGCATGCACCCATCTCACTGCACACTCAGAGTGTGGAGGAGACCCCAGACCAGGAGAGAACTCAGCTTCTTATAGTCCATCAAAGCTCCTTACACTCAACCAGAAGGGAATAATGCCAACCAGATGAGATCATTAAGAGAAACAAAACAGTTCATTAAAAATGTCAAGTGGGCAACTTAGGGTCAAGTGAAGGAGACATGTCCTGAAGGCCATTGCATATACTTAAATAGAGCAGAATTCATAAATGAGCATGTCTGGATTCTTACGTATCATTATTTATGTAATATAGGTTACCAGTCTCATAGGGTCAGGACAGAAGTTCCTTCGAATGTATTTTACTTCTTCCGGGGACAACGGCCTCTAAGATTGGCACTCGTGTGCTTGGCCTGATCTTAGCTCACATTTGGGACCTCTTAAGTTCCGGGAACTTAGCTCAGAACTCTCTTTAACTCTTACACAGCCCTTTGAGATATAAATTGCATCCCCATTTTATTGATGTATAAATAGAGTCTTAGATAGGCTAGAATGATCAATCTCCAATTGTAGCATTTCTGCCTTTGAATCTTCACCAGCTCCTCAGCTGAGACTGTTTAAGATGTTAGGGACATGTTCTTCTTGTAGCTGAGTGTCATGCTCAGAGTGCTTACTTGAGAGATAGTTCCGATAAGAACATTCTGGAATTCTCTAAACTCAGCAGGACTGCAGATGAGGGCTAAGCAGCTACACTTTGTAAAACTTTCCCTAGGGACTGTTACAGGGGGCTGAAAGACCACAGAAAGGACTTCTTTAAGGAGAGGTTCCTTCGTAGCCATTCCTGTGCACCCAAGACAACTTCCAAGGAAAAGCTGGAGTTGGAGAACCCCCTCCTGAGATCTTCTGCTCCGGGGCTGGGCTCAGGAGGAATCTTTTCAGCTTACCTGTCTCGTAAAAGAGAGCAGAAGGAACTGAGGACAAGCCAGGAGCCTCTGATGCATCCTCATCTATCAAGCAGCAAAGTGGGCTTGGTGAGTCCAGCACATTCCCTCTCTGCAGCACAGCTAAACTCAGCTCCCCTCCCAGAGCAGGAATCTGGCCACAATCCTCCAAGAAGGAGCGTTTAAGATTCTGTCTCTGGCATTTAAAATTAATATACTGATTAAGAGAGCAAGAGAGTACTTACAGGGAAAATGTCTTTGGATTTTTTTTTTTCCTCCAAGGTGAAGGCCACTTAGCTCACACTGAGAGTCAGCTGGCTCCGTGGGACCTTGACGTGTCTGGCACTTAGCTCTACAGGAAGAGAGCACTGTCTACACAGCCCTCCTGCATTTCCCCATGCTAGGCCTGGGTGACTCTTCTCTGCAAGCCTCAGGCAAGAGCTACTGGTGCGCCATGGTCAGAAGCCCAGCTTCTTCCAGGCACATACTTATACATAGGTATGAATTTACCCAGCTATAAATCCCTCACCCACCATTCTTCCATCGCTGTTTCATTTAGCCCTCCAGCTAGACATGTTTCCCACGTGTTCATCTATTAAACATTTATTGAACACCTTTGGTTTACATTCATTGAGGACACATAGGTGAGCTACACTTCCTACCCATTAATATAATTTCTGAAATTCTCAATCCAAGAGGGGAGGCAATGTGCTAAAGCAATGGCTGGATACCTTCCCTTGACCTACTACCAAAGGCTCACTCTTAAATCAAAGCTCAATTGAAATACTCTCACACTCCCAAACTCCTCCCATTCCATTCACCCAGTCCCTGGGTCTTTACTGTCAATATCATCCTTCTCCACTCTGGGAGAACAGTCACCATTCTCCCTGAAGTGCATGTCACTTGCTGAGCACAGAGTCTACAGAAGGAATATTTAGTGGCTCTCTGACCTCGGAAAATATAGGAATGATCTGGAAGATTTGTCTTGGATGCTGACTCCTCTGTCCCCTGCCTGGTTCAGCCTCCTGAGGCCTGTCTAGGATAAGTGTTCTGGAGTTTTTGTTGGATGGAGAGAGTTGTTTGGTTTGGTTTCAAGGAAGAGCCTCACGATGAGTAGAGCAGGTTGGCCTTGAACTTCTGCAATCCTCCTGCCTCTGCTTCCTGGGTGCTGGCAGGCATGGACCCCATACCTACCTGCTATTAGTTGTTTAGTTTAGCTGTTTAGTTTGTTTAAATCACAGTTTTTCTCTACAGCCTAAAGTGGCCTTGAACTCACTCTAACCTATGCTGGCCTGGAATGCTAGATCCTCCTGCCTCAGCCTTCCCAGTGCTAGGATTACAAATCTGAGTCCCCATGCCTGAGAAACAACTTACAAGGTATAATACTTTGAATGCATCATCTGGCTGATTCTGACACAGATGGGCTGTAGCACACTCTGTAATAGACTGCACTGCGGGCTCCCTGCAAGTTATTTTGAGTGAAGGAGAAACCAAGGAACTGATGTTAACGAAGTGTCTGATTTCCATAAGGGCTGTGGACTGTAGCGTCAACGTTAACTTCCTACTTTTGATGTTGTATATAATTATATGAAATATTTCCGTTACTCTGGGTGAAGGGTACAAGGAACCTGTCTGTACTGTTTTGGTAATGTACTATCAATCTGTAATTGCTCAAAGCAGAAAACCTGTGGTTTCCCAGCCCAGCAAGGATATAGAGTGGTAATTTGCTTAAGATCATTGATCAAGTGCCCTTTCACCCACAGTGACATCAGCACTCCACAGACACCAACTGTCCCTCGGTGTAATTAATTCTATACTCAATTATTGTACAATTACTTTTCTGCAACACCTTTCCTTCTTTGCTTAGCTTCTCAGTGTCCTCTGAAACAATCTTATGATATTTACTTTCGAATTAAGGCTTGTTAAACTATTTGAGGAAGCTAAAGACAACGTTAGAAGTGAGGCAGGTGATCTGGCTGGTTACAAAGCCAGAATGCAGATACAAGGCCATCACATGTGTGGACTCATTCTGGAGGCTCTCAGGCTTGGCTTTGCCTCTACGTCACCCAAGGAGTTTTGAAACATCTCAGAGAGTCAGGTATGGCGGAACACTCCTATAGTCCTAACACTTGGGACACTGGGTAGGAGGATTAAGAATGACTTTGAGACCAGTTTTGGGAATCATAATGATATAAAATAAACATAATTGCAGCAATGACCTCAGCTTCCAGGCTGAGAATGAGCTGATGAGAATATGAGAGCAGGACTTGACTGTGCTTGGTGTCCAAAGCCCAGGTGAGCTCCAGGGGGCATCAGCACTGAGGGGACATGGGTCCAGGAGAGCATGCGTGCCTCTGTGGGCAGCTCGTCCAGGCTGAAGGAGTGCATTTCTCCCTGAACTGTGGGTTTCAAATTCAGTCTCCAAACATCACTCTGGAAGCTTCTGTGTTCTCTGTTCTTCTGTCTCAAAGTCAAGCTCCAGAGATGGGAAGGTCTCCAGCTGCTCTCTGACAGAGGCCTTTGTCTGTCTTCAGCACTGTCCACACATGCAGGTAGCTTCTTGTCCGCCTGGCTGGAAGATTCCTTTCAAGGCACATCACATTTTGCCTGGCTTGGATGACTCTCCGAGTCCCCTGGAAGCTTACCAGGCCTTTATCTCTTCTTCTGACAGGCCCAGTACCTGCCGTGGTCAGAACACGCTGTCAGTAGAACATGCTGTGCTGGTCTGCTATGAGGGTAAAGGGGTCATGCCAAGGGTAGGCATCAAGACACAGAGCACCTGGCAAGGAGCTTATGAGACCCCATCTGGTCACAAAGATAGACTCCCTCATCCTGGGCAGGCTGCCCATAGGTGTATCCATGCTCTCCTGGACCAATGTCCCCTCAGTGCTAACACCCCATAGAGCTCACTTGGGCTTTGGACACTACACATGGTCAAGTCCTACTCCAGAAACAGATGTAGAACCCTTCTGGGAGCATCCGCTTCTCATTGATGCTGTGATCTTGTCTTCTTTGGAAAAGATGCTTTTCCAGTCCAGGTTCTGGTTCTCAGGATTCTAGAGCAGGGTCTGTGGTCCCTTGGGTGAGCTGCTGGTTTGGGCTCCTTCCTGTGTCCTTTGGACAGGTAGGGCAAGGGGGGGGGAAGAGAAAAGTGCCGACATTCTGCAGAGTACTACTGAGGATGAGAAGGATTACTAGTGACCAGAGGAGGCTGTGAGAGGGTCCAGTTCCTCTGGGAGTCCAGCAGTAGTGAAGTTACCTAATCAGGCAGGTGCAGGGCTTCCAATGAGCCCAGGGCTTGTCCACTTATCCAGGGCCTGCTAAGCTCCTTAACTCTAAGGCCAGATTGGCATCTACACTCTGATCTGCCAGGCCCTCCTCCCTTCTGCTGGAAAGCAGTGCCTAGTCAGACTGGGGAGGGACACAACAATGATTTTGAGGGACTTAGTTTTTGTGGCGTCTTTACCCACACAGTGAAACAAGGGCAGCATCCAGTCTTCAGGGCGCTGAGTCGGGTGTAACGTTTTATTTCGGATTGTGCATTTTGCACAAACCCTATCCACATCCCATGTCACAGATGAGGCATGTGGTCCTGGTGCTGGCAGCTGTTGGCTTGAGCCTCTTCAGGCCCTTGCTATGTTCCTCTGTATGGACCCTAGAATCTGTCTCACACCTAGAAGAGACCAGCCTTGTACCCGAAGGTTGCAAAATGCCATTGTAGCCGCCTGGATCATCACCCTCCACTATGAAGAAGGCATCTGAGAGCCTTGGCAGCAGCCTTGACCATTTAGATGAACCTGCCTGATAGACAGAACCTCAGCTCAGGTGGCAGGAAGCAAGATAGGCCTGGGCCTGTTCACATCTGGAGGCTTTCTCAGGGCCCATCAGGATGTCCAGGAAGGTGTGAAGGTCCCAATGGGCTGGCCCAGTTTCTGCTCAGATCTCACCTGGGAGATAAGAGAATGGAGGGAGAATGGAGCCACTTCTCCACAGGGTGAAGTGTAGAGGAATCCCCACCACGGCCCCGGAAAAAGGACGGGAGTCAGCAGTCTGGATTTGGAAGCAGCATCTTCTCAGGCTTCCTGGGTTATCATTTTTCACATCTTCTCATCCTGTTACCGCTTTACCAGCTCTGCGGCTGCGCCATTTCTATCCCTCAGTCTCTTCATCCGTAACACTAGGGTAGCTCTACTCGGCAGCAGGGTCATAGTGAGGCTTAAATCCTATGCTGTATATAAAATACTTGGTGCCTGGCACCCAGTCAGCACTCTCTCAGAGTGGCTTTTTGAGACCAAGGGAATTAATGAGTTCTTTCCCAGCAAGGAACAATGTGGAAAGATGAAAGAATTTCCTTGCTATTGTAGAGATAAAACACACCAGAATATTCTACAAAGAAAACCAACAGCATATCCTTTCCTGGGTCCTTTAGAAACAGTGCTGGGGTTAAGAGGAACAAGAATAAAATCAATTGCCTACTACGTGCTAGGCACTTGACATGCACTAGCCTATCGAATCCTCACGTCAGCTCCCAGAAGCATCTCCCTTTCATGAAGAAGGAAACAGCCAAAGCTGGCAAAGGTTAAAGACCTTGCCCCCAAGTCCAAGTGTGGCCCAAGCCTCCCTGTCATTGCCTTCAGACAGTGACAGAAGACAGACAGACAATGTGACCTTCAGAAAACTCCAACAACCCAAAGTACTGGCTTGTACTGGCTTGGGCCATCAGCAGCAAAACAGAGATCTGAAAATAATCATGCTGGATTCTGAGCGTTTCTCTCCTCTGCTGTAATAAATTCTCCCTGCATTCGCCAACGCACAGGCCGGTCAGCCCAGGGCCCTGAGTGACAGCTCCGGAGCCCTAGTGGAGCCGCTCCGCAGATGTGAACCCAACAGTATTGGACTGCAGAGACCCGTGGGCAGGGTGATTGCTGGGTTCCCGGGAGAGCAGGCGGTCCTTGGAGGCTTTTGACTTGCTTGTTGTAAATTGGTTTCATGCATGGGCTATCAATGGGGGCTGGCTAGATAATAGGATTTTCCAACACAGTTCTTCTGACTTCTCTTTCAGCCACCCAATCTCAGTGCAGATGACCTGAGGGACTGTGATATGCTTGGCAGGGCTCGCCTTGTAAGGCTCCATTGGGCTGGCTGTGGCCTGGTGGCATCTATGAGGTCATGGCCCAGAGCAGTGGCGCAAGTGTTTCCAAGGTGACGGGGCCCCTAGGCAGCCACTGGTAGGCAGGCACTCTTAGCCCAGCTTTCCAGCAGGAAGGAAGCTCAGGATATGTTCAAGGGGCCTAGCTACTGCTCAGGGCCTGATTGAAGGATCCTACCAACCTCCATTGTCCAGGGTAAAGCCATGTGTGGACAGCCTGGCTACAAACATGCCCCAAAACTGACACTTGTGAAAGTGTCATAGGGGATGTGCTCTTGGGGTGCAAGATGACATCAAGGACATGGTCTGGGGTGGAGAGTGGCTTTGGCCTGGGTCCCTGAAAGCTAATTAGCAGGAGTTACACTGGGAAGCCAGCCATGCTCCAGACACTGGGACTGGTCTTTTGTAACCTCCTTGCCTATCAGTCATTAGCTGTTGCCTTGGAGAGAGTGGAGTTGGACAGTCTAGGGATAGTACAGCATCTAGCCAGGGAATCTGGGTGGGCACTAAGCAGTACCCACTGCACTGTGCCAGGCACTCACCAGGCACAGCCAGTAGATTCCATCAAGAGCCAACCTGGAGATTCCAACCTGTAGAAACCTAGAAGAACAAAGAGTCAAATGCATCACCCCTAAGATCCTCTCGCAGATGCCCTAAAGACAATACTCCATACATATGTCTTCTCTGTGCTGCCCAGCATTCAAGGAGTTAAAAGGCACCACAAAAAGTTACATTGTGTCTTGGAAGCTGCATGCCCTACCTGCCCCATTGATGCTTTAAGCATCCCTGAAATGCCAGATAGCTTGTTCCTGCTCTATCAGAAACCAACACATCACAGCTTTCTCCCTCGCACAAGCACTAAGGGTCTACATTCTCAGAAGACTTGACAAAATTATAATGCATTTGCATTGTGGTTTCACAACTCCTTCTACACATATATACACTTTGTGCTGTTTTCTAGAGAATCAAAGGAGAAAAAAAGTACTCTAGATGCAGTCTACCATGATGTGGGAGGTCAAAAGTGTCACTTGACCCCACAAAGATGCTATATATCTCATTGATATTCATAAACTTCCTCAACATCCACAACAGAGCCCACCTGGCTGCTCCCCACCCTGGAGCAGCAAGTCTCAGCCTCTCTCAGGAGGGTTTGCTTTGCTCGGGTTTGCTAAATAAACTGCTGCTCAAACTTAACAATTCTTGACTGAATTCTTTTCCTCAGGAAGATACGAACAGAGAAACCCCGACAACATCTGCTTCAGCGGGACTGCTGGGCTGTGGCCCCATCAGTGGCAGTGTCTAGGCCTCTCTGGCTAGACTCCTGGCAGTCATGGCCAGTCCTGTCTGCAAGGAAGTGCATGGGGCACTCACAGGAAGACTCTGCGACAATCCGAAGCCTCTGTCCCCAGAGCCTTTAACACAAGTTTGCTCTGAAAGACAAATATCCGTCTCCAATCGGAAGAAAGATTAAATTAGGAACACTCTTAATTCTTTCTGGCACAGGGAAGTGAACGAAAGCTGTCAGTTCCCCAATGATAGATTGTTAAGGAAATCCAGGTTTAAAGGTATTTCATAAGTTTGTCTTTGGCTGCTAATAAAGAGAGTCAGCTAACGGAACCCCATCACCAGTCGAGTTAGTAATGAGATAATACGATGTACTCCACAGAGACCCAACCAGCTCCTTGAAATTCCTTTGAGAGACATTCTGAAGTAGCTCAGTGTGATGGGGAAAGGAGAGGACTCGGAGAAGAGAAAAAGGAAAAGGGACGACATAGCCACCTAGATGAGGAGACTCAACACAGGTCACAACCTCCACACGCCCTGAGCTCAGTGTTGGCCATTCTGCTCCTGCGTGCTTGCTGGTCCCTTGGGCTGAACACACAGCAGAACAAGCAAGTTCAGAGCTGTCTTGAGCATCCAGAGACCTAGGCCTATCACAAGGAAGGACGCTGAATGGCCTGTAAACAGCCTTGCTCCTTCTATGCGAGGGTCATTGTCATTGGCTTGTTCCAGTGATGGTGATATTCGTCCCTATAGCTATGCCCTGTGCTTATGCTGTGGTCTGGATGAGGAATTCTAGGAATTCTGCATGTGAACAACTCATCTGGGCTGTTTAGCCAGGAAAAGACCCATCCACCTGCAGAAAAGCATGAGGTCATAAAGCAGACTCCACACACTCAGGGGCTGGAGGAGTGGCTCAGTTGCTCCCACTCTCCAGAGACCCTGACTTCAGTTCCCAGCATTCATATGGGATGGCTCACAACCACCTCTAACTTTGGCTCCAGGAGACCCAGAGCCCTTTTTTTTTTAATTTTTTTTTTTTTTTTTGCCTCTGAGCACATCTCCACATGTGTGATAAATGTCCACATGTGCAAACGTGTAAATGAAAACATAACTATAAAAAAAAGTAAACACACACTCTTAAGTGACCATGAGATATGGCCTCTGTACCCACCCTGTCTTCTTCCTGCCCTCAGAGGCCTGAGTGACAGTTTTGTTGTAAAGGCCACTTTAGGTTATGCCAAGTGTAGACACTCATCATTCTGGAGAGACTGAGTTCCTGGCTTTAGACAGATTAGCAGGACGACAAGACAAGAAACTGTATGGAGGTGGATACACCAGAAAGGAGTGAAAGGAACTGAGACCCTTGAGTCAGGAAGGGAAGCAGGGAAGGAGGGCAAGGGCCAGGTGTGGCTAGAAGTGGGGGGGGGGGGGGGGGGATGCCACACTGTCCCCTCTCTGATGTTGGCTGTTTGTATTCATCCAGGAACCTGACCCCTGAGCTGATGGCAGTCCTAGTTGCGTGCTGGCCATGGCCTCTGCTGTCCAGATGGTGTTCCTCTCTCCGTGATCACTGATGTAGTACATCCCCATAATTGTGTATTGTATTTTGGCAGTGGCGTATCCAGAGGAGGTTGGAGATTCAGATCGAACCCTCCCTCCCTGGCAGAGCATCCATCACACACATGCAGGCAGTGGGGTTGATGAAGGAAGAAGGGCTGGAAGTCAACATTCTCAGACACAGCCAAAATGGATGCAGAGCCACGAAAGATGAGAGGAACGTCATCTCTGCATGGGGTAGTGATCCCTCCCTTCTTAGAAGCTCTTAGTGGATCGTGAGCAGGGTCCCAAAAGCCAAGACCCACCCAGTGTTACTTGAGCCCCTCCTATATGCCAGGTACTATTGTAGGTAGCAGGGCTCAGCCACCAGCATATGAAGCTGTAGTGTGGTCTCCAGTCTGTGCACCTTACAAGGCAATGCAGGCCCCTCCTCACTCTCCACCTTGTCTCCTGAGTTAGGAGTGAAGGGATCCTCATCCCTCTCTCCTCCCACATCTCTACTTCATCACCTGGTCCTGGCTGGATGCTGTGAGCCACCTGCTGCCAGTCACCAGGTCTCTCTCCCAGGGATTACTAGCTGGGCAAAGGGCACTGGTTCCAGGTGTCAATATATCACCAGGATGATATTAGGATCCCAGCACCCTCAAAGGTCCAAAAGAGGGAAAAGAAAACTTCAAGTGTTGGAGCCCAGTGAGTCATTTCATAGAAGACGCTGATGCAGACTGGTACCCACTAAGACACTGCTTTCTGAGAGCTCCTCGCATGTGGAGGATACAGGCAAATGAGAGGGAATTTTGTTTTTAGCCAGGGTCTGTTTTCAAGCTGGCCTCAAACTTGCTAAGCAATGGAAGAGGACCTTGAACCTCTGGCCTTCCTGACTCTGCCTCCTGAGTTCGAGGACTGCATGCAGATACCAGAACCTCTGGTTTGTGTCATGCTGGGGACTGAAGCAAAGGTCTCTTGCATGCTAAAGTAACTCTCTCCTGACTGAGCATCAGTCCCAGTGCAATTGGAGTGATTTGAGGTTTTGTTTGTTTTGAGATGGGATCTCTCGGCATAGCTTTGGCTTGCTTGTGTCTGTCCATTCTGATTACATTTCCCCCCCCCCTCTGGAGGCCCACTGATTGGCCTCCTGTGGTGATCCAAGCAGGAAGCTGAGCAAGAGTCCTCTCCACAGGTCCCAAGTCCTTCATTTACCCTCAAAGACCTCACTGGCCTCAGGCCTCTTACAGCCCCTGCTGTGACCCGGAAGCTGTTTATTACTATCTTGCTTAGTGGGAGAGGCTAGCTTACTGGCTAATTAAACCACACACAGGCTCCACAGCAGTTGGCAGGGACCATGGTGCTATTGTAACAGGAAAAGCCAGAGATGGCAGATGGAAGCTTTTCAAGAGTATGTCACCATCTCCCCAAAACATGACTTCCACCCCACCCCCTCACTCTGTGGGCATGTTCCACTAGATGGCCACTCTGTAATGGGAGCACCTGCAAACAGATAGGGGGCAGAAGGGGGGGCGGTAGAGAAAACCCAGCCAGAGCGAGCTCAGGGCAAGAAACAGCCACCTAACCCACACTGGGGTCTCTCTGGAAAATGATAAAACAGTCTGAGATCCCTCTGAAAGGAAAACAGGAGAGGTCTTCCCAAAGTCTAACTGAAGTCTCTTCTGCTGCTGAAGGTTGCAGAAGAAAAGAAAAAAGATGCCCTGCCCAAGGGTGGGAGTAAAGATCTGGGAAAGTGCACCTTCAAGATAATCTCCGGCCTCCCTTAGTCCTAGACTTCAAGAGCCCAGTAGGTTACACATCTTCCTCCTCTTCCAGGAAGCTCACCTTGATGAAACAAACTGATCCTCATGTGGAGGGAAGAGAGGCCAAGCCAAGGATTCGTCATTTAAGGCTGCCTATGATGACAACCCAGTGGTAGAATTCTGGCTTAGCTCATGTGAGGTCCTGGGTTTGACACCTAACCCTGGGGAGAGAAAAAAAGAATAGAAAACACGGCCGGAAGTCTCCATCTAGTTATCACGTGGGTCCCACAGGTCCTGAGTCTCCTCCCAGGCAGCAAACAGGGACCTAAACTTGAGTAGCTGCTTCAGGCTTCCACAGCCCTGCTTCTTCCGCTGTAGGAAATGGTTTAATATTCCTGCCTTAGGAGGAGGGGCTGAAAAGCTCAGGAGAGGCCACATTTTCCCAATACCAAAGCATGGCTCTTCATCCGCCCCACAGGGGAGTTTGCTGCCTTCATTACCCCAAAGCAGACCTCACCTTCAGTGCTGCGCTCAAGTCTTCATGCTCTTAGAATCAGAAAGGGTACTCTGACTCTCCAGATGCTACAAGGGCTGTGGGGCTGGGGGCGGGGGAAGGACACTCACTGTCAGAGCAGCAAGTGGGGGGCATCGGGGCAGTGGGTGATCTAGAGAGAAGCTAGGCTCCCTCCTCCCTCAGGGAAAGGGCTGTTCAGCCAGCTTATTTGTCTGTTCCTGGACTCCTCTGTGCCACAGAATCCACAAGGTCACTTGGTCCTGCTGGAGTCCCAGCTGGAGGCTGACATGATCCAATGTGACAGCCTGTGCGCCTCCATCTACCCAGTCCACTCATAGAAGCTGCCAGGCTGAGAGGGGGCAGGACAAGGAGTGTCCCACCCTCAGGGAGCCAAGGTGTGAAGAGGCAGAGGAGGAGGAACAGGTCAGAGCACTGCAGTCCCCACATTCTCCTCACACTATCCTAAGGCTCAGGGGCCAGCTGCTCTACTCAGGAGTCATGCTCCTGCGGTTGTCTAATGGACCACACCACAGGGTGGAAGTTCTGTGATAAACATGAGGAGGACAGGTCCCTCTCCGACCCCAAGACAAGGCCTTACTTTGTGTAGAGGGCCACACCCTGCCATTGATGCTTTTCCTCTATGGCCAGTCTCCTGATTCTCTGCCATGCCCCTCCTGTCTCCTTACTGTCCCTTTCTGCCACTTGTGTGGAAGAGGGAATCTAACCAGTGGAACTTCCACTTTGAACCAGGACTGTGCCAAGTGTCAAGGAGACCTCACTGAGGCTAAATCCTAAGAGCCACAGTGGGAACCAGGGACCCCACAGGGACAATGACATATTATAGAAAAATTTTGGAATAATTCAGAGTTAAGGCAGGGCTTAAGAGAGATAGTCCACTATCCTCAGGGATGACAGCAGGTGGCTCTCTACTCCCCTGGGCTTAGAGGAACCAGAGAAAGTGTGAGTCTTGGCACTGGGAGACACCAGCTGTCAGGAGACTGCTGTCCTGTGGTTCTGTGCTCCTTGATCAAGGGACGCAGCCAGCTTGAGGGGACTCTGTAGGGAAAGATCAAGCAAATGAGTTCCTGGACTCCAATTTTCCTGTCCTCCAATGTCCTGCTGGTCATCCACCAGCCTGACCCATCTAGGAGTTGGAGAGCAAGGAAACTGGCCGGACAGCTTGGGAAGCTGGAGGGTGTGGGGGCCGGGCCAGAGTGACAGCATGCCAAGAGTGACCTGAAGAGGAAGCAGCAGATGCCAGCTTGCAGAGACCAGAAGCAAGCCCTTTTCCTGGTGCCCACGGTCAGCGCTGATGGCAGAGCCAGGCCCCTCACACATGTTCTCGCTAATGTTTCCGGTTGATATCTCAGCTCTGAGGAGGTGAGAGGGGGGAGGGGGGACAGTGACTAAGGATAGTCACGAGGTCTTTTTAGCTGATGTGGTTCCAGCTTCCCATTCCTGACAGCTCCCTAACCCTGACATACTCGTCCCCCAGGCCTACATGGAGAACAGATTCTAGCACGACTCACTGTTGACTGGCCCTGACCTTGAGAAATCCCTTGGGCCCGCTGAGATTCAGTTTTTGGATCAGTGAGAAAGGAAAAAAAATGTTCTGTCTGTATTTCCATTGCAAATACCTTTTGCAAGATTAAAAATTACAGTATGTGAGCGCTTGCATGTGTACACACACAATTCTTTGGTACTTAACCCAACCTATGAGTGTAAGGGGGAAAAAACCATCCTTGATTCACCCTGTTTATGGAACAATCTCAAGGCTGCTCATTAATCTCATGGAGGTTATGTTTTAACGAAGGGAGACTGGAAACAAACAGATAGACAGTTGCCACATGAAGAAAAGTGCTGTAAGGAAAGGGACAGCAACTCTGCCCCCCAGGAGTGTCAGGAGCTGGGTTATAGTTACCTACAGTGGGGCAAGACCTGAGCATAAAATAAAAAAATAAAAAATAAAACCTCCTTTTGAAGAGAGGCCTGGAGGAAGGCAGAGATGTTAGCTCCAAGCAAAGCAAACAGCATGTGCAAACGCCCAGGGGCTACAGCACATTGAACATCTTTAAAAAGAAGCATGGAAACCAATATGTCTGGGAAAGAGTGGGGGCACCTGTGAGAAGGTCAGAGCCTCTCCTGGGTCGGTAAATAAAAGGAGCGTGAAGGACACTGAGCCCAGTGAGCTGTGACTGTATAAGGAGTGGGGGAGGCTAGATGGAGACCGAGAAGGATGTGAGATTTGAGAAACAATGAGATGTTACAACAGATGCTGGAGCTTGGGATCCAGGCAACTGGAGGAGGGTGCTGCTGATTATAGAACTGGGCTGGAAAGCTTTGAGGGGGTCCTGGGGTTTTGTTTTCTGACATGATCAGCAGAGGATGGTTAGTCACATTGTGTGGTACCTGGGACCAGGAGTGTCCTACAGTGATGTGACTGGTCACCTCTGCATAAAGAGAGTGTTGAAGCCACAGGTCTGGGGAGGGCTCCCCGGGAGCAGATGTGAAGATGAATGACAGGAGATGGAGGCATGAGCCATATGGTGCACTGGGTCATGAGTCAGAAGAAAAAAATGATTGGAAAGCAATGGTTGAGGAAACAGAAGCACCAGACAGGGCGGGTGCAAAAAAAAAAAAAAACCCAAAAAACAGACAAGCGGGGTCTAGCTCTTGTCCAATTGCTGAGCACAGCTGCCAGAATCTAAAATAACAGACATGGAAATCAAGCTGGGCAGCGTGCTGAAAGAAATGTATCTCATGATGAATCTGAGCTCATCTCGTCCAGACAGGCTGATTCAATGTTATAAAATAGAATCTACAGCCTGCTGGATACTCCGGGAAGATCTTGTGCAGTTATCATACCATATGCCAATAAATAAATAAATAAATAAAAAGTTTGACAAAAGCTATATATTACACACACACACACACACACACACACACACACACACACTATCAAAGCAGGAAATAAAATAAATCATTCTTTTATGAAAATATATTTATAGCCGGGCGGTGGTGGCACACGCCTGTAATCCTAGCACTCTGGGAGGAAGAGGCAGGCAGATTTCTGAGTTTGAGGCCAGCCTGATCTACAGAGTGAGCTCCAGGACAGCCAGGGCTACACAGAGAAACCCTGTCTCAAAAAAAAAAAAAAGAAAAGAAAAGATATTTATTTCTGCATGTGTGTTAGAAGCCGGAAGAGAGTGTCATATCTCCTGGAACTAGAATTACAGGCAGTTGTGAGCCACCACGTAGGTGCAGGAAACCAAACCTGGGTCCTTGGCAAAGGCAATAGTGCACTTAACTGATGAGCCATTCATAATTAATTATATTTGTGTGTGTGAGCACGCGTGTATGTGTCTCCTGCATGTAGGCATCTGTCAGAAGACGTTATCAGATACCCGGGAGTCGGAGTTAAAGTGGGTTGTAAACCATCCCAGCAAGTGTTCTTAACCACTGAACTACCCTCCTCTAGTGTCAAAATAAAACATTCTTAATTATATTTCCAATAGTCATAGGAGACTGGCTCTGGGACCCCCACAGAGCCCCAAGTCCTAGCATGTTTACATCTTTGCTATCAAATGGGGTAGCATTGTTTGCATATGACCTGTGCAGTTCTTCCTGCATACTTTTAAATCATACCCCCCATCACTTATGTATCTGATACGAGCTAAATGCTATGTAAATATTTGTTATCTGTATTGCATAGAACCTGAACCTTAAGAAACCATGCTAAGAACAAAAATCTAAGTGTTAAAGACAGATGCACTTAGCTTCTCCGAGAATTCTTTTCATCTGAGCTTGGTTGAATTGCAGGATGCATATACATAGTTCTCAGAATCCGTGATCGCAGAAGGCCAACTGTGCACGTTTCCCAGAAGGCCTTTGGAATATCTGGAAAGAATGCAGGGCAGCTTTACGGGAAGAAACAGCAGGTGAAAGGGCCTTGGGGCTCATTCAAGGGAAGAAAAGGGTACAGAAAAGGAGGAAGTTATTTTCAGATGATGTGACCATCTTCCTAGGACATTCAGAAGAAAGACACAGTGGATGTTATGGTCACAGTAGAGATATATCAGACAACAGCCAGCAACCACAGCTTCCACCACAGCTCCAGTTAAAAAACAGAAGGAACATTGATAAATGCTGTCAAAGCAATCCCTGTAAAAATCCCAAGAGAATCTGATGGACCTGGATAAGCATCACTTCTAATCCATCTGGAAATGAAAAAGAAGAATAGTAAGATTCTTGGAGGAGGAGTTGAGAAGGAGAGATTTACCCAACCAGAATAAGGCATATACAGTGGTACAAACCGCATCAAACCAATTAGACAGCAAGATGTCTAATCTAGACAGATATGTGAAAGGCTGTGTCTGTATACAGGAGTGTGTACACAAGTGCATCCTGGCATTTCCAGTTAGTGATTTGAGGTAAAGACTCAGCAGACACAGCACAGAATCAGAGCTCATGGTATTGGTGGCTGCCCATGAAAGAGCACTGAACTCAACTGGGCACCCACACAAAAGAGAAAACTGTTCGTGTAACAGGCTCAGAAGTATACAAGTAGCACTAGGGAACAACCAAGACCAAAACCTGTAGGAGAATGAAATGGATACATTGACTACATAAAGATTAATTGTTTCTGTCTGAAAAATGAAACCTATATGCAAAGCTAAAATTCATTTACAGACTGGGAAAGATAAATAAAAATATGCATAACGGACATGTATTAACATTCAGGAGCAAGCTAGGTGTGTTGGCTCGTGTCTTTAATTCCAGAGCTGGGGAGGTAGAGGCAGGAGGATTCCATGATGGTCTACAGAGTGAACTTGAACCCAGCCAGGAGCAACATAATAAAACCTTGTCTCAAATACTTATAGTAGTAAATAATTCACAGAACATTTCTACAAAATGTGCAAATACTATGAACAGGTAATTCACAGAAGAGGCATTCCAGATAGCATGGACAGTGCTTCCCTAGAAGTCAGGAAAAAGTGAAATAAAAGAAAAGTATTTTAATTCGGTTAAAAATTATAGTATTGATAAATTGTCCATTATTAAAAGGCATATGTGGGAAGGAGAGGTCTGATCCATTGTTAAGAATGTTAACTACTGGGTGAGAGGATGCAGCCTACAACATGTGAGAGTCTGGGTTCAATCCTCAAGTACTGCTCAGCAAATAAACAAAACAGTATATGTAACCTAAGAATATTCACTCAAACTAAATGTGGCTTTACCCTTTTATCAAGAGTTACACTGTAAGCGCTTTTCAGCCTCTTGGCTAAGATCAAGTGAAGAATTACATTTCAAGTCATTCTCTCTACTTGCAGAAAAACAGAGACAGGGATGCTTTGTTATTATATTTCTAGTAGTGAAACATAAGCAGTCCAAATGTCCAAGACAGGGAAAGAATTAAATGTGTATGCAAATATATAAATGCATATGTAAATACACGATATGCATATGCAATAGAATATTATTTAGCAGTTAAAATGAGTTAGCTGCAGGGGAAATCACTTGAAATAACTTCAACTCCTATTTTTAAGTGACGAGCAAGCCACACATATCGTACATACCATATTTTGCCATTTATGTTTTTTTTTTTAAAAAAGCATCCCACATTTCTATTTGTGTTTATATGTAAAATGCATGTGCAGCTGTCTGGAAGGACCTGCACCATTCCCAGGGAACCAATAGGAAGCGAGTAGCAAGGGGTATGGGGAGGGTGATAGAATTTATTTATGCTGCAGGGATCTTTCATACATCTCCCATGAGGTTGAAGGCAGTTTTAAACCTCCAGTTTACCCACTGCGCTTAAGCTGAGGGCATGGGGGACACACACCATGGTTTACCTCCCATGGCAGAAAAGGCATATTCTAGCCTGTGGCCAGGGCTTCCCTGGAAACCTAGGCCATGCTATGGATTTCCAGGAGTCCCCAAACGACTAGCAGAGTCCAAGTTGCGCCTCTGCTAGCTCTGAGACCTTGGTCAAATGAGCATCTCTAAGCCTCAGCGTTCCTATCTGTTAAGACCACTCACTAACAGAACACTATCTTGCCTAGTACCTCTAAGCAAATGGACATGAAAATTCCTGGGGCTTGACCAGGCCGGGGTGGTGCACCCCCTTTTATTTTTTATTTTCTAACTTTGTATTGGTTCTTTGGGCATTTCACCATTGCCCACCCCAATCCCACTCATCTCCCCATCCCTTTGTATCTGCCCTCAGCCTTTGCAGTGCCCCCCCCTCCGCGAAATAAAAACAAAACAAAATAAAAAAACCATCTCAACATGGAAGCTGTAGTGTGTTACAATGTGCCGCACAGTACACCCCTTTGTTCCCACATTTTTATTTACAAATGTTCAGATGAGTCATTGGTGTGGCCTCTGACTTCTGGTACACCATCAATACCGGATCCTCACCAGGGCTCCTCTCAGTTATCCTGCTGCCCTGTGGCACAGAGATCCTGCAGCTTTGGAGCCGCAGCACCATCTCTTTTATGCACAGATGGGTAGATGTTGGGGTGGGTCTACTCAAAGCCCTGCATCTCGGCCTGGCCGGTGGCTGACTTGGTCAGCCCCCAGCTCCCCCACATCCACACCACCAGGACCGGCTCTCCAGGACTGCTCCAGTCAGCTCCCCCAATGCTGTAGCCAACAAGGGGCAGGGCCAGCTCTCCAGCATGCTGCAGGTGGTGGCGGGGGTGGGGACACGCATGGCAAGTGGTGCATGCCTTTAATCCCAGCAGAGGCAGAGACAGGCAGACCTCCTAGTTTGAGGCCAGCTTAGCCTACTGAGTAAGTTCCAGGAAAGCCAAGACTACACAGAAAACCCCTATCTTGAAAAGCCAAAACAAAAAACAAAACAAAACAAAAAAGCAAACAAAAAAAGTAAAATAATTCCTAGGTCTAGGCTGGTGTGATGGTTTGTATATGCCTGGCCCAGGGCATGGCACCATTAGGAGGTGTGGCCTTGTTAAAGTAGGTTTATCATTGTGGGTTTGGGCTCTAAGACCCTCATCGTAGCTGCTTGGGAGCCAGTCTTCTCCTAGTGGCCTTCAGATAAAGATGTAGAACTCTCAGCTTCTCCTGCATCATGCCTGCCTAGATGCTGTCATGTTCCTGTCTTGATGATAATGGACTGAACCTCTGAACCTGTAAGCCAGCCCCAGTTAAATGTTGTCCTTATGAGAGTTGCCTTGGTCATGATGTCTCTCCACAGCTGTAAAACCCTGACTAAGGCAGCTGGGGAGGTGGGTGGCTCAGTGGGTAGAGTACTTGCCACATATTTATGATGACCTGAGTTTGAGTCCCTGGCACCCATATAATCCCAGGTGCTATAGTGTACACCTGCAGCTTCAGCATACCTACTGTGAGATGGGCAGAAGAGACAGGAGAATACCTCTAAGCCAGCCTGGCTCCAGCAGGGGCGACATTTGCCCCTGTGTGAAACAAGACAGAAGGCAAGGGCTCACAGCCAGTTCCCCATTGACTCCCATATCTGCAGGTTCATGGGTGTCTGCTCTTCTCAAGAAGCCTGAGGGCTCCCTGCGGAACCTGGTGAGCAGAGCAGTCTAGTCCAGTTGTCCCTATCCACGCCCTCCCTTCACCCCCTCCTGTCCCTTACCCTCCCTGTCCCTCCTCCCGCTGTCCCACCTCCTCTACTCAGTGTTTCCATCCTCCAGTCCTCCCACGGGTGTTTCTCACTAGCTGTAGAATAAACCCAGCTTCATCCCCTAAGTCTCTGTCTTTCTGGTCCCATCTCTCACCTGTTAGCAGAGAGCATAGGCTGCCTCCGTCCCCAGGGGTGCAGCCTGGCACTTCCCTGCCTCAGAAGGCAGCCAGGCACCATCCTCTGAATCACAGATTTGGGGATGTTTTACCCCTCTCCTCTTTGGGTCTGGGCCTCTCTTTACACACTCTGTAGACAGAGCTAACTACTCAGACTTGCTTTTCCTTATCCCCACACATCCCTGACAGAAGGATGGGATGGAGAGGCCAACTTCCTCTGCCTGCTCCCTGTCTGCCGGTCAGCAGAACCTTCATGTCCAGTCTCAGGAGATGATGGGAGACTGAGAAGCCTTGTCCTGGCCAAATGCTCCCCTGCACTCTCTGCTCCGCTTACCAGCTCGCAGCCACGGAGAGCACATCCCCAGAAGCCGATGCCTCTCTGTTCCTCTGCTGGGGACTGAGGAAAGCAAGAAGCCCAAGAATACTAAACACAAGTTCCCCGTGTCTTCTCTGTCCTTCTTTCCCTCCTTGCTCCCTAGGAGGCTTCAAAACCATAAGCCCAGCAGTGTGTGCAAACAGGCAGACATCACCCTCCAGGAGCCTCCCGCCGCGGTTGAAGATTGCTCTGAGGTTCTGCTCTGCAGCCCTGCCTGCCTGGGGCCCACGACACCTGGATCCTCCCTCCCTTGTTTCTAAAGATATCCCAAAAGAAAAAAAAAGATTCAGTCATCTTCATTGGTCTTTAAGACCAAGGCCTCCTGGCTGCAACTCCTCGCCCACACATTACTCCCTTCACTTCTACTGTCTCCATGGAAAAGACGGTCAGCCACAGAACCATCTTCACAATCCTGGGGTGTTGTTTCTGTTGTTGTTGTTGTTACATCTCTATTGCCCCTGCCACACTGCACCTAAAATCTCTGCACTTGACACAGTATGGGCACCTATTAGATATGCATGGATGGAAACATGGACAGACACACAGGCAGGGCGCCCCCTTCCATGGACCAAATGCTCATGACTCCTCAAAACTCCTAGAGTTAAAGAATAATCCCAGGGCTACGATAATTAAAGGTTGGGCCTTCTGAAGGTGATCAAAGTCATGGGAGGAGTGACTTCATGAACCAGAGTCGCGCCCCCCCCTGCGCCCCAGGAGACCCCCTCATGCCTTCTCTGTGCTGCAGTAAGAAGAGAGTGGTGTGTAACCAGAAGCAGACCTGCCCCAGACAAGCAATCTTTTGGCACCTGGGCTGTGGACTTCCCAGCCTGCAGAGTCCAGATGTAGAAATCTTGGGTTCTAGTTGACCCAGGCTCCATTGCTCTGGGCAGTAGCCCGGACAAACCAAGACAACTTCCTTGCTTGTCCTACCCAGGTCTAAGAAGTCAGAGCACAGAATCCCTCCTGCTTCCCAGTGTTGAGCAGTCATAACCCTGCCGGCTTCCGTGTTATTTATAGCCAGGTGTCTTCACAACCATCCATGCGTTTGAAAGGCTTCTCTTTTAGGGACACCCAAGCTTCTAAAAGCAGAATGAAAATTTTGAACCTTGGAATAAAAATTTGAACCAATATGCAATTTCACTTTCTCTCTCCCTCCCACACCTTTCCTAGCCTCGTGGACAAGGCAGGCACTTTCCTACAAGAGGAACACACCCAGCCCCACACAGTTCTCAGATGGCAGCTTGCAGAGATGACTGAGTGCAGCCTTGAGTCTATGAGCCTTGAGCCTCCACAGAACAAGGACCAGATTATCACCATGATAGTGTACAAAGACCTGTATGATGGTCTACATACAGAGGCCCATGTCCCCATGTACACTGAGACCCGTTTCCCCATCCCCACCACCCACTTTGTTCGATGGATATGGTAGGGTTTGCAAGCTACATTGACTCTGAGGGGCTCTTCTCACAAAGCAAACAAACGGAGACCCTGAAGCCAACGTCTTGTGGGTTAGTTATTCTGACTTGAAAACATGGTACTCACGGGACTTGCTCAAGAATCTGACTAGTGACCTCCACAGGAGTCCCTAGGCTGGTGGGACAGAACGCAGTTGAGGGTCATCGTGTGCCTAGCAGAATGAGGACAGTTGGAGAAGGAGTTCTGAGACTGAGGGAATGTGCTGGTGATCCACAGTGGGGCAGAGGCAGCAGCCTGAGGACAGGAGTGGGAGAGACAGTAGGGCTCCGCCCTTCTCAGAGGCCAGAGGCAGTAGGATTGGATGTTTATCAATTATAGCCTTCTTGGGACTTTTAGTAACGTTCATCTCTTACCTCTAAGCAAATCCCCTCTACCTTTCTCAGCCAACTTCACTGTCCTCGGTCATTTCAGCAAACACATTTCTCTTTCTGTGATTAGGCAGCCTGCTGTGAACCTGTTGTGAGCTATGAGGCCCCCCTCCACACACACACACACACACAAGTGTCCACCCCCCCACTCCCCACCCCCACCCCTACCCGTCTTTCTTTCCTTAACCCTCCAAGCCGAGCCTCTTCATCACAGAATACTAAAGAAAGGAGTGGCCCGGAAGGAGTTAAACTCACCCAGGAAATAAATACTGTGAATTCTGTGCCCTATTCGAGGAATACACTGTGATTAAATGACAGATAATTTATTTTGGCTTTTGAAGGAGTTGGGGGGTCTTCAAAATGCAAATGGAAAGGCAATCGCATGCAGAATTGTGAACACTGAAAATAAAAATTCTAATGAAGATTCAAAGTAAAATAAATAATGAAAGAAAAAAGTACCAACTCAAAGACTAACCCTCCCAGGGTCCTTCCCTCTGCCTGATCCAGACCACATCATGCTGGGAGAAGACCCCAGGAGAAGACCAGTAAAAAGGGAGCAGCCTAATAGCTGTGCCCTCTTTCGCTCTCAGCTCTCTCACATCTGACTTATCTTCTAATGAGGGTGAAAATGTGGTGTGTCTTGATTAGAGAGAAATCAGAAGGCCCCTTTGCTGTCACACTGAACTGAGTTAGGACACACATGGGGGACTGTGGCACGAAGGCCACCTCCTCAGGAGTTGCTGTGGCAGTCTCCCTCCTTGCTGGGAGCACACGGGTAGCACACATACATAAGCAACCGGTGGGACTGTGTGGCAGAGGGTACAAGCAGAAAGCAACTGCGGTCTCATCGCTGTGGGAGTCACTCTTTCATTTATAAAATAGAACTGGGCTCCTAACTAAGCAGCAGAGCACATAGAAGACACAAGACACTAGGGACCATTTCTAGGATAAACAAACTAACCAACACTCTTGTGCTCATCCACTGTCAACGCCTTTGACTCTTGTCCTATGGGCACTCCAGGTGTGCTCAGGCTCTATCCTCAAGGAGCCTGGTAACAGGAACACGCCTCTTGTCTTCTTCTTCTTCTTCTTCTTCTTCTTCTTCTTCTTCTTCTTCTTCTTCTTCTTCTTCTTCTTCTTCTTCTTCTTCTTCTTCTTCTTGTTATTGTTGTTCTTCTTTTCTTGTTGTTCTTCTTCTTATTATTATTATTCTCCTCCTCCTCCTTCCTCCTCCTTTTCCTCCTCCTCCTCTCCTCCAATCCATTAGCTTACTTCATTTAGACCTCTCTAAGATCTGATAGGATAATGATCGGCAAACAAAGCCCAGGGAAAATATTCCTGGGAGACCAGTGACACCGGTATATGTGGAGTGACCTTGATATGAGCAATGTTAGTCATTTTGCTAGAGGGGTTAGACTACAGACCCCTCTAGGCTCCCCGCAGAGGATGCCCTACTGTGGAGCCTTTGACACTGCTGGCTTTCATCGAAGGTCTACATTGTCCGTGACTGAAATCAGCTCCCTCCTTGCCATCTAAGGCTGCCTGCCTCTCTCCGCTCAGCCTCCCCCAGCCAGAGTCCCCAGCCTCCATCAAACTCTCTGAGAGGGTCTCCTGCTAGTCCTCTTCCTGGGTGATAGGAGCAGAAAGTAGTCCTCGGCTGTCACAGGCACTTTAGAAGGTCCCTCGAGAGGCCTTCTCCATTTCTTGGTGCCTACAGATACCCTCGAGGAAGAAGAAGAGCAAGGGGAAACAGGGCCAGGGTTACACCTCCTCTTTAATCTACAAAATAACTGTAGGCTGTTATGGCCCAGTCCTGCAACATAGAAGGACACAGAAGGTTCTAGATAAGCCAAAGGGTGGTGTTGCATACCCATAATCCCAACACTTGGGAGATGGAAACAGGACGATCCTGATTTCAAGCCAGTCTCAGCTACAGAGCAATTGGAACTTCACAGGAACTGGATTATAATTTTAAAGAGCTGCCAGTAATGACACAATAGTAGTTGTTCCTGTGATAGGGAGACAGAGACAAGTGGATCACTGGGGCTTCCCAGCCAAGCAGCCTAGCCTAATTGGCAAGCCCTCCCCCGATGAGAGATCTTGCCTCAAAAAACAAAAACAAAAAGCCAAGATGAGTAATGTGGTGGATGTCTCCTGTGGAACCACACCCAAGGGTGTCTTCTGACCTTCACATGTATGTACACACACATCCACATGCACCCACATGTACCTCTACACAAATGACATGTATAACCAGGACTCTGCACACAGAAGGGAAACCTCCTAAGTCCAGAAGTGGCTTCATGTCTGTTTTAAGGGAGCCAGCTCCAGCCTTTAATCCCTGACACCCAAGCTGCTTCCACACCAACCTTTTCCTCGAAATTCTGAAATACTGTGAAGGAAAGTTAGTCTAACTCCAGGCTCTTTGCAGCGTGTTTAGAGACAGATAAAAACACGCTCATTATCCCATCTGTGGCCGCTCACACGAGAGAAAAGTGCCTCTGTATTAGGCAAGGCAATCCACCCAAACCTTTCTGCTTCTATTTAAAAAGTGTGAAGGTAATTTACCAGGCTGTGCCTGTCAGCGTTTGAAAAGCAGAAAGCTGCCTTTTATCTTGTTTTATTTACAGGTAAAACCCCAGAAGAGGCAAGAAACTTCCAGTGCAAGAACTAGGAAGAGCCCTAGGAGACAAAGCAGACACTCGCAAGATACTGCTAAATACAGGCAGGTCAGGGTCACCTGTCCCTGTTAGGGGCAGACAGTTCTGTGGTCCTGTGGTTGGGCTCACCCATAGAGGTCACCCTGGCAACCATACTCTCACCTCCCACAGGTTTATACTTGCCTACTTGAGTTCAGGTGGAGATCAGGGAGCAACAACGGAGGGAAAGAGAGGGTGCTATTTGGATGGGACAGGTAAGTGGAAAGGATACCTAAACAACTTCCTGTTTTCAAGAAACAGACTCGCTGCCATGCTTCTGCCTTGATAATAATGGACTGAACCTCTGAACCTATAAGACAACCCCAATTAAATGCTGTCCTTACAAGAGTTGCCTTGGTCATGGTATCTGTTCACAGCAGTAAAACCCTAACTAAGACAGACCCTATTTCCTTTTCTGAAAATCTTAATGGCATGACTCATTCCTGAGGCAGCTTCTATGCTGTGTCTCCTCTCACATGCTTTGAGTGTTCCGAAAACTCTCCCTGCCCCACAACTAGCTGCCCTGACCTCTGTCATCGTTATCACTGTTGACACTGAGAGGACATGCAGACAGTCAGGGGGACACTGGCTGGTGCAAATAGGAGACCAGGATCAAATTGAACATCAGCTCTCTCCATGGATCACACTTGGTGCCTCCTGGATAAAGGGCTCATACCCTGCCTGTAGTGGCCATCAGGTTCAGACACAGGACAGGAGATATTTGTGCTGGAGAGTTATCTTAACAGGCTGGCAGAGGAGATAAGCAAAGAAAACCAATTTACCAACCAAGAACACCAAACTATAAGCGGGAACCAATCCCCATTTGATGGCAGTGACTGATCTCAGCAGGGACTCACAGAAGGCTGAGTCTCCTGGAGGGCAGTCACCGGACACATGCTCTCAAAGGGATGTCGGGACCCACCCCCTTCCAGCCTTTGTCTTGTGTCTTCTCTACCACCACGAGGTGATCCTTGGGCTCCCACCATGACCAGCTGTGCCATCATAAGTCCAAGGTGACAACGCCAAATGACCAGAGACAGAAATCTTTGAATCTGTGGGCCAAAATAACTGTCTTCCTTTAAAGATGTCTCAGGTCTTTGTCATAGCAACAGAGAGCTGACTGACACGGAGACAGAGTGTTTGAACAGAGGTCGGGATAGAGGACAGTCCGTGGCAGAGATGGTAGCACTAAGCTGCCACCCTGTGCTAGGAATTTATCCCCGCTCATTTGGGGGCTTCCATGTAGTTCAGCCTCCCTCTTCATCACCAGATGGCCCAGTCTGGACCCAATGACACAGTCAGTCGCTGTGAGCATCGTCCTAGTAAGGACTCAGTCTCACCTCAGATTCCAGGAAACTACACAAGAAGGAAGCTTCCCCAAAGGCATCCTTCAGAACTCAGGCTGAAGGTTACAATCCCTGGAAGAGACCAGGGTAGACTTTGGTGGGGGTCCTGCCACTGAGATCCAGACTCTTCCTTCTTTGTGAGTATCAACAGTGATTTTGGATTGGTCCCCCCACCCCTTTTGCTTTATTCCATTATGTATCCCAGCCCCAAATTCCTGATTCTCCTGCCTATGTCTTCTAAGTTTGGGAGGCATAGTCTATATTGCTCAGCCTTTGGCCATCAGGGTACCTGCCTACCTTTGCCACTGTGCCCAGCACTCCAAACTCACTACTCTTTTTTTTTCCTTCCAGATTCTAACCACAGGGGCCAGGCTCCACTTCCCTGAACATACTCTCTCTCTCCATCTCCACTTTTGTCTGTGCCGTCTGTTTATGGTGACTTCCCACACTAGATGGATACCTACTCCTAACTTGACATTTTGTCCTTTGGGAAACATATTCTGTGTGTGTATTCATGCCTGCATGTGGGGTGAGATGTGTGTGTGTGTGTGTATGTGTGCATGTATATGTGTGAGTGTGAGCACATGTGTGTGTAAGTGCACATGCACGTGCATGGAGGATGTGTGTGTATGTGTGCATGTGCACATGTGTATATGAGAGAGTGTGAGTGCGTGTGCGTGTGCAAGTCCGCACATGCGTGTGTGTGCGTGGGGGTATGCATGTGTGTGATGTAAAGGTATGTGTCTGTGCACACACATAGGAGGACATCTGGTCTCTTGACTTATTACTCTCTACCTTATTTTCTTGAGACAACAAACCTGGAACTAAGCTGGCAGGCAGCAAGCCCCAGCCATCCTCCTGACTCTGCTCCTCATGACACTTCGGTGACAGTTATACACACTGGGCCACACTTAACCTCTAACATGGATGCTAGGGATTTGAATTCAGATCCTTAGACTCGTGCAGCTAATGCTTTTACCAGATGAGCCACCTCTCCAGTCCCCAAAGAAAAACCTTTGCTACATGTGATCCTTGGGGAAGATACGGAGACTGTCACCTTCCAGGAGGGCCCCTGGGACCCAGAGCCACCTGGTGGCTTGCTGCTCCTACAACCATGCTGCTTCTCCTATCCCCTAAATTCAAACCCAGAGCTCTTTCCCACTGGGGGGATTGCAAGCTCTTCACTTCCCAGGATCCCTTTTATTGTTTTTCCTTCCACAACCCCTGGGGACTTCTATGATTTCATCCACAGCCAATCTTAGCTCCCAACTAACATGAGCTAACCACCGCTGGCACGCTGCTGAGTTGACACGATCCTAGCTTAAAAGCAGAGAAAGACGGTGCTTTAGTTCAGCGGTGTAGCCTGGGCGCAGATGACAGTACAATTTCCTCAGGGCTATTTCAGACATTGTCAGAAGCCCTCAGAGCCTTATTACTGCTTTCCCTAGGGGTCCAAACACCTGTACTGTTAGCTACTGTACTCTTTCTGCAGTGACCACAATTTTCAGGAGAAAACCAGGACCCATGGTGTGACAACTCTGAGTACATGTGGGGGAGGGGACAGGCTGGACAGCATCCATGCTGTTTCACAAACCTGGGACGCATGATCTGTGGTCTGATCTGAAAAGTTCCCCTTCAGGGACCCAACATGGTACTCCTAAGCAGTGCCCGAGCTTTTTAGGGGTAGGGCTTAAGGGGAGGCTTGAGGTCACTCTTCAGGGGGATTATGAGATATGGATCCTTCCCTTTCTCTTTTTTTCAGATTCCCAGCTATGAAATAAGATAGTCTCCACTTCCCTGTATCCCTGCTATGATGTGCCCTATACCCCACACAGACCAGACCCCCAAGAACTTAAGATATACATTCTATGATAATAGACCATGATGTGGGACTGTAGAATAGTGAACCAAAGTCAACATTTCCTCTTCCCTGCAGTGACCAACAGTAAAAACAGTAGTCATTCATGAACTCACCCAGTCAGTAAGCACCTGCTCCTTCACAGACTAGCTAACTAAAGTCCTAACTTCCTACACTGTATAGAACAAGAGGAGGGGAGACAGTGTGGGGGACAGCATGAAAATCCACCAGAGAAAGGAACATCTGAATTAAGTTTAGGGAAATAAGCAAAAAATTTCCCACAGGTAAGAACATGAGATAAAGGGCAAAGGCTTTCAATAAAGCTTCAGAGCATCAAATAATAAACTCACCTAAGAGGCATATGCAGAGAAGAGCAGATGGAGACAGAGATCAAGGGTGCTATTGAGGAGACTGAGGGATAGGTATCAGGTGCGGATGGTCACAAATGCCAGGAGTCCCCGTGAAACCTCCCCAGTCTTCACACAAGCACATCTCAACAGACACACAGAACCCATGAAACCTCCCCAGTCTTCACACAAGCACAGCATCTCAATAGATACACAGAACCCATGAAACCTCCCCAGTCTTCATACAAGCACAGCATCTTAACAGACACATAGAACCCAGTCCTTGTGTGTATGTTCAGGTGTATGTAGGATGCCTGTGACTGCATGTGTGTGGACACCAGAGAACAACTTCAGGGGCTGTTTCCCAGGATCTAGCCACCTGGCTTGTTGACAGAAGGCCTCTCATTGGCCTGGAGCTTGTGGAGTAGACCAGGCTATCTGACCTACAGTAAGCCCCTAAGATCTACCCGTCTCTGACTCCCCAGTCTGGTACCACAAGCGTGCCACCACAACCAGATTGTTTATGTAGGTTCTGGGGATCAGAATAAGGTCCTGGTATTTTCAAGGGAAGCAGTTTACTGATTGGACCATCTCCCCAGGCTCCCCGCCACCCCCAATGTGTTCAGATGTGTGCATACACACATACAATGTATACATACAAGAACCCAGTGTTGAGCAAAAGTCCCAGGATCCCCTCGTTCCTCCCCTCAACCTCTCTGCCTCAATCTCTCACTTTACCTCTGGGATTCCTGATACTCATTCATCCATTCATTCATTCCCCACAGCTAAGAAAAGGCAGAAGAGGCCCCTGCCCTTGTGTAGCTTTTTAAGTCTAAACAAGGAGACAAGCGCTCATCTAGTAGTCAACTGTGCAAATCACAGCTTCCAAACGTGAAATGTAAATTATAAGTACTAGAAAGGTGAGCTGTGCACCTGGTGCCTGTGACAGAGAAAGCTTAACCTACTCGGAGATGCGGGCAAGGCTTCTGGGAGAAAGGAAAACAAAGCTGGGAACTGTTGGGCAAACAGAAGCGACTATAGTGTTGGTTACTCCTCCATTGTTGTGATAAAGTTGATAAACAACTTCTGAGAGAGCTGTGAGTGGCACGGCTTGGTCCTGGAAACCTGACAGTGGTGACGAGGAAATAAAGGACAGACACACAGACGTGGGTACAGAGAAGGTGATATTGAGTGGCCTATGTCCACACTAGCCAGCACAGGAGGGAGGAGTGTCCTAGGTCTTGGTCGGCAGTCTCTGAGGGAAGCAGTATTGGGCAGCAGTTATCCAGGAGTTATACAGATGCTAGTTTTCGCTTGCTCTGTCAATATCTGCACATGTAGCAGAGGATCGCTTTGCCAGTTCTCAGGGGTCTGAGGTATTGGTCCTTGTCAATAATATATTCACTCTGTATCTCACCCCATTCATTCAGGGCTTCCTTAGCTCCCCACGTGGAAGCAAAGACTTACTTTGGTCCATAGTTTCAGAGAGTCTCAGTCCAGCACAGCAGGAGAGGCATGGCGGAGTTCATAGTGGGCGGAGCCTGTGGTGGAAACCCTTTACATTATGGAGAAGCAATAGAGAGTGATGCAGAGCCAGGAGCTGGGCTAGAGTCTGTCAAGGCCCACAGGAGTGTTCCAGATGCAGCTATTACACTCACTTTAAGCACCTTTGACCCCATCCTTTGGTTTTGGTCTTTGTTTCCCACAAGGTTCCAGGTTTTCCTCAAGCCAGCCTTCCAATTTCCCTAGCCTAGATTAAAATAGTCCTTTCTCCTAAGCCACTACCCTACCTTATACTCCTCCAGGATAGAGTGAGCCTAGGGTCAAAGGGCACTGGAGGGTTTTTAGCAAGGCTATAGTGTCCAGACCTAGGTCCTCCCTATGCTCCTTACTGAATCTCCAGGTACATTCTGGTGGGGTTTTTTCTCACCCCTAATGGGCCATAATCAAACTTCATGGTCCAGGCCTGTTCCCTGACTGACCTTTCATCAATGACACCCAAACTCTTGCTTAGCCAGTGGTTCTCAACCTTTCTAAAACTGTGGCCCTCATATTGTGATGACCCTACAACCACAACATTATTTCATTATTACATTACAACTATAATTTTGCTACTGTTATGAATCATAATGTAAATCTCTGATATGCAGAATGGTCTTAGGTGACCCTTGTGAAAGGGTTGCTTGAGAACCACAGCCTAGAGGTAGATGATGCTGGTGAGTTTGAGACTCTGCCTCAAAACCCAGGGAGCTAGGAAAACCTCTGACCTAGAAGCTGGAGGCAGGGTCAAATAGGTTTGAAGGTGAGACAGTCCAGGAATGCCAAGTTCCTGTGCTTGAGAAACAGAGGCAAGATGACATGTCAAGGTCATCTTTGGCTAAGTGAGACCCTGTTGCAAAGCTGAGGGAGAAAGGCCAAGAACGTAATGACAGTGGATATCCAGGAGGAGGCAACCTAAAAGCAACTGGATAAATGGACTTGGGTCTCAGCCACAAGCTGTAAGTAGGATTCTGAGTAATCAGCACATTGCCATTTCACGTAATCGTACAACTGGTACATATTCAATTGTCTAGGAAGACAGCTGGATCCAAACCGCGGCAGCTGGACAAAGCAATGGTATTGAAGGAGATAAAGGAGAGTCTGACACTAGCCAGTCCCAGTGGGTCTGTAAAGGGAGCCTTTTTGGAGGGAATTTAAGAAAAATGATGGCAAATGCAGAGCTCTAGAAAGGAACTTGGAGTCCAGAAAACTGCTATCTGGAACCTTAGAGGGGTGTGTGTGTGTGTGTGTGTGTGTGTGTAAAGGGAGCCATTCTTAAAGAGAGACACTCAGGCACAAAAGGAGCAGCCAGTACAGATTCTTCCAGTACAGATAAAAGAATATGAGCTATGAGGGAAGGATGCCTAAGTTTGCAGCTAGTCCAGTTGCCAACCAGATGTATGAATTGGGCAAGGGAGTTTTAGTGTCTCAGTGCCTGTTTCTCTTTTATTGAGTTCCAGGACAGCCGGGGCTACACAGAGAAACCCTGTCTGAAAGAACAAAAAAACAAAAATCAAAAACAAACAAACACAGGGCAAGTGGCTGGCACTATTAATTTCAGGCACTTGCTAAGGTGGCCTCATGAGCCAGTCTGTGTCCCAACAGACAGATAGACAGACAGACAGAGATCTAAAGGTAGTTATGTAAGCAATATTTATCACCTATAACTGTTTTCCATTTTAGTAGGAAACAGCATGGCCACTTTTGCCTCTGAAGTAAGAAACTAGTGCAGTTGCTCATTTCTGAAGTCTCCATTCTCAAATGTGGAGCATCCAGGTGGCTGATTAGCCTGTGGGAATGGAGAAGCTGACAAGAAGTTCCAAGTGCTATGTATCCCAACTGTCACCTTCTCTGCAAGTCTTTGGCTCAAAGAAATACAGTAATGGAGGGCTTGGAGATCTAACAATGAGAAATAGGGATCTTGGCCAACTTTTCCTCCTTCCTCAGCTCTTTTCATTTCCATGGCAGATGCTGGTTTCCCCCTTAGTGTTTATTCTCCTCTCTTTCCAAAGTCATAGAACTGTCATAAGCATGTATGAGTGCCTAACCTACCCGCATCCCTTGCAGCTAGGTGTGCCCGTGGAACCAAGTTCTGACCAATGGTATGCAAACAGATATGTGTATCAGGCTTCGTGTATGGTATAAGCTTGGCCCTTTCTTACTTGTCTTGTTCTTCCAGAAGCCATGTCGAACAAGGATACCCCAAATTCTAGGTCAGAGATTTCAGAAATGAATCAGTAATATTACTAGTTTCCTGTCTTAGAGCCAAAAGTGGCCAAATGATATTTCCTGATGACAGCAGATATCTTGAACACTGAGGACAGAGGGGTAGCATGGAGAGTCCAGAGGAGTCTATTGGCAGAACTATGGATCCCTAAGGAGTGTGTGGGCCATCACTTCTCTTCTCAACATTCCCTGCTGCTTCCAGATGTTCATATGAGAGCAATGTAAACTCCCATCTATAGAAACCACTGCTATTTTGAGTACTTCAGCTGAATCCATTCCTAAATACAGCCCCCCAGGCAGCCCACGTTCCCAGTTACTTTGTAGAACTATCTCAATTGCTACTAATTTAAACCAAGTGAATGAGAGAGGTTCTACTGCTTCTGACCCCAGTCTCCATCTGGCCAGAAACTCCACCAGAATCATAATGACAACCTGTGTTTATAAAGCACTTTCTTCAAGAGTGAGCTCATCAGAATCTCACAGAGGTTCTGTGATGCAGCCAGGGCTGCTAGCTCCATGTACTCCATTTCAAAGATAAGGAAACTCGGGGGAAGGGGTATAGTCATTTTGCAAACATTGCACAGGTGCAGAGACAAGAGAGCTGCAGCTTGGGGCTCTTAACAGAACACAGGGCTGCCAGCCTGCAGATGGTCCAGGGGCAAGGAAGGTACAAGGTAGGGTGGGGCTGAGGGTCCGGGTTTTTAAAAACAGACAGATGTTTTACATGCTACAATGTTTTTATTGTGACAGAAATCCCTACCTAACATTATTTTAGTACACAGTGCACTGCCAAAGTGTAATGAAGCAGAATGCTGTATAAGTGGGTCTCTAGAACTTAAACCTTGTCTGACAAAATCTTTTTAAATCTACTGAACAGCAACTTGGCATCCCCTCCTCCCTGAGCCCTGGGAATCCACCTTTTCTGGCTCCTGTGGGTTTGATCACTATAGATGGCTCACCAAGTGGGACCACATCGGGCTTATCCTTCAGAGACTGGTTTATTTCAAATAGCATAGTGTTCTCAAAGTTCATCCATGCCATCACATAGGACAGGACTTCCTTCTCTCATGAAGACTGAAATACAGTCCATTTCAACATCATTCCCAAGACCCAGGTTGTGCTTGCTACCCACACACCCATCAGTGCAAGAACACACAGAAAGCTTCTGGTGTATGTGTGTCTTGAGGGGCTGTTAAACCTTGCCCAGGAGGTGTGTCCCATCTTGTAGTCACCCTGTGGGCTCCCCCTTGGTTGACAGACTCCGAAGATGGCTGAAGACTTCATCCACAATCATCCGAGTGTTTGGCATTTACAGCAGGTACCCTGTGAGATGTTGCTGGGAAACAACATTCTGAGCAGGCTGCGGGGTGAGCGTGTGAGAGGATCATTTATAACACAAGACAGAAAGCAGGAAAAGACATTGAAGAGGAAAAGATGAAGCTGAAAGCAATCCAGCTCAGCTGGTATCTTTTGTCCAGTCTGTGCCACACTCGGTGTAAGGATTTGAGAACACCAGGACAGTATGGTCCTTGCCTCCTGGATCTCATTTAATTCTATTACCTTCCCGAGAGTCAACAGGTCTCAGTGCCTGAGATACTCCTGGACATGTGAAAATGGGTCGAGAGTAGGAATTACGATGCAAACTGTGCATCAAAAGAGGAAGGAGGGAAGAAAAAAGCTCCTGAGTCCGACGCAAACCTGGCAACACAATACTAGCAACATGCAAGCAGGGTTGCAAGTATCTGGGGATAGTTCAGCTTCAGTACATGTGACCAGAGCCCTAGAAATAGAGACTGTATTGTAGTGGTCGACAAGGGCTTCATGGAGGAGCGAGCAGTTCAACTGGGACCCACAGAGAGGAGCAGGTTTTGAATGGATGGAGAAGAGAGGGGAGGTTCATAGTATTGTGAGCAAAAGCTGAAATACACAGATGGCAGAGAGCAGAGAGAAGACTCCGACAACCTGAACTAGGCTGGAGAGCTGATATCCTGCCAGGTCATCTGGGTTTGAACACCAGGAACCTTGGGCTTCATCCCCTGTGTCATCGGGAGCCACTTGGAAATGGATTTGTGCCCAAAAGAATGTAAGCAGGGTGGTGTCTGCACTTCAAACAGGCCTCTGACAGGATGTGTAGGCAGGGCTGAGGCGGACAGTGAGTGGCAGTCTGGGAGGCTGGGTGTGGGGGTGGGGTTCCCGAGTGGCTGGCAGCAGGGTTGGGTATGGGAGACAGCAGGAAGAATAAACTCCCAGGCCTTAGGATATTTCTTTCCATCAAAGGAGACATCATTGCTGACCAGACAGCTTCCAGGGGAGGATTCTATGGGACAGACTACTCCAAAGCTTGTCTTTCAGCAGTTGGCAGCTCCTACCCAGCAGGAACCACAGGAGCCGGCTTCACCGGGTTCTCCATTGCATCTGTGCCCACTGCACCAAGCATATCCCTCCAGGGCTCCTGAAGCAAAGTCTGCCTCAGTGGCCCCAAGAAGTCAGAAAGGAGTAGTCTGTTAGGCATGTCCAAGAGAGATGCCAGCCTCCTCCCTCAAAGTTAAGCTTACTTCATGGCTCCGGCCCACCCTCCTGCCTCCTCCTGCACTAGGAGCATTCAGCTTGGCAAGGTCCGAGTTCAGGCTCAAGGAGGTGTGGTGCAAACAGCCTGTAAGGCTCTGCCCAGAGTAGTGGCCCATCCATTCATCTCTGCCAGGAGTCGACACTGGGAGCCCTAAGGAGGGGTCCCCTGTGATGGATGATGTTTCCAGAGCTTATTAACTGAGCTGGCCTGGTCCTCTTCCGGCTGATCTATGATCCAGGGACAGTTTTAAAGTATGTGACTTTCCAGACCAGCATTATCGAAAAGAGTTAAAATTGAAGTCGTCACTCAAACCACTGCCATCTGTCACAGGCTGCCACCTCTGCCAACTTAGGACAGGATGGGAAGGTAGGGAATGGGCCTGATTCCCATGGCACACATTGGAACACTAAGAATTTCTGTTGTCCTCTCTGCTCCCTAGGGTATGCAAGTGGCCGGTTCACTCCTGGCTAAGATGGAGGTGGAGTCTGGCCAGGTGCAGGAGTGGGCGCCTCAAGCCAGCTTTCTGTCCAGCAGACTCTCACCTGAACATGCATTCTGACAGAGCACGTGGTAACCATGAGGCAGTCCTGATTAGCATTTACCGAACCTGTTCTTCCCTTATATATACACACACGATGCTTTCCCTGAACCTCGGTAACCCTGTCATGGGAGCACTATAATATCATGTGAAGAAGGAACCCAAGGTGTGGAGATGGGGGTCAAAGGATACACGTAGGCCATATTGCAGGAAGACAGCCAGGGTTTGAAGAAGAGGGTCTAGTTCTTAGAGTCTGGATTCTGGACCACACTGATGACTGGCACAGGTTGGGACCTGGAGTTTATATGCACACTAGTGCACATACATGCACACCTATGAATGCACATGCACAAGCAAGTGCACGTGTACCTCTCATGCATGTATGCATGCACACATACACACCTAAGAGAGAATTCAGAGGGGAGGGGAGCAGAAAGGAGGAGAGGGAGTGACTCCTCTCACTGGTCCTTTCCCTCAGTGCTCCAGAGTCTTCCACCCTCCATGCCCAGATCTGCAGCTTACACACAGCCTCTGCCCCTCTCCCTCTCCCTCCACTCTATCACACTTCATTCTTGGATTTAGTTATCTGCGTATTTGTCAATTCTCTGCTTTCCCTATTGGACTGGACTTCAAAAGGTCAGCAGCAGCACACCCCTGGGGCTCACATCACAAAGGTAAAGCTAAGCAGCCTTTGGGCCCAGCTGGCAGAGACCCCATTGCCAGATCCTGCTCCCTTGTGCCCAACACAGGGTACTGAGTCAGAAGCAGCAGGTCGGTGACAGGAACTGAAGGACCTGGATACAGAGTGACACATGGCCTACTCTGTAGCTCAGCAACATTAACAACAGTCTGCCTATCTTCTCCAGGCCTAGGGGACAGACCCAAGCAAGCACAGGCCTCCATGACACACACAGACTCGGACACACACACATGCACACATACTCACAGGCATAGACACAGAAAGACACAGGCACAGACAAAGACATACACAGACACAGACAAACACACACACACATGCACATACACACACAGACACACACACACACACACACACACACACACACAAACACACATGCACACAGCAGAAGCAGGGAAATATTAACCAGGGGTTTAGAGCAGGAGGCTGCGACCTGTGAGCCCCGTGATGACAGAGACAGGGAGTCAGGGACCCACAGGGAACAAAGACCAGGCTGACCACCAGTCACTGACAGTTTACACAAGTCAAATGGGCTTCTGAGGCCATCGTCATGATTTCTGACTCAGGCTGTGCCCTGGGGTGGAGATTGGGCAGCTTTGAGTCCTGCATAGGTTCCACAGTGGCCACATTGTGCTAATATGTGTTCCCTGACACTGGGACTGACAGCCCTCAATCTTAGAAGAAATCTTGGGTCAATGAGAGCATTTTTGTGTTTTTTCCTTAGATCTAATTTGTATATTTATGACAATCTGTTTTTACAGCACCTGTGTTTGTTACCTGGGATGCTGATGTAGCTTTGGGACAAGACAGAGTCCAGGCCTCCCTCCTCATCCCTGGCCCTGCTACATATCCAAACCCTCTTCACCAATGCCCCCACTCTACCCCCAGCCCTCCCTACCCACCCCAATGCCCCCACCCCACCCCCAGCCCTCCCTACCCACCCCAATGCCCCCACTCTAACCCCAGCCCTCTCTACCCACCCCAATGCCCCCACTCCACTCCCATCCCTCCCTGCCCATCTATGCCTCACCAGAGTGAAGCTGCTCGGGGCTCCTCTCCCACTGTGTCTCCTGCTGGTGAAGAGCCACTCAGGACCCTCAGGCACTCACTCTTTGACAGCAAGTATTTTAGCCACCATTGACCCTGCCTGCCCGCCCTTAGCATCACAAGAGTCTCATACCTTTCCTCTAAGTCCATCATCCCCTCAACTCACTGTCTGCTTTTTCCCTATCCCCACATCCCCTCTGACCTCGTGTGTGTGTGTGTGTGTGTGTGTGTGTGTGTGTGTGTGTCCTCAACCCCCCACCCCAACTTCCTGCTGGGTTTTGTTCGGGGGTGACTAGTAGAACAATGAACTGCTTTTATTGTTTATTTGTTTTCTAAGTACAACCATAGCTGTTGATCAAAATCTTTCATCTGATTAGTTTTACGCTAACTTTCAAAGCACAAATTATAGAAAATATTGCCAAAAAAAGCCAAGTAGAACATGTTAGAATAAATTATAAGGGTCTTAAAAGGAGAAAGACCCCATATTGAACGTTTTTCTTATCTTTATAGCTTTTTTCAAAGTTTTGTTTTATTTTTCTAATCTTGTAATTTTACTGTTCAAATAAACATTACAGAGAGTAAACAAGCAAAAAATGAGGAACCTCCCAACTCACAGCCACTGAGATCCACCTTTCTAGATTCTTCTCTGTGTCTACGTGTGCACTGTATGACTTCCCAGAGAAAGTTCCAGAACTTCAGTCCCTTGAGCTATAAATCAAGAACAACAGAAACATGGTCACATTTTTCACATTATTATATAGTCTCCATCTTCCCGAGGCTTCAGATATCCATGGTAATGAATATTTATTGTAATCTTCATTATAAATGAATTTGCAGCCTTGGAGAAATCGTCGGTTAAGAAACCTGATAGCTTTGCTGTTCCTTCAGATCATTGATTCCAAAGCTGTGTACTCACCTGCCAGCTATTAATGTCCGTACTCGTGTTTCTGGAAAAAACAATTTGCCAAATACTGGGAGATAAATATCTCTGCCTGTACCTCCAGATTTAGTTTACAGAAATGGAATCATCTCAGCTGATTGTGACTCTGTGTTTTCTCTAATCCCTAGTACTAGATATTTGAAAATGTCCCAATCTTTGTTACCATTTAGATTATCATAACTAACAAAGGTTTGGAATACGAGGTGGAAGATGAATGAGAGATTTAAAAACATAAAACCATGTGGTAGTGGCATGGATCTGTGATCCCAGCACTCGGGAAGCTGAGGCAGGAAGATTGAAAGTCTGTGGTTAGTCTGGGCTGAATTACAAGACCTTATTTCAAGAAAGAAAAAAGAAGGGAATAAGAAAGAGAGGGAGGAAAGGAGAGAGAGACAAGGAAAGAGGGAGTTAGGATGAAGAAGAGGAAAAGGCATAGAAAGTTCTAAAAAATAAAAATGTCTAGAATCATATAAAGCTTGCAAAACCATCCTATAGTTCATAAAAATTTATGATCCAAGACAAAAAGAGACTCATTTTGTTTAACAAATACATGCCAAGTACCCACAGTACACCTGGCCCTACGTGACATTCCAGGCACACTAAGTATGAAAGAGAAAGGCTGGTTCCCACAGCCCTTATAGGAGAGGAGGAAGCTGTGATAAAATGATTCAGTGTGGGAAAGGAGTACTGAGGGAGAGGGCCTGGCTGGTGGAATAGAGCTTCTCCCTGACAGCATTTGGGGAAGAAGAAGGATGTGCCCCAGTATCCTGGAGGAGTAGTCCAGACAGGAAAGGCAAGAACATAGAGGCCAGCCAGGCTCCTGCCATCCCCAAACACTCCTGAGATCTAGGGTCCCTAGAAGGAGGATGGAGAGGAGCTTGTTTAGATCTGATGCTGTCAGGGAGGACAACTTAGGGTGGGACTGAGCCTGAGCATCTACTGAGGGGGCGGGTGAGCATAAAGGAAGACAGCTATTGCATCCCATCTTGATAATGGAGCAAAACCAGTGATATTTGACTGATCATTGTTTCAACCACATTTTCCCTATCATTATCTCACTTTGACTAAAATCTTCCCATACTTCCACAGCCCCATCATCCCTTTCTTTCCTCCAAAGGCCAAAGATGCTGATTCATAAGGATGTCACTCCATGAACACTAAATAGCTCTGTGGACATTGACTCCACGCTGGTGGATCATATTGAAAGCCCTTGGTCCCCAGAAGAAAGAGCATAGAGACTACAAAATAGAAGTGTGGGTGCCAAGAAAAAACAGACTGGTCAGGAAGCAAGAAGAGCCAGGATGAGGGGAGACAGATAAGGCTGAGGCTGGACGCTGGGTCCGTGTGGTCCAGGAGGAGGAAGGACTGAGCCAAATGCAGGTGACAGAGAGCCTGAAAGCTGTGACTTCAGCAACCACAGAGTTGCTTCCTTTGGTCCTTCTTCTACCAGCCCAGCCTCTAGCACCGTCCTTTCTGAAGATGAGGAGATGCTCAGGAAAGCGGAGACCTAGAGCCTGGGGTTGGGGTAGGAGAGCCGGTGTGCAGGAAGCTGAGATCTGCAGACTCTGAGGAAGGATTCAATAGCACCATGGAGCAGTCTGTAGCCATCTGTGAATGGAAATTCCAAAGAGCCCAGGGGTCTTCCTTAGTTAAAGAAAACGTGGTGAGGAGGCTATCATGCCAGGCCAGGCTGCCCAGGTTCATACCCTGCTGAAAGCTTCATATCCTTTTAGGCTGTGTGAACTTAGCTGGTTTCATCAGCTCTCTGAGTCTGCCGTCTCCTCTCCGGATATAGTAGTTACATAGCTCAAACACAACAAAGCAGTAAGTACTTGCGAGGCACGCCCCAAGTGCATCATTGGAGATGCATGGCTCTCCCCTACTGTGGAGCCTCATCGCAGCAGGGAAGTCTGGGTGTGCCCCTCTCTCAGCTCCCTCATACTCTGCATTGGCACCTGAACCAAGAACAGCCTCCCTGCAAACACACTGGTCTTGAGCCCCTGCCAACAGAGAGAGAGCCCTGTCCCTGATGCCAAAACCCTCTGGTTCTAATCTGCCTGTGCCCCTCCCTCACACAGGATGACTGCCACTGCAGTTATAGAGGATGTCATTGTGGGTTCAAGCTCCTCCTGGGACTTGGCAGAGCCTCCACCTCCACTGTTTATAGAGGACCGAGTCTGTTTCCCCATGTAAGTGAGAGGAAGGTTCTGCCACGCCTCAGGATGGCTAGGGAAGGAGGCCATTGGGTGCCAGCCTGGGCTACATCTACCCCTTGCTGATTTCTGATTCTTCCTTTTCCATGTTCAGATGGCGCTGACTGGTTGGAGCCCGTGCAACTCTCAGCCCCATCCATGAAGTCCTAAGTCCTCTGTTTGACATTGCGCCCGCGTTAGTCTATGCTGTTATCTCCCACAGCCTTGTGCTTGCCCCAGCTCTCCCGGAATAAAAAGTCAGAGTTCCTCCACATGGGCAAACACAAGAATCCCAGAGTGAAATAAATAAGACTCTAGCTTGTGTCTGTCAGTCTGTGTGTCCTCCTGATGCCTTGGTGCTTCTCCGAGCTTCACCCTTCCTCCCGGACTTCATGTGTCCCCACCTCTGTCCCCCACTGCCCTCCATACCCCCTCTCACCCTAAGTTGCGGTTGTCAAGTATTTCCACCGTCAGCACTTGCCGAGTGGAACTGGAAGTTCTTCCACTTGCGCGGCGAGCGAGCCGCGTGGGCAGGTGGGTAATGTCTGTTTTACTCTCTGTAATGAATCCCATCTTCTTCTCTCGGCCGTGATGGTTATTGATTCTGTCTTGACACCTTGGTTTGTTTTCCGCCAGCTCCTGCCTTCCCTTCATCTTGCTGCGGCCATTTCTCTGCTCTTATCTGTAATTTCCTCTCTTGTTGCACTGCCTCCCTCCTGGGCAGCCGTTGCACCAAGACGGGGGTTGTGTATTAACTCCTCAGTGAGGTCCAGCAGCCCTGCTCAGATGGGGTGAGTCAGGCTGGTGACTGTTAAAGGGCAAAAGAGGGTAGGAGGAAGAAGGGCAGAGACCAGAGAGCCAGGCTTACTCCTGCTGAAGCAGAGTCTGGGCCACTCCCCACAAGCCCTCTTAATCCCCACACCCAGGAAGTGGTATTCAGTGGGTAGAGGAGGGGCTTACCGGTCTTCTTCCACTTTACATCATCCCTAGCCTCATTCCTCCAAATCAGGAACTTCACACTCCAAGGCTGTTCCCATGCACATCCCAGGCTCTCAATGTCCTCCCTGACAGCTGTGTCCTTCCCCGGCTCTCATTCTGCCTTTCACCTGGAAAACTCCTATGCATTCCTCAAAGCCCAGTTCTTATCTCTTCTTGCAGTCCATTCATGCCAAGGCCACACTAGCTGGAAGCTGGCTAAAGTCTTCTCTTCGTTGAGTTCCCTCCATTCTTCCTGCAGAATGGCCCTTGCTTATTTATCTGGCTCCATCAGGGACATGCTGGGTCTTGTTCACAAGGTCGGGCCTAAGAAAAACGAAGGACAGAATTGAACGGCGTCTCTGAGTCACCACAAATATTCTCCTACAGAGGTTGGCATCGTTTGGTGCTTAACCCTGAAGCCAAAAGCAAGAGTGGACAATTCTGGGTCCTTTGTAGGTTCCAAGAGCCTGTAGCAGAAACCATTAGATTGACTACTAAGGAAGAACTTGACTCCTCAGTCTCTCAAGTCCTCCAACTCCTCTGCCTGGCACGAGACCCTAGGGCCTGAGGTCTGTCTCCACTATTTCCAGTCTCCATCTGCTGTCCTGACACCTCTTTTGTTCCCCACCCACAGCTTCTGCAACCTCATCGGGCATGTGCCCAGTAGAACCTTCCTGGAGTTGTTTTGCTGTTGCCCAGAGGCCTTGGTATTGCATGCATGGAGGTGGACCTGTAATCACCAGGAGTTCTCCTCTTGAAGATAGAGGAAAGGAATCTGGGTTCCCTGGAGTACCTTAGGACACATTTACTACCTAAGAGGAGGCTATACACTGTCCCTGCACCTACCCCCGGGGCCTCTATGGGTGAGTGCAGGAGCTAGTGAATCTCTTTCTCCTGGCGTGTGGCACCAGAAGGTAAAAGACAAGAGAGATGAGAGTTCCTCTAGGTATTAGGATGGGGGTGGGGCTTCCACAGAAGGGGATAGTTGTTCTCACAACTGCAGGCAAGACATCGTGAGCATGCATGCCCTAGAGCAGACAATGATGCTGATGCTAAAAGGAGTGGAATTCAATCCTCTGCAGGAATGGGGTTCCACTGCAGGGATGACAAAATGCTTGGGAAGGTATTAGGAAGAAAGTTTCCAGTGAAACTAGAAAGATCGCCCATACTGTAGACAAAAGGAGGCTGGTATCCCAGTGTCTTCTCCAAGACCACAACCCAATGACCTAACTTCCTCCCATAAGCTTCTATCTCTTATAGGCTTTACCACCTCTCAATTAGATCCCAGTCTGGGGACCAAGTCATAAACACGTAAGTGGCACTGTTTCCAGAGCCTCTCATGCAGAGCCCAGGCTGAGGAGTGGTTGGTTCCCAGGTTCTACTGAGGTTTCCTTGTCCAATAGAATAAAGCTTCAGGCTAGACACTGAAGCCAGATGCCCTTTGCCTGGGAATGCCTTTGTCAATTCTCTTTCTCTTTATGAGGCACAAGGACTCAAATGTCCCCAGAGTCTCAGTCAAACACCTTCCCACTGCTGCAGCCATGGGGTAAGAGAAAATGAAGGTGACATTGTCCCTTGGTCAGACCTCATCTGGGGAAAGTCTCTAATGAAGATAAATCCCATGTCGAAGGATGCCGATGGATACAGATGAGCTGTCGGTGCTGTCGGGTGGATGGATGCCCTCCCTTCTCCAAATCTACAGCCTACAGGAAGGCATATGGACATCTGCCTCTGCCAACACCAAGTTGCCCTCCCTGGACATGTCCTCCAGAGCCCAGTGGCTCTTCCTGGAGAACTCATCTTAAGGATGCTCTGCCCACTGATCTCTGGTCTACATAGAACCGTAAGGGATGTCTTGGTCCACTATGTCACTCACTGTGATATCAGACTCAAAGGCATACCATTAAGTTTACATGGTTTCCACCTGCCACAAGGCAAATCTTCCTATTTGGACTCCCTTGTTCTCTGATGAGTTCAAAGGGAGACTCTTGTAGACTGTCAAATCTGGTTTATATTTTCAAGGATACCTTAGAAAGAAACCTTCCTGGCAGACTCCTTGCCTCCTGCTTGGTTGATCACTGTCCTGGTTTTCTTTCTATTGCTGTGAGAAACTCTACAACTAACAGCAGCTTGGGAAGGAAAAGGTTTATGTGGATACTGTCGGTTGATCTTTGAGGGATGTAAGGGCAGGAACTCAAACAGGAGCAGAGGCAGGAACCATGGAGAAAAGCTGCTCACTGGTTTGCTCTCAGAACTACCTTTCTAAAGCCTCCCAGGACCACCTACCCAGGGGGTGGCCCCACACACAGTGACCTGGGCCTTCCCACATCAATCAGCAATCAAGAAAATCCCAAACAGACATGTATACAGGCCAGTCTGATGAGGAGCATTTTCTTAACTGAGTTTCCCTCCTCCCAAGTGACTATCGTTGGTGTCAGGTTGGCAAAAGCTCACCAACACAATCCCATTCTTTGTCCTCAGTCTTTAAGTAACATCACCTCTGTTTGTTTTATGACAGGGGACGTTTGAGTGAAGAAGATACCACCTCAGCTTCCAAGGAGAAGATGTGCTCCCCCATCCTGGGATTGTGCTCCCTTTCAGAACAGAGAGCAATGGAGTGTCAGCCTTAGAGACCGTACTCCCTTTGTCTCACAGTACAAAGATAGCTCATTGTTTCTCTTCTACTTCTGGCCCAGTCTCCCAAACACTGCCTTTCACAACAGCACACACATAAACCTCGACACCCTCTCCCTGTGTGTCCTTCCTGTCACCCCGTTCAGCATCTGGGTCCTTATGGGCCCTCTTCTTTCTTTGCTTTGCAGTTACACCAGCCAGTGCATTCTTAATCCCTGCTCAGGTTTATCCACAGTATCCATCTTGTCTCACTAGTCCTTTGTCCTTCTAGAGGGACAATGAAGCTGTCAGGAAGCTTGTTCTTGGGCATTTCCCATTATAGTTCCTCTCCCCCCAAGTCTTTGCAAACACATGGAGCCTAGGCCAATGGTTACTGCTGGTCTTGTTTTCCCAGGCGTCCAGGGAAGGACTGTCCCTCAGTCTGGACTGTTTCTACCATTATCTGCAGTCACTGTGGATCATTGATGCACAGTTCGTCCTCACAGTGGGGACCCAGAGGAGGCAACGGTCATGCTTATGTTGTAGGATAGAGAATACTGGTCCACTGCACAGAACAGCTTGGCTAGGCATAGCAAGAGTGACTTTGAAACTAAGCGCAGCCGCTGTGATGGGGGCAGGGAGTTGTTGTTGGGCTGACCTCAGCCTGGCCTGCATTGAGAAGTAGAGACTGGCTAAAGCAGAGAATCCCACACGCTAAGACTAAGAAAGCCACACATAGGAGACAAACTTTGGTTTCCCAAGCCAGACAGAATCCCAGGACCTCTGCTTCTGGCCTCCCCACTTGATGATCAGACAGATTAGAGACAAAGTCCCATGGGGACAAGGACTGCTTTGAGGTCACACATCTAAGTGGAAGCCTATGTGGCCACCAAGTCTTAAGCTATGTGCATCACCATGCTTAACTGGCAGACACACCGAGGTCAGCAAGACAAGGCCATCACAGCCATCAGAGGAAGGGGGGCTCTGTGATAATGCTCTCTAAGTTGGTCTGCATCCCTAGGCCAAGTGCTGCAGCCACTGTTTGACTGAGACACTATGGCTCCAAGATGAGGTCATTTGAAAAGAAAGCCGCTCCTAGCTCTTTGGCTTCCTGCCTACCTAATGTAGTGCTGTGGCCTATCCCTGATATAAAATCCACTTTCTCTCCTAAAGGAAAAAGGGTCAGAGAAGTGACCTTGGGAGGAGAGGGACTATGTCTCCACCTGGCTGCTTTGGGACACAGAGGCTAAGACGCCTCAGCCTGCAACTGGAAGATCTGATGGTACCTAAGAAAGGGTGGCCCTCCTCCTACCATTCCTTTCTCCCACCAGTGATATGATGGACCAGCCCCTGTTACCTTTGCTTTAAAAGCACTGAGACACCTGCCCCCAAATCACCCCTATAATACCCTTTTTCACAGTCAAGCAATAGGAAGGAACACTCAGTGGAGCTAGGGACTAGACAGAGGACATCAGACACATACTCCCTGGGGCTTAGAAGATCCCATGCCAATCCTCAGTTCTAGCCAGGACAGGGTGGGGCAGAGGCAGCTCGGGGTAGGGTTGCAGCGCACAGATGTCAGTCTTGGGATCAAGAACAAAGAAATGACCATCAGAATGTAACCCTTGCCTTCCACACCCAGTCACACTCCTAAGGACTTGCCCAGTAAGGATCCAGCCTGGGGACAGAGGATGTTTCTCTGTCCTGTGATGTAGGTAGGTCAAACACTGGGTCTTACTTTGCAAACAAGGAGACCAAAGTCTAAGCTGACTAAATAGTTAGCCCAAGGTCACCCAGATACTCTGTCTTTTCTACTGATTAGCTGCATTTCCCTCTGGTTTCATAAACAATTTGAGGAAGTTTGTTCTAAAATACACACTAATAATAGAGTACTTTAAACATGTTCCTGCTGTAGATATTTGGTATTCTCTCTGTGCCAGGCATCATCCTGGCTTCACAGGTAGATGCAGAAGGATTCCACTGGGGCTTTGACCTGGCATATTGTAACTCCATGCTAAGTTCAGGGAGTAGGACATCTATGAGTGTCCAGAGTCAGGGTTCCACTTAAGAGCTAGCATTTAAGCAGGGTGAATCTTCAGGAGATCTGAATCGGGTGTGTTCACCCTACAGGAAAGGGTGTCCCTCTCCTCCTGCAGGAAGAAGCCTGAGAGGACCTGGCAAGGTGGAAGAGAGGAGGGGCTCAGCCTGGAAACTCTCTAAGACGGGAAGGAGTAAGGCTTCAGACCTAGCAGGAAGGAAAGCCACTAGGGACTCGTGAGGGAAGACTGGCAAGATCCAGGGACATTTCAGAATGATGTCACCTGCTCCAGTAGAGAGAGCAGGCACTGGGAAGCAAGAGTGGAGGTGGCTTTGAAAGTGAGGCAGATAAGCTGATGGAGGTGGGTACTAGCTCTGGAAAAGAGAAACAAGATGGCAGTTCTGTAAGCTTGCAAAGGAAGTAAAGAGAGTGAGTGTGTGCATGCGTGTGTGTGTGTGTGTGTGTGTGTGTGTGTCTTTCAACAGCCCCTGGACAGCCAGCCCGTCAAGGTCAAAGACCCTGGGTGAGCATGAAACCCACTGGAGATAAGACATCATTATATGAGACCAACTAAATAGAATCACCATGGCGGCGCTTCTTCAGAGACCCAGGTCTTTTCCTGAAGACCGATGATTCCGGTAGGCACTTCAGGGAGAACCAGAGAGTATGATATAAGCCAAGGAGGACATGAACACATTGCTTCCACCAATCCGTGCCCATGGCAGACATCAATAATCAATCCAGCTACTCTTTCTCCGAGAGCACAGATGCTGCCTCAATACAACTCTTCAGGCAACTACTCCCAGTCCACTGGCAATGGGGAATTAACCCACCTCTCATTTACAGTACAGAGAAATGAATACCAAGGGTGGTGCCCAAAAGTTTCCAGGTTCAGCCCAGCTTCCCCAGTGTGGCTGCATTAGTGTATTGTGACTGACTTCTTTAGCTTAAAATCTTGCTTTCCCATTTAAGTGAATTGTTTTCCCAATGCCACAGGTTCACTGTGAGGTCTAAGTGTGACAGTGTATGAAAGCAGAGAGCTAGCTTCTAATGACATCTAATTTCTAACATAAGTAGATATCTATAAATTATAAAATAAGTAAAATAGTCCTAGCCCCCCCCTTTCCCCTACCCACAACTACACTCCCAGATGAACACATACGCTATGTAATCATACAGGGTCTAAGCCACTGTGTGTGAAGATACACACTTACACAGCACACACTCACTCACACACACGCCTCAGAGGACAGAAAAATGTATCCTAACAGCTGGCACTGGAATTATCTCAGAGAAGGAGCCGTCTTTTGTTCGAGAAATTACCTTGATAACTCTCTAAGGATATGGATTCAGAAGAAGTCAAGGAAACTAAAAGAGATAGCTGGCCTGCTCTGCCTTAAAATGAGACAAAATGGGAGAGGGGACTGAACAAAGCAAAGAGGCCCAGGGTTGTGGCCACAGCCAAGCACTGGGGTGAGGGGTGGGGGCCACGGAAGACTTAGGTTTGTGAGCTTCGAACGCACGACACAAAGCAGCTGCACTTTTTGCCATGAGAAACCTCTCTGTCTTTGAAGAGTCTATACTGCATGATTCATTTATAATAAAAATCCCAGACACCAACGTAGCCCAGTGATCACAGGTTGCTCAGGCTGAGGGAGGAGGAACCTTCCCGGGGCCTGCTGCTTGTCACCATTTGACTGAGGTGATGGTCTCCCAGGTGTGTGTGCCTGTGTCTCTATACAGTTATAAGTCTATATGTCAAAACTCATCAGTGGGAACACTTCAAACATGTCGCTTTTTGTATGTTAATTATACCTTTAAGAGCTAGTAGGGTGTTTTAAAAAGAGGTTTATATCAACTTGATCCAAATATTTTTATCTCTCCTGTTTCCTATTTCCCTGCCTTTCTGCAGATGCTGACTGACCCCTTCCAATCATTGCTTTTTACCTTCCTGTGTTTTGGTCAGGTCTAACACAGGGAGTTCACTGTATGGCATTGGTGCCAAGGTGCTCCTGAGAGCTTAGACTTGACCCTTCCTGGATGCTCCTAGAAACCTTAGGAGTCAGCACTGAACAGTGATGTCAGGGGAGGGTTCGGGCCAGGAGTCGGATCTATTCCTTCCCCAGACAGAAGCACCCACAGCTCACCCCTCTCTGTCTCTATTTCTGTCTCTATCCCTATCTCTGTCTCTGTCTCCGTCTCCATCTCTATCTTTCTCTCCTTCCCTCCTCTTTTCTGTTTTCCTCACTTCTCTCTCTCTCTCTCTCTCTCTCTCTCTCTCTCTCTCTCTCTCTCTCACACACACACACACACACACACACACACACACACACACCCATGCTCAGTACCTTGGTTATGTCCTCTTTGTCTTACACCTGCCTTTTAGGACTGTAATCAACAAGTTTGAGAAAGGAGGTGACCCTTGACTGAAGCAAAACGGAGCAGAGCTGAGAAGACCCGGCAAGGGGCTAGATGTGCTCTCTCCCCTGCCCTTTATGTGCATATATGTGTTTCTGTGTGCTGGGACGTGTCTGGGCGCACAGATTTGTGAGTGTAGCGGATCAAGGGCAATGTCAGCCATCATTCCTCAGGTGCTGTCTATCTTGTGTTTCTAAAACAGTCTCTCATTGAGGAATGGCTCACGGATTAGATTAGGCTAGCTGACCAGTGAGCCTTCTTAATGCTCGGATGACAACATGCACAACCACGTTCAGCTTTTCTTTCTTTCTTTCTTTCTTTTTTTGTTTTTTTTTGGGGGGGGGATTTGGTTTTCTCAAGACAGGGTTTCTCTGTATAGCCCTGGCTGTCCTGGAACCCACTCTGTAGACCAGGCTGGCCTCAACTCAGAAATTCGCCTGCCTCTGCCTCCCAGAGTGCTGGGATTACAGGCGTGTGCCACCACTGCCCGGCCAGCTTTTCTTAAAATATGGACTCTGGGGATGAAATTAGTGTTTGTGTGGCAAGCCCTTTGTGGACTGAGCCATCAACTCAGCCTCTGCTTCCTCTAGGCCCCAGCTAGCAAGAGCCTCTCCAAACCAGCACATAACCATCCAAACCAGAGGTCAGTTTTCTCCTAAAAAAAAAAAAAAAAAAAAAAAAAAAAACTGGCACGGAACTTTCTCAGCTCAGCCAGGTGTTCCTCTCCTGATAGGCAAAGCTTTCTACAGCCCTTGGCCTCTTCCTGCTCCACCTCCCCTGCCTCCCGACACCTCTACCGGAAACACCACTAACCAAAACAGCCGCTCCGCTCCTTCCAAGGGGATAATCAAAGTGCAGCGTCTCTAGAGAGGACCTGGCTCACAGAACAAGTCTTTAATTTCAAGTTGACAAGGTTGGGAGCATGTGCTACGGGCACTTGGATAGGCAAGATGGATGAATGGCCAGGGAGTGCAGATGGTGAGCCAGAGGGTGGAGGGGAAGAGGGTGGAGGGCTGAGGGTGGAGGGAGCCTTAGGAAGTTTTCCAGCAGCAAGCCGGGGACTTTACTCTCTGACATGCCTGCAGGGTGGAGATGTGGACGTTTCTTGCCCACCCAGATCCCCACTCAACATAGGGACACCTGCATGTCCCCTACTCCCTCAGAACAGGTTCCAAGGAGGGAGGAAACAAACCACACAGAGGATAGAGGTGAGACCTAAATGTGGGCTTGGACAGAGCTGCTGTTGCCCTGACTGCTGCTTGGGCCTTTGCATTCAATGTAAAGCTGCTTTGCAATTTGCCCCTGCTGAGAAAAGCAAACAAACAAACAACAAAAAACAAATCTAAAATGAGGTGGAAAAAACTCCAGGTGCTTTGAAGCTGGTAACATCCTGTCTTCAAGAGAAAGTTGGCTCAGAGAGGGTGAGAGGCCTGCACGTGGTCACAAAGCAAGTCTGAGATAAGCCAAGAATGGAATGGGAAAGGGTCGGGTGGGCAGGGTAGGTGGGGTGGGGTGAGGTGGAATAGATTGGGGTAGGACAGGATGGGGTTCAGTGGGGTGGGATACCAAAGATTCTCTGGCATTCATAAGTGATCCAACCCAGAACCTTAGTGCAGTCCATGTTTCCCAAAAGCAACCTGGAACTGGTTAGACAACACACGCGGGTTCCCTTTCACAGCAGCAGAACAGCAGCAAGCTCTACAACCTGTTTGGAGACTTCTTGTACACATCACTCAATGGTTGGAATCTGTGCCTTGGTGGCAGGACAGATACTTTCTCGCTGGTCACTGTGGAGGAGCAGAAAGGACTCAAGCACTCACAAAAGTGGCAGCTCTTTCACATTTCCGAGCTGTGAGCCCTGTGGCTGGCTGGCCATGGCTGCCTTGGGCTCAGGCTCAGGGAATAAGGAGGCTTCCATAGGCAAATGAACAAGAACAGAAAGATCAGCCTTCGGGGAAGATAGCTCCAGCTCCAGCACTGCCACCCAGACCTTCCCTGCTCTATTTGCCAACACTGTCCGTGGGCACTGGGCACCAGGGAACAGGCGCCTGGATGTCAGCCCCTTTTGAAGGGGTCCCCTTTCCCCAGTCCACAGGATACAGCAGTCCCATTCTACAGCACCCTGGCTTCCTGAAACCTGTATGATCTGAAAAATGCAGTATCCCATCTCTTTGCAGGTGCTTAGACATATGTGTGAATCTAACTACCACTTCTGTAGAGTTCTTGTCTGACATTCCCCACCTGCTAACATTCCTCAGACCCAAGAATCCAGCCCATCCACGGCATGTTCCAGCCTGAGCACCTCCCTAACAATGGACTCTGGAACGCCCGTCTGCCTCTCCTAAGGCAGATTAAGGTTCATCTTTGTGTCTTTTTGTTATCAAGCCATCTTGGTCTATCTGTTCTTGCTCTCTGATGTGGTTAAGCCTAGATCCCATTTAGAAGAGAGGCTAGCCAGGTGGGCGGTGGTGGCACACACCTGTAATCCTAGCACTTAGAAAGAAAGCAAGGACAGGCAGATCTCTGTGAGTTCAAGGCCAACCTGGTCCACAGAGTGAGTTTCAGGACAACCAGGGCTACACAGAGAAACCCTATCTCGAAAAACAAGGGGAGGGTGGTGTAGGAACCCCTTTTTGCCTGCCCTGGCATTTGGCACTCTCTGGGTGGCAAGGATAAGAGAGGAGATTCAGAAGTGGGTCTTCAGTGGCCTGCTCCATGCTGGCCCCTCTGCTGTTGCCTGTACCCTCAGGCCAACAGGCCCCTCTGCACTAGCAACACTGTGAAGCCGGATGATCACCAACTGATTAAGAACAGTGACTTTCAGTGACATGGGACTGTTGGGGCTGCAATGGATCCCCTAACCCAGGGACCCCAGATGCCCTCAGCCTGTGCCCACGTGCCTAGTTCCCAGGGAATCAAGCAGGGTATGAGCTGGCCTGCTCCTGTCTCTTGCCTCTATACTTGGCCTTTAATATTCATGAGCCCTCCCTGCAGGGGAGCTAAAAATGTTCCGCTCCTAAATCTAACTGCTTCTCGGAAGCCTAATTAAATTCTTTGGTGGAAAGGGGGAAAAATGACCTTCAAAACTGCCAGAACTAGTCAGAGTGGCATGTCCTGCAATCCCTTCCACTCCCCTGCCTTCCCACTGCAGGGGTGCGTCCTCTGTGATAAGGTTCTCCACTCCTCCCTAGGGCTAAGTGTCCGAGGTGCTCTAGACTTCCTCCAGTGAGAGAAACAGAGATGACTAGGTGGTTGCATGCATCTGACTGACGACCTGGATTCGATCCCTGGGACCCACACAGCGGAAGGAGAGAACCAACAGTAGGAAGTCGTCCTTTGGCATCCACACACAAACTATGGCATGCTCCAGATGTCTGGTTTGTTGGGGCATGCATGTGGCCACACACATGCACATACAGCATACATGTAGTAGAGAAAAGTGATTGTTTTGAGGCCTCAAGGGTCTGGATGACCTTAGTGTTCACTAGAAATATCCAACCTCAGCGAAAGGTCAGGATTAAAAGGAAGAAGAATGGTCGCAGGAAGGGTTGGCACTGGTGGAAAGGAAAGCAGCCATCCTTCTACACAGAACCTTGTGTTGCCGAGTGTTCTGGAAACCTCATTCATGTGTCCTGGAAAACCCACATAGGGTGGAGAAGAGCCCTGGGCACACTTGTACTCAAGAGCCTGGGACTGGAGCTCATACTCCAGCAAATTGTTTCATTTACAAGGTGCAGTGGGCAATCCCGCTAGAGCAGTGGATCTCAACCTGTGGGTCTCGACCCCTTTGGTAGATCAAATAACCTTTTCACTAGGGTCACCTAACAGATGTCCTGCATATCAGATATCTCCATTATGATTCATAACAGCAGCAAAATAACAGTTGTGAAAGAGCAACACAAATAATTTTATGGTTGGGGGTCACTACATGAGGAACTCTATTAAAGGGGGTACAACATTAGGAAGGTTGAGAACTACTGGCCTCTTTGAAGGTTGCTAAGTCAAAAGGTCTGACTGTCCTGTCTTCCCTGTGGCCTGTCCTCCAGAGAAGGCTGAGGAGAAGATACAGGTACAAAGTCCCTTGCTTGAGCAGGCTCAGGGCTTACACCCTGGAGAAAGGCGTCTTAGATCCTGAGAAGTCCCTGTGACAAACCTGAGAGAAATTATTAGAGTTCAGCTGATCCATTACTTTGGCCTGAAGTGAGGGAGAACTTCCTGATGGAAAGAGCATATGACAGAGACTACACACCTCATGGCACCCAGAAGCAGAGGAATAACAGGAAGCGGCTAGGACCAGATAAATCTTCAAATGTGTGCCCCTAATATGTTGTGGATCGCCCTGGGCTTGTATTTTGATGCTAATTCCACTCCTTGGAGGAGCTGCAGATGAGGAGTTGCCTTGTGAACCTTCTCTCCTCACCTTAACTTTTCAAATAAAGGCTTGAGCCAATGATTGGGCAGGAGGAAGGGGGAGGAGCTGAGAGTTTGGGGGAGGAGAAAAGGATCACTGGGAAGGGGGAGGAGCTACAGGGGATTTTGCCTGGAAAGGCTGCAGAGAGAGAAGTGCGTAACCTGGAGAAACTACAAGTTATATAGGATAATATAGATGGGAATAGAGTAGTATACTGGGAGATCAGCCCAATCTAGGTTTATAGCTTGTATTGTTACTGATTGAGTTGAGATTTCTTTTACCAGCTAATTGGGTTGGAAACATATAGCAACACTAATAAACCACTTTTTCTAGATAGGCCACCACTTCCTGAGCCTCCAATGATTCCTGATGTCATCAGATGATGACTCCATTGATGGGTTGGTTAGTCTAAGGATGACGTCAGAGCTCTTACCGTCTCACCATTTCTCAGTGATTGGATTCACCACCTGGGGACTGAGTCTTCAACATGTAAGACAACCAGAGAACATAGCACATCCGAACCAAAACAGAACCCACAAGCCCCTCTGCATGAGAAGGAAGAGGCTGACTAGAACTCCCAAGGTAGAAAGCTGAAAAAGATGTGAGGCCTGGCCGTGCCAGGCTCTGGTTCCCCTCCACCTTCTTTGAGACATCTGCTGCTATAAAAGTTCCACTTGTCTGATAGAGAAGGGGAGTCAGAGTCTGAGGGGCCCATTGTTCTCTCCTCCATTCCAGGAGGAGGTCATGGTTATCTGGTCCTATCTAGGAAGGACCTAAGGAATCATTTGCAAACAGTGTCACGGCTCATAGTGATGTAAATCTGCAATACCTGGTTTCCACCTGACCAATTCACTCCCAAAGTGAAGTCCTTACACTCAGTTTCTGGGTCATTCTGAGTCTACCAGCACAGACCCTACTCTGTGTCTACATTCTCAGGGGATGACCAAATACTTCCAGGAGGCAGGGCCACTACACTAGGCAGGCAACAGATGTCAAAGGTATGGAGTATGCTCCAAGCAGCCAGAGAATTCACTGCACTCTTGGCCTTACTCAATCTGTCCTCCGATCCCCACTCACTCCTGGCTGACCCTTTTACTTACTGTTCTTGACCTGAGGACCTCCATCTGGCACCTTCCCTCCCCCACCCCTACTCTCCACCTCTCTCATGGCTTCGTTCAAGGACAATTGCCAGACCAGCTCATAGCATCTTCCTTAGGCCTGGTTTTCAGATAGGCTGGACCCCTCATTCTATCCCATAGTCTGGAGCCCATTTTAAACATCTCTATGTTGGAATCTTAACCCTGAAGCTAACTTTGTAATCCTCAGGAGACCACTGTGTTCCTGGTTTTGATGGCTTTGGGACCTCCAGTGTACCTTGAGGAGGAGTCTCGGATGTTTCCTGAAGAGTGAACAAGAGTTGCCAAGCTGGATAGACAGGAATTATCTGGATAAAGGAGGAAACTCACTGATGGTACTCATGCTGGGCTGAGATGCATGATGGGAATGTTGGGTGATGGAGATGACCTGATCCCACCTTCACACTCCTCTGTCTGAGTGAGGACTCTGGTGAAAGAGCGGTAAACAGTGAAGATGAGGGTGGTTGGGCATACATATGTGCACAGACAGGCCATGGCTATCCCAACAGTGCTCCCCTGCCCATGGCTATCCCAACAGTGCTCCCTGACCAAAGAGCTCCTCACCCTGTCCATGGCATCCTTAGATCCAATTCTTTCTGCAATGGCTTCCTCCAAGATGGTTCTGCCGGAGGAGTATTGTACCCCCTCCCCCCGCCCTCCCCCCAGCTTTGCCTCCACCAGCTCTGTGTATATAGTAGGATCCCAGCACAGAGGCTAAGGGCACCCACCACTGCTCACACCTGATTCTCCTTCTGTGCCATTTTTGAAACTCTTAAAGGTGAATACACAGTGCCACCCAAACCCCCATCTCGGAATGAGACCCAGCCATCTCTGGCCAGTCCACAGGGAAAGACCAGGATGACAGCATGTCCTCATCCTTAGAAAACAAAGACACTTTGATGACGAGCCTGTTGGTCAGTGCAACTGGCCTCATGCCAGGGTGTGTGGAGGTGTCCTAGAACAAATGAGGTCATCCAGGTCCCATCATCAGATGGAAATAGGGTCACCATCCTCTGCAGGAGCCCCTTCAGATGCTCTTAGACGTGTGACCTAACAGCTGGCCAGATGTTACTCTGAAGAATAAAAATAAACTATGTTTCCGACATGTGGATTAAGACAAAAGGATACATACTTCCTGCTCTATTAAAACAAATTTAATACTGGAACAAAACTTCCATTTGGGAGACAGGTCTTGTTATGTAGCCCACGCTGTTCTCAAACTTGTGGTCTTCCGGCCTCTGCCTCCCAAGTGCTGGGATTTTAGAGATGGGTCACCAGTCTGGTGAATCTTGATATTGCTGCGATGGCCCATCTAATCTCTCTAGACAGTTGCTTCTGTAAATTGGGGCTTGGATCTCCTGTCTTCCTTTACTGCAGTTGCTGTGGTGGGCATCCTAGGACCCTCCAGAAATCAGACCACGCCTCCAGCTGCCTGGACACTTAGAGCCTCTGGTACCCAGCTAGGTCTTTCTGCATAAATGCCCTTTGGAGCAAAAAGCCGCCCTTCTTTATGGCAGGTGTCCCCCATCAACGTAGGTACCATCTTCCAGGGCAGCCAAGGGGAAGGGAGGGCGGACCCTTCACTGTTCCACCTCTGCCAGCCACCTCAGGGTGGGGAGGGGTGCTGTTAGAGATCCCCCTTGCCCAAACTTGCTTTCCTGTCTCCCTTACAGGTGTTCTCTGAATGCTGTCCACAGATCTCTGTCTTGGAGTCTTTTTTCTTAGGACCCCAAACAGAGACAGCCTCCAAGGTGTAGTCAGCAGTCACACGGCACAGCGCCCTAACACATAGAACTCAATTAGGGAGATCTGCTGTGAGTCTCCTTGGAGGTCATTATTTTCCAGCTCTGGCTGAACATCAAAATCAGATGTAGGATTTCAAAAGAAGAAAAAAGTCCCAAAGCCAAAGCCACTTCCCCCGTTCTGATTCAGTATGGATTTCTGCAGTTTACACATTCCGTGTTTCCGATAGACAGTCCAGGCTGTGGACCCATGACCAGGGAAGGAAGGCATCTTTATTCACAACCACCATCCTTGAAATCTACAGTTTCAGACCCATGGACCCTTGAAGGGCAAAGTGAGGGTCTAAGGGCAGGTGATAGCTTAGCTACTCAAAGCGCTCTCAACTCTGCCATCTTGATTTGACTGGCAGGGTCATTGCTTCAGAGCGGCATGAAGACCTCGGGTGCTGCTCTCTCTAGCATAGGCACAAGGTCATGGCATTTACTGAGCAGATGCAGGGACATCAGGGAGATGTGAGCAGGTTCTTCATTTATGGTACAGCTGTAGCTGGAACAGTCCAGAGTTCACTGTGGCAATCTGAGAGGACTTCCAGGAGGTGGTGGGCTCTGAACTAGATGATGAAGAACAGCAAGTCTTCAGTCAGGGAGCCCTCAGTAAGGATGCCAGACCCCAGGATGGTCGTCCCAGTCAGTGTTGAGCCTGTTTCTAAGGAAACCAGTCCTGATCTGTATTCTCATCCTCTTTCCGGCATGACTGGGCATTTCAGAGGCTCTCAGACTCATGGGCCAGCAGGCAGTGATTGCCTGGCTTTTATAAGAGCACATTTTGTTCTAAAGATTAAAACGTAGGCAAGGGTTGGTTGGAAATTTGTTTAATCTGCACTTCATTAGTCCTGCTTTTCTCTAAGGACAGGAGTCTCACAGCCTTGTGGCTTCGCTACTTACAAGCTGTGCAACCTTAGCCAAGTTACTTGATCGCTCCAAGCCTCTATTTGTTTGACCTTAAAAATGGGCACAAGAATTCTAATCCCCCCACCCCCACCCCCGCCCCACACCCTGCTCGGGATTTTTCACAAGGATGGATCAGTGCCACCATTTCAGTGAAGAGCAAGCTCATTTCCAGCACAGGCTGCTGCGGATTTCTCTCATTTCCCTTTTGAAAACCCCAGACGCCAAAGCCAGCAAGGTGACAGCCACTGCCCAGAGCACAGCCATCGAGCTCCCCACACCACCCGAGGAGTGGAGACGAGGCCGTAGTTCTCACATTGCACTCAAAGGCTTTCTCCAGCATGGGATGGTAGCCCCTCTCCTCCGGTGTCTCCACTCTCTCATCTCTCAGGCTCTGAGAGGAATCAAGCATCTTCTCCCAAATATGCACGCTCCTCGATGTCCCGTCACCTTCTAGTCCCTCTGCCAGCCTGTGCCCTCCACACCTCCGTGCCCTCCCCGGGCCTTTCTCTCTGCTCTGACCTCTCTGGACCTCCTAACTCAGCCTGAGGTCAGGCCTCCCTGGCTATCCACTGCTACCTAGGAAAGGTGGGATTTTCCTTCTCAGACCCCTGGGGAAGCACCCTTTTCTGATGCATTTGGAGCGAGTTCTTGACCACAACCACTGTGCCTGTCAGTCACGATGGAGGGGTGGGGCCACTCATGGAAGCTGGGACTGGGAGCTAACTCTGGATTCTCAGTCCCTGCTCCTTCCCTCTAACCCCCATATCTCCATCTATAAGCTGAATCTCCTGCCTGTAGAATCCTCCTGCTGGGCTGTTAGTCACTGTGTCCCCAGTGTCAAGCCCTAGGAGACCCTGGTGCCTCCCCATCCCCATCTCTAGCCCATCCCCAAGCACTCTTCCCCAGGTCCAAAAGCCCAGCTTAGGCTATGGATTCTGGGAGACAGGTCACGTCTACCACCCCGAGGTGCAGTGCGAGCCAAACTAATCAATGGCAGAGCGGTAGATTAAGGGGCCTTGCTCAAAGCCATCCATCACTGTCGTTTACCCGGGCCTGTCAGGCTGCAAATGGAAAAGGAGATGATGTGAAACAACCCATCTGCAGGTTCTTAACGCTCTTTACAAATTGCCGTAGTGAATAACTTGTTGCCTGTATTTATCCCTTTTCAAATTGTCTCTTAGCTACAGTCATCCGTCTTCATTCTGCACACTGATGGCATGCGCACTGCCAGTTGGGCAACCTCATTATTTTGCTGATGTCACTGCCTGGAGGAGGAAGGGGAGGAAGAGAAGGAAAGGTGGGAGTGGGGTAGAGAGAGAAGGGGGGGGAACAAAATGAGGGAAGACTGGAGAAGGAAGAGGGGAAGGGAGGAAAGGAGGCAGTGGGGTGTGAGCTGTAACCATAGCCATGGGGAAAGGGCATCAACTGTAGAGCTCGCCTGGGCAGGCATCAGGTCACCTCAGGCCCCACCCCCTAGGCTCAGTGAGGAACTGCTTCTTCCTCCAGGGAGTCTGTGGACAGGAATGGTCTTCCCCCAGGACCCCAGTAGCTTGATCAGCTTGATCAAAGCCACAGAGTATAACCATTCATTGTCCTGCTCTCAAAAAGAAGAGCCCTCTGCAGTGTGACAGTAAGCCATTTTCATCTTGTTGTTAGTTTTCTGTTGTCTGTCTGTCTGTCTGTCTTGACAAGGTCTCACTCCGTAACTCTGGCTGATCTAGAATTCTCTGTGTAGCCCAGGTTGGCCACACCCACGCTGAGTCTCCCTGTGCTGTTGGTTTCCAAGCTCAAAGACTGTAGGTAAGCCACCCTCTCCTCTGGTGGTAAGCTTTATGCATTACATCATCTTTAACATTTCCTACCCCTCTTCAACCTTCCTGTCAAGACTCAGTAGTTTGGGCTTTCCAGTGAGACACTTCAGCAGGCTTTGATCCCTATGCTTGGGTCTGGCTGCCACCATTCTTTCTCCTCCAGCTCCGAGATGCAGCTCTCAGATCTGGAAAGGATGCTTGCATTCCCCTATTCCTACATTGGCACCCACCCTCAGGTGACGGTATTGGGACACAGAGCCATTGACAGGTTCTTAAATCGTGAAGATGGAGCCCTTACAAACAGGATTAGTGCCTTCACAAAAGGGTCCCCAGGGAAATGTTGCATTGTGTCAGCCTCTGAGGACACAGCAAGAAACCATCGTCTCCGAACCATAAACCCCATCAAATACAGAATCTGGCAACACCTTGATCTTTGACTTCCCAGCCTCCAGAACACCAAGAAATAAACTCTATATGCCCGTCAGCTTTAACCAAGTGTGATACCTACTCACTCGCCAACTAGCCAGTCTCTCCCCCTCTCCTGGCCATAGTAAATTGAACTGTCTGTGAAGGGCCTCACTCAGTATTGCTTCCCTCACTTAGGGCCTGTCAGTGATCGCTAGATCAGAGCCAGTCGGCCACCCTGCCCAGGGCGCTGTAAAGGTCAAGGGTGGTGCTGTAGAAATTCCTATTGAGCTGGGCTCATCTGGTAAGAGTACTTTTCTAGCATTCATGGGGCCCTGGGTTTCATCGCTGGCACCACCTGAGACAGCTTCAGTGACTCACACCTGGAACCCCAGCTCTCAGGAAACAGGGACAGGATGATCAAGGTCATCCTCATCGCACAGCAAGTTTGAGCCCAGCCTGATTTACAAGAGACTTTATCCAAAACTAACTAATCCGACCCCTGGTAACACAGGGGCCTGTGGAGCACAGAGACCAGACATCATTCACCCTGTGTCACACAGCTCCTTGGTAGGAATCAGTGAGCAGGCTCCAGTCTTGTCATCCCATGCTGTTCCTCTTAGACAGTAAAAGCCCTGCATCAGGTCCAACTCCCTGACTCAGATAAGAGTACCTCAAGGCTAGAGTCCTGTTTCATCATAACCCTTTATCCTCCCCCAGGCTCAGGACAGGGCGGGGCTCATGTATAATGACCAGAAAAGAGAAGATCCTTGCAGTCAGTTCTTCTAGGGGAGAAATGTCTTACAAACAGAAGAAGGCAGCTGGCCCCACAGGGCTCCAAATTTGCCCTTCTGTATACTGGTTACTATAGCTCACATAGGCTCACGCAGTACTGAGCTGTCAGGCATTGCGTTTCTAACACTGTAGCCAGTATTCCCATCCGGTCTTCCACAGGAGACCTTTAAATATTTGAAAACAGCTGTCAGGATTCACTTAGCTCTTCTGTCTCCCAGGTTTAGGTTCCCTGGCAATCTCAACCACTCCCCGCATGGCACAGTATAGCGACCTTGGGCCATCCCGTTTCCCTCTCCCAACTGCCGCACCATTTGTCAACATCCTCACTCAGCCGTTGCTCCTGGAATGAAATACAAGGCTCCAGATGTGGACCAGCCACTGCCAAGCTCAGAGAAAGCTACCACCTCCCCTGTCCTGCACTTTGATTGATTTAGCCGGAGACTGCGCCCCCACACACACCCCCTTGGCAGCTCCCCACATGGCTGGCTCACATGGCACTTTGTTAACCCATTACTGTCTACCCCACACGTCTCTATCTTGTCCTAGAGGATAATGCCATAGTCTTTACGAAACACCTGCCGAAACCTGGATTTGCCATATTCCTGATGCACTGTCTGTCTAGAAGCAAAGAAATCCATCAGCTGGAAGTGGGAATTTGTTTCAATTGAACTTGTACTTGGTGAACCCGGGATAATTCTTAGGGATCACCTTTTGTTTTTTTCCTACAGGGCCCATGAACCATGTATTCAATAATCTTTTTTCACTGCCCTCTACGGAGCTTCCTTCGCCCAAGGTGCTTGCTCAGTGTCTGGACTGAGAAACGGTGACAGGCTATCTGATCGATCATCGTGCCCTGAGCTTTATGGTGGTGTACGGAGGTTGTCCAGGGAAAAGCGGAGAGGGGAGTGAGTCCAAGTGTCGAAGACTCAGGGATGCCCAGGGAGGCTGTAAATAGCATGGCGGAGGGACTTTGAGTCCCTGGGTTGGGAAATTTATTAGGAGTGAGACTTTATTTCACTCCCTTGCACAATGTTTGATTCAAAGAAAATAGGAAAACGTCACTGGAATCCCAATTCTGTGGAAGCATTTCCTTTTCTCCTATAATTAGGCGTTCTGGATTTTTAGTATCATTTTTGTATGTGTTTGTTTCTTCTGATTTCCACAGGCTATTTTTAGGCCAATCATGACTCACTTTTTGAAAAGCTTACAAAAAATAGAAAAGGCTTTCCCCCCCAGCAATCAAATGTTCCTGTCCTCTGGGTGACATGCATTTAGGTAAGTCAAAGATGAGTGACAGTTGTGGGGGAGGGGGACACCCAGAAGGCACACAGGAGGAAGGCTCTGCTGTGGGAGGAAGGACAATTAAGGCAAAAGATTCACATGGGGACCTTCCAGCCCTTGCCAGTCCCACTGATGATCCCTACTCAGTCTTCCAAAGGAGGGTTAGATTGAGGTGCCAGGCCTGGTCACAGGAAGAGCCCAGAAGATTCAAGAAAGTTATTTCACCCCTGGGAGAACCATCAGGCTGGTATTCTGTGGACAGAGCCCAGGAAACAGTAACTATGAGATACATACATACAATGGACTCAAGACAGGAGAGAATTAGCTCAGAGCTGTTCTTTGGTAGAAGAAGCCCAAACTAAGTAAGAACTCTTGTATCCAAGGTTTCTTCCATGCTGACTGTGAAACCAGAAAAGAATGCCACTGGAAGAATTCCAACTCCAAAAGAGAAACTGAGTCACCGTTTTCAAGGTCTCCTCCAACACCAGGACTCTGGGAAAGAGGAAACATCGAGAGCTACATCAGCACTTGTCCTCAAAACAGACAACACAGAGGGACAGGGTCCTTCCAGAAAGGGCAGCATACATTTTCTCCCCATCTTCCACACCAGAGGACTCGGAGTGCCTAGATATGGAGTCCTTGCTCACTTCACTACCCAGTTCCCCCCAGAGGTTTCACAAGTCCAGTTCCTTCCTTCTGTGAGTTTAGATTCTAAGACATGCACTCTTAACATGTGTGTAGAACATGTGCTGTCACATAATAATAACCCACAGAATAAGAAGGTGAGTGAGTACTGTGTCAGGAGGAGGAAATTCTCAGATCTTTGAGCCACCTCTAAACTACATACATAGGACACATGGACCGTGCCACCAGACAGGCTTAAGAGCTGGTGAGGTGGGGCATGCTCAAGCCCCGGGAATATCAGAGATTTGTGGACGGCAGGAGTGGGGCTGCTCCTTCCCTCTCTGTGTCTGCTCTAAAACTTGTAGCCAGACACCCAACTGAGAGGACCTCAGTCAGTCAGTCATAAAATGCAGCACCCGGAGTCCTTCCCTATGCAAATAGAGCATCACCAACATCTTAACCTCAGCCAATAGGAAGCATTTATCACCCCGAAATCCCATCCCACTCCCCAAGGTTTATATAGTCCCTGTCCACATGGAATAAACCACACCCGTATTTCACCAAGGACCTCCTGAGAGTGGTTGTCTTTATTTAGCTGTAGCACTTGGGGAAGGGCTCTCTCTCCTGAGATACTCATCATCGGATCTTGGACCCTCCTGCCTGCCTGGTCAGGCTCTCATTGCCTGCAGAGGTTCACATCAGAGTGTCACTGTAGTCATCATGGGACCCCAGGACCCTGGCTAACTGCCATGTGAAGGCAGTCGAAACTTCTTTCTTCCTCTTTTAGAGCTCTAACACTCCCAGCATTCCCTGAGCTCCACGGAACCTATCCATCCCTGGCTCTTCATCCTCCTCAGTCTGGCAATCAGAGATATCTGATGTCCCAGAGGAGAGGGGGCAGACTGCAGACTCCCAGTCCCAGGCTTTTCCCAGCAACCCCCACTCCCACCCCCCCACCCCCCGACCCTTCGCAGAGCCGGGATATTGGCTGCATCCTAATACTGCCAGCAGAAAGGCAGAACCAGGACCCACATACATATGCCTGCCTAGACTGTGTTACAGTCTCCTGTCTCCATGTTACTATGACACTTTAGAACCAGTTCCCACACAGGAACCACGTGATAATAGAAATGCCCTCTAGAAAAGTGGAGAACTTCTGGGAAAATGTCACAGTTTGTCTGTCCTAGCCTCCTGCATTCATTCCCAGAAGCTCCTACAGAGCTCTGGACACTGAGGGGACAAGAGGAGCAGAGCTGGTATGATGCCTGACTTAGTGCCCAACTCACATACAAAGCATAGCACTGAGAGGCAGCCGTAGACACTAGCAGACAATCAGGAAAGCGTGGACCCACACTCCTTGGGTGAATCACACAATGTGTGTGATTTCAGGCCTGGGGACTCATGTAAGAGTTGACATTTGGCCAGGAATCTGAGGAATGAGGGTCCTGTAACTGGGTATAGGGTGGAGAGATGGGGAAGTCTAATATTATGGAGGGCTGAAAGGTGTACTCCTTGAACAAGGGGCATAGTTCATTAGATCAGTGTAGAGCTGGTACCTGTTGGATGAAGCTCATCACTGAAGACATGTGGTTCTCCAGACAATCCTGCCTTCCTGTTCTAGAAAGGAAGGCAGATAGCTCAAAACTTTACAAATAGCTAGCTGGTGACATTCAGGAAAGCTCTTACAAGGAAATTTCCAGTATTAGGGGAAATCAGAAGAGGACCAACTTGGGGCATTCTTAGGAGTTGGAATTAATCAGAATTGATGGCTGACTGAGTGGTGTGACCAAGGAACCCTGGGGAAGTGAGAAGGGTTCTGACGCTGGGCACCAGACATGTCGGGGAGCCATTCACAGACATGGGAAATGGGAAATACTGAGCATTGTCCTTGAGTGTGACTTGGGAGTGTCATCTGTCCAGCAGCCTCCCTTGGATAGAGTGTGAAGAGAATTAAGGAATCATCCCAGGAGAATCTACTCCACAAGTGTGACCTTCAAGGGCAACCAACATGGAGGGTAGGAGGAACCAGGAGAGGCCATAAGTAAGCTCAGGCCTGAGGCACTGAGAGTGGCTTGCTTATAGAACTACAATAGGCTGTGCTTGGTGGGGTAGGGTAGTGCCTAGGTGTGATCAGAAAGGGGAATGGGGAGCCAGGCAGAGGCAGGAGCACCCAGGGAATTCAATTTGTTGGAAGCACAAAAGGAGCAATTAAAGAAGTTGAGATAGAAAATTACACAGTTTGATTTGTTTTCTGAAAAAGAGGTCCAGTGGGTCTGTGGGGCAGATGATGGCTCAGTAAGAGTGGGAGGGGTCGGGAAAGGGGCTCAGAACTGGGGGAGGGGCTCAGAACTTGGGAACTTGAACTGATGGGACTTAAACTCAGGGTGTGTCAAGGGGAAAGAGGAAGAAAGGATGACCTCAGGGTTGGTTTTAAGGTTGACGAATTCACTTTGGGATCTTGTGAAACACACTTGAAGACACCCGGGAGGAGATCAGATGGGCGAGCCTGGAGCCCAGGAACACAGCAAGGACGAGGCACAGGCTTGAGGCACTTCAAGCTCGGGGCATTACGAAAGGAGGTTGGAGAACCCATGTGTTCCTCTCCAAGGACAGCTCTGTGCTCTGCTGTGTGTGGTCAGAACAGTCTGGGTTCTGTTGCGTGAGGAAGGTCCAGAAGTACCCCCAACCTTGCTTTCCCTTCACACCCGACTCCCCGCAGCCAAGACACAGTTGGATCTGTCCGCCAGGCTCCTGCAGTTCTCATATCGCAATGGCCTCTCTGGAGACCCGGTCCTTATCCTACCTGGTAGATAAGAAGATGCTTATCCACCCGCATCTTCTGCCCATCTCCCCCACTGCAGCTTCAGCATATAGCCCATGTCTCCACAGAGGAGAACAGTTCCAGGGAGAGCCTAATCACATCAAAACAAGAAGCCAGTTCCTAGCCCAGCAGAAACCTCCCTCATGTCCCATTGTTTTGCTTCTGTTCCTCTCCATTCCCTCTACTTCCTCAGTCTTACAGTCCCAGGTGGTGCTAATCTCTGGGCCAAAAACTTTTGCCTCTTATGTCATGGAGATCACTTTACAAGCCTCTCCAGCTGCAGCCTCCGGGGCCATCTCCTTGCCACCTTCGTCTCTTAGGGCCAGCCAGCACCGTCTTCTCAGTTAGTCCGATACTCTGGATCAGTCACGACCTCTCAGATTCGTCAGAATTATTCCACCGAAGTGGAGGCTGCCATGTCCACTTGCCTGGTCCACTTGCACCTGCGGGCCTCCTACACCTACCTCTCTCCTGGCTTCCTTTTTGGTGATGTGGCTCTGGAGGGCTAGGCCACTTCTGAGAATTGGCCGAGGAGAAGCACAAGGGCGCAGAGCATCTCCTCAAGTTGCAGAATGATCTCAGGGGTGGTGCACTCTTCCAGGATGTGCAGAAGCCATCTCGAGATGAATGGGGTAAAACCCAGGAGGCCACGGAAGCTGCCTTGGCCCTGGAGAGGAGCCTGAACCATGCCCTCTTGGGTCTGCATGCCCTGGGTTCTGATCACACAGACCCTCATCTCTGTGACTTCCGGGAAAACCACTTCCTGGAAAAGGAGGTGAAGCTCATCAAGTAGATGGGCGACCACCTGACCAACCTCCGTAGGCTGGCAGGGCCACCACCGGTGCATCTCTAGGCAAGTATCTCTTTTAGTGATTCACTCTCAAGCACAACAAGGAGGCCTCTGTGCCTTCCAAGGGGCTCCCTCCCTGCAGGACCTCTACCTGAATGAACCCCTCAAGCCACAGCTTTGTAACTGCTCTAGAGCCTCTCTCAAGTCTTGGACCAAGTGAAAATAAAGCTTTTTTGAGACAGAAAAAAAAAAAAAAAAAGAACGGTGGAGCATACCTTTAGCCCTTGGGAGGTAAACACCGGTGAACCCTTGTGAGTTCAAAGCCAGCCTGGTCTACATAGTGACTCCCAGGCCAGCCAATGGTACACAATAAGACCCTTTCTGAGGGGGCAGGGCAAAGAGAACACAAGCGTATTTATGCTTAGTGATCAGCTAGCTTTCTCCACCCTATACAGTACAAGGTTCCAACCCAGGGAATAGTGCCGCCCACTTTCAGGTTGGCACATTAATTCAGATAGTTAAGACAACCCCCCATAGGAATGCCCACAGGCTAACCTGATCAAGACAGTTCATCCCTGAGACTCTCTCTCTTCTCAAGTGATTCCAGGTTGTGTTAAGTTGACAATTAAAACTAAGTGTCACAGAGGGATTTAAGCATCAAGTGCTGCCTGTCAGAGACTGGGAAAGATATTCTAAAGCCGTCATTGCTTTCCAATAGAATGTGTTTGCTAAGGACCTTGCTATGGATAGAGAAACAGCAGCAGGTGGTACCAAGGGCATGTGGTACGCCCTTCCTGTAGGCCTACTCCTTCCTGTAAATCTGAGGATCCATTTCTCCCTGGCCTCTGCATGGTCTCCCTTTCTCAGATGCTTCACCCAGGCCTCCCTTCCAGCCAGAAACAGCTATAGGTGATGTGCAGAACAGCTATAAGTGATATGCAGAACAGCTATAGGTGATATGCAGAACAGCTATAGGTGATATGCATGCCTCACTCCTGGGTTCTAAGTTTAGATCCAGTACCTAAAGTGTGCCTCTGGCACAGAGGCTACCTAGGGCACCTAGGTGGCTGGGGGATCAGCTATTGCTTCTTATACCTGGACCCCAGGCAGAAGCTCACCATCCCCTTGAGCCACGCTCCCACCTACAAAAGGGGGATATGTGGTACACATCTGCTGTCCTTTAGTGGCAGCTTAGGTGGACATCACAGCAGCTGCCTGTCTTACCCCAGATCCAGGGAGGTCCTTGACATGAGCCTGACACTCTGTGAAACCCTTAGCATCCAGCGGACAGAGGGGTCAGTAAAGCTGGAATGGGAAAGAAAGAAAAAAGACACCAGTACTCCAGGTCTGGAGGAGGGGAGGAGCCAGAGCTAAGGTTTCACTTAGTGCCTCTGATGTCACACTTCTCTGCAGGAATTTGCTGCATTAAGATGCAAAGGAAACAGGTCTAAATCCTGGCACTGCCCTTCACCAGCACCGCTGTGATTTTAAGCAGGTCATTCCCCACCTCTGGGTCAATAAAATGAGGGGGCAGAGGCACCTCACTCTTAACTCTCAGTCAAGACAACTCCAACTTTCTCTGAGATATTCCAAATGCCTGGTCTGAGAAATCTTTATATCTCTCAAGTTCACCTGCCAGCTTCCGGGAATGTCCAATTGCTCAGATGTAGCTCGATTGGGAGAGTGCGCCTGCCTATCACACAGCAAGTTTGGCTCCAGTCCCCCACACCACATAAACCAAGCGCGATGGCGAAGTCCTGTAATCTCTGCACCCGAGAGCATTAGATGTTCAAGGTCGCCCTTGAACACATAGGGCGCTAAGGCCAGCACAGATGACATGAAATCCTCTCTTAAAATAAGTTGGTAAGGGGACAAAGACGTCTCCTTGAGAGGCGCTTGGGGCAGTGTGGACCTCTGAGGCAACACACTCTGACAGACCGAAAGAGGCCTAAGGATGCCTACTAAGAAACATTTGTTCTCAGATCAAGGACATGACTCCCTGGAATCAAATATCTCCCGAGAAAGAATTGTGTTTCCTTCAGTTTGGTTTAGATGGGTTATGTTGTTAGTGGTATATGCTGCCTGCCCGACTAGAAATCATGTCTTGAGCAAAGGAAGGAAGACGGGGGAGTAATCTACACTCCAGAAGAAAGAAGACACAGAAAAAAAAAAAAAAGCTATCAACAACGGGGCTACAGGGGTGGTGGGAGGTGCCAGCAGGCTCCACACCACACGTAGCTGATCCCTAAGAATTCTAAGAGTTCCACTTTGGACAGGGTTTAAGGCAACGGAGGCTGTGAATCAGCCTCACAGTAGCAGTGGCTTAATCAAGTGGCATTAGCCAGAAAACCATCCCCAATAGTGGGCACTCGTATCAGGAGCAAGCCTGATCTAGAACTGTGTGGAATGCCTCTGGAGTTTTCACACCATGTCGAGAGGATGTAACCCTTTCACGTTGTTCATTTCAGTACAACCAGGGTCTTGGATCTCGTGCCCAGCGGCACTGGGGAGGAAGCTATATTTACATATCTCTGTATTTACGTGTCTCTTACCATTCACTGTGATGTTCAGTGAACTCTGGAATCTGCTATTGCTCTATGCTCCAGCCAGCCCCCATCAGCCTAACCGGGACCCCTCAAACACTCATTGGTCCCCCAGGCTCACTGGTCCATTTTTGTGTCATTCCTTGACTGGCTCACCAGAGCCATGGCCCAGGGTCGTGAGGGTGACTTTGGGAAGTCACTTTGGGAAGTCTAGCTGATTCTGCTCAGGGCCTTCCTTATTTAGTTATAATGTAGAAACTCCATTAGGCGCACCAGGTGACACTGCCCCACTCAAAGTTCCCTAAGGTTTGCGGTAAATCTCATGACCAGGGCCACCCTAGACTGGAGAGGCCAAGCCAGGCTTCAGCACTCTCCACCCACACCTGTGAGTCAGGCTAAGCCAGTCAGCTCTCCCCCTGCCTGTTGACTGAAGTTCATCTGCCTTACCCTGTAGGAGCCCAGAGATATTCAATGAAAGAGAACTTCCACTCCTGTGGTTTTGATTCCAATATGGATCATTTACTTTCAAAGCAAGACCGAGGAGGAAGCGAATGCCTGCCTTTTCCTTCGCTTGCTTCCCGGGGCTCCTAAAAGGCTACTGGTCCCACACCCGCAGCTCTCTCCGGCCTCAACACTAGCCTTCGCAAAGACCCTCGCACACCGAAGAGGTGTGCTCCACCCTGCTGGGCCCAGCACTTCTTACCCATGCTGCCCTTTGCTCTTGCTCCAACTAATAGAGGCTGGTGCGCATATGCAGCCACTAATGGGCTTCCTCTGTGTGTGCTCTCAGATGGAAGGTACGTGATTGCCTCCTTTCTGGGCCATTAAGTGAGTAGCCAGCATCATGCCCTCAACAGCAGGGCATATGGACTAGCAGAGGTTTGGGGGCCAAGAAGCCACATCCACCCCTGCTCAGATGATAAAGGTCTGGAAGCCTCCTTAAGGCTGGGGCTGTTGCCAGCTGGGACCAAAGGACCACCTCCCAGGAAGAACAGTCAAGATGCCTGGCCAGGAGATAGGATAGCCCACTTTGAGGCAGTCATATAGAGCTCATGGAGGAGTCTTCATACAGGATGGGGAAACTTAGGTCATCCCCACCCCCACCCCCAACCTCTGCATCCCAATGAAATCTGTGTTCTCTCCCTGCATCCCACTAGCTTCTGCCTGTGTCTTGGATTTCACTTAAATATTACCTCCTCTGAGGAGCCTTCCTTGATCTCCCAAACCAGGTCAGATCTCCAAATACATATTCCCACAGCACCCTCAAGTTTCATTCAGACCTCACCAAAGACATAAGTACCACAGAACAGGAACCTTTACACCTCACCCCTTCAATAGGCGAGAAAAAGTTCACTCTGTCATAGCTTGCCACTACCATCTGGGCTCCCCACGCCTGCCGAAGTCAACTGGGGTGGGCGTCTGCTGCAGTGTCAGCAAACAGGAAGCCCTGTCTTCCCTCAGAACAACCATACCTATGCCCCAAGAACAGAGCTGTGGCCCCCTCCCTATAGAAGATTCCAGAGAGACACCTTCTGCCTCCAACCAAAGTCCCTATTGGAACTATTTCTTCCATCTTCCTTCCTTGGATGACCTCGGAAAGGTGTGAGCCCCCAAGCCTTTGCACAGCCCTCTGGGTAATTTGCTAGCCTCTAGGAAATAGTAACAAATCATCTGTCCCTGGGTGTCCAACGAGGCATCTTCCAGCCCTACCTGATTTTTCCTGGGGTCCTGATGGCATCATCAGATGAAGCCCCAGACACTGCCCCCACCTCCAGCCATACAACTGCCTCGTTCTGACTGACCTCAGGGTGCTTCTGTGTAACAGTTCCTTCCGGTACTTGAGCATCCCTGCCCAGGAGCCACAGGGAGACTTCCAGACCTCTTAGACTAGGGACCCTGATTTAGATCTCTCTGCACTTCCCTCAGCCAGGTCTGCACCAGGTCTAACTCCAGGCCATAGCAGGCCGTATATGCTCTGGAGTCTTGCCCTAGCCAAGGGCCACATTCAGAGAGCAGGTCCCAGACCCAGCATCCCCAGGTTTCAGCAGCCCCAAGGAGCGTCAGTTCTAACTCTCTCCACTCTGGACTTGCCCCCGTGGTGGTGACACTGAGGAACAAGGACACCGCTATCCAGCTGGAAAAGCTCTGCTTCCTGGGTCAAGTGTTGACTTTTATGTTTCCTCACTAGCTCTGACCTGCGCTCAGATGCCCAGCTTTGCCCTGGTCGTTCACACTGTCACCTCATCAATGTGGAAATGTATTTTATCTCTACAAATTACTCTGCTAAGACCATGATTCCACTACAGTCTTTAAAAAGCGGAACAATGACCTTCTGTTCCACAGCCATACACTTTCTTTTATGCTCTCCTGAATTTAAAAGAAAGGTGAAGGTGACAGTCTTCAGAGCCAGACTTTTTAACAACCCCACCAATACTCTGCTTTTGTGAATCCCAAAGGCTGCCCATCTTTCCAGCCCCATGCATCTTTTGAGTCCCACCCACCTCTCCAACCCCGCCCATCTTCCTAGCCCCGCCCATCTCCGAGGCTCCTCCCATCTCTCCAGGCCCCCTATCAGCTCCAGTGGAAAGTGGTTCCATGACCCAACCAGAAAGTCAGATTAATATATAAATAACTGCAGCTGAAGACAAGATCTGGAGCGTGCCACAGAAGAGGTGCAAGGTCCTTGAGAAGGTCACACAGGAAGCAAGGCTCATCAATTAGAGTGCAAGTTCTCCACGTGTCTTTTAGCCTTGACCCCTACGCCGCTGTGTCTTGCCATCCACTATATAATTTTACTAGTCAGGAACAGTTTGTTAACTTTGCTCTTGGCAGTTTGATGTACAAAAAGGGCAGGCAGGTTATTGAGAATATTTAAGCTACACTTTCTCTGGCCATCTCCCCTACCCTTCACCCCTGGCCACACACCCCATCACTGATTCCTGCAGCTTCTGGTGAACCTTAGTGGAAGAAAGATGTTGGAAAATTAAATTTAAATCAAGAAGGTTTTATAGGTGTTACTGAGACTGGACTAGGAGCAAGGGACAGAATCGAGGAAACTCTAGGCAGGGCAAGATGATACAGACCTGTAATCCCAATACTTGGGAATTAAAGGCAAGAGAATTGGTAGTTCAAGGTCATGCACAACCACATAAAGAGTTCCAAGTGAGACTAGGCTACATGTGACTCTGTCTAAAAATAGCAGTAACAGTCGGAGTAACGGTGGGAAGACCCTGGGGTGTGCAGAGTAGTAACGGTGGGGAGACCCTGGGGTGTGCAGAGTAGTAACAGTGGGGAGACCCTGGGGTGTGCAGAGTAGTAACAGTGGGGAGACCCTGGGTGTGCAGAGTAGTAACAGTGGGGAGACCCTGGGTGTGCAGAGTAGTAATGGTGGGGAGACTCTGGGGTGTGCAGAGTAGTAACAGTGGGGAGACCCTGGGTGTGCAGAGTAGTAACGGTGGGGAGACCCTGGGGTGTGCAGAGTAGTAACAGTGGAGAGACCCTGGGGTGTGCAGGGAGGGGAGGATGGGTGTGCTCAGAGAAGAGCCAAGGCTGTTGCTGCTGCTGTCTGGGATAGAGGTTGTGGGCAGGGCCAGCACTTGATGCTGAAAAGGGCTGAGCAGGGCAGTGCTCGCACCTCCACAGAGGGACCATCCGGGATGCTGATTCCAGGGCCTTTGTTCTTCTCCTCCCTTCCCACCTCCCATCCCCATCCCTTGGGGACTGAACTGAGCTTCTCGGAGAACAGTCTTTGCACCTGGAATCTTGTCTAGCATGGCCGGTAGACACACTCTGAGAGAGCTTTCCTGAGGCTTCTAATCAGAAGGACAGATATCAGATTTAAAGAATACCCCCGACTATATTTAGAGAGAGAACAGAAAACCAACTCAAAATTCTTCAGCAACTTGGCTACCCACTACAGCTAGGAAGTAAGATCCCATTTCTAAAGATATCACACACTTGGGTTGCAGGATATAGATAAATCAAGCTGGAACTGACCTGGAAACTTCCTCCCTGCTGGCTAGCTTTCACAGTGCCAGGAGGTGTTCTGCGGGTTGCTCACGGAAAAAAGCCATTACCCAGCTGGGAGCCCTGCAAGCTACAGCAGCAACCTGCCAGGCAAGACGTACCCGCTGGTACAATAGTGGTACGGCTATTAAAGAAGCAAGCAGTCACTTCCTGATTGGATTTGAGGCTTGCCCCATAGGGGGGAACTCATGTCTGGTCCATACACTGATCAAGAGCCTGAAGCCAAGGAGCTTATCGGAGACCCTAAGAAGGACTGGACTCCTGCTGTTTTGCTAAAACAATCCAGTGTCAAACTGCCTTCTAAATACTTAGTTGCCCTAAGCCTTGGTCAGAGAGGTTTAGTGGTTTTTGTTTGTTTTTGCTTGGTTAGTTTTGCTTTGTGTGTTTGGCTTTTTTTTTTTTTTTACAAAGGGGGTGGAGTGTAATGAAGATACTAACTTGTCAAAGTGCTGAGAATAGGTGACTATTGAGTACTTGGCCCTAAACAGAACATCTAAGAAGATGGAGAAGAAGGCTGTGAAGTGCTGTTCTCTGGACCCCAGGTAGCCACTGCACGTGTGAACACATAGCCGCTGTGATCATACATATGACTTATATAAGACTGGCCACATCAGCATGTCATCATAGATACGGGGGTCTTATGAGGTCCCACTGCCCCCTCCTGGGGAACTACTGACAGTTCTGGGAAAAAATGGGGATTATCTTGGTTAGGATTTCCATTGCTGTGAACAGACACCATGACCAAGGCAACTCTTTTAAGGACAACATTTAAATGGGGCTGGCTCACAAGTTCAGAGTTTCAATCCATCGTCATCAAGGCAGGAGCATGGTAGCATCCAGGCAGGCATAGTGCAGAAGGAGCTGAGAGTTCTACATCTTCATCTGAAGGACTTTAGGAAAAGGCTGTTTTCCACGTAGTTAGGAGGAGGAGGGTCTCATTGCCCACCCCCATAGTGACACACTTCTTCCAACTAGGCCACACCTAATTGAACAAGACCACTCCTCCTAATAGTGCCACTCCCTGGGCCAAGCATATTCAAAGCACCACAGGGGTGCTTTTCTCCTCTGTTGCGATGCCCATATTCCTCTTAATCTCTCCCAACCCATGTCCTTATAAATAACCCTGATTAAACTCAGGGTCACATGAGCGCACACACAGAGAGACATGAAAGTACTATTGGGAAGAAGGGGAGAAAGAGCATGGAGGGATTGTAAGAGGACAATGGTGTGTGTGTGTGTGTGTGTGTGTGTGTGTGAACAACCAAAACTCATTATATGTGCTTATGAAACTGAAAAATATGAAAATTTAAAAATATTAAGCAACATGAATTATTGTTCATGTAACTGGGAAGCCCAGAGTTTCAGGGTGAATTTAATCCAGAGGTTTCTGCTGCTGTTAGTAAGATGCAACTCCATCTCTTGTGATTCTCTCTGCTGTGCCCTCCTCGTGGACCAGGCTCATTCCCATGCAAGCAGCATCCCATGAAGCTCCACACTTTGTCACAACCAGAGGGATTTGCACAACTGTGAACAAAAATCCCTCTATGACTGAACCAGCCCCTTCCTAATTGGATCAGTTTCTACTACAAGGTAGTTTTTGAACCAATGACCATGGACAATCCCAGGCACTGACTGGCTTGGTGTCACATGACTTCTTAGCCAGTCTCTGGAACTGGGACAAAGAAGGATAGGAAGGCTGGGATTGGTTCGTGCCATCTGGGGACCACACTAGGAGTTGTCTTTCTCATAAAACATGCGCGTTAGCCTTTGAGAGACAGGGATGTGGACACATGTTCTCTAGTGTAGGAGCCTATCTTGCATCCTTCATCCTGTGTTTTGGTTGTTTTTCTCATTGCTATGACCAAATGCCCAACAAGAAGCAATTTAAGGAAGAAGGGGCTTATTTGGGCGCCTAACTTAAGGAGAGAGAGAGAGAGAGAGAGAGCATCATGGAGAAGGCATGTTGGCTGGTGGCAGAGAAGCATCTGGAACACCCTCATATCCTTCCCGCAGGACAGGAAGCCAAGAGAAAACAGAAACACTTAGAATCTGGCCCCAATGACCCACTTTCTGAAGCAGAGCTCTGCCCCCTCGCCCTCCCACCCCCCATTAGGATTCCACTCCCTTCCAAAACAGCATTTCCCAGCTGGGAACCAGGTGTTTAAACACATGAGCCTGTGGGGGACATTCCACATTCAAGCCACAACAGAAGGTCACCCACAGGCTTAACCCACACAGAACCCCAGGTAACAACTTTCTAGTGGCTGTACTGTGGCCACTCTCCTCCTTCCTTCCTTCCTTCCTCTCTCCTCCCTCCCCACCCCATGGTTTTGTGTTTCCCTCTCTCCTCCCTTGCCTGCCTTCTTTCCCTTCCTTCTCCCCATCTCTCTCTGCCCTGCCCTTCCCCACCGCCGACTTGTTCATCTGGAGCCCATCCCCTCTCTGGCTCTCCTCTCTAGCCACCCTCTCCCGTGCCTCTGAGTTCAATTTCATCTCATCCAAATTGCTTTATTGCTGCTGCAGAAAAACAAGAGCCATTATGGGTGCGTACGGTGTGCATTAGACTCAAAAAAATATTTAAGGAAAATACTTCAGCAAATGGAATCAATAAAATCCAAACCAAACATTCACTGGGAAGAAATGTACCTTATAGTCCAGTGTGCCTGGAAATGACTTGCCTGTCTTTAGCACACGCTGGGGCTACCTCAACACCCCACCCACAGGCCACTCCAGTCAGAGCAAGCCCTAGATACCACATACCTTCACCTACCTCCCTCCAGCCGCACGAGCACTCATCCAACCTCTCCTCTCAGTTGCTAAAGAGTCCAGTGCCTTTCATGCCTACCCCAGTGCAGTGATCGGAGATGCCAGTTAAGGACGGAGAGATGAGAGAGAGAGAGAGAGAGAGAGAGAGAGAGAGAGAGAGAGAGAGAGAGAGAGAGAGAGAGAGAGATCAGAAACATTTGCAGTGCGATATTTTTAGACCCAAAGATTAAATCTTTAATAATCATAATTTTTTTCTCAAAAGAAAATGAGAGTTCGGTGTGTGGTGCCTGTGTCCCCGCCTCCTCTTTGTGCTCTCCCTGCAGCAGACAGGGAAGGCAAGATGGGGGAGAAACGCAGTAGGGGGGAAAAAGAGAGAGAAAAATCCCAGAGCTGAACCACTGTCATCAAACCCAGTCAGGTTCTATCTGGGCCCCTGAGCTTTGGCCTAGAGGAATCTTGGAAGGAAGAGCCAGCCTGAGGCACACTGGGAAGTCAGGACCCTGCCCAAGCCTTGAGCATGTGGATGAGGAGGTAAGATGGCCCCAGCAACCAGCACCATGCTGAAGCATCATCCTGGTAGGTCAGGAGCCCTCCCGATTTCCTACTGATTTGGTTGCTGATAACAGCTAGAATTGATCTATCAGGTCCCCAGGGCAGGATTCCTTCCTTAGAAGAGTTACCCTCTGTGGACCCTCTATTCACTGATGTCCTCCTAAAGACCCCAGGAGTCCCATTCTCCACCAAGAAACTTCTTGGGGGCTCTTTCCAACACAAGGCTCAATGTAAGGACTGTCTTCTTCACACAGAACTCGGTAGACCTGAGAACCTGAGAACCTCAGGGGATTAGCATGGTCTTGAGTATTCACGGAGAATGCTATTGGTCAAGACACTTTCTTAGGAGAGACCTTCATCACATTCTCAAAGATGTCTAAGGGCTTCAAAGCTTGAGCACTGTAAGGGAGACCAGTGGCCATGTTTGCTCACAGCTCAGATGTCCCAAGCTTTCCTAACCTCTGAGTAGGACAATGGGGACAGTCCTAGCTCTGTCCTCCCTGGTGCTCACTGCCACCTCACATGTGGTCTCCAGAAGGTTGCTATGCTACCTTCTCTGAAGCTCATGCCATCACTCAAAACCCTTTGTCTTTTCCTATAGTAAAGAGAGGCAGTCCCCACCAGCACATTAGCTTTTACGGATGATAAAATAAAATCTGAACGCTGAGTGGGTCTGGTTCTTGGATATGCTGCGGAGCCTGTTTGGATTATGGAAGGGTTTGTTTGGATCCCAAATTTCCTTTTGTTGGCTCTCTTCACTTCGCAGGCATTTGCTTGAGTCATTTCCCAGGCTACTTCCTGTGTCCCTAAAACCTACCATAGACAGGATCGCCACGGAACTCCAGGGGCCATCTCACTCCGGGGATCCTGGACACTGATTCCCACACAAGGATGGATGTAACATTTAATGCTAAGATTTTCTACTTTGTAACCTTGTGACATTACCGTGACTCAGCAAATAGGCAGTGAATCCTTGTAATAAGTTAATGAAGACTTTATTTCCATCCCTTTCAAAGCCCCTCTCTCCTTACATGAGGATCACTGACTCCATTTGGGTCTAGTCCTAAGAATTCCCGGCCTGCTTTCTGAGCCTCTGAGCCAGTTACTGACTGATTCCTCCTGTGTCTCCATCAAGACCCTCTTGGAACCTTTGGGAATTGTAGACTGATGCCTTCCCTTCACAACAGGAAATTCAAGTATTCCTCCTACCCTGTCCTCTCTCACCTCTTTCCTCCTCTCCTCAGAGATGTCAGTGAAATGCAAACTAAGCGTCTTTGTGTTCTGTTTTCTCATTCCTGTCATTTTCCTTCATTACAGCACTCTGAACACTTTCCTCCAACCGACATTCCACTTCAGTAATTTCCTCTGTGACTGTGTCTAATCTGCTATTAAACCAGTTCAAGTTCTTGTTTTATTTTAAGACTTATTTATTATATATAAGTACACTGTAACTATCTTCAGACACACGAGAAGAGGGCATCAGATCTCATTACAGATGGTTGTGAGCCACCATGTAGTTGCTGGAATTTGAACTCAGGACCTCTGGAAGAGCAGTCAGTGCTCTTAACTGATGAGCCATCTCTCCAGCTCCTCATCAAGTTCTTAATTTCAACAAACATATTTTAGCTCTGGAATCATTTCCCTAGGTTTTATTTTATTTTATGTGTATAAGTTTTATTTGCACGTGTGTGTGTGACGTGTGTGTGCCCGGTGCCCAATGTGGTCAGAAGATGTTATTGGATCCTCTAGAACTAAAGTTGGGATGGTTATAAGCCACCGTGTGGGAGCTGGGAACTGAACCCAGGTCCTATGCAAGAAGAACTTTCATTCTTAACTGCTGAGCCATCTCTTATCCCCTTTGTAATCCCTTTTTAAAGAGTTACTTTTATTTATATATTATGTGTTTGCATGTGTGTATATGTATGTGTCTGTCTGTCTGCTTGCCTCTCTTTCTCTTCTGTGTGTGTTGTATCTTTGTGTGTGTGTATGTGCATGTGTGCGTGTATATCACATATGTGTAGGTGGCCTCAGAGGTCAGAAGAGGACATTAGATGTCTGGGAGCTAGAGTTACACATAGCTTTGAACTGTCTGATATGAGTTATGGGGACTGAACTGCTGTCCCTTGGAAGAAAGCAAATAAACTTAATCACTTGAGCCATCTCTCTGCCCTCCCCAAGCTTTATTAAATGTTTAAATTTTCATTCATGAATGTGTGTGCAAATGCCCTTGGAGGTCAGAAGAGAAACATCAGATCCCTTAGGGGTGGAGTTACAGCCACTTAAGAACTGCCTGATGTGGCGGCTGGGATCCAAACTCCGGTCATCTGATAGGACAATAATGACTCTTAACTGCTAAGCCATGGCCCCAGGTCCCTAGAATCTCTTCTTTAGAAGCTATTATGTATTTTTAGTTTCCATTTCCATGATGAGATCTTCAGGCTAAAATTTTGTTTGTTTACTTGATTCTTTGAACACGGGAAACACCTGCTTTGTAGCCTCGTCTGATAATGCAGCATAAGAAGTCACATGACTCGCTTTCTCTTGTCTATAGGTTCTACTACTTAGCTCATGACGATTGGTTCCTGCTTCTTGCTTGTATTCATTCAAACATGGTGAACATATATACCTTACCCAGCCACTAACTTGCCAATCTTCTTGGAAAAAAAAGAGAAAAAAATAAAAAATAATATTCATGAGGGGCTTTAGTCCCTAATAGGGTGACATTTCATATTGCTGTCCAAAGACCAGTTAGAAAACAACCCAGAGGGGCTGGAGAGATGCCTCAGTGGTTAAGAGCACAGACTGCTTTTCCAGAGGTCCTGAGTCCAATTCCCAGCAACCACAAGTGGCTCACAACCACCTGTAATGGGATCTGATGCCCTCTTCTGATGTGTCTGAAGACAGCTAGACAGATACAGTGTACTCATATAAATAAAATAAATAAATCTTTTTTTTAAAAGAAAAAGAAAAGAAAACAACTCAGAGATGTCTGAAATCGGAGTGCACTCTCACCTACACCCACCCCACCCTCAGCTATGCTGAAGTGTATTTGGGAGGTGGTGGGGTGTCAGGGGAAAGGAAAGGACCTCTGGAAAGATTCCATCCCAATCCAGCAAACCATAGCATCACTGAGCAGCCAGCATCACATCCTAAGTATCCCAGTATGGGTGACCTCTACCCCAGTTTGCCTGGGCCTTGGCAGGGATGAGACCTGACACAGTCTATCTAGTTATCCACATGCTGTTTCAAAGTACCACTGAGAACAAATAGGTTCGGACCGATGCTTTAGAAATTGGAAAGATCAGGGCTCCTGACCACACCAAGCCCCAACTCCAGAACTGCCGACCAACAGAGCCAAGAAGCAGCTGTTTTCCAGAGCACTCTGCATTCTGCAGGAGCAGCGGTTGCCAGCATTCTGGCAGCAGATGTGTTTGCACTGGCTGGGCTACTTCCCACTCCACTTAATGACCATCCAGCCCTGTGAGGCTTTAATACTTTAGTCCTTGACCCAGAGAAAAGGCAGTGTGCCGTGCTGAACCCTGAGACTTCCCAGGGCTGAAAGAGCCAGAGCCAAAGAGTTCAGAGAGGCCAGGGACCTTCTGGAAGCTCCCATGAGGGCGTGCTCCTGGGTCCCTGCTCCCACATCCTGGTAAGATCGATGCCAAGGACTCCCAGGTCCCCACAAGACATCTTCAAGTGACTCCTTCATGGCCCATAAGCCTCCCTTTGTAAAGGGATCCAGTGGCAGTCACTGTGATTGTTGTCGAGTTCATGACATAAGCATGGAAACCCTGCTGACTGCAGTTTCTCGCGACACTACCAGGGTTAACTGCTGCCCTGCCTGGCCCGCCTGCTCCCACAAGTCCTATGCACTCCAAGGGCCACGGTTACCTTCAGCTGTTTTGACCTGCAGGTAAAGAAGCCAAGTCTCAAAGAGGGCCACCCCAGCCAACTTGGCCTGATCATGGCCCAGGAGGAGGATGGCAGAAAGGGCTTCCGGGGGAAGAGCAGACTTCAAAGAGGATTTGGTAGAAAAAAAAATTGTACACAGATGCTGGTAGGGAGAGAGGTTTATCTCTTGTGCTGTTGCCCCATGTATGAAAAAATAAAAGCATTTTTTTAGCATCTTTGAGCCCCAAACAATAGTCCTGACCCTATCCCTACCCAACTACCTTATCCACATGAACCATCTTAGAGCAGGGCCCTAAGCTCCCTTATCTGCCCCATCCCCCAAACTGGAATCTCTCTCTCTCTCTCTCTCTCTCTCTCTCTCTCTCTCTCTCTCTCTCTCACACACACACACACACACACACATGCACGCACGCACACACGCACACGCACATGCACATGCACACACACACACACTTTCTCCCCCCCCCCATCCCCTGTGGAGCCCTTCTCTCACCATCTCACCATCATCAGCTCCCTGCCAGGAAGGTGAAGACTCACAGACCCACACAATGAACCAAACCCCTTGCTCCTGGGACATTTGTCTTTGTTTTTCTTCTATGTTGACTCTAGGCTCCACCCTGCTGGGACATTAAGGAGACACCTTAGCTTCCAAAAGGTGTTCCTTCCTGCTGTCCTGCTGTCCTGCTGTCCTGCTGTCCTGCTGTCCTGCTGTCTGAGAGCTCTCCGCAGGGCCTTTGGAAACCCCCATCAACCCAGAGCCCCTCCCCGCCACTGATTTTCCAAAGTTGAGCTCAGGTTTATCCAACTTGAGTCTCAACTGTCATCTCCACTACACACACACACACACACACACACACACACACACACGTTGCATGCACACACACAGTGCTGTGCCATCCACATTTCTGGGTCTCTCTGCTCTTCCTGGACAGTGTGGCTCCTTCCCTATCACTCTCTGGAACCTGTGGTCAAAGCTATGTTCAACTTTCCATCCTTATATTAATTTCCCCCCTTAAAAGCCTTGACTGCATCCCTGCTTAAAGCGTTTCCCTTTCTCACCCTTTATAACCCCCTCAGGGCTCGTTGTCCCCTCTCTAAGGACCCTTTGTCAGACTCCTGGTCCTATGTCTCTCCCGAACCTTAACATCTGGAGCAGCAAGAGGTTCCGAGGCTAATCGTCCTCGGCTCGGGAAGATTTCCTGAGGCTAAGGTACAGAGTTGCCTTGAGAGTGACATGGTCTAATGTTCATGTCAAGAAGTCCCTCCTGCTGGGAAGAAGATGCTATGCTGAAGGGAGACCAAAGTTGAAACCATTGTAGCCATGCCAACAAAACAGGCTGTCACGCTGGGGTTTCCCCATATGGGCATGTATGAGAGTAGCCACTTTCACAGCTGAGACCTTTGAGTGGAGAAGAGCGGCGCCTGAGCACAGAGTCTAACCCACACGATCTAGCCGTTACTCTGGTCTTAGGAGCCACACCCAGGCCCTCTGCTCTGGAAGTGTAAGCCTTTAAAGATAGAGGGGAGAACAGGGTGAAGTGACAGAAAGTGATTGCATGGGGGGTGCATCCACACACCTCAGTCCCCGGGAGCATCCCACAAGCCTCTGCCTAATACCAGGGGCCAGGGGTCCCCAAAATAATGAACTAGGAATGGAATCCTGACTGCAACAGCTTTAAGACCGGCTCTGCCCTCATGAATACTGCTCATAAAAAGGCCACAGTTCTGAGTTTGATCTTGTATTCCTTCACATCACGCCCTTCTTAGAACTCCCGCCTTCCACCATGGGAAGAAGCTGAGTGTAGGCCCTGGCCAGAGGCGGGCTCCTCAACCTAGAACTTTGCAATTTCCAGCACAGGAGAAAAAAAGGTTTGTTTTGTTTTTTAAATTTGTCCAGTCTGTGGTATTCTGTCGTGGCAGTGTAAAACAGCCCTTGTTTTTGTTAATGTCTGTCACTGTGATGAGCCTGAGGAGAGTGACTTAAGGAAGACTGGCTTTGACTCACAGTCTCAGAGGTTTTAGAACAGTCACTAGTTGGCGCCACCTCTTTTATGCTGTAGAAGGCTGAAGCATAATGACAGAGGAAAGCTGTGCACCACAAATTCCCATTTGCCCTCTTCCTCCGGCCAGGCTCTGCCATTAACACTCCATTCAGCTCAGATCAGCCGTGGATGAACTCACAGGACCACATGCGATCCAGTCACCTCTTGGCGGGGCCAGGGTGGGAGGCTGAGCCTGCACACGTGAGTCTTTCCGAAGGACGCTTCACATTCAGACTCCGACACAGAGAGAGGGTTAGGTACTTTCTTGTTAGGATAAAATCTCCGAGCAACCAACTAAAACAGGAAGAAAGGGTGATTGTGGCTCGAGGTTCGAAAGGACACAGCACATTGTGATGTGGCAGAAAGGCAGGTGATGGGGCAGGCTTGCAGCTGTGCAAGCCTGGGCAGATCGGAAAGCACTGTGGGCAGGAAACAGGCCCAGGACCAGAATCTTCAAAAAACTTCAAAAAAGAAACTTCAGAGTTTACTCAGAGTCACCAATCCCTCCACCTCCTATGTCCCATAACCTGCATCAGAAGAGGACCAACGGTTCGAACACTGAAGCCTGTCACGGATTCAACCCCTTATCCAAGCCTTATTATCAAGGCCCAGGGGAAACACGGCAAGGAGGAGATTGACAAGAGAGAACTGAGCAAGCCTTAGGATGCGCCCTGCGGAGGCCAAATGCTCTCAGCTACGAGGGGTCACCTGGTCCACTGGCGAGAGAGGCTTGTGTGAAGCTTGCTTCACCCCACTCTTCCTTTCCCTCCACACATGTCTCTCCCACTTGCATGCCTGCTTCTCCCTCATAAGAAATATTTGCTGTTTTTTTAAATGATGATTTCTTTTTGTTTTGTTTTCTCCATTGTAAAATGGTGTGCCTATTATAAGACATTTAGAAAAGGCTGAAATGCAGAGAAAAATTAAATGGCACACAGGTCACCCCAAGAGTTACCAGTGACATTTTGGTGTTTATTTTAGACAGAAAGAAAAACATTAGCTTTTTCTTCAAATGGCATGGTGAGGCTAAGAAGTTAGGTCTGTCAGTAAAGTGCTCGCCACGCAGCATGAAGGCCTGACAGCCCTGGTGAAGGCACATGCTCACACATACACATGGGGGCACACAGACACAGACACACACACACACATTCACATGCACACACACACACACACACACACACACACAGTGACTTGTAACTGCAATCCCAGCACTGCCGAAGCAGAGGCTGGCAGATCCCTGGAGCTGGCTGGCCAGCTAGCCTAGCCTAATGGGTGTGCCTCAGGTTCCAGTTAGAGACTCTATCTCAAAACAATAGGCGGGGCTAGGGATACAACTCAGTAGAGGGCTTGCTTAGGCCCTCATTGACTCCCAGAAATGAATACGGGTGGTGTGGTGTTGTGGACCTGCAATCCCAGCAGTAGTGGGGCAAGAACATAAGGATCACAAGTTTCAAGTCATGGCTAGATAGTGAGTTCTAGGTCAGCCTGAGTTACATGAGACAAAACAAAACAAAAACAAACACCAGAGTAGACTGTTGCTAAGGAGCTAGACCTGAGGTTGACCCCTGGTTTCCACACACACGCACATACATACATGTGCACACACACCAACGTCATAACATACATTCAGCTTCTATCCTTTCCTGACATCTCTTTAAAGCGGTCCTTTTCTGAGCTGTGTGGCTGTCACCATGACTCGCCTGGCCTTCTCACTATCAGCATCTCTGTTGTTTGCAGATTTTAGTCTCTGTAACTGAGCCCTTCAGAGCGTATGTGTGCACAAGCCTCTGTGTGTGTCCATCTCCTCCCAGAGCAGTGTTGTTGGTCCAAGAAGTTTGTACCTGTGTAAAGTTTGGGGTCCACAGTTCCTTTCAAAGCCCTAGTCTCACCAGACAGTGGTGGCACACGACTTTAATCCCAGCACTTGGGAGGCAGAGGCAGGCAGATTTCTGAGTTTGAGGCCAGCCTGGTTTAGAGGGTGAGTTCCAGGACAGCCAGGGCTACACAGAGAAACCCTGTCTCGAAAAACCAGAAAAAGAAAAACAAAATCAAAGCCCTAGCCTCAGCCACTGGCATTTCTCATACCCCTTATCCCTAATTGTGCTTCCCAATTCCTCTGTTATTTCCCCTAAACCATTATCATAGTAGCCTCAGTGACCTCTGAAACAGTAGTAGCCAACAGTGTATATAAAGTGTCGGCCATGCAATCATGAAGTCAGCGGGGAGGGGGGAGGGGCGGTAGTAATCCTGCAGGGCTCCCCTGGACCATGACCAATCAGGACAGGAACACCTTGCACCTGAAAGCCTAGCCACCCTCCCACTCCTCCAGCTGCTGCCTGCAGGGTCTCCTCATCTTCTGCGTCCTCCCTGGCCTCTGCTCTGTTTATCTACACATCTCTTGCCCCAAGACCTTTGCACATGCTCTTCCCCTTCCCCTTGCTGTGATTTGCTCCTCTGTACTTTCTCATGACTTTACTCAAGGCTAGGACCTGGAGAAAGCTTTCTCTGACCACCATTTCCCACCCAGCTCCCATTTTCTCTGTTTAAAGGTCTTCACATTTCATGAAGATTTAGCTGCTTCTTCCTTTCCTTCCTTTCAGTTTCTTCTTCTAAGTGGTGTGTTCTTCAAGGGCCAGGACTGACTTGCTCCATAGTCTCCAGTGGTGCCTCACTCTGTACTTTCACTGTGTCTTCTGAAAAACATAAATTCAGAAGCATCCCGTGGTCCGCCATTCCCTCACACAACTCGTCCTAATTTTAAAGTGAATTTAAATATTTTAAAAGTAAATATTTCAAAAAGAAAAGTTGTCCTCTTCTGCATCCACACATGGCTTCAGGGACTTGGCCAGAATCCTCCACCTACCTCACACACACACATACACACATACACACACACACACACAGAGAGAGAGAGAGAGAGAGAGAGAGAGAGAGAGGGGGGGGGAGTGGGAGGGGAGGAGAAGAAAGGGCGGGGAGCAAGAAAACACGCTGGAATCTGGTGGTCTAGAAAGTTCAGAAGCTAGGTGTATTTAATATAGCAAGTTGAACAGGGAGGCGGGATTATTACACACAGCTGAAGGAGGAGGCGGGGCTATTGCACACAGCTCAAGGAGGAGGCGGGGCTATTACACACAGATAACCGAGGAGGCGGGGTTTGTGGTGTAGAGCTGCATCTAGGAGACAGGTTTAGCTAGTCTCCTAGATGCAGCTCTACACCACAAACCCCGCCTCCTCCTTGAGGAGTCTTCAGCCTGTAGGGAGAGAGCTCTGCTGGGCATGTTCTGCACGCACTGTCAACACTGGCAGGCAGTCCCCTGAGGAAGATTTTATCATGCCTCTGAATCTCACTCAAGGGGAAGGCTTTGCAGTTCTTCCATGGACCAGAGGCTCTGGGGTCCTTGACATGGTCATGCCCACATCAACAGCACAATCCACTCAGGATGTTACTCCTTCAGGGCTTTCTCTGCTGTGTACAGTCCTCACTTCTATTTTCAGGGTAGCACAAGACAATCCTGTGCTCTATCATCCTGGGAACTGTCCTGTCAGCCATGCCAGCCCTGGTTGTTGATGATTTTTAAAAAGACTGTTTGACAATCTGATGGCATTTTTTAAAAAATTGTTTAAACTTAAATTTGCATTATTTTGATTGCTGACAAGGGAAATTATTGATTGATTGATGATTGATTGATTGTTATTTGTTCTTGCTTTGCCAAGGAACAAAGCCAAGATCTTTTGCACGCTAGACTAGCCACCTACCTCAGCCCAAGGGCAAACTTCTTTGGTTTGTTCTGTTCTGTTCTGTTTTGTTTTTCGAGACAGGATCTCATGAAGTAGCCCTTACTGGCCTGGAACACACTATCTAGTCTAGGCTGACCTCAAATTTATGGAGATCCACCTGATTCTGCCTCTCTGGTGCTGGGATGAAGGGTACACACAACAACAGACATTTTTAATGCTTACTATTTTCCCTGAGCATCAACAATAACAAGGACCAGTGACTCTCAGTCTTTAGTTATCCCGCCACAGAGTTCCTCGTCCTCAGCTTCTGAACTCCTACAGTTGAGCATTATTTCCAAAGGTTAACTCCATCCATCCTGCTGCTGTCACCGTCTGATGATCCCTTCTCTGAGCGCTGTGTGCAGCTTTAAAGAAAGCAAGAGAGTGCCTCAGGCCTTCCCAGCCAGTACCCCCTCTCCTGCCCACTGCCCAGCATGAAGGCTCAAAGCTCTCCTGTACCTCTCCCACCCCCACCCCCACCCCCCCACCCCCAACACACCCCAGTGCTGAGCGCAGATTAAATGATTCGACTCAGGAAGGAAGGCTGCTGTGGTGAGATGCAATCATCTCTGACTGAAATCTCTTTTTCAGATATATAATGGTCTAATCAATATTAATAGAGAGGCTTATCTGTTTTCCTCATCTCCCATGTCCTTAAGAGTAGATAAAACGCTTGTAAAATGGGATCCTATTCAGCATATACTGATTGCTTCCAAAACGCATTTGCTCGAGATCTGTCATCAAGAGCGAGTCATTACTGGGCAGCCAGGCCCAGTACCACCGTTGACAAATTTGGGAAAGATTCTTTGATTATTTGGCCCAACATGTGATTTAAGGGCTCCAGCTTCTCTTGCTTCTAAATCTGCTCTTGCCTGTCCCACAGGGGCATCTTGGAAACTAGAAGTGTTTTAAACAAATGAATGCTTTGGGCAGGCTGGGGAATTGACTCCTCTAAGGCAGAATGAGGAATTTCTGAGAAAGAAGCAGGTATCTTTGCCTTGGCAGTGAGGGAGGTGGCGTCGGTCAGCGAGCAAAGCACTGGTTAGCCGTGGGGGAGGCAGGGCGGGAAGATTGGGCGGTATCAGGAAGTTGGTGGTCTGAGTGGCCAGCTGTGACCTTGGCAGGACAGAGGTCTAGGTTTGGCAACTCGGGACCTGGCTTGACCCTCCTTCTCTTGACCATTAAGTAGCTATACCAGTCTTCATTAGCCAGCATCTTAGAGCCTTTGACCTCAGTCCAAGAAGAATCTAGAGCCTTCCAGACCCTACATGGTCTCACAGTCATCTGTGCCTAAAGTGGTCCTCACAGAGGCTCTGTGTTAGAATGCCTCTCTCAAAAGATGGCACAGGCCAGCAAGTGTGGAGCCCTGAAACCAGCCTGGTGGCAAAGCAGCAATCAAAACTAATGTGAGAACTGAAAAAGCTGCTGCAAGCATGTGTTCTAGCTGCTTACCTCACGTGAGGTAGGTGACACAAGTGGTGCAGAATCCTCTAAGTGTTAAAATAATGGAGAGCTGAGTGGCATCTGAGACACAGTGTGAAGCGAAGAGAGCAGAGCGAGTCACACTATGGACAGATACGTCATACTGTGTAAGAAAATGAAAGAACACACAGTTGGCTAACACACTATCTGGGGGCTAGCCCCTTCAAGAGCATACACAAGGACCCAGAGAAGATTTCAGAATCAGCTGGAGGGCCTCTGAATCTCTTCCCGGGCTTGGTTTGTTGGTTTTGTTTTCATGTTTACATGATAATTTGAACATAAGCACTAGAGGCCAAAGATTAACATTTCAGTTGCTTTATACCTTCTTTTGAAAATTGTTTTACATTTATTTATTTGTGAGTGAGTGTGTGTGTGTGTGTGTGTGTGTGTCTGCAAGCATGTGCTACAGTGTACACATGGAAGTCAGAAGAACCTATGAGAGCCAGTTCTTCCCAGCTCTCTCCTTCTACCATGTCCATCCTAGAGACCAAGCTCAGGCCAGCGTGCTGAGAAGGCAACAGCTGAGACCTCTCATGGGTCCGCCACATTATTTGTTGAGACAAAGATCTTCCATTGAACCTGGACTCACAAGTTAGGCCAGTGTGACTGTCCAGCAAACACTGAGGATGCTCCCGTGTCTGCTCCCCCAGCTCTGGGATCCCAGACCCATGTCACGGTGCCCAGTTTTTTATGTGGGTTCTGGGAGTCAGGTCCTCAGGCTTCCTCAGCAAGCACTTAACCAAAAGAGCCGTGGTCTCGCCCTCCCTTTGCTTATTTGTTTTAAGTTTATTTTATTTGTGTGTGTGTGTGTGTGTGTGTGTGTGTGTGTGTACATGCATACAACATGTGGAATCCAGAAGAGTACATGACTTGTTCTCGTCCACTGTTCTCTACCTTTCCCCCTGTGACAGGATCTCTCACTGACCCTGGTGTGAGGCTAGAAGCCTGGTCCTCCTCCGTCTCTGCCCTTTATAACGTGGGAGTTACGGACACACAGAGCCATGCTTGCTTTTACTTGGGTTCTATGATTTGAAGCTACATTCTTCTGCTTGCACAGTGCTGTTACCTGCTGGGACAGCCCCCTGTTTTTGCTTTTGTCTGTTTAAGACAAGGTCTCATTCTATAACTCAGGCTGGCCCAGAGCTCACTATGTAGACTAGGCTGCCCTCAAACAAGTAGAAATCCTCCTGTCTCAGCCTCCCAAGTGCTGAGATTATAGTTATAAGCCAGAAAAGAGTATATGGACCTTGGAAAGGGGGAAGTATTCATATATCTCCTGTAATGACTAGAATTATTGGGTGGATGGAATTTCTCCATGGAAGAATGTTCATCTTGACGCTGTCTTGGTCTGTTAGTTATGCTAGCCTGCCATGGGTTAAGTGAAATAAACAGCGGAGGCTCATTTGACTTAATAGTTGTGAGGCTGGAAGTCCAAGCGCATAGTATCCAGCAGGGACCTTACAGTTATGTCATCCTAATGTGAAGGTAGACATTTGAAACAGAGTGGGAAGGGAAACAAACTCCGCTTATTTTTTTTTTTACCAGAGATTCACTTCCAACCCAACAAACCCATTCCCTCCATGGTTAATTCAGAGCGCCCCCCACCACACCCACACATACATACCATGATTTTATCATCTTCTCAAGGTCTCATCTATTTTTCATTTTTGTTTTACATTTGTGAGACAGGGTTTCTCTGTGTAGCCTTGGCTTTCCTGGAACTCTCACTTTGTAGACCAAGCTGGCCTTGAACTTACAGACATCACCCGCCGAGTGCTGAGATTAAAGGTGTGTGCCACCAACACCTGGCTAAGGTCCTACCTCTTAGTGCTTGTGTCTTAGAAACCATGTTTCCAAATGGAGGACGCATTCAATCCAAAGCAACCCCTGTCTCACAACACAGACTACAAAATCCCAAATGGACTGTAGACCCTCCTGCCAAAGGTCTAATTCTAGAGCTTTTAGAAGATAACATAAAGGAGTGCTTTCCAAGAGGAACTTCTCACAAAAAGTGTCATAAAGGAAAATATATCAAAAGGGAGAAATATAAAGGAAAATTCTATCAAGTTAGATTATACTAAAATTCAGGTGTGTTGAGAGCTAAATATTTTGACTCACACTTGGGATCCCAGCCCCAGGGAAGTAGGGGCAAGAGGATCAGGAGTTCTTGGCCAGTCAGGGATACAATAGAGAGACCTTGTCTCAAAAATCCATAGAGAGAAAGGTGACAGATATATGTATGAATAGACAGATGGTAGATAGATAAATGGTTAGATAGATAGATAGATAGATAGATAGACAGACAAACAGATGATAGATGGATGGATGGATGTATGGATGGATAGATAGATAGACAGACAGATGATTGATAGATGGATGGATGGATGTATGGATGGATAGATAGATAGACAGACAGATGATTGATAGATGGATGGATGGATAGATAGACAGATAGAGAAATAGATGATAGAACAAATTAAGCTACTTCAAAGGGAGGGTTTCTGCTCTTGCATATTGCTGACAGGCTACAAGCAACTGTGGAGAGGGCACTGGGGCTAGAGAGTATCCAGCCTTCTGAAAATATCCTGATGACGATTGAGTCAAACGGGAAAGACCAACAGATGCTAAGCTGGGAGATACTTCAGTGAGAAGCAAAATATTTGCATGGTCTCAGCCTGCAGAACCCTAGAGATTGTTTATTTCAAGGAGAGGAAAAAAAATCCCTATTCAAAGGACTGGATACTATCTTAGCCAGGTGACAAGCTCAGTGTCATTTGCAAGGGGCATGGACCAGTTCCAGGTATGTGACCCCAAGAAGGACACAAGCCTGTTTACATGCAGTTCCAGACAGCAATACAGGGTTTCCTCTAGTCATAATAAAATATCAGATGAATAATGAGGACTATTCTATTTAAGAGGGAAGAAGGGGAGGAACTGTATGCTTCAAAATGTCAATGTCATAAGTGACAAAAAAACGGCTACAGGAATGCTCTCAATTATAAGAGACTAAAGAGACATGTCAGCTGAATACAATGCCTGATCCTAGACACTGGAGGGGAAAATGTCATAGACACATTATTAGATCAAGTGAGGAAATCAGCACACTGATAATAGATTGGATTGGGGTAGTGTTGGATGCTAAGTTGACTGACTCTGATAATTCTAGTGTGCTTATAGAAACCAGATCCTAAGAACAGACACTTGAGCACTGACCTGTTTGGGAATAAGGACCATCATGCATGTAATTTACTCTGCATTGGTTCAGAATATTTGTGTGTGTGTGTGTGTGTGTGTGTGTGTGTTTGTACTGTGCATTTGTGTGTATTTTGTGTGAGACTGTCTGTGTATAGAGGGTTCACATGTGTAGAGGCCACATGTGAACAAAAGGTGTAGGCTTATATTAACTCTATTCTCTTATCTTTTCTAAAATGTGAAACTATTTTAATATACTGCTAAGACAAAGAAAATACGATAAAGCTGTAAGCCATAAAATGGAAGAGGGTATTTGAAAAACAGATGTCTGACACCGAACTCATAACCAGAATATAAAATAAAAAAATTCCTATAAACAGGCAAGGAAAAGATAAATTACATGTTAGAAAGGATGGGCAAAGGACATGAAGGAATAAATACTTCACAAACAGCGATGTATGAATGACTGATTAACACATGGTGCCCAACTGATCCGTCATCAGAGAAACGCAAATTAAATCCATAATGTAATGTTGCCACACACCCATCACCACAGCCAAAATTACAAAGATGGGCAATACCATGTGTTGGCAGGTACACAGAACAACTGGGACTTTTGACGTGTTTGGCAGAAATATAAATGAGTACAATCCTCCTAGACAAGCACTTGGCAGTGTATTAGCTATCTATTACCATGTTACAGATCACCACAAACACAATGACTTCAAACAGCACATGCTTATTACCAAACAGTCTCTGTCAACCAGGAATCCAACCCAGCTAGGCACAGAGGCTGTGGTTCAAGACGGTCCACCGCAATGCTGTCCGGGATGTGGAATGTTGTGGGGAATTGGGTGGCTGTGATCTTACCTGAATTTGCACATTCACTCACATGGTTGTTGAAAGGATTGCATTCCCCCATGACATATTTACTGTGGGGGTCCTTCTATGGGACAGTCCTCAGTATCTTAGAGGGCTTTCTGAGGCAGAGGCAGTGTACAAAGCAGAAGCTGTCATCTTCCCATAGCTATCCCAGAGGAGGTGCTCTGTACTTCTTTTCTCTGGTTTTTAAAAGTGAGACAGTCACTAGAAGCCACCATAGAAGCCTCTCCTCGGGCAGTATTCCTCGAGCTGACACGGGCACGGGCAGACCTGTGAGCCCAGCATTCTGTCCCACAGCATGCACATCCGCACACCACGTTATACATGGCGCTATACGGCACCATTCCTAATGGCCCGACTGGAAGCAATCCAAATACCCATCAACAGAAGAATGGAAAAATAAGTTGTGTATAATCATACAAAGAAATATTACATATCAGCGAGAAGAGGGAGCTACAAACATGCGGCACGGATAAAGCTCGGAGAAAGGGAAATGTTGTCAAACACAAATGAGTACATACTGTACAACTTCATTATATAAAGCTCAACAAAAGGGAGAAGGTAATTTATGGAGCTCGGATTCATGAAGGTAGTTACCCCTCCATGGAGAGAGGAGAGAGAGGCCGAGTGGTGGCAATGTCCCTGCTGAGGGCAGGGTGCCGGTTCCAGATCAAAGGCAGGCTCTTAGGCGGACTAGCTTTGTGAGGATTCGGGTTTGCATGTCTGTGAGTCTGTCTGTGTTTTAGGGATGTATCTTGCAATGAAAAGTTTTCATTGAAGAGGGATACCTGTACACCTGTCACTATGTAACTGCTCTCAAAATCCATCAGTGGGCTGTCCGGATGGCTCAGTGGGTAACGATATCTGCCACAAAGCCTGAATGCTAAGCTCCGTCTTTAGGATCCACATGGTGGAAGGAGAGGGCCTACTCCAGAAAATTGTCCTCTGTTTGTCTCTTTGTCTCTCTTTCCCTCTATACACACACACACATACACACACACACACACACACACACACACACACACACTAAAAAAATAAGTAAATATAATAATTTTTTTTTAATTTCTAATCACTGAAGGTGAGTGGGGTTATCAGGGCTCAGAATCCACAGTGGTTCTCAACCTTCCTAACACTTCGAAACTTTTAATACACATTGCGGTGAGCCCCCCCCCCCAACCGTAAAGTTATTCACAATGCTATTTACAGTAATTTCATTGCTGTAGTTTTGCTACTGTTATGAATCGTAACGTAAACATCTGACATGCAGGAGACCTGATATGTGACATCGGGGCTTGAGACCCACAAGTTGAGAACCTTTGCTAGAACAAGCTCCTGGGTTTGTGCCCTAGGTTCTGTGTCACACAGGAGTAACACTATGACATATTTCCACTTTAAAACAACACACTGCTTGTACATGCATTGTCAGCATGGGAAGCTGAGGCAACCCAAGAACAGCCATCTATTCAGACTGTCTCCCATCCCACCTAGGGGCACCTAGTTCAGGTCTTTATAGAAAAATCTTCAGGAGTCTGTTTCCTACCAATGTAAACTCCACAGACAAAGATCCTGTCTGCCTAACTCACTACTAACATATCTAAGAGAGTGCCTTGCTCATGATAGGAAAAGAAATCAATTGACACACTGGAATAACCGGACAAATTGAAAAATACAGTAACACACATGCACACACTAACACACATGCACACACTCACACACATGTACATATATGTGCACATACTAATTCACACATACACACATATACACATATATACCCACACATGTGCACACATGCACACATGTGAATACACATGTGTACACACACACACACACACACACTGCAAGCCCATGGTGAGTGATCAGATGCACAGGAAGGACAAGGAAGGAGGTTGGAGTCTCATTCCCATTGTGGGAATTTTACTTCATTTCTCCCCCAGAAGTCCTCTTGTACCTGTTTTCATGCTGTGAAATGTGAGCCCTGTGCTAAGCACCAACCACTCCTCTGAGTCAGTGTAGGTTTAGTACCTACACCAGAACCCTTGTCTCCTCCTTGTCACCATTGGATCCTCCTACAGTGGTGACCGCCTTGAGGAGGCACTTCTCAGCCATCCTGACCTGTAACCTGGGGCCCCCTCAGGACAAGCACGTCCTGGAAAACCTCCCCTATGGGTCACACTGGCGGCTGTGCCCCAGCCAGCCTGGGACTGTTTCCACCACAGTGTCAATGATCCCGTTTGAGGCTGGAACTAGGCACAGTGCCTGGCATTTCTTGGGTGCTTTGTTAAACTGTCACAAAAGAGGAGACAGAGATGACAGCCCAGCCCTTGCCAGGGAAACCCTGTTTTCTAGTCTGTTTGGGGCCATCTTTGCCTCAGCTAACAAGATCGCCTCCCTTTCCTAGTGGGGACTCCTCACCACTGGATCCTCTGAAACGTCCCTCTCCTTCTCCTTCCCTTATTTCTGTGCAGGTAGCCTGGTCTTTCTCTTGTTTAATTGTAGACTTCATGACACTTGTAAGACCAGCTCCTGCTCACAGACTCAGCTCTGCCAACAAAGCTCCTCCTCCTCAAAGTCCTTCCTCTGAACTGCTTTCTCCTGCTCTGTCCATGAGAAATGATACTTGCTGTGTGCACCTCCTCTGTCAGGCCCTGAGAGTCCCCAGTTCCCCATCCATTCACCAGATGGTAAAACCTCTGCAGAGAGAAGTGGGCAGAGGAATGACCAAGGGCATGGGGCAACTTTGGAGACGGCAGGGTATAGTCAGTGGTTTAGTTACAGCCATGGTTCACAATGCATACCTGCCAATCTTACCTGTGTGTGGTTGGTGGTACATACCCGCAATACTGGCAGCTAGGAAGTTCAGGCAGGAGGATTGCTACAAGTTCAAGCCTGGCCTGAACTACATAGCAAATACAAGGTCAGCCAGGGCTATATACACAATAAGATCCAGCCTCAGACAACAAAGCAAGGAAAACAAACAATCACCTTGCCAAAATGTATCAAATGGAACATATTAAATATGCATTATCCACCCCACAGACTTGTTTTTAAAACTTGAAAAACGTTTGAGACTATGCAGCCTGAGATTCCCAGACATGGCTCTACATCAGAGTCACTAGGAAGCATCAATAACATGGATTTATCCCGTGAACGGAATCCAAGTCTTTAGGGAAGGAGCCCAGGCATCTGCCTTCTTAACAAACTTTCCCAGGGCTCTGTGCAAACAGATCAGCATTTGGGAAGCAGCAGTTCTCAGAGCGGCGTCCTGACCGCCATCCGCAGATCACCTGAAACCTCAGCCTCACTGAATGACGAGTTCTGTGCGGTACCCAGGAACCGCGTTCTCACAAGAACCCTGATGATGACTCTGAAGGTCTCCAAACCCTGAGGCCTGTGATGCAGAGCAAAGCATCAACCGACAGATGATACCAACACAGTTCAGAAAGCATCTGGGACTGGCCCGAGGTCTTCACAGAATCCTAACACAGGACACAGACTTGACCTCAAGCCTCCCATTTCCTGGCCAGTATCCACCACATGTGTTTTGGGAGCCAAGTAGAAAATTTCAAGAAATTGTGCTTTTACCATCTAATCAACTTAAGGAGTCATGGATCTTGGCAGTGGTCTCGACTTGGCTCAGTCACCATGACAAACCCACCAATGACCTCATGCCTGGGTCATTCTGGCATATCAATTAACCAAAGAGTTATTCCCATTCCCAATAAGGAACTTAGCCCTTATAATCCAAGTGGTTATGAGTGTCTGGTGGCTGCCATACCAAGGAGTTGGAGGTCACCTCTTGAACTGAGGATAGGTCTGTGCTGGAGAGACAGCAGGGGAGTAAATACATTGGCACTAGCCCCGGTAGTACATCCAACACAGGTTCGACAAAGCCCTCTCTCCTGTGAGAGGAGCAAAAGGGAGATAGTGGCCAAGAGGATCTATTAGGGTAGAATTTATTGGACCAATGTGCATAATGTCATAGATAAGGAGAAGTAATGGCTTGAGCCAAAGATGTGTGTCCAGACAATGCCAGGTATAAGAGAGATTCAAGTTGCCCTGGGATGGTCCAGTTACAGCCAGAGAACCACTGGGTCGGGACCTCAACCCACAACATTAGAAGTTGTTTCCGTTAAGAAGTTATGTCATTAGTATCTTCCAGCAAGAGCCTCATGCCCCTCCTGCTTTTTGTTTTTCCTCCTCAAGACCAAAGAGCAGTGACCCAGACATTCTTCAGTTTTTCTGAGGAAATTGAATGTTAATGGTATTCTCAGTTCTCCCCTTCCCTGATCATTGTCCTCCCTTTGCTCACTCGGAGTCCATCTCTGAAGCTATTAATATCCAACTTGAACTAAACAGCAACTATATTTCAACTTTTCCATTTTATTTGCCACAGGCCAGGTTGTTTATCCATGAGCTATGGTAGGTGGGCTCTTGCTTATTCAAGCCCCATGCTCCCGACGGTCCTTGATTCGGAACCGTACAGTCATTACTGGATGGAAGAAGAAGCCGAGTGCTTCATTTTCCTGCATGTTTTATGATGCAGTTCCTGATGCCGTCAGAAGCCTGCACACACACATTACGGGGCCACTCTAATGGAGCATTGTGCCACCAGACCAATGGGATGCTGAGACTCAGCCCATCAGCCACAGGTCACGGACTAGTGAGTGGCTCCCAGACCCTTACCAGGATGAGGCGAGGAAAGGAAAGTAATCAGGCATCCAGAACAAGGTGGGTATCCAGGTAATGGACTAGAGTCCTGCAGTGAACGGTGGAGGGCTCGTTTATCATTTAGAGAAAAGCTTCTGTCTCTATCTGCACACCAGACATCCCTTTGAAAGCCCTCAGGGGAATGTTGAGGCTCACCCCAGTTCGCAAGTGAGGAAGCCAACGGTCATACACTCTTGTCCTTGTATGTGATCTCTCTAATGGATGCGTGAATGGCCCCAGGCCCCATCTCCTGCTTCTAGTTAAAAGCAAGCCTTGGCTTTCCAAGACCACATTCAGCTTTCCTGAGCATCTCTTCCCTTCCAGACTAACACCACCTATGTGGGGCTCCTGCTTCCGGGCTAAACCAGGACCCAGAGGCTCTGTTTCCACATTAGAAGGCAGAGAAGGACCCCAGCAGAGCCCCAGAGCTAAACATCACACAACACCCTTCCCATCCAGGAAACCAGTCTCACCAGAATCCCACCTAGTAATCCTGGGGACCACTCTGTCCAAGAAATAGGCTGACCTTACTCCCAACAAGAAGTTACTCTGGGGCTGACTTGCCTAAAAGACAACACCCCTCCCCCCCCCCCCCCCAGACATCCCAGCACTTGGCCAAGGCAGTCAGAGCATTCTGCCAGGGTAAGCAGCAGTGGCTGGCTCACCTGGCTATCTGATGACCAGAATCTTGCCACTATGTGACACACACACACACACACACACATACTGCCAGGGGCTTCATATAAGTCAGTTCATAGACTTGGTCATTGTCTCATGACAGGAGCAGGGAAGCCGGGTGGTGGTGGCACACATCGGTAATCCCAGCACTCTAGGAGGCAGAAGCAGGCGGATTTCTGAGTTCAAGGCTAGTCTGGTCTACAGAGTGAGTTCCAGGAGGACATCCAGGGCTATAGATGGGGTATATACAGGGCTATAGGGACATCCAGAGAAACCCTGTCTCAAAAAACCAAATCCAAAAAGAAAAAAAAAAAAAAGACAGGAGCAGGGGGCCAAATATCTGCTTTACACATGTAAAGACAGCATCCACTTGGGAGACTCTTGCTATCAAGTGTGTCCCCTCAGGAAGCCTGTTCCCACCTGTCTTAGTTGGAGTTGTTCTGCTGTAAAACGCCATGACCAAAAAATAAGATGGAGAAGAAAGGGTTTATTTGGCATCCACCTGCATATTGCTGTTCATCAGTGAAGGAAGTCAGGATAGGGACTCAGTGAGGGCTTGAACCTGGAGGCAGACTCTAATGCAGAGGCCATGGAGGGATACTGCTTACTGGCTTGCCCAACCTGCCTTTTTTTATACAACCCAGAACCACCATCCCAGGGATGGCACCACCCACAATAGACTGAGACTTTCCCCATCATTAAGAAGATGCTTTACAGTTGGATCCTATGAAGGCATTTTCTCAATTAAGGTTCTCTCCTCTCAGATGACTCTAGACTGTATCAAGCTGATATAAAACTAGGATACCAGTGGAAAGTAAGCTTCCTGCTGCTGAAAAAGAGGGGAAGACTTAGAGATGATATACAACTTCCCAAACGTGACCTCATGGCCAGAGCTGTTCCTGCCATGGCTCTCATAGAGGGTACCAAGAACAGAGAGGGTGCCTATGTCCAGGACAGATCCCACACAATGAATATTGGCCAGAGGGGCTTGAGGTCTCCACCCATGACCATTACAGCCTCTGCAGATAAGCCAAGGAGGAGAGGCATACAACCTGCCTACTTTCCTGAGTCTGCCCTGGGATTGTGTCGATTCCTGCAGTGAGCATCTCCAAATACCTCTGGCTGACCGATAGTGGACCAGCCCTATGCTAGTCATCTGCTGAGCCTTATTGAATTCCCCTCGCTCTTCATACCCCACTGTGTGTCCCCTGTTTCATACAACCCCAGATATACACACACGTGCATGTATACGCACATTCACACAGTCTTTTCTGCACCCAAACTCTTATGAGCACGAGGTTAAATACATATGTGCATGAACATTTCTGTAGGCACCCAAGTGTACATATGTGCACATATAATTTGCATAAGCATGCACACATGTATATGCATACATTCCTATGAGCATGAGCATGCATGTGCGCTCGTATACACACACACACACACACACCCTAACTAACTCCTTCAACTAGGTCAGCCGCTCCTGATAGAGTGATACTAGGAAGAGCAGATGGTGACTCAGGATAGTGGGGTTGGCAGACAAAGTTCCAGAAAGGACTCAGAGGGGGACACTAGAGAGGAGTTCTGAGAGGGCATTGTCTGCCTGGGGAGGGGGCAGCTCTGGGAAAGCAGCAGCTGTTCTCTGCAGGGATTCCCTGGTGAGACATTCAAAAGGGTGAGAATTGTCAGCCCAGCCCAGCCCAGCCTAGGTGCACCTCAGGAAGAAAGGATGAGACAATCAACCTCTCCACAAAGTGGGGGGACAGCATGAGAGGAGATAAGGACCTACTTTGAGCTTCCTTCCTCTGTCGGAAGAGGGTGGACATCTCCCAGGATGTTCATGGTGATTACACAAGATAGAGTCCAGAGTGTATCGAGGCTTCTGTGGTACGACTGGTTCACAGGGCCGTTGTATCTGCCCACTTCCCAGTCCATGGATCACAGCTAAGGGCTGAGGATAAAGTCAATATCTGGCCCCGGCAGCATTCTACGCTCAGCACATGAGTTATCTTGTTAATTTCACAGTGCCGGGATCAAGCTTGGGTCCCTGCACGTGCTAGGCAAGAGCTCCATCACTGAGCTACCTGCCTAGCCATCTCACGGCTAATTCTCGCTGACACACCAGTGAGTTGTATGTTGTAGTCATCAGCTACATTGCCAAGCAGGGTAAGAAGCCGTAGAGCTTGGCCAAGGTCAAGTCGGAGCCTGGCTTAGCAGCCAGACGTAGATTCCAGTCTGTGTGCAGCCCACAACCATGCCCGCTGACTCTGCCATCTTGTCAGGACTCTGCAGGTAGCTGAACAGGCTTCAGAGCTCACAGTGTGGGGGAAGCAGCCCCAAATGGCCTCATTGTCCAGAGGTGTCTCTTGCTGGCCTCCAGTTTTTTAAGTTCAATTGTAGGAGGGCGTCTGTTCAACTACAAAGGGCTATCCGGAAAGGCTCTCATCTCTCTCAGCAGAGAGCAGCTGTCAATGCTGGACAGTTCCAGGGCTGATTGACTGAAGAGAGGGGTACAGAGGGGTCTCGAGGGATGCAATCTGAAGAAGATCACAGACAACTCAGGGGCAGATGGGGACAACATACCGGGAACATTTGACAAGAGGAAGGGCTGATAGACATGGTCAGGGAACCAGGAAATGAAATTTGGTGGCAGCTGCATAGTGTAATAATGCACTATGTAATGTGGGGACTTTAACACTATTCTTGCCATAGGATTCTGTGTTTTGCATTTTACCCAGGAATTAAATTTGGATCAAAGAGTAAGGGTTCAATGCTGCCTAACATGGAGAGGAAGAGACAAGTCCTGGTCTTCCATAGACCCTTTACTTTCCAGTCATGTGCCCCGCCCCTGGCATCTAGGCCAGCCTTGGGGGCCCCAGAAACCAAGTTTGTAAATCACCCATCTTGCATAAGCAACCCTGGGCCTGGAACTGAGTTCATAGCTCTGCGTGCTGTGTAACATCAAATTGGTCACTGTCCCTGTCTGGACTTAGGCAGCCCTACCTCTTGGTTCCCTTGTGTCTCTCCTGGGTATGACACTCTAGTTTGAGGACAGGCATAAAGTGCATGTGTGGACCAGGAGCACCTTCACAGCTGTGTGAGGAGCCATGAGGCCAACGGGAGCCACAGACACACTGACATGTGTGGTCAAGCATGTGCTCATACATCCCTGGCTCCGCACATCACACAAAGCTATGCAAGAGTCGTCTTGGTGTGCACCATTTGAATGAGAGAAGACAGGGACTGACTCGGAGAGCATTCTCTCTCTGGTAACTTCTGGTGGTCTCTCTCCATGTCTGACAAGTCTTTTACTCCCAACTCCTTTAGGTTTTGTTTGTCTTGAGACAGGGTCTCAGGTCTCTCCTGTTGGCTTTGAGCGTGCTGTGTCATAATTCCAGTGTCGTTTCCTCACTGAGATCCCGTTGAGCTGGGAGGACTAGCATCTAAGCTCTGGAGTTGGCATCTGCTCACACCCAAGCCTGCCAATGCCTGCCTGATCCTTCACGGGCCACTGGGTTTCTTGGCCCTTGGAATTCCCTGGGGCCAGAAAGGTAGGTAGAATGCACTCTCTTTGTGCAGCTGGGCAAAGAGAGAAGTAACATAAACCTTAGCAGAGTGTCGCTAGGGCCAGCCCGTTCCCAGGTAGGACTGCTGGGCTCAGGGGCCTAGCCTCACATGGCCTCAGTACCAGAGAGCAGGAGAGGCATAGACCACCTTTCTGAAGCTGGGGGTGTGTACCCAGGATCCAGGCTAGTAAAGGCAGCTGTCCAAAGAGACAGCAAGGTAGGACAGCCCAGGCCTTCAGCTTCTGCCCAGGCACAGCTCAGGTAGCCACCCAGGAAAAAGGTATTGGCCCCTAGTAAGCAGGCCAGAAAGAAACAGAAATCTCCACTTCAGTGGACAAAGCAAGACCCAGACCTATATAAGGTGGAGACTTACACTCAGCTTCCAGATGGGAAGGCACAAGGTCTAGCATGGAGGGACAGAGACCCAGATCCCTGTGCAGAAGGGGACAGGGTGAAGACACTGACTGATATTACTCAGTAAAGGGACAGGGTATGCAGCAGGAATTTACTGTAGGCAAAAGGACGAGAAAGCAGGAGGTGGTGATGTCCCCTGGGCCCTTGTCTAGCTAGCCATCTAGATGATGGTGGAGGTCCCTCTGCATCGAGACAGAACCCGCAAGTCCAGGAGGCAGCTCGGCAAACTCTGCCTCTCTCCTGAGAGGATGCTCTTTGGCATCTCCTACTGTTCCTCCTCCTCCCACCCATTCATCTATTCATGCAATGGGGCTCTCACCAGTGGAGTTAATAATCTCTCTCATCTTGGCAACTCCTAATACCCTCCCCCACCCACCCACCCACCCCCAGTTTGGGGTAGGGAAGAAAGGCTGGCGACTCATGTGGTGTTGATTAGAGTATCGATCCCGCCTGCAGCCCTCACAGACACCCCGCCTGAGCATCCATCAGTGACAGATGGGAGACTGGAGACTAGCTTCCTGTGAGGCCCAAGGGCTGGGCCAGACCAGAGCGTGGGCTCAGCTGATCTCCAAGGTGGGAGGAGCAACAGGGTCCCAGTCAGTCCCAGCGGACCCTGGGCTGTTTGGCTTTCTAACTTCAAGTGCCTCAGTTCTCCTCACACCTCCCATCCCTCCATCTTTTCTCCTCTCTCATCTCCAGTTGCTGCCGTAAGAGCCAGACATTCAATCGGGTCCCCCTCCTCATGACTGTAAATAACACCACTAAGCCAGGACACCACACAACAACCGAAGGAGGCTCACATTAACAACTATATTTCAACACGCAGAAACTGAGACTCCCCAACGACAGGCCAGGCCCAGCAGCTGACCAGAGCTGTGGCCACATTAGCGTGTTACTGTCCCACCAATCACCCAGCTCCTCGGAAGAGCAGTGGCATGAATTGAGCCACTTGGTGCTGGGGACACATTGTCTCGCTGACAATGTGTATTTGTCCTGTGGTGTAGAGGTTTGTTATTCTCGTCTCGCAGATGATGACACTTAAGTAACGTGTCTGCAAGTTGCATGGTTACCCAGTACCATGTGGGGGCTCTAGATGTCCTCTGTGGGACTCCAGACACAGTGTCTTGTGTTTGCTCCACAGCTCCCACTTCACACACATCCTTGCTTTCTTCTCCTCTTATACAGCCCCACAAATCCCCCAGAGAGAATTAATATTGCTACCTCCCATTTTAAAGATGGGGAAAGTGAGGCATAGATGAGGATATGGCTGAACATGATAGAATCGGCACATAACAGCTGATGCCCTTCTGCCTTTCCTTGGGCTCAAACACCACCTCCCCTGTGCCCGACATCTGCTAGTCAGTGAGTCCCTGAATCCTACCTTCTTCCCTTCCAGGAATCCCCCTCAGAGAAGCCTCCTCTGCCCTTCTGCTTCTCTGAGTGCCCAAGTCAAGGCTGGTCTTGGGGCATATTTCCATGGACTCACTTCCTCTAGAAGAGGAAGACGACTGTTCTGTTGTACTTTACAGACCTTCAGTCCAAGCCTCTTCCTACCTAGAACTCTCCTTCCCTCTGCCACACCTCCTCCTTCCCTTGCCTGCAGGACCTGTTCCAGAACACTCCCCCAGGAAGCAAGCCCACCTGCATGTCAGCCAGAGAATTGCCCTGTCCCTCAGCTCAAGTTTTTTTTTTTTTTGTCTGTCTGTTTGTTTTGTTGTTTGTTTTTGTTTGCTTGTTTGGTTGGTTTGTGTGAGAGCCTCGGTTTCTCTTCCTGTCCTACCTGGCACTCACCCTCAGGCTGTGATCCAGCGGATGTGGGCTAGCTTCTTGGCACCTCCATAGCTTTCAGTTCCAACTCCTCTTGCCTTTACCCTTAGAAGGCAGGCAGGAAGGCCAGCCCGGATATCTAGACTTGAGCGCTTGAGTTAGCACCCAGGGTGTGTTGGGCCCAGGAAGCAGCTTTGATTGCGAATTGATCTGTTGTTCACTGAGCTGGTTACCGAGAAGAGAGAAGCAACTTGTCAATACTGCATTACTCACCGGGATCCAGCGCCTCTTCCTTGGGCAACAGAAGGGAGACAGAGAAGGTGGAAGAGGATGGAAGCAAACTTTTCAGAATCCCTGGAAGGATGCCAGGAGTATGGGGCTCATCTCAGTCTCTACTTCCTGGTTCTGGTCCCCAGACTCCTCCTCCTTCCATTGAACCAATCAGGAGCCAAAACATCAAACTTCTTATAGGTGTATTTCCATTTGCTTAAGAGTTGCATGGTTTGGCACAGACAAAGGGTAGACATGGTTTGCGTGGATAAAGGGTAGACTACATGCACCAGGCTGGCTTCAGGGCATGTGTTCATGACTCCAGTGCCTCCAGAGTCTGAGCAAAGAAAGATGTTGGGCCCTGAGGGTTGATGAAGGAGACCCTACCTGACTTGCCTGTTTGGAAGCCCCTTGAAGATATGTCTCTTCTGTGGCAAGACACTAAGTAGTAGAGTCTTGGCAGGTGTACTGAGCCCAGAGCTCACAGGGTCTTTGAGGGTCTTCTCTTCCTATCCCAACACTGCACCAAGCTGGATGGAGAGAGTATATCACTATTGCCTGTGACCCAAGGCTCTAACCAAGAACCTCACCTCTCTCTATGGCATCTCTCTCTAACACCCTTGGGCTTCAGGCCAGGCCAGTTTCCCTCATGCATGGTCACATAACCCTTAGTGACATGTGACCCAGCTGTGTCCTCGCTCACCAAAACACAAGCAGCCAGGTGACAGTCCACGTGCCTGTATTCAAACAGTTGGATGTCATTGGGTACACAATGGCAGCCTGGCTCTGGGCACATCAGTGGTACACAAACAGGCAGGTATGTGAAGAAGTAACTAAGAAAGGAATCACCTGTGCATGTTTTTGCATGCTGAGCACAGATGAAACCAGTCATAACCAGTATGAGGTCCAAAGAAAGGGAGTGGTTATGAGAACCCAAGAAGCTACCATACAAGATGCTGACTTCTAGTTAAAGGACATGCAAACCTAAGGCCATCAGAGAGAGGGACACTTGATTCAGACGTCAGCTTTTCCTCTGGTCTTTCCATCTCCCACTGTACATTGGCAGAACCTGGTGGGATCCCAGAGGGCAGAGCCTGGATACTTTATGCCTTGCAGATTAGATTAGCATCCTGTGGGCAGAAAGGAAAGAGATGGCTGATGCTACTTATCCCCTGTCACCTCTGACTACGAGATCCTCCCACTGAAAGTGGGCCATCTAATCAGCCCAGAAGCTTCATGGACTTCTTAAAAGATCAAGCGAGAGAGCAAAGGCAGAAGGCTTTTTACAAAAATAATTGGTGCTCCTGGTCTCGGGGCTACTAGGCATCCTTCAGCACCAAGGCTTTTAGAATTCATAACAGATCGTTTTGCACATGAGGAAACTCTAGCTCAGAAGGGTCAAGTCATCAATATCTGTTAACGCCTTGCTTTCCAAGAGACAGAAAGCGAAGTCACACTGGCTTGAGCAAAAAAGGCCACGGGGTTGGCGAAGATGACAGCTTCGATGCTTCGGGCATGGCTGTATCCAGGTGATTCAGGTACAGCTGTATCCAGGTCCTTGCTCTCTGTCTTTGCATTGTGTTGGCTTTATTCTCAGAACGTCTTATCCAAGATGACAAGGCATCTTTAATATACTTATCCCACTCTAGCTTGACCAAGAGAAAGAAAGCCCCTTTCCCAAATCCTCAACAAATATTCCTAAATCTGACTTCCTCATCTCTAGACTGATCCCCATGGCAAGGACATTGTTCTGGCCATGGTCAACTGTCCCCTGCCTTGGAGCCAAGAGACAGGCCACTATGACTGAAAGAGGCTAGGGCAGGGTGACCAAGGGATGGCTGACAGCTGACTACATGGAGTGGAGAGAGTGGATAGAAACGGAGAGGGAAGGAGGGGGCATGGTGTCCACAAGCAGCAACCTGTTTGGTCTGAACTCATGCATGAGGTGTGTTTGTACTTCTTGGGGCCTCCCCCTCCTCCCCCTCCTCCTCTTCTTCCTCTTCTGTCCTCTTTTCTTTTCCCCTTCCTCTGTCTCTCTCTTCCCTCCTTTCTTCTTGTTCCACCTTCTCTGTTGGCCAGCTGAGGAAGAGCTTGGTGGCCCCACTAGGATGGTCTTGTTTTTGAGTCCCACTGCAGCGAGGGGCTGCAGGCCTGCAACAGAGCCAGACTCAAGGCCTCTGCGTGCGAGAGCTGAGGACAAAAAGAGCCACCAACACGCATCAAGCCCTTCGACTCCACTTCCTCCCTCACCTGCCCACTCCCTCATATGCAGCTAACGCACATGAGGAGCCAGCTTTCAATTCTTCTTGTGGTTTTTTGCGATGGCTTTCTCCTCACCTCAGGAAGGGAGGGCGCTGTACCGCAGAAGAACACGGGTATAGCATTTGTGTGTGTGAGTGCACGTACACAAAGTGACGTGTTGCCGAGGACCCCAAGTCTCTAAAGTTTTGACAGCCCCATTGGGAGACTGCAGACAGCCCTCAAAGCTCTAGGCTCCCTGGCCTCCCTCCAGGCCCTGCCTCTTCCTCCTTATTTACCACTCTTCTGAGCACAGCTATGCTCTAAAGAGAGGATGGGGAACAGAATTTAGTGTGAAGGCATGTCAGGCTCCAAGAGGAGAGAATTTAGAAGAGAGGCGAAAAAATTGTGGGGTATAGGAAGAGGGAGAAGAGATGGGGTGGGCAGAGAGGGATGCAGGAGAGGAGATGGGGTGGGCAGAGAGGGATGCAGGAGAGGAGATGGGGTGGGCAGAGAGGGATGCAGGAGAGGAGATGGGGTGGGCAGAGAGGGATGCAGGAGAGGAGATGGATGGACAGAGAGGGATGCAGGAGAGGAGATGGATGGACAGAGAGGGATGCAGGAGAGGAGATGGATGCACAGAGAGGGATGCAGGAGAGGAGATGGATGGACAGAGAGGGATGCAGGAGAGGAGATGGATGGACAGAGAGGGATGCAGGAGAGGAGATGGATGGACAGAGAGGGATGCAGGAGAGGAGATGGGGTGGGCAGAGAGGGATGCAGGAGAGGAGATGGATGGACAGAGAGGGATGCAGGAGAGGAGATGGGGTGGGCAGAGAGGGATGCAGGAGAGGAGATGGATGGACAGAGAGGGATGCAGGAGAGGAGATGGATGGACAGAGAGGGATGCAGGAGAGGAGATGGATGGACAGAGAGGGATGCAGGAGAGGAGATGGATGCACAGAGAGGGATGCAGGAGAGGAGATGGATGGACAGAGAGGGATGCAGGAGAGGAGATGGATGGACAGAGAGGGATGCAAGAGAGGAGATGGATGGACAGAGAGGGATGCAGGAGAGGAGATGGGGTGGGCAGAGAGGGATGCAGGAGAGGAGATGGATGGACAGAGAGGGATGCAGGAGAGGAGATGGGGTGGGCAGAGAGGGGTGCAGGAGAGGAGATGGGGTGGGCAGAGAGGGATGCAGGAGAGGAGATGGATGGACAGAGAGGGATGCAGGAGAGGAGATGGATGGACAGAGAGGGATGCAGGAGAGGAGATGGATGGACAGAGAGGGATGCAGGAGAGGAGATGGATGGACAGAGAGGGATGCAGGAGAGGAGATGGATGGACAGAGAGGGATGCAGGAGAGGAGATGGATGCACAGAGAGGGATGCAGGAGAGGAGATGGATGGACAGAGAGGGATGCAGGAGAGGAGATGGATGGACAGAGAGGGATGCAAGAGAGGAGATGGATGGACAGAGAGGGATGCAGGAGAGGAGATGGGGTGGGCAGAGAGGGATGCAGGAGAGGAGATGGATGGACAGAGAGGGATGCAGGAGAGATGGATGGACAGAGAGGGATGCAGGAGAGGAGATGGATGGACAGAGAGGGATGCAGGAGAGGAGATGGATGGACAGAGAGGGATGCAGGAGAGGAGATGGATGCACAGAGAGGGATGCAGGAGAGGAGATGGATGGACAGAGAGGGATGCAGGAGAGGAGATGGATGCACAGAGAGGGATGCAGGAGAGGAGATGGATGGACAGAGAGGGATGCAGGAGAGGAGATGGATGGACAGAGAGGGATGCAGAAGAGGAGATGGATGCACAGAGAGGGATGCAGGAGAGGAGATGGATGGACAGAGAGGGATGCAAGAGAGGAGATGGATGGACAGAGAGGGATGCAGAAGAGGAGATGGATGGACAGAGAGGGATGCAGGAGAGGAGATGGATGGACAGAGAGGGATGCAGGAGAGGAGATGGATGGACAGAGAGGGATGCAAGAGAGGAGATGGATGGACAGAGAGGGATGCAGGAGAGGAGATGGGGTGGGCAGAGAGGGATGCAGGAGAGGAGATGGATGGACAGAGAGGGATGCAGGAGAGGAGATGGGGTGGGCAGAGAGGGATGCAGGAGAGGAGATGGATGGACAGAGAGGGATGCAGGAGAGGAGATGGATGCACAGAGAGGGATGCAGGAGAGGAGATGGATGGACAGAGAGGGATGCAGAAGAGGAGATGGATGGACAGAGAGGGATGCAGGAGAGGAGATGGATGGACAGAGAGGGATGCAGGAGAGGAGATGGATTCACAGAGAGGGATGCAGGAGAGGAGATGGATGGACAGAGAGGGATGCAAGAGAGGAGATGGATGGACAGAGAGGGATGCAGGAGAGGAGATGGATGGACAGAGAGGGATGCAGGAGAGGAGATGGGGTGGGCAGAGAGGGATGCAGGAGAGGAGATGGATGGACAGAGAGGGATGCAGGAGAGGAGATGGGATGGACAGAGAGGGATGCAGGAGAGGAGATGGATGGACAGAGAGGGATGCAGGAGAGGAGATGGATGCACAGAGAGGGATGCAGGAGAGGAGATGGATGGACAGAGAGGGATGCAGGAGAGGAGATGGATGGACAGAGAGGGATGCAAGAGAGGAGATGGATGGACAGAGAGGGATGCAGGAGAGGAGATGGGGTGGGCAGAGAGGGATGCAGGAGAGGAGATGGATGGACAGAGAGGGATGCAGGAGAGGAGATGGGGTGGGCAGAGAGGGATGCAGGAGAGGAGATGGATGGACAGAGAGGGATGCAGGAGAGGAGATGGATGGACAGAGAGGGATGCAGGAGAGGAGATGGATGGACAGAGAGGGATGCAGGAGAGGAGATGGGGTGGGCAGAGAGGGATGCAGGTGGCTGCTGAAGGGAGAAGGTGAGAGGGAGACAGTCAGGTTCAGAAACAGGTGGGAAAGATGGAAACCCAGTGGCAGCCATGCCAGGGTAGGAGTAAACACTTCCCATGAAGCAAAACAGATGATAAGGACAGAGGCCCCTCAGGTCTGGGGGCTCAGGAGGAACAGGGTCACAGGGGATGCCGGTGATGGCCATGTCTTACTCTGTGTTGGGGACATGATGCTGGCCAGCCTTTTTGCTACTCCACCTTCCCTAGAGGCCCAAGTTCTAGCACAGACACAGACATGGACACAACAGGGCCCCAGCCTTTGGTGCTTCTCCCCCACTGCTGCCTGGCAGGCTGCATGGCTTGCTGGACACTGCAGGGTGTTTGTCCAAAGCATCCAGCATACGAGAGTCACCTTGAGATGCTTCAAGCCTCAAGTCAGATGCTGGACCAGAGACTGAGTAGCAGTGTTAGAGCTAAAATACAACACCTAGGGCACAGAGCCTCAAGTCCTTGCTGTTCCTCTAGACTCGGTAGTTCCTCACCTTTGTGCAGAAGTGGCAAGCGGAAGGCATGCATGAACCTTCTATGGAGGGTTCCCCCTGCAGTCTGATGACCCCAGAGCAAGGCCACTGCCCCCACACAGAGTCTTACCTAGAGTCACTAAGATTGCCTGATTCACAGATGCTACTGATTTGGCACCCTATGCTCCCCCTACACACACACACACACACACAGGTCTACATACACATACACACCCACAATTATTACCTCAAAGGCACCTTGGCATCTCATCAGCCTATCCCCAGCCTGCTGTCTGATAAACCCAAAGCCTTCAGGAATCAGAGCCTACAGGACCCCACTGCTTCAGGCCCCAGAGCCTGCATTCCTCTACCTCTGAGCCAGCTGTCAGCTCTACAGTCATGAAGGCTGGGGGTGGCTGGACTTTCACAGTCAGTCTCCTGGGGACAGAGGGAGTTGGATGGTCAGTATTAAATACCAAGGGATCTTCTAGAAGCTGGGAAGACAGAGATGGGCAGAGAGCCTCTGGGAGTTCCAGGATGAAGCCAGGAAGAAGGGTCTACAGTGTGCTCCACTCTGTGGCTCCCCACTGAGGTAGGCTAGCAGCGTGGCTCCTCTCTGTGCCGCTGGAACCCAATGAATCTTGCAGCAGGAGCGTGGATATAACTCTGTAGGCATGCCAAACCTGCTTTCCTGGGCTCGATGCCTGCATCTACATGGAGAAGCACAGTAGCACATGCCTGCCCCATCGATGCCCCAGCACACCACCCCACACCCTACTGAAGCAAACATGCTCCCACGCATTCCTGAGGCTCTGTCGCAGTGCCCACTGCAAATTCAGGCACCAAACCCTCCCTGGCATGCCCTCTCTCTCCATGACCAGCATGCGGTCACATGCAGACACCTACATGTCCTCCCAGGCTCCTGCGGCAGCTAATGCCCCTCTGCAGAGCATTCGTGCCTCTCACTCAGGGCAAATCTCCAGCTGAACTTCCGCAGTTACACACCCACACTGACTACCCCTCTAACCTGCTGCAGACAGTCCCAGCTCCCAGCCTGTGACTCATTCCACCAAACACATCAAGCTCACATGTGAACTCGCTGTGTTTTCTTAAGACTCATTCACACACCCTTTGAAAAGCTATTCGTCGGAGGCAGCTCAGCTGGTAGAGAACTTGCCTAGCGTTCACAAAGCCCTGGGTTGAATCTCGGGTACCACATAAAACCAGGCATGGTGACACGCACCTATAATCCCAGCCAGCACTTGGGAGATGCAAACAGGAGGATCAAGAAATGACATAGCAAGTTCCAGGACAGTCTGGGCTATGTGAGACCCTGGCTCAAAGAAAAAAGGAGCAGCTACTTATTTTCTTCTCACAACAGTCTGGGAATGAGGCGCTGTGGCTGTTAAGCACTTGCTGTGGGGAGGGTAGTGTTCTGAAGGGCTGGCCCTTCTGTAGGTCGCATTGCTGCATGTAACCAGCCCGTGCTTCCATCTCTGACTAAATATTCGGCCTTTCGTCATGGCTGGGCCCTGCCGGCGCCATCTGGAGTGTGCATTCCTCCAAGCAGAGGGAGCCTGCACTGGACAGAAGTCTGTCCTCACTCAACTGAGCATCTGTATCAGTGAGGCCCTGACCCTATGCAGCTCACGCTACCTTGCTCTCCCCCACATCTGGACCCAGGACACCGAGGAAACATCTGTTGAGACCTCAAGGATGCTCACAGAAAAAAAACCTCTGGGTTGTCCAGAGGCTGGGTGAGCCTCCTTAGGAAGTCCCAGCCTCCCCCACCCCACTTTTTTTTATTCTAGTTTTCTTGCTCCTCCTCAGCACACAGAGGCTGCCTGACCATCGCAGAGGCCCCTTGGCTTCAACCCTCTCCTTCCGCTGAAAGCTTTCCGGGACTCCGTGTGCTGTTTGGTAAATAAATCGAGGGCAGCAGGAATAATATACCTGTCAAACAGCAGCCAGCTTCCAATTTCCGCTGTCAGGCCTGCCTGGCTGTGCCACATCGAGTCTCCTGACACGCTGCCACAGGCAATATGCTCCCAGGCCCCTGCAGATGGGAGGGTGGGCCACTGCTGGGCCGTTTCTCCTCCCACACCCACCCCTCCCTCCTGCATCCCACCATCTGGGTATTGCAGGGTAGACATGAAGATGAACTTCCCAGTGAACAGCCTGGACGGAAAAGCCTGGATAGGACTTAGAGCTCCTGGTAAAACAAAATGGCTACCTTAGTGGGCAAGGCAGGCAGTGGCCGAGGGTAGTGCGGGATGGGTGTTCAAAGGTGGTTAGAAAAGAATCCTAGGGCTGTCATTTGAGGCCCTGGCTGGCTGGGCTGTGTCCTTTCTTGTACAGGGTTGGCCAAGCCCACTGACCTGAAGGTGCCACCACTCAGGCAGCAGGACAGCTCTGCGGAGGTCCTCGCTCTGGCTTAGCCCAGATTCTGCAACTCTGACCATCTGTTTGCCCTCAGAACAGGGCTGGGGGTGTCTTCCCTTTCAGGAGCCTCTCTTCCCCTTCCCCCTCTCCCTCCCCTTCCTTCCCCCTCCCCAGCCTCCACCCTTCCCATCCCTCAGGCACATACAGCTGTTCTCTCTTCACATTCTTCACAGCATAAGGGGGGTTCACCTAGGAACCTCCCCAAGCCCTCGGGAAACACACCCCTCCAACCCCTGCACCCAACAGACGTTCTCACGGCATCTGCTGACTTTTGCACACACATTCTGCGGGTGACAAGTGTAACCCCCACCACCGCCTCCACCCCCTACCAGCCAGATAAAAGGATGAAACTCCACTGAACTTGGGCACACAACTTTCAGAAAACAGCCCCTGTTCCTGGGCCTGGGATGCTAACAAAGGGGGAACCTGGGCCCTCTGTGCTACCCCATGGTAACGGGCGCTATAATGAATGAATGAATGAATGAATGAATGTCAGGTCAGCCTTCTTTTACAGAGTTTTGTTGGCAATTGAAGGGGGAAGAACCTGCTCCAAGCCACAGGGTGTGGCTTTCCAATAAACAAGACCCCCGCAGGGTCAGGAAACAGCCCTGCCCTCTCCTGAACTCCTGTAGGCCATCCCTGCCCTTCCTTCCAGCACTGCCCTCCTTGTCTGTCCTGGAGGAAGCTCTCCGTCTGTGACCCAGGGCTGAGCACAGGTGGAAGGGAGCCTGAGCTCCTCCAATCTGCCTTCCCACTGATACAGAGGCGGAAACTGAGGCCAACGTGGCCGCAAACCACAGCGAGCAGCCCTTAGCAGTGCATGGGTCCTTTCTGTACCTCGGTTTCCTTATCTGCACAGTGAGACCAGCATGGCTAGCTATGCCCTGGGGTCGTAGAAGGCACGCCTGTGAGCACAGGGCTCCCTTCCTCTTGATCCTGCTGGAGCCAGGCATAACAATCCCTGCCTTTGATAGAATGTTTGAATGAAAGGATGCCAAGTGCTTTAATCGCTGCTCATTGAGCTCTGGCTTTTAAGATCACATCTGAGCTGAAAGGAAACCCAGGTTTCCTGGGAGCCTGGCAGGAGATAATCTTCTTCACATGAGTGTGCACACACACACACATACATATACACACATATACACACACACATACACACATACATACACACACATATACACATACATACACACACATACACATACATACATATACACACATACACACACACATACATACACACACATACACCCACACATACATACACACACATACATATACACACATACACACACACCTATACACATACACACACACATACACACACACCTATACACATACACACACACACACCTATATACATACACACACACACCTATACACATACACACACACATACACACACACACACACACATACACACACACACATGCCTTGTACACAGTACCCCTTGACCCTGTGCTGTAGAAGCCAGGGGCCTTCTCTTCAGGAAATTAGAAATGGAGCTGGAAAGAGAGACTGTCATGAGGGCCAGGCCTTAGGCACCTTGGCGTCACGTCCATCTGCTCAAGGGCAGACAGAGCAGTGGGGATCAAGCATATGTGTTTCCGTGTCACATAGAAGCACCGACGCAAATACAAACTTAGCACTAGAAGCCAGAGTAGGGAGGGCCCCTCAGACCCCTGCTACACTGCTGCAGTTTGTTCTGGATATGAGGCTGGGTAACTTCCTGCCCCACACTAGGATATACTCCAGCCAAGCCCAGCATATTGCTGTCTGGGGTCCTGCAATCCCCTGAGGGACAGACCAGTCCTGGCTGTGGTATAGGGGATTTAGATGAACTTCAAAGGTAGACCTCCTGTCTTCGCCACTTTCTGCCCAAACCAGGGAGGTCACGTGCTACCAGGAAGAGGACAGACATTTGCATTCATATGTGGTGGCTTGTGACCATCACACCAAGTGTTTCCAAACTGCTTTTCTGCCCACCACCACACCCACATTCATATACAGTCATCCCCCCTGACAGGAAGCTGGTCAAAGCTGCCCTGTAGTGAGTGGGGAAAGAGCCTGCCTTATTGGGGAGTATGCGCATTACATGGGGGTTCTATGCATCGTTCCCTCCCATTTTCTTGGGGACCTATGAAAACTGGCAAGGAGACTGGATCAGGCAGAAACCCTCAAGCATGACTCCCTGAGCACCCCAAGGGAAGGACCTCCCTGTGGCACCTGGAGGCCCACCCGAGGGCTTCTGTCACAGCTGCTCACATGTGCCCGCAAAGCCAAGAATGAGGAGGCTCCTGGTTGTGCCAGGCTGAAAATGAAGCCGGCGGGCTTTTGGTTTAACAAAGATGATCTCTTAGTGGCCAGGCTGTGGCAGCACTCCTTGGCTACTCCTGAGGGCCACAGGTGTGCCACCTCCTCCCAGAAGCCTCCATAAGTTCTCTATCCCCCACCCCCCAGGCAGCATGGGCTTGCAGGGCCCAACAGGAAGGAACAATTTTCTCCAGTGTTCAAATGCATCTTGCACCTAAAACAAGTGTAGATTTATATGTGTACTTACACACATACACACACACACACACACACACACACACACACACACACACGAAGACACAAATGTCGATTTATATGTGCAGTTACACACAAAAAAACACATACGAAGACACAAGTATAGATTTATATGTGCACTTACACACACACAAAGACACACATGAAGATACAAGTGTAGATTTGTATATGCATTTACACACACATGAAGATACAGGTATAGATTTATATGTGCACTTACACACACACATGAAGACACAAGTATAGATTTATATGTGCACTTACACACAAAGACATACACAAAGACATTGTAGATTTATATGTGCAATTACACACATATACATGAAGATACAAGTGTAGATTTACATGTGCAGTTATACACACACACACACACACACACACACACAAGGTAAGAGCCTATCTTGGCTTCACACCCATCCTCATTTTGTTGCTCCATCAGCATTACTGGGGGGGGAGGTGTGATAGTCTGAAGGGTGATAGTGTGACCTCAGCCATCCCCTGGTGACCCAACAACCCCAGGACTGTACATAGTAAGTAGCACAGCAGAGGTTATTAGTCTAGGTCAAACTTGACCATGTGAGCCTGCCTATGGGTGGGAGGGGTCCCCCTGATCCCTACTCTTCGCTGCCTGTCTGTCTCCAGGCCACTAGCCAGATAGACCAGGACAATGGCCCAGGCAAGTATCCAGCAGCTATTTCCAGGGCTGTCTCTTCACAAAATATTCAGAAGTGACACACGGGATAGGGACAGATTCCAGCTGCAGAGTACACGGGGTTTTCCAACATGTCCAGTCACCTCAGATAATGTCATCTAGAATTCAGGGCAAGGCAGCAGAAGCTCAGGCAGAGACATGCGCAGGAGGGTGACAGTCCACATACCAGCTTGGGTCCTGCTTCCACAGAGGGCTCCTCATTCTGCATACTCTTGCATCCACAGCTGCAGGAGGGCAACAGTTGCCCCCATCCCCATAAAGTAGCAGTGGAGCCACTAGGAGTGAGTTTGGGTGTGTCTCAAAAGTGACCTATGACGGCACACGAAAAACCTGGGCTACTGGATGTCAGCCACATGGATCCCTCAGCAAATCAACGCTGTGCCCTGTCAGCGTAAGATGCCTTCCCAGGCTGTGAGGCAATATTGCTGCATGTCTTCAGTTCGAATATACAGTACACACATGTGCATCCAGACCCGAAGTCGCTAGTCTAGGACTTCTCAGCCTGAGCCGTTGGGCAGGGAGAGGGTCACATCTCAACGGTGTCTATGACCTCAAAAGGGCTAAAAGGTTTTGATCTATACTGTAGGTGCATCTTGTATGTAGACAGGCATTTCAGGACCTGTTCTGGACACTCAGCACAGAATTCAGAAAAATGCCTGAAAGTCCTGCCCAAGGGAACCACATACCATGACTGTCTCTTTGCCTGGAGTGATGGAGAGTTTCTCCATCCATCTACCGCTCCTCTCTGAGGGTTGGGAGACCCCTCCTCAGCTATCCTGCCTAGTCTTTTGTAAGGGACACAAGAGAGGAGAGAAGCTTCCCATTACACTTCCACCCCACCAGCCTCCAGACACCAGGTGGGGGACACGAAGCGGGCCTGCGCCCCTGCGCACACCCGCGCTGGGCCTCCCTGCCTGCCTGCCTTCCAGAGTGATGAGTTTATCTGCACAGGACAGAGAGGTGCGTTTGACGGCTTCGATGACTGGAGCTGAACTCCTCTGTAAGCAGGTTCCCGGGGGAAGGGATGGCAGAGATGCTATCGGCCCTGTCAGTCAGTCAGGAAATGAGTCTTCCTGCTTGCCCCTCCCCCACCTTGCTCTCCACCAAAGCCCTGACCTCACCTGGCCACCCAGAAACCAACGCAGGGAGCAGTAAACATCCCACAGGCCCTGGGCAGGCACCCAGGGGACACACGGGTATGAGACATAACTCACCCAACCAGCCCCCCAAGAAAAAGAAAAAAAAAATCTAGTGAGTGAGTGAGCAATGCTCTCTGCCCCATTTCCCTGTGCCAAGTTAAGCAGGGTCTCAAAAACCTGTGCTATGTCAGCCATTTGAAGATGGAGAATACATCTCGGCTGGGAGGGACGCATCTGGGCCATCTCTGGAGATGGCCCTGGGGACTTATCTCCAAGAGCCACACCACGCCCTCCCATATGGACTGTCACTGTTAGGACTGCCTGCTCCTTCCTCGAGGCCTGCTTTCTCTCCTACCCCTGCTCAGGCAGGCAGGGCTAGGGTCACACTCAGTAGTTTGGGGGTCCTTGGTTCCTCTTCTGAATAAAGAAAATGGGGCCCGGGTACAAGGAGAGCTAGAGACTAAAGCCACAGACCGGAGCATCAGCTTGTCTTCTGGTTATAAGCCTAACACCGAGCCAGAGGCTCAGGGGACAGCAGCCTCCCTGGTTTGGAGGAAAGTAAGCTTGGATGGCTGTCTAGGCAGCAAAACGGAAGCGTGACTGAATCGGTGTCTGCACCACGTACACGGCGGCTGGTGTGGCAGTTGGGGCTTGGCAGAGGTGAATGTCACTGACTGAGAAGCCTGTCACGCCAGCAGTGATGGTTCCCTGAGAATCATCAGGTGCGCTAACACAGCTTCGACTCTGCCCTTTAGTTCTGTCTCCTGCTTGCACCAGCGGGGACCCTGGCTCCTCTTCCTTCCCAGTCATCCCTAGGCCGTTTGGGACGAGGATGAGAAGGCTGAGAGTCACTGCTTCTCGAGACACAGATAACTCCCTCTCCATGGAGTCCTCACATGGCAGGTGAGAGGGGGGCTCTTTAGGGTCCATCGGAACATGAGTCCTAGCAAGGCTCCGACCTTGTGACCCCATCACCTTCCCCAGTCTTGCCTCCAAGTACCTCACTCTTCTGGTTAGGGTGTCGATGTTAATGGTGGTGGGGCACAGACGTCCACTCAGCCCACAGCAAAATCTCAGAAGCCACTCATATGTCACCACCCCAGAAAGGCTCCGGGCTTCCCCTTACCCAACCATGACTCGTCTCAGACTGCTCCAGCAAGAATTGGTGCCAGAGAGACCAAGTCAGCCTTAGGAAGGCACCTGCCCCAGGAAGCCAGGCCTAGCTAGAGCAAGAAGTGTGTTGGTAGTCCCAAGCAGGCCTCCCGACTTCCTTGAAGATGTCCCTAGTCTCTCCCTGCTATATGGGAAGGAACGAAGCCCCCAGCCTGCCCTGGAAGGGGATGCTGAGGACATCAGGACAGAGGACACTTGCACAGTTTAAAAGCCTGGCACGAGGTAGGACACGCGCTGAGTGAGGTCCCCCTGCCTCTATCTACCTGCAGTGACCAGGCCGCCCCTGGTCTCAGTCTGGATCCCACAGGTGACTTTTGAGCTCCGTTTTAGAACTGGCACTCTGTTTTAATGAAAGTGATTATATGTTTCCTCTGGCCAAAGTAATGGCCACAAACTAGTTAGCAGTAACGAAATTTCATTCTGCATAGTTCTTGAGCCAGAAATCCCAAACTCAGGTGTCAGGAGGCTGTCTCCAAGCCCTCTGGAGAGTCCTTCCTCTATACCCTCCTTCATGGAATTCCAGACACTCCTGGGTCTATACAGCCCAGAGCTCTAGCCCAGCACTGTCAGGCCTTGCCGGGTCTTCTGTGCCCCTCGAGACACTTGTAATTGAATTGAGATTCTTCCCTGGTAATCCAGGATGACTTCATCTCAAGATCCCTGTGTTAAACATGCCTACAAAGACTTTTTTTCTTTTTCTTTTTTTTTTTTTAAAGAGTAGCCCTGGCTGACCTTGAATTCACAGAGACCTACTTAACATTGTCTCCTCTCCCAACTGCTGGCATTAACGGAGTTTATCACACATCCAGCCTTTTTTTCCCCCTATTAAATAAAAGTGTGAAGTGAGAGTGTGAGAGGTGAGAGTGAGTGTGTGTGAGTGTGTGAGTGAATGTGTGTGTGTGTGTGTGTGTGTGTGAGAGAGAGAGAGAGAGAGAGAGAGAGAGAGAGAGAGAGAGTGTGTATGTAAGGCAGAGGACAACCTACAGGAGCCTCAGTTCTCTCCTTCCACCATGTTTGTCCTGGGACTTGAATCACGTTGTCAGAGTTGGTGATAAGTGCCTTTACCTACTGAACTATCTCCCCTGCCACACCAAGACCCCCCCCCTTACAAATCAAGACATGTTCTTGCTTGCTTGCTTGCTTGCTTGCTTCAAGACAGATCTCACTATGTGGCTCCAGATTCTCATTATGTGGCTCTGGACAGCCTGGAATTCACTTTGTAGAGCAGGCTGGTCTTGAACTCTCAGAGATCCACCTGCTTCTGCTTCCTGGGTGGGTGCTGGGATTAAAGATGTGTGCCACTGTGTCCTGCTCAGGACATACTCGTATTCCCCTATTTCAGAGTGTGGACTTAACTTGGGAGGACCGACTATTCAAGCCCACAGCAATGTGGTTTTTTTCCCCCTAAACCCTATGACTATAATGTGCAACATGCTGATGAGTTTGAATTGAGAGTAGAGGACAAAGGTCACACTCTTCTCCCAACCCCATCCCTTCGCTCTTTCCTCACCTCAGGGTTTCTCCAAGGAAGCACTAGACATGCAGGCATCCTCTGTCACCACCATTGCTCCTTCTGTCCCAGTTGGGAGGTGGCCTTGTTCTTCCCATGGACCCCCCACACGCTCCTGAGGAACCAGGTCAGCTCTGTCACAGATCATATCCCTACACAGGGTTCAGCTGGGAAGTGCTGAGGAGTACCTCTCCTCGAACCCCATGGAGCTGGGGTGCTGTGGAGCTGGGGTGCTGTGCACGCTGGCTTCTACTTCTTGGGCAGCAAAGGTGTGGAGGCTATGGCGTGGGTGGCATCTGGCATAGGAAACCTACAGGACCCGTGGCAGGAGCTTGGCTAGAAATACCGAGGGCCACTAGGAAGTAACCAGCAACCCAGTGGGCAGGGGAAATGAAGAGGCTTAGGCTGATAAGATATGTGCAAGATCTTGGGGTTCTTAAAAGGAAAGAAACCAAAGACCCCTCCTCAGAGATACAGATACACAACAGGCCAGCTCTATAACTCCAAGCCTAGGGTGCAGATGTGGTCAGGTGGTGGCTCGTTTGCACCGGTTAGACCCCTACTTGATGAAGAGAGAAACAGTACTGTACTCAAAGGAGTGTCTGGGGGCCTCGGTAAAATAAATGCTATAAAAATAAAATGTAGTTAAAAATAAGCCAGAGGTACTGACACACACCGTTGATCCCAGCACTTGGAAGATAAAGATTATTCTTCAGTTACACCCTAAGTTTGAAGCCAGTCTGAGCTACCCAGAGACCCTGTCTCCAAAGATGAAACAAACAGGCACATGGCAATAACAGACAGTAACAACAGTCTGGCTGCCTGTCCCTTGTCCCTTGTCCCTTGTCCCTTGTCCCTTGTCCCTTGCCTCCAGACACTCAGAAAGGGTAACAGAGAAGATACAAGCAGAGCCTGGGAAGTGTGGTGACCTCCTGAGAAGGTGGATTGAACCAGATGACGGTGCAGGGCAGCAAGGGTCAGGGTCAGGAACAAGTGACAGGCAGTGTCAGATAACTGCTCCTCCAGAACAGAGGCCAAGATATCTTCTTGCTGTCAGCTTGGGTCCCTACCCCCCAGTAACTAGTGTATCAAGGCAGGGGGCCCCCTTTTTCTCTGCTCTGCTCTTGTCTTGGTGACTAGAACTGGACCTGGCATACAATAGAAGATTTGGGCAAAGCCCACTGGCAGGAAGGGAGCTGAAGCACTCACCCAGAAGATGCTAATTGAGCCGATTAATTGAGCCAATTACTGAAGCTTCCCAGGAGGGATGGGAGCAGGCCTGGCTCCTGGGAACCAGGTGCAGAACTGTAAGAGTGACTGATAGAAAGAGCTAGGCTGAACTCTGTGCCCCAAGCCCCTGCCAGTTCGCACAGGTCTGAGATGGAGGACTGGACCCCTGCTGCTACAGAACCTGGTGACTTTGGCCTCTAGAGCTGTCCAGATGGGCAGTAGGCTGGAGAAAGGGTGGATACCCAGGACAGCACCACCGGAAGACATCTGCGGAGCAAGTGAATGACTAGGTGGAGGGATGAATTACCTCGCCCGACACGCCCTAGGCTAATTTTGGAGTGTGAATGGAAGTGAGAGTGAATTCAGTTCATGAATCACAGCGGAGTGCCGAGGGTGTACAGGAACAGAGCTCAGAGAGCCTCCCACTCCTCCTCTCCACTGGTCTCCACAACCACGAGGCAGCCCCACTGCTACTGTGGCTTTGTTGCCTTGACAGGTTCCACCAGGCTGATGCGTGAGCGAAGGCGTCAGCACTGAACTGGAGTCCTCCAGGCTGCCAGAGCTCTGTGGAGCCCAGCAGAAGGCGTGCACGGGCTTGGGAGTCAGAAACCGTGAACCTGAATGTGAGTTTGCAGGAGTGAATCAGGTTAAGGACACCTGAGACATGAGTGCTTGTCACACGACAGATGAGAGAGGAGCCCCAGGAGCATGCCGATTCACGGATGTGAGCCTCTGAGAACATGGGTCCTTCCCTGGTACCCTGCTTTGACTTGGAAACAGTCTCTGCCCGCACCATGCCCAGGTGAAAGCCAGGGTCAGGTCCCAGCTGAGAGCAGAGGCCCCTCCAAGGCCTTCTCTCCACCCCCAAACCCCATAAGCCTGCCTGCACCCATCCTCAGTCTTCTCCCTCCTACCTGCACTGTCTCCACCCACAGGCCAGAGGGTTGGCTTTTAAAAGATGCAAATCTAATTGCCAGCCATTTCTGCCTTGTTTTGTTTGTGTGGATGGCTAAGTCTCTTTTATTTGGATGAGAGAGGCTATACTCAAATTAAGGCTGAAAAGTGCTCTCTCCCAGAATCAGTTTTTATCAACATATAATTTACATAAAACAAGATGCATTTATGTTAAATGTATAGATAGCTATTTTTTTAATTATTATTTTTGTTTTTGTTCTTGCTTGAGACAGGGTCTTACAATGTAGCCCAAGCTGATTCTCCTGGGGATCTGACCTCAATTGTTCAAGCTTACCTAGAAAGCAAGCACTTTATAGCTGAGCTAGTGGACCCCCAACTTCCACACACCCATAGCCCACATGCCCACAGCCCACCCCCTGCCCACCACAATTCTTGAGATAGGTCTACACTCTGGTCTAGGCGGACCTAGAACTCACTCTGTAACCTAGTCTGGTCTTCAAAGTCATGCCGGTCCTTCTGCCCCAGCATCCCAAGTGTTAGGATTACATGTGTGAGCCTGGCTTTCCATCCCACTAACAGGCATTGACGCCCCGGCCTTCTGCAAGACAGGGTCTCACTAAGTTGCTGTGTCAGCTGTTCTTCTCATTTTCATTGATGTGATCAAAGACCTGGCAAGAAGCAGGTGAAGGGCAGAAAGATTCCTTTGACTTAGTTTGAGGGGATGCGGTCTAGTGTGGCAGGGAAGTCCTGGTGAAGGATGTCTGTGGAACAGGCGGAGTGTGTGCCAGATGGTCACATCTTAGAAACCCAGAAAGTGGAGGAAAGAGATGGCCAACACTCACCTTTCTCCTTATCCCCTTTTTATTCCACAGAGGTGTTGGCCCCTCACCCCTGACACCCACGTTCAGGGTGGCTTTTCCTTTCTCAGCTAAACCTCTCTGGAAACATTTTTCACAGACATGCTCAGAATTGTGTCTCCTAGGTGATTCTAAATCCCGTCACAGTGACAAGAAAGATCAAACATCACGATTGCTCAGGTTGGCCCTGAGACTTCTCTGTCTCTGCCAAGGCTACTGATTCCCCTGCCCCAGCCTCTCTCATAGCTGGGATTACAGGTCAGGCTACTTTCTTGCTTATAGCACATACTTGGTGTTAATCGAATCTTGGCCTATGTGGTTTCACGTGTAATGTTCCTCTCTACCACTTGATCACAAGCTGTATGCAGAAGTCATGCCTCCATCTCCCGTGTACCTGGCACTGTTCCTGACAGAGGAGCTACTTGGTAGGATCTTTCAGGAGACTACACAAAGATGTGGCTGAGACCCAGGGAGGCCCAAGCCTTAAACAGAGGCCTGGGCAGCCAGAATCAATAGTGATCCTACCCAGATCCAGAAAGGGAGGGAACAGGGCAGGCAGGAAAGAAATTGACTCATCTACAGAGACACATGGCAAAGAAGGAGGAATCTGCCACTCAGCAACTTCTCCACCTTCCCTAGTGTGGGGGAGTGAACATTCCAGCCCCTGGTGAGCTGGGGTGGTGACAAATACCCAGAGCTGCAGGGCGCTTTAACAGGCCTGGAGCAGCCACCAGGGAGCTCTCAACCCAGAGAGACATTCAGAGCTCCCCCACTGCCTCTACCTTGTCCCCAAGTTCCCCCACGACATCTGTCTCCACCCCCACTGCCCCCTCAGAGACTGTGTGAGTGATCTGCTCCAAGAGAGGATGGCAGCCGTCCTGAAGGACTAGGAAAAGCAAGACAACCTTACTTCTCAAGACAGAGGACAGGATGACCCAGGTCATGAGACACATGCCGCAGCACAGTGACAGGACCAGAGGCAGGAGCACCAAGACCTGAACTAAGCTTAACAGGAGGAAATTCTCAGAAACCCCTCTGAAGCACAAAGTCCGGGACTGGGGATGGATGGTGAGAGGTAGAATTCTTGCCTAACATGCACAAAACACTGGGTTCAGTCTCCAGTGCCCCACAGGCTGGGTACAGCAATCCTGGCGCTCAGTAGGCGGAAGCAGTAGGATCAGAAGTTCAAGGTTATCCTTAGCCACCTAATGAATTTGAGGTCAGCCAGGGCTACATGCATGAACCCTTGTCTCAAAGTGGAGGAAAAAGCTGAAGTCAAGTCAAGGCTACGAAGGCGAGCTCACACACCCCAACTGTGAGCAGTAACAGTGTTTACATAGAGGTATAGCCTGGTCAGCTCTACAGAGGAATCTGGAGAAAGGTGTGGACATAGCCATGGCCCCAGGAAGAGGGCTCTGGACAGTTCCCCCATACAGTTCCCAGAGCATGTTCCTGGAGCCCAGGCAAGAAACCAAGATGTAAGGGGCAGAATTTTAGACCACCAGGAAAGGTACAAAACCTTGCAAAACTACCACATTGAATAATGACTACAGACTTCCCTGCAACCATTTCCCACAGCTAAGCCATAGACCTTTAATAGCACACTGCCCAGCACTCCTTCTTTTAGCACCTGAGTATGTGTTCCTTGACCAGCACAGAGCTGTGACTTACTGTTTCCAACAGGGTCCCAGTCAGCTACCACCTGGAGCCCTCACTCCCATCCCAGGAAAGATGAGGTGGGCTGGGGGATGGGGTTAGCTTCCCTCCAGAAACTCCAGGACTCTGCCACGTTGAGCTGCCCCAGACTCCAGTTGGGGGGGGGGGGGTAGAGAGAAAACTGGGGCCAGGGGCCAGGACTTGTCCTGCCTGTCATCCTCTCTGTAAATCTTCAGGGTTGAGTCACCACAGCCCAAACCCAGACTCAAAGGATGGCAATGTAAGCGGGTGGGAGAAACAGGGCTCTGACTGGACATGCCCCCCTCCCTGCCCCCATCTCCTAATCCTAAAGCAGGGGAGACAGAACCACTTACATCTCATAGTACTTGTCAGGATTAAATAAGATGACAGATGTAACGTCCTGGCTCACCGTTAGTATTCAGAAGATGGCAGCTCCTGTCACTAAGAAACCTTCCATTTCTGAAGAGTGTGTGTTTAACCTTCCCACTAGTGGAGTGCTCGTGGTTTATGAAACACTTGCCTGTTTACATCCTCATTTGCTCCTTACACAAATATGTGTGTATATGTTTATTTGCAGGAGTGTGTGTCTACATATGTATGTGTGTATGTATGTGTGGAGGCTGGAGTTACATCAAGTGGTTTCCTCAATTGCATTCCACCTTATTTTTTCTATTATTTTATGTTTATCCGTGTTTTGCCTTCGGTCCAAGGGTATTCAAAGGTATCCAAGGGTTTTATGGAAGCCTCAAGAAGAGAGACACACTTCTCCCAACTGAACACAATGGTTTGAAATGAACATGGCCAAAGACCTTCCCCTCGTACATAAACCTGGGGCTGGAATGGCGCTGAGGCTAGGAAAAAAAGAGTCTTCCTTGAAAGAAGGCAGGGAGATGGCTTCCAGGGCCAGAGGGCTGGAAACCTTTCGACGGGTACATGGTAACATGGCTTCTCTAGCTTATCTAGTGTGAAGATTGATTAGGAATGTCCCCCAAAGACCCGTAGATTAGAATACTTAGCTAGTGGCATTATTTGAAAAGATTAGAAGGTGTGGCCTTGTTGGAGTGGGTGTGGCCTTGTTAGAGGAAGTGTGTCACTGGAAGTGGGTTTTGAGGTTTCAAAGGATCATTCCAGGCCCAGGGTCTCGCTCTTGCTGCTGCCTGTGGGTCCAGATGCAGAACTCTCAGCTCCTTCTCCAGCACCACGCTTGCCTGCATTCCGCCATGACAATGATGGACTAAGCCTCTGAAACTGTAAGCAAGCCCCAAATGAATGATATTTTATTTTTAACCAAGAGTTGCTGTGGCCATGGTGTCTCTTCACAGCAATAGAATACTGACTACGACACTTAGGGAGAGGTCCCTTTAAAGCAGATGAATGGGAGGAGATTAAAGAGTGCCGTGGGCAGCGCCATGTAACAAACTACCCCAACGTCACTGGGTTTGACATGGAGAAATTCACCGTCTCATGGTTTGTAGAAGTCACAAGGCTGGGAGAAGAAACTGGCTGACTCATTCTGGCTCAAGTCCTCTCTTGGGGTTACAGTCAACACGTTGCCAGGGCTACAGGCATATAAAGGCTAGCCACAGTCAAGAAGACACTCCAAGTGATGCATTCTCGAGGATGTGGACAGGAAGCCTCCGTTTCTCAATGTATGGCTGCTGACGCGATATCACAGCAGGGCATCTGCAGAGCCATGAGAGACCCACACTTCACGTAACCCTGCCTCATACGTCATATGCCGTCACTCCTGCCTTATTTTCATGTGTTAAGAGCAAGTCTCTGGCTGGAGAGATGGCTCAGTGGTTAAGAGTACTCACTGCTCCTGCAGAGGACCAGAGTTCTAGTCCCATCTCCCACCTCAGGAAGCTTACAACTACCCGTAACTCCAGTTTATCCACCACCTCTGGCCTCCACGGCGCCTTCATTATCTTGTACAAACTCACAATCAGACCACACATAGGCACAGTTGAAAAAATTTTTTAAAAATGACTCTCTTAACTCCAATCTGACCTCAAAGGAGAACTAGCCTCCGAGGTCACAGGAGTGGAGTGAGCAGGCACAGAGCCAAGAGAGTTCCTACAGGCAAGGACCAACTCGCTGGGCACCCTCCCAACCCAGAGGAGATCCTAGCACACAAGGCAGGGTCCCTGACTCCTGTCCCCATCACAGAATAATTCAGGTACCCTAATCTGGGGACTCGGGACCTCCAGAAAGATAGTAAATAAGATGGAAGGAAGAGCAAGATGATGCCAAGACAGGGTGGAGGGACCCTGGATCAACCTGAGTATGGAGAAGGGAGGAGCCGGGCACACAGGTAGTGCACAGACACACATGCACTATATACCCTAGCCCAGGGTTACTCCCCCTGCCACTGAGGAGGCCAGGAGCTCCGTATCTACCCAGCATGGGTTCCAGAAGCTTGTCAATAGTCAGGGTCTAGAAAGGGGGCAATGCTGTCCTCTGAATGTCTGTTTCCTAACATGCTAACATGGGATGAGTTTTATAACAGGATTAACGAGGTGGGGCTGCTTAAGAAGTAATTAAGGTGCTAGGGATGTTACACTGTTGGTACACTGCTTGTCCTAGCATACAGGAAGCTCTAGGTTCAACCTCCCAGCATTACATAAAACAGGGCAGGATGGATGGGGCTGGAGAGCTGGCTCAGTGGTTAAGAGCATTGACTGCTCTTCCAGAGGTCATGAGTTCAAATCCCAGCAACCACATGGTGGCTCACAACCATGAAACAAACAAACAAACAAAAATCTATGGGCCAGAATGAGCAGGAGGCAGAAGTGAGCAGGGGGCTGGAGCAAGAGGGAGAAAGGGAAAGGGAAAAAAAAGTATTGGCTACTCTTATAGAGGATCTGGGTTCAGTTCCCAGCACCTATGTGACAGTCCACAACTATCTGTGACTCCAGACCCAGGGGATCAGATGACCTCCTCTGACCTCAGGTGAGACCAGGCACACAGGTGGTGCACAGACACACATGCAGGCAAAACTCTAACACACACAATATAATAAAATAAATATTTTTAAAAAATGATAGGGCAGGGTGGCCCATGCCTATAATCTCAGCACTAGGGAGGGAGATTGGAGGCAGGGGGAGCAGAAGTTCAAGATTATCCTTGGCCTAGGACAGCTGGATCTAAAGTGTATCCCTGTCCCAGAAGGAGAGAGTCAAACAGATACCCTCTTTTAGAAGGTTGCCATTCTGGGACCCAGTCTTTGTAGTGCTGAGGGTGAGGCTGGTGCTGAGGTTGGTGCTGAGGTTGGGCAGTCAGGGTGACTGGGGCAGGCTGGAGATACTATTTTAGGAGCATGTGTTGATGAGCTAGCAAAAGAAGAGGATCTGTAAAGCAAGGCAGGAAAACAGAGCCAGAGAGCAGGGGAGGGAGGCCTGCATGACCTTAGCGGGTCAGACACGGGCAGGGGTGTGTCCTGTGGCCCTCCCTTACCTGGAAGGCCTTCTCGAGTTTTGAGAGGAACCTTCTCCTTCTCCTGGGGCAGAACTGACAGGCCATGCCCTGGAGGAATACAAAAGAGGGATACAGCATGGCCTGCTTGCAACCACACCTGGGACAGTCTTGGGGTAGGAGCATCACATTGGTGCCCATCCTGCTGTGCACAGGACACCTGGGGGAAATGATGTGGCAAAATTAGCTCCTGGGCCAACTGCTAACCTGCATCTCTCCCTTTTACTCTCCCAGGACTGTGACCCAAGGAAAGCAGCTGCTTCCATGCCCCTCAAGCAGAGGGGAAAGGACAGAAAGGGAGCCCCTTCCGCCCCAGGCTAGTATGTGCAGTGGCTTGTATAGTAAAGCCCAAGGGAGGAGGGAGGACAGAGGTGACTGTATCTCTGTGAGCCACACAGCAACCATGTGGGTGTGCAGATGAGAGTCCGGAGCAGACCCTGTATTATTCATTCCTCTACTCAGTGTCAAATGAGCTCTTTTTTCCAACTCCAGCCCCCACTGGAAACCAACTCAGGCTGGTCCTTGGGAGCTCACAGGGATGTCCAGGTGCATAGAGCCATCCTTAGGTTAAGGGACAGGGCCTCCTGGGAAGACCAAAAAAGGACCCCAGGACAGGGTACCCTAAGGTACTCTAAGGTACTCCATTGGTTGTTTCTGTCCCTCTAAAGAACAGGAAGGAAGGACCTAGTCAACAGCAGACAGATATAGCAGGCAGGAGAAAAGGCATGATACACCTTTTAACCGTGTGATAGGATGTTGTCATCCACAAAGTTGAGTCAAGTACAATTGAGTTACTAAAACACATTGTGAAAAAAAAAATCACATAAAATTTCAAGTATGTTTACAAGTTTGTGTTGGGCCATATTTATAGCTGACCTTGACCAGATGTGTCCACAGTCAGGCTGCAGGAGGAACACACTCAACAAAGAGATGGAGGGATGAAACACCAAGAACCCAGCAGACTTGGGCTGTCACTAACGGAAACTTTCCTTTTTTCCAGTCTTGCTCTCAGTTTCCCCTGTGTCAGAAAGGCTGACAACCTGACAGCTCAAGGAATGACTTAACAGCTGGGCGTTCAAGCAACTGGAGCGAGCCAGCCGTGTGGCATTTCTGTAATCCCAGCACTTGGTAAGTGGAGGCAGGGAAAATCAGAGGTTCAAGATTAGCCTCAGTCAAGTCCCAAGCCACCCTGAACCACGTGAGACCCTGTCTCAAGAAAAAATCAAAACAAAACATGGGGCTTAGGACTGGGGTGATGGCTCAGTTGTAGAGTGACTGGTGCTTACATGTGAGGACCCGAGTTTGGATCCACAGCACTACATAAAAAGCCAAGCATGCCTGTGATCCCTGTCCTGGGAAAGTAGAAGCAGGGAAGGCTGAAGTCTGGTGGCCTGCCAGTCTAGCCAAATAAGGGAGCTCCAGGATCAGTGAGAGAAATAATCTCGAAAAGCAAGGTAGATAGCAACAGAGGAAACCTATAATGTCAGCCTCTCCCAGGTACACACACACACACAAACACACACACACACACACACATACACACACAAACACTAGATAGATAGACAGATACATAGATAGATACATACATACATAGATACATAAATACATAGATTCACAGATACATAGATACAGAGATACATAGATACATAGATATATAGATACATAGATACATAGATTCACAGATACATAGATACAGAGATACATAGATACATAGATATATAGATACATAGATACATAGATATATAGATACATAGATACATAGATACATAGATTCACAGATACATAGATACACAGATACACAGATACACAGATACATAGATACATAGATACATAAATTTACAGATACATAGATACACAGATACACAGATACATAGATACATAAATATATAGATAGATACATAGATACATAGATACACAGACAGATAGGCAGACAGACAGACAGACAGATACATAGATAGATACATAGACAGACAGATACATACATACATGCATACATACATACACATACATACATACATATATACATAGATTTTTTTTTAAAAGAAATAGCAGCCTTCAGAACATAGGGCCTTTAGAAAGACCCTTGTGACATCAAATCCCCAAATACATGGACACCCCTTCTGCTTTTGCCCTTGCTGCTTGCAAAGAGCATTGACACAATGGGTTTGCCTTCCCCCAAGCCTTCAGGGTCCCCCAACCCACTCTGCAGGGAGGCAGCAAAGAGCAGAGGGGCTGGGTGAAGGGGAGGCCGGGCCCTAGGCTCTCATCAGATGCCTTTCCAGTATTTTTAGCACCGCAATCAAAAGCTGGGTCCGCCTCTGGATCAGCTCAGGCATCCTAGGCTGAGCAGGGCTGTTAAAAATGGAATGAATGGTGCACACTGCAATCAGTGGTGGCAGTCCCGGCAGGGCAGCAGCTGCGGCACTGGAAGCTCTTGGCCCTTGAGTCAGGCAAGGGAAGAGGAGCAGTCTCTGATTCAGAGTCCACTGGCTCCGCTGTCCCCACACCCAAAGTGTGTCCAGGCACAGAACCTATGTTCCAACAACACCTGCATCCTGCTGTCTCCCTGGAGCCTGCTGTGGTGGTGCCCTGGGCACTTGGCATAAGCTGATAGCAGAGCCTGGCACTGTCACAGCTGGGGCAAGTGGGTAGAACAGGACTTGTCTTGCCCAATCAAAAAAGGAACCGCCTCTCAGCCCCTCCACTGTCCCCATTTTCCTATTCTGGAAGGGAACAGTGTTCTGTTGAGCACATCCTGAAGGACTGGGTAAGGAGGCACAAAGCGTGCCAGGGGCCAACTTGCCATGTTGAGACCCAGGAGGCTCAGGGTAAAGCCATTTCTGCCACTCCGTGACAGCTTTGGAGCCGCAGGCAAATCACTTCCCTACTCTGGCCTCCGTGGCTTTCTCTGCAAAATGACAAGGCCAGACTGGAGCACAGACATGACAGATTCTCTAAGTCAGCAGGAGGCTGAGGTTGGAGTGATGGATGCTTGTGGTTGGGGTAGGGGGAGAGCAATCCCACAACAGAACCCTGCCAGCAGATTGGAGGCAGAACACCGCCCTACAAGAGGAACTGCCCTTGGTGGCCACTCCCAAGGCAGGAGGCTCTGAACAAAGGGTGGTTTGGCGGCCAGGAGGTGAAAAGGCTTGGTGGGTGGGGTAAGGTGAGGACAAGAAGATAGATAAGAGCACAGGCCTGTGGAGTCGGCTAAGCAGAAGATACACCAAGGGCCCAGCTGACCCACAGCTTCATTTCAGAAATGTTGGAACAAAAAGTAATCAGATACTGGGCACCAGGTGACCCAGCCAGACCTATGCCTGGATAGGACAAAGGCAGGGTCCAGGCCTGTATCCTTGGCTCTCTGCTCGGTATTCTAGTTCGTTCTAGTGATGGCCCTGGTTACCCAGATGGGCCCTCCATCTCACAGGCAGTCTGTCAGACTCTGCAGCCACCCACCACACTGCCTGAAAGAGGCAGTCTCTAGTGGAATGTATCGAATTCATGTGTGAGCATAAACCTGCATCACCCTGCCTCAGCTCGAGGCTCAGCCTCCTGGCGTGATGCCTTGAGAACCCTGCTTTGCTGTCTGTCTGTCCTAGAGCTTTCCGTGCTTCCAGAAGGGTAGCTGTGGGTCTGGCCAGATGGACACCTTACATGGGAAGTCTCCTTAAAGGGTCATTCCTCTTGCCCAGCCTACCTGAAGCCACTGCACCCACGCCAACCCAGTGTCTTCCTAACTGCATTGTCTCAGATGAGGGTGCCCATGTCTGAGAAGCCCTGCAGATGTTCAGCAGCTGGTAGAGTACCAGCCAAGCACATGAAGTCCCTGCTGCCTTCCCTGTCAGGGAGGAGAGCACTCAGCTCACACTGACTGTCTAGCTGCCCTGCAGGCGCCACAGTCCTCCACCTAGAAGGCTGGGGAAGAGCCACATTGGCGCCCACACCCACACATATGCAAGGCTGGCATATGGGAGAGGCATGCACGTCACGACAGGTGGGTAGGTGATACAGCTAGAGTTTCCTCAACACCTCAGAAGGTGGGTTGCAAACTGCCGTCTGACAGTGATGGGCCTCACAGTCTGCTGCCTGTGGGGTGCCATACCCAGTGCTGTAGAGGGCTGAGTGGAGCTGGCCAAGGAGGCAGACACCATGGCTTCTCAGCCTGGGAAAGCTGGCCATGCCTCTGGATATAACAGCAGAACACAGCTCCCTCATGCCAGAGCTGGTCTGTCAGTGCTGCCTGGGCCATGGCTCACTCTGACTTTGGATGGCTTTCTTGAAAGATGCAACGCTTTCCAAAAACGCTGCTAGCTGGGAAGACTCAGAGGGTCTGGTTAGGATGTCTAAGAGTCAAGAGGAGAATGTATGAAAGAAGAGAGAGAGGCCTGTCCAGAAAGGAGGTGACACTCGACAGGAAGAAGCCTCCACCCATACCAGGGAAATACTCCAAAGCAAAAGGCAGGGCATGGGCAGTCCCAGGGGGGTAGAGGACAAGGGGCAGCAGAACAAGAGCCCTAGCAGAAAGAGGGGTACTGAGTACTCCCTCTCACCTGCTAAGACCTGGGGGGTGCCCCCAGATCCCTGTCAGAATCAAATCTCCCGTGGGATGAGGTTAGGTCCTGAGGCCTTTGGGAGATGGCTCAGCTATGAGAGTGATGCCTTTACAGACAGGATCGCATCAGTGCCCGTATTAAAACCTCACTAGGGCTGGTGCAGTGGCTCACTGGGCAAGGGCATTTTCTGCACAAACTTGGTGACCCAAGTTTCATCCCCAGACCTGCGTAAAGGTAGAAGGAAAGAACTAAGTCCATAAAGTTGTTCCCTAACCTCCATCCACACTTGTGACTTGACATGTGTACACACACACACATATGCACTCTCATACATGTGTGCATATGCACATGTGCATACACCATCATAACCACCACCAACAGCAGCAACACTAATAATAATACTAATTTAAATGTAAAAAAAAAACACCATAGCACTGCCTACCCTTTGACCCTGTGATCCCATGGCAAGATAATGGCTATCTGGAACCTCTGGAATGAGCCCTCATCAGATGTGAAACTTACCGGCACCTTGAACTTGTACTTGGCAGCCTCAAGGATCGTAAGAAGTCAGCCTCTGTTGTTGATAAGCTTCTTTGCCTCTGGTATTTTGCTATATCCGCCTGAGGGGGAGAGAACTGCCACCCCCCTTTCCGGATCAGACAACTGAGGCTCAGAGAAATTGAGTAACCCGTCTGGCCGTGCGGCTGGCAACCAGACACAGAGACATCGTTCCTAATGTGGGTGAGGAACCATCAGTCTTGCAGAGGAAATCAGATTCCCATGTATCCACTAAGAGCAAACCCAAAGACGGCCCCTTCCCCCCTCCGACAACCCCAGAGGACTGGCGGGCAGTCCCAGGTGGTTCTATATGTTGAGAGTTGTTCCACCCGGGTCACCCTTTTCAGATGTGAAGTACCTGCAAAGTAGTCATGCCTTAGGCAACCAGCCCCTGGTGTAGAAGCATCTTCCAAAACTAATACTACAGCTAGCATGTCCTAGACCCTGAAGTTTATACAAGGTCCTAAATAAGCTTCACCCATGGACCATGCCAGTGGTCCACTCAGGATAATGCCAGCAGAAGACCCAGCCATGTGGGCGAAGACCTCCCCAATGTCTAGTTTCTTTTTGTTAAAATTTGTATTTAATTTTATGTGTGTGACTGTTTGCCTGCATGTACACATGTGCACCACATGCATGCAGTGTTCAAAGGGGCCAGAAGGAGGCATCAGATCCCCTAAAACTGGAGTTACAGGTGAAAGAGGGTACTGAGAACTGAATGTGGGTCTTCTGGAAGAACACTGAGAGCTCTTAATCCCCTGAGTGTGTTCTCTCTCTCTCTCTCTCTCTCTCTCTCTCTCTCTCTCTCTCTCTCTCTCTCTCTCTCTCTCTCTCTCTCTCTCTCTCTCCAACCCCAAGTCCCAGCTTCTTATCTACAAAGGGAAGAGATTGGGCTCAGTGGTTCCTCAATCTGTCCACCTCTGTTTCTAAGATTCCAACAAGAATGAAACTCTGGACAGCAGCTCCACCTCTGACTTCAGCCTCAGCTGTTTTCATGGTCCTTTGTCTCCCCCAGCACTTCTAGCTGGCTGCTGTGTCTATTCCTCCCTGCTGGTATCACTTTAGCTGAACTGCAGTATCAGGAGACATTTCCCAGACCTGAGTCAGGTGGGAGAGGCCTGTGGTTCAGAGCATAGTTCTCAGAAGCAGGGGTGAGAGACTGCCTGCTTCTGGGAGAGCCTCACTGTAATGCTGGAAGTCACAGCCTCCTAGATAGCAAGAAGGAAGGACACACTTGCAGTAAACCCAGAGGTGAGTTCACATGGGTACCCATCATATAGACTCGTAGGGGAGAGAGGCACAAATGACAACCCACAAGCACTGAAAGACCTTCTAGTCAAGGCAAAGGAAACCTGCAAACAAAACCCAAAAGCTGACCCAGCTCCTTGCCACGTCATCTCTGAGCCAAGAGGCCATGGCCAGACCGGTAGAGTCTGCACAGCAGCCAATGGCCACACCCTCAAATGGTACAGAGCAGAGAGATCATCCCCCACTAACATGAAGACCCAGAAACCCCAAAAGACCTGGGCAGTGGGGCTGTCCCATGGTCCATGACAGAGAGGAAGAGATAATGCCACTCAGAGTCCGATTTTAACTGCATGGGTGCAGAACAGAGCAGAACTCAGAGACACATGGAAAATAGATTCAAGATGTTACTGAAAACCAACCTGACCTAACGAGCTAATGAGGCTGCTGGTGACGAGGCAGGAGTACCCAGGCCTGGGCAGTACCCACAGAGGCAGAGTCTCCCAGTGGAGGAGGTCAAAGCCTCAAGCTCTGAAGCTTTCTCCTCCGTCCTGGGTCTGCCATCATAAAATAGATAACGACAAGCGAGACAGCGGACTGCTCCTTGGGAGCCTCTGGGGAGGCACTGGAGGTGCTGCACGCAAGCATTTACTACTGCAGATGCATTTGTGGCTGCGTCCCCAGCCTCCAGCATGGCTGCTCACACGCTCCATCCTCTTCATGGTGCCGTGGGGCCGACAGGACACTGTCATCAGCCCCTGAGATGCAGGTAGTAACAGGATTATCAAAACGCACACGCTTAAAGGTCTTCTTCAAGGTCGCCCTACCAGCAAGCTGTTCAGCCGTGCTCATGTCCCCCTCCGTGGGGCTGTTTCCACGGCTCTCTAGTCTCCCACTGTCCACATCCCCCCCTCCGTATCTTATTGCATTTGTGCTAACCCTTAATGCTTTTCAGGAATTTTCTCTGTGCCTATTTGTATGTCCTCCCAATCAAACTATGTCTTCTACAGCGAGAGAGTGGGTGCCATCCCTGTGTCTTCAGACTCTCCGTGTCTACTTACCCTGTTGGTACTAGATTGAATTAAGGGATAAAATTGCATGATGGGAAAAGACATCCTTTTAAAAGAGAAGGAAAAGAAAACAAGCTTCAGGGTCAAGGAGAGACCCTGTTGCAAAAGAAATAAGGCAGATATTGGTAGGAAAAGATATCCAAAATTCTCCTCAGGCCTCTGGACATACAGGTACAGATACATGTCTCTGCACACATGCATGTATATATCATATGTGCACCACACACTCGAGAATATATGAGCCCTTGTTACCCCAGCAATGGAAAACTCAGTAGTATAGTAAATGCCTTCTCTATCTGTGAGTAGGCCATTCTATTGGAACGAGAGCTTCCCAATAGTGAAGGGACACTGGGGGAGCAGGAAGAGGGAGGCGTGACACAAGGCAAGTGTGGGCCATATAGGCTGAGATCTGTTATGCAAAAGAAATATAGCACCTTCTATTTGTGGGAAAGCTGAGATAACAGGTTAGAGCCTCCTGTGTTATAGAGAGGAAGCAAAATAACCCCCACCTCCGTAGCGGAGCAGGCAACAGAAGTGCCGAGGACCAGTCCAGCTGATGGGATTGCTCCATCCTGGGGAAGACCAGGAGGGACGAAGCAAGAGTCTGGATGTTGGCTTCCTGGGTTCTCTTACCTATTGACACAGCACTGGGGCAAGCAGTGACACTTCTGTCGCATGGATTCACCGGCTGCTGTACTCTGCCTTGTGTTAGTGGGACAGATGCCTGGCATGGCATGGAGCTCTCCTGATGGCACTGCCGATGGCTGGGACTCATAGTTGCTCGGTACTAAAGCTGTTTAAATGCGCCGTGCAGCCCACATGGACCCCTGGGGCACTATGAAAGAAGAGGCGCTGTCGCGTGTGAATGAGGCATCATGGGTTTGACAAGAATGAAATGTCTTATTCATAGCTTTTAAATATTTAACATACATTGACTATTTTTAATATTTGGGTTAAGTAAAATACACTATCAAAATTGGTAGAAAACCTTAAAGTATGGTATGGTTGGTCAGCATTCTGCTGTCATGTAATACCTGAGAGTAGCAAAGTTAAAGGAAGGAAAACTGGCTTGAGCTCACCGTTTTGGAGGGCTTACTTCCTAGTTTCCTCAGTTACCCAGAAGTCATTGCTTCTGGGTCTCGTGGTACAGTGGAACATCATGTAGAGAGTGTGTGGTAGAGCATTCTGGTGGATATGAGAGAGAAGAAGAGAGAGAAAAAGAGAATAGAAGAGAATGGTTGAGAGAAAGGAAGGGAGGGAAGGGGAAGGAAAATAGGGAGGGGGGAAATCCTTCAAGGGAACACCCCAAAGATCCTCCCAGCACCCCTCATCCTCTCCTACAATTCCCACTATCTCCCCATAGTCCGTTCAACTTGGGAACCATCAGTGTTTTCATCTATTGATGATGTCAAAGGTTTCAGGACCTCATTGCTTCCCCAGAGTCCCACCTCTGGGCACTGCTGCACTGGGCACCAAGCCTTTGACAGGTGAGTCCCTGATGGACATTTCAGATCCAAAGCAGAATACAAGGCCCCCAACATAGAACTCAGACACACATACATCCACCACACACTGCCCCTTGGTATGGGGTCCAGAGAGTCAGCACCCTGGGAATTTAGGACAGTAGGAAACAAGGGAGTGGCCTTGGGAAAGCCTTGAAGGATGGACCAGGGGAGGTCAGGAAAGGAGCACATGTGAGTTGAGGTACATTCCCCTGGCTGGGGAAGGCGGGTCCTGTAAGAACAGAGTGGTAGGGGAGAGGTATCACAGAGGTCCTGGCTTTGTTCCAACTAGTTCCTAATCCAAACTCCTCTGAGTGGCTTTCTGCTCAGCCCTAATCAATAATTAACTATTGAGAACATTCACCCGGGCCAGCCATTGTCTTATTTGTTGAGGACACAGCAGTGAATGAGAAGGCCCCAGTTCCTGTCCTCAAGAAACTCACAGCAGGGAAGACCAGACAGCAGAAACTCACAGCGGGCAGAAGATCAGAGAGAGACTCACAGAACTCCGGCTGCCTTTGCTACTGCTGTCCAGGGGACTCTCTGATCCCAGGATGCTTCCTGTTTACCAATTGGTCACAGGAAGTCGGGTCTTCTTCCTCGGCTAAAACACCTCCCATCATACCTCAGAGTTTCTGGGCAGCTTTGTACTGGTGTGGGCCTGGTGGGGGCACTAAAGGGTATAATGGGCCTCCCTCCTTTCCCAGGCTTGGTCTGGGCTCTGTCCTTGGTGCTGAAACCGCTGCTCTGCCTGTCTGGGAGAAGAGCAGATTTCTTGTTCATACCCAGCTTTAAACTCGACGTGGCCATGGTCTTTCCCCCACATTCTCAAACCTACCTGACATGGTTTCTGGGATGGTATCTTCTGCCCTAATGTCTCCCTCATCCAGACTCCCCGAAGGACCAAGTTGTAGAGGACAGAAAAATTGGAGCTGTATTAGTCCCTTCTCAACCTTCCATCCCGGGCTGGAGTCAGTCATCAGAGGCAGAAAAATACCCCTGAGGCCCCCAGTCCGGGCTATCACCCACTTACATGACTCTTGGGTGAGCCAGCAATATGAGAGCAAATGAAAAGCCCAAGCTGTGTACCACAGGTCAGAAACTGGGCGCCAGGCTCTGAGTGGGCATGAGCATGACAGCCATTCTGAAGTCCTGCCCCACCCCCACCCCCACCCACACATGACACAATGAAATGACTGCCCATTGTCTCAGTGTCGAAGCTCTGCCACACAGTGGCCCTGGCCATTCTAGTCACCGTGACTACAAGCTCAGTCTAACCTCGGCGGGACGCTGGGCAGAGCTGCTCCAAAGTGGGTGATGGGAAAATCCATCCTTGTGGTTGAAGTTGCTTCTGCCCTAGAGAGCTGAGCTGCATTCAGTACAGCAGGGGACCAGCAGCTGGGTATGAGACTGGCCTCAAGGAAGAAGCTGGAGATGTTACCTCTGAGTGACCTTGAAGAAGCCATTTCCAGGGATGTCCTCGTCATTCCAGTTAAGTGCGAGATGGTGAAGGACTCCGACACTCAGCTTTATGAGTTAAACATGCAGACAGCACACATGTCAGAAGCACAGGAGCCACATATATGTCTGGCTACTGGAAACCAACCTGGTACTGCCCTCTATGGGGACATGGGAAGAACACAGTCCAGTCCCCTGCATCCAGGCATACCCCAGGGCCTCTCTATATGTGCTGGCAAATGAGAATAAATAAAAGAGCCTGGCACCATGCCTGGCCCACAGCAGCTACCCCACAGGGCCCGATTCCTTCCCTCCCCCTTGCCCTTGAACATTTATCTCTCTCCTTAGGGAATGGTAGAGACAAGCAAGCAAGTAGCACGGGGAGGGGCAGAACAAGGTCAGGAAGGCTGGGAGGGTGTGAGGGACCACAGCTGCCATCATTAATCACCTTCCCTGGAAACTTGCCTCTTGTGAATCCGCATCTGTGATACTGATAAAGGATGCTGGAGGGATGGAGATGGCACAGTCCTGTGTAGGATGGACAGTATGGGGAAGGAGCGGACAAGGGTAAGTCCTGCAATCAGGACTAATGTCAGTTGTATACACACACGTGTACACATACACACTCACACCGTGGGCAGACACACCAACATTGCCATGGTGCAGACTGTGGAGCCCCCTCCTCCTGCTGTCACCCCATCTGTGTTCACACTGCATCCCCCTCTGCCTCCTCCCCAGAGCCAACCAGGACAGGCAAGGCAACTGCTGATTAATAATTTACACATTAAGAGTGCAGTGAAGCCAGTCCCGTTAGAGGGGCAGGGACTCTGTAATGAGGCAGACTGGTATCGCAGAAAGTGCACAAAATGAGCTCCGTTACATCTGCCCCTCCCAGTCCTCACCCAAGACCCGCTTGCAGGCGGTGGGCTGGTTTCAGTAGACCTTGCTACCAACCAACTGTGTGACCTTGCACAGCTCTCATGCCCTCTCTGAGTCTCAGATCTGTCATCTGTGCAGTGCCTGGATTAGATTACAGTATCCCCAAAGCCCCTTCTGGCTCCAAAAGTCTGTGGCTTTCTGATTCTATAAGCTATTTGCATGTCCCAGCAGATGGCTAACAGCAACAGTCATTGGCTGAGCGGGTTCCCACCAATTCTCTGTAAGAAATGAGCACATACAGCAAATGCTCTTTTTGGTTCTGATCCATGCTACAGTCACTGTTTATAATGAAAACTCTGAGTTATCAACTGTTGTCATTAGAAGGAAGGAAGGGAGAGCAGGGCAGAACAGAATCGCAGGTGGCTCTTCGTAATCCTGGTTCCACTAATACAGTAATAGGAAATAGGAGCTATCACCCACCACTAAACACTCAAGCATCTCTCTCTCTCTCTCTCTCTCTCTCTCTCTCTCTCTCTCTCTCTCTCTCTTTCTCTCTTTGCATGAAGTTAAATATTGCAATATCAGAACTCCAAGACAACCCCCAAGTTCTCTGTTTTCTCATTTCTATAAATATTTACAAATAATACTGGTATATGTCCTACATAATATTATTATCTTCCTTATATAGAATGCAGCACAAGAATTAGGAATATGATGGGGGTCAAACTTGAGGTCTCAAATCAATTGACTTTGAGTTCCTTAAGGTCAATCGATTGATGTTTACCCTGGGTGGGCCTGTTTAAACAGGCGATGGCTTCTAAAACTGGAACGGAACCTTCTTGAGGGTGGAGGCAGGTTCTCCCAGCCACTAGAATGAAATGAGCTGCCACAGGGGAGTTCCCATGGTGGCTGAGCAGCAGGAAGCTGTGATCACCACTGAGATGGCTCTGTGAGAGAGGCTCTGGGAGGGCAGCCATCATGAGAGGAAGACATCCATCCTTAGCAATAGGGCAATCATCTTGCCACCAGCCATGTGTGTTCTCGGTAACACTCTAAGCAGACATCCTCTCTGAATTAAGCTCAAACTCATGAGTGGCTGCTTTGGGATGGTAACATACTTGTTGTTTTTAGCTGCTATATTCCTTTGTGGTCACTTGTGACTTAGTACTAGAAACACAAATACAGCTACCAACCAAATAAAATGGCACACAAAGAACATCTTCTAATAAAAATGTGCCCGTGTCTCTCTATGATGCCACAAGCAAGCAGCCTGCCCCCTCTACCATTTGGGAGCTATCCAAGACCCCTCCCTTTAAACCCATAATGGAGACCACGGCACAAAACAAGGAGCCACTATACTAAGGAGAGTCTCCTCTTTCATCAGGAGGGCAGTGACATCTGTGCAGCTCAGAACCAAAACAGGATGGCAGAGACCACCCCAGGGGACAAGTGCCCTTCCATTTGTCCTGGCCAAGGTGGTAATGGCAAACAAATTGACTCTCTCGGTTTCCAGGTCAATTGACAGCCAAGCCATGCAATATGTCACTGGGAAGGTGCCCCACCCCTAGCCCCACAGTGGTGCACCTTGGCACCTGGTTCAGAAAATCCACTCTCTCTCTTTCCATGCCCTTCTGCCTGCCCTCCCTCCCTGCCTGGGTACCAGTCCTCTCTTCCTGTGCTGCCACATCCTTTCCTTACTACAGCAGAAGCTTCATCCAGCATGACACTGTGGGCAGAGAGGGCAGCCACCAGCTGAGGCTTTGGAACTCACAGTCCCAGTCCCCTGGGGACAAGAAAGAGCTGAGCTGTGTCTTTTACTCTAGTGCCTGACACACACACACACACACACACACACACACTGCCTCCGAGCCCCATCCCAGTCATCCCAGCCCTTTCCTAGGTCCTTCCCTGATTTGCACAAGCTGTGAGTGAGCAGGGACTGCTTCCAGAGAGGGGTATATCCAATGGCAATTTCCTGGGCCTCACGACTCTCTGCCCTTATCCTCTTAATATGCCAAAAGGACTGCTGTGTCCAATTCCTGAGAGATGCAGACATGCCTTTACCCCGGAAATAACCTGGCATCTCTCCTTTCCTGCTTCTTCTCTCCTACCTCTGCCCCCAACTTCTTAAAGGACCAGACAGGGAAAAAGGAATAGAACTAGTAAGGATTCTAGGACCTTCTCCAAGGAAATCCTCTGCAGTTTGTGTGTCTTAAGAACTGAGGAACTCCACTAGTCACTTGGAGAAGCAGCACGAGAGGTAGGGGAGTGTTCATAAGCCACTGGCCTTATGCACAGCTTGCCCTAGGGATTCTTGTGCTTACCTGCAAATGGCCAATATTCAGGACTGGGGCTCTGAAAGACTCAGGTCTCACCCCTCCCCCCAGTGTTCCTAGGTCCTGTTTGTACCAGGTATTGCCTTCCTATGTTCACACAGGCTGAGTCAGGCATCTCCATCAACCTCACGAAGACGCACATCAAAGCCCCCGAGGATCTTGTGAAGGGTAAGGAGTGGTGGCTTCTTTGGTAAGCTCTTCAAGTGTGTGTCATTCACAATCATTTTTAAAGCCCTGCCTAGTTCCTCTGCTGCATTAGCTTTTTTACTGTCCCATCAAATAAACACTAACCCCAGAAAGCCTGTGTAAGGGGCTGAGCAAGCATGAGGTCCTGAGTCTTAATCCCTAAGCACCCCAGTCAAAGCTAGCACTACAGCATACATTTGTAACCTCAGAGCCAGAGAGTGGAGATAGGAGGAGCTCATCTGGCTGAATTGGTGAGCTTCAGTTTCAGTGAGAGACTCTGTCTCAACAGAGCCATAGAAGAAGACATCTGAAGTAAACATTTGACCTCCCCAAAGAGGAGCACACATGTGCACACATGAGCATGTTTGTACACTGTGGTGGTTTGGTTTGAATAGGTTTGGCCCCCAGAGATTCTTGTGCATCAGTGCTTGGCCATAAGAAATGGTCCTATTGGGAGTGGGTGTGGCCTTATTGGAGTGGGTGTGGCCTTATTGGAGTAGGTGTGGCCTTGGTAGAGTAGGTGTGACTTTGTTGGAGTGGGTATGGCCTTATTAGAGTAGGTATGGCCTTATTGGAGTAGGTGTTGCCTTATTGAAGTAGGTGTGGCCTTGTTGGAGGAAGTATGTCACTATGGGGGTAGGCTTTGAGGTCTATAAATTCAAGCTCTGCTCAGTGCAGAAAATAATCTCCTCCTGACAGCCTGAAAAAGACAGTCTTCTCTTGTCTGCCTTCATATCAAGATGTAGAACTTTCTTTTTTTTAATATTTATTTATTATATGTAACTTCATTGTAACTGTCTTCAGACACACCAGAAGAGGGCATCAGATCTCATTACAGATGGTTGTGAGCCACCATATGGTTACTGGATTTTGAACTCAGGACCTCCAGAAGAGCAGTCAGTGAGTACTCTTAACCACTGAGCCATCTCTCCAGCCCCTATGTAGAACTTTCAACTCCTCCAGCACAATGTCTGACTACACGCTACTATGCTTCCTGTTATGATAATGGACTGAACCTAAATGTTTGCCTTTATAAGAGTTGTCTTGGTCAAGGTGTCTTTTCACAGCAGTAAAGCCTGAACTAAAACACACACATACACACAAAAAGAGAAACTTATGTAGGAATTGCATCACGTACTTGACCTACCTACCAGATTATGAAGTACTGAGAGGTTTGCTTCATCTCTCTAAGCCTCAGTTTTCATGGGTATAAAATGGGAACATCATGTCACAGTGTTCCTTATGATTCGTTTTTTTCTTTGTCTGTTTGAGATAGCACCTTCCTATGTAGTCCAGCCTAGCCTCAAGAAACAATCCTCCTGCCTCAGTCTCCTAGGTAGTTGGATTGCAGTTATGCAATGCCACACCCAGCATGTTGTGATATTCTTGTAAAGACTAAGATAACATCCAGGGCCAAGGATTTAGCTCAGATGCACTGCCATTATTAACAACATCATATTTGGTCATGAAATTCTGACTGCTCTTCACCTACGCTCAGAAATAAGGCAAGAATCTCTGCTCTCGTCACCTCTGTCCAACACTGTCCCTGGAAGTTCAAACCAATGCAATAAAGCAAGAAAAAAAGGAAAGAAAGGTAATTGAGAGTAGGAAACACGGAGTAAACTCATATTTATTCATACATGAGAGAAGCGTCTACACACAGAATCTAATAGAATCTACAAAATGAATAAGCAGGCCAGGTAAGGTTATGGGCTGCAAGCTGAGAATACAGAAATCAAATGCATTTTGTCATCAACCAGCTGGAAACTTAAACCTTAAAGAATAATATATTTTGCAATGTATGAAATATTAATTAGGAGAAATCAGACCCTTGATAAAGAAGGATGCAATGAGAGCTACACATATGGCTAAAAGAAATGGAAGAAAACATAAATAACTTGGAGATATAATGTGTTAATGAACAAAAAGGCTCATTATTACTAGGACATCGATTCTATCCACACTGATCAATCAATTCAATGCAATCCTGATTGAACACCAGCAGTCTTTTAAAAAAACAAAACAGCCGGTTGTGGTGGCACACGCCAGTAGGATTTTCTGAAGGAGGCAGAGGCAGGAGGATCACGAGTTCGAGGCCAGCCTGGGCTACACATTTTTGCCAGGCAGTGGTGGCACACGCCTGTAATCCCAGCACTCTGAGAGGCAGAGGCAGGCAGATTTCTGAGTTCGAGGCCAGCCTGGTTTTCAGAGTTCCAGAACAGCCAGGGCTACACAGAGAAACCCTGTCTCGAAAAAACCAAAAAAAAAAAAAAAAAAAACAAAATAAAACCCAAATCAGAAACAAAACAAAACAAAAAAACAAAATCATCACGCATATTCTAAGATTTATTTGGGAATACAACAGCTTTAGACAAATCAAAAAGTCTGAAAATGAATAAAGCTGAAGGACTTTCATGATCTGATTTAAGGCTTATCATAAAGCCACAGGTGTTGTGATATTGTGGTTCTAGTACCGAGAAAAACAAATAGGTCACCAAACAGAATAAATAGAACAGAACGCCCACGTCTGGTCAGCTGCTATTTTTTATAGGTTTAAAAGTGGGAGGACACCTATCCACATTGCAAACCATACACTCAAAATACAAAATTATTGTGGTAACCAAATGAAAAACAACACACCAGCTCGAAACACACAATAAGCTGCAATGTAAGATTATATAGTTCCTGGGGGAAAAATATTCACGATCAATGGATTAGGCAGAGATTTCTTAGATATAACACCATGGACGTAATCACGAAAGAAGAAAGTGATGAATTAGGCTTCAGAAAATTTAGAATTTCCAGAGTTGGAAAGACTCACTGTGAAGAGAATAAAAAGGCGACAACCAGACACAGGAAGAAGGAAACATTAGCAAATCACAAAGCTGATAAAGGACTTGTATTCAGAACATAAACAAGCACTCAATGGTAAGAAAATAACCCAATTAAAATGGAAGACACAAAATATTTGAACAGCTCACCAAAGAAGCTATATGGCAAAAAAAGAGAAAAAAAAGGGGGGAAAAAAAAAGAACATGAAAAGATCCTTAGCGTTATTAGTCACCAGGGGACTGCAAATTAAAATCATAATGAGGAACTGTGACACAGTTATTAGAATCACTAAAACTAAAAAGACTGACTATGTTGATTCTAATGGAGGCTGTGGCGGAATAGGAATTCTCATCCATACACAGTGCTGCGGGGAGCATTCAATAATACAGCCAGTAGGAAGAGATTCTGAGCTGTTTCTTTTTCTGTGTTGCTGGAGGTTTGTGGTGGGGGTGGGGGTGAGGAGTCTCACTATGTAGACCAGGCTGGTCTCAAAATAACAAAGAGTTGACCTCCCACCCCCAGTGAGTATGGGGATTAAAGGCTTGCACCAACACATGGGGAGGAGGGAGTTTTGTATTTGTGTGTCTGCCTTTGTTTCTGAGGTGTGGATTGAATCCAGGGCCTCACATATGCTAGACAAGTGCTCAACTACGGGGTGAGTGAAAGGACAAAAGGTGCAAGAGAGACCGTGTTTTGTTTGTTGTTTGTTTGTTTGTTTGCGGGGGAGGGCAAGGGCAGCCTGTGTGCATGCTGGGTTGGAGTCTAAGGCTGCAGGCTCACTAGGCTAGTACCCTACCGCTGAACAGATCCCTAGCCTCTTCATATACTGCCTTGATCCAAACGAACATATGACATGTGTGTGATTTCTAATGTCAGTTACACCTTAATAAAGCTATGTCTGCTCAGTATCATGATTGAATAAGTGTCTCATGGCTACTCCATGTTAGCCATCAGGGAAGACCTCTTTGAGGAAGCAGAATCACTTCTCTGAATCTTTAAATGACACCACACACACACACACACACACACACACACACACACACACTATTACTTGTGGGTTGTTTTTTGTTTGGTTGGTTGGTTGGTTTGGTTTGGGTTTGGTTTTTTGGATTTGGTTTTTTCGAGACAGGGTTTCTCTGTATAGCCCTGGCTGTCCTGGAACTCACTCTGTAGACCAGGCTGGCCTCAAACTCAGAAATCTGCCTGCATCTGCCTCCCATTGTGCTGGGATTAAAGGCATGTGCCACCACCTCCCGGCTATTGCTTGTGTTTTAAATGCTAAGTTCCTAGCTTGCAGAGAGCCCTTTTGAAGGCTACTGAGCCTTTAAGAGGTGATGCCTACCTGGAACAAACAGGTTACTAGGGTCTAGCTTTGAAGATTACACTCACCCCTGATTCCTACCTAGTCTTCTGTCTCCAGTCCAGGGAGATGAGGAGCCTCCACTGCACACTGCCTCCCCTATGGACTTACTCAACCTGTGTATCCTCTGCCCGGATGGACTAAAATCCCCCTGAAACTGTGAGCCAAGATGACCATTCCTTCCTTTCAGTTGCTTTTCTCAGGAGTTTTGTCAGAGCAATCAGAAAAGAAAAAAATAGCTAATATCGTGACATTAAGCTGGATCTGTCTGATTGACAGGAAGTGCCTCCGGAGAAGTCTGGGAATAGCCTCCCAAGCAGAAGCAACTGTAAATGCAGGCCTCACTGAGAGGCACGTTGTACTGGGAGGGTTGTCGTGGGTCACAGAGGCCACCCAGTCAGGCCAGGCAGGGAGTCTGGGCTTGACTCCAAGTAGGTGGGCATAGGTATCATCCAACGGAGAAGCACAATCTGATTCCCGTTGATTTGTTGCTTCTAATCATTCAACTCTGTGCCAAGGGCATGCATTATCTGTTAGGAATAAAATGTATATTGAAGCCAAGATTAGCTTCACTGTCATGTGGAGACTGGGTCGCAAATGAGTACGAGTGGAAGCTTCAAGCCCCAAGGTAACTATTGCTGGCGCAGCACTCAGAAGGCTTAGGAAGGAGACCATCAGGTCAAGGCTAGACAGGCCTTCAGAGTGACCTAAGAAGACTGAGATAGGAAAGACCAGGAAGGGAGGGGAGGGAGGAACAGAGTAGAGATGATGATTAAATCCTGGGCAGAACTCCTGCCTAGCAAGCCTGAGTGCCTGGGTCAGGGACTTGGTGATCACTACGTATGACACTGGGACCACAACGGCAGCAGTGAAGTAGAAGGGCGCCTTTAGGACTGATGTAGAGGTGGGGCCCAGAGTACATACTATAGATGGATGCTGGTGAGCAGAAACAGGCTCCAAGGCTGGCTGTTGAGTTTATGCAAGCCCCTGGCCCTCCGGACATGTAGTCCGCTGACCTCCATAGACTCTCTCCACTGTTCCCTCCTCGGGGTATGCCAGAGCATCCGGTCACTCCCTGGAGGCGCTTCGGCTCGTGTTGCTATGGTTGGCTGTCTCAGGCTCCATCTCCAGGCGAAGATCTCTTCTTCCTACCCCAGTGCCTTGAAGGCAAGCAGCTGCTATGCCAGTTGTGGTGGCGCACACCTTTTATCCCAGCACTGGGGAGACAGAGGCAGGCACATCTCTGTAAGCTTGAGGGCAGCTGCTCATGTTGTGAGTTCCAGGACAGCCAGGTCTATGGAGAGAGACACTGTTTTATGAAAGCTTCTGCCACATAAGCATGAGGGCCTGAGTTCAGATCCCCAGAGCCCATGTCAAAGCCAGGCGTGGGAGTGAGCATCTGTAACCCTAGAAGATGGGTTGGGGGAGGAGGCAGAGGAAGTGTGACCGGAGCCCACTGATCAATTTATCCTGTCAAATCAGGGAGAGACCTGTCTCAAAGAATAAGGTGCATGAGCACCAGCATGTCCATTCACACACACGTACACACTCACACATACATACAAACACATGTGCATGAGCACCAGCATGTCCATATATATATACACACATACACACTCACATACACACACATATGTGCATGAGCACCAGCATGTTCATATACACACACACATATACACACTCACACATACATACAAACACATGTGCATGAGCACCAGAATGTCCATACATATACACACACATACATACTCACATACACACACACACACACACACACGTGCATGAGCACCAGCATGTCCATACATACACATATACACATATATACACACACATGCACATGAGCACTAGCATGTCCATACACACACATACACACATATATACACACACATGCACATGAGCACCAGCATGTCCATACACACACATACACACATATATACACACACATGCACATGAGCACCAGCATGTCCATACATACACATACACACATATACACACACACACACACACACACACACACACACATACATAATGAATAGCTGAATACACAGCTCACAAGCACTGGACAAGAGAAGCCTCTTAGCCTGCCTTGGCCGTGACACCAGGCCTTCTGCACCACCCTGCACCACCCTCCCTTCACGACTATGCCCCACTGTAGCAGGCTCCAGCTGTCACCACCAAAAACTGCAACTACGTGGCCAGCATGCTGGGCAGTCAGCACTAGCTGCCCCTGCCAGCAAGCCCTGACCTAGTTTGGTGCTGGCCGAGGCTGATGATGTCACCATGAGTGGAGCTCCAGGCTGGGGCTTGCGGGTTGGACTTTGAGACCGGCTTTAGTTCTGAATGCCAGCAACCTGGGCAGAGTGCTAGCCAGGGATGTCACAGAAAGATGAGGACAGAGCCCAGCACTGGGAGTGGGGGTAACAGCTCTTCTGGAGACCCCCATTCTCCTGCTGGGAGGTCAGTATCAGTTTCCAAATATCTTTGGAGCATCTGGGCTATACGGTCTGAACCCCAAACTCCGTATCACACAGGGGCTGAGGACAGGAACAGGGGACAGACAAGAAGGATTTCTGAAGAGTGTCTCCAATGTCCCTAGTCTTTAGTGAGTGTGTTAATTCAGCAGTTTCAGCCCTGCTGGCAGGGCACGGAGCTGCTGGTGAGGGTACAGGTGATTAAGATATTGTCTCAACACTCAGTGGCTCCCTGTCAGGAGTCTGAGAGAAACATCAAGCATCCAAAACACTATGAATAATTGTGAACATGGAAACACAGGCTGTGACCAATTGTGTGGCAAGCTTGCTGGGCTCAGAGACCAGCGCAGGTTTCACAGAGGGGGTGTATCTGGAGAGATGAAGCACGAAGCATGGTGGGACTTTCCAAGAGCAAACAGGTTACCATCAGTGGTGTCAGCTCAGGCCAAGACTGTGTCTGAGACTGTAGGGTCCATAGCCCAGACATGAAGGTGTGGGGGAGAGGAAGACAGATGCAGAGAACAAGGCTGAACTTGACCCATACGGGCTACAGTGATGCTCACAGACTAAGATGACATCCTATCAGTGGTGGGGACTAATGAGGAATTGGAAGCCGGGAAAGGTTTGGACAGTCTGGAGTTTAGACACCTTGGTAGGTTCAATGGTAGTGAGGAAGATCAGATTGGAGACATACAGGCACTGGAAACACGCTGGTGACAGTGATGGCATCAGGTGGGAAGGCCTCATGAGGAGGTGGGTGCAGCTATCAGATGACAGCAAAGGCTATTTGTCCCCACTCCTCATGCCTCCCCTCCTATTGCTGCCCTCTCAAAGCCATGGCACAACCACCACCGCCGCCGCCGCCACCACCACCACCACCACCACCACTAGTGGCTTTTATCCTTGTGTGTGGCTCTGTATATCTGTCTATCTCTCATCTCACCTTGGCATTCCCACCTAACGCTGCATAGGAGACAGGAAGATACAGATGGGCTGCAGGTGAATGAGGCAGAGGGCGTCATAAGGGACACAGGCAGTCTCCCCTTTAACCAGGAGAGCCTAACGCTTTCACCCACTCTTCAAACCCTTCCCCTGGACAGCGTCTGTGAGATGAACCCATCACAAGAAGGATCAAGTCCCTAAGCCCTGAACTCTCCACCAGACCACAAAGTGATAGCCTGCCCCCTGAGAAGATAAGGCTGACGAGGGATCAAGATGTCCCCACGTTGGGCACTCAGCTGCTATTAAGTGGCCTTAACTGTCTCCCCAGGGTCGAGAGTACCACTGAGCACTCTTGAACGGGATTGAACAGGACAAGGGAAGGGCTGACCAGCTGATCTCCTGGCTGGAGGGAGAAGGCCCTAAGTGCCATTTAATGCAGTGTGACACCAGAGCCCCCTGGCAGCACAATATTCCATGTCATGGAAATCAAGTCTGACATCTCCTCCCTGCTGCCCCAGCATGTGTCTTCCTAACCATGTCTACTCCAGAACCCCAAGGGTCAGGGTCAAACAAGGGAGGTCCCCAAAGTCCCACCCTTGTCACCATAGGCTATATAGAAGGAGCCAGCTGTACTGCAGTGGTTCTGGTGGGAGAAGGGCAGCCCCAGAGGGGCAAGAAGGAGACAGATTCATGGGGAAACCAAAAACAAATAAAGAAAGACAGTTGGGTGTCTACAGAAAACCCTGGTGGTAAAGAGATCAGAACCTAGCTAGGCATGGTAGCTCACACTTATTGTCCCAACACTTCTGGAAGGCTAAGGAAGGAAGATTGCCATGATTTTGAAGCTAGCCTGATCTACAGATTGAGACCTTTTGGGAGGGGGATAGGTATGCTGGTACAGTCCCTTTGAGTAAGTCACTTTATCTCTCCAAAAGTCAATATCTACATGTAAATAAAGATCTTGGGAGGGTGCTAGTATTCCTATCAGTATAGAACTTGTTTAGTTTTTGTTGTTGGCTTTTGTTTTGTGTTGTTTAGGAAAGAGGGCATTTGTTGGAAAGAAAATCCAATGAAAGACCAGGTTCTGAGAAGATGAAGCCAGATCTTACATCAGTGCAAGCTACTAGGGAATGGGAGGGTAGTGGAGCTCAACAGCAAAGCTAGGCCTCCCTTGCAGTGAGCAGTGGCGATGGTGAAGGCCTTGCCTATTTTATCCTGGCTCCAGAGAGTATTCGAGGATCAGAGCTCTGCCAGTGCACCCACCCAATCCTTATGAACCTGCCTTCTGCATCTTGTTCAGGCCTCTTAACCAAAGAAGACAGAAAACAGTCAGTGGTTACCCTAGGGCCACAAACACCTGGTGATCCCACCTACTACTTTGACCTATATGGGAATCACCTTACAAGCTACATTGTATCAGTGTTAACTAACAGTGAAACAGAGTTCCCTTGTCTCCCACGGTAACTCCTGCACCTGCAGGTCCCAGCATCACAAAGCTCCTCCCATTAATGATCTCTTTAGTTCTCTCTGGGACCCTGGGCTGGAGATAACGAATCAGTCTCCATTTGTCAGGTGCAGAAACAAAGACTCCTAGCATCCAGCTAAGTTTATAACTCACACAGCCCTGTGGGAGCAGAGCTCTGAGCACTCTCTGGTCCTCCACACCCTTGAAGGTCCCCACAGCCGTGCATGTGCCTCACACATTACAGGCCAAAACACATGAGACGGGTGGAGCAGGAACAGGAGGGGTCTTCAGGAATGGGAATCAGCTGGCTGTTGTCTGCTGGAATCAGTGATGACCTCAGCCTGACACTGACAGTCAGCATCTCCTGAGCGCCTGCTGTATACATCTCCTGAGCGCCTGCTCTACACACAGCCAGGGGTGCTGATAGTGGAAGAAGGGCACATCAGGACCCTCAAGGTGACAGAACTGCACCTTTGTCACCACTGTGGCATACCGAATTCAGGTATCATTTCATAGGTGAGGAAGTTGAACTACAAAGAGGATTCTAGAGTAGAGGAGGCAAAGTTTTTCTGTGATGTCTCAAGTCTAGCAGTCCATGTCTGTGTCTGTAGTATGTTACTAGTCTGTAGTTGTTTGTCTTTTTTTTTTTTTAAGGATTTCTTTTTCTTAACATTTTGTTTATGGGGGGGGTTGGAGGCATATGTCATGGAGTTCATGTGGAGAGAAGAGGACATCTTGGAAGAGTTGGTTCTCTTTTTCTACCATGTGGGTCCTGGGGATCAATCTAAGTCAACGGTGGCAGGGGTGGGGGTGGGGGTGGGAGGTGGGGGGGATAGCAAGTACCTTCACCTGCCAAGGAATCTTGCTGGCCCTGTTTCCTTTTTTTTCACTGCAGTTCTTAAAAAAAAAATGACACACACAATGGATGCATGTATCAAAACATCACATTTTATCCCTGTATATGTACAATTATTACCTGTAATTAAGAGCTCGTTTTAAATGAAGCTAGGGAGATAACCCAATAAAGAGCTCAGTCTGAGCCGGGCGGTGGTGGCACACGTCTGTAATCCCAGTACTCTGGGAGGCAGAAGCAGGCGGATTTCTGAGTTCAGAAACCAGTCTGGTCTACAGAGTGAGTTCCAGGACAGCCAGGGCTATACAGAGAAACCCTGTCTCGGAAAAAAAACCAAAAAAACCAAAAATAACAACAACAACAAAAAAAAAGAGTTCAGTCTGAGGACTTTAAATGTAAAAAAGGCACACGAGAAAGCCAGGCATAGCTGTGTGTTTATAATCCCAGTCCTGGGGGCGGGGGAGGTGGTCACGGACAGGCAGACCCTGAGCCTTGCTAGACAGATACTCTGGCCTACTTGGTGAGTCCTATAATAAGGTGGATAACACCTATGGAGTGACAGCTAGGGTTGTCCTCTGGCCTCCACACGGGCATGCATACATGTACGCATGCGCCTGTGCGAGGGCACACAACTTAAGTATTCTCAGTTTGAGGGTCACAGACAACAGGCTGGCAACAGGTGGAATTTGGTTCACAGCTACAGTTTGTCGGCCTCTGTTCTAGTGAGTCAAGCAATCAGTTGCTTCCTGAGCTGAAGTTCATCCAACTAACCGATCGAGACTCCACTGCTCTGTTAGGGGCCTGTGTTGAGACCTGGGGGTGCTTACTATATAGTTCATGTTCTAGGGGTGGGGGTGCCTGCAGCACTGGGAAGACAGACAGGTAAGGACACACCGTCAGCTCAGTGCATGCTGGGAAGTGAATCACGACAGGGCAACCAGAGGCAGAAGGGGTTGTTGTTGTTCTGGTTGGTTGGTTGGTTGGTTGGTTGGCTGGTTTTGTTTTTGTTTTTTCTTTTGTGTGTCTCCTATGTGCCCCAGGGTGGGGATGAAGAAGGGCATTTGAATCTCTCCTTACTTACTTACATCTGCCTCCTCCCACAATGAGTGTGGTTCAGAAGGATAATGACCTATAACCCTTTTAGATCATTCCACACAGGTACCCACAATGCCTAGCAAGAACAAGGGCAATCACACAGGAGGTGGGACAGCCGGTGGGTCTGTGGTGCCTAGGCAATTGCCACCTAACCCCCTCACCCCGACCCTAGCCACGCCAGGTGGCCAGATTCACCCAGCACTCGATAATCACACCCCCGTAGAGCATGCTTAATTAAGCCCCAGCTAGCCACATCTTCCGAGTAAGGGGAAAAGTAGTTGGGACTCTCTGGTTGCGTGCAGAGCCGGAAGGAGCTGAGTAGCCTTTGGATCTGCAAGGAGAAATACATGCCACAGGCACTAGCTGGGAACCTTCCAGAAAGAAGAACAGATTCTCAGACCTCACACTCGAGGACAGGCCCTGCTCAGATCCTCTTGCTTATCACCTTAAATCTCCTGTACCAAACATTCTGCTACCTCCCCTTTGCAAATGAGGAAACCAGGGTCACACAGCTAAGGAGAGGAGTCAAAGGATTTTCCTTTTTCTATTTTGCATCGCCATCAAGGAGTGCTCAGAGAAGGGAAGGGCCGTGTACCCTGAGCTCCCTCCTGGCCCAGTAACCTGGGCTCGTCTAGGTAGCAAGTCCCATCCTCTTTCACACCCAGAGGTGGTACCACAGCATTGCCATGCTCATCTTCTCATTGTATCTTTATATGCCAGGCCCTGAAGATGTGAGTCAGAGAGAGCGAGCCCCTCCCACAGGGAACAACTGACAGATCAGGCAACAAAGGAGCAAATACTCTAGGCTGTTGACACACTGGCACCCAGGAGAAGCAGAAGGTAGGATGTATTTACATGTACCAGCTGCCAGGGGCTCCCTGCCCTGGACTTCCCCTTCAGTCTATAATCCTGTGATTGTTGTTATGGTTGTGACAGCTCAGCACACACTAGACCGTGTACTCCAGGGTGTCACTAAGCAGATATGGTGCCTGGTATAAAGCTAGTGCCTAAGCAATCATCTGAAGTGAGTGGGTGAATGAGTGAGTGAGTGAGAGAGTGAATGAATGGATGGATGGATAGATGGCTGAACCATAACTCCCACTCCCCAGGAGCCTGACATTTAGGAGGAAAGATTGAGATATGCATTAACTCTTACGATCTGTGTGTTGAATGGCACAAGAACAAGGAAGTAGACGGTGCATAGGGGGAGGGACCCATCCTCACCCAGGGAAGCTGGGAGAGGCATCTTGGAGAGGGAGATGCTGTGGCCAGGCCTTGAGAGCATCCTATGGCCATGAGGAAGGGGGACTCATAAGCTGCGAGGACAACCCTCACAAAGATAAGGATACACAACGCCACTGCTGAGCTCTGTCGAAGAAACTCTACATGGCTTTATGAGGCTGGATTACAGCAAAGGTGTGAAGGGGAAACAAGGAGCCACAGCTAGAGATGGTGGTGGGGAAGAGCTGGAAAATGGCCCTGCAGGGGAAAGAAAGTCGGGCTGGGAGAAGGGATGCTCTAGCAGGTGGACCTTTAGGAGACCCAGAGGAGGACAGAGAGGTGTAGGAGTGGGGACTGTGGAGATCAGTGAGTACCAGAGGCAGGCCAAGAGTAAGAGGAAAGAGGCAGAAGCAAGCGGCCATTGGCTGTGAATGAGGAAAGAGGTCACGCAAGCTCTCAGAGCCTTAGTCTGTTGTTAAAATGAGGATAAGATGAACTACCCGGCAGAAGTTCATTGTGAGCATTAGTGGAGGGAGACTGAAAGGCCAGAACAGGATCTGGCAGGCAGACACAGCTTTTCCTCCCTGTACCTTGCTGTGTCTTTGTGCCATATCTTAGACTATTGGGCTTTTAAATTATATACATACACATATATATACATATATATATATACACGTATACGTATACATATATATATATACATATGTGTGTATACATACGTATGCATATACATACACACACACACACACACGCTATATCACAAGAATACACAGGACATACAACTTATCACCACTGAGTGCACAGCTCCACAAGATTCAATGCCTGAGGTTATGCAAACATTACCATTCATCTCCAAAATCATGTTCGTGCTGCAAACAGAAAATCTGTACCTGGCGAATACTGACTCCCATTTTCCCTCCCCCCCAGCCCTGACTCTGTGATTTTTTAACTCCTGAAGTATTTCACATGAGTGGAATCATACCGAATTTGTCTTTGCATGCCTGGCTTATTTTACTTAGCAAATCCTCCTGAGGCTTATTCCCATTGTAGCCTATGTCATATTCCCATTCCTTGACAGGTATGGTGGCGCATATCTTAGGAGGTGAGACTGGAGGATTGCCATAACTACCAAGCCAGCTTGGGCTTCAGAGTATCCTGTCTCAGATAGATAGATAGATAGATAGATAGATAGATAGATAGATAGATAGATAGATAGATAGACAGATAGACAGACAGACAGACAGACAGACAGACAGACAGACAGACAGACAGACAGATAGATAGATAGATAGATAGATAGATAGATAGATAGATAGATAGATAGATAGATAGATAGATACTTTTAAAAGTGTGAATAGTATCCCTTTGGTTGTTTCCACATTCCACACTTTACATGTCTATTTATCTCAGTAATCAGGTGAAATATGAATTACTTCCATACTTTAGCTACTGTTTCCACAAAGGACACGGGTGTACAGTAAGTTTTGATGACTCTGTTTCTGGGTATATATAAAAATATATACCCAGAAGTGGAATTGCAAGATCATGTGATGGTTCTATGTTTAACTTTCTGAGGCACCACCATAGTGCTTTCCAGCTGCACCGTTTCCCATCCCCACTACCAGCTGCGTAAGGGCTTCATTAACACTTACTGTGGCCTGACTTTTTGCTAGGAAGTTATCCTAGGGGATGTGAGATAGCCCAGTTTGCAGTTTTTCAGCAGGGAGCAGGGCTAAGCTCACAGGGAATAAATGAGCTGTCCCAAGATGTCCTAAGATAAGAAGGCAGGGTCCAGAGGCCTATGAGGGCTCCTACCAGGAGCAGGCTGCCACCTCAGAGGGGCTCCAGGTCCCCAGAAGATCCAGCTCACTCAAAGATGAAAGTTCATGTACAGTGTGTTTCTGAAGGGGTCACACAGTGTGTGTACTGACTCACTGCCCCCACTACACACACACACACACACACACACACACTCCATTGAGAAGTCAGAAACCACTCAAGGCATTTCAAACAAATAGATTTAATTGATGGGCTCAGTTCTGTCTTATGACAGAAGAGGTGGGGAGCCCACACTAGCCACATAGCAAGCTGTTCCCTTCATGGGGCTGGAACTGGGGAATGTCCTAAGAAGAGCTCAACACAGAGACCACCAAGACAGGACATGGAGCCCCTGCAGTCAGCCAGAGGGAACTGGGCTATGAGAGGAGGGGGCTTGTTCACAGAAGCCAAGGAGGAGAGGCAGATGCTGTAGAAATATAGCCCCATGGAGACAGAGAGAGATCTTGGCTTCTCTCTCCACTCACTTCTTCCAGTGCCTTTAATTGACTGAACTTATCCAGAAGCCAGAAGGTAAGAGAGTCTGGGAAATGAAGCTTCCTTGGGACATACAAACCAGAGCAGGGAAGAGCAGGATATGATCAGGAAGCAAATGATGGGCACATCATTCATCCTCTATCCATTTTCTCATTTACTGAGCATCGACAAGCAATAGGATTTAGATGCAGAAGAATGCTGGGTCCTGCCCTCAAAGCGCTTAGGATCCAGCAGTACAAGGACTGTTTCTTCCATCTTTCACTCCCAGCTGGCCAGAGGCATCTGTTCACCCAGCCTGGAGCAGGAACCCTGTAGAACTATGGAGTAGCGGGTGGGGCAGGGGCTGGAAGCTTGCAAGGTACCAGTAAAGAGGCTGAGGCTGAGTTCCCCCTTGGCTGGGGATTGGGAAGGGCAAGTTGTTCCGCCGCTGAGCCTCCTCCCCAGGTGAAAAGCTCAGCTGAGAATGAAATGACTCTAAAAAGGAAAGAAACCCCCTTAAATCCCACTGTTTGTCTTTGGAACCTGGGAAGTGCTGGTGTAATGAACATGAAATGCACAGGCTGCTCAGAAGTTGCCTTTGAAACCTTGCAGGCCGGCTTTGTCAGGGAGCAGCCCTCCTTTTCAAAGCCTCCTGGTTCCAAGCTCCCCTCTCCTCCCTCATCCCTAGCAGGCAGGGGCTAATTAGCTGGAGATGTTAAATGTTTCCTGGCTCTATGAGAGAGAAGTACATGGTTTTCTGGGGACCTGATAGCAGGGCCTCTACTACCACTGAACCCCAAGAATGCCTCCCCTCTTCACTGTGCTCAGAGTATGTCCCTCTCCATGCCCAGCTGGTTCCTGGGGTACCCTCTCACTGACCTGCTGAAGCATGCTTCTGTCCTAAATGTGCTTTTTTCCCCAGATGACTTTTGTGCACATCCCTCCTTGAATGACCAAGCGTGGAAGTATGCCTTGCTCTCAAAGCTTCAGGTGTCATCTGTAAAGAGAAGTTGGAGAATGGTCCCAAGCAAGCCCATTGGCTCTCAGACGGGCCGCCCCCACCATTCTGACTCAATAGGACTGAAAGAAATGCCTTTAAATCCCACTGTTTGCCTTTGGGACCTGGGAAGTGCTGGTGTAATGAACATGAAATCTGCATTCTGTCCCCACTTCACTATGCAGTCCTGGCTGGCCTTGAACTCCTCCTGCCTGTCTCAGCTTTACATCTTTTATGCCTGACCTGCATTTCTAGTGTGTCTCCTGGTGCTGAGGCTCCTGCTGAGGTCTCTATGACAAAGAGCTTGTAAGAGGTGGGGATGCTGAGGGCTGGTAGGTGGGTTTGAGCTGTTTTGTCAGAATGTGGCTGTGTTTACCAGAAGCTCAAGCAGGACAGTGCATGGCTAAGCAGCAGGAGGGGCTGGCCAAGGCCCCAAGCTGGACAGGGCCCACCTTGCCATCAGCGTCCTGGCTTTGGTGGGTTTTGCTTGCCTTCATGCCTAAGCAAGATTTAATCACTATTGAGTGTCCAAGCTGGAAGAAGCTTGGAAACCTATCAACTAAAAGAGAGGTCAGGGAAGTCCCTTACTGGTGACATTCCAGAACCCTGTGGTCCCTGCACACCCTTCCCAGGCTGTTTCGGTTTACCTGTGCTCACAACCAAGGGGTGCAGGAAGCAAGGACAGGTGAGGAATTGTAAGGGAGAGGACACAGGGAGGGCAGAGGAAGCCGGTGAGCTGCAGATCATTGTCATCTTGGGGCACAATTCAACAAGGATGTGACATGAAGTAGTGTGGGCTATAAACACAGAGAGAGGGGGGAGGAGAGGGGAGCGGGAAGGGAGAGGTGGAGGGAAGAGGGAGAGAGAAGGGCGTCCCCTCTAGAAACAGCATGGAGTCCAACTGGGCTGGGCAGTTCCTGCAAAGCATGACCAGGTTAAGTGCCCTGTCTACATGTGTGATGTCTGTGGGTACAAGAAAGTCACCAAAAGAGTTTTGAATGGAATGGCCAGGGCACAGACAAATTTAGATGAAGTCTCCTTAAAGCTGAATACAGTGGAACACACTTTTAACCCCAGCACTCAGGAGGCAGAAGCAGGCAGATTTCTGTGAGTTTGAGGCCAGCTGGTTTACATGGTAAGTTTCATGACAGTCAGGGCTATATTGTAAGACCCTGTCTAACAGAAAAAGAAGAGAAAGAGGGGGCTGGAGAGATGGCTCAGCGGTCAAGAGCACTGACTGCTCTTCCAAAGGTCCTGAGTTCAATTCCCAGCAACCACATGGTGGCTCACAACCATCTGTAATAGGATCTGATGCCTTCTTCTGGTATGTCTGAAGACAGCTACAGTGTACTTGTCATTTACATAAAATAAAGTTTAAAAAAAAAGAAGAGAAAGAGGAGTTGGAGGAGGAGGAGGAATTACAATAGAAGGTAGAAGAGGAGTTGGAGGAAGAGGAAAAGAGGAGGAAGAGGGGAAGGGGAGGAAGAGAAAGAAGGAGGAAGAGGAAGAAGAAGAGGAGGAGGAGGAGGAGGAGAAGGAGAAGGAGAAGTCAAAGTCATTTCCCAGCCCTTGAAGTTTCATAGTTCAGGTCCCTCAGTTCCAAGCCCCAAACTCTAGGGCTTAGAGGATCTCATAAAAAGGCAGGAATTCCTCTACTACTAGAACCAGGGTTTTCTGCTGCCTGGGTCAGGATCTGCCTCAGCTCTACACAGATGTCAGAGGCGCTCCCACACCACAGTGACATCAGCTGAAATGAATGGAGCATCGTGGCAAAGAGACAAAAATTTCACAGAAAAGAATCCAAAGCAGACAAATCCCTTCCAGCCGTGCTGTCCCCACCCACGTCGCCATACCCTGTCCAGCTGCTCCTAGGGATGCCACTTCCAGGAAGGAACCTGCCCTACTTGCAACCAGGCTTGAGAGTAGTCCAAGAGTTACAGGGACTTCAGGGTCAGCACCAGGCCTGACAAGCCTCCTCAGCAGTCTGAGCCCACTGGGAAATCTGGAGGCAGGAGGCATGAGAGAGAGAAATGACAGAGAACACACCCAGGCCCTTAAGACGGATAAGGTTCTCCAGAACCAAGAGCTCCTTGTGGACTGGACAAAAAGACTAGCAAATAGCAGCCAAGAAATTGTGTGTGTGTGTGTGTGTGTGTGTGTGTGTGTGTGTGTGTTCTTATCAAATTATATGAACGTATTTGTGCAAATCCAAGAAAGGCAAGCAGAGAATTCCACGGGCCAAGGAAAACACACATGGACTAGGCATGCACATACAGATATATGTGTTCACGCATGTGTATATACACGTGCATACACACACATGGACATACAGATACACACATATATGCACTCATGCACACGCACAACACACATGGACATACAGATACACACACATGCACTCATGCACACACACGCACATAAACACACACAGGCTGCATGTAGGTGGTACCAGGAACAGGAAAGGCAAGGCAAGAGTCAAGAGTTGAACTGCTGTCAGAGTGAGCCAAGAACAGACTTGTTTGTGTCTGTGAGAGCAGGCTGTGACAGAGGAGGACAGGGCATGCCTGTGCGTGTGGACCACATGGGTATGTGCCCCAGGAACCTCTGGCTGCCCCTGCAGTCAGTGGCCTACGGTGTACTTTTACACTTTTGAGGGGTCAGGTACTTCCAGCCAGAGTCCTCTTCCCTGGGGTCCTAGCTCACAGCCCCTGTCAGTTACTACTCAGGACTTATTCTGCCTTCTAACCCAGGATGTTCTTTGCCCCTCGACTTCTTCCTCCTTAGATGCTATTGTGACAGTCCCCCAACTCTGAGACAAGCCTCCCTGTTCTGGGGACAGCCAGGAATCTCAGCCAGTACAATAACCACTAAACCAAAGGCCAATCCTGATTCCCATCCACCTCATGTGACTGAATTCAAATAATGGACCTAATAAACAAGGACACCAAGTCACAGCCTTGACATCAGAGTTTAAGACCTTGTGACCTTTGCAAGCTACTCAGGCCTTCCCAAACCCCTCCTCCCCTCTTCCTCTTCCTGTTTTTCCTCCTCCCCTCTCTTCCTCTCCCCTCCTTCTCCTTCTCCTCTTCTCCCTCCTCTTCCTCTCCTTCTCTCCCCCCTCCTTCTTTTTCAAAGAAGAATAGAATTCCTGTAGGAGATTAAATGATATAATGAGATAAAGAACGTGAAACCCC